>NC_033565.1:394932-1763958 GCF_001680005.1 Plasmodium coatneyi | reverse complement strand
ACCCTAAAAACCCTGAAACCCTAAACCCTAAACCCTAACCTAAACCCTGAAACCCTAAAACCCTAAACCCTGAACCCTAAAAACCCTAAACCCTGAACCCTCCCTAAACCCTGAACCCTAAACCCTGAACCCTAAACCCTGAACCCTAAAAACCCTAAAAAAACCCTGAACCCTAAAACCCCCCCTAAACCCTGAACCCTAAACCCTAAACCCTAATAACCCTAAACCCTGAACCCTAAACCCTGAACCCTAAACCCTGAACCCTAAACCCTAAATAAACCCTAAACCCTAAAACCTAAACCCTAAACCCTAAACCCTAAACCCTAAACCCTAACCCTGAACCCTAAACCCTAAACCCTGAAACCCTGAACCCCTAACCCTGAACCCTAAACCTAAACCCTAAACCCTAAACCCTAAACCCTAAACCCTGAACCCTAAACCCTAAACCCTAAACCCTACCTAAACCCTAAACCCTAAACCCTATAAACCCTGAACCCTAAACCCTCCCCCCCCTGAACCCTGAACCCTAAACCCTAAACCCTAAACCCTAAACCCTAAACCCTGAACCCTAAACCCTAAACCCTGAACCCTAAAACCCTGAACCCTAAACCCTGAACCCTAAACCCTAAACCCTAAACCCTAAATAAACCCTGAACCCTGAAACCCTAAACCCTAAACCTCCCTGAACCCTAACAAACCCTGAATAAAACCCTGAACCCTAAACCCTAAACCCTAAACCCTGAACCCTGAACCCTAAACCCTGAACCCTTAAATAACAATATGAAATTAATTAATAATATGTGCTTAAATTTTTGTCAGTAGGAGAAATGTGTGCTTATGTGCATAATAAGGGAATTATAAGGGTAATGGTGAAATATTCCGAACAAACATGTACACATGGTGCAAAAATATAATAGAGATAGATACACAGATTGAACACAGAAAGAGTAGTTTGACTATTTTTCATTCACCTTCTTTTTCTTCCTTCTTTGTTATCTTACTGTTCGCTGTTTGTTCCTTTCTATTTTTACCTTAGTTATATATGCATACAATGATCTTGGTACACATATGTGTATAAGCTATTATCATGTAGGCATTAAGCAATGTATACTCCTGAAAAAAAAAGGGGAACTTCAATATTCATATTCACGGAACATATACAAAAATTCTTCTTATATTTCATGAATAAGTACTTAAGGAACACAATTTAACATAACCTTCCCATATACACAAAAAATATATACATACAAGCAATGTCAGGAGGAAAAACACCACTAACGGTTCGTTCAAACACTTCCCCCCCTTCCTTCTTTTCATTTAGGTGCTCTTATATATTTGTTTCTACATTTTTGGCTTTAATTCTATATACATGTAATGATTCTGATGCACATGTATGATGTGCTATCAATACTATAAGGTTTCGAAGAAATTGGAAGTGTAATACCTGTGTAGTATGGTTTTCACAAAGAGAGAGAGTGCAAAAATATGACATATATTGATCCATATTCATACTCATCCATATTCATATTCACATTCCATATTCATATTAATATTCATAATAATTATTGAACGAGCACAATCTTTATATTCCTCTCCTTCTGAATGTATAAACAATTCCTAAAAGAAATTACACGCACGAATACACATAAACAATGGCAGCAACGGTGCCAACACCAGTAAAGGTTTGTTTCCTATTTAAAGTGAATATGTAAATACAGTGCAAGTAATATTCTGTTCATAGTATAATAAAAATAAAGAAGCACATAAATGCGAACATATATATATATATTCCACTTTTCATCTAACATATTTACAGGGAAAACATTTGAAAACCTTGTTACCGTCGAAGTTCCGTTATTATGATAAATTTAAGGACGAAATAGATAGCTGCTATCACCTGAACAATAGTAATTTTGCAGAAAGCATAAAAGATACATTAAACGGCGAAACTCATGTAAAGGGTTATGGAGATAGTACAGTAGAAGCTTGGTGTTATGCGATAATGAATCAGACGCCGGGTCAATTTTACAGTTCTCCTTGTCATTTTTTATATTATTGGATAGGAGAAAAGGTACTTACCGCTAAAGGAAGTACTTTATGGAAGGATATCATGGAGACCATTTACAATGAACTCAAGAATCCCCCTAAAGGAAATAATTGTGAAAAGATATACGAGGATATTGACGAAGGAACTTTCCGCCATATGAAAAACGTATACGAGTACAGGGAGAATTATCAAACTATAAAACAGCAATTGGAGGGTCATCTTGATTCCTGTGATTCGGACCTTGCCAGTTATTTGGGTGACATTCATACATCTTACCAAGCTTTAAAAGCAGAATGTCCTGATGATAAGGACAATGGCAAACAGTATTGTACAGACTTTAAGCAGCTGTTTGATGACGCCAAATATAAGACACTATTAGAACAGAAATGTCAGGTAGTGTCCGACGACGGGGGTACACCACATCAGGAGAGTACGAGTACTTTTCCAACGGGGGAACATCAAAGAGTTAATAAGGAATCTTCAGCTTATAGGCACACTCAAGTTCTTCATTCTACCCCCAAAAAGGTAAGGTCTGAAGGTACTTTCTAATGGGAGAAAGGAAGGAAAGTACAACTACTAGTTACTCTTTCTCCCTTTACACATAACAGAGGGCGCACGAATTAATGTGAAGTAATATTTCTGTTCATAGCAAAATAAAAATACATAGAAGTATATATATATTCCATTTTGCCCATTATATTTGCAGAAACTGAATTTGAAGAAATTACCGTCATATACAGACTTCTACAATAAATTCAATGATCCTGCTCAGAGCAAATGTGAGTATAAAGATGTTAAGTCTGGAGGTTGGGGGAATAAATTAAAGGAGAAAATAGAAGGGTTCCAGGGACTTCAAGCTATGGGGAATCTGGTCGCGAAGGCTTATTGTTATGCATGTAAAAAGAAGAAGGACTACATGCTCGAAGGTAAACTAGAGCTTAAAGATGCTCCTTGTCAATTCTTTTATCATTGGATGGGAAAAGAAGTCCTCCAGAAGAACTATGGGCATACATTATCAAACGTATTGGAGGATATTTATAATATCCTGGGAGATGTTACTGGCGGGCACAAATGTGACATTAATTACAAAGATGTTGACGAAACTCCCTTCGAACAGAGGAAACTAGTGTTCGAAAATTACCACAATTATAATACTGTGCAGAAGTACTTACAAGGAGGTGACCCCCTATGTGAGTTCGAGTGGACGGAGTACGAGATGGAAGTTAAAGAAGCATGCGAAGTAGTAAAAAAATATTGCACAACAGGGGATGGCAAAATGAAGGATAAGTTATATTGTGACGATTACAATAAAAAATATAAGGATTACTGTGAACAGAAACTTTCAGAATTAAAATGTAACGCGGTGCATAGCGAAAAATCAATAGCCCCAGCCATATCTGGTACCTTTGCCACATTAGGAGGACTTGGCACTGTAGTTTTCTTTTTATATAAGGTAAGTAATAATAACAACGAAAGAGTATAGGCAATATAACTAATATATGTGCACACACACAAGCATCCATTTTTATAAAAAGTAGTAAATATATAGAAAATAGACTGTGCTGTGCATTATATATATACATATATATAATACACCTTTCCACCCTCATACCCCCTCACTTCCTTTTCTTTCCCGTCCTTATTAGTATAACCTTCTACCTTCTTCGTTCCTTAACAAATTTGGAGGCAGAAGCAGAAGAAATAGCAATAAAAGAAACAGAGGAATGAGATCGGCCGAACGCAATTTTGGCGAACTGAGGGAAGATGTCTCAACCTTAGGCTCTACATTAGACGACTCCTCCACAGAAAATTCCACAATAGAATCTACGGTAGATGATGGAACAGTACTTTCTGTTCCACCATACGTTAGTCATTCTAGAAGAACAAAAAATACGCAGCAGAAAAAGAATATAGGGTACCATACCATGCAACGTTGAATGTAACATCGTATATAACATTCCCTCCCTGGAAGGAACAATAAATAACCGTGCACACAATTTATATACAGTGTAAGGAACAAGAAAGCGACACTTTCTTCTGTTTTCCTAAATTTCTTTTTCTTTCCTACTTTTTTTTTTTAATTCTCTTTTTTTTCTTTTTTCGCCTTGCGGGAAAAGTACTCTTCCCTCGATGCAGTTATACTTACAAATATAGGAAAAAAGGAAAGAAATATGAAGAAAAGGAATGAAATATGAAGAAAAGAAGGAAAAGAAAAAATGAAAAAGGAATGGAGGGAAAATGAAAGTGTCTCTTTTTTTTTTTTTTTCCTACACTGCATATAAGCTCTATGATGGTCATTTATGTCCCTCCCCCTCTTGAGGTAGGGGGCACACACTCATTCTACATTCCAAATGAGTGTTACATATAGGATAATGTTATATCCGACCGTAACCTACATTCTGGCGGCCGAGTGTATTACTATTTGTTCTTCTAGCGGATGCCATTCCATCTCCTTCTCTTGTCACCTGCCTTGTGTTGTATGCACCAGATCGTAATGTGGAATTTTCTGTTGAAACTCCTATTGTTGATGAAGTGTCCGTTGAATATTCTGTTAAGTTGTCTTCCGTGGATGCATCAAATATGCGTCCAGCTGATCTTCTTCTTCTTCTTTTCTTCCCTCCTCCAGAAGTGTGGTTACCAAACCAGGAAGTCCATGGTTTATACTGAAGGAAAGGAAGGTTGTTAGGTGGTGTGGTGGTAGGTCTTTGTTGTTAGGTGGTAGGGTGGAAGTAACTTTGTTAGGGGTTGTTAGGTGGGTGGTAGGTGGGATGTTAGGGCGGTAGGTGAAGCGAAGATTGTTAGGTGGGTGGTAGGTGAAGCGAAGATTGTTAGGTGGGTGGTAGGTGAAGCGAAGATTGTTAGGTGGGTGGTAGGTGAAGCGAAGATTGTTAGGTGGGTGGTAGGTGAAGCGAACATTGTTAGGTGGGTGGTAGGTGAAGCGAAGATTGTTAGGTGGGTGGTAGGTTTGTCGGAAGGTTGTTAGGGTGGTGGTAGGGTGGAAGGGATGGTTGTTGTTAGCTGGTTGGTGAAAGGAAGGGTTTTTAGGTGCATGGAAGGAAGGTCTATGATAGGATGTATGGGACTGAGGAGGGAATGAAAGGAAAGAGTTAAGGAGGGAAGAAAGGAAAGGAGGGTCTAAGGAGAAGTAAGGAAGGGAGGTCTAAGGAAGGCAAGTGAAAGGAGGGAAGGAAGGAAAGGAAAGGGTCTAAGGAGGAGGAAAGAAGGAAAGGATGTCTAAGGTGGAGGAAAGGAATGTGTATGGAGGAATGTAAGGAGGATCTAAAGAGGGAGGAGGGTTAAAAGGAGTACTATCGCCTAATTATCATATTTATTATTTATAGAACTGAATATTGGTAAATAACAATATCTATACTTTCATTAAAAAATATACCTTATATAATAAGAAAGGAACGAATGTGGTAAGGGCAAAGGTACCAAAGATGGAAGAAAGGGCTGTGGTGGTTGTGGCTTTATTTAGGTCTTGTTCTCTTTGAAGGGATGCTAATTTTGATTGCTGTTCTATATTATCCTTTAAATTTGTTAATTTAGTTTTCAATTTCATCCGGTTAATACTGATGTTGTTTGAGTTCCCCGTCCAGAAATTTTTACAGTAATTATCAGGAGAAGTGGTTCCCTTTGCACACTTTACAGCGTCAGCTGAATTACCTGCCTCGACGCTGCTCAAGTAGCTGCCACATTTCTCAACATCCAAAGGGGCATTATTCTCTAACAATGCTTGTATAGTACTATGGTCATACCAGAAATCGAATATTAATTTTCTATTAGTGAATGTTTTAATGTCAACTTTATCACACATATCTTTACAGCCATATTGCCCATATATACTTTTTATTGCATTACAAATATCGTGTAAATTATTCTGAAATAATTCCTTCTGAAGACTTTGAGATAATGTTTGTCCTATCCAAATGTACAGAAAATAACAGGCTTCACTTTTGAACAATCTCCCTTTCTTATATTCTCTATAAGCGTAGCATGCTGCGTTCATCATGTCCTTACCACGACTACCCATTTTGCCTTGCAAGGATTTGAGGTCACCTAATTCACTGTCGCAGGTACCTTCATATCCATATGCCTCTTCCTCGAATATCCTATAGAACTCCTCATAAGAAGGTAAGGTTTTTTCTAAAGTTTGTTCCTGTAAAAGGTGTAAGGAAGCAAGTATATATATATACCTATATGTATACATATATCACATATATATATATGTATGTATATATATACATATGTATGTGTATACATATATATATATGTATGTATATATATACATATGTATGTGTATACATATATATATATATATATATATATGTTCATTTTTGAATAGGAAGGAAAATGCAATATGTGTGCACAGTACTTCTTCTTCCTCAAGATCACCATATTCCAGCGTCATTGTTATTCTGTATATATTTTCTTCTGTTGTTGTATATAATGATATTTTTATATGGAAAGTTGTGTTCTGTTTTATTTCATACATTCAATATACAAAGGAGGGGAAAGGTAATGTTGTATATGCAAATTTTCAGTTGTGTACTCAAAACTTCCATTTTAGTATTATTAAAAAAGGATGAATTATTAAAAAAAAAAATTATTAATAATTATTAAGAAATTATTAAAGAATTATTAGTAATTATTAGTAATTATTAATTATTATTAATTCTTAAGGAATTATTAGTAATTATTAAGGGATTATTAATAAGTATTAATATATATGTATGTAATGCACAGTTCTCATATACACTTCTCATATATATATGTACAAGGAGGAACGTTCCACCCACTCCTCCTTCCATTTTATGTTATTTTTATTTTATTTTTTCTTTTTCTTTCTTTATGCGCATAATGTAAATACCTTATCCCCTATATATATATTAGGAATATTACATTCAACCAATGAACTGAGCTTTTGCTCTTCCTTGGTCGTCTAACCCATCCGAGGTTCCACACCTTCTTTCTTTCCTTCCCTTTTTGAATACTTATTATATTTCATATATTAGAACATACTTCCTCTCTTTTTTTTTTTTTTTTTTACAGTGTATATTTATACTACACTTTTAAAAAATTAGTACGATGTCTTTCCTATTCTTTTCAATTGAAGTTTCAAAAGGGGAAATAAGAAGAGAAGACGAAAGGAAGGGAAATGAAGAAAAGAAAAAAAAAGGAACGGTCTTTTTATTCTTCATGCTTTATAAACTTTGCGCTTACTTGTGCTCCCTCTGGGGGGGTATATTACATTTAATATTACATGCGATGTTCCAATGTGACGTTTTACATTCCAATGGTACACATTACATGTTTTGATAACGAATATTCGTCCTTCTTTGTCTTTGTTGGTTTTTATTATTATTTGCTCTTCCTCTGTTCGTTCTGTTGATGGTAGATGATGATGTTGTTGACCAGTCTTCTATTGTGGAAGCATTGTCCGTTGCGGAGTCGTATGTTGAGTCGTCTTCTGTAAACACATCAAAATGATGATCGACTGATCTTCTTTCCCTTCTTCTCTTTCTGCTTCTATTATTGCTGCTGTTGTTATTCCCACCGAAGAGGGTGTTCTTTATTCCAAAAGGTAAAAGATTATACTGAAATAAGAAGAAGAAAATAATGGAAATATATATTACATACATATATATATTAATATATATATGTCTACATATATACATATGTATATATGTACATATATGTATATATATATGGGGTATATATATATACTTACTTTGTAAAGGAAGAAAGCGACGGCAGCAGGTAACCCCACTGTAGTGGCAAGTGTAGAAGAGATAATAGCGGTAGGGGTGGAGCTGCCACCACCTCCCATATGTGCTTGAATTTGTGATTCGTCCACTACAGTGCATGTTAATTTTGTTAATTTTTTACCTTGGTGTTTTCCATTTTCTCCTATGAATTCTTCACAATATAGATTACTCTTCGGCTGCCCAGCACATCCATCATACACTTCACTGTAGGTACTAAAGGCTTCCTCTAAATATTGACTACACGCCTTATTACAGGTACTGTTATGATCATGTATTTGCCCGTTCACTACATTATAGTCTTCTGAGTATTCATATGCTGTTTTCCTTTTTGCGAATTTCTTTTCGTCCATGTCCTCATACACATCTGCACAAGTGTTCTCGACAGTTTCTTCCTTCAGCACATCGTAAATTTTCCTCATACTCTCTTGGAATGAAGTACCGCCCGACCTACTCAGTAACATATTCCCTACCCAAAAGTAGAAGAAGTAGCAGACCTCATTGTTCATACCATCACTCCTGTTACTTACATAACACCATGCGTTCGCAATTTGTTCTGCATCATCCTGAATACCGGGACATGCACCTAATATTTCCCCTTTCAGGTTGTGTTGGTTATATCCTGAATATGTACAGTTTTCTGTGCTTTTGCCGAGTTCACTATAATAATAGGAGCTAGTCCCTTGCACCTTTTCCCAATCTTCTTTCTACAATAATAAATAATGGAATATATATATATATCCATTTTATTTTTTACTCTTATTTCCTTTTTTATTGCGTACATGAAATATTATATGAACAAAATATGTGTGTGTATATTCATTCTAAACAGATGAGGACAAACCTTCAGTGGTGTTGTTGTTGTTGCGCCTACTGGTCCTGGTGACATTGTTTGTATGTGTATATTCTTTTTCGCATACAGAATAAAAATTTATATTAAAGTACATTCCTCCTATATCTATGTACAAAATGTATATGTATGAATTCCGCCTCCTGGGCGACGATGGTCTATTTCAGAATCATGGGAGTGCATGAAATTTTAACATCCTTATCATACACATTCCTCAGTTGCAAAGTAACAATGACACATACGTATGTATAGAGGCATCATATGTATAACTGAAAAAAAAAAAAAGGAATAAATACATAGAAATAACAGCATAGAGAAAAAGAAAAGAAAAATGGAAAACCTTCCCATATACATTCCGTACCCGTTCACAATATTAACGGAGAGTGCATGCTTGTTGGAGGAATATTATACTACACTATTCTTCCTTTTTCAATTATTATGTATATAAAAATTGTAACTATTCCTTTAAAACAGGATTTTGAACATATATTATTGATGCGCACACCATTCCTATTTAAAAAAAAAGGGGGGGCGCGGGGTTCTTATGAACTATTAAAAAAAAAATATTGTATACAGTTCCTATATGCACCGAGTACTCCTTCCCCCCTGAGTTATATATATTGTGTAATATATATCTAGTACGGGGAGTGCACAATTATGAAAAAAAAAATGAGAAGAAAGGGGAAATATAATATCGCACAAGGACGAAGGTTTGTACATAATATATATGTATACAGTGCAGTATATATATGTGTACCCCTCACCTTAATTGTACTTTTCTGCAGTACAACCATCCCTCCACCCTCTTTTCATTTTTTAACCGCCCCGTAATGAAGAATTCTTTCCTCCTTTTTTCCTTCCTTCCTTTTGTGTCATTGTTCAGTAGTAATAATGTTCGTTTCCTTTCTTTTTTCTTTTTTTCCTTCCTTTTTTTCTTTTCCTTTTTTTCCTTTTTTTATTTGATGATTGTTTAGTAATAATGAATTTTTTTTTTTTTTTTTTTTTTTCACTCTTTTTTCTTCCTTAACACGTAAAAATATAAATTATTCCACATATATATATACGATATTTCCTTTGTACTGTTATGCTCAAAAAAAAGAATGATGAAGCTTCCCCCCTTCTTTATGAATGGTGTTCCCTTCTTCATGAATATGATGTATGTTTAAGTGGGCAATGTATGCTCATATGAGGCGTAAAGTACGAATATAAAGGAGTTCTACAATTTTTTCTATGCAAGCTAGTTTGGATGCTTATGGTACAGATGCACATATACATAAATAAAAAAGGGAAGGAAGGGGGAAGGATCTATGGAGGATGAATGAATGTTAACCTTTTTTTTATCTAGGGATGATAACGTATATTTTTGTTCCGGTGATGATGGCCGGGTACATCTGCTTTTTTGTTTTGTCTATTATTATTACTTGCTCTTCTGCGTGGTGGTCTGCTATATACAGTAGAATTGTCCCCTTCTGTCATAGAATCTGATATGATGGAAGGTGCTGTTGAAACATCTCTTGAATATAATGTTGTGGATTTGTCTTCCGTGAACGTACTAAAATTGCTCCCTTTCGACCTTTTTCTCCTTCTGAGGGAATTCCTCCGTCCTCCATTTCTAGAGGAAAAGTGGTTACCAAACCAAGATGGTAGTATCTTGTACTGAACAAAGGATATTACGTGGTTAGTGGAAGGAAGGGGTGGTTCCAATATGTACCATAAAAGTTGTGTGCAGAAAATGTGCACATATATGTAGCATTTGTCCATTTACACAATATATACATATATATATACATAGGTATATATATGTAGACATCTATATACGTATATATATATATACATACATATATGTCTATATATATGTATGTTGTTCACATATATAAATAATATAAAATCGTTCTATTATGTATATGTGAGTGTCTGCACATTTTTATTATAATTATAATTGTTGTAATTATGTTAATTACTTTACTTACTTTATATAGAAGGTAGGCGATTGTGGGTAGTCCGATTGCAGCGAATATAGAAGAGACAATGGGAGCGGCGGTGGCGGTGTTTGACTCTCGTGCCAGCATTGATGCGCTCCTCTCATCCCTTTTCTCATCCTGCGACTGTATATATGCTTCCTTCTTCCGTTTAAAGCTATCTTCGTCGATGGTGGTGCACTCAATACTACATTTACTACTACCAGGCAATTTCTGCACTTCTGTGCAGACAGTACTCATAGCACTTGTAAATTTTTCATTCTGCCCTCCCTTCAATATTTTGTCCCCAATCCAAAAATATAAAAAATGGCACCATTTACAATAATCAGGATCTTTTTCCTTCTTGGCTACCAAACACCAGGAATCTTCGATTTTATTAATACCATTGTAAATTTGATGAGTGTTCCTTAATTTACTCTCTATATCACTGGTAGAACTATGCGTGCAGTAACTTGAGGCCCCATCGAATTCGCTGTAGTAAAATCCACTGGAGTCCACTTGTAGTAGCTGTCCCGTCTGTAAATATGGTTGACAAAAATGTGTACCTATTCTTATATTTTTTCCTCTTATATTATGGACACAATATTCATACGCATACTAGTATATCTATTTTAAATAAAAAAAAAAAAAAAAAAAACATTACCACAAGTGTGTCTCCTGCCATTGTTCAAACTGCAACCTTAATGTTGTGTATTTATTTCACAGTGCTCTTTCCTTCATTTATACATTCATAATACATGTGTGAGCGCTTCCGCTATACCCAAATTATGGGTGAAAATTAAATTATAACTTCTTCATTTAGTACATACATTGTTTGAATTTTCAAAGCAATCATATTCTATATATATACATATATGATTACACATAAATATATATATATATATCAAATTATCGTATAAATAATGAAGAAAATATATAAGCATTTTAGTTTAGAAATCGTCAAAATAAAAAAAAGAAGGAAGAAGGGAACAAATCAAAATTCTTCTTATAGAATTTTATTTCATTTATGTGTTATATTATTCGATTGTACTTATTTATTCCAAGTATTATATTTGTCGTGCAACTCCCTCAATTATTTTCCCTATAGGAGTGTAATTTTTTTTTTTCCCCAATAGGGAGGAATTTTTCGTTTCTTTTTTTTTTCATTTATATTCAATTGTTATTTAAAAAGTTCGTTACAGTTTGATCATGTATATTATAGTTCATACACATAGTACACCTTTCCCCCTTTTTTGGAAAAAAAAAATGTAACAAATAAGTCATCCATGTAATATGTATATATGTTCATTGTATTATGTATATACCATTATTTTTTGAGCTATTCCATATTTCATTCCCCATTGCAGATATATGTGATCACTGTTTGTAATGAATAAAAATTGAATGAAATGTGAATGTAAATATATGTGAATGGATACACCTTATTATATACTTTGAAAATGCATACTTCTTCCCACTTGTAATTAAATGTATATATAATATAGTAGGAATGTAAAAAAAAATATATAAAATAATATAGAGAAGAATGAAGGCGTGAACGAAGTTATTTCATACTATGATCCTAAACTTTTTTTTTTATGGAGAGTGCACACTACTCATTGTTCAAATTATTGCAGTTGTTCATATATATATTCATTCATATGTACACAATAATGATGATATATTGCATATCACATTAGGGATTGGATTGATTTATTGATTCTGCATATCACATTAGGGATTGGATTGTCGCACATAAGGATTATTGCAGCACATTATGACTGAATCCTTGTGAATTATTCTTTTTATTTCTTTTTATTTTTTTTTTTATGCATGCATAGTTGCACATATATAACACTAATTTTTTTTGTACCAGTGGAATATTATTCATGGTTTTTTTGTGGGGGGGAAAAGGAAGGAAAGAAGGAATAAAAGGAAAGGAGTGTCTAAAGAAGGAAAGGAAGGGTCTAAGGAGGAGGAAGAAAAGCAAGGAAAGAAGGGGAATATATTACATACGTTGATAACGAATATTGCTGTTCCTGTTTCCTTCTCTTCTATTATTTCTTCCTGTTCTTGTTCCTGTTCTTCTTCTTTGAGGTGGCCCTTCAAATATGGTAGATGCTCCATCTGTTGAAGCTATTGTTGAACCGTCTGTTGATTCAAACGTTGAGGCGTCCTCCGATAATTCATCAAAAACTCGTTGGGCGAATCTTTTCTTATTTACTCTTCCTGTTTTGTTACGGAGCCAGGAGGGTAAAAGATTATACTGAAATTTTTTAAAGGAGGTGCGGGGAAAGGGAGGAAGGTGTATTATATATATATGTATGTATATGTGTGTACATATATGTACATATATATATTTGTATATGTAGGGCCATATATGTACATTGTACAGTCTATTCTATATATTTTTATTTTTTAAATAAGGAAGGAAATAAGAAATAATAATAAATATTATTATTATTATTATTATAATTACAATTGTAATTGTTTAATTGTAATTGTATGTACTATTACTTTGTAGAGGAGGAATGCAACAATTGTTGGTAATCCTATTGTTGCCACTGCATAGGAGATAACAATAGCAGGGGCAACACTACTTCCTGTGGTGATTATACCATCAGTGGGAGATGGTGAATGTTCCTCCACTGTAGACAAAGCCTCTGCCCTTTTTGTGAGAACTTCTGGTCCATGATGTTGCAGGTGCCCTGTGATTATTCTATCTTCCCCTGCAGCATTTGTAATACATTTGAGTTCATCCAGTTTTTGTTGACCATCATGCTGTTGTTCATGTTCTTTCCTAAGAATTTTACAATGTGAACCATTGAAGTTATTCCCCTTACACTCTTCATATACTGCACTATAAGCTGAGTAACTACTTTTCAGGTATTGGAAACAGCTGTCATTACAGAATTTATTATTATCGTCCAATTTCCCTTTTATTGTATGATAGTCCTGATGGTAATCATATGCTTTTTTCAATTGCTTGAAAATGTCTCCTGTAATATTAGTGCATATACTTTCACATTTGAACTTCCAGCTATGTTTTTTCATTTCTCCATATATCTTCCTCATAGCACTCTCAAATGAAACATCACCCAATTTGTCTAATAAAAATTCTCCAGTCCAGTAATACAGGTAATGGCAATATTCCTCATCGGCCGATTTATCCCCTCCCCTTGTTGTTGCGTAACATTGTGCTTCAAATATTTTATCCGCATAACTCTGTGCACTAGGATAATGTTCCAAAGCATCCTTTACTGTTGCGGCAGCTTCGAAACCACAGAACTGTGTGCCCTTCTCTAAATTCTCATACGCTCCTTTTGAAGGTAATACTTTATACAACTCTTCCATCTATAAATATAATGCATGGAAATATATATACCTATATATTTCCCATATATTTATTCTTTCCACACATAGAAGATATATTACACATGAATATATATATATGCACACAATTTAATCACTGTCTTAACCGTTAATATTGTTCCTGCTTGTGCCATATTTCTTTCTATGTGTGCACTTCTATGTTGTACATGTGTCGAATAAATTTTTGTTATAAAAAATGTGTTTTTCCCGTTCCTTCTTATATATGTTTATGCAAAAAATGGGTACATATGTGTGAATGTATTTTGCTTGTTTTATAATTGTGAATGAGTAGTTTGTTCTACAATAATTGTGTGTATGGAATTTTGCTTGTTCACTTTTCTTCCTTTTTTTTTTTTCTCAAACTTTGTACACACTGTTCTTTATTTTTTTTTTTTTTTGATTTAATATTGTAGAATGTTAAAGGGTTCAAATGTTCAAAGAACACTGGGGAAAGTACATAATGTTAAAAATGTTAAGTACGTTCGAAATGGCAGATATGCACTATCTCGAGCGCAATACTTTCTTTTTTTCCAGCACATATATATGGAATGAATGATTATGTATATACATATATATATATTTCCATATGTATATATATATATAGAAGGATGCTTATATATATGCGCAAATAACACTCCACCCCCTCATAGAATGTGTTCTCCCAATATTTTCCCACATTCGCAATAGTTACTTTCCACTGCTTATTTTCTTCTTACCTCTCTTTATATAAAATATAAGTACCACAATTAAAATAAAAAATACCAAATAATATGAAGTCAAAGAAAAGGGGGAGGGGGTGGGCGCATATATTTTTTCCTTCTTTATGCAGCCTATACACATATATAGCACATACTATTTCACTCCGTATAGGAGTGTTCGCACTCTTTAATAAGGAGCACTATGCAATAGAATTAGGGTTAAGTCATAAGGTGGGGGATGGTGGTGACTAAATTTGAACAACTGGTAGTTGTACTAAACCCTATATGAAATATGCCAAATCTCATTATAAACACTTCACATAAAGCGTTCCCGGAAAGGAATTCTATGTATGGGAATTATTATTCTGTCCCAACACCTCATATTGGGACCAATTGTAATGTTCGTTCTACATATATAAGAATATCATTACCATATACTCATATATATATATATATATATATGTATATATATGTATACATGTACATATGTATATATGTGTGGTGTGTTAGAAAATCATGATTAGGAGCATTTATTAAGGAGCATGATTATGGGGCTACCATAATGCTCTTTCCTTGAATAATGTTCTTCCTTTTTTTTTTTTTTGTTCTCTCTTTTCTGAAAAGAAAAAATAGATATATATTCTCTTTTAGGTAGGTCAACACTCTTTTTTTTTTTTTTTTTCCTTGCGCCCTATTCATTCACATTTCGTTTTGGAGTGTTCTCCTCTTCATGCAGAGAGTTATTAAAAAAGATACACAAATGAAAAAAAAAAAGAAAAAAATGAGAGAAAATAAAGAAAAACGAAAAAAAAAAAAAAGAAAAAAATGAGAGAAAATAAAGAAAAACGAAAAAAAAAAAAAAAGAAAAATCAAGGAAAAAAAAAAAAAAAAGTGTGTGTCATTTTGTTTCTTTCCCTACACTGTATAAAGTTATGGGATTCGTTTAGATATATATATGCTCCCCTCCCCCCTCCTGGGCGAGGAAGGAAGGAACATTGCACATACACTAATTATATAATTAGTCGTGGGAGGAGTAGGAGGGAGGACAGCACTATTATATGCGATGGTGCTATATGCGCTGATAAGCTACATTTCTATTATGCCCGTTCCTTCTATTAGTATTTGTTCCTGTTCTTATTGGTCCTCCTCTTCTAGGAGATCTACCATTATATACAGTCGATGCATCTGTAGACAAGTCCCTTATTGTAGAAGTGTCCGCTCTTGAATCGAATGATGCTGAGTCCGCTATTGTTGAGGTTTCCTCAGAAGAAGCTTCTATTAGATCGTCAAAGTGGTGTCGTTCAGTGGACCTCCTTTTTCTTCCTTTAAAATGGTTACCAAGCCAAGAAGGTAGCAGCTTGTACTAATAAGAAAGAAGTGAAGGAATGGGGAAAGAAATATGTATTATGTGCAAACATATATATATATATGCATATACATATATACATATTTCAAATATATAGTGGTAATTGTATGTACTATTACCTTATATAAGATGAATACCAATGCAGGTAGTCCTACTAATGCAGAGACGGAAGAGACAGCAGCAACGGCGCTTCCCCCAGCTTGGGAGGAGGTCGTTCCACTAGTGGATTGGAGGGAACTTCCATGATATTCAGGATTACTTTCTTCCTGTGTGCATTGCCCTTCTTTTTCCAGTGTACACTTTACATATAATTCATTCTCACTCCTATACTTTTCAAACCATTGCCCAAATTGAGCACACCATTTACCTTTACTACTCCCCCCTTTTTCACATTGCGCACGTACAGTTTTATAGGCACACTTTACTTTGTGTAGGTAATCTTTATGTTCCTGAGGACAAGGTTTATCTTCCCCTTCTCTTGTTCCCCCCCTTACGGTACCTTCATCCTTCTTGTAATCGAATAGTATTTTCATTTGGGTGAAAATTTCTTTGCTAATCTTAGGGTACATATCATTGCAGTTTTCATTAATTCTTAAATCCTTCAACTTATCGTAGGTTACTTTCATGACGTCCGAAAACTTAGTAGGATTAATTAGTCCGCTCAATAGTGTACTCCCTATTGAGAAATATAAATAATTACAACGGTCACCTTCAGGCAGGACGTCCTGATCCATTTTGGGTGCATAACACCAGCCTTTTACAATTTGATCTGCGTATTCTTCAGTTCGGGGATATGCCTTTAATGCAATCTGCATTTCTGCAGCTTTATTACTATCATTACATTCATCACTTGCCTCAGTAAGTTCACAGTATACCTTTTCTGAGGGTCTTTTATTTTGGCATCTTTGCTATAAAGGTAATTAAGGAAGGAATATATGCATACTACCCATATTTCCATTACACGGTAGCTACAATGTTACATGAATAGTATGTGTACATGTATACATGTACATGTATCCACTTTTGAACAGATAGAAGTAGTCATTAATATATGGCTGTCCCGTTCCCCTTCCCCCCCTAACGCGACTTTCCTTCTCTTCGCTTTTTTTTTTTTGTACCGGACGTGGAGGTCTCGGTAGTGGTAACGGCTGTGTTGTACATGTTAATGGTTGTGGTTCGGCGAATTCGCTGCTTGGTTTCCCTTTCTCCTCTTCAAATTTTGTGCAATATGCATCTCCAGAAAGACTTGAACAAGTTCCACTTACTGTTTTATATGTTGCTTCAGCTGCGCTGTACGTGGTGCTACATTCCCCCGTACTGCAGTATTTACTGCAATCGTCCATATTCCTCAATATAGTTGTATAATTATAGTACCAATCATATAATATTTTAGCCGCCCCGAAAAGGGCACTGTCGATACCCTGGTATAGATTAGTGCAATCGCACGAACCCCCGTATGTCTTCAGATCACTGTAAATTGTACTCATAACATGTGGAAAATTATCGTCCACCCGCAATGGTCCATTCCTTACTTTGTCACCTAGCCAATAATAAAAAAAAGGGCAACGTTCCTTATCGGACAAATTGTCCAATCCTCCCTTTCCTCCGTTACAAACGGAACACCAATTTCCCCTAATTTCACTGATCCATTTCCAATTTTCCCCATTGTATGCTTGCAATGAATATTTTATATCCTTTTCCGCTGAACCCCGCTTCCAGCTCTGTCCCTTCAGTGTACAGCTTCTTCCTACTCCTTGGTCTAGCGCATCGTATATTTTTTGTGAAGGTAATGTAACTGTACCTTCCTTCCCCTACAAAAATATAAATGTGTATGGAAGTAGAATATGTATTCTTTTTAATTTATTACCTTGTGCATAAAGTGTTATATATATATATATATATTCAATTATGAACTGTAAAAGGAGAATCATTTCCATATGTTGATCCCTTTCCTTACACCTCCCCCGCATACTCACATGACCTGTCATTTTTTCCGATATTGGTACTATTCTTCTTCCTTTGTATATTATTATATATATTTTATGTTAAGAAATTTATTCATACAAATATGTATACATAGGGAGAATGCAGAAGAACATTTTTTTTCCTTTGGAACAGAAAAATTTTCAGCTTATGGTATTATTTTAATTTATGTTTTACTATTATTCAAACGGGGAGTTATTTAAATTTTGATAATATACATATATTGCATAGTTCATAGGTACAGAACCCTCCCTCTCTCCTTCTCCCCTTCTAATACACATGTGCACATTGTACTCAATTGTTCAGTATGGAGTTTATGAATTTATAAAATACATGCAGAAATCAAAAAAAAAAAAAAAGAAAGAGAGAGAAATAGCTAAGGGACGGGTTTCCATGCATCTTTAGGGAAGGTTCAAAATGGTTCAAAATAATGGTTCCCAAAAAAATAATTCGGCGAAATGTAAAAACAAACAATGAAGGTATGTTGACAAATGTAAAAACAAAATGTAAAAACAAACAGTGAACGTATGTTAACAGGTGTTAACAAATGTAAAACAAATGGTAGAAATTTGCTCAGTTATGCGAAATAATCTTTCTTTGCAGTATATATATATTTATATACGGGGGAAAGATCTTCATACGCAGATATCAATTTTCCATTGCACATTATTATTGCCATCACCCTTCTTTCTCTTTTGGATAAAAAGTGTTAATCACACACACATAAACAATTGAGAAATGTCATAGTTGAGAAATGTAAAATGACACACAGTCGAAATGTCATAGTTGTGAAATGTAAAGTAATAGAGCAAAATAAAAAGGGGGGCCACTTTTTTTATGTAGGGATGATAATGTATATTATTTCTTCGTTCATTCGTCCTTTGATACTCTGTTCCTTTATTTCTCCTTCGATCATGTTTCCCACCATTATATATAGTAGATGCTCTATCTGACATGTAATTTGTTGTGGACAAGTCTGTTGTTGTGGACAAGTCTGTTGTTGTTGACAAGCCTCCTATTGTTGAAGTGTCTTCTGTTAGAGAATCAAAGTTATGTTTGACGGACCTCTTTCCTCTTTTATTGCTTCCTTTAAATTCGTTGAGGACGCAAGAAGGTAAAAGATTATACTGAAAATTGTGGAGGACAAAGGGGTAAATACACGTATGTATACATAGATATATATATTTATATATATTTCTACGCAATTACCATCCTTTGCTTGTTTATTGCATACATGAAATATTATATATATATATGTATGTATGTACATATAAAACTATACATAAATATATATACATATATACATATGTATATATGCTATATATATATGTTACATAATGGTAATTGTATGTACTACTTACTTTATATAAAAAGAAAGCAGCAATTATTGGTATTCCTACTGCAGCTAATGCACCAGATATGGCAGCAGGGGCAGCATTAAGGGAAGCTCCATCCTGTGATGGACTCCGTGTTTTTTCCTTAATAGTATGGTGATATATTGTTCCTTCCGTGTCCCTTCTGCACTTAGAACTAATTGTTCCATGAGTTGTGATGGTGTTTGAATAGGGTTGCTGTTACCTCCGCTCCTATCGGTGCTATTATATATCTCCCAACCAATAATATAGAATATATAACAGAAGAGACTAGTGGCTCCATGTTCTCCCCCTATAGACAATGAACTCACTCTACACAAGGTATTTATAATCCTCTCCTTATAACCTGCAAGATCCCCATATGGTTTTAATGCGCTTCCTACCTGTACTTCTATTTATGTATGTTTATCATTACAATTATTTCCCCTTCCTCCTCCATATTCCAGTGTAGAGAACGCTATTTTCGAATTCAACTTTTGCAAGCATTTTCCCTATGAACATGAGAACTAGTATGCACCATTCTATACACACATTCCTAATTGCTCCATTTTTACATTTTGACGAATATAATATTTTACAAAATGTAATATTTTACAAAATGTAATATTTTACGAAATGTAATATTTTACTAAATGTAATATTTTACTAAATGTAATATTTTACTAAATGTAATATTTTACTAAATGTAATATTTTACAAAATGTTCCTAAATTTTCCTTGATTACAAGGATCTTCCACCTCCTTCAACTTCCCATTTGGGACCATTTTTCATACTGTTCATTTATAATATTTTGTATAATAAGTTTTTCATATAGCTTTCCTTCATTCCTTCTCTCCTCATTATTTCTTCTTATTCCTTCTTTCCTTCTTATTCCTTCTTATTCCTTATTAATCCTTTCTTTTTTCCTTTTCTTTATTTCTCTCCTTCTTATTCCTTCATTCCTCCTTATTGCTTCTATCATTCTTTCCTTCATTTCTTCCTTCCTTATTCCTTCTTTCCTTCTTATTCCTTCCTTTCTTTCCTTCTTATTCCTTCCTTTCTTTCCTTCTTATTCCTTCCTTCCTTTCTTTTTTCTTCCTTCTTCTTCCTTTCTTTCTTCTTCCTTTCTTTCTTCATTCCTTCTTTCTTCTTCCTTCTTTCCTCCTAAAGTCAAAATTTCGAACTACGTTATTTTGCACTTAGAAAAAAAATATTCTACATTGACTCATTCCTTCCTTCCAACATAGATCACATTTGATACATATATGAATGTTTACCTTAATTTTTATTTTTTTTTCTTTTTTTTCTATTATTTTTTTTTTTGTTTTTCTCCCATAAATAAACTATAAATAACTTATACTTAGCATGTGCACTATATTATGTACTATTTTTGAGCAACCCCGACCTTCTTCCCCTTCTACTCTTTAAATGTGCACATTATAGTTTTTACATATATTCATGTACCTTCATCCTCCTTCTTCCTTTTCGTTCCTTTTGTTCTTTTTTAAAATACATGCACTTCTTTTTTAAGAATATTAGTACTTTTATTTTCCTTTCTTCCTTTTTCTCGAAAACGCCCTTTGTTTGTGAGAGAGAGTATATTTCTTTCCCTTCCATGCACATATATACACATGTAGGGGAGAAGAAAAAAGAACACAAAGAAAAAGAAGAAGCAAAAAATTACCATTCTTACATAAATAGTAGGTTATATGTATAGGTATATATATATAGAACTATACATATATGTATATATACGTATATATAACTATATATATATACCTATACATATATATATGTGTATACATATATATGTGGAAGGAAGGAAAATTGTTCATTATATAACACAAAAATTTCCTTATACAAGGCAAAAGGAAAAAAACATACATATATATACATACATATCTATACACATATATATACACATATGCACATGAACAATGACGGGGGAAGGGAAAGCGACGGTAATCACATTTCTTATTCAAAGTACATTTTAGTAGTGTGTACATATAATATGTCGCAAATAATAGAATAAATAATAATATAGAATGTATAGTGACACATATATTCCATTAATTGCCTTCATAGGAACAACATTTGGCTCAGTTACCATCGCAGAAGGACTTATACGGGCAACTGCCAGGAGTAAGAGTCCAAACATCATGTACTAATCAGGGCGCAGTAGATGCAGCTAAAAGTAATATAGAAGCCTATCTTGGAGCAGGAGTTTATGCCGATAAAATTGTAAAAGGCTGGTGTTATGTGCACGACATGATGAAGGTAGGGGAGTCCACACATGAATTATGTTATGATTTCTATTACTGGCTGGGAGGTATAATATCCAGAATTCCAAGTAGCGCCTATTCATTTTCAACCATCATGGATGCGATTTACAGAGATCTGAAGGGTGTAGCCTCTACCAATATATGCAGAAATCTATACACCAGTATTGACAGAAGCATTTTCGACGAAGGAAAACTAATGTATGATTATTATAGAGATTACAGCCTTATTGTTACATATTCAGAGGTAGCCAAAAAATCTTGTGTCCCAGAATATCACAAACATTTAGTAAAGCTAAAAGGAGCATGTACACCTACAAATACATATTGTGCAACTGAACCCAATAAGAGTAGTTCATATTGTACCTGGCTTGCAGGGAAGAAAGATGAATATTGTACTCAAGACAAACTATCAAATTTAAAGTGTACACTGAACCCAGGTTCTTCCGGTCCCGGTAGTACAGGACATCAGTCTCCGGGTTCTTCTGGACCTGGTTCCACAGGAACTTGGAACCCAGGTTCTTCTGGTACCGGTTCCACTGGCAACCAGAACACTGGTAGTCCAAGACCAGGTTCCACGGGACACCAATCTCCTGGTTCTTCTGGACCAGGTTCTACGGGAACTTGTAAGTCCGGTTCCTCTGATCCATGTGATTTAGTGGATGGTGTCTCTGGTGGAGAAGGAAAGGGAGGGAGTGACGGTGGTGGTAGTCACAGAAAAGAAGGGGAAGAAGTAGGTAACAGCAAGGTCACTTCCATTGCAGTTCCTTCTGCATTAGCTACAGTAGGACTTCCTGCCTTGGCATATATTTTTTACAAGTACAAATCACACCTCTTCTTCCTTAAGGGGAATAACTCCTCTGCGAAAGGAATGAGCGGAAGCAGAAGAAAAAGGTCCGCCATTAGGAGAGAGTTTAATGAGTTTGAGAGCGACGACTCAACAACGGAATATGATTCAACTAATTCGTCAGAATATTCCATTCCATATACCTCATCATCCAGATGAAGAAGGAAGGTTGTTAGGTGGCTGGGTGGAAGGAAGGTTGTTACGTGGGTGATAGGTGGTAGGGAAGGTTGTGGTAGGTGGGTTGTTAGGTGGAAGTAAGGTTGTTAGAATGGTGGTTTGTGGAAGGAAGTTCACTTCCTTTAGGGAGGGGTACACCCGAAGGGTGTATAAAAAAAAAAAAAAAAAAGAAGAAGAAAAAAAAAAAAAGGGAAGGAAGCATGTTGGCGGAAGTGTGCAGGGGGGTGCACCTAAGGAAGGTTCTTAGGGGTGGAAGGAAGGTACTTTCTTTGAGAGAGAAAGGAAAAAAAAAAAGAAAAAAAAAAAAAAAATAGAAGAAAGAAGGAAGGTGTCCAGAGGGGTGCATTTCTCGGTGTTAGGGTAGAAGGGAATATGCTTAGGAGATGTGTGCACGGTGGTGCACTTTGGGGTGCTAGATAGATGGAAGGGGTGTTAGAAGAAAAGTTTTCAGGTGGTAGACTGCACTTTGAGGGAAGGTGTTTAGGGAAGTATGCAGGAAGGTGCATCTATGGTAGTATATTCGGGAAAGTATGCATGGTTGAAGGAAGGATGTATGCTTAGAGGGAAGTGTGGAGAAGGGTGCATCTAAGGAGGAGTGTTAGGCGTGAAAGGAAGGAAAGTCACTTCCTTCAAAGAGAGAAAAAAAAAAATAAGAAAAAAAAAGGGAGCGAGGAAGGTGATAAGTGTGCAGGGGGGGCACACTTGGGTGTTAGGGGTGTAAGGAAAGAAGGTCACTTGCTTTAGGGAGGGGTACACCCGAAGGGTGTATAAAAAAAAAAGGATTTAGGTAAAAAAAAGAAGGTTAAGGAAGAAGAAGAAGAAGGTATAAGAAATAAAAGAAGAAATGGTGTAAAGAAACGAGATTTAAAGAGAACAAGAAGATTAAGAAAAAGGTATAAAAAAGGAAGGTTTAAGGTGTAAATAAGGAAGGTTTAAGGTGTATGGAAGGAATGTTTTAAGGTGTAAACAAGGAAGGTTTAAGGTGTAAAAAACGAAGGTTTAAGGTGTAAACAACGAAGGTTTAAGATGAAAGAAAAAGAAGAAGCATTAAGGTGTAAAGAAGAGAAGGTGTAAGAAAGGAGGGTGTAAAGAAGGAAGATTTAAGGTGTAAGGAAGGAAGATTTAATGTGTAAAGAAGGAAGGTTTTGGGAGTAAAGAAGAAAGGTGTACGGAGGAAAGGTTTAAGGAAGGTTTTAGGGTGTAAAGAAGGAAGATTTAAGGTGTAAAAAAGGAATGTTTAAGGAGAAAAGAAGGAAGGTTTAAGGAAGAAAAGTAAAAGGCAGGCAAAATGGGGTACGAGTACACGTCTAAGATGTTGGTAGCATGGATGAAGGCTAAGGGCGCAGAAACTCAGCGTGAATTTGTAATATTTATTAAGTGAAAAAATGTCCGAATTAAAATTTTGAACAGTGTCCTGCACATGAGGGAAGCCATATAAGAATTAAGCGGTGCAGCTGTTCTATATATAACTGTATGCATATTTTACCCTTCATTTCTAGGAAGCAATATGGGATGATTTTAAAAAAATATTCCAAGACGCCATGAAGAATGTGTACAGTGATCATGATGTAATTAACGAACTATGTAGAGGAGATGTAGACGGAGAAAATGAAAATTGGGATAATAAAGACAAGGAGTTGTGTAAAGTGATGGTAAAAATATTTATGTATATAAATGGAATAAAAACATGGCCATATGACACATTAAAAGGAATAGAAAGTAAGGAAGGGCACGAACAGATGGACTCGTATTTCAGGTGTATAATAGGAAGAACAATTATGATAAAGTGGTTGGGGGGTCACTGCAGGAGGAAAAAAGTTGCGAAAATTGTTTTAGGGGCCGCCGGGGCCTGGAGAGGTATGAGTAAAGTGGAAGAGCATCATAGGAAATGTGAAGGTTTAGACTTTAAGAACATGGGAATTGCGGGGAAGTATATGTGGCCACGAGTGAAAGAATGGGCTAAGATGAGAGACAGGGGTATAAGTAAATTAGAGAGTGTGAAGAAGCAGGGGGAATGTAGTGAGGGAAGTGATGTAGGAAGATTAGGATCCCGTACTACGGCGGAAGATGAGAAATATTTAACGGAATTATTTGGTGTAGGGAGTGAAAAGGAGTTGGACGAACTCAAAAAATTAGCTGAAGATGGAAATAAGTGGGGAAAGGAGGATTTGGAGGACGTTTTGAAGAAAGCGAAGGAAGCAGAGGAGGGGGGTGAAGGGGAAGATTTCCTAGTAAGGAAGTTACAGGAGTCATTGGGAGAACTATATGAGAGGAAAAAGGAAGAATTTGAAAGGAACAAAGAGACGGAACAGGTCCCTGTACCACAACCAGACGGTAGGAATGAAAACGACGAGGAGGAAGACGAAGAAGAAGAATTAGACGAAGGAGCGGAGGATGAGGAAGATGAAGAAGCGCAAGAGGAGGAAGATCGCAAACCTCCATCTTCTGGTCCTCCACCTGCTCCTCCTGGTTCTGGGGGTGGTGGAGGGGGAGCGTCCAGTTTAGAAACACCCAAGCCTGCCAAACTTACTGCCAAGATTAACAACCCCTTCCTTCCTTACATCCCCCTTGTTCCTGCCACCATTGGAATCACTGTTATGAGCTACTTACTTTGGAAGGTAAAAGATGAAAGAAGGAAGAAAAAAAACAAAAAAAAAAGAAAAAAGAAAAAAAAAAAAAAAATAGGTGAATGAATCTGTGTGGGTGTGTAGGATTCCGCATATTAGGGATGAGTATATGTGTAGGATTTCGCATTTTAGGGGTGTGTGTGTGTAGGATTTCGCATTTTACGGGTGTTTGTGTTTGCAGGATTTCTTATTTTAGGGTAGGGGTGTGTAGGACGATTTCACAATTTAGAGTTTGAAGTAGTAATTACTGTTGTGTGTGAACAAACATTTCGCATCCCTATTAAAGAAACATTTTCTCCCGTTTTATTTATTAATTTTTTTTTTTTTTCTAGTACTTTGGAATGCTTCGTAAAACAAGGAAACGTTACAGAAGAGCGCATCAAGTACGTGGTCCAAACTTAGATCAGCAGATGGTTGACCATGTCGATGACCAGGCAGATGGTCCACGTGAATATATCTTAGTAAAGGAACGAAAACCTCGTTCTACGCCTAAAAAAAGGAGGATAAAACAGGGCGTTGGTCGGCCTGCTGGTCGTCGTCGTGGCGTACGTCGCCACATGATTATTGATATTCATTTAGAAGTCTTAGACGAATGTCAAAAAGGGGACCTGCATTTGACGAAGGAAGGCTTTTTTGAAATTTTGGTTGAAGAATTTATGGGATCAAAATTTAAGAAAGAGCAAAATCTTCCTAAGGAAGTAGTTCCTAAGGAACATGTTCCAAGTTCAGATTCCGGGTTTAGGGAGGAAGACTTTGTTCCTGAGAAAAATGTTCCTATGGAACAGGTTCGAAGTTCAGATTCCGGGTTTAGGGAAAGAAGACTTGGTTCCTCCGCAATATGTTCCTATGGAACAGGTTCCGGGTTCAGATTCCGGGTTTAGCGTATAGTAAATATTTTTCTCTTTTTTTTTCGTTTTGTGTATTAAATTGTTTACATGTTTATGTGTAATTAATATAAGCCGGAAAAAAAAAAAAAAATTTTTCTTCCTTCACTTTATTCCGATTTGTTTGGGATAATTTCTTCTTTATTGTAGAATTAAATTGATTATTCATTTTGTTATAAAATTTTCTAACTTCATAAATTTTTTTTTTGTTTTATAAAATGAATTTTTTTTTGAGAATGATAAGCAGCTTTTTTCGTTTTCCGCATCCGCGTGGGGCGTATTCTTTCCTTATGTGCTTGTTTAAACTTACAAATGGAAGGAAAGGAAAAAAAGTAATGAAATATAAGGAAAAGGAAACAAAAAATAAAAGAATAAAGGAAAAAAAAAAAAAAGTAAGGAAAAAAAAGAAAGTGTCTCTTTTTTTTTTTTTTCCTACACTGCATAAGCTTCATGGTTATTTATATTCCTTCCTTCGCTGGGGGATGGGAAGGAAACATTTCCCTTTCTGGTGTTCCATTGTAATGTGTGTTTTACATGTTTTGATAACCTACCTCCCGCGACCACCCGCATTATTATTTCTTCTTCGTGTAGATTGTCCTTGGGTAGACTGTCTTGTGTATGTTCCAGCAGAGGAACTTACTTTGGAATGATCTGTTGGACCTATTGTTGAGCTGTCGTCCGTTAAACCGTATGTTGAGCTGTTTTCTGTGAGTGTATCAAAGGTGCTCCGCTTGGTAGACCTTTTTCCTCTTCTTCTTCCATTCGAATTGTTACCGAACAAGGAAGACAATGGTTTATACTGATGGAAGAGTGGAAGGGGTGTTTAGGGGTGGAAGGTGGGTTGTTAGGGTGGTGATAGGTGCAAGGAAGGTTGTTATGTGAGTTGTTAGATGGTAGGGCGGTAGGGTGGAAGGAAGGGTTGTTAGGGTTGGTGGAAGGAAGGCTGTTAGGTGGTGGAAAGGATTTTTTTTAAGGGGTGGTAGGAAGGTTGTTAGGGTGGTGGAAGGAAGGGTTGTTAGGGGTGGTAGAATGGAAAGAAAGGTTGTGTTGAGGGTGGTTGGGGGAAGGATGATTGTTAGTGGATGGAAGGAAGGTTGTTAGGGATGGTTGGTGGTAGCTGGGTTTTTGGGTGAGTGGTTCGTGGAAGGACGGTTGTTAGGGGTGTTGTTAGTGTGGTGTGTTGTTAGGGTGGGACATTATATGTAATGTAGAATTAATGAAAATAAAGGGGGACACTACGTTGTATGATAATGTATATTATTTCGCCTATTAGGCGTATTTCTTGCTCCTCTTTGAGGTCGTTCTTGATTACATATGGTAGACTTGTCTATCGAGTCAAATGTTGAAGATGCTTCTGTTGAATATAATGTGGAAGAATCTTCTGTATATGTGTCGAAATCATGTTCAATTGTTGATCTTCTTTTTTTTCTTCTTGCGTTACTTCTTCCACCGCTACTTCTATTCCCAAATTGGTTGTGGAACCAAGAAGGTAAAAGTTTATACTGAATGAAGGAATGAAAATGGGAAGAAGGTGGAAGCAGAAGGGGATGGGAATATGTCTACATATACTTATATATATATATATATGTACTAATTATAATTATTACTTTATATAAGAGGAATGCGACAATTGTTGGTAGTCCCACTGCGGATAATGCAGAAGGAATGGCTGTCGCAGCAGCACCGCTGCTGCTCCTGCCGATTCCGGCAAGAAAGGTTGCAACTTCCATTTCACAGTTTGTTTTGCCTTCCAATTTGCACTTCAAATTGGCAGGTTGAAGAATAGTGTTGTCTGCGCCCTCATTATTGAACATTTTATTAAATTCAGTACACCATTCTGTCCCAGAATTTTTACCACCTTGGTTACAGTGTAATTGCATTGCACCATATGCTTTAACAGCTTCGTCCAGGTGATCAATGTACTCGCTCTTACATTTGCAAGCGTCAGTGGGAGGGTGAGGTTCTGCTGCGCAGTCCTTTCCTGCAGTTGCAGCTGCATTTATAGTATTGTAGTCTTGGGTGTAGTCATATAATAATTTCATATTTTGGAAGATGTCCAAGTTGATGTTGCCATTTTTATACATAACCTCACATTTGGCACTTGTTTCCAGTCCATCTAATTCGTTCAATTTTTCGTAGACTTTTTTCATAGCTTCAGAAAATTGCTTAGGTTGGGTCATAGTGCTGAACAATTGGTCCCCTAACCAATAATATAAAGAGGTACAATAATCCTTACCATTGGACGGATGTTCTCCCTTCTTTTGCGATGCAAAGCAATATGCATTTAGTGCACCCTCCGCATAGCTGCCCATACCACTGTACGGATTTATTATATTTGCGAGTTCAGTTTTCACTGTATCTGTGTCCTCCCCACAGTTATTCTTTTCCATGGCATCACTTAATTCTTGGTGCATTTTGTGTGAGGGTAATTTATCTAAACATTCTTCCTCCTACAAATGTAATAAAGGGGAAAGGGAGGATGGGTGGAATGTAGAAATGGATGTTCCTATGAAATTCTGTACACTTATGTACATTCAAAACCATATTATGCACAAAGTATTATGTGTGCAATAATTTATCCATTCAGAACACGGAATATAAATTCCCCCGTACCGATTGTCCCTTCAGATCTACTAATAGTACAGGTTTTGGTAGTGGTATTAGTTTACATTCCGAACTTAACTTCTCCGGACTCCTACCATCATCGAATATTTCATTGAGTCCAGTGCAGTATGAATCATCCTGATTATCTCCTGCACAGTACGCATTCATCTTATCATAGTCTCCAGCAACTTGTGCGAGGTAGGCTGAATATTTTCCCTCCTCATCAGTTCCACTATCCTTTATGTGTTCGCATATAGTATTGAAATCCAGGTAATAATCGAAAACTTTTTTCCTTTTGTCGAATATGGCTTTACTAATGCTACTGTGTATATTCGTGCAAGCATTCTCTACTTTGGGGTCCTTCAATTTTTTGTAGATACCTTGCATGAACGTTGAAAACTCTGCAACATACGTCTTCTCACTGAAGAATGTACTTCCTATCCAATAATATAGAGCATGGCAATATTTATTAAGGGGTAAAGTACTGTCTCCCTTCTTAGTGGCGCAGTACCAAGCTTCCACTATTTGATCGGCCTGTTCTTGACTGATCCCAATTTCCTCTTCAGAAGAGCGTAAGTTCTCCTTTACCTGATTCGTGGAAGATATATCCCTACAGGTACTACTGGGAGTGCTGAATTCTGCATATAATTCTTTGGAAGGTAAATCATCTAAAGGATTGTCCATTCTCTATAAATATGTAATTGAGTAGAATGTATTTACTCCTGTGTTCCTATGATACTGTGCACGAAGTACTATATACACCATATGTGCATGAACGTTCTGCTTCAGCAGAAGGAACTCTTAATTTTTCCCCTACCGGCGGCATTGTTTATGCAGATGTACATTTCTATATAATGGAATTTATGTTAAAAGGGGGGTTGTGTGTTCTTCCTTCTTATATATATTCATATAAAATGAATACGTAACAATTTTGGTACCCCCTCTCCGGATGATTATGAAGCAATATTGCAAAATTCACTTCCTCCCCAGCAAGTAATACATTACTTAACACCTGAGTTAGATCACATTACATATATATGTATTACATACCTGCTTCCACATATTTATCGCAACAGTAATTGCATATAAACAGAAAAATAATAAAGAAAAAAAAGAAGAAAGAAAAAAAATCAAAGTTCCCCGTTTCACATCCATTTATTGTAACATTGCTTGATGCACAATGATTCGGAACAAATATATTATTATATACGTCATACAAATCATGTGTGCATAAGGGCACCCTATTCATGAATACACATTAAAGCATAATATGCACATTTGCGTTAGTTGAACACTATCTGCACATCTACCTTTCCGACCTTCTTTCGTTCTTTTTTAATGTAGATTATATTCTATTATATACTAATGTGTACCCTGTTCTCCTTTTTTTTCTATTATTTTTTTAATTTTTATTTTACAAAAGTTTTTATTTTTTTCCTTTTACAGGTTGTTATTTTTATAAAATTTTTTCTTCCTTCCTGACTCTTTTATTCTTCCTTATAATACATAAATACATTTTTTTTTTCCAAAAAGATCATTACTAGTTTCTTCTTTTTTTTTTTTTGCACCCTTGCATCTTCGTTTGGGGGAGTATTTCTTTCGTTATGTGCTTATTCAAACTTACCAAATAAAAAGGCATGAGAAGGAATGAAATATAAGAGAAGAAAGGAAGGAAAAAAAGAAGAAGGAAAGGAAATAAAAAGAAAAAGGAATGGAGGAAAAAAGAAGAAAGTGTCTCTTTTTTTCTTTTTTTCCTGCACTGTATATAAGCTTTATGATGGTCATTTATGCTTCCTCTGATGCGGGATGGGAAGGGCTTCCATCGATTGGACATGTGAATGTCCATGTCCCATGCTCTAGTCACATTTAATATACACATAGAATATATGTAGGGAGAGGAGGGGAAAGAAGGACGCATTAAGTACTAATTATAGTTTTTGTGGAATGCGCAAGGGGAAGTACATTCCTCCTTCCCATCCAGATGTTACAATCCAGGTGTTACTTTCAATGTGTGTTCTGCATGCGACATTATATGCGATGTTATGTTACATATTCTGATAAGCTATATTTTTCTGTGGTCCCCTATTACTATTTGCCCCTGCTCTGACGGAAGGAGGAGTATATAAAGAGGAATCTTCCTCTGAGTACGTTGTTATGGAATCATACTCTGCTATGGAATAATCTGAAGTGGAATATTCAGTGGAACTATCTTCCCCTCTTTCCATATTCAATCTATGTTCGATAGACCTTTTTTTTCTGTTCCTTTTAGGGGAGGAACTACTTCTCATTCCAGAGAATATAGATGTGTACTAAGAAGGAAAGGAAAGAAAGAAAGGAAAGGGTAAGTACACATACATACATACATACATACATACATACATACATACATATATATGTATGTACGTATATATATATAGGTAGCATATATATATATGTATGTGTACACAATGTTATGGTGTGTGTGTGAATTTTTAATATAATGGTAATTGCGATAATTACACTTCTAATGAGAAATTATAATTGGTGTATGTATACTTACCTTATATAGATAGAATACAACTGCTGGAACTGCTATTGTTGCCACTCCTCCAATAGAAGCAGAAGGGATAATAGCAGAAAGGGGTGTTCCACCACCTCGGGATGCAGCCTTCCCTGCTGCAGCAGCCGCGGCAGCCGCTGGAGTACCAGCACCAGCAATACCACCTATCCCAGGAATAGCACCTGGAACACCAGGAAAACCTGTAGCTGGACTTAAGTTTGCTGGAAGTACCGCAGTCTGCAGTTCGCCTACTGCTCTACATATTAATTCAGTTGGATTTGAAATTTCGCTCTTAGTGACTTTACTTTTAAATTCGTTACAGTACGTACCACTACTACCGCCATTGTTACAAATACTATTTATAGTTGAATATGCTGATTGAGCACTACTCAGATATTGCTCATATGTTTTCCCACAAGAACCTATATTACAATTTGTATCCCTTAGCAGAGCATTATAGTCATAGTAATAATCGAACAGTTTTTTAGCATTCTCGAAAATTATCAAGCTACCATTATCAGGGTATAAATTATCGCATTGAGATGCACATTTGAATCTTTTCAGTTCACTGTAAATGTTATCCATGGCAGTCCCCAATGAGTAAGTACCCAAATTGTCCTTTATTTTGTTCCCTAACCAATAATAAAAAAAATAACACTTCTCCCTATGGAACGGTTGTGAGTTACTCATCGTGCTATGTATATAGCACCAGTTTCTTATAATTTTCTCGACTAAGGTCTTATCCTTAATACATTTGTTTAACTTTAAGATGTCCACCACGGCTCCCTCTACTCCCAGGTCTTCACACCTTTCCCCCTCGGTTTCCATATTGCACGCTTTGCCTTCATCGAATTCAGCGTATATTTTTTGTGAACGTAAATCCTTGAAACATTTCTCCTAAAAATATATAATGGAAAAGGAAGGTGGCATGTATATATATAAGTAAGTGCTTTTCCACATATATATGTGTATGTGTGTGTGTATTATTATTAAAAATATGTCCACTTTGCATATAGAAACTAAGGATTTGTGTTCCTTGCTATTCTTACCTTCGCTGCGCGCTCTGCCTCAAGCATTGTATCAAATTTTGATTTTAACGTCTTTGGACCTGTACCATCTCCTTCAAATACTTTCCTAACTTTCGCACAGTACTGACCTTCCGGATCCGTTCCACATTGTGTACTCAAGGAACTATATGCTGAAGTAACTGTCTCCAGGTAATTGGAATATTCCTTTGCACAGTTGGACGCGTTTTTCCTGGATTCCTGTTCTATAATTTGATAGTTGCTCCAGTAGTCAAAGATGGTTTTTCTCTCTTTGAACTTGTACTCGCTATTGCCATCGTATTCAATTTCGCACCTTCCCCCGGGGATCCATGTTTTTAGCGCTGCATATATTTCACTCAGTGCTTTTTGGAACTGTTCCTTCAGCTTCAATTTCTCATATATGAGTTGTCCCAACCACCAATAGAAGAAATTATGGCGTTCCTCATAGTACTCATTTTGCGTCTCAAGCATTCCTTTGTTTATATACCACCAGGCGTGGCCAATCTTCTCTATACACTCATACTTGCTCCGATATGTCGGCAGCTCCGTGACCAGCTTATTTACAAATACACCTGAAAGAGGAGCACTGGCGTTCAGTTCTTTGCTGGAGTCAAATTCTTTATACGCTTGATATGAAGGTAAATCACTCATGCATGCATCCTACAAATATTTAATTGAAGAAATATATATGCCGTTTCCCAATCTTCCCCCTCGAATTTGCTATATTACATATATAGAGTGATATATGTACATATATACTTCTATATACATTTTCCCAATAGTGCGAATGTAATGGTATTACCTGCGTCACCATGGTTTATGTTTATGTGGACATTTTTTTTACTCAAATAAATTTATACTAAGAATGTGTGCTGTTCCTCCTTATATATGTATTCATACAGAATACATACATGCATGTGTTCATGTATGTTGAATATTTTGTACGTATTATAGGAATTATTATAACTAGAAAATTTGAACTTCTTCTAATTAGTGTACACTGTACAAACTTTCCCAAAAAAATCATAACACATATATATATATGTATATGTACCCAAAAGTTCATTATATATATACAATAAAAAACAAGAAATGTAGAATGAAGGAATATAAATGAATTTGCTAGAACATCAAAATAACATAATAGAAAAAAGAGAAGAAGAAAAAAGAGGATAAAAACAAAACAAACCCTTCGCCCCTATTCTTTTAGTGCACATCATTCCTTCCCCTTTGATGAGTAAATTATACATAATTCACTTATATAGAATATGTGCATATTATATTATGTATACTATTTGAGCATTTTGCTCCCTTCTTCCTTCTTTTTCCTTCATCTATTCTAGGATACATGGTTATTCTTTCCCTGTATGCGTTTCCGATTGTTCCTGTGCGTACACATATCATTCCTTTCTACTGTACCTTCTTTTCTACTTTTATTTGTTCCTTGTATTTCATTTTTATTTCTTTTTTATTTACTTTTTTCCCATAAAATTTAATTATTCCTTTTCCTAAAGTTAAAATTTTGAACTACATTATTTTGCACTTAGGAAAAAAATATTCTACACTTACCTAAAAATTTTAATTAGAAGCTGATCATACATAGTTCATGCGCCTTAATTCCACATATTGAGCATTTCATTCCTTTCCCCCTTCTTCTTCTTCTTCTTCTTCTTCTCCTTTTTGTTTCCATATTTCATTTTATATAAATAATTATATATGTGTTCCACATAATAATTAGCATGTATTCCACATACACACAATGTTATTCATGATCATGCACCAGAAGGAGGAGGAAAGGAAGGGGTATAAGGAGGAGGGAGGAAGGAAAGGAGTGTCTAAGGAGGGAAGGAAGGAAAGAAGGGGTCTAAGGAAGGATAGAAAGAATGAAGGATCTAAGGAGGAAGGAAAGGAGAGTCTAAGGAAGGAGGAAGGAAAAGAATGTCTAAGGAGGAGGGAAGGAAAGGAAGGGTCTAAGGAAGAAATAAGAAGGAAAGAAAAAAAAATACAGGAAGGGGTGAAAGAAGGAAGAATGGTCATGTTTGCTTCTTACATTTGTATGAACTATGCGCACTTATTTATGATACCCTTCCTCCCTTCCTCCGAAGGGGGGCAGGAAGGAAGCATTTCCCTTCACATCCCCCAGGATTTAAAGTGTAGGTGTTCTACATCCGACCGTAACCTACATTCCGATGAGGCAGTGTATTTATTCTTCCCCTTCCAGACTGTACATCACCATATTCTGTTGAATCATCCACTGTTGAGGAACCACCTATTGTAGAGCTGTCTTCTGTGAGTGTATCAAAGGTCCTCCGTTCGGTAGACCTTTTTCCTCTTCTTCCTGCACTATTTTCAGTAGAGTGGTTACGAAACAAAGAAGACCATGGTTTATACTCAAGGGTAGGAAGGTTGTTAGGGATGGAAGGAAGGTGATGTTAGGGTTTAAGGAAGTAAGGAGGGTCTAAGGAGAACGAAGGAATGGGTCTAAGAGAGGAAGGAAGGTTGTGATAGGGGAGGCAGGAAGGTTATGATATGGGTGGTAGGTAGGTTGTTAGGGTGGAAGGTGGGTTGTTAGGGTGGTGCTAGGTCGTTCGAAGGTAGCTTGTTAGGGTGCTGCTAGGTCGGTCGAAGGTAGGTTTTTAGGGTGGTGGTAGGTGGAAGGAAGGTTGTTAGGGGTGATGGTGGAAGGAAAGATGTGTTAGGGGTGGTGGTATGGTGGAAGGAAGGTTGTTAGGGGTGGTGGTAAGTGGAAGGAAAGGTTGAATAGAAGGTGGTTGGGGGTGGAAGGAAGTATGCTTAGGGGAAGTGTGCACGATGATGCACCTATGGAGGATTATTAGGGTGAAAGGAAGGAAGGTCACTTCTTTTAAAGAAGAAAAAAAAATAAAAGAAAAAAAAAGAAAAAAGAAGGGAGAAACGTGCGCAAGATGGTGCAGATTTGGATGTTAGGGGTACAAGGAAGGGGTGTTAGTTTATTGAGGGTGATAGAAAGAAGGGGTGTAAGAATCTAGGGGAAGAGTGTAAGGGTATTAGAATGCAGTGTTTGGGGGTTTAGAATGAAAAGATAGGGTTTTCAGAATGAAGATTGTTAGGGATGTAAGGAAGGAAGTTCACTCACTTTAAGGAGAAAAAAAAAAAAAAAAAAAATTGAAGGAAGGGAAGGTGTGCAGCGGGGTGCAAATTTGGATGTTAGGGGTGGAAGTAAGGGCTGTTAGTTTGTTGAGGATAGTAGAATGAAGGGGTGTAAGAATGTAGAGGGAGGATGTAAGGGTATTAGATAGAAAGATTTTAGGAGTGTTAGAATGAAGATTGTTAGGGTGATGGTTGGTGGAAGGAAGGTCATTTCCTTTAGGGAGGGGTACACCCGAAGGGTGTATAAGAAAAAAAAAAAAAAAAAAAAAAGAAAGAAGAGGAGGTGTAATGAAGGAAGGTTTAGGTAAAAAAACGTAGAGAAAAAAAGGTGTATTGAAGGAATACTTAAGGAAGAAAAAAGAAAGAAGAAGGAAGTTGTAAGGAAGAAGAAGGTTTAAGGAAGAAAAAAAGGAGAAGGAAGGTGTAAAGAAGGAGGATTTAAGGTAGAAAAGAAGAAGGAAGGTGTAAAGAAGGAATGTTTATAAGGGAGAAAAAAAGAAGAAGAAAGGTGTAAGGAAGGAAGGTGTAAAGTAGGAAGGTGTAAAGTAGGAAGGTGTAAAGTAGGAAGGTGTAAAGAAGGAATGTTTATAAGGGGAAAAAAAGAAGAAGAAAGGTGTAAGGAAGGAAGATTTAAGGAAAGAAAAAAAAAAGTAAAGAAGGAAGGTTTAAGGTAAAAAGGAAAAGAAGGTTAAAGGAAAGGTGTAAATAAGGAAGGTGCAAAGAAGGAATCTGTAAAGAAGAATGAATGTATTCGTACATTCTCTGTGTTTACACATGTAGATACTTAGTGAAATACTATTTTCCATTTAGTAAGTAACGATTCCATTCATTGAATAAATAGTGGTGGTAAGATGAAAAATGGTAAAAATGGCTCCACAGAAGACGAGTGAATTTGAACAACAACATACAAAGGTAGAGGAGGAAGTGGAACATACTGCTGGAAGTGGTGATCCTCGTACCCGTCGTCCACGTAGTGCAGCTAGCAAAGATTTTCAAACTGGGGGGGAATATTTAATAACTCTCAAAGGCGACATAGTGACAGTAGAGTCTGTTCCAGGTGGCGGGTATGATTACGATTACCATTACTTATATATACATATATACCTATATATATACATATATATATGTATGTCTATATATATATGCTTCACAAAATGTAGTTGTACGAGAAAAAAAAAAAAAAAAAAAAAAAAAAAAGTGTATTCTCTCTTTCTCATACTCTGTTCTTTCTTTCCTGGGTCCTTCCTGTAGGAAAAATGCAGATAGTGATCCTGCTTTAATTCTGACATTGGATGGAGAGAGTCCTCGCCTAATCCCCCCTGTTGTATCCACTTCACCCTCCTCAGATAGTGGTGGCAGCACCTGCAGTAAAGACTTCCAGGAACGCTTAAACGAAATAACAGAGAAGTGGTTTCAAATCAGGGATAAGGACAAAACAAATCAGGATGACTTGGTAAGAGATAGTATTGTCCTTCACAATTAAGGGTACTTCACTGGGGTAGGATGCCTCTTATATATATGAACTAAGGGGAGGCCAACCCTTAGTGTTGCGTACACGCTAAGTGAACATATATATTCCTCCTTTTTTCTCTTTTGTATGTGCAGAATGAATTTTGGAATCACATCAAACAGGTGCTGGGGAAATTAGCTGATGCCTTAGGCAAAGAGGACGAAGCAAACAATAATCTATGCGACAATATTACGGGCAAAAGTGGTCCACTTACTGATAGCGAAAAGACGGCATGTAATAACATTGGTAAAGGGTTGAGGGGTATATACAATATTCAGCTTGAAGCAAGTGAAAAAAAGAACCCTGTTCAGAATCCAAATTTTGAGCAAACAATAGGTTGTCTCATGTTAAATTTATACGCTCACGAAATAAGCAGCAAGTGCCCTATCATGGGAAAAACTGTTAAAGAGGCCTTTACAGTCCACAAGGATCTTCACGTAGAGGAGTGCAAGAGTGGGGATAATAAATGTGTTCAATGTGTGTGGGACGAATGTGCAAATTATACTATTAATGGAAAGGAAAATCTACGGACAAAAGTGAAAGACATGCTTCTGGGGAAAGACGAAATAAAAAAAACTATGTCTACTATAACTGATTCATGTAAGCAAAATATTACAACTCCAACAAAATACCTTACCACCTCTAACAACCCACCTACCACCTAACAACCCACCTACCACCTAACAACCCACCTACCACCTAACAACCCACCTACCACCTAACAACCCACCTACCACCTAACAACCCACCTACCACCTAACAACCCACCTACCACCTAACAACCCACCTACCACCTAACAACCCACCTACCACCTAACAACCCACCTACCACCTAACAACCCACCTACCACCTAACAACCCACCTACCACCTAACAACCCACCTACCACTCTAACAACATCATTCTACCGGCCCTAACAACCTTCTTTCCTTACAGCCACTATTACTGAATGGTTCACACACTTTTCGAAGGATATAACTGATGATGACAAAAGGAACTATGAAGAATTAGAAACTCTATTATACTTGTGTGAAGGTTTGGATGGAATTCCTGGCGACGATATGGAAAAGTATAAAGGCTTCTGTAGAATTATAATAAGGAATATAATATTGACGACAGCCGTTGGAAAAGAATTTAAAGACAAAAACCAGACTCAGAAGCAGGGGAAGGGTCAGGCTCCATGTGAAAAAATCGTAAAGGGAATTCCTGTATGTGACTTACTTAAAGTATGGATGTGGTATATGGACTTGTTCTGTGTACCGAAAGCAGTTATAGAACAGGCCCTTAGAGGTGTGAAACAGGTCAGGGAATTGATGGATAAAGGTGGGAACTATGCGGACTGTACTTATGATGCTGCACTTAAGATTCCTTATACGGGACAGAAGAATGTGGTAGATGAAGTGTATGAACTATTTGACACAAATATGTTGCATACTAATATGGAAGCAATAACTGACAAGAAATGGTGTGCCGATAAGGGTAAAGGGCAAAAGAGGAGAAGGATCCCTGAGGATTTGAACCCTGGACGGGCTGATCAGGAAAAGAAGGATCAGCTGGTTAGTGGTGACGAATTAGAAAAATTGAAGGGTCTCATTACAACAATTGGAGAGAAACTGCAGGATGAGAAAGATGAAGGTCCTCCTCGAGAAGAAGATCCTCCTCGGGAGGAAGATGTTCCTGAGAAGAAGGAAGAAGTACCTGAAAGGAAACCACCGTCGGAAGACACTGATCAAACAGGTGAAACAGGTAAAAACACACTCTCTTCAAAGGAACCGAACACCGTTACCTTTATTTTCATTAACTACTACAGTACCCTCTTCTTGATGGGGTCGGTCATTGCAACTTCCACCATAACTTTCACTGCCACTGCCATTTCCATTGTTCAAATTACTAAATCTGGCATATAACCCCTCCTATGATCTCACTGAAACCAACGTTATTTTATTATTTTACTCAATTCTTAAATGTAGAGGCCTCTGAGGAGACAGACGCACACGGAACAAAGGACGAAAGTAAAGAAAAAGAAACCCAGAACAAAGTTGAACCAACTCCTCCTGAGGACGGCAACGGGGATGACCCATCCTCCAGCGGCAGCAGTAGTTCTTCCTCTTCTAGCAGTAGCAGTTCCTCATCAAGTGATGCTGGAGGTGCTGCTCTTGGTGGAGGTAGTAGTCGTGGGTCAATTTCAGTAACACCCAAGGCTGAACCACTTACTGACAGGAAAGGAATCGATCCCTTCCTTCCTTATTTCCCTCTTGCTCCTGCCACCATTGGAATCACTGTTATGAGTTATCTACTTTGGAAGGTAAGAGAAAAGGGAAGAAGGAAAAAAAAAGGGAATATATTTTTTCCACAAAAAAAAAAAAAATATATATATATTTTCGCAAAAAGGAAAAAAAAAAAAAAAAAAAAAAAAGTTAATATTAGAAGAAAAAAAAAAAGGGCTTAGGATTCCGCCTTTAAGGTTACGGTTTCAGTGTGTAGGATTTTGCACTTTAGGGGTGTGTGTATAGGATTCCGCGCTTAAGTTCCACGTTTCAGTGTATTGGATTTCGCATTTCAGGGTGTTTGTGTAGTATTGCGCATTTTAGGGATGTACGTGTAGAATTTCACATTTTAGGGTGTTTGTTTGTATGGAATTTCGCATTTAGGATGTGGGGGTGTAGGATTTCGCATTTTAGGGGTGTGGGGGTGTAGGATTTCGCATTTTAGGGTGTGAGGATGTAGGATTTCGCATTTTAGGGGTGTGTGTGTGGTTAGGATTTCGCATTTTTGGTTGTGTGTATAGGATTTCGTATGTTAGGGGTGTGTGTAGGATTTCGAATTTGGGTTTTGAAGTAGTAATTACTGTTGCGTGTGGACAAGCATTTCGCATCCCTATTAAAGAATTATTTTTTCCCTTTTTTTTTTTCTTTTTCTTTTGTAGTATTTTGGAATGCTTCGTAAGGCAAGAAAACGTTATAGAAGAGGTCCTCAAATTCGTGGTCCAACATTGGAAGAACAACTCCTTGCTCATGTGGACCAACCTGGTCCACGTGAATATTACATTGTTAAGGAACGCAAACCTCGTTCTATGCCTAAAAAAAGGATGAAAAAACAGGGCGTTCGTCGCCGCATGATTATTGATATTCATTTAGAAGTCTTAGACGAATGTCAAAAAGGGGATCTGCATTCGACGAAGGAAGATTATTTTACCATTCTTGTTCAAGAGTTTATGGGATCTAAATTCATAAAAGAAGAAAAGGTTCCAAGTTGAGATTCCGGGTTTAGGGAGGAAGACTTTGTTCCTAAGGAAGGTATTCTTAAGGAACAGCTTCCAAGTTTAGATTCCTGGTGTAGGATGTAGTAAATATTTTCTTCTTTTTTTTTTTGTATTGCATGAATGTGTTTACATGTTCATGTGTAATGAATATAAGCCGGGAAAAGTAAAACAATTTTCTTCCCCACTTTATTCTGACTTGTTTGGGGAAATTCCTTTCTTATTGCAGATTAAAAAATGCTTATTCATTCTGTTATAAAAATTTTGACTTTATAAATTTTTTTTGGTTTTTTTTAAAATACAAACACACTTTTTCGTGAGGGTCAATACCTTTTTTTTTTTTTCTTTCGCGCCCTTCGTTGGGAGTACCTTCTTCCCGTATGTGCTTATTCAAACAAACACATAGAAGGAAGGAAAAAGAAGGAAATGAATGAATCAAGGAAAGAAAGAAAGAAAGAAGGAAGGAAAGAAGGAAGGAAAGAAAAAGGAAGTGTCTACTTTTTTTTTTTTTCTTACACTGCATATAAGCTTCATGATGGTCATTTATGCTTCCTCTGATGGGGGATGGGAAGCAAGAACATTCCCCTTCCCTTCTCTTTCCCTTCGAGGTGTTACATCCGACCATAGCCTACATTCGTTCTTTGGTGATGACCTGGTGTATTCATATTATTTGCATTTGTTCCTGCTCTTTTTCCTCTTTTGGGTGATCTATCATACATGGAAGACATTTCTGTGGAATCTACTATGCTTGAATCTGCTGTGGAGACGTCCGTTAATGTGTCAAAGTCAGGCCCCGTTGATCTTCTCTTTCTTCTGTTGCTGCTTCTTCCTCCATTTCCAGAAGAAAACTGGTTACCAAACCAAGAAGACCATGGTTTATACTGAAGGGAAGGAAGGTGTTGTTAGGTGGTCGGGTGGAAGGAAGGTGATGTTAGGGGTGGTTGATGGAAGGAAGGTTGTAAGTGTGGTGGTGGTGGTAGGTGGGTTGTTAGGTGGAAGGAAGGGGTGCTAGGGTGCTTGGTGGAAGGAAGGTTGTTAGGTGGGTTGTTAGGCTGGTAGGTGGGTTTTTAGCGTGGTAGGTGGGTTGTTAGTTTGCTAGGTGGTTGGTGCTTCTTCGGGTGGTGGTAGGTGGAAGGAAGGTTGTTAGGTTTTTAGGGGGTGGTTGGTCGAAGGAAGGTTGTGTTAGGTGGTAGGTGGGTTGTTAGGGTGGTGGTAGATGGGTTATTAGGGGTGGAACGAAGGAAGGAAGCAGATCTAAGCAAGGAAAGGAAGGGTGTAAGGAGGAAGGAAGGAAAGGAGTCTAAGGAGGATGGATGGACGAGAATTATATTTTTAATATTTCAATTCTAACTATAATTGTAATTAGAAGGAGCAATTATTACCTTATATAGAAGGAAAGGGGCACCTATTGTTGCTAAGGTGCCAAATATAGAAGAAAGGGAAGACGTTGTAGTAGCAGAACGTACAGCTTCGTACCTTGCGAGGGATGCTGCTTCTTGCGCTGCTTGTGCTTCACGTTGGATCTTTGTTATTAGTTTCGCCATCTCTTGGGGGAGATTATCCGTAGCACAATGTACAGCATAGGTACTATTGAAGTCGGTACAATATGGTTTGTCCTTATGATCACCATCCCCGTCCTTTTTACACTTCTCCTTCATAGCCTCACAAGCTGTGGAAAGGGTGGTCCAATATTCTGACCACCCTTCCGCACAAGTGGCACCACTGTACGTACTTAGTAAATTCGGTAATTTCTTATAATCGTGGTAATAATCGAATATGATTTTCATGTGGTCGAAAATGGTTTTGTCATTTTTTTTGTCCTTAAGATCTTCATATTTGAAATCACACTTATTATTAGTGAAGGAAGTGCCCAACGTACTGTAAATTGTATTCAGGAGATCTGACAATGGTTTATCTTGTAGGAAGTTCCAGTATTTATGGCCGAACCAATAATAAAAGAAGCGGCAAGATGCCCTATCACTTGTGGAACTCTCCTCTGTAGTCTGCATACATGCGTATAAGTAGGCGTTGTCGATTTTTGCGGAGTCCTGAATAATTTTCGTACAGTTCGAACAGGTAGTCTGTAATTTTTCCTTCAATTCTGTACCACCAGCCCCTCCCCTGTGTCCCTCGAAATTTGTATAAAAGGAGTTATTTAAGGTTAACCACTCAGTAATTGATTCTAGATTACACGTCTGCAGAGGTGGGTGTTATGTGTGAAACATAAATATGCATGTCTATATATATATGTATATATATATATATGGACATATATATATGTATATTTTTCCTTTATTTTACATGACAGCATGTATAAAATGTTTCATGCTCATTATGCTTCCTTTTATACTGTACACAAAAGGGGGACAAACCTGTAATGGTGATTACCTTCTCTGCCATCTTTTTTATATGTGTACACACATATATTTCTTTGTATATATTTTTTACTTCAAATATTGCTTATATATTTATATATTTAATATAAAGAATGTATGCAGAAAATTTGCCCACTTTATGATTGTAAGTGTATGGTATGTGGAAGTGTATGAAACTTTTTACTTCTTGTTTCTTCAATAATAATATATATGTTGTTTAATTTTTTCAAGTAATGATAACCTACTATAAATATATATATATATATGCACGAATATATAATTTTTTCCTCCCTTCTTGTGTATAGGAAAAATTCTTACCACATATATATATACATTATATTAAATTATGCATTTTACTACTGTTAGGAGTTTTTTTAAGGAAGTTATGAGTAAATACTTAATAGTTCATATGTATAGAAAACACTTTTCCCCCCTTTTTTGAATGTGTACACATATTTATCTATATTTCATAGTGAGAGAGTACGTTTATGGAATAATTAAAGGGGGATGGGGGGAAAGTGCAGTGCAAAGAGTAATGTTAATTTACGAAAAGGAGACAAATATATGCACATATTATGATATGCCATTTTGAGCTACCTTTCCGATCTTCTTTCCTTCTTCAATTCCATATTATATTTTTATACATATGAAAACTGTTTTTTGCTCTTTTACTTTTATTGTTCATCTACAAAAATAGGAATAGTTCGGTAGTGTTCACGGGAAAGGTTCAAAGAAGGGTGTTCAGAGGGGGGTTGAAGGAAGGGTTCAAAGAAGGGGGTTCAAAGGATTGTTCACGGGGAAGGTTCAAAGGGAAAGTGTTCTTAAGGAAGAGTGTTCAAAAAAGGGTCTTCAAAGGAAGGATGTTCCAAAGGATTGTTCACGGGGAAGGTTCTATGGGCTCCATATTGTAGGGTGCCACAATATATATGGAGTGTACGAATACTGTGGGGTTATTATTATTTTGGATGTATACGCGTCACTACACGTTAATTGTTGCCATCACTTATATATTTTTCCATTTATGGAAGTTTATGATCATTATAGATAATATGTGAGTGAACATTATTTATACTAATGTGCACGTATACATTTTTTTTTTTTATTGTAATTTGCGTACTGTGCACATGTTACCAAGGAAAGCGTAAAATATGTAATATAGAAGGATAGAAGACAAGTTCGTTTGTCCAACATTAGGACCAAGTTCTGTGCAATACAGTGTTAAACTATAGCAACTATTTCTTCCACTTTTGTACGTACACAGAACAATTGTGATATTGTACCATGATGTTCTATACAACTGTGATATTTTACTTTCTATTAGGAAATATTGCTGCCGTCTGTAGGGGAAAAAATTTAAGTATACACAGATCATCCTACCATTCTTATAGGATTAGGAACAAATTGTTTACACTTTGTTTTTTTTTAATTCCTCTATGCTATGAACTACTTCTAAAAGCCTGTTCTTTTTTTACACTTTTTTCCACTTATTTCATTTTTTCCACTTTTTCCATACGCACCTGTACGAATACTACCCACTTCTCCCCCTTTTCTATTACTGAGCATATACACATTTCATTCTACGAAAAAACACACACATTTATATACATTCTTTAATGAACTTTTGACATGCCATGTGTCCGTTTTTAATTTATATAAGGTAGGTGGGGTGGTCATTCATAGTGCAGTGTAGTTTATTACAGATACTATTATGGATATAAGGGAAGTTGGAGGGACGGAAAGCAGGAGTATTCTTTCTCCTTTATATTATTTAAGGACATATGTAAGTATGCATACCATTAAATGTGTAGAACACGTCAAACATCCTATATGTAACACCTGTAAAAGGAAAGTTCATCCCCCCCCCCCCCCCTATGGAAGGAACAATAAATAACACCACGCAAAGTCCGCACACAGTTTATATATATATACAGTGTGTAAGCGAAAGGAGCAAAAATGACCATTCTTCCTTTTTTTACCCCATCCTTTCCTTCTTTGTTTTTTTGCTTCTTTTTTTATGTTGTATGAAGGTGTTTATGTTAATGTGTAATTATCATAAGCGAAAAAAAAAATTCCACATTTTACAACTTAAACACTTCCAATGTGCAACATACAACTTCGATTTGGAACTTAATTTTCTATTTGGAGTAGGATTTATAACTTATAATTTGTATTTACAACTTATAATTTATAAGTTTGTATTTAGAGTTGTACTTGTATTTATAATTTGTATTTATACTTTTTGTATTTGGATCTTTTGATGTATTTTTTTCGAGCTCGCAAATAGTGACATCCTACTAGTGGAATTAGCATAAGGAGTCCTAGGGCTGTCAGAATTGTGTAACCCCAATTTATAGCATCCTTTCCTACAGTTCGCGCAGTTGCTACATTCACAATACTGGGGTTGCAGAAGTACAGAATAAGTATACATAGAGCTACCATACCTAATAGAAGTAGTAGTAAGGTTCTATGTTTAAATTTTCCATATTTACATTTTTTATACAACCTTCGACATTTGTCTCGCAAGATGGTATTTTTGTTCTTCCTTCTATGTGACAAATCACATGAATTTGTTCCTAAGTTTGAATTTTGAGGTGATTCATTCAAGAAAGTTCTTTTATATGGAGGGTCGTCTTCATTATAACTTCTATGCTGTAATTGATTTGGTAATTGTGTTCTTGTACCAGTTCGAACACTTGTTGTTGTTGATTCTTCACCGCTTGAATCACTTCCATCTGACGAATCATATGTGCCTAATGCACTAACCTAAAAAGAAAAGAGGTAAGGAAGGCTGTTAGGTTGGTGGGTGGTAGGTGGATTCCTAGGGGTGGTAGGTGGATTCCTAGGGGTGGTAGGTGGAAGGAAAGTTGTTAGGTGGTAGGTGAAAGGAAGAGGTTGTTAGGTGGTACGTGGAAGGAAGATAGTGTTAGGGGTGGTAGATGGAAGGAAGGTTGTTAGTTGGTTGATGGAAGGAAGGGTTGTTATGGTGGTGGAAACATTTTGTTTTTCCTTTCCTTTTCTCTTTTTATATTTTTAATAAGGAGCAAAGGAGTTAATTATAATGAATGTATGTGCATTCTAAAAATGCAGTAGTAATTGTCATACGTAGTTAGGATATGGCCAACAGTACAGCGTAAGGATAAGTATTAAATATTTTAGAGGTGCCATTTTATTTTTTTTTTTGCTTCCTTTTTTTGTTTTTTCTTTTTCCTTTAAAATGAAAAGTTTAAAAAAAAAATGTGTATCTTTTTCTTTTTCTTAAATTACAAAGTGTTTGTGAAGTTGTTTGTGCAGTCGTTTGGGAAGTTGCTTGCGTGCACATATGATTGAATGTTTTTAATGATGAATGGGTGTAAGTGTATTTTTCATTCTAAAATAAAATCATATATTACAACGTACAATAAAATATATATAAAGAAGAATCATAATTTTAAAAAAAAGCATATTTTAATTACATAATTACATTATTTCAAAAAAATTAAGCTCAAGTTATTCGTATTTTTTCCTTCTACAAAAAGAGAGCGAAGGAAAAAAAAAAAAAAAATAAATAATGTGAACACTTTTTTCTCTCACATTATATATGTGTTGCCCCCACACTACCTCCCTCCCTTCTTCTTCTAACGGTGTGAAATGAAAGAGGAGGAGCAGCAAATTATGTTCACATATTTTGAGCATATTTCAATTATGCATGTTTGTGTTTAACATTTTTGTTGTTGTTTTAATGTTCCGATATAATGGGTCAATAGAATTGAATGAGTAAGCGATGAGTCCGATTTTTTGCACGTTGTTGGAAGGAGTATGTTAGTTTTTTTTTCTTTTTTTAGGAAATATGTAGTGCACGTCGTAGAAGCTTTTTTTTTCCCTTTTTTTTTTTTTTGGAGGGGGGGACCTTTTTATCTTTTTTTTATTTTAATAATTTTTTTTTTTCGTTCTTTCTTCTTTTAAGGAATATAGGAGGAAGGAAAAATAAAAGAAAAAGGAAAGAAGGAAGAAGTAAGCTTTAAGATGTAACGAAGGAAAAGGAAGGAATAAGAAGGAAAGAAAAGGAAGGGAGGTAAAGTGTTACTTTCCTTCTTCTCTTACACACTGTATATATAAACTGTATGCGCTGTGTTATTTATTGTTCCTTCCATAGGGGGAAACATCAATTTAATTCAGTGTTACATTCAATGTGTTACATCCCAGATGTGCGTATTGTGTTGTGTTACAAACAATGCAACGTCACACACTTTGATAACGTATATTTTTCCGATGAGTCTGTTTATTATTTGTTCTTCTTGTGGATGGTGGAGCAGAATATTCTGTCATGGAATCGGTTATGGAATTTGTTGTTGTGGAATAATCTGTTCCATATTTTATAGAAGAATCTGTTAATGTGTCATCAAAGTGATGTACACTGGATCTCCTTTCTTTTCTGCTGTTCCTTCCACCGCTGTTGCTATTCCCAAATTGGTTCCGTAACCAATCAGGTAAAAGATTATACTGCAAAAAAGAGATGGGAGAAGGAAGGAATGTGGGAAGTGTCATATAGACATGCACTATATATATATATGTATATATATACACTCATATATATTTATATAGTGGTTTTGGTGGTAATTATTACCTTATATAAAAAAAGAGCAATGGCAGGTATTCCAATTATTGTGCCTATTGTGGAGGAGGCAATTGGGGCAACACCACTTCCACCATCACCCTGTGGTGATGGTGCAACAATTCCTGAAAGCACCTGTATGAAGCAATTAATCAGATTTTCTTCGTCTTCCCCTTCGACTGATGATGGAAGTTCCTCTCCTTTGGACGTTGCCTTTTCTTTCAATTTTGATGGTTCTGGGATACTTTTACTTTTGAACTTCTTATTCCAGAATTCTTTACAGAAATCATCACCATCACTCCCACAATTTGCACTTACCATTCTATAAGCACCATCAGCTCCACCATCTGTATCAACTCCATTAACTGCAGTTCCAGTTAGGTATGTGTCATATGCAGTAGTGCAAGAGGAGTCGCCATTTTGCTTTAGTTTTTTCCATATGGTTCGGTAATCATAATAATAGTCGAAGACTTTTTTTCTATACTTGAGGAAAGTTGTGTCCATATTACTGCTCAAAAAAGTGTTAGCACATGGACCGCTGTTGGGCCCACCGCTCAATTTAGTATATATTTGCGGCATAATGCTCTCTAATGAAGTCCATCCACTCAAATTGCCAGATAATATATCCCCCAACCAGAAGTAAAAAAAGTCGCACAACTTCTCACAAGGTTGTCCCCCATTTGTTTCCACGTTAGATAGAATACACCAAGCGTTGGCAATTTCTTCATCGTTAACTGAACCGCGTGTATTGTCCCTCAAATTATCCCCCACAATTTCCACTATGCTGTTTTTCCAAGATTTGCTATCTTTACATGTATGTCCGCCATTCTTGAAATGTGAATATACTCGTCTAGAAGGTAATGCATCCACACTACACTCTTCCTATAAATGTGGAATTGGTAAGGTGAATATACTCCCATCCGTTTATTACATTGTGCACATAAAATGCTATATATACACCATTAGAATACACCTTATTTTATGGAAATAAATATATGAAAAGGGGGGGGTTATTACTTTTGTCATTTTTTCCTATACGTTTGTTATGTATATGTGTAAAATTTGAATTTATATGTTATAAAATGTTCGTTGTGCTGTTCATGAATTATTCATACATTCCGAATAGGAATATTAATATAATATTGGAAAGTACTTTATTATGCAATATTTTATATTATTATTATTATTATTATTATTTTTTTTTACCTTCCCCCTTACAATTGTTATACAAAAAAAAAAGAGAAGGGGCGAAGGGGGCAGAAATTTTCTCTATGAATGAATATTTCAGCATGCCCTATTCCATATCCATGTATTATTTTATTGCATTATATAGGTGATTGCTCATAGCACATTATATTAAAATGTACACACCATCATAATTGTGTATACAAGAATACCATTTTTTCCTATGCTGGGTAAAAATTTTAATATATATATTATTTATTTTATATTTTATTGTTATGTGTGTGAAGGACGATTATAAAAATGTGCTAATACAATTCAGCGTATATTCCCTGTATGGAATATTCATTTTTCGTCCCTTTTAAATACGTACATTTACCCATATCTACTACGAATTGTACATTCATAAAATAAATGAAACGAGGATATATAATACACACAGAGGAATTATGCAAATGATATGTAAAAAAAAAAAAAAAGAAGTTTAAAAAAAGTACCATATTTACACCCTTTACCATATGCACACCCTTTTACCATAATAATACCTTACCAAAATAATAATGGTATTCGTTGATATATATGCACTCTCCCCTTCTTTTATTCATTTATGTTGTATTAGTAATATGATAACTTCCTCATTTTTTTCTCCTTTTTTTCTTCCTTTTTTTGTGCTTGATGTGAGTATGTTTACAAATAAGTCATTCATATATTATGTATATATGTATGTGTCGCACACATAATAATATTATCATATATGTAGAACTATGGACAAAGTTCATTAGAAAGGAGTATTTACTAAAAAAGAAAGGAAATTGGGAACGTTCGTCTTATCAAACTGATGAGCAGTGAATGAACTTCTTCCTTCCGATCCCCCCACCCTCACCCCCTTCTATGTTCTATTCATACGCGTATGTGTGCATATGTACGTTCTAGAAATTGTTGTTCATCTGTGTTTGCTTGAAATTGTTGTTCCTATGTGTATGTGGTCGCGCTATGAATTGTTGTTCATCCCTGTGTGCCGCTTTTTTTTTTTTTTTTTTTTTTTTTCCATTTTGTTGAAGAATAATTCTAAGGAGGAAGAGGGGCGGGGAGGTGACTAATGCCCCCTTTATATGCTGCAAGGAACATCATTCACCATAACGGTTCCCTACCATAAGGGGTTCCCCCTTAAGGGTTTGAAGAAAGGATTCTGAATACAAAGGTTTCACTCATTTGGGGAAATATGTACCATATTGTATGGGGAAGCAAAAAGTAATGTGTGGTTCTACACACACCTTTAAAGGGGGGTGTTCCCCATATAGATGCCCCTTTATATGGGATGCTCCATATATGGAAAATGTTCCCCTCCCACACATACATATATATATGGGATGTACCATATAGATGCCCCACCTAGATGATCACCACAAATAGATGTCCCATATGGGATGTTCCCTCCTACATACATATGTATGGGGGACGTTACCCTCCCCCACACACATACATATATATATGGGGGATGTTCCGCACATAGATATACCATATATGTGGAATGTTCTACCCACATACATATGTGGACCCTAATAGGTGGGAGTCCCTCCTTGAGAAATGTGTTTCCCATCCCTATTACTGTTCCCACTTTTGCCACTAAACTGTACACATAAGCTTCTACTTATTCGTTATTTCGTCCTATCCACACATATATATTTATGGGATGTTCCATATAGATGCCCCCTCATATGGGATTTTCCCCTCGCACACATATATATATATGTTGGGGAATTCCATGGTCCCATATATATGGACCATATAGAAAAGAATAGAACAAAGTAAGAGCACTTAAATACGTCACATTCCCAATGTTGTTAGAGCAAACTCATCATACAAAATATTCCACAAAAACTAATTATTCATTCATTCATTAATTAATTCAATGCAATTGTTCCCTACAGTTAAATGCAATAGTTAAATTTAACAGTTCAATGCAATTGTTCCTTATATATATATGTAAATTTTTTTTGTACATATACCATGTGCATGTAAAACTTTCTTTTTCCCATGATTATTTCCATTTTCCAATAGGGAAGGAAAAATTTTTATTTGCCCATATTTTACATAATAATATTACTCCATCTACTCCTCTGCCCCCACCAACACCCCCTTTCTGGGAAAACAACACATATGTATTATTTGCCCCTAAAAACCGTAAAAATATAAACAACACTTAAATTCAAGGGGGACGCGAAGGGGGGCATTCACTATATTTCCAGATGAATGTATAGAGGAAGAGATCTAATTTAGGCTCCATTTTTTTCACCATTATATCTACGTTGAAAGAAAAAAAAATTTTTGACCGCAAGCATATGCACATACATAGTTATGATCTGTGAATTTGAGCAAATAGGCCCTACTACACCGTCAGAACGTGCGACATATAATTGAGTAGTGTGGGTTATTTTATTTAAAAAAATATGAACCATTTCAGCTAATTTTTAAGCAATATAAAATATATGTTCGAATCAATTTTTTTCCCAACTTGCTTCAAATTATTACATAACACCTTCCACATATATGTATATTATTATTATTGTTGACATTCTAATTTTTAATTCAGAAAGAAAAGTTTATTTACACATTCATCATTAGAAACATTCAATCAAATTCCTCGCACGCAAACAACTTCACAAACGGCTTTACAAACGACTTTACAAACGACTTAAATTAAAATATTTTCCAAATTAAAGAAAGAAAAAAAGAAAAATTCACTTTTTTTTTAAATTTTCTTCATATTTAAAAAGAACAGAAAAAACAAAAGAAGAAGAGGAGCAAAAGCAAAAACGAAATGATGGCACCCCTCTCGAGAATTTTAATATTAACTTTCATTTTAATCTGTTGGGCACAACATCCCAACTACGTAAGGGATAGAAACTGTTGTTAAATTTTTTAGAATTAGCGCACATATATTTATTATGGTTCCTTTTTTTTTTTGTGTGTAGAAAATAGAAGAAAAGGAAAGAAAAAAAAATTTCCACCCCTAACAACCTTCCTTCCATCCTACCACCCACCTACCTAACAACTTTCCTTCCATCCTACCACCCCTAACACAACCTTCCTTACCTCATTTTTTTTTTTAGGTAACTGCTATAAGCACATCATCATCACGGTATGGTGAAACAACGACCAGCGGTTTTGACACCTCAGATGACAGCAGTACAAGCTCTACAGGATCATCAATAAGAAGAGAAACTCGCACCAAAACACACATGCAAAGTCCATTTCATCATAAAAGTTATAATAATGAAGAAGACCCCCCCTTTAGAAACACCTTCCTAAATGAACCATATAAAACATGCAGGAAAAGAAATACCACCTTAAAGGACAAATTTAACATATTTTTAAAGAAGTGTACCTGTCGTAAAAATAGAGGTTGGACTTTGTTATTGCTTATATTGGCAATTGCAGCTCTTTATTTATTAGCTATGTATTATGCAATCATGATGAAGCCAACTGCAACCTAACTTCCCTCAGATGCTGAGAATTGCAGGAATGGTAGTCACAGTTCTCATGATCATGTTGTCCATTATTTGGATCATATCATTAGTAGGATCTTATGGATGTTATTACTGGAGAACAAAGAAAAAATGTACCAAAAAGTCCAACTTATAAATACTGAACTCTTTTTCCTTCTTTCCTTATTTTTCTATTCCTTCTTTCCCCCCCATATATTTTTCCATATTATATATATTTTTTTTTGGCCCAACCTTTTTTTTTTTATGCACATTTTTGCACATCTATTCTTCAAACACCTTAAAAACTATGTGTATATAGTTTTTTTTCCGTATGGATGATCACATTCCTTATCCTCCTCCCCATCTATATGCGTAAAGTGTCCAATCCATACACCACTTCAATCCATACACCACTTCAATCCATACACCAGTCTTATACATGTTGGTATGGGTAGGCTATGAATAGTCTATGGATAGGCTAAGGACAGGCTATGGATAGGGTGAACGGAGCACCTACACTTCCTGTGAAAGGAAGGGAAATTTTTTGTTCGTTAAATGTGTGTTTGGATAGTGGTAAATGGTAGGTGCATTGCACTGCACTATCACTATGCGTGTGCTCACATTATTATGTAACCCCATCATATAGTGCACGTTTCTGTATGGACGGGGGGAAGGGGGAGGGAAAAGAGGGTGTGTAGCGCTTTTATTTCCTTTACATGGTGTGTGCATCATACACATACAATATAATATTTGTGGAACACACATATCATATATAATATTATGTACGCCTGCATATATAATATTATATTATACAACACACATATAATATTATGCAACACATGTATATCATATTATGGGCGACACATATATAACATTATATTCTACAACACATATAATTATTATGCAACACACATCGATACAGTTTTTGCACACACACAGAAAATTAAATGCTATCTTAAATAGTTTATTTATATTTATGTTTTATGTAGAAAATGACCACCATCATATATGCAAATTTCACTCCACGTAACCCATTTGTTTACCTACGTCTTCCCCTATGTACCTAAACTGAATCATTCATCTTCTGTTAAAAAAAGGAGAAAGGGAAGGAAAGGAGGATGAATAGCTCAAATAATGTAATGTATATTTCATATGAGTTGTTCCTAATTTTATACTTTTTATGGAAGAAAATGAAGAAAGAAGAAAAAAAGTAAGGTGAAGCAGCGATGAATTATTATATGACAGATAGCATAAATTAGAGGAAGGAGTAAGTCAGGTCAAAACAGTACATAAATATAATGTGCGTGCATATATATGCATACTTTCACCATATAAATAAGGAATCTATAGTATACTTATTACACAAAGAAAAGGAAAACGAAAAACAAAGAAAAGAAAAGAGTTACACAAAAAAAAAAAAAAAAAAATACCAAAAAAAATTATTATTATTACTATTGAAAGATAATGAATAGAAGAACAGTGTACTACGCAATATTATTATGGTAAAAGGGTGTGCATATGGTAAAGGGTGTGCATATGGTAAAGGGTGTGCATATGGTAAAGGGTGTGCATATGGTAAAGGGTGTACATATGGTACTTTTTTTTTTTTTTACTTCATACATAGTGCAAATCACTGTATTATATGTACTTCCTTCATATCCATTCCGATAAATATGTACACAATCTTCATTTCCTAAAAATATGAATACAATGTATGCACATTTAAGGATAGAAGTGCTGTGCATGTAGATAAACTATATACAATATATATGTATGAACTGTATACAATATATGTATGTGGTACGTTAAAGGAAAAAGAAACTCTTTTAATAAATTCTTCTTAATAATTTTTAATAATTTTCTTCTTGAATAAAAATAAAATACAAAAATTAATAATACATGATAAAAAAATTTTCACGTTAAGGAGAGTTGCTCCTTCCAAATATTTCCTCCCAAAACATTTCCTTTCCTACATTTTTTTTTGGCCTTAATTATAGGTGCATACAATACTCATGATATATATATGTATGTATAATGTGTTATCCCTACATTGATAAATTGAATAATATGTACTAATGGGGGAAGAATAAAAATTTATGGTTTCCCATCACAGAGTGTGTGTAAAATTTCTCTCTATATATACTTCCTATATATGAATAAAAAGGAGGTGGTGGTGGTGTACACTAAAACATTTTAACATCAAGTTCATTGTATATACCGCTGTGTATATTTAAACAATGGAAGAACTACAGGATTATGGAATTTTGGGGGTACGTTTCCCCTTTTTTTTTTTTTTTCCAACATGCATAATTTAACATGATGAATATAGAACAATTTATGTGTAATAATATTATGAACTGATAGATAGGAACTCATAGAAGGGGGCGATGCATATATAATGATATCTACGTTCCTAATTCTGTTTGTAGGAGAACGATTTAAAAACATTACGCTCGAAAACAATGCACTATGGAATGTTTGAGAAAAGTACGAGCACTTGTGAAAAGGGTACCGACACATGGGGCAAACAAATAAGGACTACATTACAAAAAGATTCTAATATTAAAAACCACATAGACAGAATTCTAAAGGCCCTTTGTTATATATATGGAATGAAGAGGGACAGCGGTGCGTCCGTTGCTACGCACTGCAATTTTTTCTATTTTTGGGTAGGGGACATGTTCTGGAATAGCTCAAATAGCACTTCTTTCCAACATATTATGGACAAAATTAAAAATGCAGTAGAGGAGAAGAAAGGTGAGCATGGTTGCACTTTCAAGTTTCCAACTACGTGGAGTCGCTTTTTCAAGCAATGGAAAACAGTATATGAATATACTATAGACAAAAGTAGAATAGAGAACGACTTAATATCCGGCAAAGCACCCTGTACGCAGGTCTATTTTGACTATCTCCAGGACATTAAATCCGCTTACAAAACTGTGCATACACAATGTAAACAGAAGAAAGAGAGTAATTTCTGCAATAATATACAAGGAGTTGAAAATGGAACAGGTTTTGAGGATGTTCCCAATTTGAAGTGTAAATTAGTATCTACGGCAGCCACCCCTGCTATTATCTCTTCCACAATAGGCACCATAGCAGTAGGACTACCTGCATTAGCATTCTTTTTATATAAGGTAACCTTACAATTTACAAAAATATAAGAACATAATATAACTAATATGTACACATATATGTACCATACACATATATCGCTATATATATATATATATATTCTTTCAACCCTAACACCCCTCATACACTCCCTCTTCCTTCCTTACTTCCCCTTTCCTATTTCTTCTTTAGTACGGTCTCCTACCTTCATGGATAAGCAGCACTTTTGGATTGAACAGTAACAACAGTAGAAATAAAACAAGAAAGAGAAGATCAGCTAGCCCTAACATCGAAACCCTCACAGCAGACACCTCTTCATTATATTCAACAGCGGACACTTCTACAGACTTGTCCACAACAGATAATTCTACCATATATAATGGTGAACGTCCATTATCACCCAGAGGAGGAAGAACACGAAGAACAAATAATAATAGAAGAGGAGGAAATGAAAACAGTAGAACCATTAGTTATCAACGTATGTAATACGTTCCATTAAATGAATAAATGCCCCCCAGGAAGTACATGTGTGATCAGGTATAGTTGATACAGAATAAAAGGACAGAAGGCACACACTTTTTTTTTTTCTTTTCTGTTTTTTTCATATGCTCCCCTTTTGTTTCTGGAATTACTGATGATGATATCGTCCAAAAACGACAAACACCGTTAAAATGAAAAACTGTGTAAAATGTGAACAGACAGTTTAAATGAAAACTGTAAAAAAATGTGAACACAGTTGAAAATGTGCAAACTGTGTAAAATGTGAACACAGTTAAAATGAAAACGGTAAAAAATGTGAACACAGTTAGAATGAAAACTGTATAAAATGTGAACACCGTTAAAATGAAAACTGTAAAAATGTGAACACAGTTAACAATGTGCAAACTGCGTAAAATGACGAACACCGTTAAAATGAAAACTGTAAAAATGTGAACACCGTTAAAATATAAACTCTTAAATGGAAACTATTAAAATGAAAACTGTACAAAATGTGAAAATTGTAAAATGGAAACTGTGAAACGTGAACTGTAAAATGAAAACTGTAAAAAATGTCAACACAGTTAAAATGAAAAATTGGGTAAAATGTGAACATAATTAAAAATGAAAACTGTGTAAAAGTGTGAACACAGTTTAAATGAAAACGGTGTAAAATGTGGACAGCGTTGAAATGAAAACTGTAAAACGGAAACTGTGTAAAATGTGAACACAGTTAAAAATGTGCATCGTAAAAATTCGAAACAGTAAATTGATAACCGCGTAGCAGATCATCGCAGAAAAGATTTCCGTCGTTTTCCCCGTCGCTGTTGCGTGAAAAAAGTGCAACGTGTACGAGCAAGCGCGCGCGAAGTAATATTACGCGCAGGAAAAATACACCGCGTAAAATTTTACAAAAAAAGTAGTAAAAAAAAAAAAAAAAAAAAAAAAAAAAAAAAAAAACCATGAATGAAATTAATTTTACAAAAGAAATAAAATTAAAAATTCGACGCACAAAAAAAAGGAAGAAGTAAAAGAATTTAAAAGAAAAACAAGATTGAAAAAAAAAGAAAAGAAACAAAAAAATTAAGTCTATCACCAGTAAAATTTTAAAAGAAGAATAAGGCAAGTACATTCTATAAAAAACGGGGGAAGCAAGAATAAATCCTATTTACTGCTTCGTGGGGAGGGGAATATTATGCTGGATGATAACGTATATTCCGACGACGACCTCCTGTTGTATTGATCCTTCCTCTTCCCCTGCTGTTGGATGATGATGGTACAGTCGTAGTAGTAGTATATGGGGCAGAGTATTCCGTGTTAGAATCCTCTACTGAATCCTCCGCTGTAGACTCTTCCGTTGAGTTGTCCGTTGAATATGCTGCGGAGTCAAATGTTGAGTCCTCTAATGTGGAGCCTGCTGATGTTGAGTTTGTTGTTGAATAATCTGTTGTTGAATATTCTGTTGTGGAATATTCGATATAATCGTGGTCGTCCGTTTCTATATTCAAGTTACGTTCTATGGATCTTCCCTTTCCTCTTCTTCTGTTATAAGAAGAGTTATTTTTGTGGGAGAACCATGGAGTATACTAATAGGAGATAGGAAAGGAAGGAAGGATGGGTGTAAGGGAAGAAGTGTGTGTGTAGAATATATATGTAATGTAGCAGAGCTTACTCCTATTTTTACATTTATCCGTTCTTTTATTCGTTCATTCATTGTTCAATAAAGATGTGATGATACTTATCATTTGTCATATTACATGTATGTTTGCACATATTTAATATAACTGTGATAATTACGATTGTGGTGTTGGTAATATTTTGGTGGTAATTAGCATGATGATGTAATTACCTTGTAAATGAGGAAAGCAATTGTTGGTAATGCTACTGCTCCTCCAATAGCGGAAGGTATAATTGTAGTGGTAAACAGTAGTGGTGACCCAGCACCTTCCGCTGTATCACCCGTTGAACCTTCTGTACCATTTAGGCTGCCACGTGCGCCCTGTGATGCTGCAACCCCAGAATTCATGCTATGTTCTACCTGTTCATCCTGCTGGGGTAGGTGCGGTGTACGATGACTACTACCTTCCGGTTGTTCCCTTAGGCCACCCTGCTCTTCTCTTTCCCCCCCAGTTGCTGTGGAGGCGGGAGATGCGGCTTCTCCCTTAGGACCTTCTTCTCTACCGTCCTTAACTAAGGAATAACAACGAGGAGAGGTAGGTTCTAATATAATTGAAGATAAATATAACATTCCGGACACCATTATGGTAGGGTTGCACTAAGGTAGTTTCACTCTATAACATACTTACCTGCTCTACTTACTTGACCTCGGGAAGCTTCACCTTGGTCAGTTTTCCCTTCTGGGGATTCTTCACTTTTTGCCTGGAATGATGGTGAAGCTGGTGGTCCACCAGCAGGGAATGGTAATTGGGGAGGCTGCGGTTGCTGCTGCTGTTGTTGTTGTTGTTGCTGAAGCACTGGCCCATCCCACTCTTGCCCAAATAATTGTTTCCCTAATTCTGATGGCTTCCTAGCTCTCCTTCCTCTCTGGAACATATTGTTAAGTTCGGTACAGAGGTCACCACTATATCCCCCCCTCGTGCAAGGTATATCCAAACTTTGGTATTTTCTGTCAATTTCTTTCAAATATTTTCTACAATTTTCTCTATATATTCCGCGTCCTATACTTAATTTTCCTCCAATGTTACTGTAAACTTTTGTGTAATCATATACTTCCTTTAGGTTCTTGAACTCTTCTCTGCTTATACCAGGACATATATTCCTACAGTCCTTCGGAATATCGGAACCCCAATTTATAAGTCCGTATATGTTAGTCATAATATCCTTAAACTCCGCATCCTCGTCTTCTACCTTCCATATTATATTTCCCAACCAATAATAGAAAGTGTAACAATCGGGCTTCATTCTTATTGTTCCTTCCTTACAGTCCCCTTTCATAATACACCAACCTCGTGCAATTACTTGCGCCACGCTCCCGTCACTATCATAACCACCTAGTATACTGGCTAGTTCTCCCTTTATTCCTTCACATTCATCATTACACGGACCTTCCTTTGTTTTTTTGTCAAATTCTTCATAGAACATCCTCCAAGAGGTATGGTTCCCAAGACATGTTCCCTGTACAGTTCAAAAACAGTATTTGTACATTATATTACACATACCTTCCACCGCATGCCACATATTGTGTGAAGCATTCATTAAGCATTATTGGTTTATATATTTAGCTCAAAAATCCTTTTACCTCTGTCATTCCTCCTTTTTCTTTCTCAATATTTTCGCTTAGAGTAATTCTACCCAAATATTCGTACACATACTTTGGTATATACACTTCTCCTTTTTAAAGAGGTACTTCCTGATTATTCCTTCCTTCAGCTTTCTTCATACCTATGTTTCTGAATTAAATCTTCCTTTCAGCTGCAGCATATATTTATTCCTTCTTTTCTTTTATGGAATATAACTCATGGTAAATTTAAATTATACAAATATACACGAACTATTCATATGTTACTTATGCGCTTTCTGTATGTGTGAAGCATATGTGCTATTTATATGTGTGCAGTATATTAATTATTGTATATACACATAAGGTGGCAAGAAAATGGAATGGTAAGTTGGGGATCGTATATTATAGGGGTATGAAGAAAGACCATATATGTGTTACTCATACACTTACACAATATTCTGTTCCTTCCCATTCTTCCATTCTCAGCATTATATTTCTACATGTATATATTACTCATCTACATTTTATATATGGATATAATTCTTTTCCCGAAGGTATTATACTTATACCACACTTTACATTCTCGTATTCCACTATTGCTCTCATTTTTGATTGATAATTATTAATATGTATTATATAATTCACAAATTAAAAAGGATTCCTCACTTCACCTTACATTGTGTACAGTAAAGATCTGTTTGCACTATTAATTCAACTTCCACCGCAAATTTATTCGGTGAGCACAAAATATTGTTACATCCCCTCTTTTTTTCTTTAACAACTTTTTTTTTTTTGTGCAATTTTTTCTGTCTGTGACAAATTTATATTAGGGCAATTTTCTGTGACAAATTTATTAGGGCATTTTATCAATTGCGCATTTTTTTTTTTTTTTGCAATTTTTTCTGTGTGACAACTTTTTATTAGGGAATTTTTTTGGAAATTTCTTTTTCCTTTCATTTGTATGTATGAATGAATGCATAAAGGGAAGAATACTCCAAACAAGGCGCAAAAACAAAAAAAGGAATGTGCTTACCCTTCGCAAAAAAATATTTATGTGCAAAAAATTAAAAAAAAAATTTATGCAGGTAAAAACCTGTAACAAAAAAAAATATATAATGAACATATTTTGAACCTTCAATAAGAAGGAATTTCCCAACACGTCCGTAAACTGATAAAATTTTTTTTTTGCACTTATATTGTGATTACACATGAACATGCAAACACTTCAGCAACAAAAAAAAAAAAACAGAAAGAAGAACGAAAAAAAGGAAAAAAGGAAGGAAAAGCCAATTTACTCTTTTCACACTGTATGAGTTCTGTGCAGTTATTTATATGGCCCCCTCCGAAGAGGGGGTGGGGAAGAGGGACACACTTTTTCAGTTGTTACAAACAACGGTGCATTACATTTAATGGTACACATCACACACGTTGATAACTAATATTCCTATGTTTCCCGGTCCTTCTATTATTCCTTCTTGTGGGTGGTGGTGACCTACCACCATTATATATGGTAGATGCTCCATCTGTATAATCTGTTGTTGAATCATACTCTGTTGTGTTAGAACCTCCTATTGTTGAATCGTCCCCTAGTGTGTTGAATTCATTTTTGGTCGACCTCCTCTTTCTGCTTGTTCTTCTAGAGTGGTTACCAAACCAATCAGGTAGAAGATTATACTAAAAATAAAGGAAGGAGAAAGGACGTGATGCTACAAATATGTATATATATATGTATGCCTACATATAGTTATATATATATATATGAACATATATACACAACGTACATACATATATATATATTGTGGTAACTGTACCTTATATAAAAGGAAAGCAACAATTGTTGGTAATCCTATTGCAGCAAGTCCACCAGATATAGCAGCAGGAACCACACCGTTCATAGTTTGTTCTTCACTCTCTTTTCTGTGACTACCACCACCGTCACTCCCTCCCTTTCCTTCTCCACCACAGACATGGTTAACCGGGTCGGAGCAGTCAGCATCACTAAAAGAACCGCTGCTTCCAGCTTGGTTTGGATTAGGATTTGGTTTTTCAGTACATTGCAGTTCTTTCAATTGCTGCAGTTCTGGTAATTTCTTCTTACAGTAATCTTCTTTTATCCCATTGAACCAGATACAATATTTATCAGTTTCATGTATTCCCCATTGTGGGCAATCATCCTGTACAGCAGTACACGCTGACTGAATGGCTTGTAGGTGTGCCTTATATTTTTCCTTACAACGGGAGCTACAGGTGTTAATATACTTAAGTAAATCTGCGTAGTCATTGAAATAATCATATACTGTTTTCCTATTCTTCAGTTGCTCCTTATCAATATTACTTTTCCTGTATATATTGTTACACTCACCCTTGTACCCACTCCCAAAATTTGATTTCACTAGTTTATCGTAAATTGTCTCTATAGCTGTTCCTAGTGTGTGGTCAGGCTTAATGCTATCCTTTATTTTATCCCCTAACCAATAATAGAAAAAATTACAGCGGCCACTATACGAAGTGAGTGTTTTCTCCATTGTGCACGCGTAACAGTAGTTCCTTACAATTATTTTCTCGAAATTATTGTCAGCCGCTACGCATATTCCTAATGCTTGCTTCACTAAACCTTCTATTCCACTCTTGTCGCCCGTACGTTCCCATCGTTCACACCCCATGTCGTTATTATCGAACATAGTATAGGCTTGCCTTGAAGGTAACTTCTCTAAGCAATCATCCTACAAAATATAATTGAACAGGGGAATCAAAATATACATAAGGAGGAGGTATTTCCATATGTATTTTCCTTACATTTTCTATTGAATTATGATAAACACATGAAGAATATTATTATATATGTAGTAGTAGTAGTGGTAGTACATCCACTTTTAAATAAAAAAGAGAACAAATTCCCACGTACTTCGTCTCCTGCTACCACCATTCTTCATACACATTTTTATGTATATATAAAAAGTAATCTAAAACGGTTCAATCATTCAAAATGAATGTGTACAAAAATATTCCTTGTTGCATGATCATGAGCATGGAATTGTATGCGTGCTACAATTCAGCTCTATTAGTGATTATGAGTTTCCTGTTAAATTTTTATTCACTCCCTCTCAGTAATACATATTGCTTCAATTTTCAAGTAATGATAATGCATTATGTATACACATAAAATGACTGTACACATATATGTGACTAAAGCCAGAAATGTAAGAACAACTAAGCAAGAAATAATGAAATAAAAATAAAAAATCATACTTCATATATTCTTCACACACCATACTCTCTTATTGTTGCTAATAGTTCAAAGCATCATATTATTAATCATACCACTTAGTTATAATGTACATAAAGGAATAGTTACATATGGGAAAAAATGTTAGCACATATTATATTAATTCATGCTTCACTGTTCTTATGGGAAAGTTTTTGAAGATTGTTTACATATATGTAGTGTGTACTGCATATTCACGGAGTAGTCCTCCACCTTCCTAATATGCATATTTTCGTATACGAACATTTTGCAACACACCCTTCCCTCTGTTTATAACTGTTCAATAATAATAATTTCACCTTTTTCATTCTACTCCTTGGTGTACATTCTAGCTTATCTATTCCAAAAATGCACATTACGCTACTTGAGCTTTTTACTATTTGAATCTTATATTATATTCCACATACTTATGTGTTCCCCTTATTCCTTCCTTCCGCCCCGTTTCGCTGAGTACACTATAAATAATTTATTCATATGTGAATTATGTTTGCACATTATACACTACTTGAGCACATTCTTTTTTCCTTCATTTATTGGATTCGCTCTGTGAAATATCATGTTATAATAAGTACCTATTGGGATAATAATAATGCGTATATATATAACCATAATAATCATTATCCCAGTAGGTACTTATTATAACATGATATTTCACAGAGCGAATCCAATAAATGAAGGAAAAAAGAATGTGCTCAAGTAGTGTATAATGTGCACATAGTTCCACAACGTTGTTGTGCATGTGTATGTACTTCCTTTTTTTTCTATACTTGTATGATGTGTATGTTATATAGAAAGAATGTAAGAAAAAATATAAAAAGATAAATTATGGCTTGAATGGTTTTTGTATATATTGTGATCTCTATTTCTATATACTATACCGCTGCATTCCAGTAATTCCCCCTATTTATGCTGTGCTAGTAAATATTCATTTATTACACATTTTTCTTCATACATTCCTTATATAAGAATTTCGTGCTTACCCCAAATTATGTCGTCCACAACGACAGTCACATCGAACTTATAGGTTATGGAAATATGCTGTCCCATAGAGTAGGTCCTGAAAGAACGTTTTAACGGAACTAAAGTAAAAACGACATCGCACATATGTAGACTCCCCCAAACCCTCTTCCAAAGGTGACATGTGCTCGGCCTGAAATATAACCCAAGACTGTAGTGCATTCTCTCCCCCCCTCCCTCATTTGCGAGCTTGACATTTCCACTCCCGCTAATTAGTTCTATGGATGTTTCATACTTTTAACTTTCCCTTTTTTTTTTTTTTTTTTGCACTTTTTGGTTGGGGTCGTATGATAAGGTTATGAGGGGGGGAGGGGAGGACTCCAAAGGAAAGGACCTCAAAGACGGGGATCCCAACGCGGGGAGGACCCCCATCGTCAGGGTGTTGCCCACCGTCGGGGCCGTCGCCCACCTGAGTAGTATAGACAAACCTCCAATACTATGGTTGCCATGACCACGTATTATATGCGTAGATGGTGCGTACATAGGGCCTAAAAAGGGTAGCCCATACAGAGCATAGAGAACTGTCCAATTGCAGACTACGAATTTGTGTACAGTTGCGACATCGCCCAAGATACACATATATATAATTCTACAAACCATGTGGATCGCGTGGACCATCTGCAGCACTTGGACCATGTGGATTATATGGTCGACATGGTCTACATGATCCATATGGATCATATGTTTCATGTGGTCAGCATAGTTCTAAAAACGCCAAATGTGTAATACACCTGTGTATACTGCGATGCTACTGTACAAAGAGAGGAGGAGTTGGGGTTGAACGGTGTCGTATCATTTTGGGGTCGCTTTATCACGTTACTAATAGGAACCATAGTTATTAGCCTATGTATCAACAAGTTAAAGTCCATATTTTAGTACACAATAAAAGGGAAGAGAAGAAATATAAATAGAACATATCTAGGTAAAGGACAGCGGGGAAATATATCGTGCTCATAATTCTTAGTATGTGTCATGGAGAATGTGAATGCTTATTTTGGGTTTGGTTGTCGAACAATGTGAAAGGGAAGAAAATGTCCATGACAAAGAAATCTATTTAGATCATTTATTACAAAATGTTTGAAAAAGCAAAAAAACGGTGTGCGGTGTTATACTTCACACTTTATATTATGCTTATATTTAAAAAATGATAGGGCATCCTCAGGAATGTCCGCATTTTTGAACATTCCTGTATTTGTCAAATTTAATAAATCTTGTTTTGTAAACGTACAACCAGAAAGTTTATTTTTTTTTCTTCACGTATTCTTCAAATAATATTTATATAATGTAATATTAATATTACCATATGCATGTGAAGAGTTCTAATGCATCATTAAATGAAAGAGATATAAGTATATTTTCGTTTAATTTTTGATCCGGGAAAATTTATTAGGTTCCCCATTTCCTTTTTTTTTTAGTTTATATGCATATATATTATTAATTCTGCATATAGGAACCATGTTTTGTGACATACAACAATTGAACACAATATTTGTTTAATTTATTACCATCCTTCCTTTTTCAAAAGGACTTCTTCGCTTTCCTTAATATTTTTCATTTTCATGTGAAAGTGAAAGTGAATGTTGAAATGTCCAAAAAAAAAAATAATCCTCCGCAACGAACACATCAAAAATAAATGTTGCCAATCGGAAGATTATAATTTTTAATCCACATAGTAAACAGTTATGAAGGGAGCATAAAGAAAAAAAAAATAAATAATGCACAATAAAATGATCAACACTAATGAACATAAAAAAAAAAAATAATAATAAATAAAAAACAGATGGGTTACACAAAATGTTACTCCCGTGAGGTGTACACACATTCGCGCTATTACGAATATCCCCCCATGGTGTTAGTAAAAAAGGTGGATTGCATATTTCCTTAAAAAAAAAAGAGAAGCACATGTGCACTCCTTTCTTCATAGGGAGAAACACCTCCTATATGTTAACCACCTCAAACGTGTTGCTCCCCTTCGACGACTGCGTTCTTCCCCCTTTGACATATGCTGCCTACTTTGGACGATGGCAAACCCATAATCCAATCTACGATTTTTTTTGAAACATCCTCATTCCCGGGTTCCCAAATGATGGTATGCTCCATATCCTCCAATGTGTGCATTTCCTTATTGTTTACATTGAGTCGATCATAGAACTATAGGGATCCGCCATAGCAGCACAAAATGTCCTTCTTAGAATGAATAATCAGCACAGGAACATCTTTAGGCATGTGTTTTATGTCATTGTCCAAGTTATCAATTGTTCTTAAAAGCTCATAGCCAAATCTGCATGTGATTCCCCCTTTAGATCGATTTTTATCATACTCAATAAAATATTTAACATACGGATACTTCTTATATAGATACTTGTTAATAAGTCTCACCGTTGGAAACCAATCAGCAATGCACTTGCACAATAGGAGATAAACGTGCTGAAATAGGAACGAATTTCTCGATGGTAGCTTTTTAACCGTTATCATCGGAGAGATGGAAATGCACCCGCTGATGTGTAGTCCCGTACCTTCTCTTCTATTATGCGACTTCCCTAATATTTGTAGCATCCTTAAAGCGATACTTCCCCCCATAGATATACCTACTAGGTAAGTGGGAAGAGGTTTCCTCTCACATATTTGATCCTCCCGAAATGGCAAACTATCACCCATATCATCACCATTTGAACCATTTATGCTATCCTGAATGTTCCTAATATACTGCATTACATCATAGGCGAAATCATCAAACTCTTTTACGTTAGCTTTTAAATTGTCCCACCCGTCGGACAGTCCATGACCTTGTAAATCTAATCCAAAAACGGAATACCCATGTTTATTAAAATATTCTACCCAGCTGTCTTTATAAACGTAAAAATTATTTCCATCTTTTAATATAGCTTTATCGTTATTTACAATTTCAACGTTATGCCTCAAAAATGAAAACCTCGTGTGTGAATTTAATCCATGGATTAATACAATGAGGCCTACCGCATTCCTTACTACCCATCCGTATGATCGTAATAACAACCCATCTTTATTAAAAAAATTAATCATGCTTTGGTGCTCCATGAAGCCGAGTCACCCCCCTTAAGCATATTTCTTCATCGCGCGATTCTGATCATACACATGGGAGGGCGCGAACACGTATCAAACAAAACGCAGCCTGTATAACTCCAGTGTGTATTTGTTCATTCTTTTTTTTTTTTTTTTTTTTTTTTTTCTTTTTTTCTTCTATGCATACATTCTTCTTTCTTTCCTTCCTTTTTTGCGCCTTAAAATAATACGTAAAAGTTTAACTGAATTATTGTTCATATAAGTGTACACATAAATATTAGTGTTATAACAAATGACCTATAACAGCAACATATGATACATAAATCACATGGCACAAATGTGATTATTTTTCAAGGAGAAAAAGAAAAAAGAAAAAAAAAAGAACAAAGAACAAAGGAGAAAAAAAAACAAATGAAGTCAAGTAAAAAAAAAAGCATTACTCTTTAATAAGATAAAAATTCTTCGTAACAAATATAATAAAAAGACACAAAAGGTGTTCGTGTTATTAAGTGTATATATAGGCACATATATGCGGCATGTTAATATATTTACTTTAAAAAAAAGAAAAAAAAGAAAAAAGAAACTGCTCAGCCTCCAAAACAATCTCAACACTGCTTAAAAACTATACCTTGTGCTGTTGACAGCCGTTGTTGGATATGGACTATAACACACTGAAGGATGTTCCGTGGTGATGTGGTGTGGTTTCCCTCTTCCTTCTTCTTTCTGTAAATGCAAGGTAACAGTTACATATACTGTTCACTACACAACGGAATGTACAAATGCATTCTTCGAATATCTGCTTATCGTTGTATGAGGAACCACGCGAGAATTGCATTAACGGATAGGAATGTGCGTATGCCCTGCAGGGAGGTACTACTACGGCGGTGCACATAAATGTATTCCTACATATTTCGTACAACTTCTTGTGCGTTTGACCATAGCTCACATATTTTGAACATTTATGTACTTCGCTGAATAGGAAGGAAATTACACACCCACAAAAAATATAGGGGATTGGAAGCGCTCCGTATTCATATACTGAATACAATAACAAACTTTAACATTATTTTTACGTACCAACAGAGCAGTAATGAACTCTATGGGCAAAACAAATTTTTACCGCAGAAGAAGAAAAATTGCGCCAAGCTTCCCTTTTTTTACATAATAAATGGGAAGGTGCAAAATAATTGTGTGCAACATCCTGAACCATCATAAAGAACCCATAATAATATGAATGAATGAACACATATACATGAAAAAATTAATGTTTTTTTTCTTCCACTTCCCACTTTAAAATTCTTTGTTCATCCGTTTTAATTCCGCTTCAATTTTGCTTCAATTATATATTGAACAGTTGGGTACACATATAAATATATGTGGTAGGTTATCCACTAGTTGAAAGTCTGACCCATGTAAAGAACTGAAAAAGGGGGGAAATGAAAAAATTTAACATGTATGCTCATTCATAATTATCATAGGGAACGGAGCAAAATTTTCACATATGTCCTTTGTGCGAATGTGCTGGAAGAATCATGACCACAATTTTTATTATATACACAGAGGAATATACGTAAACCATGTCACCAACAGATGTAAGGGAAAAAAATTACCAGTTCCCTTTTGTGCTTGTTTAAAAGTGTTTCAGGGACATATGTGATGTGTACGCCAAACTTCCCTGCATACATAATATAATCAAATCACCGGAAATAAAGAATAAATGGGGGAACGTGTAATTATATATTTCCACTTCCTTATGGACAATATATTTGCAGAATGTGAAATTAGATCAATTACCTTCCAAGACCCAATTCTATGATAAGTTCAATGGGGCTAAGTGGGACTTATGTAAATCCCTTATTACGGGGGCCGAAGGACCGAAGATTAAATTGGAAGTGGAATTAAGGGCGCACGAAGGACTTACTTCTTTTGCGGGTAAATTCATGGGTGCTTACTGTTATGCATATGAAAAGAAAGAGGAATGGTCCAATAATGATGAACCCTGCCGTTTTTTCTATCATTGGGTAGAAGATCAGGTCTTCCAGTATGCACAGGACAATAGTGTATTGGACGTCCTGGATAAAATTTACAGGACGATGGGAACGTTTCTCTCTGAAAATGAATGTAATATTAAATACAAAGATGATAACGGAACTATTTCCAAGAATAGGAAAACGGTATTCGACTACTACTACGATTATAAGGATGTAGAAAAGTATTTAGAACAGGGTGATCGCGATTGCTCGGACAAGTTGTCACAGTATCGGGGGAAAGTTAAGGAAGCTTGTACTAAAGTGAAAGAATATTGTGATGGGACAGGTAAGGATAATAAGGACCCATATTGTTTCTGGTTCAATTCGAAAGGAAATTGGAAAGATTACTGTGACGATCAGAAACTAGAAGAACTGAAGTGCAAATCACAACCTGAAGCAGCAGCTGAACAGGGTGCAAATCTGAACTCATCTATAAGCATCCCAGCAACCATATCGGGTACATTGATCACCATAGGACTACCAACACTTACCTACCTTCTTTACAAAGTAAGTACAATTACAACAATTATGAGTACAACAATTACCATTACAACTACCGTTATAATTACCCTCACAGGGGGGTGTAAGGAAACCTAAGGGGGGATGGTCATGACCACTAACTCTTATGAAAAAAAATAAATAAATGAGGAAGGAATGAGGGAAAAAGCGTAACTTGCGTTATACACATTCCCACCTTTCCTCCCCTCCTCTCTTCTTTATTTTAGTATACCAATTTATTTTCTGGATTACGTAACACCCAATCTTTTGGACATAGTAACAATAGAAGAAAAAGAGGAGCACTTAGACACAACTTGGATACGAGCACGGAATACACAACAGAGAAGGGTTCCACACTTGGTTCCACCACAACAGACAACTTAACCGAATATTCTGCTCCATATACTACAGCGTCCACAAGAACAGGAAGAACAGGACGAACACCAACCAGTAGGCAACCGCGACAACGGCAGAGGCAGCAGCAAAGCCAACACAGGCAACGAAGGGAACAACAACACCAGAGGATTGGGGAACGAACGAGAAATGTAGCTTACCATCGCATGTAGAATGTTCCATGGAGCCTTGCCTGTAATATACCCCTTCACTAATTATAATTAGCACTTAATGCCTCCTCCCCAAGGAAGGAACAATAAGGAACTACAACATTCATACAACGTAAGGAACAAAATAGCCTTTTTTCCCTACTTTGCTTTATTTTCCTTTTTTCTCTCTCCTCTTACTTCTTTCCCTTTTCTTCATATTTCCTTCTTCCTTCTTTTTTTGTTTTATAATCGTTCTTTAAATAATAATAATTTGTTCTTCCTTTTCCCCTTTTCGCATTTTGTTCGCTTCTTCTTCTATTTCTTTCATTCTACACACACAATGTTATTTATATATACACATGTATAGAATTCTTCCCCTATACATTTCACATAATTCCTTTATGGTAATGTACTCAAAATTTTTGAAATTACTATAGTTTGAATGGAAGGAATATTACATACACACTACTTATAATTTGAAGAGGAACAGCATTACATACGTCCATAACCAATATTATTTCTATTCTGTTGCGGTCTCTTATTATTTGCTCTTCAGTTAGATTGCCTACCATTATATAAGGTAAAATTGTTCATAGAGCCTGTTGATTCCCCTGCTACAGATTCTATTGTAGAGTTATCCGTTGTAGAATCATCAGTTGTTGTATATAATGTTGTTAAGGTGTCTTCTAAGAACATATCCGAATTACGTGTAATGGATCGCTTCCTCCTTCTTCCTTTAAGGAAAGAACTACTTCTCATTCCAGAGAATATAAAAGTATACTGAGGTATGAGAGGAAGGGGAATAATAACATTTGCGACGTATATATATATAACACAGGTTTACTTCCTTTACTTACTGTTCATAAGGGGGACACTAATAATTGATATAATATATATTTTTAATGATAATTATACTTTATATAAAAGGAAAGTGATAACGCTGCCAATTCCTAGTATGGAGAACACACTAGAAACAGCGGTAGTCATGGTGTTCCCGGGGGATGCTGCACCAATAGAGGTTCGTGGATCAGACGTGCGCATAGAACGGGCATCAAAACTGACTCCACTTTGTAATGCCTTATCTTCCCAATGTTGTAGTCCCTGATGACCTGTATCTGATGTATGTGATAACTGTTGTCCAGTATCGTCCACAGGCTTCTCCGTTATGGGATACCCCGGAGCCTCTGCACTTGACACAGTCCTCAGTTGACAAGGTACCGGATTCTCATGGTCATTCCGTTCTATCGATTCTTCTGGTATTCCGAGCTTCTTCATTAATTCACTCAGCAGATTTGCTGGTTCTTCAATTCCTTTACCTCTCCCATCCTTCCTAAACATTTCGTTAAATTCCTTACAATAATCCCCTGTCTTATCACTTCGACAGCATGCCTGTTGTACTTTCTTATGTGTAATAACACTATCTCCCAGGTATTTCATGTATTCCTGGTAGCACACTGTGGACATGCCGCTAACTATTTTACTCCTTATGTGTGCATAATTCTTCATATATTTGTATAATTTTTCTAAATTTCCGAATTGCTCTTGCTTTATATTGAGCCACAGAGTTCCACATTCCTCGACACCTTCCACCTGCTTCACCTTTTCATATATGCCCGTCATAACATTCATAAACTTCTGATTATTCTGCTTCACTGCGCTTGACACTATATATCCTATCAAATAATAGAGGAAAGTGCAGTCAAATCCATCCGGTGGTCTATTATTTGCGTCTATTTTATTTATACTACACCATGTATCCACAATTTGTCCTGCCGATCCACCAGGAATGTTATATGTATCCAACATTTTCCTCATTGCTCCCTCCACTTCTTCACACCCACTATTCTGCGTATTCGTATTTATCCATTCAGGGAAGTTCCTATATATATTTCCAGGATCTGATTGTCCGAAACAATCTACCTGTAAATGTAAAAATATATATATATGTATGCGTTACATTATGCATATACATTAACATAATGTATTATATACTAGATGGAATATTCATTGGGCACCATAAGCCTACTTGTCCTGCTTAAAAATTCTCTAACCTCTTCCATTTCTTTCTAATCTTGTTATAATATATTGGTTTATAACAAATTTTATCCTAATATGTGTGTGTGCACACCCTTTGGTATGTACACCCTTTCGCCCTTTCTGAGGTATACTTCTTGACTATTTCATCTTTCCCATATTTATATTTATTCTTATGGTTCTACATTAAATTCTAACTTTCATCTCTTATAGCAAATATTTCCTTATTATTGGAATTAATTATAACACATGGGCACATGTACTGAATTTCTGAATATATACTATTCATTCACTCATAATAGGGCTTCCATAATTTTAAGGGTCGTCCATAATAAAAACATAAAAAAAAGGGAAACTATATTATATTTTACGCCTACACATACACAATATTCCATTCTTCCATCCTTAGCGTTATATTTCTATACATATATTACTTATTTCGTACGTATGAATGTAATTCTTTTCCCAAAGTATTATACTTATACCTCACCTTTAAACTCGCATTCTACTATTGCTTAAATTGATTATTGATAATTATTCATATTTATTATATTATTCCCAAATTAAAAAGGATTCCTCACTCCACCTTACATCGTGTACAGTAAAGATCTGTTTGAACTATTCATTTTTGTCACCGTAAATTTATTTGTTCATACAATGCGGTTACTCCTTTTATTCTTATATAGAGAGTTCATTAAGTTCTTTTTATTTGTGATTTACCCCTTTGTTTTTCCATGTATGTGTTCGTAAGTACAAAATATATATGCAATAGTTCAACAGTGTATAACAACATTCCGGTGCTCGCACAATAACATGGTTCCTTCCTCTTTTTTTTTTTTGCAATTTTTTCTGTGTGACAAAATTTATATTAGGGCATTCTTTTTTTTTTTGGACAACTTTTTTTTTTGGTTAAATTTTTTTTGTGTGACAAATTTATATTAGGGCATTCTTTTTTTGGATAACTTCATTTTTGCAATTTTTTTTTTTTTCGCAATTTTTTCTGTGTGACAAATTTATATTAGGGCACATTTTTTTTTTTGGTGAAATTTTTTTTGTGTGACAAATTTATATTTAGGGAAATTTTTTTTTTTTTTTGCGCAAGGTTTTAATTAACTAATATTATACTTTAATTCGAATAAAAAAAGAAAGCAGAAAGAACGCAACTTTCTTCTCTATTTCATGTTAACATTATTATTCACGCTTCACATGTGAACTGCGCATCTAAAAGATGTGTATAACATAAAAGAAGAAGGGGGCGCGAACCGCTGTTGACGCTCGCGGGAACCTTTCGCGAGAACCTTCGCGCACAATTTGGGAGGAGCACCTTTTCAAATATGTCCATAATTGGACCTTAGGAAGAAGAAGGAGAATCATTATGTTAAGATAAAAAAAATTACAAAGACAAAAATTTATAACAAAAAAAAATTTAATGAACATATTTTGAATCTTAAATTAAGAAATTACAAAACAAATCAATAAGGTAAAAAAATTTCCTTAGAACTTATATTGCTTACACATAAGAGTCAACACTTTCATACAATACGAAAAAAAAAAGGAAAAAGAATAACGGAAAAAAAAGAAAGGTCGTTTTGTTCCTTACATACTTTATAAACTGTTTGCGGTTACTTGTGCGACCCAGGAGGACATTCATTCAATGGTGTTACATATTTTGATAACTTATATTTCTTCTTTGTCTATTGTTCCTTCTTCCAGATGGTGACCCACCATATATGGTAGATTCATCTGTAAAATCTGCTACTGTTGAAGCCTCTGTTGAAGACTCTTCCGTGGAATATTCTGTTAAGGTTTCTTCTGTTAGGGTATCAGGGTCGTGTTCAACTGTTGTTCTTTTTCTTCTAAATTTATTGTTGTTGTTGCTGCTGCCTCCAAAGGAGCTTTTTATCAAATCGAATACAGAAGTGTACTGAGGGAAGAAGGAAAGGAAGGAAGAAGAGAGGGGAGTATATGTGCGCAAAAAATATATATATATATATATATGTACATTGCTGCTCATTCTCAACATTCATTTTACTTTAGCATTTATTTTTTTCTACATAGGCAAGGAAGTATTAATACCTTTCCATTATGTTTTATATTATTTAAATGTAGAATTGTAATAATTACCTTATATAAGAGGAACATGATTGAGGGCATCCCAACTACTCCAAACACAGCAGAGGAGATGATGGGAACGGCGGAAACTGCTGAACCCGTTCCTGATGCAGAACTAACTGATGCTGCTGCAGAGTCTTCAGCGATCCGCGATGCTCCTCCTTCCACATTGCACGTTAATTGTGATATTTCCTCTTCACTCGGTTTCGCACCCCCTCCTCCTTCCCTTTCTTGTCCGTTGAGTAACTTACAGCATGGGTCATCACTACCAGACTCAGTTGTGCAATTTGATCGTACTAGCCCATAATTAGTTTTAACATTGTCCAGATAGTTATAATAATCTTTGGTACAGCTGTAACTACCAGCTCCGGCGTCCGAAGCTTGCGACACGTATTGATTTATGGTGTCGTGGTCCTTTAAATAATCAAATATTAGTTTTCGCAGTTTGAAGAAGGTGGTGTCCAACGTAGAAGCAGTTGTTATAGTTGGGCATGCATTAGCAAGGCTCAACGTGCCTAATGTTGCGTACACCGCGTTCATGGTACTGTTGAACATACTAGTGTCGGAATTGAAAGGTACCATACTTCCCAACCAATAATAAAAAAAATTGCAATATTTCCTATATACATCACCATTACCTTTCTCCTTTGCTATGTAATACCAAGCTGCAAGAACAGATTTCACATTATCCCCATTACCTAGGAGCGTATCCAATAAACCTCCTACAGTCCACACTGATGACGCATCAATACAGGAATGGTTGGCTCCTTTCAGCTCTTCATATATTACGGAGGAAGGTAAGTCCTTCAAATCCCTCACCTACAAAATATATTGAAGTGGGCAGCAAAACATACATATATATGTATGTATATACGCCCCTGTTTGAACGAACGTTTAGTTTACTATTCCATATATGGAACATTGTGTGTATGTGCACATATATTTATATATATGCATGTACATATATATACATGTATATATATTTTGACATATATATAGTATATACATATATATATGTTCTATACACTATATACGAAAAATAAGAGAACGAACCTGTGTTGGTGGTTGTGGTGCCATTGTTCATTTTCTTTCCTTTGTTTATGTGTATATTTATGTGTATTTCTATGTACATTATTCTATGTACATAATATGAATTCATATTGAAGTTGCCACAATATCGATCATGCACGGTAGTCATGCGCATGTAGGCACACTTTATTTTTATTCTATGATGGTGATCACACACATTAAATTTTTTTATTTTTCATCTAAATAGTACTCACACCCTTTCCCTTCCCCTCCTACCTACATAGTACTCACCATGGAATTCTTTAACTACTGCTGTTTGTACAATTCATATATATGTGCACACATATATATATATATCCTATTCCTGAACTTCTTACATTGTGCATAGAGAACATTATATGTGCATAACATGAATGTACCCCTCCTTTATGTAATGAATGAAATTTGTATTACCTGCCCGTTCACCATGGTTCCATTGTATATACTCTTCGGTATATATGATAAATTTACTTTAAGAATTGCATTTACACATACATTCAGAAAGGATGTGTGAGAGTTCCTGCCCACTTTATGATTATGCACAAAAAAATAGCATACTTCAACTTCTTCAGTAATTACACACTTCTTAATTCCACAAAGAACAAGAATCTATTATATACATATGCATCATAATTATCATATGTGTACATGTATAATTGGAGCCAACAAAACGCATGAAGGAGAAAGCACAAGATTGTGAAATACGGGCTACAAAGAAAATTTCCCGTACACATTCCTTTATTTATACAATGTACTACCAGATGGTCATGGACTATTAAGAATACCATATTATTGTTCACGCTCCTCAGCTTCTATATATATAATAATATGATCCTCCCCCTCCCCTTTATTAAATATGTTAATATGTACTACTTATTTATATTTCTTTATTACTGTTCCAAGAATTGTTAACTACAAATTTGTTAGCGCACATATAAATTGTGCAGTATAGTTCATGTGGAAGGCTTCTCACCTCCTTTACCTGAATATTGCATATCCACTCATATACAGGAAGGAGCGCATATATATTTAAAAAATAATTAATAGGAGTGTAGTATAGAGTTACATGCATCATACAGCGGAGGAAAAAAAAAAAAATATATGCATTTTTATACTACCACTTCTTCGTGGTACACCCTTCCCTTCTTTTTTCATTTATGGTTCCGTCTTAATAATAACTTCTCCTCTTGCTTCCTTTCGCCTCCTATCAGTTATATTCTAACTCACCTACAAAAAATAAATATATTCCTCCATCTCAGCTCCCCCCCTTCTATAAGTTTATATTGTATTCTACATATTATTTTAGTCCTTCACCTTCTTCTCTCATCTCTTATGAGAACACAAAGGGTGTAGTATTTTTCATTTTAGGGATGTTTGTGTAGCATTTCGCAATTTAGGGGTGTGCTTATAGGATTTCGCATTTTAGGGTATGTGTGTATTGGATTTCGCAATTTAGGGGTGTGTGTGTACGATTTCGCATTTTAGGGGATATATTTGTAGGATTTCGCATTTAATGGTGTGTATGTAGGATTTTCGCATTTTAGGGGTGTGTGTTTGTGGGATTTCGCATTTAAGGGATGTTTGTGTAGGATTTCTCAGGATTTAGGGTGTGGAATTGCGCAATCAAAGTATAGGACAAAGGGGAAAGGAATGTGAATGGAATGTGAAAAGGAAAAAAGGAAGGAGAGAAAAAGGGAAAGAAAAAGGGAAAGAATAAGGGAAAGAATAAGGGAAAGAAAAAAAAAAGAAAGAAAAATTACTACTATGAAGTCACTATAAATGAAGGAGGGTTATACTGCAGAAAAGTCTTATTATTATTTAAGGCACCGCATACACATTCCTTTTCTTTTTTTTTTTTTTTTTTTTTCATACATGCGTATGCATATTCTGTGAAAGGAAGAAATTATGTAAGAGAAGATTACGCATACACAATGGTAACAACTGTAGAAGCAACATTATCGGTAATTTCATCCTTTTAAAAGTACATTCATCAGTATACATGAATGTATGTATGTCTACATACGTACATATAGTTGTATGTATATACTACATACGTAATATATATATATATATATATATATGTGCAATCCTTGTTTATGACATTTGTAGGAGGACGCATGCTTTAAGACTTTAACGTCCCGTACTAATTACTATGATAAATTCAAAAATGGCAGTACATCCTGTAGTTGCGGCGATCGTGATGTGGCCAGGGGGTATTTAAAAAGTGGACTTCAGAACGAGGCGGGAATTGGCGAAGCGTGTGCTAATACAATTGCGGACGCCGCATGCTGTTTAATCAGAGAGAACAATCTCCATGGGGATGTTAGTACGAAGTGTAATTTCTTATACTTCTGGGTAGGCAATGTACTATTGAGTCAATGTGAGGTTGAATCATTCAAAGATGCTATGGTGAAGGTATTTGATAAAATCAAAATGTGGTCAGAATTAGGGTGCACGGAATATAATTACAGTAATAATATTAACGAAGACACTTTCAGACGAAGAAAATTAGTACTTGATTACTCCTTAGACTACGGAACTATACAATTCTGTTTAACAACTAATCAAGGCCAATGTGCAGGGAAATATTGCGAATACTTAGAGGAAATTAGTTCAATATATACAAGTGTAAAACAGGGCTGTGAAACGGTTTCCTCCAGTACTGATCCATACTGTACCTATCTTCAGAGCATGTTCAGTGATGATAGCAATAGTCCAGAGAAGGTCGGAGCAAAGTGTTCATCAGCACTTGCAACTGAGAGTACGTTAATGGTGCACCTTGCCACCTCCACACTACAAAAACAGACAGATTCTAAGGGTGATAGTCAACCTAGTACTGGTGCTACTACTACAGGGAGTAGTAATAACACCACTACTGCTGTAACGGGTGCCTTGGCCACGTTAAGCCTACCAACAATTGCCTTCTTTCTTTATAAGGTAAATAAGGAAAAATTCAGAATACATATACGATATATAATTCATGGACATTTTTTATATATAAGCAGACAAATATAGAATAAATTATATTGTGCACTGTATATATATATGTATGTATATACATATATGTCCATATATATATACCATAGTATTGAATTATATATGTATACTTTTATGGAAAAAATATAAATAAATGCAAAATAATTTACGTTATGTTATATGTATGTGTATATGCCGCGTGCATTTTGTGCATTTGTCACGTGTTCCTATAACCGTTTTCCTCTTTTGACTTCCTTGACACCTCTTTCCTTTTTTCCTACCTTTTATTTCTTCTTTTTTCTTCTCTTAGTATACCAATGTATTTTCTGGAATATATAACACCTTTATGGGAAATGGTCCTAGAAAAAGGAGAATGGCAGTTAGGGGCAACCTCGACATATCGTTATCAGACGACAACTCTACCACCTTATATTCCATAGATAAGTCAATTGCAGATTCATCAACAACAGAAGGTGCATCTACAACAGATAATTCTACCATATACAGTAAGCCAACGCGTGTAGGAAGAAAAAACAGCAACAACAACAATAGAAGAGCAAGGGAAAACAGGAAAAACATTAGTTATCAACGTATTTGATGTAACATCGTATGTAACAACACATTGAATGTAACGCATTGGAATGCGTAATGTTTTTCCTCCCCTGAAGGGAAGGGAAGCATAAATAGCACCTCCCACAGTTTATATGCAGTGTAAGAAGCAGAATTACTTTTCACTTTTTTTGGACAATTTTTTTCTGTGACAAATTTATATTAGGGCATTTTTTGGACAATTTTTTCTGTGTGGCATATTTATATATTAGGGGCATTCTTTTTTGGACAGTTTTTTTTTTTTTTTGCGCACTTTTTTCTGTCTGACAAATATATATTAGGGCATTTTTCTTTGGACAATTTTTGTGACAATTTTTTTTTTTTTTTGGTGCAATTTTTTTTCTGAGTGACAAAATTTACATTAGATCATTTCTTTCTTTTTTTTTGGACAATTTTTTTCTTCGCCATTTTTTCTGTGACAAATTTATATTAGGGCATTTCTTTTTTTCAGCAATTTTCCTTTGACACTTTTTTTGACAAATTTATATTAGGGCACTTTTTTTTTGGACAATTTTCTATGACAAATTTATTAGGGCATTTTTCTTCCGGATACTTTTTTGCCATTTCTTTTGACTAATATTATACCTAAATTATAGTAAAATAAAGCGGAAGACACAGCTTTCTGCCTCTTTTATGCAGGGACTATTATTCCCGTTTTGTGTGAAGTGTGCATCTAAAAGATGTGTAACAGAAAAGATGGGGGAGGCGAACCACTGCGGATCTTCGCGAACCTTCGCGAACCCTCGCGCAAATTCTCGCAACCTGGGGGAGCACCTTTTCAAATGTCCATAATTGAAATTAAGAAAAGAGAAGGCAAGAATTATTAAGTTGAAAAAAATTATTAAGATTAAAACGTTTGTAACAAAAAAATTTAATGAACATATATTTTTGATCCTTCAATAAGGAAGAAATTCACCAAACAAGTTACAATAAAGTGAACGAGCGAACGAAATTTTTTTTTTTTTTCTTCTTTCTGAACTTATATATTAATTACACATGAACATGTAAACACTTTCGTACAAAACGAAAAAAAAAAAAAAAAGGATGAAAGAAAAGGAGTGAAGAGTAATATGAACATTATAGCATATTATTTCTGTTGCTTAATGGAAGGAAAGTGAAATATCGTTATCGTATTTTACTCCCATCTACTTATATGATCATATGCTTCTTCAAAAATTTTGTAATAATCTATCAAAATGAATTTCCTTATCGCGCACATTTTCTTCCCTTTCACATTCCTTAAACACTAATTAATCATAGATCATTAGTGCTCGCCGCAGTTTTCTGCTATAAAGGGGCGAAATTGCAACCTTATGTAAATACTAACGGAAGCATATAAATACTAACATAGTGCACTGTATAATCATCTACTGTTCTATAATGTAATGGATGGGAGAAGAATTATATGAGGAATTCAATTTGTCCTTTTCTATTCTGCCGTTACAACATATTCGTTTCTATTTTCCATTTAATTACATATACATATAACAATTTTAGATCCATATGTATATACCACATATTACCCATTTTTTGATAAATTGAACAATGTGCCACTTTTGGGGATGTAAAGAATCTTGCTATTCGCCCACATATATAATCATGGAACGAATAATCATCATAGAGAGGGGGTATGAAAATTTCCCATACATGCATGCTTCTTCCTAAGCATAATTATGTGTATGAATGAATAAATTATTCTTCACATAAAAGATATCAGTATTATAGGAATAGTACCACCAATGCAGAAGGAAAAAAATGGCACCGGACGTAAGAATGAAAAGAACAGGGAAGGAGGGGAAATTATCATCTTCACTTCTCTGTTCTTACAGTTCATAACGGAATGTGTACACATATAACAGAATGAAAGCAGCCCCTTAAAAAAAGAACAGAAAAAGAAGAAGAGGGCGCATAGGAACAACATCCACATCTAACTACATACATATCCCACTCTTCCTTTCCTGTTACCAATTCTATATACTTTCAGGACGGTGCTTCGAGTAAATTGCTCTCAGAGCAGATATATGATGAATTCGAAAAAGGCAGACAATGTTCCCCAGAGGAGAACGGGCAGAGTAACTACAATCAAGTGGAAAAAGGAGTGGAGGAACTGTTGGAAACGCGCACGAAGTTCCCAAAGGATGGAAAAATGGCAAATAAAATTTTGCAGAACTATTGTGATGCATGTAAGGGGGTAAATGAAAACGAGAAGGGCGACTACTACGAACCGTGCTATTCGTTCTATTATTGGTTAGGTGATAGGATAAGGAAGAATTTGCTTCTGAGTCATTCACTTAAGATGGTAATGGATACAATTTATCAACAACTGGGGAATTTTCCATGTAAGAATAAGTGCAATACCATATACCAACCTAGCAGTGATATCTTTTTCGATAATAGTAAAAAAATGTTCGAGTTCGGTTATAACTATGAATCATTCAAGAAGTGGAAGAAAAAAAATGCAACACCCTGTTGGCCAGAGTATGACGCACAGTGGAAGATTGCTAAAACAGCATATGAAAGTATACAATGTACCGATGATAAGGATCCAACTTGTATGGAATTTAAGCGTAAATATGATGAATATTTTCCAAATGGAGGGAACGAACCACAACCATTACCGTGTAACGAAGTGACTGAAACAGAACCGGAAGAAGCAGGTGTCTCCTCAGAGGAAGACGACCTCGACGACGAAGGTCCGGAGGACGACCTCCCACAGGACTTCCTCGACGAAGACAACGAGGAGGTAAGAAGCAGTGGAGGGAGATCTATTTTCTTCCTACCTTTCCTTCCTCCAAATATAATAATATGTGCACAATATGAATAATGTAATAATGTGTATAATATGAACAATGTGGACAATATAATAGTGTGTGCACAAATATAATATTCTTCTACTTCCCTCCTAATATATAATATGAACCTAAGAAGAAAGAACAACACGTAGGAATATATATTCTATTAATTGTACCCATAGGAGGAGAAATTGGGCAAATTGCCTTCAAGAGAAATATATAAGCAACTGGGCACAGGTGCAACGTGCTCCGACAAAGCCAATAAGGAGGATGAAATAAAGCAAATATTAACGAGTAATGGTGTGGATCAACCCACTATAGATAAAATCATAGATGCCCTATGCTATATATATGGAATGGAAGATAGTAATCCGGAGAAGGGAAAATGTTGTAATTCCTTTTATTATTGGATGGGTAATATATTGTCCAAGAAACTGGGGAACACAGAGTTCAAAACAGTAATGGAAAACTGTAAGAGCAAGGTATTCAATAATGAAAAGAGAGTTAGTTGTGAATTCATACATACCCCACGTAAGAGGAAAATATTCGAGACCTTAAAAATTTTGTTCGATTATTATACAGACCGGGAATTTGTAGATACAAATATGAAAACGGAGGGGGAGGAATGTACTAACCCATATTATAGGTACTTACAGAAAGCACAATATGCCTATCAATATATGAGCAAAAGGTGTCCAAGGAGGGAAGTTAAGAAAGGTGTATGGTGTGAACAATTTCATAAAATGTATGGGAAGTGTGAAAATGGACAGAATGGGACAGATAAGGAATGTAGGGTAGGAAGTACACCGCAGAAATCATGTGAACGCAGTTCCAAAGCGGGAGCAGAAGAACAAGCATCCCTCATACCAGAATCAACCACCCCCGGAAGTAACAGCACTATTACTGCTTTTGCCTCTTCTGCACTCGCCGTACTGGGAACGGCATTCATCACTCTCTTCCTTTACAGAGTAAATGCAGTTACAGTAGAAATATGAGTAGGAGCATTTATTAATATTTTCCTTGTACTTAAGTATGAGAAATAGAAAATAAGGTGCTCCCTTTACATGTACTTTCATACCCTATTTTTTTCTTTTCCTTTCCGAACATCCCATTTTAGTACACTCCGTTATTCTCCTGGAAAAATAATTCCTCCAGAAGAAAGGGTAAAAGAGGACGAGGTTCCACTAGACGTCACCACTTTGACGTATTAAGAGAATATGCTCCAAGGGAATATTTAACATCATACTATGATGTACAATATACAACAACAAGAAATACTAGTACACAACAATGGCAAGAACCATGGCAAGAACAATCGCAAGAATCATGGCAACAATCGGAAGAACAATGGCAAGAACAATCGCAAGAATCATGGCAACAATCGCAAGAACAATGGCAAGAATCGCAAGAACAATGGCAAGAATCACAAGAACAATGGCAACGAAGGCAAGAACGAAGGAAACGGAGGCAACGAAGGCAAGAACAAAGGAAACGCAGGAAACAAAGGCAAGAGCAGAACGAACAACAGCAAGAACAAAGGGAACGAAGGCAAAGAAACAACAGAAGAAGGAATATAGCTTACCATCGTATGGAACATTATAAGTAATGTCCCCTTCTATTTATCATACGCAACATGTAATGTCTTCAAAATAATAAATAACGTACAATGTTTCTACAAATTATAAATAGTATACAATATGGCCCCCTGAGAATTATAATGACCCACAGTTTTAAGCACATTACCAGAGTAATCATAGAATATTAAAGAAGGAGAATTGTGGTTCAGGGTTAAGAGTTTCACTCTTAGGCTTAAAGGTTTGAGGGGTAGGATGTAAAGTTTAAAGGTGTTAGAATGAAAGGTTCTTAGGGGTCTTTGAAGGAAGGTTGTTATGGGTGGTTGGTGGAAGGTTGTTAAGGGTGGTGGTAGGGTGGAAGGTTGTTAGGTGGTTGTTGGAAGGAAGGTTGTTCTGGGTGGAAGAAAGAAGGTTGTAAAGGTTATAGAATGTTGGTGTAAGGGGTGTTAGAATCGAGGTGTGAATGTAATAGAATGAAAGGGTGTTAGGATGTATGACCTAAGGGTCTTTCTAGGTTAATGACCCAATAATATGGCCTGGTATACTTAGTCATCCCCCAGGGGGGGCGGGTACACCCGAAGGGTGTATTAAAAAAAGAAAAATGCCAACTAAAAAAAAAGGGGTGAACATTTTTATGTTGCAAATGATATATCTAAAACGGGGGAAAAAAATGTTGTGTTCGTCAGCATAGAGAAGACAAGGACAGTAATATAGGTAAAAATATACGTGGTACCTATGGCTATACATTTAGTTTACCAATACACATAATGATCCCTAAACCTTAAACCTTGAATAAACCCTAAATTTTGTAACCCATGAACCAATCATGGACACAAATTATATTCTGTGCTCAATTGTTACTACTCTTTACAACCTACACCTTCAGTAGCCGTATAGAAGAACGTAAGGTTCACTTAATGTTTGATTGGAGGAATAAAATTATCACTGGAATTTAAACAAAGGGGAAATCTTTAATTAGACTTATAATAAGAAATTAAAAATTATACACACGGTAACTTGAGTGAAGAATAACACACAAAGTAAGGGTATGCGTAAGAGTTATAGACAGTTTCTTGCGAATTTATGACGTGCACCATGTAACTCTCAGTCGATGGAAGGAATTCAAAAATTTCATTACTAATTCTTTTCTGTGTATAAGGTATGAAAAAGAATAGATAAACTAATGCGATCAAATATAGATAATGAGGGAAGAAAAGTAATATAGGTATAATTAATGAGGTCCTAGAAAGGAGAACAGTGTAACATATATATATGAATTATTGAATCATGCAATTCTTACAAATAAATTCAACAAGGAAACTGTATCGTATAAAATATCTGAATAATCCAATGTTTCATCCACTTAATTATATATGTATACATATATAGTTAACTGATGTTTGTTGGTGCCCCTTTTCTTTATTAAGTGAAAAAATGTTCATAAAATTATTAACATGTAATATGTAAGATAAAACACCCTAAATTTTACAATACTGTTCATTTACATATATCCGCATTCTTCTAATTTTTATTCATATGTATATATATTTGTGCGCATTTTCAATTAAAAAATGCCCCCCGCCCCCTTATTTTGAATATGGAAAGAAGAGGACATACAGGAAAATTACTTATAATCCCTGAATTATTTTTTATGCGGATCGACAGTGTTCCTAATTTTGTATTTCAGGCACTGTTAAATTCTCTTCCTATTATCAGTTCAGATCATATATGCAACTTTTTTTGTACTTTCTCCGCGAGGTTCTCTTTTTTTTTTTTCTTCAGTGCAAATAATTTTGCGACGTGTATGTGCTTTGTTATTATTTTTATTATATACTGAGATATATTTATTAGTTTTTTTACGATGTGTATAAGACACATGCTGAATAAAGCCAAACTACAAACCTATGCTCTGCATGATGCTCAAATTTGTCAATGAAAAAAGTTAATAAAAAAAGAATTTGTTACTTTACAAAAATACTGCCCGCATGAGGCAACTATATGGGAATTTTTATATATGTTACATATATAAGGTGTAAAAGGCTTATGGGTCACAAATATACACACATACATGTGCAGAACACAGCGACGTGCACATTCCCCTACATAATAATTCACCTTGTTCCCCATCATATCAAGTACATAGTTCATAATTCAAATGAACAGCCATAATACATGAATAGACACAGGTATGTACTAGGAAAAAATAGAAAACAACATTATTTTGAACTTGAACTCCGAAATAAACTGCACAAATATAGGAGTAAACTCCATCACACATATAATACGAAACATCATAAAAAATCGATCATCCAATAAATATATAAAATAATAATATAGCATTAAATGCTCCACACTAAAGTGGACTAATTATTTTTTCTCTTTTTCCTGGGATTTTGCATGTTGCTGGTTTTTCTCTAAGGAAGTTATATATTTCAACATTTTATCTAACATTTTTAATACATTCCTTTGGTAATAGAACCGAAATAGCACGATGGAAAGCATAATTCCTATGCTCAATTTAACCGCAAGCAAGTATATGGCGAACGCTTCTTGGCCTACTCCAGCGAATCTACTGGCACTAAGGGTGTGGTGCCATAAGAACCATATATAATAATAAAAAATGCCTAACCCCACGGGGACCCATTTTTTATTCATAAGGACAGTGTGCACAAATGCATCAAAAAGTCCCCTAGGCTCCATTCCTTCTTTTTCATGCTGTGTCTTAATTTGTGAATTTGTTAATAACACATCTGATCCAACTTTAGAATCTGGTGTTCCAGACGCTCCACCCAAAGTGGTTTCCCCAGGAGGATTGCCACTAAGATTAACAGGATTTTTATTCTGTTCTGGTGTTTGCATATCGGTTTCACCTATTAAGGATCTACTAATCCTTACACCTAAGGTGTCATCTTGGCTAGTTGTACTACTACCCCATGATGTGCCCAATTCAGTTACCTAAGAAGGAAGGAAAGGAGTATATTCAAATTTTGTAGACTATATGAATATTAAAATAAAAAAAAGCAGAAATTTTTAATTTTCAACACAAAAAAAAAAAAAAAATGAACCACAATATATATGAGCAGATTTTAAGAATTCAATAGTTAATGTCGTACGTAGTGGGAATGTTGCCAGGAGCTTAGAACAAGGATGAGGATTGAAAATCTCGCAAAAGATATCATCTTGTTTTTTTTTTTTTTCTTTTTGCCTTTAGCGTAATAAGGTTCAAAATTGTGACATATTTTTCGTTTTATATATATTTATGCATTATATAGGAATTTTTCCTCTCTATATATATGGGTTGAACGATCCCTTATTCTTTAAATATGTATGCATTAATTATAGGATTATTCTCTTTTTTTTTTTTTTTTTAACAAAATATGCTCATTAAATTCTCCGTGCATGCGATTTACCGTTTTCTGTTCTAATTATATATATATATAATTTAAATGAAAAAGTAATATGCATAATAATACATATAAAAAATATGACATTGAAAAATAATAAAAAAACTGATTTGATAATATATAGTATAATATTCAAGAATTAATTAAAGTTGGTTGGTATTCTCAAAAATTTAATACATATTTTTCAGTTGTATCGCAGTTTTCACGGTGTAATAAATGGAAATTATCTACATTTGAAAAATGAAATTTTATATATATGCACCCAAAATGTACTGTTCTAGTTTGGATGTAAAAGTGGAGAAAGTAATAAGGAAGAAAGAAGTTATATCTTTTGCATATGAAAACGATGGAATTTTCTGGGTTTAAAATGCATGATTTAAAGTTCAGCACTTTAGGTTTTAGAGTTCAGGGTATGTGGGACGCAGGTTCTGGGAAGCTGGGAGCCAGCTGCTTGGTAAGGCTGTACAGAAAATTGTCACTTATCTGCGAAGAATTATCAACAACAGAGGAGAAGGTGGAACATATGTTCTATATAAACTAATTGTTCCTTTTGCTCAATTAGAACACCATGTATAATTTCTTCCTATATGTATCATTCGCTTATACAAACGAGTGGTTTCCCCCCTATAATACTGGTGTACAAGTTAATGGTAATTTTGTAAAACGTTCGGAATTCTATTACTACAAGGACACACCTCCTTGCTGGTTCTATGTGAGCCCGTCGCCTTTGACTGCTCACACATGTTCGCTTTTGCCCCTTTTGAATAGTTTTTTTTTTTGGGAAGAAAGAACAAATTTGAAAAAAAATAATTTTTTAATTTTCAGAAAGGGGAAAGGAAAAAGAAGAGGAGACATACAATTGTGGTTTGCGAATCTTTACAGTAAACCACAGGACTATTATAACATATTACACATTCGAACACATCACATTCGGCTTAGCGGGAAAAACTGATGTATAAAGAAGTGTGATCACCGAACAAATTCCCCAAGGGAGAAAACAATATATCATTCGTAAAAGTTCACGTAAGTAGAAACGACCACGGGAACATTCTTCTTTAAAAGGAAAAGTGTCCCCCTTCACTAAATCTTACATTCCTGTTACCCATCCAATTATGTATACGGATATATATGTGCTTATATGTTCTCATTTGTATACGCCCTTTTTAATTATACAAGCACACAGTAGACACATATGCTTTTAAGTGTGTATATCTAGGTGCTATCAATTCATCATAGGGTTATTTTATATGACCCTTCCCCACAAAGAAAGGAAAAGAAGAAAAAGAAGGAGAAGAAAACCTTTTTTTTTTTTTTTTTTACAACGTGATCATGAACATTCTATTATAATTACAACATCGAATAATGCAAGTGTAAAAATTAATAAAAATAGGATGTCCCTTGGTGTGTAAAAATTTTATACCTTTTAAACACATCACTAATTAAAGAATTAACTGCGCGTTTTCAGTAAAATGTCTTTTTTATCGCAAAAATTGCCAACTTTTTAATCTGCTTCCCAGGTAATGAACAAATCACTATTTGTCAAATAGGTTGAAAAAAATGAACGTTTATTTTTTTACTGGATTAGTAAAAAAAAAAAAAAAAAAAAAAAAAAAAAAAAAAAAAGATGAAGGAAGAAAAAGCTTAAAATTAAAAAAGAACAATATACGCACACGAAAAGAAAAAAATTAAATAAGGTAAATCTGAACAATATGAAACACCCCCCCCAAAAAAAAAAAAAATAAAATACACAACAGAAAAAATTAGGTAATACAGAAAATTGTGCGCACGCAAAGATGTACAAAAATATAACATAGAAAGGAAAAAAAAAAAAATGAAACGTTGAAATACCGTCATCTAGAAAATAATAAATAAAATAAATTAGGCATGCGTAGCAAGGAATAAAAGCATAATTTTATAAAAGGGTATTAATACTATTTGCATGCTTAAATTAAAATAAAAAAAAGAGCAGGAAACGAAGGGCTATGAAAAATAGAACAGGAAAAAGGAGAATTATTAACATACCTAAAAAATTAATTATTCATTTCTTTTGTATCTATTAAAAATGGAATTTTTTAATATTAGGAAATTCGTTATATTATTTTTATTATATACCCTTTTATATATTCATCTTAGATATTTTTAAAAATTGTTATTTCTATTTTATTATAACTAATTATTTTTTCCCGAAGTTACAGATCTATAGGTATGATAAGCCTATAAAAGTGGTGCAAGAAACAAATTGAGACCCACTGGAAAACGTTTCCGTGTCCCTAAAAATACTGACCCATATATGTACATAAAAATTAAATATTCATATTCATAAAATTAATTAGAAAAAAAAATGAGCTATTAAGGGGAGAATAACAACAGCGTGGTTCACTGTTGTAAAAAAATATTCTCATCAATTTACGTACTATACATGTATACATCTTTTTTTTTTTTTTATTTTTAACAACTCCCAAGATTTATTTTTTTTTTTTCTTAACTTGTTCCTTTTTTTTTTATTACGAAAAAGTGTTAATTTGTTAAAATAGCAAAATTGGATAAATTAAAAAATAGGAAACAGAAATTGTAAAATATAGGAAAAAATGAAGTAGTGTACGTTGCATTTACAGAAATAAATCCACCTCTATATGTATATATATATATTCATATATGTAATGTTATATCAGTTAAACTAATTTTTTCCTAGAAAAAGAAAAAATGTCAACGTAAGAAAGTTTTATATAATAATATTATTAGATATGTACATTTTATTGTTTAACACAAACCAGCGCTCCTTTATACTGTTTAAAATATAGCAGATTGAAGCACACTAACAAGAGTGTACATCGAGTGACAAAGCATATTATTTAGTGTAAATATTTTTTCTTTTCCGCGTCTTCGTCTATAATTTCTGTTACATTTTCTTTTCTTCATTCACAATGATTATTAGAATTAAGAAAATGTATATAGATAAAGAACACCCCAGGATCATGCAATAAATTAGATTATGAATGATAGTTCATTCTTTGTTAATTTACAAAATACATATATTACTTATTTTATAAAATATATATGTTATACATGTGAAAACTGAACGAAATAAAGGAATAATATGAAGGTACCTAAAACAAGAAGCTCAACCTCTCGTCCAAGTGTAATAGAAAAAAATGAAGGCTATGTATCATCAAATACTAGCAGAAAAACAGTTTCATCATGTATATACGTTATCTTATTCCTCCTGACCTATGTGGTTCTGCCCCTGTCGAAATGCACCGAAGTAAGATAGAAAAATGATAAGCGAATTACACATGAATTGTATGCGGAACCTAGCCATATTATGTTGTGTGCATATTCCTACAAGTATATATATATACGTTACACACATAAGTACGTCGTACGTACGTAGGCTGTTCTTTAACTTTCTGTAATAAGTGAATCACTTCCCTTCAATTTCTTTTCACTTCTTTTTTTTATCCCTATTTCAGTTCTCTCCTAATTCCGGAACGAACCATGACTACCGTGATAAATTCAAAGTGGAAGAGCACAAGGATGAATCCCGTTCAATTAAAGAAATACCCAAAAGTGGAGATAATAGTACATGGTATCTTTTTGTAAAAAATTTCGAGCAAGATTGGCGAGATTTCAATAATGACGTGACAGTCAAAAGGGACGAATGGTTTGAAGAAAAAAATGTCGAATCGAAAAAATTGACAAAGTCCATGGAAGATGATAAGAATAAATGGTTCAAAGCAAAAGATAGAGAATTGCAAATTCTGAAAAAAGCATTAGAGTATAAATTCGCTAGTGTTGATCCTACGCTGTGTAAACGACGTGAAACCGCTATTTCGGGGAAACCTACAATGGAACCAATTGCATTGAAAGGAGCTGATGCTGATCATCATGATAAAAAAGAGGCCAAAGACACCAAAGCAGCAGATTCCGAAAAGGAAAAACAGATAAATAAGTATCCAGCACAAGTGCAACAGTTTGGAAGTACGCACCAACAACAAAATATTGGGAAAACAGGTGAAGGAGCTAATCTTCCTAATAAAACACCATCTGCAAATGTAGAAAACCAAACTCCTGTAGCTCCTCCTAAGTGTCAAACTGAAAGCCCCGAACAAAAGGAGAATATTGCCCATAAATATGAAAAAGATACAATCGAAGATTGGAAAAAAACAATGCAGAATAAGAACTTAAAAGATGAAAATAAAATTACTAAACCAGTTGGCATTGGACTTTCTGAAAAATCAGAAAAAGACGAAGAAAAATCCAAGATAGTAGATGACAAGGATAAAATGTGTAAACAAGGGGATAAAGTCGTGGAAAATAAACTTGCTACTGCTGCCAAAGATGATCCAACTAAAAAACCAAATTTAGAAATGCTGAGAAAAACACAACAAATGCAAGATCCAAGTAAAAGAAAAGTACGTGCAAATATATGTAAAAAATTCGATGAACAGAAAAAAAAATTGAACCAAGAGGCAGAAGAACAACCGAAACCACAACCATCCCAACTGCAACCACAAGAACAAGTGAAACCGCAACCTCAACCTCAACCGGATCCACAGCCACAAGAACAAGTGAAACCACAGCCACCAGTGAAACCACAACCACCAGTGAAACCACAACCACAAGTGAAACCACAACCACAAGTGAAACCACAACCACAAGTGAAACCACAGCCACAAGTGAAACCACAGCCACAAGTGAAACAACAGCCACAAGTGAAACCACAGCCACAAGTGAAACCACAGCCACAAGTGAAACCACAGCCACAAGTGAAACCACAGCCTCAAGTGAAACCGCAGCCACAAGTGAAACCGCAGCCACAAGTGAAACCGCAGCCACAAGTGAAACCGCAGCCACAAGTGAAAACACAGCCACAAATGAAACCACAATTGCGGCCAAAACTGCAACTGCAACCACAACCACAACCATCCCAACTGCAACCACAACCACAACCATCCCAACTGCAACCACAACCACAACCATCCCAACTGCAACCACAACCACAACCACAATCACAGCCGAAATCGCAACTCCAACAACTGCTAAAACTGCAACAACTGCTACAGCCGCAACAAGTGCTACAACTCCAGCAAATGCTACAGCCGCAACAACTTCTAGAGCTGCAACAACTGCTACAACCAGAACAACTGCTACTGTTGCAACAACTGCTACAACCGGAACAACTTCTCCAACTGCTACAACTGCTACAACTCCAACAACTCCTACAGCCGGAACAACTGGAACAGCTGCAAAAACTGGTACATCAGCAACCACAGCCACAACTCCAAGAACTGCTACAGCCGGAACAACAGGAACAGCTGCAAGAGCTGCTGCAACTCCAACAACTCCTACAGCCGGAACAGCAGCAGTCACAGCCGCAACTGCAACCCGAAATGAAACCACAACTGCAACCAGAAATGAAACCACAGCTACAGCCACAACCACAACCACAAGTGAAACCACAGCTACAGCCACAGCCACAACCACACCCGCAAATGCAACCACACCCGCAAATGCAACCACACCCGCAAATGCAACCACACCCGCAAATGCAACCACACCCGCAAATGCAACCACACCCTCAAATGCAACCACACCCGCATATTCAACCACACCCACAAATGCAACCACACCCCCAAATGAAGCCACAACCACAATGTATGAAAATGCAAAAAGGAGTTAGAAAACCCAAGTACAAAATTCCCGTCGTAACAGCTGAAAATAATAGAGCTTATAATGCACATCAACAAAATCTAAGGAAAACTGGTCAATGGGGTGTTGTTGCGAAAGGACGACCCGGGAAACCTAAGCTAACACCATGCCATCAGAATGTTCCAGGTAAATCATTTAAAGTAGAAGGTGGAAAAGTTAAGAATGTTCCGCAAGGAGTACAAAAGAAATACGTTATTCCAAAAGCTCCAGTAAAAATGCAACCAAAGACAGAAAAACAAAAATCGCAAGATCGTTCAGTTGTAAGAGAAGAAATTACAGAAACCGAATCAGTACTAAGTGAAGAGGAAGAAAGCGAAACCGAGTCAATACTAAGTAGAGGAGAAGTAACCGAAACCGAATCTGTAGTAAGTGAAAAACCGAGAATTCCAGTAATATTTGCATATTCTGTTAAAGCTAAAAAAGATGCTCAATCCGCTAGAGATAAGAAATCAGGTATCTTTAAACATACCGGAAAATATCAAAAGAACAAGTATAAAGAAAAATGCGAAACCGAGTCAATACTAAGTAGAGCAGAAGTAACCGAAACCGAATCTGTAGTAAGTGAAAAACCGAGAATCCCAGTAATATTTGCATATTCTGTTAAAGCTAAAAAAGATGCTCAAGATGGTGTAGATAAGAAATCAGCTATTTCTAACCTTACCGAAGAAGATCAAACGAAGAAGGATGATGCTAAAACTGAGACAAAACCGTTAGAAGAAGGTGATGCTAAAACTGAGACCAAACCGCTAGAAGGTGATGCTAAAACTGAAACAAAACCTTTAGAAGAAGGTGATGCTAAAACTGAGACCAAACCGCTAGAAGGTGATGCTAAAACTGAAACAAAACCGCTAGAAGGTGATGCTAAAACTGAAACAAAACCGCTAGAAGGTGATGCTAAAACTGAGACCAAACCGTTAGAAGAAGGTGATGCTAAAACTGAAACAAAACCGCTAGAAGGTGATGCTAAAACTGAGACCAAACCGTTAGAAGAAGGTGATTCTAAAACTGAGACCAAACCGCTAGAAGGTGATGCTAAAACTGAAACAAAACCGCTAGAAAGTGATGCTAAAACTGAAACAAAACCTTTAGAAGAAGGTGATTCTAAAACTGAGACCAAACCGTTGGAAGAAGGTGATGCTAAAACGGAGACCAAACCGTTGGAAGAAGGTAATGCTAAAACGGAGACCAAACCGTTGGAAGAAGGTGACGCAAAAACTGAGACAAAACCTTTAGAAGAAGGTGATGCTAAAACTGAGACCAAACCTTTAGAAGAAGGTGATGCAAAAACTGAAACAAAACCGCTAGAAGAAGGTGACGCAAAAACTGAAACAAAACCTTTAGAAGAAGGTGACGCAAAAACTGAAACAAAACCGCTAGAAGGTGAAACTAAAACTGAGACAAAACCGTTAGAACAAGGTGATGCAAAAACTGGAAGCCAAACACAGCCAGAAACTGAAGATAAATCCTGTGCATTGAAAAATTTTACCACTCCAGAACCAAACAAGGAAGACGAAAAATTGGAAACAAAATCAGTGGCAGGTAGCGAAAAGCATGAAAGCGCATCAGAAGGGGGAACTGAGTACCAGATGCACGTTCTTAGTGAAGGGAAGAGTGTAGAAGGAGACAATGAAGATGAAGGAAGCGTGTACTATCATAATCAAGAGAGCACGGAAGGAGACGATGAGGAAGAAGGAAGCGTGTACTATTACAATGAAGAAGGCGCAGAAGGAGACGATGAAGATGAAGGGAGTGTGTACTATTACAATGGAGACGGCACGGAAGAAGGAAGTGTGTATTATTACAATGAAGAAGGCGAAGAAGGAGACGATGAGGATGATGAAAGCGTTTACTATCACAATCAAAAATGTGTGAAAGAAGACATTGAAAAACAAATGCACAATATGTACCAAAATGGTATGCCAGTTAATGATCCAAATGATGAAAATTTTGAACATGGGCAAGAGAAAAAAATGCAACTAAGAGAAGCAGACTATGGGAATAATATGGCTAAAGAAAAACTTGTACTCTCAGATTACAAAGAATGGCTTGATGAAAAGGAACACCCTATATCACGCGCCCTACAAAATCTATGGTATAAGATTATGAATTCTAATTTTATGATTCGTCGTAGATATAAAGGTCGTAATAAAGATAAAGACATGCCCATAAATCCTGATTGGGAGAACTGGATGGAGGAATTAAATAAGGAATGGGAACTTTACAATTCCTATATACAAAAAGAAAGAGAGAAATGGTTCAATTTAAAGGAAATGGAGTTCCTTAAATTTATAGAAGACTTCCAATTTAAATGGATGCATTACAACAATGAATTATTAGAAGATCACGGTTTCGATGTTTACAAGAAGTCAGAAAAATGGGACGATTCCAAATGGATCAAATGGATTGAGAAGGATGGAGAATCCATCATGGCGATGGATATAGAGAAATGGATAGACCAAGTTAGAAAAGAATACAATTTATGGCAACTGGAAGATTGGGAACAATGGAAAAATAACAAAATTTTTGATTGGTTATTGAGTGAAAAGAAATGTGATCAATATCAGTATTGGCTAAAATGGGAGTATTCAAATAAACAACCATCACTTAGAAGCCAAAAACTCGACTGGTACACATGGAATATGCTTAGGGGCACTGAAGCTGAAGACTGGCAAAAGTGGGTCCATGAAAAAGATCAGATATTAATACAAGTTAAGAATGAAATATGGAATAATTGGAAATCGGAAAGAAAAAACGCCTTTCTCTCAATGCTCAACCGCTTTGTTAACAATTGGATAGTCAAGAAGCAATGGAAAGTATGGATAATGGACTTGCAAAGGTCACTCCCAAATGAATGACGTGGTTAGCGAAAACGAATTCAATTGAACTCAACTGAAGCGAAACAAATGAAGACAGGTGTACGTCATATATTTTTCCCCTGGACTTATTTGCTTGACATAACTGCACACATTAAAACTGCCAAGACTACGAAATTAGTGAAGGCCAAAAAAAAAAAAAAAAAATATATGTATATCAAAAAAGAGAGGGAGGAAGAAGAATTTTTTATTAGATCAAATTTGCGTACTTTCAGAACAAGCATCTCCTTTTTTTTTTTTGCATAGGCGCACACAGCTTCCACTACATAGAACAACAATATTTTTAATATCCAGCAGTAGGGCAAAGAGATTGTCCTTGATGGGAAAAATTACAATAATCAAGATGTTCAATACAGGGAAATTTTTCTTAAAGAAGAAGTACCTTTTCTCATAGTCCATACAAAAAGAATATCTCCAATTATGAACAAAAAATGCCTCGAAAAATCATAGGAGGAAAAAATTTACGTGTATAATTTATACATATCTTTCCGGCGAGAATAAGAAAAAATTTGCTAGAGGACCAACACTTATTATTTTTTAATAAAAATTCCCATTATTTTCGAAAATATAGAATTGTTTAAAATAACAATTCATGTTTTTTTTTTTATTGTAAAAAATAAATATATATTAAAAACGTTTATCGTTTAGGATTTTTCTAAATTAGTTATATTCCGCGTTAGTTGGTACTCTATCTATATTAAATATTATATATATACAGTTGTTTTTTTTTCGTCTTTTTTTTTTTTTTTTATTGGTTTTCTTTGATTTATTTATATATTTTTGCATTTATTTATTCATTTATTATTCATTTACATAATTATTTGTATGATAATATTTTACAGTGCTTATTCTCTGTTTACTTGAATGTCAGTTATTACTGTGTATACAATTATTTGTGTGCTCAGTAATAATGTTTCAGTATGCGTTCTACAATAATTTTTTTTGTCAGGATAAATATATACTGTGCACCTTAACACGACTATTATGTTGTTTTTTTACCATGCGCATAAGAATAGCTAATTTAAAACCTTATAAGAACCATTTTAAACGTTAAATATTAAATATTAAATGCTAAATGTTATAGTCTTCGCATTTTAGGGGAGAGACCGCACATTAGGGATTCAATATTAAAGATTCAATGTTTGTTAACTGATAAAAAAATCCAAATGGTAAATGGTAAATACTAAATACGCAACGATGAATGTTCAATTTTTTGCTAATTATATATTTAAGGGGCAGAAGGTTCTGTCTCCACCCAATTCCTTCATCCGAGCCACTTCCTATAACTCATGATCAGATGATGTGTAACCTATAAATTATTGTTTCATTACCAATTCAAATCCATTCATACTGATTAATTTGCTTCCCCAATTTTGTTGCCACATATTTATATATTCACCCGCCCCAATTCTTCAGTTGTATCTTCTGTCATTTTTGAACTCTTTACATTATCCAAACTTTTACTATGAAGTGCTTATTCTAGGAAAATAATAATTTAACTTTTACAATTTTTCACTGTCTCATAGTAAAATATTTTTTCTTTTATTTTACTTAAAAAGGGTAAAAAAATAAGGAGAACGCTTCATATGGATAAGTCTTGCCAATTATTACCTCCTCATTACACATTTCATACTACATTCCCAAACCTCTTTTATTACCATTCTTTCACGTATAGGTGCCTTATTTTTTATGTGAATAAGAAATAGGAGACTTCTATATACCATCAATTGTAATGTTCCGAGCGAAAGGGATCTTGACTATACTAGGGTAAAAAGGGACAAGTAAATAGGATGCAGACATCTTCCTCTTTACTTTATTTTGTTATACTTTACTCTGTTCTAATTTTATTTCTCTCCAACACCTTCTTATTTTTTCTGCTGAAGCACGAATAGCTTGTAGCTAACATTTATCGATACTGCAAAATCGCACAGTTGTGGTTACTTAACGTGCATCGCCCCTATGATATCATTAATTTGTCAGTTCTTATTAAAAAACAAAATTTTAAAAAGACCAAAGTGAGAAATATAATGTTTTGGGTTATTCTAAAAGGTTGACATCCCTTTGAGTCCATCTCATTTGAGATATTTAAATTAAATAAACAACTGCTTAGTTAAGACTAAGCGCCCACCGATCGTTTTATTACATGACTGCAGTTTACACATACATAGAGACAAACGTAAGTGCGTACCAGGAAGCTGTTCATTTGCCTCGTTTATCATCATAAAAAAAAGCTCCTCTTTTATATGCCTCTAACCGTAGTGGAAGTACCAGACACAGTGATGTAACACTTTGCTCATTATTCATTCCGTTCATTCTTTGTCATTTTGCATAGGCCAGGAAGAAGGCAGTGCACATATACATAGATGTAATTCCATCTTTTCCACTGCTTTGCGTAAGAACAGAACTCTAATAATAACGACCCTTATGGAAACCCCGTACAGTGTAATTAAGTAATTTTTTCACCTCATAAAAATGCCCATTTGTTATCATTTCGCATTCGCGCAATATACCATTGAAACATTGGAAGGAAACGATTTAATCGATCATTCTTTCCTTTAAAAAATCATTCGTAGCACATAGCTACTACGTGGTTAGTGCTCGATTAAATTCTCATTTTTGCAACTTTGCTCTCGCCAACTGCAATATCATTTGGTCTCAATTTACTTTACGCAAAAAGAATAATTCTACCAGATGAGGAGAAATAAATAAAAAAAACCGTACATATAATAAACGATTATCACCATGCGCGGATTCTGACTAAATTGTGAGTGAACAAACATATATATGTGGACATATTTTTATGCTAATTCATTTAAAGTAGCTTAAAGGACCTTAATATATTCTCTTTTAAATGGAATCACCGTCAAAAATGTGGCAACACGCGCGCCGGTTAATTATTACAACAATTTGGTTAAACGCATAGTGAATACAAAAGCATTGCCAACAGAAATGTAAACCTTACAAAAAAAAAGGCAACTCTTTTCATATAAATAACAATGGGTCTTTTGAAATAAAAGAAAGTTACAATTTTATCATATACAACTCAGGAGATTTTTTTTTTTTTTTTTTTTTTTTTTTTTTTTTTTTTTTGGTTGCATAGAACCGTTCTGTGCTGCTTGTTTTTTGCCCATTTTTTAAGCTGAATAAATAACGACATTGTTTTTTTGTTCTTTTTTTTTTATTTTTTATTTTATTTATATTTCTTAATTTTGTTATGCAAATTTAAAATATCACTTTTTTAGATTGCTTTTTTTTTTTCTCAATTCATAGAAAAGTAAAAACCAACATAATACATAAAAGCATACATCTAAAATCGTAAGTTGCAAAATATATTTTTAAAGCAGAACAACAACAACAATTCCTTTTCATCGCCCAAAGACCTCAAAAATAACCTATTTCTGTCACCAAAATATATCGACCCATAGAACTGATAGCTAACAGGAAGTGTCCAGCACCCCAACAAAAGTTCTGCCCTGCTAAGAAAACACAAAATAAAAATCCGAAGTTATCCAAAATGACGGCAATTTTCACAGTTTCTCGTTTACATATTATCTTGTTTGCTTTATGTTCAGTTTTCATCTTAAATCCCTCCCATGCTGTAAGAAAAAGAAAAAAAAAATTGCCCCAATATATATGCACATGTGAAATGCGCATGCAACATATACCCACAAAAATGCATGCACTTAATTCTATCCCCGCCCCTGTTCTAACATTACGTAACGTATGTTTTATATATAAAAACTCTCTCTTCACATTATAACTCTTAAAACCTTTTGCAGGGATGCACTGAAAGGGAAGGAATCACGTATTCTCATCCAAACAATTTAATGCAATTTTGGAAAGATGACGTAGACCAATCAGAACAATTAAAAAAATGTGCATGGAATAACTGGATGATAAGGTTGGAATCAGAATGGGAAAATTTCAACGAATCCATGAAGAACAAAAAGAACGTATGGCTAGAAGAAACAGAAAAAGAATGGACCGAATGGATTAAACAAATGGAAAATAAATGGATGAATTATAATGAAAATATTAAAGAGGAATACAAGGATTATCTCATATCCATATCTGCTACATGGACTCCTGAAGAATGGGAAGAATGGATAAAAACAGAAGGAAAAAGCTTTATGAAAACAGATTTAGAAAAATGGATTAAAGAAAAAGAAACATCATTGGATTTGTTACTATTAACAGATTGGGTCCAGTGGAAAAATGAAAAGATCATGGCATGGCTACTGAACGATTGGAAAACTGAAGAAGACAACTACTGGTCACAATGGGAACACTCAACATGGCATAAGTGGTTCAATTTGACAGAGAGAAAACACTGGCTAAAATGGAAAGAAAGAAATCATAGGGAAGGTGAACAATGGTCTACTTGGTTGAGAGTGAAAGAAAATGTTTACATATTTAACGAATGGAATAATTGGTCAATGTGGAAAAGTGAAAAAGAAGAATTCTTCAATAAATGGATGGATAATACAATTAACAAGTGGATAAATGAGAAGAAATGGAACTCCTTGGTGGGCACAGAAAATGAGTCATAATCGCGAGAGTCGTACCCAGCCTCTTGAAAGATTTAACCCCATAGAGAGAAGAAAAAAAAAAAAAAGGAAAAAAATAAATGAAAAGAAAAATTTTTAAATAAGACATACTTGACATTGTTTCCTTAATTTTGCAAAATTCTATTTCATTGAGCAGGAATAGGAACTAGGCTCATATCATATAAAACAAAAAAATCAGTGAACAAGGTACAAAAATTAGCAAGCATAAAAAGAACAGTTATTCGTCTCGCCTGTTAACACTCCTAAAAAAAAACTAAATGAATTTTGCCTAGCAGTTTGTACGGATGATTGCATATATATTTTGCGTATTTTACACATTTTACCCATGCTGTATGTTTAACACATTTGTACTCATTCGCAGTTCTTTTTACGTCCCATTTTCCTACAGCACGCTTTTTCTTTCTTTTTTTCTTTTTCACGCGAACAAAAGAAGGTATTCTTTTTAAATAATTTTTATTTCCTCCGCAACTACACAAACCATTTGTCTATACGCAACATAAGCATACTTTAATTTGAAATTATTCCAATTCTTTCTAATTAAGTTAATATGCACGCGTATTGGTCTATTCACATATGCGTACGTATCATACCATTTTGGTCATAGCCTAATGGTAATTCTTTTTCCTCCCAACTTTATTTGCATTAGATGTGTAACACATCATGTAAGCTCATTTTTGATTAACAGAGTAGAAAATGAAAAAAGCAGATAAAAAAAACAGCGCTTATTCACACGCCTACGCAAGAAGCTTACACACACACACACCGTTTTCACTAAAAATGATAATTATTTTCGCACAAACAATAATGTGCAAATGCTTCTCATGTATTCTTCATCAAAAAATTAACGGCGTTGTGCTTATCCAGGTGATATATTATTTAAGAAAAAACATTTTCTGAACCAAATAAAACGCCTACATTATTGTTTCCTACTATGCCTTCTTGTTGCCATAACGACACACGCAATTTTTTCAATTTAAAGCATGAAGAAAACGCATTCAAACATTTTAGACTCCTTCGAATGTTCAAATAATTCGATTCCTATTCTTTACTGTATTGCGCAGCACCTACTGTTTATTCTGCATATTTATTTGTTCCTTTTTGCTAAAAACCAAATATCGGGAACGTTATAATATGCACACTTTGAGGAACGAAATTGCTAATGTCGCATATGTCCCACACACAACACAGATAGGGGCAATTTTTTTTTCACATCCTTCAATTCGTAAAACACTCCACTTTGATTACTCACAAGAATAAATCCCCTACTTTCAAATGTCCACTACGTAAAAAATTAATAAAACATCCCCCCACAATGCAGCATAAATAGCTTGCACATCCTCAAAAGGGGGAGACAACAAAAAAAAGGAAAAAAACCCTTCATGAGTAATGATTCAAAAGGAAAAAAACATACCTGTTTCGTGCTCCCATTTGGAGAAGCAAAAATATGCGCAAAGAATAAATTTATTGCTATAAAATTCGATTGAATAACTTATAGAAGTTATTACACAATAGGATAATAACATTTTATAATTTTTCTTAACGGGTGATTAGTGACCTTCTAACCTGCACCAATTCTAGCGTCACGTCTCACTCTTGTGCAATCATTCTTTGTACTCTCCGAATATATAAATAAGTGTATATATGAGAGCTTATGCAGGGGGAAGGCTTCCACCTTAATCGGTGAGGTTTGTGAAAATTTCAAAAATAAAATTTTTCCAAAATTTTACACCTTATATTATTAATCCATATGAGAAAGTGTATTTAGAATAATTCTACGTGTAAGGAAAATTTATTTAAAAGAAATATGCTCCCCCCACAGAAAACATTTAGGCGAGCTAACTGTCAAATCTTAATCTTTACAAAGAAGCACGCAGTAGCCTTAAAACTCACCGCGCAATTCCTTACTACTAATTTATTTATCACTTATTATGTGTAAATAATAACGTTCGTAGGTGTATGTGAGTGAAGCACACCAACTACATCTATTCATAAGAAAGGTGGTTTATTCCATTTATAAAATGATTTTTACAATTGTGCTAAAATAGAGCATAATTATAGCAATAAAAGCACAGTCGAATTTATCCTCATCCGCCATAAGTTTGCCAAGAATTGTAGGTCCCAACGATGTGCGACAGTAGCAAAGCAGCAGCAATCAAAATTTTGAATATTCCTTTATTTAAAATGAAGAAAACAGTAAAAGCGTAAAACCTCCAAATTTCAGCCTCCATAAATGTAAAAATATATTATGCCCATAAATAAGAATAGCGCATGTTTTGCATTACTATAGAGTAAATGACCCAAATTAAGGGCAAAATATTCATATAAATCCATCGTACAGCTTCACCATCCCCTGTGGGACAAATTTATTCAACCGAATTTTGCTCAAGATAAACGTGACTTCTTCATAACGGATTCTTTCCTACTTTACAAAGCGCGGGTCGGCAAATTATATAATAAAAGGGGGTTCCAAATGAATGAAGCATTTCCGTTTAATAAATAGTAAAAAGCGCTTCATTCACAGAGCAACGGCAAATCCAAACCCTCACGCATAATCCAAATGGGTTTTCTTAACTAGAACAATTTAAATTATGCAAGTACGCATAAAATATTATATCACGAAGGAGGTATAAATATTTATATTTTTTCTGTGTATGTATTTTTTAATTCAATCATTAAGAGACCCTATTACAAAGCTGGTTATAAAAAGGAAAAAAAAAAAAGCAAAAGAATTTATTTCTCATGTAAAAATGATAAAAAGGGAGCACGGGGGTGGTTAAAAAATTATACTATATATTACATTTTCGGCGCTACCGAAATTATATTACTCATATATTTCATTAATATATATATATATTTATAACGTATCAAATTCAAAGTCAATATTTCCGGAAAAAAAAAAAAAGGACTGCAAAAAATAAAATAGATCTTGTAGAGAAAGAATACGTGTACGCATTTCGCTTCATTTTTGTAGCATAACGCGTGACACATAGCAGTTTATATAGAAACACGCCGTCGTGAAAAAAAGCATACGTAGAATACAAACAATTAATTTAAACCTAAATTAAAATTTAAAATTAAAATGAACTATTAGCACATGCATGAGCCCTGACGTATCAATAATATCATACGTTACATCAGCGTTTTTTACATCCGCAAATCAGATAAAATATACATATGTTATTATTGGCAAGATCAAAAAAACCATACCCACATCAATTTGTATTTTAATTAAACCCTATATATAGGGGTAACTACTCATTCTTAAAGCCTCGTCTAACGACGATTATTTATTTTTATATAAAAAAAAAACTAACTCTATCCCCATATTTTTATTGCAATTTTTCTATTATATTAAAATTTTTACAACATTAATTCTTTCTTAAATTATTTTACTATTTTATTATTTATTTTAAAAAGCATTTTTTTAATTCATTTTCTAAATTGCTATATTTTAGGAATTCATTCAAAACAGCGAAAACAAAATAAAATAAATACATTTTGTGAAGAAAACCCACATTTCAGGTAAATTAAAAAATTATACCGCTAAAAATTAAATTTTAATTTAAAAATTTTTGTAGAATTATATATTTTTGTGAAAATTCATTTCATTGAAGATATATTTTAGTTCGTACGAATTTATAAGTAATGTTGTTCAACAAAAAGATTTAGCTATATAAATATCGCCTAAAAAAATAAACCTGTACGTAACAGAACCTATTTTTACTAATTGGCTAAATTGTAATATTTACATTTTCTTTTGTTTTCTTCAATTTGTTACAGTTTCTAACAGAGCGTATTATTCGACATTCCTAGAAAAGCCTATCGCTATACTTTACCAACTATTTAGCAAAAAGAAAAAATCCACAATCCCCTTTTTCAAGGCCTTATTATATCTAGAGGTGTACTATACTCAAAGGTATTATCTACATTTTACATAGGAAATTGGGAGAACCCTCATTTCTATGCTTTATGACTATTTAAAAGCATACTGCGAAAAGCAAATATATAATGCATTGCATATGTGTACCAATGACTATAATCGCAACTATACCCCTTCTGCATAACTTTTCCCCCCGTTTGTTTCCACCTTTTCAAATTTTGGAACATATGGTTCCTTTCCCATCTTATAGCAACCCTCAAAAAAATAAAATATTATATATTTTCTTAAATATATTATATATATAATTACCCCTTTTATAGTTTTTAACTACAACACGAACCAATCAACCTTCTGTAAAAATGGAAACACAACCAACAGTTAGCCATACGACTGAAACCCCTCACGCTGCAACTACCAGTTTTCCAACCACTAGCCCTGTAGCCCCTGCAGCCCCTGTAGCACCCCAACCAGCTGTCAGCCTGGTAGGTATGGAACCAGTTAGTGCTACCGAACACAACCCATTAGATGACGTACACACTGATGAAGAAGTCGTAGATATAGCTCATTTATCTGATGATGTTGTTGCTGATTTGGCCGCCTTACCTGAAGAACACCCTACAGAAATGAGTTCTGAAGAAACTACAGAAATGCAAGCTGATTCTGCTGAAACCACAGAAAATGCAGAAAGTTCAGAAAATGCAGATGAAACCATCTCAGCACCACCTAATCTGGATGAAATGTTCAGCGAAGAATCCATTAGAAAATTAAGGGAATCCATTGAAAACTCCCCATGCTACCAACGTAGATTAGCTGCCTACAGAGAACAACAAGAAAGACTTGGAAAATCAATCGATATTGGCCCATCCTCAAATATGATATCTCCAATATACAAGTTACAATTCTTCGGAAGCTATGTCAAGGGAATGATTCATTTAATACAAAACAACTACGTAATGTTGTTGCTCATTGGATTGTTCTTAATGAACGGTGTGTTGTTTTATAACTACTATAAAGGTGCCTCATGCAAGAAAAAATCAAAGGAAGAAAAACTCAAAAAAAAGATGAAACAAAAATGTAAAAAACTCGAAGAAAGCGATGAGGTAGTCGAAGCTTAAAAAAAAAAAGTAGCGACTTGACAATGCAAATAAAAAGTGCTACCTAAGAAATGAAGAAAAAACAATCTCGTCATAATTTTAGACTGCTTTCCACTGTTTAGAACAAAAGGAACAGAAAGAAAAAAATAAGCCAGAGGGAGCACACATAAATATATGACAAAAAAGCAATAAACTAAGAAGACGAAAAGACGGAACACAATATAGAACTATACAAAAAAAAAAAAAAAAAAAAAAAAAAAAAGCGAGAAAGCTTAGAAAAAAATATACCATTTTTACATTTTGCGTGTGAAGTTCCTTATCTTGTGTGTACTTTTATATATGCATATATATACATTTCATAATAACATATATACTTTATTTACAATACGCTTATTTTTTATTATTAAACATGTATATACATATATCTATAATTTTATCTATATCTATATATATATATATATACAAATGATGATTTATACTGCTCATTTTTCTTTTTTATAACTTTAACAATTTTTGCATCATGCGCATTGTGAGAAAAAAGGAACATATTATTATGAATTAAATATTAAGTAGCCGTAGAAAAAAAAGTACATATAAGAAAAAGTTATATGGAAAAGGTATTTACGCTTTCGCTGCACAAAACAAAGGCATGTCATGCGAACTGTGCGTTTCCAAAATGGACGTTATTGAAAGAGGTCAGAACTAGAACTGCGTTTATCACCCATTCGAAACCCCGCAACGCAGTTGTATACACACATATATGTATTGTGTAATACGTAATGTATAATACGTAATATGTAATATGCAAATACTGATTGGGAACTTTTTTTATGCCACGAATATTTCAACTGGACGCTGTTCAAAAATAAGGGATGATAGATGCATCTTCCGATTTGTTAAACATTTAATCTGCCACCGCGAATACTTCTTCGTATGACATATTGCACGAAGACATGTTATTTTATCAAAATGGAAAACGCGTTTTTTCTATTTGTTTGAAAGGAGTGCTAATGGGAGAATGTGTGCCCTCTCCAATCGCAAATGTGCATCCTCCCACGCCAACCCATTTGATCACTTTAACGATTTACGCTTCCTAATCTTTACCACATGGTAAGATAATACCCCTCTAGCAACATCTGTTTCGTATAATTATTTTTATCCCCAATTTTTCACCAATTCATTTGGCTAAATTACACACACACACACTTACAATCCACACATTACAGTGAAAACAAAAAAAACAATTAAGCCATTCATCGGGTATCATAAGACCTTCACCCACCTGAAGCGCCGCCAAGCCCGCTTATAAAGCACCTAGCAGGTGTACACCTGTGTATCGTATTTGCCACGTTTTTAACCAACCAAACGCGTAAACACGTAACCGTGTAACCACGTAACCGTGTAACCACGTAACCGTGTAACCACGTAACCGTGTAACGGCGTAACGGCGAATCGCTTAATCTTTTTTTTTTTTTTATTCACTCCTTACTAGGGATTATCATACATTTTACCGCAGCGCTTTTTTGAAAAATTTCCCCATTCCCTTGCAGCACCATTTGCTCAGTTGTGAAGGTCCTATTTAAAGGGCACCCATCACACGGCGAGTGTTCTACAAATGAGTTCATAATTGTTTTTTTTTTTTTTTTTTTTTTTATATGTTTTATTATCGACTTAGTGATAGTTAAAATTCGATCTCCTTTAACCATTTTGCACACGGTAAATATAACCAACTTGGAAGGACAAATGTTAAAAAAAAAAAAACACAAAAACAAGCAAAAATGGACAACAAAGAAACACAAAATAAGCGCAAAGAAACTAAAATATAATGCAGTAATGCAACGAAAAACGTGTAAACTAAACTCAAAATTTTACTATGGTTTTGAAGTTTTTAAAGCCTGTTAAAGCGGGAACATAAACGAAGGGCAAATGAAAATGCGCGAAATTACTCTTTTAAAAATTTTTCAAAAAGCACACGTCAAAGTGGTCATCAAAAATGTTCGGCCAAATGGTGCGCGCTTCACCGTTCTTCGAAAATTATTCTAGAAGGTTAAGCACCGCACGTGTGCACATGGACATATGCAACAACAATGTACATATGCATTCAAACGCACAGATGCAAACACATGCACAGATGCAAGCACATACATAGATGCATTCACACCTACGTATGCACACATGCGCGCGTTCGAAATTTTCGCCAATTTAAAGCAAGCACAAATCTAAAAGCTAACAAAGCACTATACAATAAACGGAGGGGAAAAAAAAAAAAAAATGTTTAGGATTCCATACCCCTCTCCTTAATCGCGTGGTAGTTAACTATTGCACGATCGAAATGATCACGCATGTTACAGTTCATAGTAATACCAAACAGTTCCGCGAAATCTTCTGTTAAAAAATCCAATTCTATGGACATGAGGTTACTATACATGTCTACAAAGTTTTCTAAGTTCTTTCTCCTGAACAAACTTTTCAAAAGTCGTAAACCTTTCAGGTTTGGCATTTTATAAGTTTTATGTATTAATGAATAGTCAAATTCCCTTAGAAATCTTTTGTGTCCATAAATCATTTTCGCTTTCATAACTGAAAAGAAGGAGGGTAACAAATCATCTACATATCCAAAGTAATCTTCATTTCCATCTTTTTCACAAAAGCCAAAGATAGGGTTATGATTCTGTGGTCCCAATAAAACAAGTGAACTACTACGTTTTCTTAATCCTAGTCTTTTTCTTTTGCTAATAACCATGGAAGTACCTCTAGCAGGCTGGGTTAAATCAGAATTGTAGTACATATCGGAAACACCAAGATAAGCCAAAAAGTTTATATCACGCGCTGCATATATTTCAGACATATTAATAGAAGGGTTTTCTTTTACTAAATAAGCTTTTCTAAAGTTCCTGACATCATAATAAGCGAAAGCTGAAAGAGGATTAGTGTTGTAAGTTGCATGTGTTTTTCTATCAACTTTGGAAATTTGTTTTTTAAAAATATTTACATCATTCTTCAAATTATTAACATCCTGTTCATTAAGTACTATGGCATCAATTTGTCCCAAAAGCGTTGGACTCATGAATAGAGAAAGAAAATCACCATTTATTTCTGGGTTCACATCTTTTAATAAATTTTTGAAAAAGGTCTCATAGTTGTCTGTATTTGACATAGATTTTATATCCTTCGCATAGTTATGAATTAAATATATAGTGAAAGCTCTGATAAAACATGTCATGTCCTTATTATCTAAAGCGTATATATTTATATCTTCTACATATTTTATTGCATCAGTAGGGTTAGAAAAATGACTGAAGAAGAAATAAACCCAGCTTCCTAAACTTGCACGTGAACTTGTATGATCCAAAACCATGGACGTAACTGAAAGATCCTTAAAATTAATGTTGTACAATTCTTTCATGCAAGTATGTCCATCCACACCATTCTTGAAAAAAAGGGTCACCAGGAAGGAAATCAGAATTATCACTTTCATCTTGTCTTTATCTGTGGGATAAGTGTTACTATCAATTTTTTTGAACTACTTTTTCTATTTTTTTGGGGGAAGGAGGGGCCTAGAAAAAAGGTACACGTTTCCCCTTTTTTCACCAAGCGGATAAATGCTTGAACACCCGTAGTGGGGGTATTACGTTGGCCCTAACACACGCGTGATAGCCAATGACTGTACTACGGGGGTATATCGTATATGTGTGCATGTGTATACTCTACTGCACACGTAGATGCATACTTACATGTTTAAGTGTACACCTGTACGCAGCGAAAAGTGTAAAATTTACTTCACTAAAAATTAAAGTATTCACATCAAAAATTGGTGTCCGCGGAAAAAGTCGTAGAAAACGAAGGGAAACGGAAAAGCGCTAACCGAAAATGGCCATAATTAGCTAACAGCACAGGTCGCAGACTTCGTTCACTTGGTTTTGCGTACGAACATGCAAATGTACGCATTCACGAATTTACACATTTGTTAATTTTATTTCATTATTTTATTTTATTATTTTTTTTTCCCAATGTTGCAAACAATATCAAGTGTTTAAAACAATTTGGCAATTTTTCGCGAACAAGTTAAAGCTATAAAACAAATTAAAACAATAGAAGCAAAAAAACAGAAAATGGTGTCTGTCTACTTCGCGCATTAATCAAACAAAAACAATTTCCTCCTTGCACTTTATATGCATAACACACGTTATCCAATTTTTTAACTGCTTGCAGTTACGAAACATGTGTAATTAAATGTGTAAAGAATTGTAGAAAATTGTTCATTTCTTTCATCGCTTCAGTGTTTTACGTAGGTGCATACGCACCTGAGCGCAAACGCAAACGCAAGTGCATGTGCAATTTTCGTAAATGCCAATAAGGAATTGTTGCAACCATTAAATAGGCGATGCCGCAGACAGAATATTTTTATTTACAACATTTCTGCAACTACGGTGCTGTACCAAAAATTAAAAAAAAATTCCAACTCTCGCAAAAATAATTAACAATTTTAGCCACAAGAAAAGGAATATATGTGAGGACACACCGATTTATTTGCAAAATTTAGACAAAAAAAAAAAAAAAAATGGAAGATCATGCGAGCAAGCGAACAGAAACGAGTGCGATCTGCGTCCATGCGCATCCGCGGGGGGAAAACTTTGCAATATATCCGAAAAATCGACATAAATGTACGCGCAATTTTGACCGAAAAAAAGACCATTCACCGTTTACTCATTTTAAAAAATCCAATTTAAGAAGCATTAAATGTAAACATAGCGCTGGAAAAATGTTTTCTTATCCAAGAAAGTGTCCATTTAAATATAAATTCACAATTGCCTAAATTAATGTCCATACGCGCACGCATAAAAATATGTGCATCATGTGTAGGTGCATATGTATACAGGCCCATGTGTACGTGCACACATGTCTGTCCCCCCTTTTTCGTTACCTTTGTAAATTTTACTCAAAAAAAATTGTTTGAAATATCAGACTGAATCCATCCCCATATTTTTCTTTTTACTAGAACTTTTGCTTCGTTTTTCACGAAAAGCGGCGAAAATGGGCACCTCTTTACTTTTGCATTTATGCGCATTTTTGAACAACAAAGTTGTAGAGTTTATCCTTTTTTTTGCCATCCATTTTGCTAACCATTTTGGGAGCCATTTTCCCAGCTTTCTTCCCCCCTCGCGCGGCAGCCGAACTTTCACCCTAAAATGAACATGCACTTAGGCGCCCTTCCTTTTTTTTCCTTCGATTCCCCTTTCTGATGTGCACAAATGTGAACACCTTTTCATGCGCTCCCCCCTTAAAACTTCTGTTTAGTATCTCCCTATTTTCCAACTTGACAATTTCGCCCCAGGTGAATCACCATTATGAATGGTTCCACTCGGCCAGCCACCTTATGCATGTCTCTCTAGCACCGCACATTTGGTGAAACTAAACCAATGGTGCATCCCATTTGACGTAGCGGAAGTTCGAGTAAATATGCATGCACATGTGTGTATCCTCCTTCTTCTTAGTCACAATGCAAAGTCTCTCCCCCCCCCAATATTAATTATCTCCATATGCATATCCTTATGGGTGTATATTTATTCCCGCTTGGTAGACGCATCACACCTGCATTCACTACAAATTTCCAAGATGTCCAACTGGATATCATCGCTGATTTGCATTATCGAGCACGCTAAAGCTTTCCAAAAAGCTGCCCTCCCTAAGAAATAACTCTAATTTATTTAGAGCCCCCTCATTTGGAACGGTTTTTAAATTACAACATTCGTAAATATCTTTCAAGAAATTTATGTTTACATCATTTTCCTCCTGCAGAATTAACTCTTTTATCGCTACTTTCGATTTTTCAAATTTTTTTTCTAGCACTAAGGTAAAAGCAATCAGCACTTTAACGTAACTGCAAAGGGGGTTCATTTTTTGAGCTTTCGAGAAGCTGTTCAAAGCATCTTCATTTCGTTTCATTTTTAAAAATATGACTCCCTGCATAATGAACAGATCAATTCCTTCATAAGCATTTTTCTGTGCATGTTCTAAACATAGTAAGGCAGTTTCATACTTTTCCTGGTGATTATATATGGAAGCGCAGTACATACACACAAGTGCATCACTACTATTCAATTTCAGACATAAACTCAAGTGCACATTCGCTAGCTCGTAGTTTTTCTCCTGAAATAATATAACGCTTAGTAACAAGTGTACTTTAAAATTACACGCATTTATTTGTAGACACTTGGATAATGCTAAAGCTGCCTTACGCATGTTTCCCAAAAGTTTCATTTCACAAGAGTAAAGAATGTAGGCATATTCGTAAAACTTATTTAACCTCATTGCCTTTTTGAAAAAATATACTGCCACTCTTTTGTTCTTTTTTAGGGAAAAATAATTTCCTATAAGACATAAAAAATCTTCATTCACTTCTTTCTTCTCATAACTCAACAAAATGTGTTCCATCCTTTCTATATCTCCTTTGTACCAATAACATGTTGACAGAAAGGGTAAATGTTTCGTGTAAAAACATTCTATATCATGAATTTTCTCAAAAAAAAAAATCGCCTGTTCGTAATTCCTAAGTAAAAAGTGGCATAATCCTTTAACATAAAAAATGCATGTACTAAAAATTGGTCTGTCTTCCCACTCCTCTATTACCCCTAAACATTTTCTAAAATTATTTACATAAAAGTAATAGTATAATTTTCCTACTGCCGATAAATTTACTATTGCTTTGTTCGAAATGTATTCACTTCCTTTGTCTTGTGTGATCACATTTATTTCCTCTTCGAACGGATTTTGCCACTCTGAAAGAGACTTCTTCATTTCTTCTTCCCCTATTAATGATAGAATAAACTCCGCGCTCTTCACATCTATGCCGTTTGTATACTTTCCGAATTCTAACTCTTCCAAAATGGTGTCACCCGAATGGGTACTTCTCTCCTTATGGGACGTTCTTTTTTCATCACAATGGGAATCAGCATTTTCCATGATGTGCGTTTCTGCATTTTCCACGTCGTACAGATCTGCATTCTGTACGTCATACTCGTCTGTGTCCTCCTCACCATACGCATCTATGTCTTCCACCACTTCGCACTCACCAATGTCCTCCTCACCAAACTCATCTTCTTCCTCCTCGCTGTACCCTTCTTCATCCTGCTCACCGTCCTCCTCTTCCAGTAGTTCGTCCTCATCGTCGTGATCTTCATCATCTTCCACCCCGCTGCACGCCCCCCACGACTGGTAAAAGGGAACTCCAAAATTATACACTTTTGAAAACTTTTCTACTTCTTCCGTGAACATAGCATTAGAATAAAAGTTTCCATGCAGCTTTAGTAACTTCTTAAATGCGCAAAAGAAAAGAGGACATGATTTAAAGCACATGTAATAACAATAAAATGCTATATCTATTAATTTCTTCTTTTTCGTATCATTAAACCACTCATTTTTAGCTTCCTTTTCATACAATTTCCCCATAATATAATACCCAGCACTATGGCCTGGAAGCTTTTTCACATCGTAAAAGTTATTTTCATAAAATTTGATATTCTTTTTTTCGTACTTTCCATGCACCTCCCCCTTGCACTTGTATTTTATGTACTCCTCATCCAGAAGCATTAGCAGAAGGACTTTCCTTTTTTCCTTCTTCAATTTATAGCAAGCGTAGATGTATCCGTATTTTACAACATTGTCACAGCTATCATCTTGGCATTTTCTTCTTGTATAGTCATATAACCAGTTCAAGTCTCCATAGTTTAAATAAGACTCCTCAGGAATGACAAAAGTCTTTACCCCCTCTCGGTAGCAGTGGGTGTCTAAAAGGTTTTCATACAACCTTCTTTGAAATTTTAGGTTGTACTTTTTGGACAGATGAAGAGCGCTCTTTAGGAAGTTAATATAGCTGGACGAATTTTCTTCTTCCTTCATTTTTTCCTAATTTAAAATATGTGCATAAAAAAAAGGGGGTAAAACTTCCTTCCTGATTAGTTAAACGTGGTATAATAACCCTATTGTGCTTTGTTCAAATTTTTGTTTCTTCTTCTCATTACGTGCTATCTTATTTGGGGAAGGAGGATGGGTGGGCTCTATTTTATTTCTTCCCCCCCTCCGCACATTTCATCCTTTTTTCTTTATGTTAAAAAAATTAACAACTCAACTTTCTGCTATACTGTCGAATTGTCCGCTAAATTTTAGCTGTTCTCTCAAAATAAAAATGTGCGTCAAAATGAATAAAACAATTTTTACAAAATAGCCCTACTTTGTTCATTCCCTGAATTTTGATCAACCTTGTGCAGGCTCCTCCATTTCAGCATCTCTATTGCAACATGAAAGGTACCTATTTGTGTATATTCTTATGTCCACGCTGAACGTACATTCCACCTCTACTTCGTTTTCCAGTAGATGCTTATTTATGCTGTAAAGAGGCTACATAGCATTGGCTATTTATCCTCTACGATCTGGATTCACCGCTCAACCAAAATGAGAAAAAGGAAAAAGCGAACAAATCAAACAATAAATTGACTAACAATTCAGAAGATTCAAAATAGCAGTGGTATTCTTTGCGTCTAAATTTGTGTGCATTTTTTTGTTCTTGGGAACACATTTGCATGTCGAACCGTCCCACAGGTTCAGGGAGTGAAAACTGTATTTCTTTTTTTTTAAATGTATCCTTTTCTTTCACATCGGTGTACGACGTATATACATTTCGAATAAGTTTCGAAACGATTAGACAATATATACCTTTCCTTGCTGCCTTGTTTGTACTTTATTCTTTTTTTTTTTAAATTCGATTCGATCATATGTAAGTTTTGCAATAATAAACACCAATGACCCACAATACATAGGTGTAAAATTAAAGGAAGAAAGTGCCATAAAAAATATGCATTTACCGATGAGATATCTGTGCAGCTAGCACCTTATACATTTTGAAATGCCTCAAAAGCAGGGTCATAATAAAATTCGCTACCGCATATACATGTGCACTTTTTTTTCTTTTCTAGCGCTTTTAATTATGGCCAATATGCTTCATCTTTTGCCTCGTGCGACACGATGTGGCGATATAAAAAAATCTGCTTTTCAGATAAAGAACGTGAAACATTTTTGGGAACATTTAAAAATTTTGACAAAAGGGGAATACACGCACGTGTATGTGCCTGCTTGCTTGCCTACACAAATGGGTGAGACACCCTGGAGGTAACTTTCTAAAAATGCCAATCGTGTAACATTTTCACGAGGAACTTATTCTGAAAAATATCGAAACGTGAGCTAAAAGCAGATGGGTAAAAAAAAGATTTTTCAAAAATTGGAGAGCGTGTTAAATATAGGGGCTTATGTGCCAAGACATATGTGATACTATAATTACACTTTCTTTTTTTTCTTTTCCGTTTCGTTTAATTTATTTCTAATTCTTATACTTTTATTACAATTCCGAATTTCTTCTTTTCCCTTCCCCTTTGGCACTGTCAAGACATATTCGTACAAAGAAGTGGCAAAAGCGGGTGACTGATCACAAAATGACAAAACGTTACGACGTGCGCTGTACACACATATATTACACACCCAGGAAGCATAAACAGGGAACAGAGCAAACGAAAATGCAATGCTCGTAAATGTCCTTACTGCTGCTTTAGCTCTTCACTCCTTGTTTCTTATAGCTATTTTTAGCCTTCCCTTGTAGCCAATATTTTGTTTTAAAAAATTGTCTCAATTTTGAGGAAAAAATGCCCATGGAGGGTAGCATGATGAATTGCATTGAGGGGTATATAGCAAGTGCAAAGTCATACATATGTGCTACATGCTTAGGTATTTATCCATACATAGTACTATATACACATGTGCACACATGTACCCCCACACATAACATACACATATATGGGCACATGGATATTGCGAAGAACGTAAGCATTTCCCCTTTTGCAATTCACTCATTTCTTTTTCCTTTTTGCTAAATAAATTGTATTATAAGGACGACTATATTCCCATTTTCTTTTTAAACATAGACATTGCTGCGGGTTAAATATTTTTATAAAAAACATTTTACATTCCCGCTTTTGCTTTTTCCCGAATCCGCGCCTTAACCACTCTATTTTTAACACATACGTACGAGCGCACATATGCTATATAATGTGTGCATAAATAAGCATTCTTTTATTCTTCCAAATGTATGATATTAATTTTTTTGCTTTTTTGCTTTTCTGTTTCCCCGTTTTTTTTTTCTTCTTTTCTCTTATTTATTAGTTTCTCACTTTCCGTCTCTTTTTTTTTTTTCTTGCTTTCCTCTCAATGTATTAACCTCGCTTACGTCACTTCCTTCATCTGGGGCATTCCATTTTTACGTAAAAACGTGAGTTCCCATTATAGGAATTTCAAATTACACATTTACTTCAGCAGCTTCAGAGTACCTTCACTAATGTGCGAAGTTCCAGGAAATATTATGTTCCCCATTTGAGTAACACATTTTTAATAGAATTTATTTTTCTTTGACTGTAATGACTTCGTGCTTATAAGCATAAATTAAATAATGTAACTTATTTTTTAAAATAAGCTTTTTCTTTTTTTTTTTTTGTAACGTTTTGCGTGACTTCGTTTAATTTCCCCACGTTTTTATTTTCCCCTCAATTTACTTTTCACTTTGGCCTTTCCCCCTACGCCTGCTTTATTTTCTCTTTTTTTTTCTTTTTTATCTGCCCTGACGATCGTCGAATTTTTAAGCTCATTATTTTATCGTAGTTTCCTTTTTTTTTTTTTTTTTTTTTCTCCTCTTCTTTCTTTACACATTCCTCCTTCAAATTTCCCCTTCGCATCAACGTTTCACATCGAGGCTTTACTCCCGCGAAGCCTTTATTTATTTCTCATATTTTTCTCATTTTTCGTGCTTTACATATTTCCTTCCTTTTTTTCATTTCTTATTTTCCCATTTCGTCAGAAGAAAAATGCCACACGTGTATTTACCCCAAATATTGTGGCATAGCAAAGATAACAAACGGAGCGACCGAATTTATTCTGTGGACATACAACCACACCCCAACTATTACAGCGTCAAAAAGCTAAACAGGAAATATGAGTTATTTAAAAAATATATAAAAGATAAAGAGAATAAGTGTGACACACATTTTTTAGTGCAAAGTGAAGTGCAGGGGGGGAATAACTCCCCCTTGTCTTCCGTCCATCCAAATGGCATGCAAAAAAACGGGGAAGTCATAATCGGGGAGGTAAGCAGCGCTAACCATCCGGTGAACCTCCGTAGTGATGAAAACGGCGCAGATGATAACGAACAAAACAGCGAAATCAAGAAGAATAATTGCTGTGATACCAGATCCTGCAACTGGAACAGTTCCTCCCAAGAAAAATCCACCCCTGCTACACTAAAAGGAGAAGAAGAACATGTAGACAGTGACAGCCAAGACGGAGAGGAAAAAAAAACAAAAAAAGGAAAAAAAAAATCGATCAAGTTTAACATCGCTACCTGTGGCGCAGATGAATTTGTGCACTTATGGAGAATATACATAAAAGACGACTTGATAGTCAAATGTTTAAGCAGGTTTATAGGTCATAACGGAGAAATAAATTGTGTCCGTTTTAACAAAAATGGTAGGTACTTAGCCAGCGGAGGGGAAGATAAATTTTTGTACATTTGGGAAAAGAGCAAAAAACCAAAAAATATTCCCCTAGGGTATGACATAAGCTTTCTAGATTACAAAGAATGGTGGAATATAGTGGGGTCATTCAGGTGCAGTGGTGTTATCAACAGTATCACTTGGTCGAATAACGACACGTTATACATAGGAAATGAGGATAATAACATTAACATAATCGAATTTGTTAAAAACTCGAATTGCAAAGTAAAGGTTTTAGAAGGACATGCTGGAATTATCCAAGGAATATCACTAGACGTGAACAACGAATTTTTGGCTTCTCTCAGTGCTGACCAGACGCTCAAAATATGGAAAAAAAAAAACGATGGGAAGTCGTGGAAATTGGAAAATTCCATAAAAAATATAAAAGCAGACCAGCTGGAAAAACGATCCACCGCTTACATAACATATAATGAATATGAGTTTAACGAGAAGGGTGCAGACAAGAATGACCACTCTGCAACTAAGAAGGACGAGAAGAAAGAAATGCAGAGCACACCAGATGATTTGACCGAGGAACTCGCGAAGGAAAGGAAAGGCGATGCAGGTGAAGGACAAACGGAGAAGGAAAAAATCTGGCAGAAGGGATCGATCGAAACGCAGGAGACATCCGCGGAAAATGAGGACCATGAAGAAGATTACTATGATGAAGAAAAAAAAAAAATGTGTTCGAGAAAAGAAGAAAAAGAATTGAGGGAGAATGAACCAGAAGATGAGGAAGAAGTTGGCAGCGCAGAGGAAGAGGAAGAAAAAAAATTAAGAAGATGCTTATTCGCAAGCGAAGAAATGCTGCCTTCCTTTTTCAGACGCATTGATTTTTCCCCCAATGGAGAATTTCTAATCGCACCAAGTGGCATTCAATTTGAACAAATTGAAAAGCTTCATGACAGAAATACAAAACCAGATGAAAATGTAAAAACCGTCAACCAGATAAAAGCGTTCAGCTGCTTCTACATATATCATAAGAATTTGTTCATTAGGTACAATATCCCATTTTTTACTGTTTTTTCCCAAACTAGCCATTTTCTAGTAGCCAAATTTAATTATAACACCTATAATTTAAGAACACACCAGAATATTCTCAAACGATGCTACAAGCATTTGATGAGCTCACAGTCAAATGATCCAGATGGATCGGACAGTGCGAATAAAAAAAGAAAAATGTTCGACGAATCGGGATTTATTAACGAATTAAAAAATTATGAACATTTGATAAAACTGAATTATGAGAAAACTTTACTGTTTAACGACACCCAAGTGCAAGATGACGTAAGCGAAGATGTTAGTAGCACCATCTCAGATAGCGACGTCCAGTATGATGACGAGAAAGAGGACTTTATAGACTCCACAGGGGACTACTCATTGTCGCATAACCTTGACAAGAATGAAGAGGAGCAGGAGAAGGAGGAGTGCGAAGATTTGGCGGCCGAAGCGGAAGACCCAGAAGAGGACACGGAGGAGGAAGAGGCTGCTGATGAAAATGAAGATAACGAAGACAAGGAAGACGATGAGGGGGATAACGAAGAAGACGGTGAAAATGATCAAAACGATCAAACAGGTCAAAATGACTGTAACGAAGGGGGGGCGAGCCCCGAGCAAAAGCAGGACGCCGCCGATAAGTGCAGCGACGAAAAAAACGAGCTGGAGGTTTGCGAAACGAAGGAGAAAAAGGAAGAAAGATTCATTTACTCCTTGGGAACCTTCGACGGAAGCGTCTACTTTTACGACAGCGAAATTCTGGACACTCCAATTAGCATAGTCAAAAATATACACCTCTGCCCAATCACAGATATATCATGGAATAACCTGGGGAACATATGTGCATGCTCGAGCTCAGACGGATATGTCAGCTTCTACTACTTTGATCATAACGAATTGGGCAAGGTGAAATCGTACAATAATTACTACTTTGAGAAAAAATGTAACGACTTAACATTCGACGAGCATTACTTTGAAAGTACCTTCTACGACGAAGTAGACTTTTTTAACAAAGACCAGTTAAATGATTATACGTCCAGCGAAGATGAATGCGAAGAAAGCAACTTGTCAGTAAACAAAGAAGAAACGAAAGTTCGAAGAATCAATTTGGTCGTGGGTAATGCGGCTAATTTTGTTCTAGAACAAAATACAAGGAAGTGAGCGTTTTTCCTATTTTTGGCACAACCCTTTTTTGTTAATTGCACAGCATTTATAAAGTAGACAAACTGTGTTTTCTTTTTTTTTGCTATAATTTTAAAAATTATTTGTCCGAATATGGAAAGCGCATTCCCGTTTTTTCGTATATCGCATTGTCCACCAGTTTTTTCCTTTTTCTTTTTTTTACGCTATTCGTTTGCAAGTCGTATGTATACGCACATAAATATATGCAATTCCTACTTCCCCACCGGCGGGTAGGTGCATATGCTTATACGTGTACGCTCGTGTAGAACCAGTTGTTCACACGAGCATATATATGTGCACACATGTAGACACGCATAAAGTACACGTTGCACTCGTTCATGCTTACGTGCGCGCTACTTCACGAACAGCCTGAACAGCCTCACGTAATCTATTCTTTTTTTAGTCCTCTTATTACATATAGTAATTTTATTAAAAAAATGAACTCCAGGATTAACAAACAAAACATAAAAAAAATGGGAAACTTTTTTTCTCTCCTCAATTATGTGGGCCTTCACAAAATTGTTCACCACATGAATATCAAAACTATTGTGAATAAATATTTCCAGAGGGATACTTTCATCTGTATTATTTTCAAACACAATTTCGAATTTGTACAATTTATTTATTACGTAAAAAGGATGCTCATTTTGCTGCAGGTATATCCGCACATTATCTGTAATTATGTTTTTTTTTAAAAAGTGCGAATTGTTTATGCCTTTACCGCCGTTACTTGTGAAGAAAAGCATCTCTATATTAGTTACATTCTCATGACATGGGGTTTTTAAAATGTGTAATTTGCTTTCCTCATCCTTTACACAAAAAATCATGGAATACTCATCATTCTGCTTCAAATAGTACAACCCATCATGCGTTTTAAGCGCGTCTTCATTTTTTATCAGTTCGCATTTTATGTCCTTAAATGTAACATCGTTTAGCATTATGTTATCCTCTTCGACATTTCTCACCACCGCCTCTATGTATATTTTGTCTTCCTTCTGCAGTATCAATGTCTTCAGGTGGAACGGATTTTTACTTATAAAGTTGAAGTCCTTCCTCAACTTTTTCTTTTCACTTCCTTGCAAGTATTCCACCGCGCAGTGAACTCTGTGGGGCACGCAAAAAAAAAAAGAATTAAAATTGAGGATAATCGTGTTTGCCAAAAGACAACCACATCAATGATTTATAGGGTAAAAAAAAGGAACAAATGGAAAAAATCACTTCATACACAGCAAAATGTTACAGTGTGCATGGTAACACATGTGCACTCGCATAATAGACGTGCCACTAATAGCACACAAAAATGCTAACAGGCACCACCAAACCATGCGCCCTTATCAACCCTCCGTTATCTTCATTCTTACGTGAACGTGTCTTCGAAGGTCACTAGAAAAGTTGTTAAAAAGTTAAAAAAAGAATTCGACTGTACCGTGACATGTTCCGCACTTCTATAAATATTAAACGTGGTCTGCCTTGTCATAACATCTACACCGATTGTGCATATTTGTATCTCATTTTTCAAATTATTCGAAATATTAATTTGGGTCTTCAAATTCTGCCCAATGTATATCTTCGGAGAATTGATCGGCAGACTTAGGCTGAACTCATTTGACAAACTCAGGTCCTCTTTAGTTGTACTTTTTTCAAAATCAATATTTCCTACTTCCTTAATGTTGAAAAAGTTCCAAATGTTTAGGTTCAGGGCTGGGGGGGTCAGGCGCAGCAATTCTATTTTCACACCTTCCTTCGAGTCATTCATTTTCTTTCCTCCAGACGGTTAGCGGTTAGCCGTTGCCTAGCATAAGCACATGCGTATGTAGCGGACATGCGTATCTTTCTTCCCATACAAGGATGGGCATGTGCGTACATATTCCCACTTATGACCCTCGCATTTCACTTCACAGGGTTAAATTCGTTGGAATTTTCTCCCTTAGCATCCGTTCTTTCCTCTTTTTATTGTTCTTATCATTTGGGCTTCCTTTTCCCTTTTTGTGTTTACCTCTTGCCTTTTTCCGCCATTTTAGCTTACGCGTAGTGGTCTTTACTTGCGCCAACACGTGCCTCCCATTTTGCAAGTGCAAAAAGAACCATCTAACAGAACGTCCCAAATAGGCACTGAAAGTCCTCCCAATATGTATATTTTATTTTATTATTATTTTTTTTTTTTTTCAGCATAGCAATTTTTATTTTTCCCCTCCGCCGCAAATTTCTACTTCAACGCTTTGGAGTAGAAATTTTCTCCCCACATTTATCACCCCAAATAACACGTTTGGCGTAAAAAAAATATGGCTGAAAAAAAAATGACAGTTTTGTGAATATAGGACTTTTAACTGTACAAGCCCAGGAATATATGCGCCAGGCCTCAGATTAAAGCGAAAAACTCTCTTCATAGAATTTCCTGGCATATTGAGAAAAAAGGAAAAAGGGAACACAGCGCAAAAGTAAAATAGAACAGAGTTGCTGCAAGGAAGGGTCATATACATTTGCTCCCCAAATGAGATAGAATTTTTTTGTTCTGTACTTATTTTGTAAGATTAAAAAAAAATGAAAAAAAAATTTACCGATAAGAAATATACATTATATTCATGTAAATACGAACAAGATGTTCAATTTTAGAAAGCTGCAACTTTTTGACAGAGACCAAACGAAAGATACAGGTAAAGCAAAGGGGAGCGGAGACAAAGCAATCCCATCGCATTTATCATCATGAACAAATTATATGCTTCCATGCGAGTGTACCTGTTGCTATACAAGTGCACCTTTGTAAAGCTTCCTACTGCATGGATGCGTAGGGTATACACATGCCTGCATATGTTTAACCCCATAGTGCATACACACTTATGCACTTTTTTTTTTTACCACCATTCCTTATGTGCTGTATGCGTGTGCCTCCTCACCCCCGCAGGTGAAGTACAAAACTTTCTGAATAGCCATGAAGGAATATACTTTTCGACCTCCAAAAAATTTATCAACGTGTTTGTAGACAAGCTGCTTTTTATAGACCCCGTTAATCTAAACGTTACCACAATTAATTCAGATCTTTTGGTGGTCGATTTTTGTTTTTGTGACAAAACGAATAACCTCATAGTCCTTGGGTAAGTCCTCGAGTTGGCCTACTGCACGGCTATCGCATGAATGTGCTTGCCCCTTCCCATACACGTGACTGTCACGAAAATGCTGGAGCGCTGAAATGTTGTCGAATGAGAGGGAGTGCCGTCCATCCACATTAGGAGGAACATACGCAGCTGAAAATGGAGATACATTATAGCATCGCTATGTGATTCCTCTTTTTTGTACCCGCACCACTGCCATTCTATTTATGCCCCTTTTGCCAGCACGTGGTTGGTGGAGCGATCGTGCATACATCCCCCTCCCGTGTGTGTCCATATTATCCTTTACCTTTCACCCGCCCCCCTTTTTAGCAAAAGCAAGAATGCCCTAGTATGCAGCATCTACAACATCAGGGCGTACAACTTCACCCTGCTGAAAAAATTACAACTAAGTAAGAACATCGAGAATATAAAGAAGACGCTAATTTCCAAGTGCCTCAGTTATATAACTACCCTAGAAAATAAAAAAATCTCATTTTATCACATAAATAATGATTACTCCATCACGAAAAGTGAATTAACCCAAGCGGTGGAGGAGGAGGAAGACTTTTACGAAAATATGTTCCTATGTAAGGAGGACATATTAATAGTGATGAAAAAGAATTCAATAAATGTGTACAGACTGATCATAAAAGATTCGTCCATAAGTTATACATTCATCGAATGCATCCCGTTGGAGAAAAATTACTCCTCGAAAACGAGTGGAGGAGGAAGCTCCAATGGAGGCACAAGCAACAGCGACAATGGGGAAGAAGACCCCAAAAGTGATCACACCAGTAGCAGCAATAATGCTAAGGGACCACCCCCCTTTCACGAGCCGGTGTTGTGCACATACAACGAAGAAATAAACGTCCTATACATCTGCCACAATGTATTAAAAATTCTCTTTGTCCTAGACCTCAGCAATAGAAGTCTGGAATATATTTTGCTAGAAAATATTGTAATAAATTTGTTCGCAGTAAAATTTTATTTAATCCTACTGACGGAAGTTAGAAGTAAGTTTTATGTGAACATATATGTGATACATGAAGAAATGAAGCTGCAGGTCTTCAGAGGTACGTTCAACTGCCTCATAACAAACGTTGTATATTTTAACAACTTACTCTTCCTAATTGTGGACGAATATATAAACCAGCCAGAGGTAAAGGTGGATAAATTTTATTTTTACGAACAATTGAAAATGAAGTGGAACGCATCTGGAGAAGTAAACCATGGGAAGAACAGCAAAAGTGATAGTATAAGTAACATCTTCAAAGAAACAGAAAGCAGCAAATCGAAAAGCTTCGATATTCTAAAAATGTACAATGACAGTATTAACAATAATAGTGCAAGTAGCAACCTCATGAAAGGTGATTTAAAGTATGACATTTTTTTGGATCGAAAAGATGAGGGCAGAAGAGATTCAAATAACAGCGCAGAAGATAAACAGTACGTATCAAAAAATCTATTTAAATTAAACAAACTCTTTAAAAATTGCAGAAATCAAATAAAAATTGTCATAAAAGAAAAGAACATGAACGAAATTGTACACATGTTTAGGAAGAAAAAGTTGTTCCTCTGGTTGTTAAGGTTTGCCGAATTGAACAAAAATTATCACACTATTAACTTTTCCCATGTGCACCAAATATATGCAGATTTTTTATTCGAAAAGGAGCAGTACGAGCTAGCCATGCATCATTACATCAACACCATAGGGTCGCTAGAAACGGCCATCGTTATTCACAAATATTTAAACCTAGAGTTATATGAATATTTATCCAGATATTTGGAAAATTTACACCAAGTTCATCTCTTCAATGATGAACACACCATCATGCTTCTCACTTGCTACAAGAAAGAATGCAAAAAGAAGAAAATCATATCCTTCATAAGGAAAAATAAAAATAAAATAAATTTGCAAAAAACATACAAGTTTTTATGCAACGTTGGCTACTACAATATCGTCTTAAAATTTTCAAAAAAAAATAAAGACCACTTGACGTACATCTCCATCCTGATTGACAAATTTGAAAATTACGAAAAGAGCCTCAAATATATATTCAAGCTGGACGTAGAAAATATATGCATTTTACTCTTCCGATATGGATACAAGTTTATCAAATACTTCCCCCAACGCACCATTTTTTTGTTAAGAAAAATCATTAAAAAGTACAATTTAAATTTGACCATATTCATTCCCCTGTTCCTTGACAACATAGATTTTCTCTTTCTCTTTATCCTTAAATTTCTCGATAAGAAAAATGCAAAGGCCGGAGGAAAGAGAGGCGTCATGGAGGAGGAAAATGATACAGGTAGGGATTGCCAAACGAATTGGCAAAACCATTCCATAAAGCAGGGTAACATCCTCCCAACACAAGCCCACGAAACAACACTGTACGACGAAACTACCACGACAGCCAACATCATAAGTAACAGAAAGATAGAGTTCGACATTTTCAATGGGGAATATGACTACATCCTGTTCGTCACCGTCATGCAGATTCTGCTTCAGAAATACAAGACAAAAGAAAAAGAGAACCACGTCCTCACCTACAACATAGATAAACTCATCAAAAATGAAGACAAAAATATAACCTTCTTATCTGCCATTCTGTTGTCCATTTATAATTACAACAAGGGGCTTCTTTACGTCTCCAATAAAATGAACAAGCATGATATGTACTTCCTTTTTACGACCCTAAAAATGATGAAAAAATTCAGACTGCATTACGCAAAACAGACACCACACCCCCCACTACAAAGTTACAACTCAATACAAATTACAAATCAGAATTTTGCGAAAAAGTTATTTAACACGTGTGTACACCTCATGAAGGAAAAAGGCTCCATGTGCCACAGTTACATTTTCTACTACCTGTCATTACTAAATGAAGACAAGTACCTCACGAGGTTTGCAAAAACATTAAATAAAAAATCATCCATATCGTTATTGCACCTAATAAGCATTCTGGGAAAGTACAACAAAAATTATGGATCCGTCAAAAAAATGGTGATTTCCTATATAAACCAAATGAATAGAAATATAAATAAAAAATATGTTGAAATAGTGAGAGATAAAAGGGAATTATATAAAATTAAAAAAAAAAAAAAAGCCACACAAAAGTACAACTTTCACATTATTGATAATACGTATTGCGCCATATGCAAGGAAATGTTATCCGTCCCAATTATCCATTTCTTGTGCAAACATTCCTATCATTTTTATTGTCTAAATGGGGAGGAACATTGCATCCTTTGTCAAAATAAGGATAATGAAAAGAAGTTACTCAAGGAAAAGGCCAAAAATGCTATCAACAATTTTGATGAATTTTTTAAATATTTGCAAGGCTCTCCTGATAAGTTCTCCTTCATTTCGAATTATCTATCTTATGGCGTTACTCCGAGTAGGTGACGGGTAGCTCATATTCTTTGTCCGTCCAAGTGAGAGAGAAAAAAGGGGGTGGACAGGCCTACCTCCACCGTGGACATATTTCCCCCGTTTTATGTGATCCCTTTTTTAAAACTGGTACACCATTCCGTTGTGTGGTCGCAAAATTGGCCAAGTTGTGGTCAGCCACACGCTGTGGCAGAATGGTGCAGTCGGTCATTTGTTCCATCGATGTAAAATTTGTTTTGGTTTTTAATCTTATCTTAGATATTTTGTTTTTGAAATATTACTACCATTAATGATAACACTGCCATTTTTTTGGCATTTAAAAAATTTTTTTTTTTTTTTTTTTTTTGCGTACGTTGCACGGGTGCTCCTGTCTTCCCTTTCCCCACCTCACTGCATTTGTGCTGACCCAATTGCATTTAGCCCATGTGTAACTTCCTCTTTTTTCATTTTTGAATAACGTATGAGGAGTCTTTATTACCCCCCCTCATGATAATAATGTGCACTTTTTAACTCTAATTAAACCTTAAGTACTATGCGTGCTCATTCCTTTTGGCATAAAATGGAGCGACCCAAATGTGTATGCTTGGATGAACAACGTGGATGCCTACTTCACCTCCCCCATAGGCAGGGGCATTGTTCCATATTAGCAGCTAACCAGAATGTCCTACAATCCCACCTATCCTGTCTGCTTCGTTGCTCCCGTTCTTTGGCTTATTATAAGCGGGGTTACTCCATGATGCAAAAGAACCTTGTGAAACTTATCAAATGTGAAGTACCCATCAATGGTTAGACCACTTCGTTTTGGATTTCTTCTGATCCATTTCCTCTCCTTTCTCGTTAAACAAATCAATAGATAAAAAATCATGAGGGTTGTAAATATTCAAAGGATAGTTAGATGAATACACATCAATTTGAAAAATCTGCATAATTTTTTCCAAAATGCACGGATTTTTATATTCATTTGAGTTTATTATATTTTTATTAATTGTTAAATTTATTTTATACAGTTTTGACAGTTCCTCTATTTTTTGGTTCAGACAATCTGAGTATTCATTTGGGGGCAGGAAAAATAAGTCATCAAAATTGTTTTCGTTTACACTGATATTTATAAGGTTGTTACTTTCTAGGAGGTTTGTTCCCTTGGCAATTTGGTTGTCTGTCTGCTCACTCACTAGTGGTACGTTCCTCTGTTTGTTTTCTTCCTTCGTGTGATGATCACCGGGTCTTACTTCGGTACGGAGGCCATCACCGCAGTCATCGTCACCATCATAATGTGATATATTTTCTGCGCCTTTTAATTTACTCAATAAAGGCGCTTCGATGGGTTTACGCTTTTCCCCTACAATGTCATCCTTACGCATTTCATCTTCGTCCGCTATATCCGCATCCCATTTCTGCGCTAGATGAATATGCGCCTTTTTATTACAACACTTTTTATCTGTTGCATTTTCACCAAGATAGTCATTTCCATTTTTATTAGTCCTTTTGTCCCTTCCTTTTTCTTCATTCTTTTTATTATCTGTGCATTTGTTCTCCCCCTCTGCTGAATCTACGTTCTGGATCTCCCTTTTTTGGGGTGCCTCGCCTGGTTCTTCGTCGCTGGAAAGTTCGTAGTCGACTAAATTCATCCTATCGAAGAACGAGAAAAAAAGCACAAGCATGAAGGGACTATTCCAGGTGGGCTACATAAAAATGTTAACAAGTACTTTCACGTGTACTCTTATGTGTAAGCGTAGAATACCCTTTTTCTTCTTTATCAGGTCCGAAAAAGCCTTCGTCCTATCAACCGCAGTGATGTCTTTTATTCGTTAAATCACCACTCGTCCCTTAAAAAACGCGCATACAGAGAAAATGCCCTGGCCCATAACTAAGAATGCACAACTATACCTTATTTCTCAGTAAAAAAACGAAACGAACGTAGTATGCATAATTGTGAATACCCCCTGATGCACACATTACCATTTCGAAGGTCACAGAATTAGGCACACATGAATCAGAGGGTAAGACAAATGCCACAGCGGGTGCGGTTTGATAATGTTATAAATTGTCGAGCGGGGTACACTTAAAACAAATGTTCATAAAAATTGTTCAGCAGGTACTAAAAAAAAGTTCCATTATTTGTTCAGAATGTGAACACGTCAGATTAAATAACGACAAATAGCGAGGCACAACATTATTGTGATTTTCCTTTTTGTCCGCGTTTTAACATAACATCGCAACGGTCAGTTATGATTAGCCTCCCTTCGTCTGGAAGTGTAAAAGTTCAGATCTGTATTTTCCTCCCAGCACCCTCAACACCAGGGATGCATTTTTGTGCCTACGTATTTTTTATGTATTACTATCTGCGCAGAGAACACGCAGTATCTTCATGTTTTCCCCACGAAACAAATACAAGCATAATTCTACAAAATGCAGAAATGTATCATCCTCATGAAGGCAAAAAAAAAGAAAAAATAATAAAATAAATGCTACCTTTAATGTGTACAAAAAAAAAAAAAAATTCTCAAATTTGGAAAAAATTTTAAACCCTTTTTTGAAGTCCCCAATTTTGGTAAAAGATCCAGTGGCGTGATAATATAACTGTTAAAATTTTGTCAATTCAAAAATTTTTTAAAACATAAGCGGTTCTTTCAACATGTAATTAATTTTTTTTTTCTTCCTTTTTTTTCCCCCCATTTTAAGTAGAGCAAAATTTAACCATTTCACAAAACGGTAGTTTATTTTTACTTTTCCTTCCCCCTTTTTTGTATTGCTTGCACGCAACTCCAACGATTACTTTGAAACGCGTTGTATATACATTATAAAAGGGAACGCTGTAACACAGTACCCTTTTTTCCGTCGCGTAAAAAAAGGAAAAGCATAAGAATATGCGCTTAATACAAGATAATGAAGAAGGCAGAATAACATAAGGGAAGATGGCTTATGCTCGAATCGCTGAAATTTATAATTTACCTGAATGAAAAATTAATTCATAAGAAAAAAAGAAAAAGGGATAGGCACCTACTGTATATTTACCACAATATTTGTATCCCTTAACGAGCGTTTGTTTGGCAACTCACATATGTTAGAGAAACGGCCATGTGCAATCCTTCCCTGCGAACAACGTAATTGAACTGAGAAAAAAAAAAAAAACACACTGTTGCAGGAGTAGGAGAATCTGAATCTGCCTTTTCAACCCGAACGAAGCTCAGGTAGAAGCTGCCACCTGTTACACATTTCTGGAAGAGCACCCGGCAAGGATAAATAATGCTGATAAATGCGTACATGGATATTAAGAGAAAACATATAAATTTCGTGTTTAAAAATGTGAATTCCTCGGTAAAAGGTAATTCAATTTTTTCCTCTAACTGTATTAGCAATGTATACTCTTCGCGGCCTGTGTCTAGAATTTCCCTTATGTGCGCGTAGACAGTTGGGGGAAAACCTCTTTGTACATTTATTTCGACTATGCAGCATAAACCAGTCTTCGCATTTTTTCCTCATTTTTTTTACCACAATGTTTCTCCGACGATGAATTAGCATGTGTGTGTGTACCTGTCTGTGAAATCCCCCCCTCCCTTTAGATGCTCAATTGCATGTGCAATGCATATTTTTATAATTTTTTCTTTTCTTTTCCCACTTCCTCTCTCACCCTATACATAGATTACAATTTCAAAAGACCATACTTTGCGGAAAGGTGCACATTTTCCAAATTCTCAAACCATGGAGACGTTAAGGTAAAAAGTAGTAGCATCCCCTTCAGCACAAAGATGCAATTAAGCCAATTTAAGACCCCCAAATTAAGAACCGAATTCGAAAATGCTAGTGAAAAGATAATCCACACAGTAAGTAGCTACTTAAAAGGGGATACAATGATCAGAGCGAACGCAATTGGTAAAAGCAACTACGCGCATGACGGGATGCGTAACGGTACCGTCAGGGCAGGTGTGAACGCACGCAAATTCAGCACTCAAACCACAACAACGCAGGGACGTCTAATCACGCAAGAAAATTCAAGCAGTATTATGACCTTACGGGGGAAGAACAGATATTTCCAAATTGAAGTGCGAAAAAATGTACACACGGGGAAAAACCAGAACGATGGGAAAAGCTGCGAAAGAACCGGCAGTGTTAGTACCACCACCAGCGAAGCCACCGCAGGGGAAAAAAGCAACACAATGGATCTACCCACCAGTGGAAACGCAGACAACATTCATAGTTGTGCAAAAAATGGGAAAGTTCCAAAGGGAATTATATCCCGTTACACCAGAAGAATGTCACAAATAATGAACAACCTATTCGAAAAACACCTCCTATTAATGAACAGCCTAATAGCGGGTACGTTATATTTCATAGCGGACATAGCCTGTCAAATGATGGAATTACATAAAAAGGAGAATCAATATGATTTTCTTAGAACGCTCAGAATGGCCACTATTGGATTAACCCTAGAAGGACCAATCATGACATGGTGGTATGGGAAAATTTTAGCAAATTTTATAAAGTCCAAACCGAACACTTTTTTGTACAAATCTTTTATACCTACCTTGTTTGATAATTTTATTTTTGGACCTATCCACTTAACAATTTTTTTTTTTTATAATGGTATGTTAAAAAATCAAAAGAGGTCCGAAATTATTGACAAAATTGTGAATACTGGGATGAAGGTTTTCTTCATTTCTTTGATGACATGGACACCATTAACTTTAATTAATTTTGTTTTTGTTCCGAGGATTTATCAAGCCACGGTCGTTTTTTTCGCAGACTTTTTTTGGGTCATCTTCCTCTCGTGGTGCGCCAACAAAAGTTGAGCAGCTCCTGCAGGAGGCATATGAACTGTTCGTAAACAGCGGTGTAGCCAACGCGGAAGATATAACAAAGCGCAAAAAGGAAAATTTTTACAAAAAAATGAAAAATATATATTAACGTGTGAGTAGCTCACATTTCAGCATCCATTAAATGCGCATTTTTTTTCTTACACATTTTATGTTACCAGAACGAGAGCTGTCCATTTTTAAGAACATTTGCCCCAGAAGAAGGAAAAAATAGCACATAAGAAAAAAATAACAGATTGAGATATGAAGGGAGACCCACGCGCTGTTCTTACCATTCCAGACATTTATAATGAAGGCACTATCCAACACGATATGTATAAATGTACGTACGTATGTACGTGTGTGTGTATTTTTTTTATTCTTTTTTTTTGCGAAATGTGTAAGGGGAAGTGTGCCCTTCCCCCTGCGCGAGTTCAAATGATGCTCGGCTAAACATTTTGTTCCTTTTCGCGCATCACATCGTTCGCCTTTTTCTAATTTTAACCACGCCTACCATAATTCAGTTATCATACTCTTTGTAATATCTTCGAATTGATGTGATCATTTTCTTTTTACTTAATTTTTTATTAAATTACTCCTTTTTTTTAACCCATTTGTAACCCTTTTTTTTTAACTTTGAAAAATATCACCCATTGTTTTAACGCGTATATCATCATTAGTTTTATAATATTTAAACTAATCGTAGCGATGTAAACTTCGCAAACGTTTTTAAAACAAATGACACATCGAAAAAGGGACAAAACAGCTCGTAGTAGCAATAGTAAAAGTAGACGCGGAAAACGAAAAAAAAAAAAAAAAATTAAAACGGATTGACTTAAAAAAAGGAATTCTCACAGGGCTAAACGGTTAACCCTCTTCCACTACGCACGCACGGGGAATGCTGAAAAGAGTTAGCGTCCACACGTAGGTGCAACTTATCTTTATAATGTGGTATATTTTTCCTTTTTCTGAGGAGAGAAAGCTGGAGTGGGGTTACACAATTGGCTTTCCTGATCTTTCTGCTTCTTTCCTTGTTTGTGTACCTCAACCTTTCAATCTGGGAATATATCACCTAAATTGTTGACAACCTTGTCATCTTCTTTGTCATCTTTTTTGTCATTTTTTTTCCCCTCTTGGGAGTCTTTTTCCTCACTTTTTTCAAACGTTAAACTGAAATCGTTGCCACGATTGTGACCGTTTCCCGGATCACTGGCGTCTTTGTTAGAGCCACTGCTAAGCTTACCCTGAGCATTTTGCACATTGTTACAACTATTCCTGGAATTCTTGCCACCCTTTTTTGGACCCACCTTCCGATCATCCTTCATGTTCATTTGGCGTTGCTTCAGTATGTGCTTTCTGTCCTCCTCGAATATATCATACCTATTATCAATTGAAGAACTACACCACGTTTCCACTTCAGTAATTTTCGAGGATGCTCGATCTTTCATTTTATTCTTTTTTTTTTTCAGAGAGCTATCTCCAGGGAAGGACGGCACATCAAAACGATTGCCATTATTGTCACCATTTATGTCTCTTAATGAGAAAGGGGTTATTTCTTTTTTTACATTTTTTTCCTTTTCCCTTTTGAAAGGATTATTTTTCTTCTTTTTCCTTTTTAACTTGATATGCTTTTCTATAATGAGGAATTCCTCTACATCGGAGTTGTCAATTTTTTTTATCTTCACTTTTTTTTCGTTTCCCAAAATGTCATAAAGCTCATCGATATACACCAATGAACTGTTAGCATTGAAGTTCCCTTCATCGTTAAGTCCGAATGTGTTGTCCTTTTCTTTTAAAGGTTCCCTCTCTCGATTAAAATTTCGTAAGTATAAATCATTGTAATAGTTCATGTTATTCCATGTTGAGTTATTATCGCTTGCGAAATCGAAGCGATGGTTGAATTGGTCAGGAGGGGTTCTGCTTCGTCTGGCTTGTATGACTTTCTTGCAACTGTTCCCCATGATGAGGAGAAGGCAGCACCAAGGATTGTTCCTTGACAAGGTGGTTAACTGCTACGTGGTTAGTGCAGGATAGTTAAAAAAGGTGGACACTCCTCAAAAAGGTGTTTCATAAAAAAAAAAATGCTAGCACAAATGGGTAGACAAAAGGGCACTTAACGAAAACGTTCACAGATTTGCAACCTTCTAAGGGGGAGCTTCTTCCTCCACTTTCTTTTTCCTTTTATTCCAGTTCTTCTTCCTTTCATTTGCTCCCCTCCAACAAATTAAGCGAAGCGACCGTGGAAAAAGGAAGAAAAAAAAAGAACATCATGAGCAAACGTCAAAGGGGGAATCCACGAATGGAATAATTCCTATCCATTGCTACAGGAAACATTTCGCCCAAAAGTGTAGGACGTGCAAATAGTTAATCTCGCGTGAGAACAGCTCATCTTTTTGTTTCCAAGACACAGGCTTGTCCTACTCTTCTACGCACGATAAACGCAAAATAGGAAAAGGAATGTAATTATTATAACAGAGGGTAAATGCGCATTATAAGTACACGTATATGTTTATATACGCACATGCACGCATTTGCGCGTTCAGCAGGTACCCATAAATGCGTATTTTTTTAAAGTAAAAAAAAAAAATGTGCCCAGTTACACATAAACAGTTGGAAAAAAAAAAAAAAAAAAAAAAAAAGAAAGGTCTGCACAGTCTCTTCACATTTAATAAGAAGCCATTTTGTTCTGTTGTTTCACATAAATGGGGGAAAAAAAAATATATATATATATACATATAAATATATATAACTCAAATAATGCTTTCAACATACGCTATGTTTGAAGCATTTAAAAAAAACTCAACCACATTAAATTAAGGGAAAGAATGAAGTGAAATCGTAAGACAGCATTGCAAATGTGTAATTTGCGAAGAGTCAATTTTAACCATCCTCATTTTAATGATGAAACGAAAAAAATGCACAAACACGTTTAAGAATGAAGATAAAATAGCTATCACTTAAGAAGTGGAGAAAAAACACCAAAATGGAACGAAAAAAAAAAGAAGAAAAAACGGAAAAGGCAAATTTAATAAAATTGGTCAAACCAACCCGATAAACTCTTACACATATAAGCCACATACATTTTCAGTCTGCATTTTTTTTTTTTTTTTTCTTTTCCTTGTTTCTCCCCCCTTTTTTACATATGCCAGTTGATAAAAATAAGTTTACGAAACTATTCTTTATTCTCAACTTGCTTTTCGCGCATTTGTCTTTTCGTGTCTTCTCCGCAGTACATTCTTGTCACATAAAGAATAGGTTACACAAATCGCGCACACTTATCTTAACTCAAACCCCAGTTGAGCAAATTTTTTAAGCCGTTTAAAATTAAAAAAATAATTCCTCAAACAACTCGAGTTCCTTACTTAAATTTAAAAAGCGTTAGAGCACTTTTCATAGGCTACGCGGTGATGTACGTACTTCACTTTTTTTCATGCCCGTCAAAGCTATTTTTTTTACATAAAAAAAAAAAAAAAACTAAGAAAATTGTCAAAGTTGCAAACGAAGTAAAACATGGAAATATTTCCTCCTCCCACACAGCACCCACTTTTGTGTTTTCCAAAGAATGTGCACATAATAACTATTTTGCGCTTATATAGAAACCTGTGCGTACGCCATGCCAGCTTATTTTATCCCCTTCACCTCTTCTACTTTGTCAAGTTTGAACATCGCCGCGGAAACTTCTCATTTTTTACTCCACGCCCCTTCATTTGGCAGTTTTTCTCGTAATGGAAAAAAGTGTAGTAGCAAATTATGTGCTACAAAAATATGGCAACAAACCTCCAAGCAGTGTTAGACGGGTGCACCTTCACGTGAAGAATGTATATGCACTTATGTATATACGTATATAAAATATAAAAATATACATATACTAGTGTGCATCCCCGCCCCCGGGGGCCAACCTATTTTGTGCAGGCTGGACACAACAACACACGTTTGTTTTGTGGACATACTGCCACCATTGTCACACAAAATGGAAACTAGAAAAAGGAAAAAAAAAAAAAAAAAAAAAAAAAAAACAAACAAACAAATTTGCTACGCTGTACCTCTTTTTTTGAAGGTGCCTTTTGCGTTTTGCATTTTTCTTTTTTTGAACTACCTCCTTTTTTTAGCGGAACATCACTGATGGATGGTATGCGCGTATTACGTGTGCTCGCAAAAAAAAAAAAAAAAAAAATACGAAAAAAGGGGCACCAACAAAAGGTTATTAATGCTGCATGTTGAAGAAATTAAAAGGAATTTATATTCCTTTCAACTGTGATGAAACCATCGAAAATGCTTCATTTTGTAATGGGCTTACATAATACATTTTAGCTTTTTCTTCTCCTGTCTCTTTATTTTTTTTCTTTTTTTCTTTTTTTCTTTTTAAATTATATTCCTCTTATTCTTTCTTTCCTCTCCTTTTTTTTTTTTAAAAAAAGTGAGGAGCTACCTAGTGTATGGAACAGAATATAACGTAGTGCCAGCATCATCTCCTGCTGTGGAATTTGCTGTCGAACGTTCAGTTGAATATTCGGTAGATGTGTCGTCGTCAGATAATGGTGTGCTGATTCTTTGTCTGATGGTGGACCTTTTTTTCCTTTTATTGTTATTTCTGCTGTTGCCTCCAAAGAAGATGTTTTTTATCCCAGAAGGTAAAAGATCATACTAAAAAAGGAGGAGGATGTGGGGGAAAGGTGTAAGGACGGTAGGAATACGTATATATATGCACGTAGCCTGTACAATATTTTTATTTTAAATAACAATAGATAATAGGGGGCATTATTATTTATATATTCAATTATAACTGTTACACTTACTTTATATAAAAGGAGAGCAAGTGTAGGTAATGCTACTGCTGTGCCAGCAGCAGCACCACCACCAATACCAATATTGGTGGTACTGTCAATTCCTTCAGAGGAAATAGCAGCGAGTCTACCTAATCCAGACGAACCTGGGTTCCAAGTTCCAGTGGAACCAGTACCAGAAGAACCTGGATTCCAGGTTCCAGTAGAACCCATCTGACTACTTTCACCACCTGCCCCTTCAGTTTTTTTTCCTTGATTTGGGGTACCTTCTGCTTTCTTCCCTTGGTTTTGTGCACCTTCGGCTTTTTTTCCTTGGTTTTGTGCACCTTCTGCTTTTTTCCCTTGGTTCTGAGCACCTTCTGCCTTTTTTCCTTGCACATCACCTAAAAAATTAAGTAAAAAAAGATAGAGTTGTTGTTTTTTTTAGTGTAATAAGCAAACGTTTATACCTAAATTCCTTGCGCGTAAGCCTTCCTCCCACCAACCACACACCTAACAACCTTCCTTCTAACACCCCTAAGAACCTTTCACTCTACCACCCCTAACAACCTTTCACTCCACCACCCCTAACAAACCTCCTTCCAACCTACCACCACCCTAACAACCTTTCCATCCACCTAAGAACCGTTCCTTCCACCCTACCATATAACAACCCACCTATCACAGCACTAATACCCATAAAGCCTCATTCTACCACCCCTAACAACCTTCTTTCCACCCCACCACTACCCTAACAACCCACCTACCACCCTAACAATCTTCCTTCCAACACACCTAATCCTTCATTCGAACACCCCTAACCCTTTCTTTTCTTCTTTTCTTTTTTTTTCTTTTCTTTTAGGGCAGGAGGAAGGAAGAAAAAGGGAGAGAAACAAAAAAAGAAAGTTGTCCATATCCCACATTTATAACACTCAGTGAAATTTTATGAATTAACAACTTCCTACATGGGAATTTCCTGCCTCTTCTTATATATATGGGAATTCCTTCCTGAAGAGGAATTCCTTACTCTCCCTCACCCTCCCTTGCTAATGTTACTTTATTTAAGGTGTCGCTCTGTTCTACTTGAGGTGTAGTTTTATTCTGGACTTACCTGCTCCACTTTTTCCAAGTGATAATAATTCTTGAGCAGAACCTGCGGAGGCTGTAGTGCATGGTAATGCCTGTGGTTGGGTGAATTCACTCCCGTCCATCTTGTCCTTTCCCTCATTAAATTTGGTGCAATATGATTGTCCGCCAACTCCTTGGCAAGCTCCTCTTAACTGCGAATGTGCTGTTAAAGCTGCCTGGTAGGACTGTTCGCACTTTGGGCTCTTGCAATAATCATTACAATCGTTCCTATTCCTTAAATAATTATAGTCATAATAGTAATCAAATAGTTTTTTAGCCGGTTCGAACTTGTCTTTGTTTAGGCCTTCGTACAATTTGGTGCACGTACATTTATACATGGAACCTTGGAGTGATGAGTAAATTCTGTTCATAACCATTGAAAGAGAGGGCTCATTCTCAGAAATTTCCTTATTTATTTTATCACCTAACCAATAAAAGAAAAAGCTATAACGATCACTACTGGACAAAGTAGCGAACTCTTCCCTCCCTGTCCCCCTACATGCTACACAGTAGTTTTTTACAATTTTATCAATCCAATTCCAATTTTGCCCTTTGTATGACGATAATGTACTTCTCAGTTGTTTTTCCAGTTCACTATTTTTCCCTTTGCTTCCGTTGAGTGAACAACTCTTTCCTTCTATTCCGCTGTCTAGAGCATCGTATATTTTTTTTGAAGGTAATTTACTTGTGTCTCCGTCCCCCTAAAAAAATATAGAATTGAAGAGGAGGAAGTGAAATATATACATAGATGTGAATATATTATCATGTGTACATTTCTTATATTTTTTTATTATATTACGTATAGAGTATTGTATTTATAATATTTATAAAATTTCAAATAAGGGAAATAACCAACCTGTGCTGGTGCAGCAGCTTCGCATTTCAATGGATTCGGTTCGTTATATTCCCCCCCGTCCCCTTCCTTCCTGTTCTTCCCGCTGTTAAATTTGGGACAATATGAATCTCCGTCAGTGCCCTTGCAATTTCCCTCTACCTGTTTATATGCTGATTGGGCTTTTTGGAAGGGGACATTACATTTTTCCTTATTATTGCAATACTCGCTACACTGTTCTTTATTGTTTAATTTACTATAGTTATAGAACCAATCGAATAATACTTTAGCCTGGTCGAAGCGTTCTTTGGTAATACCTTGGTACAGATTTTTACACCCGCACCTGGACATGGAACCCTGGAGCTTATCATAAATTGCTGTCATAACCATTTGGAAATGGTTCGCCGCCCTTAATTTCTCACTTCTTACTTTATCACCCAACCAATAATAGAAAAAATTATAACGATCAGTATCTGACAGATCATCCAATCCTCCTCCCGCCCCCTTACAAACGTAACAGTAGTTTTGTACGATTTTATTAAGCCAATTCCAATTTCCACCTCCGTACGGCTCTACTGATCCTTTCACACTCTGTTCCAGGGTGTTACGTTGCTGATACCTCCCTGGGAATGTACACCCTCTTCCTCTTCCATTTTCGAGTTCAGCATATATTTCCTTTGAGGGTAATGTAACTGTATTTTCATCTTCCTTCCCCTAAGAAAATATATAGAATTGAAATATGTGTCCGTATATACATCCATACATATCCGTTCACATTCCTTCCTCCCCATTATATGATGTACACGTGGAACATTATATATATATGTGTGTACACATATCACTTTATATGCATTTTTTTTTTAATGGAATAAACTTTGTATTATTCTTTTTACCATGGTCCATATGTGTGTGTACATATATTCTTCGTATATATACTTTAATTTATGTTATAAAATGTGTTCATGTGCTCATGTAGTTTGGAAATACATATCAAAGTTCTAATTGATTTATGATGAATATGAAATGTGTAGGTATTGAAATTTTTATTTTTTCGAGTCCCTCACAGTACACAATGTTTAATTTATCAAACAATGATAATCCACAGTCCACATGCATTGAAATCATCATGTGCATAATTAAAGTAAAAATGAGAATGAATACACACAGGAGATAACAAAGTAAAAAAAGTAAAGAACGATCTCTACTCCCCTCCTCCTCCTCCTCCTCCTCCTCCTCCTCCCCTTCACTACTTTCTCCTTCATTATATATTACTGAATTATGCACGATTCAGTATAAGAATATAATGCTGCAATACACATATTCTTCTCTTGCATTCATGATCATGCCATAATTATAATTTCTTCTCTTACTTTTATTCTTTTTCAGAGCAGTACACTACAAAAAACGTATTCAAACATGAGGTGTGTATATCATGTTATCTAAACTCCCTTTCCCTTTTAGTGCACATTACAGTTCATCTTATTTACACACTCCTTCCCTTCTTTTTCCTTCCATCCTAATATATACACCGTTAATACTTTTATTTATATGTGTGATGTGCACATTACACTATGGGAGCTACTTCTTCCATCCTTCAACTCATATTGTACTTTTAAGTGTATATGTGCCTCATTCATCCTAACCTTACCTCTTTCTTTCTTTTTCCTTCTTTCGCTCATTCCTTCTTTTTTTTTTCCTTTTCCTTTCTTTTCTTTCTTTGTTTTCTTTCTTTTTCTTTTTCTTTTTGTTCTTCTTTATTCTTTTCTTTTCATTTCTTTTTTTTCTTTTTGCATGCACCCTCTCGGGTGTACCCCCACCCTCGGTTGGGTCAAGTAGCAAGCCATATTACAAGGCACTAACCTAGAAAGACCCTACCCCTACCACCTAAGAACTTTTTTTCAACCACCTACCACCCCTAACAACCATTCTTCCACCAACCACCTAACAACCCTTTCTTCCACCGTAACACCCCTAACAACCTTCCTTCCACCCTACCATCTAACAACCTTCCTACAATCTTGCACCACTGACAAACCGCCTACAATCTTGTACCACTAACAACCCCCCTACCACCCCTAAGAACACCCCTAACAACACACCTAACAACCCATCTACCACCAGCCTAACAACATTCCTTCCTCATCTCGAGACCCTATTTCCTTAGGCCCATTTTCCCTAGACCTTCTTTCCTTCCGTAGACCGTTCTTTTCCTTCCTTCTCTTCTTAGAATTCTTCCTTCGTTAGAACCCAAACCCTAAACCCTGAACCCTAAACCCTAAACCCTGACCTCTAAAGCTGCAACCCACATCACCCTAAACCATAAATCCTAAGGCCAAAATTAAAACCCTGAAACCCTGAACCATAAGGCGCCTCATCACCAAAACCCCGAACCTAAACCCTAAACCCCTGAACCCTAAACCCTAAACCCATGAACCCTAAACCCATGAATCCTAAACCGCTGAACCCTAACCCCCCGAATCCTAAACCCCTGAACCTTAAACCCCTGAAACCTAACCCCCTAAACCTTAAAACCCTAAACCCTAAATCCCTTAACCCTAAAGACTGAAACGTGAACGCTAAACATTCAACACTAAACTCTGAATTGTTAACCCTTAATCGTGAAATCTAAACCTTGAACCCTTAATCCTGAACCCTAAACACTGAACCCTAAAATGTGAAACACTGCAACATGAAACCTAAACCCAGAAACCCTAAATCTTGTACACTGAACATTGAATCCTGAACACTGAAAACTGGTCCCTAAACTCTCAACTTTAAACTATAAATCCCAAAACCTAAACCCTAAAACCAAAACCGTAAACCCTATGCCCTGACACCTGAACGCTAAACCCTAAACCCTAAACATTAATACAGTTAACCGTAAATCCAGGAACCGTAAACCCTGAGTGCGCGCATAAGGGAGGGGAAAAGAAGGTGAAGGAGTAAAATAAGATGTAGAATACTATATGAATTAATAGAAAAGGGGAGTTTAGGTTTAGGAATATATATATTTTTCGTGTGCGTGAGTTAAAATTTAAGTGATTAGAAGTGTATATTGAAGTACGGGGGAGTATGAATATTACTAAATTGATATGCATGCGAGGGTGGAGGGGTGTAGGGAAAGGTATTATTATAAATGATGTGTACATATGTTTCCTTGCTGCTTACACACAAATGAAATTCCTTTGCATTAATTTCTTTCTGTTTGCAAATTTTATAAATATATATTTGTTTCCATTCCACTAAAAATATGTGGAAATATGTGCACATATAAGAGAGAGGAAGAGAACATATTGTGCATATAAGAACTATACGACGTATATGAACAATTTTTAATGCTTCTTTTAAATAAGAAGAAGAAAATAAAACAATAATAAATACAAATGTTTTCGCCTAGAGGAGGAAGTGCTATTATTATGTATACACAGAATGAAGGAGGTTGAATAATAATATAACCTTCCTGGTAATTGCCTATGAATCAGTAATGTAGTGTGTGGGTACCAAATGTATAGATAGGGTGTTTATTAAAAGTTTGATTTTTTTAATTCTTCACCAACAATTCTGTTGTTTTAATGTACTTGCTCATAATTCTACTCTGAAATATTTGTAAAGGATGAATTAATGTGTATATGATGTTTTAATGTGTATGCGTGTGTGTTATAATCATTTTTTTTTAAGGAGTAAAGGAATAGGTATTTTTGGAGGGGGGAGTAGAAATTTATACACACATGTACTTATTTCACAATCTTTATGTGGAATGAACAGGAATTCTCACAAATTTGTTTTATATGAATATATATATGGAACATATGTTAATGTGAATTAAATATATCGGAGAATATATGTAAATCATGACGCCAGGGGAAGGAGCACCAGGAGTATGTTCCTTTCCTCTTTCAATATGTATGAATATGTATGAAGCATATGGTTTTCTGTGTGTGCCACAATAAGTGGAAGTAAGGGGGAACATACTTTTCCTATTCACTGAATTTACAGGGGGACCCTTTAAGTAAACTGTACGCGAGAAAAATATATGACAATTTCAACAACGGGCCTCAATGTAGGTACCGTGGTTCTTCGTCTGAGGGAACACTGAGTGAATTGAAAACGATACTGAACAAATATCTGCGTACTGCACATCATGCGGATAACATATTTAGGAATTGGTGCAATGTAGGCTTAACCCCAGAAAGTGGCGATAGGGGTCGGTTTTTCTGCCCCTTCCTGTATTATTGGTTAGGTGATATAGTATATGAGGAAGTGAAGATCACTAATACATTCAAGGGAGTTATTAGTGCAATATACGGAACACTGGGTAAATATATTGCTGCTTGTAAATATGAGGATGTATACAAAAGTACCAGTAAACATCAATTCGACCAAATGAAAAAAGTATTCGATTACAGTTATAACTATATTACTATAAAAAAAGATTTAAATGACTTCCGATTCGACTGCGCAGAAAAATATTCCAAGTATTTAGAGGAAGTTCATAAGGACTATGAATCTATAAAAGCATCGTGCTTAAGGGGCAGTAGCGATAGCAATGCATACTGTACACATATTAATACAATTTTCACTGAAGGTAGCGGTCCAAAAGAATTAAATTCTGAGTGTGAATCACTGAACAATACAAACCCTGACTTAGTGGTAGGTGCACAGTGACCACGGGTCAAATATCTGCGGGGGGGGGGAGTTACTCCTTCTTTTTTTTTTGTAATATGAACAATTTAATAGTGCACTTACACTATTTGTTGTATTTAAAACAATGCATTATCATGTAAGAATATACGAATATATGTGTTGTCTATGTTGTTTTTATAGGTGAGCAAACACAAAGAAGAAAGAGCAAATAGGGCAAATTTTTTTTTTTATCGTCAATTTAATCAAGGCTCATGCTTACTTGACCAAAGTTCGAAAACAAACATAGACGATATATTAAAGACATATTCTGAAATTAGCGATGTTATTACTGACATCGAAAATGCTTGGTGCGAAATGACCAAGCATAAAGACGATGTTGGGGACAACGCTGCTGAGAACTTTTGTAAATATTGCAATTTCCTTTATTTTTGGATTGGGGACAAAATATGGAACCAACTAACCGACAGCGGCACTGACGCTGTCGGAACTAAATTTACGCAGATTATGAGTTTTATTTGTGCAAAATTAGTAGAATTGTGTAGTTCAGGTGGCTGTAGCCCTGATTGTGGTAGTATTGATAGAAGTACTTTCTATCAAGAGAAAGAAAAGTACACAGCATCCCAAGACCAAATGAACGAAGAAAGTTCAAGGAGGAGACAGTCTCAACGTTTGCTTCCTAACGCAGAAAGTTTAGGAACAGAATCAGAGGACGGGCAGCTGGACTTGCCTGGTGCACCATATGCATGGTGTTTACCAGGAAAGGATAATCTCGCAAGCACCTCATGTGCAATGCTTCCAAATTTACCCGATTCTTCCTCTCCTACTACCACCTCCGGAACTAACACAATTCCTGCTCTTGTCTCTTCCACAGCTGTACTAATGGGTTTACCATTCCTTGCTTTCCTCCTTTACAAGGTAATCCCACATTTATATTAACAATACACACATTATAAAACTGGTGTATATTACTCCTATGAAGAGTAAATATAAGGAATAAACAGTATTATATGTTCAATACATATTCTTCCCATTTCCCTTTCTTTTCTTTCTTTCCTTCCCCCCCACTCTCCTTCTTTCCTTCCTATCTTAGTATAATATCCTATCTTCTTGGATAAGTAACTACTTTGGAAAAGGAAAAAACAGAAGGAAGAGAAGATCAACAGCCCGACAGCAACAATTCGATACATTCACAGAAAACAGCTCAACGTACGATTCAGCTACTGAAGGTTCCACAATAGGTTACATAGAAAATTCGGAAGCAAGTTCTACAATTGGTTCAACAACAATAGAAGAGGAATCGAACACATTGTACTCTGTCCAATACACTACTGCAACGTCCAACAGCAGAAAAGGAAGGGGGGGAAATAATACAACCGGCCGTCGCAAGAATATACATTATCAAGCAGTGTAACAGCAACGGATGTAATTTTGCTATTCCTACTGATTTTAAAGAAATATACATTATGCTCCCTTCCACATCATAATTATATAATTAGTGTGTATGTGCAACCTTCATTCTTATTGAAATTATATATTACTTAGAATGAACAGTTCTTTTTTTAATTTAAATAACATATTATTTAGAACAATCAGTTGTTTTTTAATTTAAATAACATATATTATTTAGAATAAGCACTTCTTTTTACATTAAAAACAAAAAAAAAGAAAAAGAAAAAAGAAAATATCCGTCTACCCTTCTAAAATTAAAAAAAAAATGGCAAGCACAAATACGGGAAGTGTATACACACAATGAAAAAATGGGGGCGGAAGCACAACAACAACCCAAATAAGGAAGCAACAAAAAAAAAAAAAAAAGAAAAAAGGTGCTTGGCTTACTCTGCTTTTACTCCTCTTTTTTGCGCGCAAAGTTGTCCATGTCTAGCGCCCAGCATCGCATCACATCACAATGCGCTGCTCTTCTTCTCCGCAAAAAAAAAAAGTGTGTTCTTACAAAAGAAAAAAAAAAAAAAGAAAGGAACTGTGTGTACAATTACACAAAATTTTTACTATGTCATTACATGTGTGTGTTTATACGAAAAAAAATAAAATAAAGAGAACACAGCCTAAATGACTGCACCAAAACAAAAGGGAGTTGGAAGACAAAAAAAATAAAAAAAAAAAGAACGTCATCATTTGCGTTCTGTCCCAGACTGAACTTTGCTATGCTTGTGATGTTACTTAACAAAAAAAGGGGGATTTATGCAGCACCTTTGTGCGGAACCTCTTCAGTGGACCCGTATGCGCGACGGACGTTCGGAGGAGCCTCTTATTTTTTCCTTTTTCCATTTTGCGCTTTGTAAAAATACAAAAAAGAAAAGATTTAAATGACAATTTTTGCTTCAACAGTTCAAAGTTTTTACTCACTTTTTTTCCCGTGCCCCTTTAAAACATGCTATGGTGTTTTAAAAGGAAAAAAAAAAAAAAAAAAAAAAAAAAAAAAGACCGCCTTTTATATACGCGAGTGCGTTCATATAATTCCAAGAAGTTAATGCCCTTGCTGACCAATAAACCCTTCATAATGTGAATTAAAAATTTAAGCACACATACGCGGCGGTAGAGCATTAGAACCATTTGGTTGGCATTCCCCTCATTGGTGGGAAAATAGGTTTTTTGTGTAATGCCTTGCCCATGTAGCTGACTTTGTCAAAAAAAAATAAAATAAAAATAGGCAAACCGTTGTAGAACCCGATTAAACGTTCCAACCAGTCCTTTATGCGCTCGGTCCTGGGGGATGCAGAAATTTCATTTCCTTGGAGCTATTTAGTGGTGGGTAAACAAAGTTAAAAGGTGATAAAATCTGTTAAGTTCGTAAAAATTGTGAAAACTTGTAAAATTCGGAAAATATACAGAAGTTGCACGAACGTTTAAAGCAGTATATGCGCATTTGAAAAAATGAAGTATAAAAGAATCAATTAGGGGAAAAATATAAACATCGAGAGTCATTTATCACCACATTTGTGCAGAAAAAAAGAAATTACCAAAAGTTTCATACACGCGATAACAATAACAATAACAATAAAAACTAAAATATACTATGGCAATGTAAACGGTTCAAAAAAATGCCTTAAAAAAAAAAAAAAGGAATAAATGAAAAAAAGAATGAATAAATGGATGGAGCATTTTTCCGGAAAATGTCCAACGTAGGCACAACTTCATATCTATATGTACACATTTCATGCAGGTGAAAAAAAAAAAAAAAAAAAAAAAACTAGACAACTGTGCAGTTAAAAATGGACACACACGAGCGTAGAAAAATACAACCCAGTTGGCACACACAACTAATAACCGTCACAACTGCGCCGCAAAGTACCCACTTAAAACAGGTACAAGCACAAAAGCAACAAGATCAGGAAAATGAAACTGTTGATGGAGTTAAAAATGCCGTAGGAGCAGTATATTCCATCTCCTTCAAAGTTGTCCTTACACTCACACACAATTTTCTTGTCTATAAGAGTACATGTTGCGTTCACATCACAACCACCGTTGTTGTTGTTACAGTCAAGGGTATCATCCCTAACGCAGTTCATCACATTATCAATTTTGACGTCGCTAAATCCGGGTAGACATCTGCAGACTTCCTCTCCATCTATGACATAGCAGTTGGAGTTTAATGGGCACTTTTTATGTTCACATACATTATTTTTCTGAAGGAAGTTCAGGGCGAATTCTTTCATGTTGGCACTTTTGTGTGTAACTTGTACTGGGTATACCATCTTAGTCTTTCTGTCAATTTCGACTTTAAAAAATTTGGCAGAGGATTTTCGAAGTAACTGAATTATGTCTTCCTTCATTTTGCAATTTAAGTTCATTCCTGATTGTGCAGATTCAACCATTTTCTCCAAAGATGCAGATTCCAAATTAAAATTCATGGACTTTAATACGTTCAAAAGTTCATTGATCAAATCTGATGTTTCTTGCATAATTATATAATTAATGAGTTCAAAATCGGCTAAATAATCATTTAAATCAAATGAATCGTCATTAATAAAATGTTCATTAATTCTTTCAAATAAATCTTCTAACATATTTATCACAAAATCTTCAATACTTGCATTATTTCTTGCTAATCCTTTTTTCACCTTTTCCCTGGCTTTACTTAATTTGGGGTCATCCAAATTTGAGCATTTCTTAAAAAGTTCTGGTAAATGTTTAATGTATTTATTTTCACACTCTCGGGATATTTTTTCTCTGAACAATAAAATATTTTTTAACATTTTCAAATCATATTCTCCAATCATTTTTCTTTTATTCGTTTCTCCATCATCTTCATCAACTAATTTGACACTGTACTTATCCAAAATGTTGTAATCTCCTGCCAGCAGTCCTTGAACATTTTCCATTTCATCAACAATTTTCAGAATTTTCTTTAAAGATGCTTCATCTACTTTATTTCCATTTTCATCATTTTGGTTGCTATTCTCATCAGATTTGCCGCTACCATTGTCTGCATTTTCTATGGAGTTCTTATCATTTGAATCGCTGCCATTTTCGTTCTTCTTGTCATTACCGTCATTTCGGGGGACATCCTTTCCATTCTTATTAGAAATGTTATCATCATTGTCATTCACGTTGTTGTTGTTTCCCCCAATGAATATAGGCACATTGTTGTCATTTCCGTTTCCTTTATTTCCATTGTTTCCGTTTATCCTGTTGTCATTATTGTTGGGGGGGGAGACGTTTCCCTCAGCTCCGCATGTACAGCTCAGCAATCCGAAGAGGAAGAAAATTATTACTTGCGCGTTTTTCTTCATTGTTGCTTCAGTTTTTATGATACAAGGCGACAACACGTAATGGGTAAAATATAGTACGGACTTTTATTTTAGGGGTAAAATATTGAGAATTTTTTTTTTTTTTTTTTTTGCTACTGTATCGAATTCGCAAGGGTAGCGAGCTGAGCACGGTAAATGTACAAATGTTTACATACAATAATAATGTAGGCGGTGTTCTACAAAAGGGCCCAATAATCGTAGGTTGGTTCCTCCTTGGGAAAATTCAAAATACGAAAAAGGTCAAACTTAAAGAATAAAAACGTATACCTATGTAAAATATATATAAACTCATCTATATAATATATGTGTACATATACATACGCAACAAATGTAAACATTCAGAATAATGATGCTCACTACAAAATGAAGTAAACAAAACAGAAAAAAAATGCTTAAATATTTTAATTATTTTTTATATTAAAAAAAAAAAAAAAACATCATTTCAATTCAAGGAGAATGGAAACGTTTAGTTTGTAATCTCATTATTTATTTTTTTTTGTAAAATAAATAAAATTATTCATTGCCTCTTATTATTCTCAACTTGAAGGGGCAGTAGGAGAACGAGGAGGATGATTAAGAATATTAGAGCCTGTAAAAATAAATCCACTTGCCGCTTGCCAAGCAAATGCAAAAGGCTTAAGGCTACCACGTAAAAATTGCTTAAATAAATATGCATATAATACTATTTGTGGCGTGTTATCATATGATACATATATTGCTATATAGTAGGAACGCCTCTTTTCCTATTTTTTTCTGGGAATTTATCACTCATTCGCTCTTTTCCTTTCGCATATGCCACTGGCTGCCCCGCATGCAATGCAAAAAAATATATTTATTCCAAATATCTGCGCGTGGTCATACCAACGCATATTTAATCTCCCTTATGTAACGCAATCATGATTAAACAACCCTTCATTGATATGCTAATATAATGTAACACAGTATTGCAACTGTTGTAAAGCCACGCTCGCGTTATTATTATTTTACACCCCTTGACATATATGATCATTCTTGCCTTCTGAGCGTGCATCATAAAATTCCGTGCAACATCACCATGTGGTTTCCAAAAATAAGAAGGCAAAGCTCAATTGTAAAAACCATTAATTTTTATCATTTTGGGTTTATCCCCCGTTTTGTGTGATTTTTTATACCCCCTTTTTTTTATATTATTTTTTTCCCCTCCTTTTCTGCACAAATTGGCGCCACGTTGAAATTTTATTTTTTTTTGCGTCCCTAATTTGTTAAAATGAAGGCGTGGCACATCTGTAAAGCTGAAAGGGCAATAAATTAAAGTGCCTAATTGTGAACACTCGCAAAAACACGTACATCACAAAATGTGAATTTTTTTTTTTTTTTCCCGATGGAATAACGTTGTTTGCGCCTTTGTGCCTTTTCACAGTCGTAACATTAATAACACTCTTGAAAAGAATGAAAAGAGAAGACAAAAAGTTGTTAAAAATGGTTTACATTTATGAAAGGAAAAGGTGACTCATATTTTTTCCCCTTAAAAATGTTACAAAGTGGGGTTACCCCAGAAAAAGGTATGAACAAATGATACGTAAACATTTTTAAAGCGTACTTTATGCTATCCTTTATTACAGCCCGTTGACACATACGAAATGATGGCAGCAATGTTTATGTAACCGATGTATGATTAATGACACAGGGATAAATACACATGCATCAAGTGGTTCGTTTCATCTCCCATTTTATCTCTTTCACGATAAAATTATAATTTTTTTTTTTTTCCCCACAATGCGCAAGTTCTGTTCACCCCGCTTGGTTAGAATGATACATTAAAATGTCATTCTTGCATGGCGATAAGCCATGTGTAGCTTTACTTGACCATCTGCACGTGTAACATAAATAGCGTTTGAGTGCCGCGAAAAGGGGACCAACTGACTCGCCCCCTTTTCCTGCATTTTTACCTCAGAACTGAAATTCATCAAGTCGAAAGTAACCATTTTGAGTAAATGCTATCTCAGGAGGGGGGGAATCACGAATTTCCTGAGCAGTGCCGTATCATTTTTTTCTTTTCTTAACGATCCAATGGTTCAACCGTCTGAACGAATCGTATTAGTACCCGTGCCTACCGCTTCTATGTACGCGCCCACAAACTTCCTACCTCAGGGAACCTCATTCGCGCCTCCCCACAAGTATAATATGTGCTGTGTAAATGCCTTTACGGGAAGGTGTGTTAAGTATATACGAGAAAAAAGGTGTAAATCACTCCATTACCTAAACTCTAACTTGCACCCCTCTAATCTACAAAATGTAGCACACTTCCTTTTATGCCATTTCGGGAAATATATTTTTCCCCCCAAAAAATGCACACCTCAAAGTTGGTAAAACTTCGCCTAGATTAAAGGCTACTTATGTGATATAGGTCCCATTTGTACATTGACCCGATCCACGTACCTTGTGTGCGCGTTTAATTTCGGCCCATATGCATGTTCAAGGGGAACCCCTCAACGTGCCGCTGCTTCTTTGATTACCCTTTTCGGGAATTTTTAAAACGATTGAAAGGAATTTGAATTTTTCATTTTTCATGGTGGACAATGAAATGCGCATATGGGTAGGGATACGTGCACCTGGCATCGCGCCGAGACGGTTCCGTGTGTACGTTAAAGGGATACCCCTTTTTTTGCGCCCAAAATAGGATTCCATTTATTCAAACTAAGATATGGCTTTTCCATCTGCTCGCACTCCCAATTGTTTGCAATTGCGTTCTAATTCTTTTTAAGATAGCTCACCGGAAGGTGCAAAGCGGCGTAGGCAGACCTGCACGTGTGCACACCTGAGTCAGACGTAGATACCTTTGGAAGGTGAACAATGGTTAATTGACTCGGGCAGCGTTCCTACCACGCCTGACATTTTAACGTCCCATCCATTTTATGCTTATCTCCCACCCTGATTTGAATATTCAAAAAGAAAAAAAAAAAAAAAAAAAAAAAAGGACAGGGCATAAGTCTGCACAATGAACTTCTTTCGGGCACTTTCCCTGCTGCTCATTTTCTTGGCGAAAGAAAGCAAGTCCAGCCAAGGTTCCTCCCATGATGGTGAATATCCAATTTTCATTAGCAACATACTGATAAACAACGTCTCTTTTACTTTTCATAGAGATCGATATGATTACGAATTAGAAGCGAGTGAACACCTGACCGAAATTATCCTAAGTCCACTATTAAACATTTGGGAAAATTACATATATAAAAAGACCTCCCCAGAAGACGAACTCATTTTTAATGGAAACCCATCTGGATACTTAGACAATGAAGAAAATGTCGTTCTGGATGATTTGTACCTAGAAACTTATCACATTTATGTTAACAAGAAAAAGGTGTATTTGACTGATTTACCTTACAGGATCCACTTCTCAAATGAGGGACAAAAGGAACTAGCCATTTGTTATGAAAGTCAAAAGGCGTATAAAATTAAAATAAAAAATAATAACGCTAATAACAATTTCTACCTAAGCGATGTCACTCTAATTAGTCAGCCATCCTCTACAAGTTTATTACTTGACAGAGAATTCAAAAGTTACATTTATTTTTATAGTACCAAAGTTGCTAGCAATGTTGAAGGGCTAAACATTCAGGCGAGCTGCCATAACAGCCAAATGTACATAAACAATAATTTGCTTAAAAAGGACGCCTTTTTTTTTCCATTGAATAAGGACACTTATAACAACATTTTGGTGATCGAGTGTAGGCAGCAGAGGCTACACGAAAAAGAACAACCCCTCCGAAAAAATAAAAATACCATTTCGGAAAATTTTATCAAACGGAAATTTCAGGAAGGCGTCCTGCATAGCAGACAGAAGGGAGAAAAACAAATTAGCTTCTTAGACCAAGTGAAGGGAAACTACCGCAAGCTGGTTGGTCATACAAGTTCGCTCAAAGAAGACGATAAAAGTATATCTACTTATCAATCCAACTGGCGCAAAAGGGTAACGACCCTTTTGGGTGAATCAAATTATAACCCCCTTGAAAAAAAAAACCATATGATTAAAAAAATTTTCAGAAAATTTTACTTCTTTAACATCTATTATCATGTACATATAGATGTACCAAATTATATATACAACCTCACGGATGGAAATGTGTGCCCTTTTGATCCAAGAGGGAGCGTGGGAACCACTGGGGAATACCTCTGCAATAACTTCCACAAAAACATCTCCTTCTACGCAGATGTGAGTAACAAATTATTTGCCTTCATAACGGTAGACAGAAAAAAAGGGACACACAGATTTATTAACAAAGTTTTAAATACACCTATACAATACTCAGAAAATGTTTATCTCTTTCTAGAAACGTATTACGATAAGAAGGTCGTAAAAATTAGGTTTAAAAAGGGGACCTCCTTCTTTTCCTTCCTAATGCTGATAGTCCTAACCCTGGTGGCTATTTTCGCATGTATTTTGGCCCTCTTTTGCCGCAAAATTAGTTACTGTGCAAAGGGAAGGAAATACGCTGGCTGAAAAGTGTGGTTCCACGGATCGTTCATACCTTTTTTCAACTGCCAGAAGGTACTTTATCAGACCTTTCGGCTACATTTACGCAGTGTACATGATGCATTCCTGCTTACGAACACACGCCACGTAATCGCAAAAATGATATTTTCCCCAAAATTGTTCACTCTTTACTTTATACCTCCGCGCGAACTCCCCTCTGAGGAATTAGGGGCCCTTTTCAAATGTGCCCAAAAAGCTCTGAAAAAGGGAAAGAAACATATGACACATGCTAATTATGCCAGTTACACATTACTCATCTGCAAACAAGCAATCGCACGGTGTGATAATTCTTTGACTCCTTCCCATTTTACATTTATGCAATCGTGCAGCTTGTTAATCCTGTTGGCCAGACAAATTTTCTCCTTGTTCGTTTTTATGTCTTCACAAATGGAGTGTATAAAATCTAGTGATTTTTCCACTTCCCGTTTCTACGAGGAGGGAACGTCCACGCACACGTGCATCGCTATGTGTCATGCGTCATTGCCCCGTTCGGTGTGCATGCAAGGAAGGCCATTTACTCCTACTGCATGTTTGTGCCTACATCTTAGTGCCCTCTCCCCCTCAACGTCCACGCCTTGGCATACTCTTGTTACACGAAAACTGATCACAATTCCTACTTACAAAAAGAACTTTTTTCCGTTCAACTTCCTCAAAATAGCTATTCTTCTCATTTTTAATTTTTGCAATGATCTCCTTCTGGGTGTTTATAAGCACGTCGGCTGTCTGCAATCGGGGAACGGGATCGCACACGGACATCCGCATGAATTCACGTGCCAGCGCAGATACCCACAGTCACGTGAGCTCATCTGTAGCACTTCGCCAAACTTGCGGATTTTATTCCACCCGGCCGACTCGCCTTACGTATAACTTCTGCTCAGTGTCTAAAAAGGCCTTCAGAAAAAAATTTAACTTTTCATTTTTCTCCTCATCCTTTGTGCTCTGAGGGAGACGTCAAAAGGAAGGGGCAGGCAGTTTACTAATTTTACGCCACATCAACTGTGTCATTTTCCCTTTTGTCATTCACTATGCACAGCGCGTTCACCTGGTTATTTGCCAGCAGGCTGGTCATGGAACTCTCCTTCGAGTCAGCAAATTTTCCAATCGAATGTGAAGAAGAAGCTTCGTCTTTCCTAATCGACTCACTCAATTTTTTAATTTTTTCCTTTAATAAATTATTTTCATTATACAGTTTTTTTATATAATTAGCATTTTTTACCATCTGTTCATTTGCATTATTTTCCTTCTGATTGGTATTCTCCCTTTTTGATATTTTGCTTTTCAGATTTTCTATAACTTTTAGCTTATCCAAATGGTTGTTTTTGTACTTTGAGAGTTGATCCTCCAGTTCTGACACTGCGTTTTTTTTTTCTCTTACTTCATTTTGTAACATCTGTATAGTGTTGTCTCTTTCGCTTATCATATGTTTGCACTCGTCGTTCTGTTTCATCAGATTGTGTAGCTCACTGGTGGTGTCTCTCCCTTGTGCTGTGCTCTTATTTCCCCTTCGTTTAATCCTCACGTTAACAATTTTGCTCAAATTCAAGTAGTACACATTTTTGTAGAATTCCCCATGGTGCGTCAACTCGGTGATGAAAAAGGTAAAATAAGTTTTCGTGTTTTCAAATATAAGTCTAATGAGCAATTCGAAAAGATGCAAGTGGAAGATCATGTCCTTTTTTTTTAGCTTCTTAAAAGGTGTTATTACCCCTGTTGAATCTGTTTTTTCCTTCGTGCTAGTTTTCTCAGGGGGATCGTCCTCTTTGGGTGCTCCATTCACTGGGGTGGTAGTAGTAGTAGTAGTACTCCCACGTTGGTGGCACACTTCGGTTGTACTTTCACCCTGTATGCTTCCCAGCGGAATGTCGGCTCTCTTTACACATCGCACCCCTTTTCTGTGACTCACAAAGTGAAGCATTTTCTTCTTCAATTTGAAGGCCCTCTGACATCCCTTCGCGTTATTAAAGGGAAACACAAAATTGGAGTAATCACTAACACCTCTCACCGATTTTAAAATCTTCTTATTGAACAAAAATAGTAAAGCCTTTTCATTATTAATGTTATGGAAAATATTACCCCTCTGAATGTTGCAAAGGGGAAAATTAACCAAGTACACACAACTGTCCCTGCCGTCCATCCTAATTTTGTATTTAAAGACAAAGCACACATTAGTGATTCCCTTCTTTGACCGAGTGAAAACTTTTCTGCACTTTTTTATTATACGTTTAAGGCATATGGTTAAATGTTCGCCATTTTGTATTGGCCTTTTTATGGGCAATTCTTTGCAACATTGGGGATTCCCAAAATTGGGGTTGTCAAAAGATTTTTTTATAAAACATCTGTGGCAAAAAGGGGGCGTCTTCCCACAGCCTTTCCTTCCGCTTGTGCGATTTTTATCCTCACTAAAACTTTTTTTTAACATATCAATTATTTTACTATTTCTGTAAACCCATGACGAAATTGATATTTTCATATCTGCAAGAGGGAACAAATTTATGTATTGTCTTAAAGGGACGGAAGAAATAATCTTCATTTTTGTGAAGCGAATTTGTAAAAATAAATCCCTTCCTTTTTGCAGCTTCACCTTCTTCACTATTCGTGCTGACAATCCAATCGTATATATCCAAAATGAGTCCTTTTTTTTTTTTTAAGCATTCCTCAACATTGGCGCTTTCGATGTAGTCCTTCCGCCTTCTCTTCGTGTAACATGTGTCACGGCAACCTTTGTGTGATTCCTTCTCCTTCATCGTCTTCTTTATTTCTCCCTCCGATGATGTTACTTCCTCTTTTTCATTAGTGACACCACTGGGCGTTTCCTCCTTTTCCAACACATTTCCGCTGTCTACAAATGGTAACCTTTTGAGTTTTTTTTTTCTTCTCTGCTTGGGATAAAGGCATTGTGATTCGCTCCATTACGTGGTAGCATGTGTACACGCATAAATGACGACCAGCGCAGCATCGCAACGCCTATGTTTTTTATTACCCCTTAGGTATCTCCTATACAGGTGTCCATAGAAAAAGACATTTTTCTCCCTCTTCTTCGTGTCTACCCCTTAGGAAAATTAAATCCGCAAATTTCAAATGAAAAATCACCAATAGGGGAAAAAAAAAAGGTACGCATGATGCCATGCACATATAAAGGCATGGATCCATTAAAAAAATAGTCGACTAAAGGAGGAAGGTTTAAGTTTAAAGGCATTTGCTTGCATAACTGCAGCCCTTTCTGGAGGGATACTCCAAAAATACACCTATACGCAGTGCGAGTGACGCACTTTCGTAAACCTCCAGTAGGGCACCTACTTATATGTACCAACGTGAAAGCCTCTTATCCACCGTAACAAATTAGTAGCGTTACCTGCATTTATGATCGTCGTGTTTTGGCCATTTCTCACATTGCGGAGTATTCTGTTCAGAAGTTTTTTATAAGTACCTGAATTTTTAGCGCAACAACTTTTTCGACTCACATATTGGTGAGAACCACTTTGAGATGAATTTTCACTCCTCTCTTCCTGTGTAACTTCTCCACGTTGAAGAGTAGCTTCATCGAGCTGTCTTCTTTCAAGCTTCTCCCCCTTCTTCCCCCCTTTGCGCTTATCCTTGGTCTTATTTAGTATGTAACTTATGTTCCATTTTTTTTTTACTAAATTATTTTTCGTTTTACAGTTGTGCAAAACGTACTTGACCACTACCCCCTTTGTGAACTTCCTTTTAGTAGGAATGAGTCTCTTTACGACATCCTTCTTAACCTTTGCTTCGTTTTCTGTTTTGCAAATGTATAAAAAAATGTCTATTTTGTGGCCCATCTTTTTCTTTTCTTTTATCCCTTTGGGTGCACTCCTCAAGGTTGCGTTTATTTGGATAACTTGATCAAAAGGGGGCGAAAATAAAATGTATCGACGCTCAAAAAGGATGGTTCAAAAATGTGGTAAAAAAAAGGTTCCATAATTTTACTAAACTGTAGGAAATTTTACACATAATGGGGCGAAGCTGCATAGAGTTCGCCTACCCCTGTGCCATTTGGCTAGTCACGCACGAGGGAAATAAGCACAAAAGGCGCCTTATTGTAAACATGCATATATGCGCATATAACTATATGCTTTTACCCCTATGGTGACTTAAGCGCGATATGCATTCATTGCGGCACCGAAGAAGCAAAACTGAAAACGGGAAAGAGATCACCAACGGGGGAATAGACCAATTTTCTTTCCACAAATACACACATGAGCATATGTATAGGTTCACCTGTCTGCGTATTTTTCTCCCATTTGTGTACCAATTTTTCGGCCTCCTTTGGACACAAAAATAGACAAATAAATTATTTCAAAATGTTACTTGGATAATTTCATATAATGCTTAAAGGAGTTAGCAAAAAGGACAAAAAAAAAAATTTCAAATGTGACAAGTCAAAAAAAAAAAAAAAAAACGCCTCGCGGATTACTCAGCGTACTAGGGAGTAATGACTGCCGTTCACTTTATGCCAAAGATTTCACCCATAAATAACCTCTGCTCATCATTATAGTCAGACAAAAAGGCGAAGACGTCATTTTTCTTCCTATCCACTATTTCCTTCAAACAAATATTCTTACTATGTAACGAAAAAACAAATTTGTATAACTGTCCCGCGTCAAAATTGTCCAGCAAAACTAACCCCCGTTTTTTCAGGCATTCAAAAAAATGCTGATTTTGAAAATTGTATTTGTAAAAAATATAACACAGAGATGACAACGTGAATGTGTCTTCCACTCTGTTCAAATTTGACAAAATTTTCTGATAAAAAATGTCACATATTCTTGTGTCACTTAATTCTAAATTGTGGAAACAACTCAGGATGTTGTTCATGTCTCGTACGTTCAGTTCGTACATAACATTTGGCAAATAATTCATCATTTTTTTGAAAAAATAGTTATAGTTATTTTTTTTCAATCTTGCACTTAAAATGTTTAAAATAATCACAAAGGAAACTCCGTTCATCTGTGGAATTTGACCCTCAATATGTTTCACGCTTGACGCGTAAACCCCTACAGGGGGGAAGCGAAAGAAAATTACGTAACATAAAAATGGGTGAAATGAGGACGAACAATGGTGCAGCCGTTATACACACGCGTAGAATCAACTTAGCATCATCAACATGGTAGGCACTTTCGTCTGCGCAATTCCTCCCCGCGAAACTCACCTGTGTCCTTGTTGTACAAATGGAAGGACTGAAGAATTAGGGAAAAATCGTTAGGGCGAAGCAGGTGGAGACTTCTCTTAACCCGCATGCTGTATATCTGCCAAAAGGACAATTTCTTCTCCATTTTGGGATTCCTACCCTTGGAAGGGGCATTTTTTACAACATCGGCATTGCTGTACATTAAGTGATTATTATCCACAGCATTGTCTGGGTTAACTTCCACCTCATCCTCCAACTCTCTCACCTTCTTCTCCTCGCTACTTATATATTTTTTTATTTTCAAATTTGCATATCCCTCGTTATTGTTATCACCTGAGGAGGAGATGCCTTTGATAAGCTCCACTGCCGTGTCCCTTAACTTGTTAACGTCCCCAAAGAGTAAAACATTTTCATACTTATGATTTATTTTTTTTAAAACAAAATTTTTATTCTTAAAAGCGCTATCGCTACTTCCGCTGTAAATTGGCATGCATAACCGTCTTCCAACTCCTCCACCTAGTCGCTGCCTACAGAACCGGATCATGCTTCTACCGTCAAACGGCGACTTATGGGTAACTGTCAAAAGGGGTAAATACACACGGGCGGTGAAAAACTTGGTGAGGAGGTCATGATCTTTTCAAGCCGCATAATTACATAATTCACATTTTAATCATTCCCCATTTAGCATTAACACGCACGTGCTTTCCCGTGTAGAGGTCCACAGTCACTACTTCAGATGTGCACACGTAAACCCCCGTTTTGCGTAATGGCTCATACACCTTTGGCGGGTCTGTTTCACCCCCAAATGAGGGAAATCAATTTTACGATAGCATAAACGTGGAGACTTCTCCCCATAGGTAGGTTTCCCAGTTTGCCAATTCGCAGCGAAGGAAAAAAAATATCATCATTCACAGAAAGGTATATAAGCGAAGTCTGGCCAAATATTTAAAGCACCAAAGAGGAGGCGAAAAAGAAAGTGATTATATAGGGGTAACAATAAAGGATGAGCCATACTTGCACATGCGCGAATATACGTATCACCGGTGCATTTTTTATCCACGCGACACTGATAAATTGTTGCACTCGCAAAAACGCAGCAGCAAAAATTATGCACCAGAAGGAACAAATTAAAAGAAGGAAAAGATCTAACCATTGGGACGTGAACCCAGTGAAATGATGAATTACTAACCTGGTGGGTCAAGCGGCCGGGGAGTGAGCAGATAAAATGAACACTGAATTGAACCCCATCTGTCGAACCCTGGGGGTGAAGTAAACAGGCGCATAAATGAGGGAACGCCTCCTCCCCCAATTGGGCCAAAAATAAAGCGCACAAGGTGAAGAAACATTCTACTACGCTACTAACTGCGAATCCTCACCAAAACGGCGCAAAAGCACAAAATGCAAAATGACAAAAACTGAGTGGTAAAAGATCCCAAAGCAGTGCCCCCCCAAAAAACAAGCTATCACATAAATGTAACCTAATTAAACGTCCTTCTTGTCCTTACACATGAGCGAATTTCCCCCCCTACGTAGCGCAAAAAAGAAAGAGAAAAACACATTGATGCGGAAGCAAAATGGAAAATGCGCCAAACCGTAACCCCTATTCCATCTTAAACGTAGAACCAAATTGCAACATAGAAACTGCAAGGAGACAATTTAAAAAGTTGGCTATAATTTACCACCCGGATAAGTTGAAGTATCACCAAAATAGGGAACGCAAAGAGGTGGAGGGGAATGCAGAAAATGGGACCGATCCAAGCATTGCTGTGGGAATTACCCCAATAAGGGAACAAAACGAAGGGGATAAAAAAGCGGACAAAAATACCGCCAAAAAAGACAATGTCGATTTTGTCACCCTGGTCTGGGCATATGAACAAATTTTGAAAGACATCCAACGTGGCAGTAAATCCGAAAAGTATGAAAACGCCCTGAACATCAAAAAGGTGGACCTGCAATATATTACCGAAGAGAATGCGTACATTTATTTTTGTCGGTGCGGGGACTTTTTTCTGTTCTCGGAAAATTTATATTGCGAATACTACGTCATCTATGCATGCCAGAGTTGTTCCTGCTCGGTTTATCTAACTCCCTAATACGTTAACGCGTACTGGACGGCACGATATTTCATCTGAATAGTATGAACACACTTAAATGGTGAAATGAAATCGCTTCGTCGAAAATACGGAACAGGGGGGAAAGAATAACCCCAATGTTATCATAACTTGGGATCCCCTCCCGTTGCATGTATATCCAAGAGGGAAATTATTTTATTTAACCCTTCAGCCCTTCTTTTGTAGATTAGCCTTTGCTGCTCCGCACTGTTTAAAAGGTGAAAGCTGAAAATAGCCAAAACGGGGACCAACCTATGCGCCCCCCTTTTTTAACCTTTTAACGATTTGCCCCTGCTTATTACACCTTAATGGTGGCTGCTTTGACATGGTGGGAAGATTTTTAATTTCATCCTATCCCAACAAATCCCTTGTCCATTTTTTTTTTTTTTTGTCCATTTTTGATCATGCATCTGTAATTACGATGGTTCGTTACACATTTGCAATTTTTAACATTTTTTAAAAGTCTAATTTAAAAAAAAAAAAAGTCCAAAAGGAAAAACAATTAACACTACCATATGGCACATAACAAATTTAAAAAAAAAGAAAAAAAATGACAAATATTCGCATATAACTTTTAATTAATAATTCGAGTCGATGTTCAAATTCTGTGCCATTTCTGTGGAAGCCTTCGTTACAATAGTGTGGGCTTCGTACCTGCGCCAAAAGGAGGAAGGGGTAAAAAAAAAATGGGCATAAAAAGGAAATATATATACAAAATACAATATATGCAAAGAATTCGGCCTAATGTGAAATAATTGCCCGCTTTGCCTTTTTTCATTCTTGCGCGTAAGGTCCGTAGCGCGGTATGCGCATATAATAGTATATACGCATGACACAGAAACTGCACTCACATTCGGTCCATGCATTTGGCTAAACAGATTTGCTCATTCTTCCCCATTTGCTCAGAAAATTTCTGACCGAAGCATTTCTCGAAACACGTTTTTCGCACTTGCTAATAGGGAAAAAAAAAAGGCGCATTAAAAAAATATATATTTCTTCGTCACTATACACGTGGAAAAAAAAAAGACAAACTTGGCATATTGTATACGCTTCTCCAAATTGGTTGAGAAGAAACCAAAAAATGCACCCTCATGTGGGGTGAAGGAAATAAAGAATTACATTGTTCAGTATCTGATATATCATCATCCCCAGGGCGTTTTGGGCGTCTTCCATGCTGCGTTGGCTGTCCATTCTTCCACTTCGTTTTGGCTTTAAAAATGGTTGATATGGAGAGGCAATAAAAAAAAAAAAAGAAACAAATACTTTACGGCGAAAAAATATGCCCGAAATAAAGAAGTTTTAAAGAGGATTAAAAAATATATTCTTTAAAGTTGCGTTTTTCTTCATTATGCTTTCGAGGTGGCATGCTTGGGGAACATTTCAACTGGTAAATGTTTTTCCTGCAAGAACGTGAAGCTGAAGCGGGTCATGTAAATTCTCTCACCAAGGCAAGTGAGAAATGGTCTTCTTCAGTAGAACTAAATTTAACCTTCAACGGAGGCAAACATGATTTCGCGTGAAAGGAGGAACAAACTGAAAAATCAAAATGCTACTTGCAGAAAAAGCCCAGTCGTACAATCTTGGGTCAAAACGCGCTGGTACCAAGCGAGCCACGCTGCTTTACACATAGGTATATTCCCCAATTAAGTGTTCGATTTGTTCGGCTTAATACCTCGTATGATTTAAAAAAAAAATTTAATAAAAACCCATTCCCAGGAAAATGAACAAAACGGCAACTACATATATTAGCAGCAAAAAGAAGCTCATAAAAAAAAAGCATAAAGTGCCATCAACAGGGGAATTAATAATTTGAATAAAAACGCCTCATTTTAAGGAGACGAAAATTAAAAAGGAAAAATGGTAAGGCACAAATGTTACACAGATATCACGTTAGCGACAAGTTAAAATGCAAAGGGCAATTTGAATAAAGCTTAATAGGTAAAATAAAAAAAGAATAAACGAAAAGGTGTATTCCAGAATTGCGGCATTTGTGTTTATTTATGCTCGTTTGTTTTCATTTTGTTTTTTTCCCTATGCAGTTTTACTACCTTTTTTTTTTTTTTTAATTTATTTTTCATCCCTCTTTGATATTACCCCTTTCGTGTAAACTGCTAAATTCAGAGGCAAACTGCGAATATTTTTACTGCAAATGGGTAAGCAAATACACATAGTATGCAAAATTTGGCCATTTCTGCCGCATTCACAAATGGATACTTAGCATATTTGAAGGAAGGCTAACATGTAAATGTACCATCAAGTTTTACGTTTTCATTTATTTACATTCTTTTGCCCATTTTACAAAATGACGTCGAAGTTTCAAAATTGCAAGATTGTTGTGTAACCACATTTTCTTCTTTTTTTTGTGTGTGTGGTTTCATTTAATTTCCGCCCCCTCACCTACATGTTACAAGAAATATCGTTAATATATTAAAAAAGAAAATAATGCAAAGTAAATGTAAAAATAAAATATACAGCTTAGCAAGAAATGTGTATATATTTTTTTTTGTAATAATCCACTTGAATTCTCTTCTCCTCTTTGGCGTTTCGACAGTTGTAAGTTTGTCCATGTGGGTAGACGTGTATATATGGACGTGCATTATGTATATATGTGCTTCCCCGCAGGGAGACATCTATAAGCACGACAGTAGGAGACCGGCCAAGAAGAACCCACTGTGCGGTAGATAAAGTCCAGATATAACGAAACCAACTTAACGTCTCTCCCTTTTTTTGTAGATTCACAAAAAAGATGAAAACAGAATAAACTTTCAAAAGACTTTTTACGGTATGAAAACAAAAGGGAAAAAGTGAATTATAGCATAAAAGAAAAAAATGAATACCACGTGTAAACACAAATGGCTGTCTGTTTATCCAATTTTTTTCTTTCCCCCCTCCACCTCCAACAGTCAAACCGATAATCAAAAAAAGTGACATATTTAAAAATTGCGTATTGAATAAAAAGTTACATGGAACAAACTTTTCCCTATTCACGAAAAAAAGACATAAGGAAGCCTTAGCCGTAAGTAGAAATTCCTCCCCCTTGAGGAGTGTCCCATTGTGGGGGCATGTCTCGCAATGTAGATTATTCCCAAGTGGCGAATTTATCAGTTAATGCATTTTTTCATCCCATCGAAATGATGTGTACTCCTTGCAAGTGAATTTATCCCTTCTTCTTGTGCCCACTTTATGCAGCTCCGAAAATATCGAATGACTGGACCCTCGACAGCCAGGAGGCACCACGGATTAGATGGAAGAAAGCGAATAAACAAAGTCACCATGATGCCACATAAGGAAATAAAGCTCCCCGCAAGGAGGTAAGGAAAAAACCACAAATTTTAACCAAAAAAAAGTTCGAAACAACGCTCACTTTAAATAACTTCAACATTTCTTAAATGATTCAAAGATACATTCGAGTTTTTTCCCATATTGCCTATTTTTTTTCCTATTTTCCTGCCTTTTGAATTGCCCTATTTCAAACGTAAAGATGCATGATATTGGGAAAAATGGACAACTGGAATGCACGCAAAATATCAAAGTCAGGTGTTAAAACGCATAGAAAGCAGAGAGTGAATTTACTAAGGAAGCGAATTTACTTCGAAGAAGAAGATCGTTTTGTAAAACTAAGAGTCAGTGCAAGAGGATTGAAGACTATAAAAAAATATGGCCTGGGTTACTGCTGTAAAAAATTTAACTTAGACTTAAGCAAGAAGAAGTATGATGCTGGTCGTTCCCCCAGACGGAAGAAAAAGAAAACTGACGAATTAGCATCCGCACAAAATGACGCATTATATCAGAGAGCACCCCAGGTGCATGAAGATGCGACTGAAATTTTGAAAAACCTCAATCTGGACAAGAAGAATAAGTAACAAAATCGTGGCCACGAAATTGGTTCCTAGAATGAATGGGTAGAAATAGTTGTTCCGTAGCAGGTAACGGAAGTTTAATGGCCCCCCTTTTGAAAACAAAAAAATAGGAACATATCGAAGGAGGGGGGAACTTGCAAACAGAAGGGGATACCTATGCGGGCCCCATTTCACGAATCAGTTTGAAGGTGCATCACAAAAATGTGCCTACAAAAAATGGACAATAATTTAATTCAAAATTGGGGCATTTGGTGTAAGCGTCGAAATGGTCGACACGGGCGAATTAAGAATTTGCACACGAAGGGTGCACATATGAGTGCAAGTACCCATATTTTGTTTTACTGGGACGGAAAAAAAGACGCTGCTGCGTTTGCACTACCCACTCAAAGGAAAAAATGCTAGCTATGGCTGCCACAGCTATTCTAACAAGGAGCATTAAAAAGGGGAGGACAAACAAATATCACGACCCCTTTAATAAGTAGTTTTTACGGAAGTTAACGAATCCCATTTGTCATCAAAAAGAAAAAAAAAAAAAAAATTATTAACTGGAGTGTGTGTACCAATGGGCATGTACGTACATACAGGACAGTGCGCATATTTCCTTATGCATGTGCTATGAAGAACAGACGCCCTTTACCCCTACCTCTAGGACAGCCTCTCCGCGAATTCGCCCGGCTTATACCACAGGTCATCATCAGTCTTCCTTAAAGCGCTACACAAATAGACCTTTACAGGTATACCCAACTTTTCCTGAACTTGCTTTATCAATTTTTTTACGTGCATCTTCTCCTCGTCTAAACTCATATTCTTTTTTGTGAGTGCAAATAACGATGAGCCACTTCCACTCATCGTTACAGCATCGAAAATGTTTTGATTCAAGAGGAGGTCCTTCAAACATTTCACCTTATTAAGCAAAATAAACGCAGAGTGTTCCAAGTCGTTTATAAAACTGTTTGTTTGAGATTTCCCGTCCAGCGGCACGAACTGCTTCAAATAACTGCTCTCCGCTTCTTCTACCTGTTTGAGGCTATTACACCTCTCTGTGCTAACTAGGAACTGTTTCAACAAGGTGATAGGGTTATACTGAACTATCTGGTTATAGTCAACATTCTGATAGACCAACTTAGAGGACAATCCTTCGCCTATTTGAAAAATATATATTCTACGCCCCGAAATTGTTGCCTGGGCATCACTTAAATCGATGACATCATTGCCCTTGCCAGTACAGTAGGCAAAACCGGAGCTTCTAAAAAAGGATATGTCACTGCCTATTGTTTTTAAAAATTCGTTCCTTAAATGATTCGTTTTTAAGTATTTGTAATAATATTCTTCCAAGAAGTGAAAAACGGAAGCTCCATTAGACGATCCTCCACCTACCCCACTAAAAATGGGAATGCGCTTCACTATATGAACTAAAAATTTGACGTCATCCCGTATGTCTAGTTCTTCTCTGTATCGTCTCAACACCTTTGCAATTATGTTATCGTCATTTAGTGGGTAATGGTTGTAGTAATACCTCCTGTCTTCGTCTTTCCCTGCTTGGTTCATTTCCTCATTTTTGTTCTCCCCCTCGTACTCTTCCTCCTTCTCTATGGTTAAGAAATCGCCAGACTGACACGGATATAGCAGCTCTGTTAATTTCCTCTGATCATCCTTACTCAAAGCAGTTACAAAAATATCATCGCCTAAATTTATCGTATGCATCAGAGTTGATAATTCATTGTGGGTCTCCTTCCTCTCTTTTAGTCTTAAAAATAAATTAACCTTCGCTGGGGAAAAACATTTAAAATCGTACCACTTGCTTCTATTCAGTTGTTGAATTATTAACTTCATTTTTTTATTGCATATGATGTTTCCCCTTTGGAATGCATCCTCACTATCAGATTGGAGACTACCTCCACCCGATTTGATGTTCATTATGTGCTTCTTCCTGCTGCATTTTGCACGGTTGCACAATTTGGTAGACGACCATACCCTTCCTATAGCATGTTTCTCACTAGCGACGTTGTTACATGGAGTGGAGTGAAGGAAATGCAAAGACACCCCTCTCAACTGCTTGTACCTTTTTCTCACAATTTGCCTTTTATCAGCCAAAACATTTTTTGATTCTACAGTTGTATGAAGCAAACACACCAATAGAAGTAGTACACCTTTCACTTTGAAATAATATTTCATATTCGAGTACGTTCCAGAGGTGGGTTACTCTCCATGTAAGACTTTACTTCGCTCCTTTTTACCACTTGAAAAAAAGAAATTGTTAACCTTTTATAGGTTAGAACTTTGGCATAGGAATTTCTTCGTCACTATGCGTTTATGGGCATTTGGGGGTCCCTTTTTAGGCTCGTCATGGTGTGCTCGCATATGCAAGCATATAATGCGTGTAAATTCGTACGTTTATTTTATTTTTTTCTTTCAATGATGTTTCAAAAATGGTCTCGTTAACATCTTTACATTTTTCAATTTTTTGATGTCATTTCGCTGGCAGGGGAAGGGGGGCTACCTTAACCGTTTCAATATGGCACATAGGTATTCCTTTTTAAGTGCCATTCACATATATACTTTTTTTTTTCTTTTTTTTTACTCACATATGTGGTATGATCATAACCGAGTGAACACCTGGGGAAGTGCCTGAAGGACATGACTGATGACGCTATTAACCTTGCCTGTGATGGGCACGCGAATGCTATGTTCTATTGGAGTGTCGTTAAACGCGTGTGTGAAGTGTGACAGTTTTTACCGTTAAGCGGTGACTTTTTTACTTTCAAGGGGGGAATGCTCATCACCTTGGGGATAGTAACTTTTTTAATTTATTCTAGAATTGGGATCGTATGCACTGTCTGAAGAGCTTCCATTTTTTTCCCTTAAGAATGGAGAATGGCTTAAATGATACCACTTCTGAGAATGCATCAGAGTGGGAAAAAAAGGCAGCTCATTCTGCTACATGTGTGGAATTTTTCTATTGCATTATTTAGTGAAATGGCTACCTTTTAGCATCCCCCTATTATTTTTCCATTGTGAAATGTCAAATATGTTTTGCCCTTTGGGCATAAGTGCTGTAGCGCCATTTTTGTGAGGGAGTACCTACACATGGTGTGTACACCTGGGCAGGGAAAACTGCGGGAGGTGGGGTCTGTATTAGTTCCAAAGCGCTTCAAATGTATGCGCCCCGCACGCATGTATGCTATCGTGGGGGTTATCATACATGCTTTCGTGCATGCCTTCGTGTGTGCTTCGGTGTGTGCTTTTGTGTGTACTCTCATTTGTATACACATTCGTATACACGTTTGTCCTTTTTTTTTTTTTTTGAATAATTTGCGTACCTGTTAAGGAAAGAAACGCTTGTGTCTTTTTCCCGCCTTCTTGCAGGTATGCAAAATTGTGCACAATTTTTTTTTTTTTTTTTTTTTTTCATCACGGGGGTTTAGCGCGCTTGGGAAACTTTTGTCCATGTGAAAATCGCTTCTTAATTATCCGCTTGACTTTTTTTGCAAAATAAAAAAATTACAATTTAAAGTTTGCATCCCCGTATATATGTGCATGCGTAGCGTACCTCTCATTGTCAATTTTACCTGGCTTCCGTTTTTCAACACTGTGGCTTTCTTCTCAACAACCATTCAAATACAAGCAAATACAAGCAAATAAGCAAATTCAAGCGCACTGCATGTATTTAAACATACATTTTGCGCCTGTCAGTTTTCATCCCACATGTGTATCTCCCCACTGCCACGAAATGGGCATGGGGGGTAAACACAATGGCACTGCTGTTCCCTTTTCGCAAGTGACACATATTTTATGCCACTGAAGGGGGAAATAAAAACAAGTCCGTCATCCCCGCCCGGCTGTAAATAGCACTGACAACTGGGGTGTAAATTAGTGCCAATACAAATCATCAATGTGTGAAAATCTTCCACGTTTTGACAGAGTTTGCCATTTGAACATGTTCGACGTTCGAAAATATTTGCTGTTTTAAATTGCCCCCATTTGAAATTGCTTCATATTTGACATTTCTTCACATTTTCCCCCCTTTTAAACGGCCCCGCTATACCCCCGCTGCCATTTGCAATGCATCATCCTGCCAGACAGTTGCATGATGAACAACGCGGGGTCTCACAACCACATGCGCATTAAACTGCCATGGCGATATTTTGAATTCCTCCCTAATTATGAATTATTACGGGGAAGGTGAAACATGTCTGCATGCTTTTTTTCCCCCCCCTTGAGAAGATACTCATACAGATCGTTAAACACATGTGCGTACGCGTATATGGCCTTATTAACTTCGTACAGCTCTTCTTTTCTTTCTTTTTAAAAACTCCCCTTTGGCTTTATTAACATGTTTATATCTTACCCACGCGCACAATTCATTCCTTCCTTTTTTAATTAACCAATCCATTCGTTTTTACCACGACAAGCACATCTCTATTCCCCTATGTACCAGTTCGTTACACGCACAAAATGAAAACCCCAAGTTATACTTCCTCAAATTTGAGCAACAGCAAGGAGGAGGAAAACAGGAGCAGAGCAAAGAGCGGTGCCAAATTGAACAATGCAAAGAAAAAGGAACATAAAAGGGGTACCACCTTGGTGCAAATGCGCAAAGAGGAAACAGACAACAAGCAGGTAAATGAAAAAAAGATGAACCCAAAGGGAATAGCGAAAGGTGAAGGAAACCCCATAGACGCCACCAAAGTAGAAGAAAATATAAAAAAAATTGAAAAATCGATGAACAAATTAGAAGAGATAGAAAAAAAAATCAGCGATGATATTAACGAATGTAACAAATACATCGAAGTTTATGAAAAAGCGAAGACCCTTTTAGACTCCAAAGATTTTGACAGTGATGTAGGCAGGGAAGCGGAAATTGAAGAAATAAAAAAAATACTTAAAAGGTGCTCCGAAAATGTAGACGGCGAAGGCATATTTCTGACGGGTCCCAGTGGGCAAGGCAAAACGTACAGCATATTTTACATCATTAAGGAGATAGAGAAAGAGAAGGAAAAGAACCAGAAGGCGGAAGACAAAAAGAAGAAAAAGGGGAAAGAAAATACACCCATGCATTGTTATAAAAATATCGACGCCTCCTACTTTTATGTTTCTTGCTCAAATAGCCAGAAACCATATGATATCTTTGTAGACATCCTACAACAGATAATAAAGAAGGACAAAAAGTCCATTCTCAGTGACGTTAAGCAGAGGTACAACTTAAATGGCCTGGAGGAGGTGAAAAAAGTGTTCATTAATTATACCAGCAAATTAACCAATTTAAAAATTGTCATTGTGGACGAATTAGACTTCATTGCAACGAAAAATGTACGAGTCGAAATGAAGACAAAAAATGTCCACAAAAATTTTAATGAAGACGTAGTCAAAAATCTCTTCGAATGCGTTCAAACGGAGAACAGTAAAATAATTCTCGTCGGAATTGCCAACAGCTTGGATCTAATAAAAGACTACAAGCACATGAAAATTAACCAGATTATTTACAAACCGTACAATGAGAAGCAATTTATGAGCATAGTGCGAAATAAGTTAAACACCTTGGAGGAAGAATTCGTCACCAAGATTTTCAAAGGAGTGTCCCTAAATATACACGTTCGACAAATTTCTAACCGTAATGGAGACATCAGATCGTGCTTCGATGCCATCCTGAGAGTTTTCTCCGATAAAAAATCCGACCTGGATGAGAGAAAAAGAAATTTAACCAAATTGAAGGAAGAAGTTATGATGAATATAATATTCAGTAGGCAGGAGAAGAGAAACCTCCTTCTCCTCCTGGCCGATCAGGAGGAGGATCACTCGACGGACGCATACAACGGGGACGAAAGCGAATACACGCAAAGTGAACAACCCGACGTGGAGACGCACAAAAGGGGAAAACGGAAGGCGACAAACGAAAAGGAAGACCAGGAAAACAGCGCATACTCCCAAAACAGCCGTACACACGGAATAATTAAAAAGCAAAAGGTACACGTGGGGAATACCTCCAATTCGAATTACCAATCCCGTTCCGACCAGCAAGAGGACAACTTCTTCCTGGAGCAGAATGTAACCCCTCTGCCAAACCTTTACCAATTTGAGCTAGCCAACAAATTCAGCGATAAGGCAAAAAATCTAAAATTCACAGATCAGAAAAATGAATTTTCCATCGGATACGAAACGCTAAAGAAGGAGGTCATCAAAATACAAAACAACAACGAAACGTTGAGTGAAATTTTGATAAGAAAAAATTTCAACGCAAATGATAATGTCTCTTTTTACAGCTTCAGTCAGTGCACACCTAAGAGGTGTTACGAAAGCCCCTTCAAGGTGTTATATAAAAATGACATAGACAGCGAAATGCCCCATTTTAAGGATAAAAAGGAAGTACTACAAAATATAAACGTGGACAAACTACAATCGTTCGATATAATCGTTGACAATCAAATAAAAAGCATCGAAAAGAAATACCACGATTTTGTTGACACTGCAAAGGATAACACTGTAATGATTTCCGACATAAAAAAAATTACAGACAAAATCCCACTAGAAGAACATAAAGATATACTTTTCAAAATTAAGAGCCTCCCGTTAATTCAAAAGTTCTATCTCTACGCTTCATGCAATGTTGTGAATGATACACATTTAAATTCGGAGGATGAAGAAAATAACTGTGAGGAAAAGAAGCAAAGTACAAACCAGTTCATCGAAATTACCTATGCTGATATACAACGAGGTTTTAGAAGCCTCTGCAGCAACCTATCGGAAACCTCCTACATAAGGGACATTCTAGAAGGAAACACTATTGACCAGGCCATTGAACATTTTGAGGAACTTGGCATTCTAACTAATTGTAGAAAGAACCAAAAAATGAAAGAAAGAAAAAGCGTCGTAAAAGTCCCTAAAGGGTTAACTCCCAGATTTGCAAACATGAAGAACAACAAAAATTTTTCATCGCATAGTAAGATGAACACTGTGTATTACTTCAATCTCCCCGTGTGTGTAATTAAGCAAACGCTCAAAGAGATCTCCTCCATACTTTCGAGCTTTGACCGGAGTGCCCCGTTGTAACAAGGGCCAGCAGTTTATATGGTGTACCCCGTACGAAGATGCCACACCGCAGTGTTTTCCTCAAATGAATTGCATAACGTCACAAGGTAAGGTAATTTTCTCCCATTTCTGACCACGCAAATTAAGCAGATTAAACACTACATGTTTGTATCACATATGAGCACTTCACTTTCTGACACTCTTTGAATAATTCGCGGAAACGGAATTTCCAAGTTGTATCTGTCGGTGAATCCACGCGAGTTGGGTTCCTCCGCAAAAGGGGCAACGTTGTTTTAGCGAAATGGAGCCAAAACACAGAAACAAACCTATACATGTAACCATGGGCTCAGTTTATCCGTTCCCTCCTGAGCTATAACTCACACCTGGCAACGACAGTGTATCTTACCCCAGAAAAAAAAATATTTCATTTTACTGTTTTTATTTTATTTATTTTTTTTTTTTCGCCCTATTAGCAAGTGCGAAAAACGTGTTTCGAGAAATTCTTCGGTCAGAAAATTTTCTGAGCAAATGGGGAAGAATGAGCAAATATTTTTAGCCAAATGCAGGGACCGAATGTGAGTGCAGTTTCTGTGTCATTGCGTATATACTATTATATATGCGCATACCGCGATACGGACCTTACGCACAAGAATGAAAAAAGGGCAACGGGCAATTATTTAAAAAATTAGGCCGAATTCTTTGCATGTGTTGTAGTATTTTGTTTATATTTTTCCTTTTTATGCCCTTTTTTTTTTTTTTTTCTTTACCCCTTCCCCCTCCTTTTCGCGCAGGTACGAACTCACACTGTTGTAACGAAGGATTCTACAGAAATTGCACATAAGTTTAAGCGTCGGCTCGAATTTATTAATTAAAAATTCTATCCGAATATTTGTCGTTTTTTTTTATTTTTAATTTGTTAGACTTTTTTGTGTTCCATTATTAACATTTCCCCCTTTTGGGTGAAAATATTCGCTCTTGTTGCAAATGCTTGACGGTAATTTCATTTTTACATTTTTTCCAAATGACATTTGATAACTAAATTTGGCATAACTTAGGAACGCAAGTATCAAGCCCTTTTGGAGATATTTTTTTGTCAATGTGCAAAATATCCCAATGAGGTCATTGAACTATTGTCAATTTATTTTCAAGTTTTTTATTATTTGTTAGACTTTTTTCTGTGTTTATTTATAAACGTTTCCCCATTTGGGTATACATAATCGCTTTTGTTACGCATGCTTCACGGTAATTTTATTATCTACATTTTTCTCAAAAGACCTTTTGACCAGTAAATTGTAGATAACGTGAAAAAGCGAATATTAAGCCCTTATGGAGGTATTTTTTTGTTAATGTGCAAACATATCTCAATGAGATCATTGAACGATTGTCAATTTATTTTCAAGTTCTTTATTATTTGTTAGACTTTTTTGTGTTTCTTTATTAACCCTACCTCCCTTTTTGTAAAAGTAATCGTGCTTGTTACAAATGCTTGACCGTAATTTTATTTTTTCATTTTCCTTCAAATGACCTATCAGCAAATGATTTGTGGATATTTTGGGAAGGCAAGTATTAAGCGCCTTAGGAAGTATATTTTTTTTTTTGTCAATGTGCAAGCATATCCCAATTAGATCGATGAACTATTGTTAGTTTATTTTCAATTTTATTTTCCTTACCTTTTGGGAATATTTAAAAGTTCCTCAACTTGTCAACATACATGCCAAAAAATGAGGCAATTTTTCGGCATTACCATTCTTGTATTTTTTTTGTATTTATATATTCATCAAAATAATGTTCTATGTAGCGAATTTGATAATATAAAAAGTTCCAACTTGAGGAACGGCCGAACAACTGAAACTGTCACCGTACAGGATGAAGAAAGTAGACAGGATGGAACGAATGAAGAGAGAAGCACGCCAGAACAAGAAATAGATAATGCAAAAAAGCAAGAGCAAATTGAAAAAGCTAACAAAGCAAAAGAAGAAGCTCTCAAGCTTCAAAAAGAAACAAATGATGAAGTGAAAAAAGTAGAAGATGCAGCAGAAAAAGTAGAAGGAGCAAAAGGAAAAATAAAAGATGTATTGGAAAAATTAAAAGAAGTAGCAGAAGAAGCGAAGAAAAAAGCAGCCAAAAGGGCAGGTGAAGCAGAAGATAGAGCAGATAAAGCAGCAACGGTAGACACAAGTAGTATGGCATATTTGCACGCATATAATGCTGAAAAGGCAAAAGATATTGTAAAGAAATCAAAAGAAAAGGCTAAGAAGGTAGCCGAAATAGCACAGCATGTTATAAAAGCATATGAGGCGAAGAAGGATGCAGAAAAAGCACAACAAGAAGCAGAAAAGGCTAAGAAAGGAGCAAAGAAGGCTAAGGAAGAAATACAGAGAGCTATGGAAGAAGTAATTACGGCGAATAATGTAGCAACAAAATTTGTGGAAGAATCAAAGGAAATAAAAACAGAAGAAGAAACGGAAAGGTTCAAAACAACGAAGAATAATGTAGAAGGAGCATTGGAAATGATAAAGCAAGAATTGAAAAAGATAGAGCAAGCACTGCAAAATGCAAAACGAAATGCAACGGAAGCCGATAGTGAAGCAACAAAAGTTGCAACAGAAGCAACTAAAGTTGCAGCTCAACTAGGAGGAAAGATAAACAAAGTAATAATAGACGAAGGAAATCTAAAAAATATAGCACATCTTGCTAAAGAAGCACTAGAAGCAGCGAAGCAGGCCACGGAATCAAAAGCACAAGTACAAATACAAGCGGGAATAGCAAAAATTCAGGTCGCATTGGAAGAATCAAAAATAGCAGCAAAGGAAGCTGCATTAGCAAAAAAACTGACGCATGAATTGGTAAAAGTGGCAACAGCAGCCAATGTGCCTATGGAAACAGCAACAGAAAAGGAAGCTGAAATAAACAATAAGACACAAGAAATAGAAGCTTTATTAGAAGAAATAGAAAACATAGAAGGAGAAAAAAAACCATTAGAAAAAGTGGACGAAGCTAATGAAAAAGTGCAAAAAGCAAACGAAGCAAAAGAATTAGCGAAGAAAGCAAAGGAAGAAGCAAAAATAGCCGTATCAGTTGCACGAGTGCATGTAGCGAAGCAAAAAGCAACAATGTTAGCGCAGGTAGCTGATGAAGAGAAAGATAGAGCAAAAAAGGCAGCAGAAATAGCGGAGAGTGCAAAGAAAGCAGCAGAAATAGTATCTGAAAATGTAGAAAACGTACCCGAAATACTACAGGCTGTAGAATCTGCAATAGCACAAGTACAAACTGCAAAAGCAGAACAGAAGAATGCTGAAATGGAAGCAACTGAAGCTGCACAAGGCGTAAGTGATTTAGAACATTTATTACTAATGGCAACAGAAGCAGCCAATGAAGCAAAAAACGCAGAAGGAGAAAATTTGGCAAGTACATTGCAAGAAACACAAGAAAAAGCATTAGAAGCAGTAAAACAAGCAGACCATAAGGCACTGCAGATACTAAATATAACGCAGAAAGCGGTAGACGCTTCTAAAGAAGCACAAAAAGCAGCAGAAGTAACAAAAGCACATGCTGCAAAAGCAGAAGTCTATAAAGCACTGGAGGATATAAAAAAAGAGGAAAAAAAAATAAAAGAGATGGCAAAAGAATTAGAAGAACCGCAAGCATCACTAGTAGAAATGGCACGACAGGTAGCTGAAGCGGAACTAAAGAAAGTAACAAGTGAAGCGGAAAAAGCAAACGCTGCAGCAGAGAAGGCTAAAAAAGCAGATACGCTAGATAAAGCGAAAGAAGAAATAAACAAAGCAATAGATGCTTCTCAAAAAGCTCAGACAGCAGCGGAAATAACAAAAGCAGAAACTGCAGCAGCAAAAGCAGAAATATCTGCACACCTAGCAGAAGCAGCACAAAAGGAAGCAAAGGAGGAAAGCAGTAAAATAATTGGTACAAACCAAGATCTACGTAAAGCAACATTAGCTAGTAAACGAGCAGACGAAGCATTACACAGAGCAAAGAAACATTCCGCTAAAGCAAGAAGCGCATCCGAAGAAGCAAAAAATGCAGCAACATTACAAAAAGCAAAAGAAGAATGTACGAAGGCGATACATGCAGAAGCAAGCGCAAATGAACAAAGAATAATGGCAGAATTAGCAGCTGCAGTAGCAAAGGCAGAAGTAGCAAAAGAGGAAACGAAGGAAGCTAAAGAAGAAGCCGTAAAGGCTAAGGACGAAGCCGAAGCGGCAGGAATGGCAAATAGCGCTAATAACGCCAAAGCAAAGGCAAAAATAGAAGCTGAAAGGGCAAAGCAACAACTAGACAAAGCAGAAACATTAGCAAATGAAGTAAGTTCAGCAGAGTACACAGTAACGGAGGATTCAGTGCACGAGGCAAAACTAAAAGCACTAGAAGCAGAACAAGCAGCGAATGCAGCAAAAATTGCAAAGGATCTAGCGGTAAAAGCTGCAAGTGTAGCAACGTATGTACTAAAAGCAGAAAATGCAAAGGTAGAAGCACAGGAAACAAAAGAATCTGCATTAAAGACTAAAACAGAAGCGGAACAATACGAAGGTGGACCTAATGTCAGAGACGCTAAAGAAGCAGCAAAGAGAACAGCGACTACGGCAGTTGAAATAGCTACAGAAGCAGAAAAGGAAGCGGAATATGCTATAACACAAGCTATGGTAGATCCAGAAGAAATACCGAAAAAGAAAGAAATCGTGAAGGAAAAAGCAAATAATGCAGTAATTTTATCAAAGGAGGCTGAGAAAGTAAAGAATGAAGCATTAATAGAAACAGAAATAACAAAAGCAGAAGCAGCAAAAACAGAAGCATATAAAGCGCTGAAGGATGTAAAAAAAGAGGAACAAAAGTTAAATGAGCTAGCTAAACAACTAAAAGAACTGCAAGCATCGAAAGTAGTAGAAAAGGCAGGGAGGCTTGCAGAAGCAGAACTATGGAAGGTAGAAAGTGAAGCTGAAAAAGCAAGCACAGCAGCACAGAAGGCTAAAAAAGCAAATACCATAGGAAAAGCGAAAGCAGAAGCAATTAAAGCAATAGATGCTTCCGAGAAAGCACAAAAATCAGCGGAAATAACAAAAGCAGAAGTATCAAAAACAAAAGCACAAATATCTGCACAAATAGCGGAAGCAGCACAAAAGGAAGCAAAAGAAGCAAGCAATAAAATAACTGATACGAACAAAGCTGTAAATATGACAACATTAGCGAGTAAGCGAGCAGACGAAGCATTAGACAGAGCAATGAAGCATGCTGCTGAAGCAGAAAGCGCATCCGAGGAAGTAAAAAATGCAACAACAGTACAAGAAGCAAAAGAAGGATGTGCCAAGGCCATACATGCAGAAGCAAATGCGAATGAAGAAAGAATAGTAGCAGAATTAGCAGCTGCAGTTGCAAAGACAGAAAAAGCAAAAGAGGAAACGAAGGAAGCTAGAGAAGAAGCAGTAAAGGCTATGGAGGAAGCGGAAGCGGTAGGAATGGCACAAAGTGCTAATAACGCAAAAACAAAGGCAAAAATAGAAGCTCAAAAGGCAAGCGAACAATTAGACCAAGCAGAAAAATTAGCAAAGGAAGTAAATTCAGCAGAGTACATACCATCAGAGGATTCGTTATCCAGTGCCAAAGAAAAATCCTCAATAGCACAACAAATAGCGAATGCAGCAAAAATTGCAAAGGAACTAGCGATAAAAGCGGCAAGTGTAGTAACACACGTATGGAAAGCAGAAAACGCAAAGGTAGAAGCACAGGAAACGAAAGAAACTGCATTAAAGACTAAAACAGAAGCGGAAATATACGAAGGTGGACCTAATGTTACAGAAGCTAAAGAAGCAGCAAAGAAAACTGCAACTACGGCAGCTGATATAGCTACAGAAGCAGAAAAGGAAGCGGATTCTGCTATAAGGGAAGCTATAGTGGATCCAGAAGAAATACCAAAAAAAGAAGAAATCGTGAAGGAAAAAGCAAATAATGCAGTAACGTTATCAAAGGAAGCTCTGGAAGTAAAGAATGAAGCATTAATACAAACAGAAATAACAAAAGCAGAAGCTGCAAGAACAAAAGTATATAAAGCACTGGAGGATGTAAGAAAAGAGGAACAAAAAATAAAAGAGTTGGCGACAAGGGTAAAAGAACCGGAAGCATCAGATGTAGTAGAAGATGCAGGACAGGTAGCAGAAGCAGAACTGAGAAAAGTAGTAACTGAAGCAGAAATAGCGAATGCTGCAGTAGATAAAGTAAAAAGAGCGCATACAGTAGAAGAAGCGAAGGAACAAGTAAACAAAGCAATAGATGCTTCTCAAAAGGCTCAGTCGGCAGCGGAAATAACAAAAGCAGAAGCCGCAAAAGCAGAAGTATATGAAGCACTAGAGAACATAAAAAAAGAAGAACAAAAAATAAAAGACCTAGCTACAAAAGTAGAAGACCCGGAAGCATCAAAAATTGTAGATGTGGCAAGACATGTAGCAGAAGCGGAAATCACAAAAGTAAAAACTGAAGCAGAAAAAGCAAAAGCTGCAGCAGATAGTGCAAAGGAAGCAGGTACGCCAGAAGAAGCAAAAGCTGAAGCAATTAAAGCTATAGATGCTTCTCAAAAAGCACAGACAGCAGCAGAAATAACAAAAGCAGAAGCTGCAAAAGTAGAAGTATATAAAGCACTGGAGGAGGTAAGAAAAGAGGAACAAAAAATAAAGGAGCTAGCTACAAAAGTAGAAGAACCTGAAGCATCAAAAGTAGTTGATTTGGCAGGACAGGTAGCGGAAGCGGAACTCAGAAAAGTAGTAACTGAAGCAGAAAAAGCGAATGCTGCAGCAGACAGTGCAAAAGAAGCAAATACGCTAGAAGAAGCGAAAACGGAAGCAATCAAAGCAATATATGCTTCCCAAAAAGCTCAGACAGCAGCGGAAATAACGAAAGCGGAAGCAGCAAAAGCAGACGTATATAGAGCACTCGAGGATGTAAGAAAAGAGGAGCTAAAAATAAAAGAGCTAGCTACACAAGTAGAAGAACGTGAAGCTTCAGAAGTAGTAGAAATAGCGGGAAAAGTAGCGGAAGCGGAACTCTGGAAAGTAGCAAGTGAGGCAGAAAAAGCACACGCTGCAGCAGAGAAGGCAAAAAAAGCAAGTAAGCTAGAAAAAGCGAAAGCAGAGGCATCCAAAGCCATAGACGCTTCTATAGAAGCACAAAAAGCGGCAGAAATAACAAAAGGAGAAGCTGCAAGAGCAGAAGTATATAAAGCACTGGAGGATGTAAGAAAAGAGCAACAAAAAATAAAAGAGCTCGCTACAAAGGTAGAAGAACCCGAAGCATCAGAAGTAGTACAGACGGCAGGAAAGGTGGCCGAAGGAGAACTAAGGAATGTAAGAAGTGAAGCAGAAAAAGCAAATATAGCTGTAGATAAAGCAAAAAAAGCAAATACCCTAGAAAAAGCGAAAGCAGAAGTGAACAAGGCAATAGATGCTTCTCAAAAAGCTCGCACAGCAGCGGAAATAACAAAAGCAGAAGCTGCGAGAGCAAAAGCAGAAATATCTGCACAATTAGCAAAAGCAGCACAAAAAGAAGCAAAGCAAGCCATCAGCAAAATAATTGGTACAAACATAGATCTACAGAAAGCAACATTAGCCAGTAAGCGAGCAGACGAAGCATTAGACAGAGCAAGGAAACATGCCGCTAAAGCAAAAAGCGCATCCGAAGAAGTAAAAAATGCAACGACAGTACAAAAAGCAATAGAAGAATGTACCAAAGCCATACATGCAGAGGCCAGCGCCAATGAAGATAGAATAATGGCAGAATTAGCAGCTGCCGTATCAAAGGCAGAAGTAGCGAAAGAGGAAGCAAGAAAAGCAAATGAAGAAGCAGCAAAGGCTAAGGAAGTAGCGGAAACTGTAGGAATCGCAAATAGTGCCATTAGCGCTAAGACCAAGGCTATAGTAGAAGCGCGAAATGCAAAAGAACAACTAGACAAAGCAGAAAAATTAGCAAAGGAAGTAAGTTCTGCAGAGTACTTAGTAACGGACGATTCAGTATCGGATGCAAAGAAGAAATCCTTAAAATCACGACAAGTAGCGGATGCAGCAAAAATTGCAAGGGATCTAGCGCTAAAAGCAGCAAGTGTGGCAACATATGTAATAAAAGCAGAAAAAGCAAAAGCAGATGCACAAAAATCAAAAGATGCTGCACTAAAAGCAAGAACTGAAGCTGAAGGATACAAGGGCGGACCTAATGTTATAGAAGCTAAAGAAATAGCGATGAAAACAGCGATTACAGCAGCTGATATAGCTACAAAAGCGGAAAAGGAAGCGGAATCTGCTATAAGGGAAGCTATAGTGGATCCAGAAGAAATACCTAAAAAAGAAGAAGTCGTGAAGGAAAAAGCAAATAAAGCAGTAACCTTATCAGACGAAGCTGTGAAATTAAAGAATGTAGCATTAATAGAAACAGAAATAACAAAAGCAGAAGCTGCAAAAACAAAAGCAGAAATATCTGCACAAGTAGCAGAAGCAGCACAAAAGGAAGCAGAGGAAGCCAGCAATAAAATAATTGGTACAATGAAGGCTGTAAGCATGGCAACCTTAGCTAGTAAACGAGCAGATGAGGCATCACTCAGAGCAAAGAACCATGCTGCCAGAGCAACAAGCACAGCAGAAAGAACAAAAAATGCAACAACAGTGCAAAAAGCAGAAGAAGAATGTACTAAGGCGATACATGCAGAAGCAAGCGCGAATGAAGAAAGAATAATGGCAGAACTAGCAGCTGCAGTAGCAAAGACAGAAGTAGCGAAGGAGGAAGCAAAAAAAGCAAAAGAAGAAGCCGTAAAGGCTAAGAACGAAGCCGAAGCGGTAGGAATGGCAAATAGTGCTAATAACGCAAAAGCAAAAGCGAAAATAGAAGCTGAAAGGGCAAAGGAACAATTAGACAAAGCAGAAATATTAGCAAAGGAAGTAAGTTCTGCGGAGTACATACCATCAGAGGAGTCACTATCCAGTGCAAGAAAAAAATCCTTAAAAGCACAACAAGTAGCGAATGCAGCAAAAGTTGCAAAAGAACTAGCGATAAAAGCGGCAAGTGTAGCAACACATGTAGTGAAAGCAGAAAATGCAAAGGTAGAAGCACAGGAAACAAGAGAAACTGCGTTAAAGACTAAAGCAGAAGCTGACAAATACAAAGGGGGACATAATGTTACACAAGCTAAAGAAGCAGCAAAGAGAACAGCGACTACGGCATTTAATATAGCTACGGAAGCTAAAAAGGAAGCTGAATCTGCTATAACGGAAGCTATAGTGGATCCAGAAGAAATACCAAGAAAGGAAAAAATCGTGAAGGAAAAAGCAAATAATGCAGTATCGTTATCAAAGGAAGCTCTGGGCGTAAGGACTGAAGCATTAATACAAACAGAAATAACAAGAGCAGAAGCTGCAAGAACAAAAGCAGAAATATCTGCACAAGTAGCAGAAGCAGCACAAAAGGAAGCGAAGGAGGCGTCCAATAAAATAGCAGGTAGAAGAAAAGACCTACATAAAGCAACATTAGCTAGTAAGCGAGCAGACGAAGCATTAGACAGAGCAAGAAAACATGCCGCTAAAGCGAAAAGAGTATCCGAAGAAGTAAAAAATGCAACAACAGTACAAGAAGCAAAGGAAGGATGTGCCAAGGCTAAGCATGCTAAAGCCAGCGCCAATGAAGATAGAATCATGGCAGAATTAGCAGCAGCTGTAACAAAAGCAGAAGTAGCAAAGGAGGAAGCAAAGGAAGCAATGGAAGAAGCAGAAAAAGCTAAAGAATTAGCTGAAACTGTAGGAATGGCAAATAGTGCTAATAACGCAAAAACAAAGGCAAAAATAGAAGCGGAAAGGGCGAAGGAACAATTCGACAGAGCAGAGAAATTAGCGAAGGAAGTAAGTTCAGCAGAGTACATAGTAACGGAGGATTCAGTATCGGATGCAAAAAAAAAATCCTTAAAAGCACAACACGTAGCGAATGCGGCAAGAAGTGCAAGCAATTTAGCCCTAAAAGCAGCTAATGTAGCAAAATATGTAATAAAAGCAGAAAAAGCAAAAGCAGATGCACAAAAAGCGATAGATGCTGCGCTAAAGGCAAAAGAGGAAGCTCAAGGATACGATGGTGGACCTAATGTTACAGAAGCTAAAGAAGCAGCAATAATGAGAGCTATTACAGCAGTTGATATAGCTACAGAAGCGGAAAGGGAAGCGGATTCTGCTATATCGGAAGCTATAGTGGATCCAGAAGAAATACCAAAAAAAGAAGAAATCCTGAAGGAAAGAGCAAATAATGCAGTAACCTTATCAAAGGAAGCTGTGAAAGTAATGAATGAAGCATTAATAGAGACAGAAATAACAAAAGCAGAAGCTGCAAGAGCAAAGGCAGAAATATCTACACAACAAGCAGAAGTAGCACAAAAGGAAGCAAAGGAGGCGTCCAATAAAATAGCAGGTAGAAAGAAAGACCTACATAAAGCAACATTAGCTAGTAAGCGAGCAGACGAAGCATTAGACAGAGCAAGAAAACATGCCGCTGAAGCACAAAGCGCATCCGAGGAAGTAAAAAATGCAACAACAGTACAAAAAGCAATAGAAGAATGTACCAAGGCCATACATGCAGAAGCAAGTGCGAATGAAGAAAGAATAATGGCAGAATTAGCAGCTGCAGTAGCAAAGGCAGAAGTAGCAAAAGAGGAAGCCAAGAGAGCAAAGGAAGAAGCTGTAAAGGCTAAGGACGAAGCGGAGACGGCAGGAATGGCAAATAGTGCTAATAACGCCAAAGCAAAGGCAAAAATAGAAGCTGAAAAGGCAAAAGAACAATTAGACAAAGCAGAAAAATTAGCAAAGGAAATAAGTGCAGCTGAGAACTTAGTAACGGAGGATTCAGTATCGGATGCAAAGAAAAAATCCTTAAAAGCGCAACAAGTAGCGAATTCTGCAAGGAATGCAAAAAATTTAGCGGTAAAAGCAGCAAGAGTAGCAAAATATGTAATAAGAGCAGAAAAAGCAAAAGCAGAAGCACAAAAAGCAAAAGGAGCTGCATTAAACACTAAAGCAGAAGCGGAACAATACGAAGGTGGACCTAGTGTTACGGGTGCTAAAGAAACAGCGATGAAAACAGCCATTACAGCAGTTGATATAGCTGCAGAAGCAGAAAAGGAAGCGGATTCTGCTATAACAGAAGCTATAGTGGATCCAGAAGAAATACCAAAAAAAGAAGAAATCGTGAAGCAAAAAGCAAATAATGCAGTAACGTTATCAAAGGAAGCTACGAACGTAAAGAATGAAGCATTAATACAAACAGAAATAACAATAGCAGAAGCTGCAAGAGCAGAAGTATATAAAGCACTGGAGGATGTAAGAAAAGAGGACCAAAAAATAAAAGAGCTAACTACAAAAGTAGAAGAACCGCAAGCATCACTAGTAGATGTAGCAGGACAGGTAGCAGAAGAAGAACTCAGAAAAGTAAGATCTGAGGCAGAAAAAGCAAATATTGCTGTAGATAAAGCAAAAAAAGCAAATACCCTAGAAAAAGCGAAAGCAGAAGTAAACAAAGCAATAGATGCATCCCAAAAAGCACAAAAATCAGCTGAAATAACAAAAGCAGAAGCTTCAAGAGCAAAAGCAGAAATATCCGCACAAATAGCAGAAGTAGCACAAAAAGAAGCAAAAGGGGCAAGCAGTAATATAATTGGTACAAACATAGATCTAAGTAAGGCAGTATTAGCAAGTAAACGAGCGGACGAAGCATTAGACCGAGCAAAAAAACATGCCGCTAAAGCAAAAAGAGCATCCGAAGAAGTAAAAAATGCAGCAACAGTACAAAGAGCAATAGAAGAATGTACCAAGGCCATACATGCAGAGGCCAGCGCCAATGAAGATAGAATAATGGCAGAATTAGCAGCTGCTGTAGCAAAAGCAGAAGTAGCAAAGGAGCAAGCGAAAAAAAAATTAGAAGAAGCAGAAGAGGCTGAGCAACAGGCAGCAGCTGTAGGATTAACAAATGGTGCTGAAAATGCAAAGAAAAAAGCAAAAGAAGAAGCACAGAAGGCAAGACAACAATTACAGAAAGTAGAAACATTAACAAAGGAAGTAAGTTCTGCAGAGTGCATACTAACAGAGGATTCAGTGCGCCAGGCAAAACAAAAAGCAGTAGAAGCAGAACAAGTACATAATGCAGCAGGAAGTGCAAAGGATTTAGCCCTAAAAGCAGCAACTGTAGCAAAATATCTACTAGAGGCAGAAAATGCAAAACTAGAGGCGCAAAAAGCAAAAGATGCTGCACTAAAAGCAAGAACGGAAGTTGAAAGGTACAAAGGTGGACCTAATGTTACAGAAGCTAAAGAAGCAGCAATAATGAGAGCTATTACAGCAGTTGATATAGCTACAGAAGCGGAAAGGGAAGCGGATTCTGCTATAAGGGAAGCTATAGTGGATCCAGAAGAAATACCAAAAAAAGAAGAAATCGTGAAGGAAAAAGCAAATAAAGCAGTAAACTTATCAAACGAAGCTGTGAAATTAAAGAATATAGCATTAATAGAAACAGAAATAACAAAAGCAGAAGCTTCAAGATCAAAAGCAGAAATATCTGCACAAGTAGCAGAAGCAGCACAAAAGGAAGCATATGAGCTAAACAATAAAATAACTGATACGAACAAGGCTGTAAATATGGCAACATTAGCAAGTAAACGAGCAGACGAAGCATTAGACAGAGCAAAAAAACATGCAGCTAAGGCGAAAAGCGCATCCGAAGAAGTAAGAAATGCAACAACAGTACAAAAAGCAGAAGAAGAATGTACCAAGGCCATACATGCTGAAGCCAGCGCGAATGAAGAAAGAATAATGGCAGAATTGGCAGCCGCAGTAACAATGGCAGAAGTAGCAAAAGAGGAAGCAAAAAAAGCAAAAGAAGAAGCTGTAAAGGCTAAGGAAGTTGCGGAATCGGTAGGAATGACAAATAGTGCTAATAATGCAAAAGCAAAGGCAAAAATAGAAGCTGAAAAGGCAAGCGAGGAACTACACAAAGCTGAAAAATTAGCGAAGGAAGTATGTTCAGCAGAGTACATACCAATAGAGGATTCAGTGGACGAGGCAAAACAAAAAGCACTAGAAGTACAACAAGTAGCGAATGCAGCAAAAATTGCAAAGGAACTGGCGCTAAAAGCTGCAAGCGTTGCAACACACGTATTGAAGGCAGAGGACGCAAAGCTAGAGGCACAGGAAACAAAAGAAACTGCATTAAAGACTAAAACAGAAGCGGAAATATACGAAGGTGGACTTAATGTTACAGAAGCTAAAGAAGCAGCAAAGAAAAGTGCAACTACGGCAGTTGATATAGCTACAGAAGCTGAAAAGGAAGCGGAGTTTGCTATAAAAGAAGCTATAGTGGATCCAGAAGAAATACCAAAAAAAGAAGAAATCGTGAAGGAAAAAGCAAATAGTGCAGTAACGTTATCAAAGGAAGCTCTGGGCGTAAAGAACGAAGCATTAATACAAACAGAAATAACAAAAGCAGAAGCTGCAAAAGCAGAAGTATATAAAGCACTTGAGGATGTAAAAAAAGAGGAGCAAAAATTAAAAGAGCTAGCGAAAAGAATAGAGCAACCTGAAGCGTTAAAAGTAATAGAAGCGGCAGGAAGAGTTGCAGAAGCAGAACTGTGGAAAGTAGCAACTGAAGCAGAAAAAACAAACGTTGCATCAGAGAAGGCAAAAAAAGCAGATACGCTAGATAAAGCGAAAGCACAAGCAATAAAAGCAAGAGATGCTTCCCAAAGAGCACAAAAATCAGCTGAAATAACAAAAGCAGAGGCTGCAAGAGCAAAAGCAGAAATATCCGCACAAGTAGCAGAAGTAGCACAGAAGGAAGCAAAAGAGGTAAGCACTAAAATAATTAGTACAAACAAAGATCTACATAAAGCGACATTAGCTAGTAAACGAGCAGACGAAGCATTAGACAGAGCAAGGAAACATGCCGCTGAAGCAAGAACCGCATCCGAAGAAGTAAAGAATGCAACGACAGTACAAGATGCAAAGGAAGAATGTACCAAGGCCATACATGCTGAAGCCAGCGCGAATGAAGAAAGAATAATAGCAGAATTAGCAGCTGCAGTAGCAAAGGCAGAAGTAGCAAAAGAGGAAGCCAGAAAAGCAAATGAAGAAGCAGCCAAGGCAAAGGAAGTAGCGGAAACTGTAGGAATGACAAATAGTGCTAAAAATGCAAAAGCAAAGGCAAAAATAGAAGCTGAAAAGGCAAGCGAAGAACTAGACAAAGCAGAAAAATTAGCAAAGGAAATAAGTTCAGCAGAGTACATAGTAACGGAGGATTCAGTGCACGAAGCAAAACAAAAAGCACTAGAAGTACAACAAGTAGCGCATGCAGCAAAAATTGCAAAGGAACTGGCGATAAAAGCGGCAAGTGTAGCAACACATGTAGTGAAAGCAGAAAATGCAAAGGTAGAAGCACAGGAAACAAAGGAAACTGCATTAAAGACTAAAACAGAAGCGGAACAGTACGAAGGTGGACATAATGTCACAGAAGCTAAAGAAGCAGCCAAGAGAACGGCGACCACGGCAGTTGATATAGCTACGGAAGCTAAAAGAGAAGCGGAATCTGCTATAACAGAAGCTATGGTGGATCCAGAAGAAATACCAAAAAAAGAAAAAATCGTGAAGGAAAAAGCAAATAATGCAGTAACCCTATCAGATGAAGCTGTGAAATTAAGGAATGTAGCATTAATACGAACAGAAATAACAAAAGCAGAAGCTGCAAAAACAAAAGCAGAAATATCTGCACAAGTAGCGGAGGTAGCTCAAAAGGAAGCAGGGGAGGCCAGCAATAAAATAATTGGTACAAACAGAGCTGTAAGCATGGCAACATTAGCTAGTAAGCGAGCAGATGAAGCATTAGACAGAGCAAAAAAACATGCTGCCACAGCAATAAACATAGCAGAAGAAACAAAAAAAGCGACGACAGTTCAAAAAGCAAAAGAAGAATGTACCAAGGCGATACATGCAGAAGCAAGTGCGAATGAAGAAAGAATAATGGCAGAATTAGCAGCTGCGGTAGCCAAGGCAGAAGTAGCAAAAGAGGAAGCGAAGAGAGCAAAAGAAGAAGCACTAAAGGCTAAGGAGGAAGCGGAAGCGGTAGGAATGGCAAATAGTGCTAATAACGCAAAAACAAAGGCAAAAATAGAAGCTGAAAGGGCAAAGGAACAATTAGACAGAGCAGAAAAATTAGCGAAGGAAATAAGTTCAGCAGAGTACATACCATCAGAGGATTCGCTATCCAGTGCAAAAAAGAAAGCCTTAAAAGCACAACAAGTAGCGAATGCAGCAAACACTGCAAAGGAACTAGCGATAAAAGCGGCAAGTGTAGCAACACATGTGGTGAAAGCAGAAAATGCAAAGGAAGAAGCACAGGAAACAAAAGAAACTGCATTAAAGACTAAAACACAAGCGGAACAATACGAAGGTGGACCAAATGTCACCGAAGCTAAAGAAGCAGCAAAGAAAACTGCAACTACAGCAGTTGATATAGCTACAGAAGCTAAGAAGGAAGCGGAGTTTGCTATAAAAGAAGCAATAGTGGATCCAGAAGAAATACCAAAAAAAGAAGAAATCGTGAAGGAAAAAGCAAATAATGCAGTAACCTTAACAACGGAAGCTACGAACGTAAAGAATGAAGCATTAATACAAACAGAAAGAACAATAGCAGAAGCTGCAAAAGCAGAAGTATATAAAGCCCTGGAAGATATAAAAAAAGAGGAGCAAAAAATAAAAGAGCTCGCTGCAAAAATAGAAGAAGCGGAAGCATTAGAAATAATAAAAATGGCAGGAAGTATTGCAGAAGCAGAATTAAGGAATGTAACAACTGAAGCAGAAACAGCGAATATTGCAGTAGAAAAAGCAAAAAAAGCAAATAAGCTGGAAGATGCTAAATCGGAAGCAATCAAAGCAATAGATGCTTCCCAAAAAGCACAAAAATCAGCTGAAATAACAAAAGCAGAGGCTGCAAGAGCAAAGGCAGAACTATCTGTACAAGTAGCAGGAGTAGCGCAAAAAGAAGCAAAGGAGGCAAGCAGTAAAATAATTGGCACAAACAAAGATCTACATAAAGCAACATTAGCTAGCAAGCGAGCAGATGAAGCATTAGACAGAGCAAGGAAACATGCCGCTGAAGCAAGAACCGCATCCGAAGAAGTAAAGAATGCAACGACAGTACAAGATGCAAAGGAAGAATGTACCAAGGCCATACATGGAGAGGCAAGTGCGAATGAAGAACGAATAATGGCAGAACTAGCAGCTGCGGTAGCAAAGGCGGAAGTAGCAAAGGAGGAAGCAAGAAAAGCAAAAGAAGAAGCAGTGAAGGCTAAGGACGTGGCGGAAACTGTGGGAATGGCAAGTAATGCTATTAACGCAAAAGCAAAGGCAAAAATTGAAGCTGAAAGGGCCATCGAACAATTAGACAAGGCTGAAACACTAGCAAAGGAAGTAAGTTCTGCAGAGTACATAATAACAGAGGATTCCGTTCACGAGGCAAAACAAAAATCTTTAGAAGCACAACAAGCAGCGGATACAGCAATAATTGCTAAGGATCTAGCGGTAAAGGCTGCAAGCGTTGCAGCGCACGTATTGAAAGCTGAAAAGGCAAAAGCAGAAGCACAAAAATCGAAGGATGATGCACTAAAAGCAAAAGAGGAAGCTGAAAAATACAAAGGTGGACCTAGTGTTAAAGAAGCTAAGGAAGCAGCGATGAAAAGAGCGATTACAGCAGTTGATATAGCTACAGAAGCGGAAAAGGAAGCGGACTATGCTATAACAGAAGCTATAGTGGATCCAGAAGAAATACCAAAAAAAGAAGAAATCGTGAAGGAAAAAGCAAATAGTGCAGTAAGCTTATCAAAGGAGGCTGTGGAAGTAAAGAATGTCGCATTAATAGAAACAGAAATAACAAAAGCGGAAGCAGCAAAAAGCGAAGCACATAAAGCACTCGAGGATATAGAAAAAGAGCAACAAAAAATAAAAGAGCTAGCTACAAAAGTTGAAGAACCGAGAGCATCAAAAATACTTGATATGGCAGGAAAGGTAGCCCAAGGAGAACTAAGGAATGTAACAAGTGAAGCAGAAAAAGCAAACGCTGCAGCAGAAAAGGCAAAAAATGCAAATACACTAGAACAAGTGAAAGCAGAAGTAAACAAAGCAATAGATGCTTCTGAAAAAGCACAAAAGTTAGCGGAAATAACGAAAGCGGAAGCAGCAAAAGCAGAAGCATATAAAGCGCTGGACGATGTAAAAAAGGAGGAACGAAAAATAAAGGAACTAGCAAAAAAAGTAGAAGACCCTGAAGCATCAAAAGTAGTTCATGTGGCAGGACAGGTAGCGGAAGCTGAACTAAAAAAAGTAACAGGTGAAGCAGAGAAAGCAAACGCTGCAGCAGAGAAGGCAAAAAGAGCATATACACTGGAACAAGCGAAAGCAGAAGCCATCAAAGCAATAGATGCTTCGAAAAAAGCACAAAAATCGGCACAAATAGCAAAAGCAGAACTATTAAAAGCAAAAGGAGAAATATCTGCACAAGTAGCAGAAGCAGCACAGAAGGAAGCAAAGGAGGCAAGCAATAAAATAACTGATACGAACAAAGCTGTAAATATGACAACATTAGCGAGTAAGCGAGCAGACGAAGCATTAGACAGAGCGAGGAAACAGGCCGCGAAAGCAAGAAGCGCATCCGAGGAAGTAAAGAATGCAACAACAGTAGAAGAAGCGGAAGAAGAATGTTGCAAGGCCATACATGCAGAAGGAAGTGCAAATGAAGAAAGAATAATGGCAGAATTAGCAGCTGCAGTAGCAAAAGCAGAAGTAGCGAAAGAGGAAGCGAAAAAAGCAAAAGAAGAAGCTGTAAAGGCTAAGGACGAAGCGGAAACTGCAGGAATGGTAAATAGTGCTAATAACGCAAAAACAAAGGCAAAAATAGAAGCTCAAAAGGCAAAGGAACAATTAGATCAAGCAGAAATATTAGCAAAGGAAATAAATTCAGCAGAGTACATACCATCAGAGGACTCGCTATCCAGTGCAAAAGAAAAATCCTTAAAAGTACAACAAGTAGCGAATGCAGCAAAAATTGCAAAGGAACTAGCGATAAAAGCGGCAAGTGTAGCAACACATGTAGTGAAAGCAGAAAATGCAAAGGTAGAAGCACAGGAAACAAGAGAAACTGCATTAAAGACTAAAACAGAAGCGGAACAATACGAAGGTGGACCTAATGTTACAGAAGCTAAAGAAGCAGCAAAGAAAAGTGCAATTACGGCAGTTGATATAGCTACAGAAGCTGAAAAGGAAGCGGATTCTGCTATATCGGAAGCTATAGTGGATCCAGAAGAAATACCAAAAAAAGAAGAAATCGTGAAGGAAAAAGCAAACAATGCAGTAACCTTAACAAAGGAAGCTACGAACGTAAAGAATGAAGCATTAATACAAACAGAAATAACAATAGTAGAAGCTGCAAAAGCGGAAATATATAAAGCACTGGAGGAGATAAAAAAAGAGGAGCAAAAAATAAAAGAGCTAGCTGCAAAAGTAGAAGAACCTGAAGCGTCAGAAGTAGTAGATGTGGCACGAAGCGTTGCAGAAGCAGAACTATGGAAGGTAGCAAGTGAAGCACAAAAAGTAAACACTGCAGCACAGAAGGTAAAAATAGCAAGTACGCTAGAAAAAGCAACAGCAGAAGCAACTAAAGCAATAGACGCTTCCCAAAAGGCGCAGATAGCAGCGGAAGTAACTAAAGCGGAAGCGGCAAAAGCAGAAGTATATAAAGCACTCGAGGATATAAAAAAAGAGGAACAGAAAATGAAAGAGCTAACTACCAAAGTACAAGAGCCTGAAGCATCACAAGTAGTAGAAATCGCAGGAAAGGTGGCGGAAGCAGAACTAAGGAATGTAAGAAGTGAAGCAGAAAAAGCTATTGCTGCAGCAGACAGGGTAAAAGAAGTGAATACGCTTGAAGAAGCGAAAACGGAAGCAATCAAAGCAATAGATGCTTCCCAAAATGCACAGAGAGCAGCAGAAATAACAAAAACAGAAGCTGCAGGAGCAAAGGCAGAAGTATCTGTACAAGTAGCAGAAGCAGCACAAAAGGAAGCAAACGAGGCAAGCAGTAAAATAATTGGTACAAACAAGGATCTACATAAAGCAACATTAGCGAGCAAGCGAGCAGATGAAGCATTAGACAGAGCAAGGAAACATGCCTCTAAAGCAAAAAGCGCATGCGAAGAAATAAAAAATGCAGCAACATTACAGAAAGTAAAAGAAGGGTGCACCAAGGCGATACATGCTCAAGCCAGAGCGAATGAAGAAAGAATAATAGCAGAATTAGCAGCTGCGGTAGCAAAGGCACAGGTAGCAAAGGAGGAAGCCAGAAAAGCAAATGAAGAAGCAGCCAAGGCAAAGGAAGTAGCGGAAACTGTAGGAATGGTAAATAGTGCTATTATCGCTAAGACAAAGGCTATAGTAGAAGCACGAAAGGCAAAAGAACAACTAGACAAAGTAGAAAAATTAGCAAAGGAAGTAAGTTCTGCAGAGTACATCGTAACGGAGGATTCAGTATCGGATGCAAAGAAAAAATCCTTCAAATCACAACAAGCAGCGGATACAGCAATAATTGCTAAGGATCTAGCAGTAAATGCTGCAAGCGTTGCAAAACACGTATTGAAAGCTGAAAATGCAAAAGCAGAAGCACAAAAATCGAAAGATGCTGCACTAAAAGCAAAAGCGGAAGCTGAAAAATACAAAGGCGGACCTCGTATTACGGAAGCTAAAGAACTAGCGATCAACAGAGCGATTACAGCAGTTGATATAGCTACAGAAGCAGAAAAGGAAGCAGATTCTGCTATAGCAGAAGCAATAGTGGATCCAGAAGAAATACCAAAAAAAGAAGAAATCGTGAAGGAAAAAGCAAATAAAGCAGTAAGCTTATCAAACGAAGCTGTAAAATTAAAGAATATAGCATTAATAGAAACAGAAATAACAAAAGCAGAAGCTTCAAGATCAAAAGCAGAAATATCTGCACAAGTAGCAGAAGCAGCACAGAAGGAAGCAAAGGAGGCAAGCAATAAAATAACTGATACGAACAAAGCTGTAAATATGACAACATTAGCGAGTAAGCGAGCAGACGAAGCATTAGACAGAGCAAGGAAACATGCCGCGAAAGCAAGAAGCGCATCCGAGGAAGTAAAAAATGCAACAACAGTAGAAAGAGCAGAAGAAGAATGTACCAAGGCCATACATGCAGAAGGAAGTGCAAATGAAGAAAGAATAATGGCGGAATTAGCAGCTGCAGTAGCAAAGGCAGAAGTAGCGAAGGAGGAAGCAAAAAAAGCAAAAGAAGAAGCTATAAAGGCTAAGGAAGTCGCGGAAACTGCAGGAATGGCAAATAGTGCTAATAACGCAAAAACAAAGGCAAAAATAGAAGCTCAAAAGGCAAAGGAACAATTAGACAAAGCAGAAATATTAGTAAGGGAAATAAGTTCAGCAGAGTACATACCATCAGAGGATTCGCTATCCACTGCAAGAAAAAAATCCTTAAAAGCACAACAAGTAGCGAATGCAGCAAAAATTGCAAAGGAACTAGCGATTAAAGCGGCAAGTGTAGCAACACATGTAGTGAAAGCAGAAAATGCAAAGGTAGAAGCACAGGAAACAAAGGAAACTGCATTAAAGACTAAAACAGAAGCGGAACAATACGAAGGTGGACCTAATGTCACAGAGGCTAAAGAAGCAGCAAAGAAAACTGCAACTACGGCAGCAGATATAGCTACAGAAGCGGAAAAGGAAGCGGAATCTGCTATAACAGAAGCTATGGTGGATCCAGAAGAAATACCAAAAAAAGAAGAAATCGTTAAGGAAAAAGCAAATAATGCAGTAACGTTATCAAAGGAAGCTCTGGGCGTAAAGAACGAAGCATTAATACAAACAGAAATAACAAAAGCAGAAGCTGCGAAAACAAAAGCAGAAATATCTGCACAAGTAGCAGAAGTAGCGCAAAAGGAAGCAGAGGAGGCCAGCAATAAAATAACTGATACGAGCAAAGCTGTAATCATGGCAACATTAGCCAGTAAGCGAGCGGACGAAGCATTAGACAGAGCAAAAAAACATGCCGCTGAAGCACAAAGCGCATCCGAGGAAGTAAAAAATGCAACAACAGTACAAAAAGCAAAAGAAGAATGTACCAAGGCGATACATGCAGAAGGAAGTGCAAATGAAGAAAGAATAATGGCAGAATTAGCAGCTGCAGTAGCAAAGGCAGAAGTAGCAAAAGAGGAAGCCAAGAGAGCAAAAGAAGAAGCTGTAAAGGCTAAGGAAGTAGCTGAAACTGCAGGAATGGTAAATAGTGCTAATAACGCAAAAACAAAGGCAAAAATAGAAGCTGAAAAGGCAAAGGAACAATTAGAACATGCAGAAATATTAGCAAAGGAAATAAATTCAGCAGAGTACATACCATCGGAGGATTCGCTAAACACTGCAAGAAAAAAATCATTAAAAGTCCAACAAGTAGCGAATACAGCAAAAATTGCAAAGGAACTAGCGATTAAAGCGGCAAGTGTAGCAACACATCTAGTGAAAGCAGAAAATGCAAAGGTAGAAGCACAGGAAACAAAAGAAACTGCATTAAAGAGTAAAACAGAAGCGGAACAATACGAAGGTGGACCAAATGTCACCGAAGCTAAAGAAGCAGCAAAGAAAACTGCAACTACGGCAGCTGATATAGCTACAGAAGCGGAAAAGGAAGCGGTTTCTGCTATAATAGAAGCTATAGTCGATCCAGAAGAAATACCAAAAAAAGAAGAAATCGTGAAGGAAAAAGCAAATAATGCAGTAACCTTATCAAAGGAAGCTCTGAGCGTAAAGAACGAAGCATTAATACAAACAGAAATAACGAAAGCAGAAGCTGCAAGAGCAAAGGCAGAACTATCTGTACAAGTAGCAGAAGCAGCACAAAGGGAAGCAAAGGAGGCAAGCAGTAAAATAATTGGTACAAACAAGGATCTACATAAAGCAACATTAGCGAGTAAGCGAGCAGACGAAGCATTAGACAGAGCAAGGAAACATGCCGCTAAAGCAAGCAGCGCATCCGAACAAGTAAAAAAGGCAACAACAGTACAAGAAGCAAAAGAAGAATGTACCAAGGCCATACATGCAGAAGCAAGTGCAAACGAAGAAAGAATAATGGCAGAATTAGCAGCTGCAGTAGCAAAGTCAGAAGTAGCGAAAGAGGAAGCAAAAAAAGCAAAAGAAGAAGCAGTAAAAGCTAAGGAAGAAGCGGAAGTGTTAGGAATGGTAAATAGTGCTAATAACGCAAAAGCAAAGGCAAAAAGAGAAGCTGAAAAGGCAAAAGAACAATTAGACAAAGCAGAAAAATTAACAAGGGAAATATGTTCAGCTGAGGACATAGTAACGGAGGATTCACTGTCGGATGCAAAGAAAAAATCCTTAAAATCACAACGAGTAGCGGATGCAGCAAAAATTGCAAGGGATTTAGCGCTAAAAGCAGCAAGTGTGGCAACATATGTAATAAAAGCTGAAAAGGCAAAAGCAGAAGCACAAAAATCGAAAGATGCTGCACTAAAAGCAAAAGCGGAAGCTGAAAGATACGAAGGTGGACCTAGTATTACGGAAGCTAAAGAAGCAGCGATGAAAAGGGCGATTATAGCAGTTGATATAGCTACAGAAGCGGAAAAGGAAGCGGATTCTACTATAACAGAAGCAATAGTGGATCCAGAAGAAATACCAAAAAAAGAAGAAATCGTGAAGGAAAAAGCAAATAATGCAGTATCCTTATCAGAGGAAGCTGTGAAATTAAGGAATGTAGCATTAATAGAAACAGAAATAACAAAAGCAGAAGCTGCAAAAACAAAAGCAGAAATATCTGCACAAGTAGCAGAAGCAGCACAAAAGGAAGCATATGAGGTAATCAATAAAATAACTGATACGAACAAGGTTGTAAACATGGCAACACTAGCAAGTAAACGAGCAGAAGAAGCATTAGACAGAGCAAGGAAACATGCCGCTGAAGCAAGAACCGCATCCGAAGAAGTAAAAAATGCAACGACAGTACAAAAAGCAATAGAAGAATGTACCAAAGCCATACATGCAGAGGCCAGCGCCAATGAAGATAGAATAATGGCAGAATTAGCAGCTGCTGTAACAAAAGTAGAATTAGCAAAGGAGGAAGCGAAGGAAGCAAAGGAAGAAGCTGTAAAGGCTAAGAAAGTCGCGGAAACTGCAGGAATGGCAAATAGTGCTAATAACGCAAAAACAAAGGCAAAAATAGAAGCTGAAAGAGCTAAGGAACAATTAGACAAAGCAGAAAAATTAGCAAAGGAAATAAGTGCAGCTGAGAACTTAGTAACGGAGGATTCAGTATCGGATGCAAAAAAAAAATCCTTAAAATCACAACAAGTAGCGGATGCAGCAAAAATTGCGAGGGATTTGGCGCTAAAGGCAGCAAGTGTGGCAACATATGTAATAAAAGCTGAAAAGGCAAAAGCAGAAGCACAAAAATCGAAAGATGCTGCATTAAAAGCAAAAGCGGAAGCTGAAAAATACGAAGGTGGACCTAATGTTACAGAAGCTAAAGAAGCAGCAATGAAAAGAGCGATTATAGCAGTTGATATAGCTACAGAAGCGGAAAAGGAAGCGGATTCTGCTATAACAGAAGCTACAGTGGATCCAGAAGAAATACCAGAAAAAGAAGAAATCGTGAAGGAAAAAGTAAATAATGCAGTAACCTTATCAAAGGAAGCTCAGGAAGTAAAGAATGTAGCATTACTAGAAACAGAAATAACAAAAGCAGAAGCTGCAAAAACAAAAGCAGAAATATCTGCACAAGTAGCAGAAGTAGCACAAAAGGAAGCAGAGGAGGCCAGCAATAAAATAACTGATACGAGCAAAGCTGTAAACATGGCAACATTAGCAAGTAAACGAGCAGAAGAAGCATTAGACAGAGCAAGGAAACATGCCGCTGAAGCAGCAACCGCATCCGAAGAAGTAAAGAATGCAACGACAGTACAAAAAGCAATAGAAGAATGTACCAAAGCCATACATGCAGAGGCCAGCGCCAATGAAGATAGAATAATGGCAGAATTAGCAGCTGCAGTAGCAAAGGCAGAATTAGCAAAGGAGGAAGCGAAGGAAGCAAAGGAAGAAGCTGTAAAGGCTGAGAAAGTCGCGGAAACTGCAGGAATGGCAAATAGTGCTAATAACGCAAAAACAAAGGCAAAAATAGAAGCTGAAAGGGCTAAGGAACAACTAGACAAAGCAGAAAAATTAGCAAAGGAAATAAGTGCAGCTGAGAATTTAGTAACGGAGGATTCAGTATCGGATGCAAAGAAAAAATCCTTAAAAGCGCAACAAGTAGCGAATTCTGCAAAGAGTGCAAAAAATTTAGCGGTAAAAGCAGCAGGTGTCGCAACATATGTAATAAAAGCTGAAAAGGCAAAAGCAGAAGCACAAAAATCGAAGGATGCTGCATTAAAAGCAAAAGCGGAAGCTGAAAAATACAAAGGTGGACCTAATGTTACAGAAGCTAAAGAAGCAGCGATGAAAAGAGCGATTATAGCAGCTGATATAGCTACAGAAGCTGAAAAGGAAGCGGATTCTGCTATAGCAGAAGCAATAGTGGATCCAGAAGAAATACCAAAAAAAGAAGAAATCGTGAAGGAAAAAGCAAATAATGCAATACATTTATCAAAGGAGGCCGAGAAAGTAAAGAATGTAGCATTAATACAAACAGAAATAACTAAAGCAGAAGCTTCAAAAACAAAAGCAGAGATATCTGCACAAGTAGCAGAAGTAGCACAAAGGGAAGCAGAGGAGGTCAGCACTAAAATAACTGATACGAGCAAAGCTGTAAACATGGCAACCTTAGCTAGTAAACGAGCAGAAGAAGCATTAGACAGAGCAAAAAAACATGCCGCTGAAGCACAAAGCGCATCCGAGGAAGTAAAGAATGCAACAACAGTAAATAAAGCGAAAGAAGAAAGTACCAAGGCGATACATGCAGAAGGAAGTGCAAATGAGGAAAGAATAATGGCAGAATTAGCAGCTGCAGTAGCAAAGGCAGAAGTAGCGAAGGAGGAAGCAAAAAAAGCAAAAGAAGAAGCTGTAAAGGCTAAGGAAGTCGCGGAAACTGCAGGAATGGCAAATAGTGCTAATAACGCAAAAACAAAGGCAAAAATAGAAGCTCAAAAGGCAAAGGAACAATTAGATCAAGCAGAAATATTAGCAAAGGAAATAAATTCATCAGAGTACATACCATCAGAGGATTCGCTATCCAGTGCAAAAAAAAAATCCTTAAAAGTACAACAAGTAGCGAATGCGGCAAAAATTGCAAAGGAACTAGCGATAAAAGCGGCAAGTGTAGCAACACATGTAGTGAAAGCAGAGAATGCAAAGGTAGAAGCACAGGAAACAAAGGAAACTGCATTAAAGACTAAAACAGAAGCGGAACAATACGAAGGAGGACCTAATGTCAGAGAAGCTAAAGAAGCAGCAAAGAAAACTGCAACTACGGCAGCAGATATAGCTACAGAAGCGGAAAAGGAAGCGGTCTCTGCTATAACGGAAGCTATAGTAGATCCAGAAGAAATACCAAAAAAAGAAGAAATCGTGAAGGAAAAAGCAAATAATGCAGTAACCTTATCAAAGGAAGCTATGAATGTAAAGAATGAAGCACTAATACAAACGGAAATAACAAAAGCAGAAGCAGCAAAAACCGAAGCATATAAAGCACTGGAGGATATAGAAAGAGAGGAGCAAAAAATAAAAGAGCTAGCTAGAAAGGTTGAAGAACCGGGCGAATCAGAAATACTTGATGTGGCAGTAAAGTTAGCTGAAGAGGAACTACGGAAAGTAACAATTGAAGCAGAAAAAGCAGGCGCTGCAGCAGAGAAGGTAAAAAAGGCAAATACGCTAGAAGAAGCGAAAACGGAAGCAATCAAAGCAATAGATGCTTCCCAAAAAGCACAGACAGCAGCGGAAATAACAAAAGCAGAAGCTGCAAGAGCAAAAGCTGAATTATCTGCACAAGTAGCAGAAGCAGCACAAAAGGAAGCAAAGGAGGCCACAAATAAAATAACTGATACGAGCAAAGCTGTAAACATGGCAACATTAGCAAGTAAACGAGCAGAGGAAGCATTAGACAGAGCAAGGAAACATGCCGCTGAAGCACAAAGAGCATCCGAAGAAGTAAAAAATGCAGCAACAGTAAACAAAGCAAAAGAAGAATGTACCAAGGCGATACATGCAGAAGGAAGTGCAAATGAAGAAAGAATAATGGCAGAATTAGCAGCTGCAGTAGCAAAGGCAGAAGTAGCAAAAGAGGAAGCCAAGAGAGCAAAAGAAGAAGCTGTAAAGGCTAAGGAAGTAGCTGAAAGTGTAGGAATGGCAAATAGTGCTAATAACGCAAAAACAAAGGCAAAAATAGAAGCTGAAAAGGCCATCGAAAAATTAGACAAGGCTGAAACATTAGCAAAGGAAGTAAGTTCTGCAGAGTACATAATAACAGAGGATTCCGTTCACGAGGCAAAACAAAAAGCAGTAGAAGCCGAACAAGCAGCCAATGCAGCAAAAATTGCAAAGGAACTAGCGATTAAAGCGGCAAGTGTAGCAACACATGTAGTGAAAGCAGAAAATGCAAAGATAGAAGCACAGCGAACAAAAGAAACTGCATTAAAGAGTAAAACAGAAGCGGAAATATACGAAGGTGGACCTAATGTTACAGAAGCTAAGGAAGCAGCAAAGAAAACTGCAACTACTGCTGCTGATATAGCTGCAGAAGCGGAAAAGGAAGCAGATTCTGCTATAGCAGAAGCTATGGTGGATCCAGAAGAAATACCGAAAAAGAAAGAAATCGTGAAGGAAAAAGCAAATAATGCAATACATTTATCAAAGGAGGCTGAGAAAGTAAAGAATGTAGCATTAATACAAACAGAAATAACTAAAGCAGAAGCTTCAAAAACAAAAGCAGAAATATCTGCACAAGTAGCAGAAGTAGCACAAAGGGAAGCAGAGGAGGTCAGCACTAAAATAACTGATACGAACAAAGCTGTAAACATGGCAACATTAGCAAGTAAACGAGCAGATGAAGCATTAGACAGAGCAAGAAAACATGCTGCTAGAGCAATAAACATAGCAGAAGAAACAAAAAAAGCGACAACAGTACAGAAAGCAAAAGAAGAATGTACCAAGGCGATACATGCAGAAGAAAGTGCTAATGAAGAAAGAATAATGGCAGAATTAGCAGCTGCAGTAGCAAAGGCAGAAGTAGCAAAAGAGGAAGCCAAGAGAGCAAAGGAAGAAGCTGTAAAGGCTAAGGACGAAGCGGAAACTGCAGGAATGGCAAATAGTGCTAATAACGCAAAAACAAAGGCAAAAATAGAAGCTCAAAAGGCAAAAGAACAATTAGAGAAAGCAGAAAAATTAGCAAAGGAAATAAGTTCAGCAGAGTACATACCAAAGGAGGATTCAGTGGACGAGGCAAAACAAAAAGCAGTAGAAGTACAACAAGTAGCAAATGCAGCAAAAATTGCAAAGGAACTAGCGATAAAAGCAGCAAGTGTAGCGACACACGTATTGAAAGCAGAGGACGCAAAGGTACAAGCACAGGAAACAAAGGAAACTGCATTAAAGACTAAAACAGAAGCGGAGCAATACGAAGGTGGACCAAATGTCACCGAAGCTAAGGAAGCAGCAAAGAAAACTGCAACTACGGCAGCTGATATAGCTACAGAAGCTGAAAAGGAAGCGGATTCTGCTATAGCAGAAGCAATAGTGGATCCAGAAGAAATACCAAAAAAAGAAGAAATCGTGAAGGAAAAAGCAAATAATGCAGTAACGTTATCAAAGGAAGCTACGAACGTAAAGAATGAAGCATTAATGGAAACAGAAATAACAAAAGCAGAAGCTGCAAAAGCAGAAGTATATAAAGCACTGGAAGATATAAAAAAAGAGGAACAAAAAATAAAAGAACTAGCTATAAAAGTAGAAGAAGCGGAAGCATCAGAAGTAGTTGATGTGGCAGTAAAGTTAGCTGAAGAGGAACTAAAAAAAGTAACAAGTGAAGCAGAGAAAGCGAACGCTGCAGCAGAGAAGGCAAAAAAAGCAAATACGCCAGAAGAGGCGAAAGCAGAAGCAATCAAAGCAGTAGATGCTTCCCAAAAAGCACAGACAGCAGCTGAAATAACAAAAGCAGAAGCTGCAAAAGCAGAAGTATATAAAGCACTGGAAGATATAAAAAAAGAGGAACGAAAAATAAAGGAACTAGCAAAAAAAGTAAAAGAACCTGAAGCATCAAAAGTAGTTGATGTGGCAGGAAAGGTAGCGGAAGCTGAACTAAAAAAAGTAACAAGTGAAGCAGAGAAAGCAAACGCTGCAGCAGAGAAGGCAAAAAAAGCAAATACGCCAGAAGAGGCGAAAGCAGAAGCAATCAAAGCAGTAGATGCTTCTATAGAAGCACAAAAAGCGGCAGAAATAACCAAAGTCGAAGCAGCAAAAGCAGAAGTATATGGAGCTCTAGAGGATGTAAGAAAAGAGGAGCAAAAAATAAAAGAGCTAGCTACACATGTAGAAGAACCTGAAGCATCAGAAGTAGTAGAAGTGGCAGTAAAGTTAGCTGAAGAGGAACTACGGAAAGTAACAATTGAAGCAGAAAAAGCTAATGCTGCAGCAGACAGTGCAAAAGAAGTAAATACGCTGGATGAAGCGAAAGAAGAAGCAATAAAAGCAATAAGTTCTTCTCAAAAAGCACAGACAGCAGCAGAAATAACAAAAGCGGAAGCTGCAAAAGCGGAAGTATATAGAGCACTGGAGCATATAAAAAAGGAGGGACAAAAAATAAAAGAGCTAGCAACGAAAGCAATGGAACCGGAAGCATCACATGTAGTAGAAGTATCGAAAAATGTAGCGGAAGCGGAACTGAAGAAAGTAAGAAGTGAAGCAGAAAAAGCAAACGCTGCAGCAGAGAAGGTAAAAAAAGCAAATACGCTAGAAGAAGCGAAAACGGAAGCAATCAAAGCAATAGATGCTTCCCAAAAAGCACAGACAGCAGCAGAAATAACAAGGGCGGAAGCAGCAAAAGCAGAAGCATATAAAGCGCTGGAGGATGTAAAAAGGGAGGAACTAAAAATAAAAGAGCTAGCTGCAGAAGTAGAAGAACCTGAAGCATCAAAAGTAGTTGATTTGGCAGGACAGGTAGCGGAAGCGGAACTAAAGAAAGTAACAAGTGAAGCGGAAAAAGCAAACGCTGCAGCAGAGAAGGCAAAAAAAGCAAATACGCTGGATGAAGCGAGAGCAGAAGCAATCAAAGCATTAGATGCTTCCCAAAAAGCTCAGACAGCAGCGGAAATAACAAAAGCGGAAGCTGCAAAAGCAGAAGCATATAAAGCGCTGGAGGATATAAAAAAAGAGGATCAAAAAATAAAGGAGTTAGCAACGAAAGCAAAGGAACCGGAAGTATTAGAAGTAGAGAAAAGAGCAGCTGAAGTGGCAAGAGAGGTTGCTGAAACTGAAATAAAGAAAGTAAAATGTGTAGCAGAAAAAGCAAACGCTGCAGCAGAGAAGGCAAAAAAAGCAAATAAGCTAGAAGAAGCGAAAGCAGAAGCAACTAAAGCAATAGACGCTTCTAAAAAGGCACAAAAAAAAGCGAGAATATCTATATATAAAACACAATTTGAATACTTAAAAGTGATAATGCAAGACATATTAGAATCATCGGACACATCTGATGATGAAGGTGATGACGTAGTGGATAAAAATGAAGAAGTGACACAGGAAGTCGAAGTTCACGGAAATAAAGAAAACGATCCTGCAGAAGAAGGAGAACCAACAGTACAAGCACAGGCACTGCGAGGTGATGCAAGGTCAAAAGAAAAGGACACAGGCGAAACACAAAAAAGCGAACAAGTAGTAGATGACGAGGTGGTTCATGAATTACTTTCAGGAACGCATAATACTACTAACCAAACATATATAACAGAAAGCGGCCTCTTCAGAACGGTGTTTGATAGGATCCAAGATTATGTTATGTAGTAGTATTTGAAGCGAAACGTGGCCCATTGTTTTAAAAGTAAGGAACAATGGTAAGAGGGAAATGTTACCTTTCGTGAGTGATATGCATTGCAAAGCCCTAATAGCTACAATGAGGTAAGGATGGATGATGACATTTCCAATGGACTGCATAAAAAATTTATGTACGTTAATAACATTTTTAACAGTAAAAAAGTTATTACTATTTCAACAATAGACCCATTTTTTATTTTTTTATTTTTTTTATCGTAAACTATACTCCGATTTGGAGTAATTTTTGTATTCTTCTAAAAACACCCAGAATTTTTATTTTAATTTTTGTATCCTACTTCTGCATGGTGCCACACTTAGTGTGCAATGTTATGTAAAGGTGTTATCACCTGCTGGGAGAATACACTGAAAGAGGTCAGGTGTTTACAGGGTTACACACCCTTAGCAATGATTGAGGCATGTTATTATGCGTTAGTTTCTTTGCTCATATTATTACATGAGTTTATTTTTAAAGGGAAAATTATTGGAACGTTCTATTTTTTGTGCGGTCATTGATGCACAGTTTAGCTCCATTTTTTTTTTTTTTTTTTTTTACACTCCGTACACTTTAAAATGAGACAACTTTTTTTTTTTCAGAATTTTCCAAAATGAAGAGGCACTTTCGTGACACACCCATTTTCATTTTTGTACGTTCCACTAGAAAATGACACCTTTGCTTAATGAGAAAAAAATTCTAAGATCAAACATAATGGAAAGGAAATTACCGTAACAGAATGCCGCTTCACTTAAACAATGCATGCTCCTTTCTTTCGTATTCCCCACGTTATTCTGCAGTCACGTGAAATGAACTGTGCTGAATAAACACAATAAGTGACTTCCACTTTGTGCAAAATTAAAAATGGAAAAAAAAAAAAATTTGATCACGAGCAAAAGGAAAGTAATTTCCCAGGTGACTCGTATTTTTTGTCCTCCTTAAAAGATTAATATGCATTTTTTCTTAGCAGGTTAGTTCTGCGCAGTTATTCTCCACCTTTCTTCACCTCTGGACAGTCTTAGCACGGGTACATTTTGCTAACTGAAAGTTAGTGTATCATATCAAGTATATTTTTTTCCTCCCCTCATTTTCACTTTTTAATTTGAAATTTACTCAAACGGTCTCGCAAAGAAAAAAAAAAAAATGTAAATGAAGAATACGGTTAAAACTGTTTTTAAAACTACACAATTATTTTACACCCTTTTTGGCAATCTTTAAAATGTTAAAGTTTCTCTTTCGCAAAAAATGAAGTCCAATTTGAAAATTACCCTTTACATCATTTCTGTATTTTGGTATCTGCACATCCAAGATGCTCAAAAGTGTGCGACTGTAAATGCTGAGAAGGCCAGCTTAAGAAATGGATGGTCAATAAAAAATGGCACCTTACACAATGGGGGAAATAATTTAAATGGAGAAAATGCTGATTATCTGAATGGCACAGTTGGGGGAAATTCCAAAGTAGAAGCAACAGAGGAAGGATTATCAGGACAATCTGAGGAAAAAGTAGTTGAGGCACAAGAAGAAGAATCCGTATTGCAACCAAATAATGAAAAAGCGGAAGAAGAGGTAGAACAAAAATCAGAAGACACTGAAACACAAACCAAAGGAGCGGCACAAGCTAAAGAAGGAACAATAGAAGCAGATCAAGATTCTCAAGCGACTCAAGGTTCTCAAGTTAATCAAGATGCAGCGAAGGAAATAAAAGAAAGCGAAGAAAAAATAAAAGAAGCCTTACAACAAGCTACAGATGCAAAAGGGGAAGCAGATGCAGCTGTAGAGGCAGCAAAAGGAGCAAACGCTAATAAAGAAGAAACAGTAAAACAAAAAGGAATAGCGGAAAAAGCCCTGGAAAAAGCAAAAAATGCTGAAACAAGTGCTCAACAAGCAGAAGATAAAGCGAAAATAGCATTGGAACGATCAAAAGCAGAAGTATCAAAAACAAAAGCAGAAATATCTGCACAAGTAGCAGAAGTAGCACAAAAGGAAGCAAAGGAGGCAAGCAGTAAAATAAATGGTACAAACAAAGCCGTAAACATGGCAACATTAGCAAGTAAGCGAGCAGACGAAGCATTACACAGAGCAAGGAAACATGCCGCTGAAGCAAAAAGTGCAGTCGAAGAAGCACAGAAGGCAACAACAGTACAAAAAGCAAAAGAAGAATCTACCAAGGCTAAGCATGCAGAAGAAAGTGCGAATAAAGAAAGAATAAAAGCAGAATTAGCAGCTGCAGTAGCAAAAGCAGAAGTAGCAAAAGAGGAAGCAAAAAAAGAATTGGAAGAAGCAAAAAAGGCTGAGCAAAGAGCAGAAGCAGTAGGAATAGCAGATAATTCTAATAGTGCAAAGGAGAAGGCTAAAATAGAAGCAGAAAATGCAAAACAAGAACTAGACAAAGCAGAAAGATTAGTAAAGGAAGTAATTTCAGCAGAGTACGTACTAACAGAAAATTCAGTATCCGGTGCAAAACAGAAAGCTTTAGAGGCGCAACAAGCAGCGGATGCAGCAAAAAGTGCAAAAGAAGAAGCGCTAAAGGCAGCAAGCGTAGCAGCAGATGCATTAAAAGCAGAAGCATATAAAGCACTGGAGGATGTAAAAAAAGAGGAACAAAAAATAAAAGAGCTAGCAACAAAAGTGAAGGAATCTGAAGCATCAACAGTAGAGAAAGAAATAGCGGAAGTGGCAGAAAAGATAGCTGAAGAGGAACTACAGAAAGTAACAATTGAAGCAGAAAAAGCAAACGCTGCAGCAGAGAAGGCAAAAAAAGCAAATACGCCAGAAGAAGCGAAAGCAGAAGCAATCAAAGCAATAGATGCTTCCCAAAAAGCACAAAAACAAGCAAAAACATCTGTACAGAAAATAGAATTCGAATATCTGAAACTGATAAAGCAAGACGTCTTAGAACCATTGGACACATCTGCAGAGGAAAGTCATAACATAATAGATAAAAATGAAGAGGTAGCACAGGAAGTCGAAGATCACGGAAATAAAGAAGACGATCCTGAAGAAGAAGATGAAACAACATCAGACGTTCAGGAAGGAAACGAAGGTGAGTTCGATCAACAAGAATTAGACAATGAAGAGTTGGAAGAAGAGGAACAGGAAGAGTTCGAAGAAGAAGAGGAAGAAGTTGAAGAAGAAGCGACAAACAAATCAGAGGCAGACGAAGGAGCGTCAGAGAAAGTAAACCAGGAAGGAGAACAAATGGGAGGTAGCACGTCCCCTAGTGACACTACGCATGAAGAACAAAATTCAAGTGTGCAATCCCCAGAACAGGGTAACAAACCATTAAGTGATAGCAAAGCCCAAGCGCTCCTCGCAGACAACAATAAGGATCTTATGGACTTAAAAAAAAAAGCTGACCAAATAACCAAAAATATAATGAACACACTTGACGGGGATACGGGAGTCCTAGACACGCTCAAGGATTTCGCAAAAGATTTGAATCAGTTCATTTTGGACTTGTAAAGAATTGCTAGTGAAATATTTCACGTTTGTAAGCAATACCGTCAGGTATGTGCCCCTCTACTGCTTTAAAAACTGACTCGAAGATAGCTACATTTATTCTTAGAAAAACGATGGAGTAGCCTCTTCCGAGGGGAAAAGCAATTAAAAGGGGAGACTCCGAAAAAAGCCACTGACGCGACTGCTCTTGGAGGAAGCAACGGGGGAAGTTTCCTCCAAACTTGGTACCCCTAAGGACAATGTGACAAAAACAGAGAAACTGCAAAAGTGCAGAAAAGATATCCTTCGGTATGTCGAAAGAAGACATTTCTATTACAGGAAGTAATGTACCATGTGGCATCTGCGGTTGCGCATATGTACTTATATGTACGTAAAAGTGGTTGTCTTACCGCGTTTTAACGGATTATTATAATGGTACCTTTTTTCGTTTTGTCTACAAGAAGGAAGCGTCAGAGGAACTCCATTTTTGCGGTTCTGCTGAAGAGCTACGCGAAGTAATAATGAGTCCTCTCGTATTTTTTTTAAAATTTATTTAAATTTTTTTTTTTCGTGTAGTTTTCCATTTTTCCATTTTATACTTTTCTATTTTTTCTTTGCGAAACAATGTAAACAAAACAGGGTAGTTACCAAACGATGGGCAATTCCCTCTACAACTGGGCCAAAAAAAAAAATTCAGGCGAAAAATTCCCCGTAGGTTTCTGTGCAACCGCTAGGGGAAAATCTGACCCGTCTGTCTGTGGTTCCCCCCAATTTTTGTACACCATTTAGGTAAAAATATCTCTTTATGTAAAATAAGTGACTTCAACTTTGTGTAAAATAAAAAAAAAAAAAAAACAAAAAAAAGTCATAGAAACTTTTTTCTTTCAGATGTTACTACGTGTATATGTTTTTCTTCTTCCTCGTCCCGCCTCGCACATGTAATACCACGCCTTTACGCATACTGTGAGGGGGCAAAACGAACCCGTTAAAAATGTCTATTGAACACGCACACAATATTATTGGAAAAAATATACATAAAATGGGGGCATTGACGGAAGAATTAATATCATTTAAGAGGTGCATTCTCCACGCGCAAGGGATCACTACATGTAACCATTTAAAAGTGTTGTTCGCACTTCGGATATGTACACATTATATTATTACATATATACTTATATATATATATATATATTTTTTTTTTTTCCGTCGCTTCTCCAATGTTGCTGCACCGTGGACCGCATGCGATTCAAAGGAACAATGTCGTTGCCATTTTAACTTGTCCGTTCTGCCCCTCCGATTAGAACCTGCAATTTTTAATTTACACATTTTAATTTACAATTTGCACCTACATTTTTTTAACTACATTTTTCATCTACATTTTTCATCTACATTTTTCACGTTGCACTTTCCAATGTGCCACTCAAAAGGACGATTTAAAAGTCGCAGTTAAGGATTAACTTTTTCTGATGTGTACATTTTATAGTAACAACTGGCACCTTTCCATTTTTGCTGTTTCCGCTCTCAGCGCAGTTATTTTTTACCAATTCAATTTGTTCTATTATATAGACACATAGGAAAGATAAACGAAACAGAAAGGGAAAGATAATTTCCTCTTGAAGCAAAAATACGTCTTGTGAAATAGCACCCCAAGTGCTCACCTCTTGCTTTGTTTCATCCATATCGAAAGAGGTCACTTTCCTTTTTTTTTTTTAAAAAAAAATTATACACATATAGACATATACATAATGAAGCGCATTTGGAGTTTTTCTCTTTTTATATTTTTCCTTAATTTTTATATGCTCCAGCATAGCGTGGTAAAGAATGAAATAAGCAATGGCAGGACACCTAACCTTAGGATCGAGCATCCATCTCATGGCAAAAATAATGCTGATATGAACAACGGCGGTGGTGGCAACAACTCAGAGAATAACCCAAATGAGCAAAATGGGAATAATGAAAAAACAGGAAAAACGAAGGAGGAAGAAGCGGATCTACTCATGGAAGCACAAAACGAAAACGAAAAAAAGCAGATAGAAGAAATAGTTGAAAAAGCAGAGTTATTCGCTGAAGAGGCAAAAATGTTAGAGGACTTGGCATCCAAAGCGTCTCAAACGGTAATCAAATTTTTGGGCAACATTTCAGAGGGGCAAATAGCGTCAGAGTCTAAAGTGGATGCCATTCTGACAGCGAGAGACGCAGAAAGAGGGAAGGACGATGCTATGAAGGCTGCCAAGAGAGCTGAAGCGGCCAAAACTGTAACAGAGGCAAACCAAGCAATGGCTCAAGCGGAAAATGCGAAGAAATTAACAGAATTTGCGGCCAAACTGGCAAAAGAAAGCGCAATAGAAGCACTGAATGATGCCGGAAAGAATTCCGAAGCATCCGAGTTGGCCAAAATGAAAATCCCAATTCCAGTAAATTTGAAGCCGAAAAAGGAGGATTTGAAAAAGCGAGACAAGAACAAACAGTCACCAGCGGTAGCAGCAAAACTTGAAGTAACGCCTGCCGCAAAAGTAGCGACTCCAGCGGGGAATGCTACAAAGGTAAACGGAGCTCCGGCCACCCCCCAACCCACATCAGGAGGCAAAGTGGCGAAAGAAGCAATCGAGGAATCCGCGGGAAGCAAGTCAAATTCGCACTACGAAGAAAAAAGCTTAAAGGAAGGAACCGCAGAGGCAGAAAAGGGCCAAGAACAAGGACAGCAGGCTGAGTTCGAAAGTCTTCAACAGAAACAAACGAATGTATTTTATAATGTGGTGCAATTTTTTATAAGTAAAATTAAAGCGTTTGTCAATTTTTTTAAATTCTGGTAAAGTTAACCTGACGCGTTGGTGAAAGGAAAAGGCTGAACGTACAATGCTGAGGTGCCGTACCCGCAAAAATGATGAAATAATGAGGGAAGAAAAAAAAAAAAAAAGCATCCTTTTTGTGCCATTCTGTACTTGTTTCTACGCCCATTACAGGATAAAAAAGGAAAAAAAATGTTAAACATAACACGCACTGATTTTTATTTGCCCATAAATGTAACATGTCATGTGTAGACCTATCAAAATGCCATGATGAAAATCCCCCCCCCTGCAATGTGCATGATTGCATTTTCCGTTTTACTCTGCTTAGTAGAGTCAACAACTAATGAGACAACTACGTCTCCTTAAAATATAGTTATGTGTATTTCCACCCCCTCTCTAAATGGAATAAATTAATCTCAAAATGGGGTAACATCACATGTATGTTCACCTCATGGGATAGATAGCCTCCAGCTAGTCAACCCCAATACCATGTCATTCTCTCTTATGCTATTTCCAATCACCAATGGTGAGTTATATTAAGCGCACAATGATGATCACTGAGAAATATCACATTGGAGAAGCGCACAGGGAGAAACTTTTGTTTGTACAAAATTGTTTTCGAGAAAAAAACTCTGTTAAGGAAATTCTTTCCCACACTCGGCACTTGAGCATAGTGGATTCATACTCCCTTTTTGATACCTATAACCTGACACAAATTTAATCAACTGGGAAAATTTTTTCATGCTCATAATTTAAAAAAGAGAAATAGAAATAAAGAATGCCACGATTTTGTCTGCACATAATGACACACGGAGGTGCGTCCCCTTTTAGTATTTAAAAAAAAAAAAATTTCTTCCTCAAAAGGTGCTAATAGAATAAAGCACATTTACTGGGTAGACACTGATTTGTGGCCCACCTATGAACTACTCCAGAAATTACTCCTAGTTGAGACATTCTAGGTGTATGTATTATTCTGTTTTATTCTATTTTTTATTTTATTTTCCGCTTACCTTGGGCCGTTAAATAAAAGTGCATTTCACATGGATCATTGAAAGGTCCTTCAGATAAATATATTTATCACACAATAAAGCCGATGAGCCTCCTTCCGCAAGAAGCGCGAAGCTTTTTTTTTTTTGCTCTCCGACAACCAGACAAGTTCTTAGTTGAGTCTTCCTGAGGGTGAAAATGGAACGAACAACTGCAGGCAATGAGTGGGAACAAAAAGGAACACATACATAAATGTGTACGTAATATACATCCGTATATAACACGTGTGCATGCGCAGGGACTGAAACATACATTTAAGTGGCATTAACAAAATTAATATCATCTATTGATCCTTAACGCACTGAGAATTTTTTTTTTTTTTTCTCAACCTTGTGTCATACTCTGTTTATTTCACTTAGCTGACTTAAATATATGTATGCTTTCCCCTTGGTGTGTGATCCTAAAATCTGGCAAACTTAAACTTTTACTTATCCGATAATATTAAGCGTCCCCTTCTGGGAAAAGAAGAAAAAAATTGAATCCAAGGAATGGCTTTCCCATAGTCGGATCCCCTTAGATTTTCCACTTTTTTAAATTGGTTTAAAATAGTTAGGTTCCACCATTTTAACGCACTGTTTTAGAATGAGGCAATTCCTCAGGATCACCATTTTCATTTCTCTTTTAAATTTATACATGCAGAAAAATGGGGCTGTATGGGGTAAAATTCTAAATGTGAATAAAAACAAAGCGAGGAATGGAATACCAGAGGAAGGAGCTCCCTCTGAAAGTGAACATCCAACAAGCGCGCAAAAACAGAAAGACGAGGACAGCAATAAAGAAGTAATGAAACAAACAACGGAGGATATTACAAAATTTACGGATGAAGCGAAGGAAGAAAAAAATAAAACAGCGCACGAATCTTTGAAGATAACCAATCAGCACGTCCTGGAGCCTGTGGAAATATCATCACAGGATGCTGATAAGGTAAATGGTAAGAATGAGGAAGTAGAAGAGGAGGTGCAGACGATGGAAGTGGAAGATGATGTTGATGAAGAAGAGGAGCAGGAGGAAGACGACGATGGAGACGATGATGACGACTATGATGATGGGGAGGAGGAGGGGCAGCAGCTGCAAGGTGAAGCGCAGGAGGGAGAAGAAGTCGAAAAAGCAGCCCAGGAAGGAAAAGACGCATCCCCCAATGGCACGCAAGCTCATCCGGGAGATTGCCAATGTCGCCCCGATATAGAAGAATATTTTAATTCAACGGAAGGGCCCCTGAAGGATCTGATCAAGATAATCAAAGGAGACAAAGAACTTGAAAATAGAATGAATGACATTATCAAAATCATGGTTCTCTTCTTTTTACAATTATAAAGTTGGAAAAAAAATTGCAAAAGAGTTTTTACTGTATATTGGAAATTTACTTGTAAAGTAAAAACCTTCTGAACATTTTACGCTGAAAAAAGATCCCCATCTAGGATATGTGTACAATCCAACGTTTGTTCACGTTGAAGCGGTCAGAATTGTACAAATGGAAATTTTTGAAAGTGAAACAGTTCAAGTTTGCGTGTTTGGAAATGACTCCTTTTTTAATGACCATCATTTTTGGGGGGGCTGCATAATTGGTAAGCCACCAAAAGGAGAAAAAATGTAAAAGGAATCGTGGCAAAATGTCCAAAATGGCCAACATCCGACAAAAAATGTACATGGGTTGTTGTTGCACAACCTATAAAAGTACATATACTTTACATCAAAAATGTCCAAAATGACAAACTGTATAATTTCGCTACGTTTTGAGAAAATTGTACATATATGTGTCGGGAACAAGTACACCTATTTTGGGAAGTTTGCCAGGTGCCCAAACTTGGCTCTACAAGCCTTTATCAAAATAGTCCCATTTCACGGCCATACACATTTTATACAATTATTGTACAATTCCTCGCCTGCACTTTCCCCTTTTTTGAGCAGTGTCCAAGGTACTCTTTTTTCCATTTGCCCCTTTATATAATCCGCAGCGAAACCTTTATTCCTTAATTCATCTGCACTACCAAAGAATGTACAATATTTTTCTCGCGGACACGAAAATGGGAACAAACCATCAGTGCGTTCCGAGTGTGCTTACATATACTTACCTCATGTTATTAAATACCTTTTATATCTGCGCGCTCTGCTTAGGCTCACTGTACAACAAAAAAGCGAACTGAAAATGCGTAATAAAAAAAGGGGAGTATGAATACAAAAGTAGGTATCATATACTCTGCGAAGTGTTGTACGTATTCATTTTATCAAATAAATGAAAAAGAAGTGAGCCCCTTCCTTTTCTTTTTTGACAATTTTCTGTGACAAATTTATATTAGGACATTTTTTCTTTTTTTGGCTAACTTTTTTTCGACTAATATTATACCTAAATTATAGTAAAATAAAGCGGAAGACGCAACGTTTTATCTCCTTTATGCAGAAACTGTTATTCCCATTTTGTGAGAACTGTGCATCTAACAGATGTGTATAACCATAAAAGGAGGCAGGGCGAAACATCTCCAAGAGAACCTTCGCGAACCCGCGCACAATTTGGAACACCTTTTCAAAAATACATAATTAGAACTTAGAAAGGAAAATAAATTATAAAAACAGAAAAAATTATGGACATAAAAATTTGTAACAAAATAAATGAGCATTTTAAATCCTAAGTAAAAGAAATTTACCAAACAGATCAAAATAAAGTAGGAAAAATTTTTTTTTCACTTATATTGATTACACATTAACATGTGAACACTTTCATACAATACAAAATCAAAACCAAAAAAAAATTCATATATTTACTACACCCCAAAATCCGGAACCCTGAACTTGGAACCTCTTCCTTAGGAACATCAACCTCAGGAAGACTTCCCTAAGCAACAGAGTCTTCCTCCCTAAACCCGCAATCTAAACTTGGAACCTGTTCCTTAGGAACACCTTCCTTAGGAAGAAAGTCATTCTCCCTAAACCCGGAAACTGAACGTGAAACACTCTCCTTAGGAACATCTTCCTTAGGAACAAATCCTTCCACCCTAAAACCGAAACCTGAACTTTCAACCTCTATCTCGGGATCCTGAAATCTGTCCCACTTTACCTTAACCCGAGACCCACTTTATCCTTAACCCGAGACCCACTTTATCCTTAACCCAAGACCCACTTTAACCTTAACCCGAGACCCACTTTATCCTTAACCCGAGACCCACTTTATCCTTAACCCGAGACCCACTTTATCCTTAACCCGAGACCCATTTTATCCTTAACCCGAGACCCACTTTCCCATAACCGCGGTCCCACCATACCATTAACCCGGTTTCCATATATCCTCAAACCCTCTCCAACACCCTGAATCATCATTCTAACACACCTAACCTTTCATTTTACCAACGCTTAACCTTTCATTCTTACAACCATCCTTCCGAGACCACTAACAACACCTAATTGCACCATCCCACTCAATTCCCTTCCCTCCTTCAATTTTTCTTTTCTTCTTTTTTTTTTTTCTTTTTTATTTTATTTCACCTTCCTTTTTTGTTTTGTACGCTTTTATTTTTAGTCTTTAGGTTTTAGGGTATCAGGTTCAGGGTTCAAGCTGTTGGGCTTACGATTTAGGGTTAAGGGTTCAGGGTTTAGGGTTGAGGATTTAGGATATAGTGTTTAGAGTGAAGGTTTTGTAATTTATCCTTTATGTTATAGGGTTTAGGTTTTAGGGTTCAGGGTTCACTTTTTAGATGTTGGACAGGGTTAATGATTTAGGGTTTTGATTGTCCGGAGTTCAATTTTGGGGATTTAGGCTTTAATCCTTAGGGCATAGTAATTAGAGTTAAGAGATTAGGGTTTAGAGTTGGGTGTTCATGTTTTAGGGTTCAGGGTTTCAGTGTTGAGGTTTGAGGTTTGAGGATTTAGAGTTTCAGGATTTGTGCTTTAAGTTTCAGGGTGAAGGGAATGTGAAATCGGGGTTAAGGTAATGTGGGTCTCGGGTTAAGGATAAAGTGGGTCTCGGGTTAAGGATAAAGTGGGTCTCGGGTTAAGGATAAAGTGGGTCTCGGGTTAAGGATAAAGTGGGTTCTGCGTTAAGGTAAAGTGGGTTCCCGGTTAAGGTAAGGTGGAAAATAGGTGTGATGTGTGGAGAATAAGTGAAAAATTGGAAAATAGAAGTTCGAATTTAGATTTTATGAACAGCAATATGGAATGGTGTTTAATCATCTAAGAGAGGGTAAAAAAGTTTTTAGGGATACAAGGATGAGAGGTTGGCGGGGTGTTATCTGTGTAAGAATGAAGGGTTATAGTGTTAGAATAAATGGGTTAGGGGTTATTGAATGAAAGGATTAAGGGTGGTATAAGGAAGGTTGTTAGGGGTGGTAGAATGAAGTGTGTTGGGTACTACAGTGAAGGTTTTAAGGGTATTAGAATGAAGGGTTAGGGGTATTAGAATGATGGTGTAAGGGGTGTTAGAATGATGGTGTAAGGGGTGTTAGAATGAAGGCTGTTAGTGGTGTAAGAATATGGGTTTGGGGGTTGTGTCCTAAGGTTTTCTATGTTATGCGAACAACAATACGTCGTGGTGTTCACCTAGCCGCGGTGATTAATTAGGTTTTAGGTGGAATGAGGAGAGGGTGTGATGAAGGAAGAATAAGATAAAAGTAGAGCAGAAAAGAAGGAAGGAAGAGTGAAAAAGGAAGAAAAACAACAAAAAAAAAAAAGAAGGAAAAGAAAAAGTAAAAAATGTATCCTTTCTTTAGTTTTATTTGCTCAGATAAAGGAGGCAACCGTCACAATCAGCCAACTCCGACCATTTCATGGGACCGCAAAGTACACATTTTCTTGTCCTTGTTCCCGAAGTGGAAGCATATCCTCTACGGATAAGCCAATGTATTATGGCATACCCTTGGCATTTCCTCGGGTTCAACTCTCCAGAAGATCTCCCTATTTACGAATTAGGAAAAAAAAAAAAAACAGTCCGCGGAAAAAAACAGACGCAGGGTTATATTCACAGTTAAGCGGGGAAGCACGCCACCGCGCAGGCTGCATGCGCAAGTTTATACATCTCCGTAGGGGGATTCTGTCCAGGAAAAAAAAATTACCCACACTTTTTGGGAAAACAAAATGGAAAGGAAAAAAAGCGTCAAGTGGTGAATGTGCACACACCACCCCCCCTATGCTCAGTTAATTTGAAATGTGACAAAAAAAAAAAAATAAATAAATAAATAAAAAACTTGAAATGAAGTAAACCACACCGAAAAGTACACATGTTACTTCATGAAACTGGTAAAGAAAATCACCACTTCCTCATAACAGCGCAGCTCTTAAAAACTTGAAATGCTCGGGTAGCAGAAGTTTCACCATAGCAACGAAGCAACAAGTCTTCAAGGACGAATAGTACATCGCGTGGACAAACATATTCACTCATCATGACCCTTGTTCAAATGTGCCCTCTTCCTTGCCATGTAGTCACTATCTGCCGTGTGTCTAACCTTTTCACGATTTTGCAAAACATCCATTCCACCTTCTATCACGTTTTCTTTCTCTTTTCACGTCACCGTGGGGTCACGAAAAAGGATGTAAAAAAAAAGAAAAAAGAACAGGAAAAAATTTTTAAAACAATTCGTGGATACAGAAAAAAAAAAGGAAAAACATCTTGTAACACCATCCCATGCTCTTTTTTGTTCAATTTTTTTTTTTTTAATGCCTAGATTTTTCTTCTCTAACCCAAATCAAATTACGCCTTGTTCGGAATGTTAATATACATGTCTTTACAATGCGAGAGGAAGCAAGAGAGAAGGGCGTCGCAGTTGCTCGTGGGCTTGTGTTCGTGCTTGCGTGTGTATTTGTAAGTACTACGTATGTTTTATAGAGTATGATATATTGCGTTCAGTTAGGTTGCCTGTGCGTGTTCCACAAGGTGCTTGTCCTTTTCTTTTTTTTTCTCGTGATTTAATTTATTTTCCTTTGCATTCGTTTGGTATTTTAAAAATGCATTTTAATCCTTTTCTTTTTTTTTTTTTTTTTTTTGAAATATTTATAATTAAAAACTAACAACATTATACTAAATAAATCGTTTGGGGGGGCACAATAATGGAGAAATGGAGAAGGAAAAGAAAAAAAAAAACGTGATAGGAAAATGAGAAATGTTACTGACTAAATTTTTTTATTAATTATATATGAAGAATGCAAAAGAAAAAATAATTAAAAAAAAAAGGGGAAAGAAAAACGCGAGTGCTTAGGTGTAGCTGGCAAAACGTGGTTAACAAAGCGTCATTGGCCAAACGTAGCTGGCGAACTGTGGCGGGCAAAGCGCGACGGCCGAGGCGTAAACACCGAAACGCAACTTGCAAAGGACAGCAACACCCGTGAATGAAGACTTGAGATTCTCATTTTCCTAACGGGAGTTACGAATTCACTTTTGCATATATGCTTGAAAATTGAAATTATGCTTTTGGAAAACGCCTTGCTTAACAAAATGTGAACCTCTTAGATGTTCTATAAAAGGGGGGAAGCAATTCAGAAGGAGACGTTTAAAGGGAAGGGGATCACTAAAAGTTACATGGAAACCGCTTTGAAGCATCCTTTCATGCACACATATACATGAACATTTTCACAACACAGGGTGTAAAGCCCCACGTAAAACAGGTAATACGCACACACTGAGCCCCCTTCACAGGTAACTAACAGTGTCTTCCCCCATGAAGGGCACTTCGCCGGGTATAAACTTACCGGTTCATCCATTAGCTCGCTCGCCCTTTTATAACCCAGCACACCCAAGAAGGTGGGAAAACGGCCTAACTTGACTCCTCATCCTGGCTATTCACAGATTCTCCCCTGTTGCTATGTTCATCAGCTCTCTCTTCGCTTTCGCGCCAATCCTTAGAATTATCCTTATCATTGGCACTGTCATTTTTTTTTCTGCCCTCCTCCTTATCCGTATTAAAAGATATAGATTTAGAAGCACGCTGCTTTTTTGAATGTTTACTAGAATTTCTAGTTTCATCACTATATTCATCATTACTATCATATTTGGATTTATAATTATCCTTTCTGTCATGTCTACTTTTACGTTCATACTTATCGTCTCCAGCACCTCCTCCTCTGCTTACTCTTCTACTGCTACTTCGGTAGTATTTATCATACTTTCTTTTTTCTTTATATCTTGGGCTGTCATTTCTATAATCCCTGGATCGTCTACTCCTACTACGACTTCTGTCGTAATCTTTATTTCTATATTCTTTGTAACTACTTTTAGGGTAATAGCTTTTTTTATCCCTATAACTTTCCATCCTTCTGTCGTAGCTATTTCTAGACCTAAACCTTTCCCTCGATCTATCATCTCTCCTTCTTATTTTATCTCTAGAATAGGATCTGTATCTAGAATTCGATTTAGAAATGTATCTTTTTCTGCTTCTATAATCTGAATATTTTCTATAGGGATATTGTCCTTGTGGGACTCCTCCTCCCTTTTCTTTATATCTCATAACTCTTGGATCTGATCTTCCCTTCTGGGCTACAAAAACTTCTACTCTATTTCCATCTATCTCCGCCCCGTTCATTTCTTTCAGTGCTACCTCAGCATCTTTGGGGTCGTAAAATTCAACAAATCCGAAGCCTCTCGGTTCCTTCGTGTAGTAGTCTATCGGTAAGTACACATCTTTGATGGCTCCAAATCTTTTAAATTTTTCTCGTACCATCGATGGCGATGTGTCATACTTCAGCTTCCTGATCAACAGGGACATGGGCTGGTTCCTCTGGTTCATGTAGGGCCCCATCTTCTATGCGCTAGTATACGTTCTGTGTGTTTGTTCGTGCGGCGTATGCCGCGTGGTATGCTTCGTGCTTTTCACTCTACGGGGTGTGCTACTTCTGGCCTATTCTGACCAACCTTAGCCCACTTTTCTCAGTTGCGTCGACACACTTCTTCGCTACGCTTGCCCACTGACAACCTTTTACCTTCCCTGGAAAACACTTTCCAACTTGAGTGCAATCCTCTGGCAAAGTCTGCGCGACCGTTACAACGTCTCGACGTGGCAGTCGAGTTAAATACGTACTACGGGGATGCGCGATGGTGCCCTCGGCGACCTGTGCTTCTCTGCTACGCAGACATGTATCCTTACGTGCTATATATATATGTGTGCATATATATGGGTATATGTTTAAATATACAAAAGCGTTAAATGGAGGACATGCGGAGATTCAAACGAGGGCTAAACTGGAGGGCGACTCTGCGCAGATGCACGGTTCTGGAAAACGCGGGTCTGCACTTGGTTCGGCCGATTCGGCTAGTTTACCTGTCCTTCTGTTAAACGTAAGCTGGATTTGTCAGCTGCTCCCTCGAGGCACAAGTTCTTAGAGGGGCTTACGTGTTCACTTATATATGCATACATGTGTCCGCTCACGTAGGTACTTGCTTATACCCAACCTCAGCGGTGTCCTATGCATATGCACACACGTACATACGCGCATGTACATATACATATATAAACGTACCCTCCGTGTGGGCGTCACAAATGCTAGTACAACACGGAACCCAGCACGAACAATTAAAAACAGGTTTACGACTGAATTAAAAAATTAAAGGGGCGACGGCAGGGGGGGGCGTATATATGGAAAGGCGTACGCATGGAGGGTTGGTGTAAAAAAGGCACAGAGAAGGTACACAAAACATACATATAAATAATATTTTCTACATATACGCATATAAATCCGTATACCTGTGCATATACTTCACATTTTTGCAACTTCACATATATAGATATATACGCAAGTGCCTAGAAGCACATGGGGGATATACATACTAAAGTTCGGCAAGGTAAACAAGCGCGCGGGGATATGTATGTACATATATGTATATATACGTATGTAGATATATGTACGTGCATATATGTACGTATATATATGTACGTATATATATTTGAAGGGGGGCTGGGGGGCGTACTGGCTGTGGGGAAGGAGATGCCTTTTTAAAATATTAAAAAATTGAAAACTCTACCAGTATTTACTAATTTCTTCTTTTTTCTCTCTATTTTTTTTTCTTCAAACATTTCGAGATTTTTCTCATAAAAGAGTAAAACAGTAATTGAATAAAAAAAAAGAAAAAACTGAACACGCAAAAACTAAATCGACAGGTGAAGGATTTAATTTTATTGCAAGCGTTGGGCTTAAAAGTGAACAAAATTGTGAAGAAAAAAAGTAAAGTAAAATTTGTAGGAGAGAAAACGCCAAGTAAATGCGAAGGGCGGAAGAAACATGAAAAAAAGAAAAAAACACGAAAGAGGGGAAGAAAAAGAGAATGAAAGCGAAAATTAACGGAAGGTGACAAAAACGGGAAGAGAAGCAAAGCGCAGCGAGGTGACGCCGAACGCTGCAAAAAGCGACGCGCAGGCGGGGGCAAAGTGCGGCAAAGAAGAAACTACCTCGTTCTATATGCGCAAAGTATATATATACTTATATTATACATATATATATATGTAGATTACATGTATACGCCACTATGCTATACTGCAGCAACTTCTAAACACTGGCAATTTATATGGTGCAGATAATGCTTCTATGGTGACGCGCGGGGGCTGCTGCACTTTTATTTTTTCGTAGCATAATGGATAAACGCAGAAAGAGAAGCACTTGGAGAAAGCTTTAAAATATATATTTCTCACCCCAAAATATATGCAGAGCATATAGCAAAATGAGAATGAGAACACAGCAAAAAATAGCGTAAAGAATAGCGCAAAAATACAGAAAAAAAAAAGCGTACAAAATAGCGTACAAAATAGCGCACAAAATAGCGCAAAAATGCATAAAATAATAGGCGTAAAAAAAGAGGCGCCGCTTCGCTGTTAAAGTAGGACCGTGGTGCCTAGGAATATATACGTAAGGTGAAGCGATAATAGCCCTACCGTTTAATTCTTTGGGGGGGAAACTCCTGTAAAATTAAATACCCACTGGGGGATAGGCAAAAAATAAAAACATACAATTTTTTCCGCAGAATTTTTATTTCCTTTTTCGCAACTCTTTTGTAAAAAGTAAAAATAATATCATTTTGTTTGTAACCCTCAAGGTTAAAAATAAAAAAAAACTCTCCCAAGCGTAATCAAGTCCACACCTTTTGTGTTATCTGCAGTAACTTCACTTTGTTCCCATTTTTTTTAAATTGTGTTATTTTCCCTATTACAGATCACGGTTTGGCAGGAAAAATTTGCCCAACACCATTTTTTGGTCGACTTAGCGTACACTTTTGTACACCGACCCCGCTTCATCCCTTCGCCACTCGCCCGACAAGGGAATACGCCCATCGCAGCAAAGTGCCAGCACCAACATAGGGGACAACCCCACTTCGTCTAGGCCATAAAAACGTTTCACCGTTCGGCTTTCCTTTTCCTCTCTCATTTTGTTTATTTTCCGCCAAAGGAATTGAAAAATAAGGAGCAACTTTTAGAAATGCAAAATTCATCTTGTGTGCTTACGAGCCTGCCTCGGTAGGTACGTAAAATAGGTAGGTGTGCCTGCTCGATATTTTTCCTCTTGTGTATGCAACTTATGGTCCATCTTAGAGGGGGAAAAAATAACCTCGACGACGTTGCAAGTTGTCCTCCCCTCACATATTACCACTCCGAATAGCTAAGTGGTATGCTTTTGTGAAGCACTACTTAATTCGACATTCATGTAACATACCACCTGCATCAGCAGTGATGATCGCAAAGTGAGAGGGAGGCCTACTGCACGCAGGGGAAAATTAAACTTTTGCAAAAAGTCATGCTACGGACTATCATCACAGAAAGGTGCGAAACGGGTTCGTCGTGGTGGCTTCTTGGGGGCAGTATTCTTATTCTTCTTATTATTTTATTTTATTTTTTTTTTCCTCTCATTTGTTCACTTTAAAATGACTTGTGTAACAACGCACGGAGGGTAAACTCGTTTTAACACCATGGGGGCATTTTACAAATGCATACAATTTGTTTCACCCCCGTGATTTAGCTCCGGTTAGCTGACTTGGCAAACGTCCAACCTTTTCACGAAACGGAGACAGTTTGCCTGGTAGTAACAACACAGGGGACGAAATAACGAAAGAGGCGCGCAGAAGGGTAATGGTCAAAAAAGGACGCCTACAAATGGCAAGGTGATAAAATTTCACTAGCATTTAGGGAAAATGTTCATTTCCGCGAACTGTCACCTAGGGTATACACCCCGTAAGCTGAGCGCCTTAATGAGAAAGGACAGAACCATTTTTTTTTTTTTTTTTTTAAAGCGTTTTTCCGCGTAATGAACAAAATTTCCATACTGATAATGCTGAAATATATATATATGCAAGTGTAAAAAGTACGTGCAGTGTTGTTTTATCATATACAATGGTTTTTCCTTAACGATCGTCTGTTCACAAAGTTGCTTCCTTCGCAAGGGAAATGCCAAATTTGCTGTGTCCCGTCCTTTGCAGCCATAAATGTGCACACACGTATACGCTTGTACATATGCGTAATCGTGTGCATCTTTTACGAAGTTTGCTTTGGCGAAATGCTCCCCCGGGCGCGTTCAACGTGCACGCGGCCTTCTTTTTCCCCCACACCCTTAACCATGCGTGCGAAAAAAAAGATTAATGATGAACTCCGTGGACCATTTAGACTTGGGGAAGAGAAGTTTTGCCTTATGTTGTTCCAACTGGGTAACTTTTTTTTTGGAGGACTTGTGAGCATGTACGTATAAGCGGTTGGAGGAACGTCTGGGCAGCAACCTTCTACTTTGCATTTTATTTTTTCTGTTTTATTTTTTTTTTTATTTTCCTCCTTCCTCTTCCGTTTTTCTTTTTTTTTTTAACAACCCATGCGTAATTTACACTTGGCCATGGCCTTTACTGCAGGGGTGCTGCGACAGCTCGTGCCATCGATTGCTTAAATGGTTACACAGAAAAGCCACCCAAAATGTTGCGCAAAACAGACGCGTAAGCCGCCAACGGAACTTGCATATTCCTACACCAAATGCAACTAGCCTTTTTTAATTAACATCCAGAGCAAATATTCCTCAAAAAAAAAAAAAAAAAAAAAAAACTTACCGCAGGATGCGCTCAAAGTGGCTTTTCCAATTTTTGTACACACTGCGGGGGTGTACACAAGGAGCAAGTGCCAAGTTATTATGGCTAACATGCGCTTGTTTTTATCATCTCGTTGGCCACCCATTTGGCCCATTTCCTTAGCCATCTGTTCGCTGCCGCTTATATCCGCGCGTGGCGTGAGTATTCGTGTCAAGCACATGTGCACAAATCAACCCCCATATGCGCGGAAGAAAGTGAAAAAAATAATGCGCCCCTCTGGCTCGTATATACACATGGAAGCACGAACTTTCCATAAAGGCGAAGTCACCCCCAGTAGCACTTTTACACGCTCACACATGGGCACATTCGCACGAAATTTATGCGTAACGTCAAATGCAAAATTTACCCACACGTACATACACAAATTCCACACCCGCGTAAACGCACAACAGTAATGTTTATCACACATGTATACCCCTCAAATCGTAATTAATTTTTTTTTTTTTTTTTTTTTTTTTGAGTATAATTTTTTTTTTTGCTTCACTCATAAAATGATAAAAAGGAAAAACAAAACACGCAAAAGGAAGAGCAAAACGAATAAGCAAACGAAATTTGCTGCACCAAAAAAAGAAATGACTACGCGCACAACAGTCGAGGGCAGTTAACTTTTTTCCCTTCGCCATTTTTCAATTTTAAAAAATCCCAACTTGTGAAATTTTTAAAGCATCTGTTCCCCCTTTCCTGAAATTGCAACTTGTGAAATTTCCCATTCATGAAACCTTAAATTTTTGAAATTGTGAAAATTGTGAAAAATTTGAGAGAATTCAGAAAATTCAAAAAAATTGAAAAAATTGAAAACTTCCTGCGTACATTTCGTTCATAGCCTTTTTCTTCATTTCCCCTTTTTGCCCCTTCCACTCAACTGTTTTCCTTTTTTTTTGCCCATTCCTTCCCCCCCGTGCATCCAAAATGATAAGCGGAATTCGCGTAAACGACACTTGCATCACCGAGTTTAACAACATGAAAATCAGGAAGACGTGTCGATGGATCATATTCGTCATAGAGAACTGCGAAATAATTATTCACTCGAAAGGGGCTACCACCACCCTGACGGAGCTGGTCAAGTCAATTGACCAAAATGATAAAATCCAGTGCGCCTATGTTGTATTTGACGCAGGTTAGGGAGCCGTGTCTTCACGAGGGCAATAAGTCCTTCCAAACGCAGTCAAGCACGCTGCTCATCAAACTGCCCATCACACGCGTGACCACGCCCATGTCCACGCACCTGCTTACCCATTCGTTTACCCCCAACTTTCCCCTCACGCAGTCAACAAGATTCACTTCTTCATGTACGCACGGGAATCCTCCAACTCCAGGGACAGAATGACTTACGCGTCGAGCAAACAAGCCCTACTCAAAAAAATCGAAGGAGTGAACGTGTTCACATCAGTTATAGAAAGCGCCCAAGATGTCGCCGATTTTAAGTAAATTTGTTTTTTTTTAAAGAAAAATTCTATTGCATCCATAAGCAGATGAACACACGCACGGGAGCACATGGATGCACTTGTCTTTTATCCTAACAAGAATGAACCATTTCGCTTGACAGCGCAATTTAAAAAAAAAAAAAAAAAAAAAAAAAAAACATATGATCTCTTGTCCCCTGCTGTACACGAAATTATCATCATAAAATATTTAAATTGAAAGAAAAATTAACCAAGTGAAATTGCCGCTTATAGTCCGAATGCATCCGAGCGGATGACATAAATGAATTACCAAGTGGTGGGATGGCTGTAGAGCCAAGGGGAATGCAAAAGAATTTAATGTGTGCACGCATATACATGCGTATGTGCGTAGCCCCGTGCACGTATACATTCGTAATTTTTGTCCCCTGCTGGGGAGAAAGAGTAACTGGGCGAGGCGTCATGTGAAATGAATCCCTCCATCGCACGGGCGTAAGCGCGGACACGCTTTCAGCGCCAAGCGCAACTTCAAACGCACCATCAGACGTACCATTTTTAACGCGCAAACAAACAGGAACGAAAACCCCATCCACGCTTCCCCTGTGCATTTACAACTAAGCGCACACGCAAACATGGCAGCAACGTATATGCACATGTGTTGTGTGCTTGTGTACGTATATTTTTATATGTGCTAGCGCGCATGCTTGCCCACGGAAGCGTTGTTCCCAGGAGTCAAATGCCACCAGCGAACAGTTTTTTTCTTTTTTTTTTTTTTACCTATATATGTGCATGTGTCTACCGAAGGTATTTCTTTTCGCCTTTTTTTTGCTTCTTTATTTTTCTTCTCTGCAATTTAAGCACAATTATAAAAGATAATGTAAACCCATGTTTCTCTCCTTTTCAAATTTTCATAGATGTTAAAATGGAAAAATGTGAAAGTGGCAAATTTTCTTCCGAGGTGAATTTCGCTCGTGAGGAAGTGAAAAATTGGGGTACCCCAAGATGGGGCGCAATCGGCTAACCCTCCCCCAACACGCTTCTTTGTACATTCCTGTCCATTTTGCACGTGCCTCTTGCATTCGCAAAATTGTCACACAAAAATGCTCACTCAAAAGGGGGAAATTTCCCCCACACTATTAATAACAACGGTACCGTAAAAATGTTCAAAATTGTTTTTCCAAAATTTAGCCATGCCAGGAAACGGAAAAAAAAAAAAAAAAAAAGAAATCAAAGACAAAACAAAGGCAAGTTAGCATCCCGGCAGCGATGCGCAAACGAGGATGGACTCAAAAAAGGAAAGTCGACAAATTAGCAAAACAAAAAAATAATAGTAGCGGGACGGGCCCCACATCCCACCTAACCTACAACGAACTCAATTTCACCTTGGCACTGCTGTCCTCTTTCAAGTCGAACTCCTTAAAAAAGTCATCTATGTCAAGGTCGATTCTTTGGGCCGTTTTCGGGGCCGTTCTTTTGGCGGTCTCCCCCAAATGGAAGTTGCCGTCAAGAAGGTTGCCCTCTTGGTTGGTTGCACCTGATCTGTTCATGCTTGCCAACTCACAATTGTAATTGTCGCCATGGTTGCCCTGTTCGTCGTGGCCACCCCTTCCTCTGTTGCGGTAATTTTTCATTTCCTCCTCAAAAATGAAATTTTCTCTTTGGTCGTAACTCTGATGCTGGAACGCGGCCAAGTGCCTCTCCCCGCTGTTATACACCCCCGTTTGGGAATTCACATTAAGGTGAGGTCTACTGCCTGCCGCGCCGAGTGCGCCTCCGACGGGGGGCACATCATAAACGAAGGTGCTAAGTGGATCGCTATTCGTCGGACCCGTTTGGACAGTTCTCCCGGAGAGGTCACCCACACTGAGACCTTCCTCCTGGGTTGCCAGCAACCCGCTTCCAGCATCCAGTTCCCCCTTCGCGGTGATAATTCCCTTTATCTTATTTATAAAAGTGTAACCTTTTAGGGACTCAACTGGAAAAGTGGAAGTAGCGTTCCCATTTGACGTACCACTGGGTATCGGTACATTGCTACTGCTACTGTTACTGGTACCCTTTAGCAGATCCCCCCTGAGCTGCGCACAAACGGAGTCCATCGCGTCAAACGCTGCAACGCGAACCTCCGCTGAATCATCAATGAGGGCCTTAACCAGGAGCGGCAAAATATTCGAAGCGTACTTCTTCGCACTGAATTGATCATATGTAAATTTGACAGCCTGGATTGTGGCTAACCTAGTTTGAACAAATGACTCCTGCAATCCAACCCTGTAGACGTTTTCAAGTATTTTCTCTTTATCGTCTAAAATATGTTTCGCAATTTTTGCCACACAAATTATCGTATTTGTCTTAACGCAAAAATCAGAATCTCTCAAATTATCCAACAGAACCATCAAAGAAGAAGACTTAAAATTTGACTTCAATTTTGGAAACACATAAATGAAATTTTTTATACTCTCATTTTTTATGGACGTATTATTATCCAAGAATCCATAGAGGTAGGAATTGTATATTTCGTTCATGTGGTTACTGGTGAGGTGCCTCTCTATGTGATGGAAGTTCTCCAGCAAAACGAATCTGATTGATCTGTCCTTTAGGGAAAAATATTTGGACACAGTTGGAAATATTATTTTGTCAAAGTGCTCTGTTGGTAGTTCTCTCGAAATTGTTAAGATGATTTTCAGACAGGTCACCCTACTCTCAGACACTTCAATATTCTGAACCAGTTCAGGTAAAATTTTCTCCGTTTTTACACTTGATGAGATATTATCTAGTTTGCTAAACAGGTTATCCAGAAAGTGCACCTTTTCGCTCTTCGACTTCATATGTATTTGTGTCAGGAACAACATTGTACTTATCGTGTTATCTCTCCTCAGGCTCTCATCATTTAAAATTGTGAACAAGTTTATTTCATTTTTACTATACTTTAGTAAGGTACTATATAATGGGAACAATCTCTTCGGTATGCATTCCTGTGCGGCCCTATGAAGGTCTACTTCAAACACATTTATGGGTGATAATCCCTCGTGTGCATCCTCCTCATTCAACATTGGCGTTTTTAAATAATTTCCTCCCCGTGATGGAATGGCGCCACTGCCATGGGGACTACTAATGGATGGAACACCTGGATGAGCACCTACAAAATGGCTTGTCTGTTCGAGGTAACTTTTGTACGACCAAGCCATTAGGAAAGCCAATCCGTATGCATCTACCCACGTGGCATGAACTCCACTCGGAATGGGAACTGCATATCCGTAAGTACAAACTATGTGATTCTGTAGGTCATTCAAAATTTGATGGATATTTTCCCCTTTCTCGTGAATACAGTCAAAAAGGGACAATTTCCATCTCCCTCTTTCATTTACAAAAACACTTAAAGGATTCACCAAACAGTGCACATAATTACACATGCTGACAAAATATACTGCGCTAAATATTTCATATAAACCCCATAAGGGGTCACTCTTTACCCCCTCAATGTGCAACGGGACACATTTTTCTGTCACTATGTAGATCCTCTTATCACTCTCGTATGTATATAGGACTTTCAAAATATTTGGATGAATTAATTTTTTGGAAAAAGCCAAATGGTTACTTGTGTATCTTTTCTCCCTACTACTTCCTTCCTTCCCTTTCTTATCATATATAAATATACATACCCCTTCATTGTTTTTGTCTACGCCTTCATAAATTTCGTAGTACCCCCCGTTTTGGGGACTCCGCCACTCTAACCTTTTCCCTATCACGAAGTTGAAGTTGGCTGGGAGATCGCCGAACAGCTTCCCAACGAAGTACTGCAGCATTGTCTTCACTGGCTAGTTTTGCTGCGCGGTAATGCAGGGGGGTCCATCTCGGTACTTTTCATTCCCTACTGGTCACCAGGCTTCACCTTCACGAAGCGAATATTGGGTGGACAATTCGGTAGGGTGGAAATCCTATCCAGGTGGACCTCCCCCACACCGAAGGTCTTTCCCCCCTTACACGTTTCCCAAATGGTTTTCAACTTATACAAACGCATAAGCTGACAAGCAAGCCACATCGCAGCTCGCGCAGCGTTTCTATATATAGCGTTACATACGGGGAAGATTCAGCCAGTCGACCATCCAATCAATTGTGCATTCAGTCGTACAGTCCCCCTCCCCCCCGAGGAACCATTCAACACTTAGTCATTTTAAGCGGAGAACGGCTAATCGGGAACGAGGGCCAAAACACACGAAACTGAGGGAAAATTTCCCTAAAATGGCCAAACAGTGACGCACAAAGATGACCAAAGGTGACGAAAGTGTCGTACTCCGCGAGCATGCTGTGCGCGTGTCGCAAATTTTCCAACTCCTCCTTCCCAATAGCGCCACGACGCGTGCTGTGTGGAAAAAACTAAGTCGCAAAATTGACGGTCAATATGTAAACGCATTTTATGCTGCTCCCTTTTCGGTTACCATTTTTAAAAGTACCCCCTCTAAGCAGGTAAAATCCCCTTCTGCTTAAAGAACCATTCGTGTACGTTTCCCTACTTGAAGCACTCCCTTCCCATGGGCTAACTTTTTGCAAATATCTGTTGCGAAGTTATCCCAATCCGCATGCTCGTTCATGTGTATACTTCCCCCAGAGAGATCACCATTTTGGCATACAACTTTTTCCCGGTGCTGGGACAAAAAGGCAAGGACCATTATGTGGAGGAAGAAAGAATTCTTAAGCTACAACCCGATCGCCCACATTTCCCGTCTTAAAATGAATTAACAACATGATGACAGAATTTTATGGCACACTCAATTGGGGTCCAAAAATGGTGAAGCAAAAATATGCCGAGCATATCCAAATAGCCACCACTTTCTCTGTCCTAATTTGGAACATCATTTTTAATTCTGATGAATATGACCCACACTGAGGAAGAAAAAAAAAAAAAAGAAAAAAAAAAAAGCACGGAGAAAAAATTACAAACCGATGTGGTCGAAACCCTACCGAGCTAGGAACATCCACCAGTTGCACATCACCAAGAAAAGGACGGGTGAATGGGTAAGCCCTACTTCAGCTGCGCAATGTACTTGTGTTTCCTGAAGTACGCCTGAGCTAGCTGCAAATGCTTTATGTTTTCCTCCACGGTTGTCTTCTTCTTAATTTTTGTAATCAATGCGCTGGTAATGCTGCACAGATTTCTGTAGCTCTTTAGGTTGTTGTAAATTATTTCTCGAATGGTGTGGATGGCGTCCTTTTTTAAGAAGACCATTGTGTTTCCGATCTGTGTGGGGAGGTAAGGGCGATGTGATGGGGTGGAAAAAATGGTAAGAGAGATGCGGTTCGGGCGATTGCTGTCGACCTTCATCCCACTCCTCCAAGTAGCAATGTTTTCCCTTTCCGCAAAATGGCCTCCATTCCACCCTAATATTCCCACACCAACTGCTCACCTTGTACGAATCGTCGCTGAAGTTCCGCTGAAGCATCTTGGAGACCTTGGCCTTGTCGTCCAAGGTATTGTCATTCGAAGTGGGCAAGTCCAAGTATTGATAATAGCTAAGGAAAGAAGCAAAGGTGTACTTGTACTGAAAAAAATATTTTATATTTAATGTTTCAATAATGGACAAGGAAAATAGCTGAGGAAAAACTTTCCTCTGATTGAAATTGTTCTTCTCTTTATTTTCGTTTGGCTTAATGCATTTTATAAAATATATATTTGTGTTTTTCAAATAGGAGCTGATTTTTTTGAGGTTTTCCAAATATTTAAATGTGATTAAGTTTTTTCTTCCCAAGGAGTCTGTTACTTCTACGTCTTCGTACATGCTTCTGACTAGGTTGTTCTTGGAGGCCTACAAAAGGGGGGGATAAATGCACACAATTATCATGTCGTAACATTACATCGTATTGGCAACAAACTGGGGTCATTACTCAACACGCAACTTGCGCTTTCCTCATATATTTGTGGAAAAATTGATTCAGTCCAATTGGTTGCGCTGCGAAATAGGCCCACCTTCAGCATCTGCAAAACGTTGGGCGATAAAATATCCTTATTCTTAGAAATGAAGTTTGAGATGCTGTACGTAACGTCGCTAACGGTGTGCTTAATGATGAAGCTGCTGTTCGTGTCCCATTTGCACGTGAGGAACTGCGGGTGCTTGGCGAATTTGTTCGTGTAAACTCCCACGATGGACTGAAGGAAGCAGGGGGGGAGGACCGAAAAAATGTGAAAGGGGTAAACACGGTTATGCAGGGGAACAAATGCAAACGTGCCCCACTTTCACACATGCACATTCGCAGAGTTGCTCGCGCCCCACCTCGTCCTTCTTCCCCGGGCCCAGGCAAGCGTCCTCCAAAATGGAAATCACGCTCGTCTTCCCTCGAAGCAAGTCAATGATGCTTTCGTTCGTCGTGTACTTCACAGACTCAGCGATGATGCCCTCGCTCTTGTAAAGGTTGGACTCCTTCTCATAAACCACGTAGAGGTATATGTTGTGAATCTCCTCATTAGCTATATTGATGAGTAGCTGCTCCAGAGAATTTTTGAGAAAAATTTCAAACCCGAAAATGTCAAGTATTCCTATATAACTGTCCAACTCCTTGTTGTTATTTAAAAACTCATTTATCTTCTTCGTGATATGCTCAAATATTTTGTTGTATATGTCTTTCGAAATGGATCTGCAAATGGAGACGGACTCTTCAACGGATAGCGGGATTTCTATCCTCTGGTTCGCTATGTTCTTTTCTGTGAATGTTAAGTTGTTACTCAGGCTTACGTAGTCGATGCCTAACAAGTCACTTGTCTCCTGAACAACTTTTAAATTTTCCTCACTCAGCTCGCTGCAATTTGTTTTCCCGCCCTTCTCAATTTCGTTAAATTCAATATTTCCCAGTAGCAATATTCCTACGCAGCATGGAAAAAGGGGAACCCCCCCCCCAAAAAAAAAAATAAAGTTAACATAAAAAAAAGAAGGTGGTTACATGTGCAGATCTTCCATTTACACACATGAACATGTCCATCAAATTGAAGCAGATGGAGACACAACACAGTTCTACAATTGTACAGTTTTGCAAATTTCTACCTGATAGGGTCAGGAACAGATCGTCTTTCAAAGTAGACATGTTCATTTTGTCCATGGAAGTCATTAATTTCTCAAAATCCTTGGCGTCATCAATTTCTGTGGAGGTAAATTGTGGTAGGCGATAAATGGGGTAGCAACCATAAGGACAAACTATACTAAGCTGCCCTGTTGTTCACCACCATTCTTTGACCATACATTTTCGCTAATGTGTTTACTCTTTCTTGCACCCACCCGGTATGGTAATGGACTTGTTAGAAATGTACTTGTACTCCGATTCTGACTTAATGTTGTACTTTTTCTTCATCTCATTGCTCATCCCTTGGAGGATTTCGTAAAAAATGTGGTAGCATCTTTCCTCTTGCTCCTTAACAAGTTGAGAAGGTGGAAACATATAATCATAAAAACAAGTGTACAAAGGGAGCAACCAAATGGATACCAAACAAATAGCAAAGATTCCGAAATGCCCTTCACCATACCACCCCACTTTTTGACCCCTTTGCAACCTTTCCCTCCGCCAAAAAAAAAAAAAAAAGACTTACCTGTGACACGACTCTTATCTTTTCCAGGAGAAAAATTTCAATGCAAGAGGAGACAATGTTCTGGTTTTCGTCCAACTGAATTTTAATGTACTTTCCGTACCTGCTGGAATTGTTATTCTTTATAGTTTTGGCGTTTCCGAAGGCCTATATGTGAGCAGTAAATGGAGGGGGGGAAAAGAAGGACGCGTTGCGTTTAACATGTGCATGTTCGTAAGCTCTCAACGAGGCAGCCGCGTTTGCGACCGCAGTTATCACATCGGTATAGCTGCCCAGTGGGACCACACAATTGTCCACACTTGCAGCAAAATGGAGGCACCGCGTTGTAACTCCACTATGGTCAGCTAATGGGTAAAGGAGTAAACAGACAAATATATGTACACACGCACGAGCGCCCACTCGCAGCCAAGCCAGTACCTCTAGTATAAAGTTGGAGTCCCACAACGTTTTCGAAATGCTGTTGTCCTGCTTGACCCCAGAGAGGTAAAACTTAATAATCAACTTGGAGGCTTCCGTTTTACCAGACCCACTTTCCCCGCTTATAATTATGGACTGACAATTCTTCGTATTTATAAAATCAAGCATTGCATCCTTCGCATATGTGTACACATGCGGAGGGAGTTCGTCCGTATTCTTCCTTTTGTAATCATCCATATTGACATCAATAACTTGGTACGGGTTTATCGAAATTAACATTGGCTCGGCTATGGTGTAGATAAAATTCTGTTCATACCTCATGGCCAGGGTGTTTAAAACCTCGGCCGAATTTTGATGCACCATGTCATTTAGCCTGTGACTATTTACATTCACCATATTATTACAATTAAACAAGTGCTCTTTTTTCACTACATATTCGCTGTTCGTCTCTGGGCAAACTTCCTTCACTCTGTAATTATCTCCATCAACGCTAAGAACTAAGCATTTAAAGAAAACAACATCGGGGTAGCGGTCCACATTTGGACTCTTGTATGTCCACACATAAAACTTTTCGATTTCATTTTCAATTTTGTTCACGAATTCGCTATTAATCCTGAAGTAGTTACTTAGTTCGCTAGCTTTATTCATCGTTGCAAGTTCAAATTGTCGACTTCTACCTGTGTAATTTTCCCTTTTTCGTATCTATTTTATTATTATTATTTTCCTTTTTTACTTCATCATATAAAGTGTGTGTAAGTAGGTACATGCAAGTCGCGCATGCTACTGTTTTTTATTTTATCTAAAATTTAAGGTATATAATGTGGACGAGCTGGAAGAATTACATCTTTTTTGGGGCATTTAAAAAAAAATAGTTTCTTAAAATTCGCAAACATAATAGTGTACACCCTCCTATGCATGCAGTTTCTCCGTTCTGTTACCTGTTTCTTGCACATAAATTCATGGAACCTGCTCTACATACAACACATATGTATGTGATGCGTTTGTAGTGGATCAATATTTTTTTCTTTCCAAAATTACACAATAATGTGAAAAAAAATAAGTTTCTAAAAAAAGAACGCCGCTACTTATATTTTCCAGAAAAGAAGAAAAAAAAAAAAAAAAAAGAACGAACAGGTGCCATTAACAGGCACAATTTGTGTTGTAAAAAAAAAAAAAAAACCTCAATTTTCTCTTCTACCTTTTTGTGTGCACATTTTTTTTTTTTTTTTTTTATTTTGAACAAGCTGTTCATACAAAAAAAAAAAAAAAAACAGTTGTCACAAAGTGAAATGAACAGTTCTGTTTGTGCGTTTTTTTTAACTATTGGGGAACACAAATTGGGAGAGTAAAAATTGCTCTCACCTCGTACATATTTACTGCTACTGGAATGATGAAAAAAGGAAAAAAAACTACGTTATAGACCACCGGAAAATGCCAAAATGTTACACTAATTGGTGCCAACCAGCGAGGTTTTTTTTCCCCCTTTTTTTTTTTTCCCCTTAGAGAAAACCATTTTGGCTACCTGTACATGCTAACCATTCGAAAATATTTTCCTCATATTTTTAAGTTAAAATCGTGGTTACGAAATGTGCTAAAGAAGAGGTCAACTAGTAACTTTAATTCCTTTTACGCGTTAATATAAAAAAAAAAATTTTTAATTTAAAATAAAATGGCAAGGTTGTGAAATTATGCAGCGATGAAGCCACGAAGTGGTGACGCGATGGAGCGATACGCCGCGGCGAGCCAAGACGGGAACGAATTCCCGCGCCCATACAAACGTAGGCGCCACACGTAACACACATGGTCTGTCGCACATTTTCGAATTCGGTTATGCCTGACTCTTCGTTTAATTCACCTTCACCAGTTCATCCAATTCACTCGTTCACTTCGCATTCGTTAAGTAATCCCTTGTAGGTGTCAACCATGACGTGTTGAACGATTGTGTACATTTTCTCCTTGGAGTCCTCATCTTCGTTTCTCTTCCTTTCTATTTTTACGCGAACTCTCTTGGGTGGGTTCCTGATGCCCTTGGACCATATGAACTTGTTCAGTTTAACGTCCAAACGTACGTCCTGCAGTAATTGAGGGGGACAACATGGCAAGTCATTCGCACAAGAATATACGTATAACGCATATGTATACATATTCGTGTACAGCCGTACGTGAATGTACATATAAACCCGCCTTGGTACAATTGCGGGCAAAGATTCACACATGTTTCCAACAAAGTAACAACATAAGGGAAAATGCAAAGGCGCCCGATCATGGCGGCGACGCATGCATACCTTCGTGTGCATGAGCTTTCCTGCGATGTTCCTTATCTCCTTGATGGCTCTTGGGGCCTTTCTTTTGTAGCACACATCGTGCGTCAACTTGCTCAGATTTATGGTGATGACTTTCGTCACCGGTTTAAGCGTTTTCTTCTGCTTCTTGACAGCTGCGCAGAGGGGGGGGGAAAAAAATAGGGCATCGATATTACGTTATATTATATTGTATACTATATGTGGGGTTAATTCTGTTACTCTTGCCGCATGCAACACTCATTCCTAGGAACTGTGCTTCCGTCCCCCGGGCTTCGCTCAGTTGTGCTTTGCTTCCTGGCAGTTTTGTTTCAATGCTAGGAAGCCTCTTTTAATTTTTTAAGCGCGTCGCTTCGGAGGAGCACATATTTCTTTTCTGCGTTTTTGCGTTTGTGCTTTTCTTTTTTTTCCCCTCATTTTAGCATTCCTGCAGAGGCCTCCTCCATTTTAGCATTCCTGCAGAGGCCTCCTCCATTTTAGCATGAACGCGCAATAATATACGTGATGGCGCGTACAATGCGCCTTCCTCTTTTCCAGTACCTTTCACCATTTTTGTCGTCCGTGAGAAGTCGCAAAACAGGGGATGCTGAAATTTATCAAATGAAAATATCCACACGACGGTTGAAATGTGGCTTCTCTTAAGCGAAATTTTTAAAAAACTTCCTTCGTTCTTATGCTAAAAAAATGTTGCTCCTTAAAGCGGTATGAACTACTACAAAATAGCATTCCGATTTATTTCTTTTGTTCTAATTTCAATTTTTTTTTTTTTTTTTTTTAAGTTGCTAAGTTGCTGTTTTTTCAAATTGCTACTTTTTTTATTCACCAATAAGTATGTTTATATAATAGAAGGTATACAGTATAATACAGCACATGAGTTCACTTTTTGCTAAGCTCCGTATGCGTGCATACCCGGATTTTCCCCTCTGCGGCACCTCCCGGGATGGTATTCGATTCGATGCACGGGGTAGATATAACTTCGGGGGGGGTTTCATATTGCATCATATGTATGTCGACTTTTTTTTTATTTTTTTTTCCGATCATTGGGGCTTTGCAATTATATTTATATAAACGAACGGCGCGCGCGCTTGTCATGGCAACAAGGCCGTTGCCCCGAGGATGTATGCAGCAGAAAAAGGGTGGTAAAAAAAATGCAATATTTTTTTCCCCCAAATCTATAAGAGGATAATCCATTTTAGTGTTGTATTTGTTTTGCTCGTTTTATACTTTTCTACATCCTTTCCGCAATTGCTTGTGCTCTCTTAAAAATGGGTATTTCCTTTTTTCAGAAGTTAAGGTAAAGAACGCCTCCGTTTTTTTTCTTCCCCGTTTCGTAAAATGTGAAGGGGCGCAAAAGGGGGGTTTTTCCTGCCCGGGGCAAAAATTGTCAACGGGATACTCCCACCCCCATTGCCATTTTTTTTTTTTTTTCCTCCTAAACATACCATTTTTACTTCATTTTACAATTCACGCGAATCGCTTTGCATTCACATTTCGGAGGCACATTCAAATTGAGTTGGCTAATATTAGCCAATTTTTACCCCCTCGAGAAGGAAAAACAAATTCTTCCTTTAAGAATTGCACAAAATAAGTAAACTGATCCATCATTTTTACCCATTCTTTTAAAGGGCAACTGTTTTACGTGTACTCCTTTTAAATGTAGAAAAGGGTACAGTTTGCGCCGCTTGAGAAAAAAATGTGAACGTGTGGGGGGACAGCCAAATGTTGCGCCATTGCGGATTAGCGTAACTGTGTAATTGGGAGCATCCCCGTAGGGCATCACGGAAAGGGAGAAGACTACCCCAGGGGTGTATGTCTTCATATTCATAGTTGGTTCCTTCCCAAAATGGGGAAAAAAAAAGACGGTGAAGCACACCGTTTTATCACAACCAATCCCGTTGGGAAGCAAATAAACGGCGGAACGTGAAATTCGTAGTGGGCGTGGGGTTAACAGGAACCTGTTGGGGATGACACCCCGAAGGTATACATGTGCATAACCAATGCAACTAGATCTACATAAAAAAAAAGAAAAAAAAAAAATTCTTCACCCTTCGACTGCTTCTTCCGTCTCCCCTTTTTTCTTTCCAACTCGCTGCAAATGGAACCACTTCCTTATCCCCACCCCCTAGAGATACTTACCAAAAAAATTAAAAACCGAAATGCATTTCCCAATAAAGTTGTACGAACAAATGTCAATGAAATCCTGCCCAGGGGGAGGATACTTTTTATAATCATAGCGATAAATTAGGGAAGAATTCTTAACCCACAAATTGTTTGATAACCCCCTATGCAAAATCTTGGAGTCATAAATGATGACGTCTTGTGGATTCACATCGGGAACGAAGGATGACCCTGTTTGGTAATATATCTGTAAAAATCTCTTAAAATTATGAATTTTCTCCTTCCATTTTTTCATTTTTATGGACGTAAATAAATGTGTTCCGAGAAAAAATTCAAAGTTTCCAGACTCCTCGTTTATCCTATTCAGCGGCAAAATAACGCTTATCCCACTTAACCCATTGTCGACATGGTGGGACTGAATTTCGCTCAGCGGTTCGTTGTTCACCAATTGCAATTCAGATAAAAATATTTTATCATTCCTCTCAGTCGACACATTTACACTTTTAAAATTGTCCATTTTTAGAAGTGAATTTTTTTCCATCAAATCGTACATATTTTGGTACTCCCCAATTGGTAAGTACGCATAAATGATATTCATCCAGTACTGCTGCAAATTTGTGAAGAGGTCGCTCACTTTGCTGTTGCGTAGTATGCAGTACTGCCTTCCCCGTGTGGGTCGTATGCAGAAAATGTTATTATCCTTATCCATGAGAAGGGGCGATACGTTCATTTCTTTCTTGTCGAGGAATAAATCTTTTTTTATTTTTTCCATGTCTACTTTTCGGAGGAAGTTCTTCAAAACGACTACTCCGTAGGTGGCTAGGCTTTCTTGTATTTCGTTCACCGTGTCGATGTTTAGGACGTACTTGGCAGGTTCTACGATGGGTTCGCCTTGCACACCAGCGTCTGTCCCGCTTACCGCTGTTTCTGCGCCATCCTGGTCGAGCCCCAAGTAGCTGCTTAGCTCCAACCCGAGATCCTTCCCCACATTTTCACTGCAGTGCCTGTACGACCGCTTCTTCCTCACAAAGTCGAAAAAGTTGTTTCTCTTGTAATTCACTAGTAGGTATATGTACGCATAGACATATAGCTCATCGATCAGGGTGTCCACAAATTCGTTAACCGATTTAACCTTAACCCTGTTACGCTCCAAAATGAATTCCTTCAAGTGCGTCCAATTCAAGTTCCCTAAAAAGGATTGCACTGCGGGGGAAGAATGCACCTCTTCCCCTTCGTGATCCGCCACTGCGCACTGGACCTCCATAAACTTTATCACATCCTCCAAAATTGCGTCAAGACGTTTGTTTGGTTCTACATTTCTTTTATTCCCATTTTCGATAACCTTTCTTAATTCATCTTTTTTCCCTTCAAACAAATTACTCAAATATTGCAAGTGGTAGTCCACAGGGTAGTAATTATTTGCTGCCCCCGAAATGGCGACAAGGGGCAGGTTGAAATTTGCGCATACCTTTTCGATTCGGTTTCCATATTTCTTTTTATCGATAAATTCAAAGTTCTTCTCCGTTAGGTGGAAGTAGATCTTCTGCTCCTTATGTTTATACTTTTCCTTTTTCCGTTTAATGTATTCATTGCAAATTCCTGCGAGGGGGGAGTAGCAAAATGGGCAGTCGCGCAATGGGCTGTCACGCAATGGGCTGTCACGCAATGGGCTGTCACGCAATGAGCAATGCCCCAATGGATAGTCGCGAGAGCGATGTCTTAATCGACTGCATGCATCTCGACGACGCTAAAACGGCTGAGCGGTGGTGCTCACCCCTTCGACACATCGGCAACGCCCACACCGGGACACTTTCGTGCTGGAGACAGCCACTCTTCCCTTACCCACGTTCAGCGACACAAACGACAGGGCGTAAAGCAGGTACTTGTACTCAAACTTGGAGCGCAAAGGTTCCCCGCGTTTAACCATTCTAGTAAACAAATCGACGAATCAGGTCGTAACTAGTTTTACAAACATGCACATGCTTACGTATCCATATGCATGTGTTTAATTATACCGCTTGGCACTCCAAGTGGAATTTTTTTTTTTCCACAAATACATGCGACAAAATGGGGTAATATGCCTTCTTGTTCTTTCCCCGAACGATGCATCTATATGCTGTTTGACTTCCTTTCGGGAGGGGGTGGGTCGTGTTGCAGTTCGAGTTGTTCAGCTTGTGGGGGAAAAAAAAAAACGGTTGCTCGAAATGCATGTGTTGACGTTATGGGGAATTTTCCTCAGGAAGCGGCAAGGGAAGTTGCAAAAGGAGTGTATCTTAAAAAGTCACCCCGAAGGCACCGCCGAATGGGCCTCTCAACGAGCCAGTGGGCGCACACCGTGGGGCCCGCCTCGCAGAAGCACGTCTCTAACGGGAGCGATTTTATTGGTCGTGGCGTCGGTGGTTTCACCGTGGGGGCACTATACAAAATTCGACGCAGCTCTGGCGCAATTTCGACGCGAAAAAAGGAATATACAACATGGCAAGAGGCGATGATCACGTGGCAAAATAGGAAAAAGAAGAATAGTCCAAGCAGTGTAAGCCAAACCAAACTGGCACAGCAGAGCGGATGTACAATTCTCCCCGTACCGGAAATACCCGTTACGTTTCTCGCAGCGCGCCTTCTCAGAACCGCTTCGCGAATGGGCAGTAAAAACAGCGCAGAAACGCTACGGGGTGCTTTTTTCCGAGCTTGCAGTGGGCCCAGGCATATCAAATGCACATAGGTGTTTTCCCCCTTAGTTGATCGCACCCGATAGGAGAATGCCCACACAACTCTCCTCAAACGCAAGTCGCCTTTTTCATGCAAACTTCCTCACGTGCACTACACGTGTGTATAAGTGATTAATTCAGAGAGCACAGTGGCAACAAACCAGTTAACATTTTCCCCCCGTGGGCACATTTCTTACACGTAGGGAAAGCCTCTACTTTCTGCGATATATCTTCCGTGCAAAACTTCCCCCTACATGCGCAAAAGGCAAAGGGTAAAAAGGCAGCACGATGTTTTGCACGTAGATATACCCAAGAGCATGTTTATGTAAATCCCTTGAGTTACCATCTTAGGGGTGTACCCTGCCGGGTTCATGTTTGGATTTATTTTTATTCTTATTTTTATGTTTACTTTTTTACCTTTTATTATTTTAAAAATTTTTCCCTTAACGTTTGTAACCCTGCCTGTTAACGCAGAGTTGCAAAAAGGGGGTCATTTTTTTTTATGGTGAAGATACTCAAATGCATTTTACACCGACCCACAGATGCACAACCATTTTGCGCAGTTTGACTACTCATTTTGCGAAGCACATTGACCAACGCGATTATGTCGCTTCGTAGCAGTGGAGGAGAAGGGAACCCAGTTGTACTTACCCAAAAGGGGAACTCCTTGATCTTCCCACCTGCGCAGAGGTTTCTCCTCTAACTAGTGAGGACCCGCCCAAATATATAGGGCCTTCACCGAAGAGCTCCTCCACGCATTAGACGTACTCCGCTAAAGCGGATCCGCTGCGTGGATAGCTAACCAAAATAAAGGAAGAACCCCCTGGGGAGAAGGCCCCTCACGAGGAGGAATAGGCAACATGGGCCGGGTTTGCAAAGCGGACAGCCTGCCATTGACCTACTCCGAACTTACGTGCATCTGCTTCTTCTACCTGTTCCTGCTGATAAGCTTCCTGGTATGGTGTGTACGCAAAAATCGATTTAGAAGCCAAATAAATGAAAGGCATAAATGGAAGAATAGTGAATCCCACGCAAAAAATGAGAACGTCGAATTTTTTAACTACATTTATGAGGCGGGCGAGGAGGACGACTCGGATGACATTGTAGTGCGACAAGAAGGATACCAAAATAACTTTGTCGGGTTTGCACTGAAGAATGCTTCCATTTTCCTGTACGTATGTACCCATATCATTATCGTCTTCTTAATTGCAAATGAGTATTGCATACACGAGGGGGCTGAAGTTTTGTGGAATGATCGAGCCTTTATTTTCTTCATTTTTCTCCTCCTCTGTTTTTCCATTACGTATGGCATTTTAACTGTGAGGAAACATCTGCACAGCTTTTTTTTGAAACCCGCCCTTCTGAAGGAAAGTGATTATGTGTTGATATACACGAAAAGCGATGAGTACGCCAACACGTGTAAAACTTCCCTTAGGCGAAGTTTCTTCCATGCCTTTAGCTGGGCTAACAGATGGTATCACACGTTGGGAAGACGCTTCCGACATTATGCAAATGTGTATTTGAGCTACCAGGGGGCGATAAAGCGTGCACTCTTTTTAGAATTTGCCAAATGGAGCTTCATCGGGGGGGAAGCAGAATTTGGAAGTACGCGCTCAGGAAACAGTGAGGAGGGGAGATCCCACCCTCTTGGGGGAGGACAAAAGGATAGTCACCATATAAAATATGAAGACATTTTGGAAGACACGCGTTTGTTAAGTGGGCACACGAGGAAGGGACATTCGTTGGGTCACCACGAAAAGGGGGCCAACAAAATAGCAGGAAAGGCGCTCGGCAAAGCAGAATCCCCTGTGAAGACTAAGGCGGGTGCCTCCTGCCCACCCCTGACAGTGCACAAGATTAAAGTGCAGACAAACGAAAAGAACTTGCGCTACTTCTTCTTCAGAAGCATGAAGTACGTATACAACGAAGAGAAGGACGCATTCCACAACATCGCACACACCATTGAGGAAAAAGTGCAAAGTCTCGACTTCAACTACCTACTAAAAAAAGGAGGACTAAACAACAGCGAAATTATTAACAACCTAAATGACTACGGTTACAACAATATACACCTCGAATTTTGCTCCTTTTTTAAAAGCATAAAAAGAGAGCTGTTAGATGGCATCTACATGTTCCAGCTATTCATAACGTACAAAAATTTCTTCTGGAAGGAGGTGATAACTTCTCTCATTTGGCTAATAATCTCGTTCATAAGTGTTGTCAGCAAAATTATGAAAAATGAAAAAAATAAAAAAGAGATTTATGAGAACATCCAATCTAGCAACAATACGCTCGTGACTGTTTATAGAAATTCAATCGTTCAGCATGTCCCCTCTAGTAATTTAACCATAGGAGATGTGATCATTATAAATTCAAAGATGACTATGCCTTGTGATTGTCTTTTACTGACGGGTCAAGTTTTAGTAGATGAAAGTTTGCTAACTGGGGAATCCAGGCCAATGAAAAAAACATGCGTATCAAATTTGAGCTCCTTCAACTCCTTTGACAATAGGACATACTCATCTTCTAGTGATTCTTTCCCCTTTGGGGAAACCTCCAAGGGGAAGAAATCCAAATGGAAGAATGCGTCCCCCCATGCAGCCAATCCGATGAGTGGACAATTCACGGGGAACACTAACCATGAAAAATTCACCAAAGGGAAGTACTACAACGCGAAGCGAAATTTCCATCATAACAATATTCTATACTCTGGCACGGACGTCATTTCCACGATGAACTCCACAGAGAGCATCTACGCAGTGGTGATAAGTGTGAGCATATACACCTACAAGGGGAAATACATGCAGAATGTTCTCTTCCCAAATCCACTCCTCTTTAAATACGATTCGCAACTACCCATCGTCTTTCTCTTCACTATTCTCTTTTCTCTCATATGCATGTACTTCCAAATACGTTCCTTGGGACTTAACATGACCTCCATTTTTTACACCATCGGGACAATGTCACAGATACTACCTGTCTGGACCCCCGTTGTTCTAAACATGGGGTTAAACATATCAACCAATAGATTGAAGGAGGAGAAAAACATCCGGTGCATTGCTCCATCGAGGATTCCCATCTGTGGAAAAATTAGGATCTTTTTTTTCGACAAAACGGGCACACTGACGGGGCACAAAATTGAATTTTCAGGTGTCCATTTTAGCAATAATGTTTTGAATGAACAGAAGGCACAGCTGTCTGGGCTCGACAACCATAGCAGGAGCGTGTCTGACGATACGTACGATGTGAAGTATGAAAGTTATTACCCCTCCTCCAGTAAAGTTAACTTTAATTCGGTTAGGAAGAATGGATTGCCTAGAATGGAGTCTGCCCAGCCGGTGGAAAGCAGCGTCCCCCATGGAGGGGCCTCCTCCTCGGGCGGTGGTTCACAGAGAGATAAAAATGTTGTACCGGCGGAAAGCGCAAACGGGGCAGACCAAGAAGAAGCTCTGGATCATATGGACAAGGTAGACCACACAAACGGGGAAGACCACGTGGGTGGTGCGTCCGTGCGCTCCGTTTACTCGAGCATCGACGAGGAAGTTTTTCCCGTAGTGGCCGATTTGGTCCAAGCCGCCAGCAGCGCGAATGAAAACGAAGGCGACTTGGTTGTAGGAGAAAGTAACTTCGTTGCAGGAGAAAGCAACTTCATTGTAGGAGAAAGCAACTTCATTGTAGGAGAAAGCAACTTCATTGTAGGAGAAAGCAGCTTCGTTGTAGACCAAATGGGAGTAAACACTGACGACCAGAACCGCGTGAGGGAACCCCCCGACGGGGAGGACGCCAGCCAACCCTCCAGCGGAGATGTCTTCCAAAGCTACGACGAAACGGATGAGAATAAAAACCTCGAAAATCAGGACAAGGAAATTTCCCCTGAGGGAGAAGAGCAACAGGGAGGGAATCCCAATCAGGGAGACCATGTCGACGGGGCTAACCTTTCAACTTTGCCAAATGGTGAGAAGGAAAACCTCGATGAAGAACCATTTCAGCGCGAAGTGGTGGAACAACTTCCCCTGGAGGAGAATAGCATTTCCATCGATATGGACACAGATGAATGCCAAAAAAGGGCCAAGAAGGAGAAAGAAAATACCCCCATTGTGGGACGCGAAAATGTTAGTCAAAAGTCTGCCGAGGAGGAGGCAGAGCAGACAGAAGAAGAACCTCCGATGAGGAGCTGCCACTTCAATGAGTCCAACTCGTCCATGAATTCTGTCACGTCACTCCTTTACAATAGCAAACTGATGTGGGCAAATAAAGCCACTCTGAAAAATACCCCTCCAAGTTATCACCTACTAGTGTATGCCCTTGCGGGATGCGCCTGTGTGTACACCGATACAATTACCAACGATGTATATGGACACGAAATAGATAAAAGATTATTCGAAGCGACCGAAATGAAAATAAGTAACTACATTAACAAACACAATATGAACGTGAAAAAGGTTTCCCTAAAAATTAATTACACGTATAAATATTTCGACATTTTAAAGACATTCGAATTTGATTACTTTACGAAAATATCAACTACCCTAGCTTATGGGTACTTTGACTTGGGGGAGAAAATTTTTGTCGTTTTTTCAAAAGGATCTTTTGACAAAATTTACAAAAAATGCATCAAAAATGAAGAAATACAATTTTTTAAAAAGAAAGAACAAGAATATAGTAAAAACGGGTTCTACGTAATTGGGCTAGCTTTTAGAATCATATGTGGTATATCCTTTGAGGAAATATTACAGCTACCAAGAGAAGAGTTAGAAAAGGATATGAGCTTCCTATCGCTTATCATGTTTAGCAATTACATCAAGAAGGATGCCGAGTTGGTTGTTCAAACATTGAAGAGCTCTTCCATTAGACCAGTCATTCTTACTGGCGATAATGCATACAACTGCCTCTACGTGGGGAATAAAATTGGTCTCTTCAATAGTATTAATTTTTACGAGTCCTTCCTTTCCATCAATATGAATTCGAATACGAACACCAGCTCCAACTCAGCGGAGAGGATACTAAACGAACGAGAAAATCTCTTCCTCTCTACTGAGACGAAATTTTTGTCATTTGAAAATTTTATCAAATCGAATGCACAAATGGGACGGGGCGACGAAGAAAGTATCCCCGGGAGAGCAGCCAACAACTTCGCCCATTCGTCTAATCGGAAGAGGGAATACGAAGCCGATTTGTACGCGCCGCAGGGTGAGGGTGCTGATGGGTCCAGGCAAAGGGGAAGGAACGAAGCTCCCCCTACAGGGCGAACGCAAGACAAAGGGGAGCAAGTAAGAACCCCCCACAGTAACCACCTCCCCAGGGGGACATCCTCCAAGATCTACCGTGATATGGATGAGGAGTACACGGCAGGCGAAACCACGGCACTGATCCACCGGGGAGAGAAGTCTCCACAGGGGGGCAGGCCAAACGGACATCCCCCCTCCGACGGAAATAGTTACAACAGCGTGGAAGAATACAAGGCCGATCGGGCGAGTGAGGCACCCTTCCTCGAAGCAGTCAGCCAAATGAACCCGCCGCACAGCAAAAACTCTTACTACACTTACGAGCAAAACGAACAGCGAACCGAAAATGTTATTATCTACGGGTACATGCAAGAAGCCTCCTCCGATCTCGTATTCGTGAACATACAAAATGATAAGAAAGTTAATTCAGAAGAAGTGCTCTTTGGAAATATCTACAAAGAAATTATCCTAACGGGTGAAGCATACACCTACATAAGGCACACAATATTTCATATGTCCAATGAAGAGGAAGACATAACTTCCTACCGTAACGTTGAAAAGTCGGAAGGATATAAAAACTTTCTTCTACGTGTACGGATTTTCTCCAGACTAACTCCAAATAACAAAATGGAGGTCATCAAGGATTTCATAAAATATGACTACATCTCTGGCATGTGTGGAGATGGAAGTAACGACTGCGGAGCTTTGAAAATTTCTCATGCAGGGTTAGCCTTATCAGATGCCGACACTTCAGTGGTATCCCCATTTAGTAGCAAAAATGAAAATATAAAAAGCGTCATTGATGTCTTGAGAGAAGGTCGAGCTTGTCTAGTCACTTCCATTAACTGCTACAAGTATATGCTACTTTACGGGTTCATGATTTCCGTTGTAAAGATTGTTCTTTTTATGAATGCTCATGCAGTTATGTCTGAATATGGCTACCTCTTCTTCGACAATGTGATCCTACTTTTGTTAGCAAAATCCATGACCCTTTCCAGACCAGCTAGGAAATTAAAGACGCAGACTCCCACCTCAAGTATCATTGGTGCTCAGACTATCATTTCTTTACTGTCCAATTTGATTGTTAACTTTTTTTTTCTATATATAATTATGCTGCAGTTTTTTTATGTGTATGAATTACCATCGTCGTATGAAATGAACAGCTCTGCTCCCAAGTCTTCTTGGTGGCTCATGAGCGACAACTACGAGAGCTTTTTGGCCTGCGTGTGGTTCTGCTTCCAAATTGTGAATAGCGCCTTTATCTTCACCTTCGGCGGCAAGTACCGCAAGTCCATCTTCTCCAACTATACATTCATGGGGTGAGTATGCGCACAAGCGGTGCAACAAGAGATCTGCTAAGCGATATACTAATCGATATGCTAATCGATATGCTAAGCGATGCATGTCTAGCACTGCTCCTTCGATTAGTGTCCACCTCCTCACCGATCCCACCTAACTGTTTCCTTCCCCCCCTCGCAGGTACTACTGCCTCATCAACAGCTTCCTGTTCTACCTGACCGTCGGAGGGCCAAACCGACTCACGTGCCTCTTCCGAATGAACTGCAACGACGAAGTTTCCAGAGCAACCAAATTCAAAATTCTAGACCTATTCTCCTACTCAGCCAGCGGCCTAAGTTTCTACGGCCCAAACGGAAACAACATCCTTACCACAGGCCACAAAGTCAAGTTCCTTTTTTTAAATCTCCTTAACATAGCTGTCAACATTTGCATATCCAAATACGTTTTGTGCGAACCGCTGTACAACATGGTCAGGCGGTTCTTCAACTTCCAAAATAGGAAGGTACCCGTTTAGCCTTCCCCGGTGCGTCACCATAACACGCATCATTAACATTCACCCCATGACCATCTTCTTTTCCAACGCACGGGTAAACAACTTTGTGTTGACCGACGTTTTGAATCTCCTCCCTTTTCTGTGTTAGCATTGTGTGCTTGCACTATGATTATGTTGTCTTTACCTTGTTTCCTTTTTTTTATTTGAAACCTTATCCAATTGGGGGGGAATTTCCCCAGCTGGCATTTCGAACCGTTTCGCCATCACACTTTCGCCACGCCCATTCTCCCTTCATCCATTAATTGTAATTCAATTAATAAGCTGACATGAGGCAGGTCAACTCATATTAACAGCAAAAGATGATGAACTACGTTGTTGAAAAAAACAAACTCCGCATGGTGCGAATGGGGAGAAAATATGCTCGACAAATGTTTGGGCAAATAGAAGATTGGCCACGCCACACATGACTATACACACATGACGTTACACGCACGAACGGGCTAACAAACAAATGGCCATTTGAACAAACGCACGGTGAACAAAACGTGGTGCGGCAAGAGGGAGTCCCTTCACTGAGTATCCCTTTGCCAAGTTTTGAGAAAATTATAATTTTACGAAATGTGACAACACACAACACGCTTTCACTTGGATGGCAGTCCCACTTATGTACACATGGGTCAGTCGGACCAAACGAAAAACCCCACGTGGTCCATTCGCCTTTCCACTTGGGCTCATTCACATTAGCGGGCCACCCTACTTTTTCGGACACCTATAAAAAAAACAAATACTCTATTTCAAAAAAAAAAAAAAAAAAAAAAAAAATGAATGAATAAATGAATGAATGTGCTAAGCCACACAGCAACCGAGTGGACAAACACACACAGAGATATGCAGAATGGTCAAACGGATGGACACACTTTTTTGTTAACCCAATTTACTCACTTTCGAAAAAGCTCTTCTCGGAGTTCTCCTTTACACACCCGTGCGTGTCGAAGTAGCGGTGGGACAGGCAAAACATCCTTTTGCATTTCTTGCAGGTGTAATTGTTGATGCCGTTCAGGACCTGACAAGTTTGGAGGTTATTCCGGGAGAGGAGGGTAGAAAAATAAAATGTGTTCCATTGTTCGTATGTGTGTGAGTACCCTTAAGTTGTGCGAAGTACACGTGTGTTCACTCAAATGGGGTTCTTCTAAGGGCGCACAACGTGGTTGCTCCATTTGGTTAATCTTTTAACGCCCGTTTTATCTTTGATTTTGGCCACTTCTCAACTGGGCTTGCCTCTCCTCCTCACCGTTTTGCAGCCCTTCTTGCCGCACATCACCAGGGACTTCTTCTTCTTCTTAAAGGTGCACTTGTGACTTACGTGATTTTTTATTTCCTCGTCTTTCTGCAATTATGAAAGCGAATTGGGCGTTTGGGTATGGTGCGTACAATTGAGTGTATCTGGTGGTGGTGCGAAAATGGTGTAGGTAGGCATACACCCACGTGTTATGTCATATGTGCCACCGCAGGGTGCCGCTCTGTTAACTTACGTCTGGGAGAACCCCATTGCAGTGGTTGCACAGAACGACTCGTTTTAAATCTGCTGCCTTGGACTTGGCGCAGGAGTGGTCTTGAATCTTTCTGTGCAATTCGCAAAACTAACAAAGGGGGAAAAAGAAGAAAAAAAGGATAGCATGTTTATTAACGTGCTGCTGGAAAGACGAGGTGCTCACATGTGGACGAGCTAATACGATGCCTCATCAGTGTGCAAGTGCCTTTTCGCCGGGGACACACACAAATGGCTCATCATGTCTTCGTTCCAACGCAGAACATGGTTACTACGTTTCGTCCATCAGTCACACGTTTCACAGCGCAGACATTTAAAAATTTTTTTTTTTTTTTTTTTTGTACACTTAAACCGCAGTATTCACATTTAAAGGGGAGAAAGTCATGGTACCTACATCCGTCCAGATCGCACTTTCTCGTAAAGTCGGAGAAGTACGCCATGTTCTTTTGCGCGCTGTTACGTCTATCCAAATTTGTGTTTGTGCCTTTTCACATTTTGTTCGTTTACGCGGGTTACTACTCCACCGATGGTCGTTCATGTGGGAATTTGTCGCCCTGCAGGATTCCGTCTCTCAGTGCGCGCGTTCCCCTGTTGGTGCCTTTTTCACAGCCATTTAGCTCCTCTGCTCGCATTTTTTTGCCTTCTTTATAATTCTTCTAAATTGCCCATTAGGCGCATTGAAAAAAAAAAAAAAAAAAAAAAAAAAAAAAAAAAACAGTGGTTTCTTCTCACCTATTTTCCTCTCCCAAAAAATTATACCAAAAAAGGGAAGGCAAAATAATCTTTCTTATATCCCGCGATTAACGTGACGAGGAAAAAAAAAAAAAAAAATTGCGAATATTACACAATGAACCCTTCTCCATGACAATGTTCTTTTAAAAAGGCAGAGAAAAAAGAAAGAGGCCTCAATAACGCCGTTTTTTCTTTTCATTTGCGATTCTTCCGTTTTTATTTGGGTCACTTCTTAGATCGGACTGTTTCAAAATTGCGGATTTTTTTTTTTTTTTTTTGTGTTGCTGGAAGGGCAACAACTTTTTTGCAGTGATGACATGTGTAATTCTCCCCTTATGAAGGTGAGTTTTGCGCCACGTGGGAACTTTCCTTTGTCTGCTACATTTTGCATAGTTTCACTTCGCTCCGCTTCGTTCCATTTTCGTTTGCTCTAATTTGAGGAGATACAACTCCCGCAGAGGTTCGCGCGTACGCCCAATACCTCATATAGACACTGTGCTATGAGTCGGCATTTTTTCGTTCCACCTTTCCGTTTCGTGAGAGTGCCAAGACCAGTTCTGCGTGTTTTTGCCGCCCCACAAACGAAGCGCAACTATACCTGACCCGTTTAACCCAACCGGTCAACCCGTTAACCCCTCAGCACGAACAATGTTCTGTCCACAGGACGAAAGGACTTTACCAATAATCCGCTCGTGAAGAAATGAACAAATCAGGTGCGCGTGCAGAATTAGCAGACAAATTAGGGAAAACATATTTCTTCCCCCACCCCCTCCCTATGTGCACCACACATTGCTTTTTTCTCCTTCGCAATTTTTGTGCACACGCGTAGAATTTTTTTTTTTCCACCGTTGGGGGGAATTCAGACAAAACATGTTTGCCACGTTTCTTTGCACTTTCCCTGTTCCACTTGTTTTGCCCTTTTTTACAGCTCCACTTCTTCCCATTTTTGCCTCTCTTTCCCCTGTCAATTGCCCGCATTTGCCCCGTTCGCGCATCTGTCCAGTGTATTCACAAAACACCCCCCCCTTGGCGCTTTTCACCAACGCGGAATGAACGTCACGCTCAGTCACTTGTGAAGGCACTCCTTTTTTTCGTCTCCCCGCGTTACACACGTCGAAGTGTCCACCTGTCATAAACCAGTTGTTGCAACTCCGACAAGTCACACAACTGCTTCGCAAAGGCTAACGTGCGCCCCTTGCAGTGCTAGAAGGGGGACAGAGTATCCCGTGATTGGATTACCTCTGTCTCCCCCAATAATAGCTCTTCCCACGCCATACACACATATGTGCTTTCGTTCATTTGTGATTACGTTAATACGTGTTTTCATTCGTATCTGATTACGTTAATGCGCGATTGCTTCCATGCACGTGTAATGCCCACTTATCCGCCGCGCCCACCCCCCATATGATGTTGCCCCCCAGCGTCGTTTTTATGTATATATTCTTCCTTTGCTTTTTCACCCTCTACCTCTGCCTGCTGCTTCTGTCCTTCTTCCTGTCACTCTACGTCTCGCTTCACTTCTTCTGTGTGCTTTTTTTTTTCTTTTACATCTTGCTGGAATTTAGGGACAAAATTGAAGAGAAAAATATTAAGAGCCAAGAATTATTATGTTTTTTGCGCCTTCTGTAATTGTTTTTTTTTTGCCCCCCATTTTGCTCAATTTAGTAAGTACCTTCCACATCAGCAAAGTAGCCTCAACTTCATTTCTATCTCGAAAAGGCACTCTTCGAAATGTGAATTCAGGGGAGGAACAAATTATTCTTTCTAGGAATTCGCAGAGACATTACAACAGTCAGCACCCCCAAAGGGTGGAACACTTTCTATGCAAAAATGAAAAAGTAGATGGCCAAAATGGAGGGACATGTTTTTTTAAGAAGGACCAAACGTTTTCCAAACTACTTGTCCACCCAACCCTAGTTGAAGAGTTGAAAAAAAATAACATTACCGTCCCGTCACTCATTCAGTTCGACCTGTTACAATATTATAATAAGTACTTCCCCATGCTGCGAAATATTATCATCGGTGCTGAAAATGGGATTGGCAAAACTTTGTCTTACATCATTTTCGTTTTGAATCACATCTTGAAGCAATCCAACAGCAACAACAGAGTCTTCGTCTTGATTTTTCAGTATAGCGGATTGCTCACTAGGCAGTGCTTCCAAATCGTTCGACGCCTCTCCAGGTGAGCATAACGGCGTCTCCCTAAAAGGGACTTCGCCCAGCAAAACAAAAGTACCCCAATAAAGTGACTTACCACACGCTTCTCCCTCCACGCAGAAACGTCAAGGTGAAAAGCACCACCCTGAACAATACCCCACTAACCCCCGTGAACCTCAACCCAAACGGAAGCCTCATTCTGATCACCTCTCCCGTGAAGTTCGCCACCTACATGAAGGAAAACGTAGACGCAGTAACTCCCTTTCTAAAAAACCTAGATTTTCTCATAATGGACGAAGTGGACGTCATGTTCGAAGACCCTTTTGTGAAACACATCAAAGCGCTTTACGAACAAATGAGCAAATTAGCAAACACGAAATACATCTCCATAGTAACTTCCTCTACCCTATCCAATAAGGGAAAAAAGTCCGTGTACCAAAACATCAACAAATATGTAACAAACGCCGTTTTGATAAAGACCAACTACCTGCACAATGTACACCCCCTTGTGAACTACCACTTTGTAAATCTGCCCACCTACACTGTTAGTGAAAAAATAAAAGCCATAAAAAGAATCATGTCGAAGGAAAATTACAAAAAAGCTCTCATCTTTTGCAATACACTTACCAGCTGCAATAACGCATTTAGTCAGTTGAGCTCCCTTTTTGAGGACATCTACCTTTTCAATTCATCTTTAAAGAAGGAAGACCAGTTTGCCATTCTTGATATGTTCAAGAACTCAGAGAGGTGCATTCTCGTGACCACCGATATTATTCACAGAGGGGTGGACATCAAGGGAATTACGCACCTGTTTCACTTGGACGCGCCCACCAACATTGTGGTTTACACGCATAGGTAAGCAGGAGGAAAGAAAAGACCCCTTGTCACTTGGAACAGGCGGACACGCCATGTACAACTGCACTGGAATGCACTTTTTCTTTCTACTTTTCATATGCATTTGTTTTTCTATTGCATTTGTTTTTCTATTGCATTTGTTTTCCTCCTTTCATGTGCATGGTTTCCTTTCTGGGCTGCCCCCACCACCCCTCAGAAACGGAAGAATCTCCAGGGGAGCCAGCACAGGAGACATATACCTTTTTAATGACCCGGACAACTTGGTAACGAAAAAAATTTACCAGCTTCACAAAAAAAACGTCAAATTTGAAGACATTTTTAGCAGGAAAAGGTCTTTGCGAAAGAATTATAAAAGGGACTTAAAAAAATCAAAGCAGGGGGAAGGGACAGCGGGGCAGAATCCCCAAAGTTCTACGTAACATTCACTTAAGGGGTGAAGAAGTCATACAAAGTTATCTGTACAAGTCGTTTATTTCTTCCAACTTTTTTTTTAAATCTCCTTCGTCGTTTGCTTTTCCATTTGTGCCTTTTTTTAAATTTTGAATGAACTGCATTTTTTTTTTTAATAAAAAAGGGATGTGCAGTGATTGGATTAGTGGGGCCCATGCACTGTGTGGTAATACGTGCGGTAGCACCTGTGTTAACAGAGCAGTGTGTTTGGTTTATACTTCCATTCAGGGAGAGATAAACCTACCTGCAGTGTGGCTGATATCTTTCTTAGCTTCTTATTCTTGTTCCGCTCTACTTCGACTAGGTCCTGTGGAGACAGCGAGCGTTTGGTGAAACAGGTGGTGGAGAAGATCGACCGTATGCAGGAAATGCTATTCCTGCTAAGCAGCAAGGTGGAAATTGCAGGGGGGGAAAAAAAATGATAAATCATTTTCACTTTGAATTTCTCCTTGGAACTATTATACTCCGTTTTCAACAGTGCCAATTCGCCATGCGCCTCGTATATTGCACTATTTAACTGATCGGTGTTGGATTGACATTCCTTTATTTTGTCCCAAACGTCATCGGCGCTGCTGGTGTGAAGTGGCGACTCCAGAGTCTTCATCAGTTTGTCTATCTCCTTGCGGGACTTTTTCCTTCCAAGGGTGAAGAAAAAAAGGGAAAATTTCTACAACATGTGCATACCAATAGGTGCAGCATAGGAAAAACGATCACCATGCGGAAAGTCAACAACGGGAAGGGGCATACATGTACAGCCCCTTTTCAACATTTTAAGGAATACTTAAATTCGCAGTATTTTTCCTCCTCCCCCTGGATAACATCGGGCAATTCTCCCAAGAGGGTGTTCAAATTTTGCAACTTCCTTTTCTGGATGGATATTTCCTTTTTTAAATTTAAACAAGTCAGCTCCTTAGCTTTGTGTGTATCGTCAACGGTGTCTATAGAAGCTTGGTTATTTTTGATAATTCTCTGGGACTCCTCTATTTTTTTTTGCTCCTCCTTTTTGATTTTCTCCTTCATGTCCATTATTTTGTGTATCTCCTCGTTTTTCCTGTGCATGTTGTCAACGTAGCTGTAGAACACCTTTTTATTCTCGTCCATTTTGGAAGGAAAAAATGATATACAAGAAGAACCTTAAAATTTCACAGCGGAAGCAGGAACAGGATTGCAAAAGAAAGAACGCACAAATGTTAACGGCTAAATGTTGCAAATCTTTTGTTAAGTGTGCTCTCAAGTAAAGACGTAGACTAAGCGACGGTGTCCGTTGCTTCTGCCACTACGCTCGCTAAGCTAAGAACAAGACATTTTAAGGTGTGTAAAAATGAGTGCAAATTGTAACCATCTGTGTTGCCCATTGTAGGTTTTTTTTTTTTTTTTTTTTTTTTTTTTTTTAATTCCGTGTTCATACCTTTTTACCCAATTTTGTCGCGAATTTGGCTGTTTTTTTTTTTTTTTTTTTTTTTTTTTTCCATGTTCATTCTTTTATTTCCTAATTTTAGTGATTGATCGTGTTTTTCCCCTTTTGGTCCATTTTGATCATAAGGATGGGGAAAAACTCCGCAACACGCGCTTCCGATAGAATGGCAGAACGAGGACATGTCTGACGTGGCATACCATCACCGGTGTTGGTAGCTCCTTTCGTCTTTAACATAGCAGGAGTATGCAGCATGCGAAAAGGGGAACGAAATTTGTGGTGATAGCAACCGTTGCCGCCTCATTTAGACAATTCAACGATGGTAGAAAATGTCGCTTCTTAACATTGTACACGTTAACTTGACAAATTCAAATGTCGCGAAAAGGAGCAACACGGAATGAACTTCCATTGAAATTTTTTTTCCGTCCCGTCCCAGTAGGGTCTCTTCTTCGCATCATCTAACGCGACGAAGTTGGAACCGCATGACCCGCACATCAACAACTTTGACACATTTCCTTCCCTCAAATGGGCACCACGCAGCGTTCGTATCGCATGGTAGAGGTGCCCCTTCACAGAATACCCACATGAGGTGCGAAAAATATGATAACCTATTTTGATTTGGGAACAGACTTCCTCGGGAGGTAAAAAAAAAAAAATACGTTACCCATATATATAGTGAGAAAAATGTTGAGGACCCCAAATATGCCCTATAAACATAAGCGCACACTAGGGGGGAATACGCGGAAACCATCTCATTGTTACCTGACAAATGTGACGAATTTTTTTTCAAAAATGGCTAATTATAAAATGGGTAGATTCTTCATCTCGCAAAAGTGAACAGAAAAACGTTGCATAATCTCTGCTGCTCAACTCTCAAAAATTTGCTCCAGTCGAAGGGCAATACACGGAGTCTCCTACAACTGGCCTTCCCTTTTTTTTTCGGTTCATTCGTTCGAATTGCGCCACGGCTGCGCGTACGCACGAGGGCATGCGTACAATATATATGCGTATACAGTTATGCATCCCCTCACCACATAATTGCACAAAATTTGCTGCCCATGCTTCTTCCATTTTGAGAAAACACCCGAAGCAGCAGCGAACTTACCCAGTTTTGCGCCTTTTTTTTTTTCCCCTTTTTTCTGAATCAATCTCCCTTTATAATGCTCCCTCTTGTAAACTGATCAGTTCAACGACCCATTGCAACGAAGCGGCCTCACCTCTAAACAAGCGCCCATGTGGTGTGACATAACCCCAATTGGAATATGTCCCACGCTCTATCTCTGATTTTTGCTGAAACAGCATTTGGGCAGTAGCTACATCCGTTTTATTATGCCAAGGTAGAAGAAAAAACATGCAGAGCGTTAGGGGCACCACTTTTTCCGTGCGCCTCCTTGGTTTATATTACCCTGTATAGTTTGTCCGTTTTGATCACCACGCGGACGCACACCTCCCCCCGTAAAATAAGGAACCCCCCAAAAAGGCCATCAAAGCATGAGATCTTCACCCCGCACTATACTAAACCATGTTGGTAGAACACTAAAAATTCATGTGACCCTGTGTTTGCTCCTTTTATGTGTAAATGTCCGCCTACATAAGACAAACAGCGCCGGGACAGCGCACTCCGTCAGAAAGAACTTTTTTATTTCCCCAAGTGGAACCCGTGCGAGTGTTACGAGGAAGAGGTTTGTTTTGAGAAGGGCGAATCATGGGGGGGGAGCTTAGAGGCACACGGGGTTGCAGATCCCCCGAGCGAAGCTGTGCCTAGTGTGGAAGGGAGGCCAAGTATTGGTGAAGCTAGCCACGCACGCAATGGGGAGGATACCCGCTTACGCAGCGGCGGGGATAACCACTCCCCTTGCCTAAGCGACCAGTTCGCAGATGTGCCCGAAATAAACCCAAACATCGCCAAGTTCCTGGCCAGCAAGGGTATAAATCAGATGACGAAAATTCAGGCGCAGAGCTTCAAACCCATTTACGAGGGGAGAGATATAATAGGGCGTTCCGAAACGGGTTCGGGGAAAACCCTAGCCTTCGCGCTACCCTTGGTGGAGAAGTTATACAAAGTAAAAATGGGGAGGAGCGGAAATGGGGTAACTTCCTCCACACCACATGTAGATGGAGCGAACCATTTTGGCGGCACAAACCAACCAGATGATAACAAGAACCCGTCCATCTTGGTACTAGAACCCACGAGGGAACTATCCAAGCAGGTAGAAAACACATTCAAAGAAATAAGCCAATTCTACAACTTCAACATTATGTCGATATATGGAGGAGAAAGTTATGTGTACCAAGAAGCCAAGTTGAGGAAAGGAATAGAAATTTTAACTGGAACCCCTGGTCGGATAATCGATCACTTGGAGAGAAAAAACTTGTCTCTCCAGAATATAAAGTACTTGGTGTTAGACGAGGCTGATGAAATGCTAAACTTGGGATTTACCCATGATTTAGAGAGAATATTAAGTTACATCAATTTGAAGGAGGCACAGATTTTGCTGTACTCCGCAACAACTCCGTCATGGATTAAAGACATCTCTTCCAAGTATATGAAGAACCCCTTCTTCATCGATGTGGTTGATTCTTCCAACAAGACGTCCAAAAATATTAAGCACATTGCGATAAAGACGCCTTACGACATAAAGGAAAAGGCCCTACTGTTGGAGGACATCATACTGGTTAAGTCGAACGGAGGTCAGGTGATCATCTTCACGCGAACCAAGTTAGAAGCGGATATTTTATGCTCTGAGGGGTCCTTCAAATCTCTGTCTTTTGCCGTTCTTCATGGGAACATCGCCCAGACGACTAGGGAACACACCATGCAACGGTTTCGCCAGGGAATGGTTCAAATTCTGATAGCCACTGATATTGCCGCTAGGGGGTTAGACATAAGTAACGTCGATTTAGTCATTCAGTGCTTTCCTCCTAATTATGCAGAAATTTATATTCACCGAGCTGGAAGAACGGGAAGAGCAAACAAGAAAGGTGTTTCCGTTGTGTTGTTCTCAACGGAAGATAAACAAGACTTAATAAAAATCGAAAAAAATTGTGGAATAAAATTTTCCATAGAACAATTGCCAAACAATGAAGATGTCTTCACATCTGCATCTACCATGGCGTCAAAAAAGATTCAAAATGTGAATCCATCCGTATTGCCATTTTTTCACAAAACTGCTAGCGAATTGATAGAAAAATGTACTCAATCGCAGATGGACCAGACAGAATTAGTGGCCAGATGTTTGGCCATCATTTCGAAGAAGGAACACATTAAGAAGAGATCCCTCATTAATGGCCTGTCGGAAACACTCACCCTAAGCTTTATCAACAAAAGTAGAAAGTGGAAAAACGAAGACGACATTATCTACTGGGTCAATAAAATATCCAACGATTTAAATGTAAATACGTTTAACAAAATTTTACAAATAAAAATTGATACAAAGGATAGATTTTCTTCCTACTTTGATCTGAATGAAAATATAGCTGAACTGTTCATACAAAACTTTAACAATATGTCCAAGGTGGACCACAGGAACATGTTTGACTTAACTGTGGCTCGGAGCATCCCCGAACATGTTGACCTAACTTCCGACTTCCACTCCTCAAGCAGGTACCACCCGAAGAAGCGCTATTCCTACAGGAGGAGACCTTCCTACTACTGACGCGTTGTTGGCGTCTGTGCCGATCTGCATTTGGAGAAGTGGACCTGATTAGTGCAAATGGGGAAGCTGCATAAAAATGCTTCTTAAAGGTGCACCCGTACGTGGACCGTCTAAGGTGTTCTCCCACTTCGTCGTCTTAATTATTTTCTTCCCTGTTTTTATTTTTTCCTCATTTGTCGTCAATCATTCAAATAGGGGCAACGGACCCATCAAACTGTTTCAAAAGATCGCCTCAGGAGCCTTCACTTGTGTGCAAATAATTACGTAGCTATGTCCCTCTATATATGTGTGTTCCACTCCAGACAGGGGCCTAAATGGCGTTTTTTTTTTTTTTTGTGTAACTACACCTTATTCAAGCGTCCGCAATGCTATAAAGGGGCATCTCATCTACGAATAGGCGCACCCACGTGTGAACAAGCAAAACTGTGAAATTGCAAAATAGTGAAGACCTGCTAAAATACCCCCGTTTGAAAGAAGCCACACATAACTAATCCACTGAAGCGGGTGAAAAACAAAGCACCCACCAGATGAGAAACGTGCATGCAGAATGTTCCTTCTGTACCCACCTTTTTTTTTTTTTTTTTTTATAGTCTATCTATTGCCTTGTCGTATTATATCTGACTTGACTTGTCCAACATATTGGGACACGCACAAAAAAAAATGCACATCGAAGGAGGGAATCTCAAAAAGAGTCCACACGTATATGTCCCTCCACTGAATATCAAATAGAGTGCTTTTGCACAAAGACTCCTCATTCGTACGTTATTGTCTACACCTTTTGGCTAACCATTGAAAAAAGGCATCCTATGCTCATTCCTTTGTTCGTTCACTGTGCTGCCATTCCCTTTTTTCTTTTTTTTGGTGAAGTTTTTCAAACCATCTGATATCACTTGGGGACAAAATGAAAGTTCCCTTTGTCGCAATTTGGCCTTTTCTCTTTTTTCTCATTTTGCAAAAATGTTGCTCATGCGAGAAGTTAGACTTGCTCCACAAGTTTTACTTCAAGGATGCCCCTGGAAGAAACAAGGACATGTAAGAAAGAGCAACTGTGCATGCATACGGAGGTTAATAAGGGAAGGCGCGATAATGGAACACCGCAGGGCTGAGAAACCATACCACTCTTCTCACCCCATTTCGACTTTTCCATGTCGCTTCCCCCCCCTTTCTACAGGGCCCCCGGTGAGAAGGAGCTGTACCCATTGATACAAGACCTTGCGGCAGATGACGAGTTAAGACCAAACGAAGTAGTACGATTGTCGGGGATTCTCCCTTCGTAGCTCTTCGACGCCCATGCGGGAAACGCTGACAATGCGCCAACGTGACAACGTCACAACGTGAAAACGTCACGTGCCAATGCGCGTTTCTCGACTCACCCTCCTGCATTGCACCCCTCCGCGACAGCAACTACCCCCTCACAGGTGAACCTTACGATGAACATTCTTTCCCTAACCCGTTCGTTAACCCCGAGGATTGCGTCTTGTCTTTAGGGTAGCTGCCGCAGAATATAAACAAAAGACGACCTCCTAGCGTCACGTTCGTTCACTCTTTACGCAAAAACATAGGCGCAACCATCATAGGTGTGTATCTCCTCGTGTGTGCACATACGTATGCCCCTTCACACGCGCTTGTCAGGATCAGCCACACTTGGCTCTGTGACCCTTCCCATCTTTTGAGTTTGAGCGAACAGCTGGAAGTTGAGGCGGCTCTGCTGAAGATACGGGACACCAATTTCCACAAGTGCTCCAACAAGGGGGTGTTTTACTACCAAGTAGGCCAACACACGGGCGTATATATATATGCACATGCGTATATATCGATATGTGTATATATGTGCGTGTTTCTCCCTCTTGTAATGGGCGAAAAATGGGGCCCTTTTCCACCCTTCACAAACATGCACACATGCATGTACGGCTTTGTAATGGAGCTATATTGGGCATTTTTTTTCTACCCCCCTATCAGGTTTCAGTCGCGCTGGTCCCCGAAATTGTTATCAGCAAAAACAGCTCCTATGAAAAAGCGGTAAAAATTTTCTCTCAAAAATTGTTACGAAAATGGGGCATAGGGAACAAGGAGTGTCACGACGGCATTTTGCTGGTATATGTAAAACAGCTAGGCCGGTTTATTATTTCAAAGAGGGAAGGAGTTGAGGAAAAGTACTTCAACGAGAAGGAAGTGACAAAGCAGTTTATGGTGACTTACTTTGCCACGGGTTCGGTTGGAAGGTCGTTAATCGAGACGCTGAATTTTATTAACACAAAGTTGCCTTCGAAGCCACAAGGTGAGGAGAACAGCGCTGCAGAGCGAAGGAACAGCAGCACGCCCTCGCGGGTGAAGGGTACATGTACACCTACACACGTTTACGCCGCGAGATGTGCATCCCGCTGTCTAGTTTGGGAAATAACCCGATCGACGTGTTCGCGCGCACTGTTATCCTCCCGTGGTTTTAATTATTTCACATTTGATCACTGCCACTGTAACTGCTTACCATTTTCCCCTTCGTAGAGCTGACCAACACAGGGAAAACTTTTTTGTTGCTGATTTTTTTGTACGTTGTGTCTGTCGTTGTAATATACATAGCTACTGCTACATATGGAAAAAGTGATCGATGAGCGATGCAAAATGTATCTCCATACGTCGCTCCGCAGTTTGCTGCCCACCATCTATTGGACGCCCTGCCAAAAAGGATGATTCTGTCCCTTTCAATAAATTTCCCCTCTTCCTATGTTACATGGGAAAGGGTCAAAACAGGTCAATTTTTGGTAAATGAAAAGGAGAGGAGCTTTTTATCCAGCTAAAAATTTCAACAAAGGGCAACTTGTGCATTCTTGCATTTGGGTAAAAGTAACCTCTTTTTTTTTTTTTTTTTTTTTTTGTTCATAATTTTTTGTCGAAACAGCTATTTTGGGTGTATATTTTTTGCAAAATGTGCTAAACTGCCTGAACAGGAAATATAAAATTATGAAAAAAAAAAAAAAAAAAAAATAGCTATTATGCACCTGCAAGGTAAAAAAGTTCAACGAAATAGTTATGAAGGAAGTTGTGTGTATTCTTCCTCTTTACATAAACCCTTGTTTGGTAATTATGCCGAACTGTACCTAACTAGTTAAAGCCCTTTTCTGGAAATACTGACGAGAAAAGAATAAGGAAAAAAAAAAAAAAAAAAAAAAAAGCATAGAGGTGTGCCTATACACATGTACATTTTCTGTTTATGCACTGTCCCACTTGGGGGCGGGAAGAGCTCCATTCCGCTCATCAACCGCATTAAGTTCCCCCACCGAAACGATACGTTTCAAAATTTGACACAATTTTTTTTTTTCTGACGCATAAAAAGGTGAATGCATTCACTTAGAAAAGAAGTTTAGTGTAAAGGGAATTTTATTTTTACTTTTAAAAATCCTTAAAGGGTATATTAATTCGCTAATTGTTAAAACAAAATATTCCCTGCAGAGGTTAAAAGTATAGCAACACAGATTAAAGTGTACTGCCCCCAATTTTCACGACAAGATATACACAATCTTCGTTTAGGTACCATTTCTACACTTTGGCATCTGGACTTTGAAAGAAAATGAAGGGGGAATTACGCAGTGTAGCAAAATTTTTAAAAAATGGATTACACAAAAATGGAGTCATCGGTGGAACAAAAAACTCCGCTCTGCACTGCGGTTCGATGATGCATGCGTTCAGATCTCTTTCCACCACAAATAATGGGGAGAAAAAAAAAATGAACATGTTTACAGCAATCAACTCAGCTATGCACAACGTGTTTGAAAAAGACCCCAATGCGATACTCCTCGGGGAAGATGTAGCCTTTGGAGGAGTATTCAGGTGTTCGCTAGATCTACTAAACAAGTATGGGAATAAAAGAGTTTTCAACACCCCCTTGTGTGAACAAGGTATCATCGGTTTTGCAATTGGATTAGCAGAAAATGGATTTACGACCATCGCAGAGATACAGTTTGGAGATTATATTTTCCCCGCATTTGATCAAATAGTGAATGATGTAGCCAAATATCGATACAGGTCCGGAAACAGTTTCGATGTGGGTAAACTGACTATTAGGTCAACCTGGGGTGCAGTAGGCCATGGAGGTCTTTATCACTCGCAAAGTCCAGAAGCATTCTTTGCACACGCAGCTGGCATTAAAATTATTGTACCTAGTGACGCTTACAAAGCAAAGGGGTTGCTACTTTCAGCCATTAAAGATCCCAACCCTTGCTTATTCTTTGAACCCAAAATTCTGTACAGATCATCCGTCTGTGAGGTCCCCGTGGAGGAGTACGAATTAGAATTAGGCAAAGCGGATGTAGTGAAAGAAGGCAACGATTTGACTATTGTTACCTGGGGGTCCTTAGTACATAAAATGAAGAAGGCAGCGGATACATTACTGACTAAGCACAAAATCGACTGTGAAGTTATCGACTTGCAGACGATCATTCCTTGGGATATTGAAACCGTTCAGAAGTCCGTGGAAAAAACAGGACGCCTTTTAATAACGCACGAAGCGCAAGTGACCAACGGGTTTGGAGCAGAAATTGCTGCCAAAATTCAGGAGAGGTGCTTTTACAATTTGCACACCCCAATTAAAAGAGTCTGCGGATATGATACTCCTTTTCCCCATGTGTACGAACCTTTTTACATGCCCGACGAGCATAAAGTAATGTATGAGGTACAAAAAATGATGGCCAGCTAGGTGTGTGGGGGCATCCACACGCTGTGTAGGTATATAAAAGGGGGAAGGAAAAGTAGCAAGCATGACATTGTATACATGCAAAAATGTGCTTTCCCCTTTTTTATTTCTGCTCGACCTATAGAGGTGGAAGCGTCTTCTGCAACCCCTACTCAGGGTGATGCGCGTAGTCATATTTATAAATGTGTTGTTCCGTTTTGAGTTATACACAAAATGGGTATCCGCTCCTAGGCACATTTATACGCACTTTTTTTTTTTTTTTTTTTCTTTTTTTGAATTTCCCCCAAAAGTGTTATCCCACAGGGGGGGTGACTAAGTTTCCTCTCCTCTTTTCGGCCCAGAAAGGAGAAGCTCCTCACAAACTGGAAGCTACACTTTTACGTACATCCCCGCGGAGTACAATTTTTTTTAAAACAAAGAAAACGGGGTGGAACTCCCGTTCTATATAAATGGTTTGCTTCTCGCTCCTGGAGGGGGCAAAGCACCTGTGCTTAGCAAAATGGGTAACACCATTGTGTGGGTCACTTCCCTTTTGCAACTTTTTTCCCCCTACCTCACCAGCCCTCTTTTTTTTTACACTACGCATACGCATTTCCGCTGTGCATATGTATGCATGATACATGTATCTGCATATAGGTTACTTATATGTACGAAGCTGTGTATACCTAATCACGCAAGTGCGTGCCCTTCACATATACATTCAAAAATAACACACAAGGGGAAATTCCCCCCTCCAGCGGTAGTTGTTACGCATCTCAGAAGGTACTATTTTATATGTGCAGAAGAGGCTGCCGCACTTTGCCGGGGTGAAAATACAGCAGTTCGAATAGCCCACCACCCGTACACAAGTGTACGCGGAAAAAAAGCACCACGCTCCCAAAAAAATTATCCGCCATTTTGTGTTCACTTTTGTGTAGCTTCCCGTTCAAGCAGTCCAATTGGCTCAACAGGGGTGTAATCCGAAATAGCGTAAAGAGCGTAAAGTGGAAAAGGCAAGGAAAGAGCGATCCCCCCTAAATCAAACGACATGCCGCAAAGCGCCCCTTTGCAATTTGTGCGCACCTTATAATTCTGGTACAGAAAAGAATACCCAAGGGTGTAAAAAAATATATTTCTTGGGGGCTTTACATTATAAGCGCGCACCGCAGGGATCTACAAAAAGTTAAGTCTTGGCATAAGGAAACGTAAGCAGGGAGGTGGAAATTGCTATCATAGGTTAAAACGAAAAGAGATGCAAAGCCGCTGTGCGCTGTAACTTCCAAGGTGCGCAAACCGCAGGTGAAGATTCGGGGGCAGAAATGGTATAGGAACGCGCGCTTCGCAAGTACCTGTATTTCCAATTTGTGCATAAAGGAAAGGGCATTTTTACCATCACGCATTTTGTGTTTTTGCTATCTATATTTTTTCATACTCACATTTTATCGCACTCACATTTTTGCTTACCCACATTTTTGTATACTTACATTTTTGCATACCTACAAAATTATTACGCCCATTTTTGTCCCCTGTGTAACATCAAACACAAGAGGGTTGGCCTTGCCAAAATATTCTCCACTTCACACGTAGCCGCAACGTTGTTGCGAGGAGGGTATTATTCCCCACACGGCTGTGTAATTTTTTAGCAACGCGCGTTTCATCACATTTCCATTTGGAAACAGCACTTTTTTGTGTATTCAGCGCGGCAGGAAGGGTACGAGCTGTTCTCATCTTTCCCCCACCGTGCGTGTTTAAGTAGGAGGAATCACTCTTAAGGAGTGCCTTCCCAAATGCGCATAAAACCAGTGGAAGAAAAAAAGGAATCCTGCTGACCGGCAAAGTGAATATACTTTCCTTTTAACCGTGCACACCCTGCAGTTGCTAAAGCGTTTATGCAGACCTGGGATATTTCCTAACTTAACCAGGTGCACACAGGACCTTTTAGAGAGATCACCAAACAATGGAGGGACAATGCCTCTCGGACGAATTCGCAAAATGTGATTTGGGCCCCGAGGGGGAGGTGCAAATGGTGGATACCTCTGCGAAGAAGAGCGAAGGGGGAGGTGAACTGGTGAACGCTGCTGCTGAAAGGATGGACGTGCAGTTGGAAGGGAGAGGCCTTTACACCGGAAGAAGGTTCCACGCAGGGGGGGGAAGACCCCCTCATGGAGGAAGAAGTCCACATCGAGGAAGAAGCCCACACCGAGGAAGACGCTCCTCCTATAGAGGCAAAAACCCCTCCCATAGTAAGGCACCCCTAGAAGGAACCAATGACAGTACTACAATATCAAAGCTATGCGAACTGAAAGAATATTCACAACTAGGGGAACATAGGAACAACGTTTTAGCCAATTTTAATGACCTCTATGGAGCTAAAGGACGTACCATCACAAAATCTTTGGTGGAGATTTTTCACTTAAATGAGGAGGAAGAAATTACTCTGTTTATTACGCAGAAGTTTTTACACATATATGGGTTATGTATCCCTTGCTTCAAATTTAGTAGCCCGAACAGTGTGTGTAGTAATAGCATAAAGTGCAAATGGTGCCATCATTACACTCACACAGATAAGAACTCTGCTTTGCATCCTCATAAGATGCTACACATGAGAAACAAGTGTAAAGTCTGTTCTTACTTATCTAGAGATGGTTTTTGTTACCTCCAAAATGAGTGCCATTTTTGTCATTCCGTTGAGCACTTACCGTCCAGAGTACGACACTCATATTTTCGCACGTTGAATGATCTCTACGGAAGGAAAAAACATACCGATGTGATTACGAAGGAGTTGCTTTACAGTTTCCAAAAGGGGAAGAGCAGCATCTCTCATCGCAATCTTTTTGTTACCATGGAGAAGGAACTGATGCGCGTGTGTGATGACATTCAGGGGGGAGGCAGTACTGAAGAAGGTGGACACAATATCACTGAGGGGGCTCGAAAAACGGTGGAAATTTGTCCTGAGTGCGACACACAGGGGAAGAAACCATGTAGGAGTTACTTCCTTCAGGGGGATACGCCATCTAGCTGCTTGCAAAATGGTAACTGCCCAGACTGCCACAGCGAGGCGCATAAAAAGAAAAACTCTACTTTATACTTTATGACTTACCTGCATGATAAGAACCTGTGCCAAGTGTGTCCCCATATTAACGAGGAGAAGTGTCCATGTGAGGCGGACAGCGCATATTGTCACGACACGGACCACATATCCTACGGCGTAAAAATGAAGAACGTTTTGGGGGTATGCGCAACTTCCTTGAGGGGGGAATTTTCGGACGAGCACCAACCAGGGAAAGTGGCTCGAGGGGATGCAACGAACGTATCGAACGTGTCCAACGTGGCTAACGTGGTGGATGTGACCGATTCGGCATCCATCATCGGGGAGTCCACCTTCGATACCCACACTTCTAACCTGAGCACGGAGCAACAGTATCCTCGGAATAGTCACCGAATACGCAGCAGCGTGGGGAGACACTCCCGACCCCCCAACGTGGATCATTCCCCAAGCAGGGAAAGAAAAAAGAACTCACACAAAAGAAGCACACACGTAAATGAATCGTCCAAAAAGTATGCACGCTCAAGGAGTCACAGCAGGAATGCACACACAGGTAGAAGGAGCATGAACAAAGGGGACCTTGCAGAGAAAAAAAACGACACAAATATGGGAACACCACCACGCAGAAGTTATAGCAAAGAGCACGCTCATGACTTAGCAAATAATTTGTGTGACAAGGATATTTCACCGCTTTATGAGAAGGATGAAGAGGATGGAAAATTAACGTGTGTTTTCGGGAAGTACGCAGACAATTCGAACGACCTTGCCATAAACCAGATGTGTGACAGTGCAGAGCAAAGAGGAAAGCGACCTTTAACCGTATATGAAGAAGCGGACCTTTCCAACAGTGTGGAAGAACAAAATGTGTGTAAACATTTGCACCAAAGGAAGATGAACACCTCCTCTTCCGACTTTGTGGCAGCAACAGAGACGGACGTAAAAGGGGAAAGTAAAAGTCTGATAAGGGGGAAATTGGACATGAATTCTGAAAATACCGCAGGGGACAATGCATGGGGGGAAGAAAGGGTTGGAAGTAAGGATGGGTGTAATGACCATGTGGAGGAAGGCACGACAAATCCGCACGGTCAAGAGGTGAAAGCAGATGATGGGCACATTTGTAGGCAGCAAAATGGGGAGAGTCATCATGGAAACCATTTCAAGAACGAATACAACTGCGGAGAAAGCAGCGCCTCCACGAATGTAGAAAAATGCAGCAACAACGAAGGAGGAGATGACAATTTCGGAAAGGACCCCTCTGCCTGCCGAAGTCAGAGCAAGAAACGGGTGGACTCCCTAACCAAGCAGGAAAAAAAATATCACCTGAACGATGTCCAAAGTTTGAGCAAAATACCCCTGGATGACATTCGCAATTTTCACGATGAGGGTCAGGGCGAGGAGGACATCGAGATTGAGGAGCCCAGCAGCAGAGTGAAAATAATTCAGGACGTGCCAACGCATAATGCGCAGCGGCCGAGCGGGTTTAGCAGAGGTGATAACAAAGGTGATAGAAGGGATGTTAGGGAAAATCCCAGGAACGGGTACGCCAATGGGAACCAAGTGGCGGGAAAAACGTGGAGAAAAGAAAGAATGATGACGGGAGAGTCAACAGGAGCGTATTCAATCGAAGAACACAATGCGTGTAGGTGCATTCCGTGCTCGTTCTATTTTTCTAGTGGGTGCAACTACTCTCTCCAGTGCAGGAACTGCCATCATGAGGAACACCGGAATACGTCCAGCTATTTTTGCTATTACAAAATGCTGCACAGGATGAGGAAGTGTAAACCGTGTGTAGACTATTTTAGGGGCACTTGCAGACATAACCAAACTGGGACCCCAAGAGAAATGGACCAATGTGCCTACTGCCATGATGAGTCACACAGGAACGAGATGGGAAGAAGGGACATGGGAAGAATGGCCAACGGGAGAGTCCGCAGGGGGAGTATATCGAGTCAGTCCACCTCGGGATCGAAACGGCAGTGGCGCAGCAAAAGTCGATTCGCTATGAAGGCAAAAGGACAGTTACACAGATCAACTCCATCCGCTGTGAAGTCAAAAGAACCGTTACGTAACTCAAGTCTATCCACATTGGAGTCAAAAAGCAGAACACGCAGCTCAAGTCTCTCCACACTCGCATCGAAGAAAAATCTCGTCACAGATAATCGCTCTCTATCAGGAAAATGCACAAAAATAACTACTAAAGGACGAAATAAGAGTGCCTTATCCGATTCTGAGAAAAAATCCACTACGCCAAATGAACATCCTGAGGAGGAAGTTCCCCTTTCCAGTGAGAGTGAAGATGAGGGGGAGGACTCCAAAGTGGGAGGCACAAATGGTAAGTTGTCTTACAAAGAGGGGGGCAAATATATCAACAATGGTAACCCCATTTCGACAAAGGAGGAAAAAGAAGCAACAGAAAGAAGAGCCCCGAAAAGTGTAGTCAGAAAAAGTAGGGGGTTCATCGAAGATGATAATTGGCGCTCCATGAAAGACGTAACTTTAGGCAAAGGAATGCCAAATGGAAGGTACCGTGAGGTGAGACACTTCAGGAGGTATTCCTCCCCTGAGCGTGCCAGCAGCAGAGGAAGCAGCCAATTATGCAACCGAAATGAAAGGAACCACCGCATCGTCAACAACCGACACAGCTATTACAACCATCACAACCGTCGAAGGTCGCATTCGCGTACCCCCCGTGAAGACGAATCCACCATGAGTAGTCGAAGCAGCCAACTGTACGAGAGTCAAAGCGATTCTAGCCACCGCAGTAACTCCCCCTACCCAGGAGAATCAAAAAAGAGAGAAGTAATCACCGACAAAGAAGAGGCCAAATCTTGGCGCAGGAAACAGGAACCCATTGAACAAGGAACTCACAATTTATCCATTCGTCGAAGCGTCTTAAGTCGACATGAGAAGGGAGCCTGCCATCCATGCGTGTACTATTTTATAGGCTTTTACGGATGCTCAAATGGGAAGAGGTGCCTAAATTGTCACCACGAAGATCATAGAAATCCCCACACGTTGTTTCATCCCTCTCGACTTTTACACGTTAAGAAGTTATGCGTTCCGTGTGCGAATTATTTCAAGGGGGAATGCACCAGACCCATGCACGCGTGTGTGTACTGCCATAACGAGTCACACGCAGGTGACATGAATTGGGAAAGAGGAGATAGGGAAAACGGGGGAGATGCCACACACGGGAAAGGCACGTCCGCAAAGAAGGGGCTCCCCAATGGGGACACCACTAAAGGGACAACACCAAAAGGGGATTGTACCAAAGAGGAGATTTCCAAAGAGGATATTTCCAAGGAGGATATTTCCAAGGAGGAGATTTCCAAAGAGGAGATTTCCAAGGAGGAGATTTCCAAGGAGGAGATTTCCAAAGAGGATATTTCCAAAGAGGATATTTCCAAAGAGGACATTTCCGAAGAGGACATTTCCGAAGAGGAATCCCCCAAAGGGGACCGGGCCAAAGGCAACCACCATGCGGGGAAGCATTTCCACTACGTCAAACAAGTTGGCTACAGAGAACGAGATGCACACGACAGGGGAGTCTGTCACCCTTGTACCTTTTTCTTCTCTGGAAATAATGGATGCTTAAAAAGAAACCGGTGTCCAAATTGCCACCATAGAGAGCACGCAGACATTCACTCATCCTACCATCCATCGAAGCTCCTGCACTATAAGGGAATATGCTATCCCTGTATTGGCCACATGAAGGGAACGTGCAGACGAAGGTCGTATGAGTGTGTCTACTGTCATAACGAGGAACATCTCTCAGAGGACAGGAAGGATCAAATGAGAAAAGTGATCGATTCGGTTACTGAGAAGATGAAGGAAAGAAGGAGGGACCACCAGAAGGTGCCTCATGGGTACAGGGAAGATAGGAGGTAGGTTTTGGCATATAAGTAAACGCCTTTGTGTAGGAGGTGCAGGTACCACTCACGAGGCGACCTGTTTGGAAGAGAAACCCATCATCAATCAGAACTGACACGATAGAAGTTTCTCTTCCCATGGAATGGTTAAGCTTTCGAAAAGGAAAGAATCAACCCGTGGGAAGTGAAGAATGAGCAACTGAAGTTATGCACAATTGGGCAGGTGGATCATCCAAGCGAACACAGCGAGGGAGTAAACGGAGAGTCGTCTTTTTCCCCACAAAGGGGATGACCATCACAGCTTGTTTAACGATTGAAAGGGGTTCATGGGTGGGGATGCTGCGAGGAAAACTGTTAAGAAGCACCCTTACAGCTGAAGTGCAGCTAGCGAACGGGAGAAATAACCGACGCCCAGCTTGTCAACACTCCCCACGAAATTAAAAATTGACCATGTGCGAGGTGACAAAGAGGCACAAACAAATTTGCACTATATATAAAACAGCACTGTTCAAGCGCAAACAAAAAGGAAGATATATTTTAATGAGGTAAGAGGAGGGGGGGAAAAACTCCCCCCAACAAATAACTTGAATGGTTCCACGAAGCATGACGCCAATATCGCTACGCGTCCCTCCAACATACTTAACCAGAAAGTGGGAAAAATGAAAATAATGTAGCTCATGTGGGTACCCTACGATATGGGCGGGGGGATTTTCGGAAGAGTCAGCAGAGGAATATTAGAGAAGTCAAGTGAGTCGTGTTTCCCTGCCAGATCAAAGTCGTCACTTAGGCGAAACCCCGATTGCGTTTCTGCGGATGAGTCGATATTTAAGCCGTCAGTTACGATGCCGTATTGAGGGGAGGTTTCCTTCTTATGGAAGTGCCCATGTGCCCACGTCTCCAGCTTGGACTTGAGCAACTTGGATTGCTCCTGCGTGGGTCGCACCTGGGTGAATTTCGCCTGCACATTTTTCTGCGCATTTTTTTGCACATTTTTCTGACCGTCATTTTCACGACCCTTTTGTGTAACCATTTTCTGTTGCACCCCGCTTGTGTCCACCCTGTCATACTTGAGGAGAATTTCCACCTCCATGTCGCTTCGTCTTCCTCGACTGCTGCAAAATGGGGAGCTGACCAGGGGCGCCCTAACTTTGGTTTTATGTTTTTTCAAAAGAATAGTTAGCGGAATGAACGTACTTGCAACGAGCGTCTTCCCCGTCCTCCACGTCCTCCATTTTTGTTGCCCCTCCGGGTAGAGACTACACCCTAGTGGGTCGTCATTCCCATGTGACTCTTCCGACAAGGAGGAGTTGCTCCAAAATGGGACATCATAAAAGCATATCTGCAGAGACAAGTTCTGCAAGCACATTTTCAGCAGACCATAGGAAGTCTCCCTTTTCGTGTTCCCCTTGAGTAGAAGATTCGCTGTATTCTCTTCACTCATCGCGTTGGAAAGTCTGCTCATTTCTTCCCTGGTTGGAAGTGCCAAAATAACTGCCGTGTTGATACCCGAATGGGGGTCATTCAAAAGGGGTCTACTTACCGCCTGAATTTTATTTATTATATAGCCATCTTGGGGGCTTACAAAATAGGGGAGCATATGACCCGACTGGATCCAGTCGTAATTGCTCAACACAATTTGAAAGGACATTGCCATCCTTTGCTTTACTAGCGTCACCGCGTTTAGTAATCTTTTCACCTTAACGTAAAGTCTATAAGGAGAAAGATCAACCTTTCCTATATTCGTTCTGTCCATTTGTGTGACCACGTCTTCATTTCCACCTTGCAAGAAATACAAGTGGTCCGATTTGTGATCCCTGTGGAGGTTCCTACGTAACGCTATAAATGCGTTAACTCCATTTGTGCATTCCTGACCACTTGGATCCTTCACTGGAGGAATAGTCGATTCACCTTTTAACAGGTTGTAATGATATATGGAGGTTCTCTTTTTACCCCTTTGCTCACGTGCAAGCAGACGACTGGCAGCACTTGTGCTTCTTCTGTATTTCCCTTCGGGGGACGCATCACTACTGTGGTGTTTGCTCAGGGTGGTTCTCCTCCTGTGTGCGTAACGAGCAAGAGAATCGAGATGTTTTCCAACATGGTGGCACGTCCTTAATGGATGCAGCTGTGCATTGCGTTGTGCATTCTGTTGTACATTCCGTTGTGAATACTTTGCGTCTCCTTTGTGGGGGCCCCAATAGCGAGATCGATTTTCCGAAGAGTCTCTGTACGCTCTTCCACCGCACAGCACCCCGTTAGAAAGTCCACGTCTCCTCGTTAAACCATTTGGGAGTCCACTAAAATATTGCAACCTATGCAGAGGGCACTCCTTCACTTCGGCACGACCACACGTGTGGGGTATCGATATGTTCAGTTCATTATTCTTCACTGCGCGTTTATTTTCTTTGTAAAAAATTAGCATATCATTCAGGAACAACAGGAGGAAGAAACAGCTCCTGCCATTTTTGTGAAGGTGCCACTTTTCCCAGTTGTTCAACAAACACCAGTCTCTCTGACTGAGGGGGTTCACTCCCTTCATCTTGTGCGTCACTTGTAGGGGAGTTTCTCCTTCCTTGTGCCGCTCTGCAGAGGAGGCGATAGAAGAAGTGTCATCATCTGTATTACCCTTCGTGAAGGCAGAGAAGGAAGACACGCAAGATGACGTTGAAGAAAACATCTTCATTTTTTGCCCCTCCCGTTTGTTGCGTTTGTGGTAGAATTTCTGAGGGGTATCCTGCTTGCCTGCTCCAACAAACTTCTCACGCTTAACACTTTTAGTGCTTTTACCTATTTTTAAGCTGCCCCCCTTGGAGGACCCACACTGCGCTTTCAACATACACTTGATGAAGTGAGACCAGTCGACCACACCCAAGGAGTTGACACCCCCGTTACACTGATGAACCTCCCTACACAAATGCATCATCACGTTGGAAAAATGAGAAGACAATTTTCTTAAGGCTAAAATTAGTAAAATATTTTCCACAGGAAAGAATAGCGAAGTGTCCGTACCCACATAATGTCGAAACAGTCGGATAACGTAGTCCATGTAATTGGCGTAGATTGAATAACTCAGTGCATCCAACAGAGTGTCTACTTTTACATATTTTCTGTAGTTTACCCTCCTTAAGACATCCCCAAATAATTTGTCCAACGTTGTTTTTCTGAACAGATCATTTTTTTCGTTCAGTAGATGATCGTTATTTCTACTTCTTTTTAGAAAATAAATTTTCACAAAATTGGGGATTGCAAAATAATCTCTCTTCTCGTAATTCCTTTCATCTTCCGTCCTCCTCACTTCATACTCGAATGAAACATAGCCAAGGGGTTGTTTCTCCCTTCCGTCTGCATGATGCGCATTTCCGTCATCGAAATGTACGATAGAATTTTCCCTTTTTTTTATAGAGGATTTTTTCCCAATTATTGTTTCATTCTCCCTTTTGTCATCATCTATATGTGGCAGAATTGCTAACTTTTCAACTTCCCCCTTGGGATATTTCACCATTGGGGTTTTATTTCTAATTGCAACCCGCTCAGTAGAAGAACCCATCCTTACATCTGAGTTGTCCAGAAGCATTTTTCTTTCCTCTTCCTCCTCAAAAAGTGCATTCTCCCCATAAACACCATGAAACAAACTCTCCCAGCAAAATACAATATCCTCATTTTCGTGTAAAATGTTTTTTATTTTAAAGAAGTGCTCCCCAATCGTCACATCTTCAGAAATGTGATTCAGTGAAATCAGAGCCTTCACAGTTATCTTCCCTTCCACGTATGGACTGCTGCCCGATTTGATAACTTCCCTGTGCTTTATCTTCAACTTGTGTAAGCTTAACCGTTTGCCTGACGAATGTTTTTTTTTCTCCTCCTTGTCGAGTAGTTGCTTATTTGCTGATTGTGATTCTTCCCTGGAGGGGTGCGTCTGCTCAGGGGAATTCACCGCTACGTGGTGGAGGTTTCCTCTACCTCCCTCTACTTTCCCCCCATCAGGTGATGTACCGTTTGGTCGGCTGCTCTGTCTGTGCATTGCACCGTTATCAGCATGATCTTCATTGCCCCCCTCATTCCAGTTGACCATTTGCGGAATGGACCTGGAGAGCAGTTCGTATGTTCCGTCACCGCTACTGCCGATACTGCCACCCCTACCTGAGGGGTCCATCCTCTGATGCACCTCCACGTAAACAGCTACAAACACGTCGTCCCCCCGGTCATCTGCATTTCCATTCCCGCTCAGTCTGTTAAGCATTTTTTTAATCAAGTGCATTGGAAGGATTACCCAGTTAACAGTTAGGTAGATGTGGCTGGTATCCTTTTTCCACCCGTTTACATTTCTGTCCTTATCTTTCATTTGGTACTCGGCCCTACTGCTGTGCTTCCCGTTGGGGTTCTCCCTGCAGGTGTGTCCTCCCAATATACCATCAACCAGGATGATCGACTTTGTGTCCACACAGTTGGTCTCATCAGCGTCCCCACCACGTGTGATATTTCCTTCCCCCTGATTTTCCAAAAGAACCTCTCGGCCATTTTTCAACCAGACGTATTCGCCGCTGCAGTGGCGCATCATTTGGGTGGTCCCGTTTGTAATCCGTGGGTGCACCACAGGTGAGGAGGTCAATCCGTCTCTTCTCTGCCGGCTGTCAGTGGGAGTACAATTCGTGCTTCCGTGGATCAAGGTGGAATTACCTTCCCCACGTGTACCATGAGCTGCCCGATGAGCCGATTTGTCACCACACCAATTGTTGCTCACTCCAGATTGGGTTCTTTTTATTAATTCCTTTTTATTAGAAGCTCCTTCTTCAGATGCACACATGATGGGTGAATTTGATTTTGCTAATTCCATCTGATGGGGGTTCTCTTCAGCTAGCTGTTCAACAGATAAATTAGGGCTAACCACTCTATGGCTAGTTTCAAAAATGGGATCACCTGAACCCATTTTCGTCCGCTCATAATACATGTCTACATCTAAAAAGATAATGTTCTTATTATCCGCATCTGTAGGAATGAAACACAAAATTTTGTGGCTCTTCTTTTCCTCATTCCTCATGATGGAAAACATCTCCAGAATATGTAGATCTGCTTCGGCTATGACGCTTCCTTCCCGGAGCAATTTCAGCTTGAAGATTTTTTTATTATGTTCGAAGAGCGTAATTATGTCTTTTTCCCTTACGGTAGAAAAGGTGTGTTCGAAGAGGTAATTCACGTGCAGGGAATCGCCACCTTTTTTTGTTTCTCCAAGCGGCACAGTACTTTCTATGCATATATTTTCCATCACAATTTCTTTCATGGCGAAGCAGCAGAAGTAGCTCAGTGAGATGGGAGCATACGGGTGGTTCGCTCTGTTCGGGTGCATAGATTTATTATCCACGTTGGGTTTTTCCCCTCTGCACTTTTCGCTTTCCATTTTGCGCACAAAAGTTTTCAACCCTGTAAACTCCTTCATTATAATCCTAAATCGATGTACATAGAACTCCTTGCGCTGAAAAATCGGCATGAGTATTTTCTTCCACTTTCCTTTTATGTTCTTTTCGAACATCTTCACGAGTTCGTCTTTCCAAAGGGGGTCCCTCACGGGGGGATCCTCTCGGTTGTCTTTTAATGCGTCACAAGGAGTGGCATCACACGGAGCGACGTCTCTCTCTGGGAGGCTGCACCACACATGGTTATCATGCCGTGCCACGTCCTCCACTTCGTTTTGTAAATTTTCTTTTTTCTTCTTCACATTGGATTCCTTCTCAGACGCTTCACGCACCTCTGTCACGCTGAGAGGGGGTTCTTCTCCCTCCTCCCCATTGCTATCAGTCGTCATGTCTGGTAGGCGAAACTCCGCCAGCAACGCCTCACACAACCCCCTACTTACATATTCATCCTTCATGTGCATGCGATTTACCCACTCGTAGGCAAAGTTGTACACATATCTGTAGTTCGAAAAGGAGACTGCACCTTTCTCCGTGTCGAAAAAATTAACAAACTGATGCACATGAATTGGTGAGGAATGATCCTCCCCGAATAGGAAGTCTAACCTATCTCTGAGGAGAAATAAATTTAAATGAACTCCCTTTAGAAACTCTTCCTTCTTCAAAACAAAGTCATCCGGTATGATGGAGTTTAACTTGTTTTCTTCCATGTTGAGCAACAGATGGCATGCATTTTCCATTTCCTTCTTTACGATACCTTTTTTCCCTGCTCGTTTGATCCCATAATACATTTGCCCATGTGTGAGGTCGCTCTTCGACTTCAAATTGGCTAGCTTGATGAAAAAAAAAAATAAAATTCTTCCCATGGTTAGGCTATTAAAACGAAAGTCGTAGAAGTATGTCCTGGGTAAACCGTTCGCTTTTGCTAAATTTGTGTGCACAACATCACTGCAAAGGTTAAGTGTTTTTTTTTGTTCTTCCCCTTTCGCGTTTTTCCCCCTTGTGGTTGCCTTTCCGAGTGGTTTCTTTTTAGAGGGGGCCCTCCCCGAGCGGACCAGACTTCTAAATGAGCAGAACGACGAGTGGGGGTCACTTGCGAGCATCTTTTCCGTGTAGCTGTCTTTTTTGTGAAAATCATTTTTTGATACAGATTTTTCCACGATCTTCTCTCTCTTGAGGTTGTCTTGGGGTGGATGCTCCTCTGCCTTTCCATGCAGCTGCACCCCCCTGTTTGCCGCCTCCCCCGCCAGGCGCAACAAATTCGGCAGGTTGATGTACGCCTTCAAAATGTAGGGGCCCGGTTTCCCCGCCTCGTGTAGCTCAAACTTCTTCGAATCGTAAATGACACAAAATTTGTTGAGAGGCTGGAAAAAGTCATACAGCTCTGCCCAGGAAAGAAACAAACCATGCAGTGACAAAATGTTCTTCAACTTATCACAAGACATCAAATGGTGTTTATCCATTGGTTCGAAATTGGTATGCACAATGCGTTGGTGGTGTTTGCAGAAAAATACATTTTCATTTTTAAAAAAAAATCTGAACAGCTTTCCCTTCAATTGCGCATTGTAGAATTCACCTTGCCTGTACAGGTCATGTAAAAAATTTTTTGTTGAAAAAAAATTATGGCAGGAATTTCTCAAATGGAGGGATGTCATATCTACTACGAAGGAGTATTTCTTCACAAATAATGCTATGTCTTCTTCAGAAAAAATATGATTAAAATTTTTGGAGAGTACATAAATGAAGGAGTCCTTCTTATCAATATGTGCGAACAATCGGTTGATGTTCAGTCCTGCCAAAATGCACTCATTAAATAATGCCCTCACGTGCAGATTGGTCATGTGCTTCGTAAACATTTTGTCCTGTGTGAAGTACTTACTGTGAAGTAGACTCCTCCTATTGACCCCGCGTATATCGGACAGAAGCAGCTTGTTGAAGGCAATAACATATTTCACATTCTTTACGTATAGATCGTTCCATTCATCAGAATTATGATCAGTTCTGTTCCTCCTCATGGGGGTATTCTTCCTACCTGTAGGTACATCTCCCCAAAGGGAAGAACGGCCACTCCCTTTCGGCCTCATCAAATCCCACATGGTATTATAGCAATCATTAAAAAGGGTAACTCCATTGGGGAGTTTCACGATGTACTTATTCACCTCAAGGCAGCTCCACAAATTTAAAAGGAACTCACTTATTCTGACGTCTAGCGCTTCAAATATGCTGTATATTTTGTTCCACTCTTTGGCGTCAAAACTGCCTGACCTGGTCATAATATTTTCCACGCGATGCAAAAAAATTATCCGCGCATTTTTCTCCTCATAATTAAGGACAAATCTTTTCTTCACATAAGCAGCATGTCCATCCTTATAAATGTGCACAATTTTTTTTAGCAAATCGCAAAGGAGAAGGAGGTATGGATACACCACCCGTTTGTACTCTTGGCTCGTAAATTTCTTCTCCTCACAGCATATGCGTACTTCCTTATAAGCAAATGGGGAATAGTTAGACCTGTCCTTCTTTCTTCTCACCGCACCAGCAGGCACGTACGTGTGTTTATTCTCCCCCCTGTGGGAATAGTGCGCCTTCAATTTCCCCCGATAGAAAATCCACTCCTGCTCCTGAAAGGACAAATCCACCGACTCGTTGTTCGCCACTTTGCAACAGAAAACAAACAGGTAAAAGAATTCCCGCATATGTTCTACAACATGTTTATTTCTTCTGAGAAACTGCAAAAGTGGTTCCTCCCCCGTGTGTGTGCTCCCCGTTCGTCTCCCCAAAGATGCATCATAGCTGCCGCTTCTGTTCCAATTCGCGTTAGAACTGATGGCACTTTGGTTCATTGCACTACGACTCCGTCCTAGGCAGGGTCCCAGCGGGAAGTGAGAAACATTGGTGATTCCCTTGCCCAGGTTTTCCACGGCCATCCGCAAAATGCCCAGATTCTTTTTCAAATTCTTCGAAAATAGGTGAGTCTTTCCCTTCAGTAGGGTTTGAAGTGAGGAGGTCGACTTCGCTATGGTCACTTTACCCGTGGGGAGCATCCCTCCACTGTGTCCCTTCCGGATTGCCTCTTTACCACCACTATGGTGGTCCCTATTTATAACCACTATCAGCCTTAGAAGGTCTTCCCTAAACGAGTCATCATCGCTACACTCACACAGAGTCACACATTTGTCTTTACAAATTTGCCAAAAATCGTAAAACGTATAAATATCATTCGCGTAATCATCCACATTTAGGTAGTTCATTTCGCACCTGAACATGTTCATAAAAAAGTAGTGCTTTATAAGTTCTTCTCCTTTTAGGATTCCATTCTCAGAAAGGTAAAAGAATAAACTGTACAGGGGGAGGGTTGCCAAGGGGTGAGTAACCCCCGATGTTGGATCCTTCAGTGGGATACTGTTCTCCATAGACGTGGCCCACTCTTCACGCACAAGTACTAATCTGCTTTTCTGGGGGATATAGCTCACCCTGTTTGGGGTATCCGCTTGGTTTGTCTTCTTAAAAATGGCTAGCTCCTTTCTCCTCTGTTTGACGCTGTCCAAGAGGGCCCTCGCGTCCTGCTCGGGGTGCACCTGTTCGGGGTACACCTGCTTGTGCGCCTCCCCCCCGTGGAAATCGAAATGGGCCCTGTTCCAGTTCAGCCAATAAACCTCCATGCAGTCGTAAAAAATTAGCTTGCTATTTACGCTGGTGAAGGATGTCAAGTCGTAGGTTAACAAATTAGAAAATAACAGGCGCACATAATTTCTGGAAAAATCTAAATTGAGACTTTCAACTGTAGCGTAAAAATCGCTGTACGTAAAAATGTTCTTTTTGGAAAAAGCTTGTATTCCTATGTCCTTTTCCTTTAGGAGAGCGAAAAAATCTTCCAGTGTGCTACCAGAAAATATGTTTCCTCCGATTTGTTCTTTAAGGTAGTGCCTTTCCATAATCTTCTTTATGTTCTGCTCGTGATTGATGGCGGTGAAGTCTTCCAGCAGGGGGATGTTCCGATGGTGGTTCCCCTCAAAATTATTTTCCCCCCACACGGTTGCTTCTATACCGTTTGCATAAACTCCGTCATGGTTATTTCCCTCCCTGTTTAGAATTACCTCTCCTGCGTACCAGTTCAGTACCCTCAGGGCAATCTCATAAGACGTGTAAAGACCCAACATATCGAACAGCATCAGCAACTCGACTTTATCATTCTGTTTATTCTGTTCATTCTGTTCATTCTGTTCATTCCGATCCTTTCCCCTTCTACCAAAATAGCGAAACAGACACTCAGATATATATTTCACAGTTATAAGCCCGCTCACAATTTTGCCATGTAGAATGATGAGTATATATTTGAATCCTTTCGTTATATCTTTCCTTGGCCTACTGGTATTTTTCTTCTCCTCTGTGGTGTTGCAAAAGGTAGGTCTGTTCGTTACGCTCATGTGTTTTTGCTTCCTTACATTTGAGGGTGCGTCTTTGGATGTTTTTCCTGTAACCGTGTGACCATCTGTTTGGTTCTTCCCTCCCGGATCGTCTAAACCACTTACCAAGCTGCGATCAGTTTGCGTCTCTGTTATGCTAGTACGAGTCTCCTCCAAAGGTTCCTTCGCACAATCATAATTTTGACCATCCGTTTTGACCTTCCTACTGGGAGTATTATCCTCCTGCACAGGGGGGTCCGCCTGAATAATTTTACTGCTCCTATCGAGGAGTGCTTCCTCCTTGTCACTCCTCTCCAGCATGAAGAGAGCCACATGCCCTCCCTCGTCGGTGTGCTCATATTCGTAGTCCGCTTCGTGACCAGATGTACCGCCTTCCTGGTTAGGAGCCGCACCACACGGGGAAGACACGACCATGTCGTTACCAATCCCTTCATCTGTGCTGCCCCCCATGTCGTCACAAACGAGGAAGCGCTTTCCTTCCACTTGGCTATGTTCTCCCCATGCGGAGGTCTCCCTGTGCTGGTTGCACACAACATGTGCCTCTCCTTGTAGTTCCCCCCCTGAGGCGTGTTGCTCCACATACATATGGTACAGTGCCAGGAAGAAGCTCAAGTTAACGGATTCAATACCCTTGATAACATTCACTAGAACGCGAACATCCGTCCGTGAGTAATTGCACTGCGTCTGCAACAGGTACTTCACCAGGAAAAATAAATCCTGGTTGGAAAAATCCTTGTTGTTGAACCTAGTTAGCATAAACCTGATGGAGTGTAAAAACAACAGAGAGGTGCAGGAACACACATTTTCTTCCTCTTTTAAAAAACGTCCTAAATTCTCATCGGCAGTACCCTGATAAATGGATGAGTTTTTCAGTGCCTCGGAGGAGAAGTACCTTCTTATCCTCCCTGAGTAATAATTCTTTGTCTGCAGGTTAATTTTTACCAATTCATTTTCCAGGTTTTCTATCGTCACCTGGTTGTCGTAGAAGGACCCAAAAAGTTTCAACAAAACGTCGTAACCGTACACAGTATTTTTGAGTTCTTCAACTCCTCTCTTTATGATAAGGGAGGAGAAGGCTGAGAAATATATTTCGTTCCTTTCCCTGTCAAAGAACAGTAAGCACAACTCATCGAATACAGTGGAGTCCACGAAAACGATGCCGACCTCTTGAAAAAAAATGAAAAATTCTTCCTTACTAATGTACCTATCGTCGTCAATGTAGAGGTTATCCAAGTATTCACACACGTCATTTAGGAGCATTTTTTTTTTATTCCGAAGGAATAATTTGTTTGTTAATTTTTCCCACTTGGTAAAAATTTTATCAATATATTGTTCTACGTGTGTTTTTAAAATATACTTTTCGTCCTTTTTGGTTGCGTCTTTTTTCATGTCTTCTATCATTACGTGGACTGTGTGTTCCTTCATTCCTCGTAGGAGTAGTTCTTCTTTGATGAGCTCGATTGGTAGGTAGATCGATGGGTCCTTTCCCCTTTCGACGGTTACTTCTCTCTTCGTTCGTCCGAACGCCTTTCTTTGCGTCTGCTCCTCCTCGTCGTCTCCATCCCTGTTGGTGCCGTTTACACTGCTGTTGCTCTCTTCAAAGAGATCCTCTCTTCCTTCATCGCTTCTTTGATCATCGTTTGTTCGATGCTTCATTGCTGCACTTCTCTCCATCACGCTGGCGATGAGAGCACCACTACGCACGTCCTTCTGCAGCACTTCCCTCTGTAACTCATACACGTAATACTCCCTGTTGTAAAGGCTCTCCGAGTCGTAAATAAAGTATTGCTCATTTATCGACATGGAGGACTGTGCCTCCCCTGGTGGGTCGCTATCCGACGGGGCGAACTTCTTCCCCACAGACAGCTCTCCCCCCGATGGAGCAAAGACAGAACTTATTAGCGATTCTTCTGTCTGATCAATCCCATTCGATAGGGAATGTTTCCCCTCATTGGCATAACTTTCGATGTACTTCTCACAAAACTGTTGCACGTTCTGTTGTTTGTTTTTCTGCCCTCTCACCAGAATGACCCAAAATATGAAGTTCACATTTTCGTAAAACTGATGCGTCATTTCCAGGTGTTTCTCCAAACAGATCACCTGTTCCTTCTGGATGATGTCTTCCAAGGGGATATTCACTATTCCAACGCAGTCTCTACAATCCTCTTCGTGATAATACTCACTCTGGTGAACCCATTTTCCTTTGTCCTTTCCAATGCAGTCCCCCCACACTTCTAGTATCACCTCCCGAAGTTCACTCAACTTCCTCTTGGAGTGTACAAAAAAGTTGAATGTTTTTTCCTCCTCCAGGGGAAAATTTTTATACTCATATTTTTCCTCTTTTGTGAACCTTACACAGATGGATATATTATCAAAGGGCCTCTTCGACAGGTTCACCATTTTGTGCACATAGAGGTACAGCACGTCGTTCGCATCACGATTGTTCCAATTTGCTACCGTTTGGGGGGATGCTCCAACTGGGTTCGTCTTCCCCCGCTCAGTGATAAGCCCCTGTATGTCTTCCCCCCCTGCGTGGTAGCTATTGTTACTCTCAAAACTTTGGATAATCTCCTCCTGGCGGATGGCATGCCCTATTTCATCATAACGATTTCCATCCTTTGGTGGTTTAACACTTCCCCCTCGTGCGGGCTCCGTCAAGGAACGCCCGTCTGACGTTTCCCCCATTCTGAGGAGATGATCATTATCTTCCCCTTTCGATAGGTACTGTATGGCAAGTTGCAGGTAGACCATTACATGTGGGTGCTTCACCAAGTCGGAGGAATTCCCCCTTGAAAGACACAACTCCCTCAGTGGTGCTTCCACACCAACCTTGGATATAAGAGGAACTTCGCCATACGCCAAAATTTCGTACCAATCAGGAACAACGAATGGCCGATTGAGCGACTTGACAATGGTAACATTCTTCTGCTGCAAAGTATACAATTTGGATGAGTTCATTTTTTTTTTTTTTTTTTTTTTTTTTCCTTCCTGGCTGTTCATACTGATTAGCGCATAGTAAAATGGCTACCTTTTCGACGCTCTCAAAAAGTTGTCTCTCTACCTTACAATGTACTTCTTCCCCAAACTCGATAAAGTGCTCATTCACATGGTTACTTTTTAGGCAAAAATTATCGTACGTGATGGAGGTGTCTGGTCCTTGGATCTTTCCTTCATTCCTCCCTTTTGTGTGGTTTACATATTTGCCGCTTCTGTTACGTTTGTTATCCTTTTTTTCCCCCTCCATAGCTATCCTTTCCAAATTGGGCATATCCAACTCCTCATCCATTGGCGTCATTACAGATCTACTCAGATCATTTACACTGGCGCTGCGTCCACGTTGTTCTTCCCCCACTACGTGAGACCCCCCCTCATACGAAATGGGAACACAAATGGAGAGACAAAAGTCGTTAAAAAACTGCAGCTTCTTTTTAAATCTTTCCTCAATTTGTAATTTGGACAGGCGAATTATAACATCCACCAGCTGGTGATCCGTTTGTTCACTTCTTGAATGTTTCATCGTCCCTATGGGGTAGTTGGCAGATCTTCCTGTGTCCTTTTCCCTTTGCAACAACGTCCCATCAGGGAGGCTCTCCCCGCCGTTACTCTCTCCGATAAGCTCTCCCGTGAAGTACTGCGAATCTATCCGACTTATTCCCATAGAGTTGTTGCTGTTCCTGCATTGGCTGACTTCCCCACATTGACTAACGTCGAAGTGGCCACTCGAGGGGGACCCCAACTCTCCGACCGAACAAATTGAATGAAGAACGTTTTTCGTCTTCTCTACTCCATCCACTTCTGCATGAACGTTTCCATCGGGGCTGTTCAATTTTGTAGTACCTTCTCCACTAAGCTTGTTAGGCCTACTCCCATTAGGTCCACTATCCAACGACACGGTGAACGAATCCCCCAAAGGTTCGCCCTGTGCCCCCTTAGAACTGAGAGAGCTACGGAAGTCGCTACTCATCAGAAGTTGCTCAATAATGCTTCCTCCCTTAGTGAAGTCATTTTTGTCTTCCCCATTTGGAGTGTGCCAAATTGTTGCCTCTTCCCTTAAGGCCAATTTGGAATGAGAACCATGATCATGCATTCCACTAACTTTTACGACTGCACCATCGCTAAAGGATAGCTGTCTTATTTTCTTCACCTCGCTAAGTAACATACTATTCGTCTGATAATCCTTTACATCTGAGAGAGCCAATCGTTGACGCTCTATTTTTTGCTTCAATTGGAGTAGGTTCATCCTGGAAGGGAATCCCGCATATGGATCTCCTTTTTGGGGAACATCCTCCTTTTTACTAATTTGGTCCCTCCCATCCTGTGGGTGGATCCAGGCAACTACTGCACCTTCGTCTGTCCTTCCCTTCTCTGTGATCTCTGCGTTCTCCTCCAGATGTGTGCTAGTGCGATGATTTGTTTTATCCATACTTCCGCTATTGTCCTCCCAACTGGATATCCGTTGGGGGTATATTTCCTCCTCATCTAACGAATCTGTCACCTCCCGTCCTTTATCCACCCACCCTAGTGTGGCACCTAACTGTGATGAATCGCTAAGGGTAGTTAGAAGGTCTGGCATGGATCCTATATGCTCACTAATAAGCTTGTTAACAATTTTGTATTCTTTGAGCTCATTTTTCATGAGCATTTTGTTCCTTTCTTGGAGTTCCTTAATTTCTTCGAGCGTCTGCTTGCTCTTGTCCCTGCCCGCCGCCAGCACGTTGAACAGCGTGCTATCCACGGATGAAGCCACGCTTGGACATGCATTGTCACTCATTTTGTTTCGGTGCAATTGCAGGGGTGGTTAATTGGGGGCGTGCCTGCCCAACATGGAGGTGTGCCCCTATGTAGGTAAATACATAGGTAGGTACGCACGTGCGTATCTGCCACGTAGATCTCCCCCCCGAGGATCAAAAAAAAAAAAAAAGGAGTCAGCTAAGCCAAGCGGTGACGTGGTGAAGAGCAAAATGTGCCCACAACGCCTCCGCATGTATAAGTACAAATGCCTGTACCGTCAAATGGGTATTAAAAAAAAAGGAGACTAAAACAGGTGTAGCTAAATGTAGAAGAACAAAAAGTGAAGAAACAAACAGTGAAACATATTTAAGCGAGTTCTATGAAAAAAAAAAAATAAATAAAAAGGCGTGCTTTCAAACATGCGCATTTTTGTCAACTTTACAAGAAAAAAAAAATTATTGACGAGTTGGCAGGGAAAAATACCACTACCACCCTTTATGACAACATTAGAACAAAAATGAAGGGGCCCCCAAGGGTAGACAACCTTTATGGGATGAGCGAAGTGTGCTCACGGAACTGTTGAAACGGTTCGTCAGGGCTATACAACGATGTGAAGATGAACAGAAAAATATGCGCTCGCAGATCTGTACACATGTGTACACGCTTGCATTTGCATTTGCGCTTTCCCGCGATTTCGCAATTTCGCGCTTCCGCAAAGCATCTCCTGTCCACATGCTTTTGCCCTTCCATGTGCCTCCGCACCGCAAGCGTATGCTTACTCAAGGGAGGATGAAAACGAAAAAAAAAAAGGCCTACGCCCCGTCGCCAAAGGGGAAGCGCCCTGCGCGTAGTACGTTCATAAGAGAAACTTAAAAAACGGGGGACGCGGAAAAGATGGAAAAGTGGAAAAAAAAGGGAAAAAATTCACAAAAAAAAAAAATAAAAGAATAAAATGAATAAAATGAGCAGCATAAGCCTCACTTATCACAAGCCACTGTTCACCTGTTTGGTTTGAAAAAAAAAAAAGTGAAACACGGAAAAGTCGTTTCTTCCCAGTAGCACGTACACATAAGCTTACACTTGGACTCCAGGGAAATTCTTTTTTTTTTTTTCTCAAAAGGTGAAATACGTTTTTCCGTTCTGAGCGTATTCGGACGGGTGGGTAAGTGTCGAAAAGGAGGACGAAAAAAAAGAAAAAAAAAATGAAACGAACAAGTGCCCCCGTTCATGCATACACTAGTGCGAACTCCTAACGTTCCGTCACGCCCGCCTTAAATTATGCGGGTACACAATTGCGCGGGAAAACTGGCCACGACGAAAGAATTGACAAGCGATCTCAAAAAAAGGAACACACGCAAGTACACATAAACGTACTCATAAATACAAACAAACATGTGTTTCTTGTTTTTTGTTTTTTGCTTTTTGTTTTCCGCTTTTTTTTTTAACCCCCGCACAGTCGACTTATTAATCACGCCCAAGTGTTTTTATTTTTTTTGTCCGTTTCTTTGTTCGCCCTGTTAGCAGCTCACCGGGAATGAGCCATCCAGCTGACCAACTCCCCCGTCCACGTTTTGTTTTGTCGTCTTTTTTTTGCTGCCCTTTTCACCCCCCACTCCGTTCAACATGCCAAATGACTTCATGAAGAATACCGAGATTAACACACAAGACAACAAGGTAATGATCATAGTGGAGCGTTAGTGAGACGAGGAAGGAGGGGTCTGTGCGTCCTAGCCAATTTTCCGCATGCACACACGCCAGCACCATTACCTCGCCAGCGTCACCTCACCACCACCACTTGCCGCCTCCCCCCCGTTGCAGTTTCCCTACTGTGTCGTGTTTTCCTACCTACCATGCGCGTCCACCTTCATCCCCATAGTGGGGCATGTCGGTAAGAAAAGACATTTTATTCCCAAAGTGGATTCTTTCACTCCTGAAAGGATGACAATGTGGGGATGCGCCCGTGCAGATTGTTGTATGTTCTCCCCCCATCCTACTTTTTTTTTTTTTTTTTTTTTTTTTTCCTCATCCTTGGCAGGAATATGCACATCCTCAGGCGTAATTCACGACTTCTCCGGGTCATACACTATCTCAGTTGGTACTGTTTCTCCCTTGCATGTTTTTCCTGAGTGGACTGTCTACCTTAGTCACCCACACCCTCTCTATGTTCTCTCATCCACAGTTACTCGTTGCACAAGCTGAGTCGATTTGAAGGGACAATCTTCCTTCCACTGCTCAATCTCGACAGTCTGCCTTCCCTCATTTTTTTTTTTTTTTTTTTTTTTTTTTTTTTTTTTCCAAACCAGACAATATGGAATTTAGCGACCCAATGAAGTATTGGCAGTTGGACAAGAATAAACTTCCTCTGGCCATCACTGACAAGGTAGGGTAGGAGAGGGAGTTTCCCAGAGCTGCGGCAGAGTTCCCCACTGCAAAAAGGGAATTACCACAAAACAGCTACCACTTATTGCGCACAACCTACCACTTAGTTCTACGATGAAGCCATCTACCAAGCGGATGAAGTTTTTTCCAAAAGGAAGGTAAATACTACGCGCTTGCTCCGCTGGGGCATTGGGTGTCCCCCCTTTCCAAGTGAACCAATACGGTTCCCCCTCACTCGCGCATCCACCTCCATGTTACCCGTTTCTCCTACCACAATGTAGCATAACCTATTCGTGTAAGACAAAAAAAGGAAAAAAAAAGACATCGCCTAAATAATGACCCCACGGAAATAGCAAAACATTCCGCTATACAAAGGATAAAAGAAAAAAGGAAAAATCTTTTTTTAAATAAATTCCCTTTTACAGTAATAATTGCCACCACCATGTCGCCATGGTCCTGAATAACATAAAGTATAAGGGGAGATCCAACTGGTACGTTAGCCCTGAGTGGGAGTTCACTTCTTCTTCTTTTTTTCACACTACAGATATATACATACATATACATACATATATATTCATTTATTTATTCATTTATGCACACGCATAGCGAGGTCGACCGCTGGAACGCTGCGCTGTGCGTGCGGCTGCATTGTGTGTCTCTTCCCAGGGGAGTTCCTCTACCCAATTCTGATTAATCTGTCGATGAGCCTACCCCCCCCTCCTCTCTTCCACAGGACCCCGTTCAAGGTGGTCCTAAATCTGGTGATCCATGGCCATTTCGTCTCGTAAGCGCGCCAGCAGAACAAGGGCAACTTGTTCGAATCGAAAGGGTGCCCAGACTGACCTCCATTTTTTGAACTCTCCACACCCCTGCTTACATCGTTTTTCCCTTTTCGCATGCACCCGTGCAGGTGGAAGTACTTTTTCGTGCTGTACGGACCCTTCCTCTTTATCCTCCTGCTGTTCGTCTTCCTCGCAGTCACCTATTAGCTCATGTTAGCCACACTAAATTCGATACGGGAAAAATGAAATATTTTTTTTACACCTTCACAATTGTGCATGCAACACTGGAGCACAGAAGCGGCCTCCTGTTCCAATTACACACATCTCCATATGCACATCCTCAGACACACAGGTGGACGCCTCTATCACCCGACGTGGAGAAAATCCGTCCCCCCACTTCCTACATATGTTAGCTCTGGTAGGGAAGTCCTTCCCCCAAAACGGACGTCCCCATACACACGTACCAGAGGCCTACATACACATCGTGGCGCACTTCGGGGAACACTTTACTCTAGTCCATCCTTCATCTCCCCGTTTTGCCCTTTTCGCTTGTCTGGCATCGAATTTGCACCATCTCCATGGTTTCCTTTTCCCTTTTTTTTTGTGTTATTGTGCATTTTTTTCCCTGTCCGCCTATCTCCCCTTATTTAGTTCCCTCTTTGTAACTAACTGACTGACTGACTAACGTTCGTTCGTTACTTCGCGAGTTGGGCGATTTGATGGTAGCCACGACTGCTGGTGTGATTGTTGCACTGTTACTGTTCTTTTTTTTTTTGATGCCGCGTGAGCATAAAGCATGCACATGGAAAAATGACAAATGAAAAAAAAAAAAAAAAAAAAAAAAAAAACATGGCAAAGCAAAACAGTAACGCCACATTATTTTCAACTCAACTCATATTCTCACCATTTGCAAAATAAACGCCCCTTTTTAAATTCTAATTAGCCAACTTTGCCTGTCCACTTCACAAAAAAAAGGAAACGAAAATGCACAAAGAAGTAGTTACATCCACCTGGCTCTGCAGAGCACCACCATTTTCCTGACCTTCTTGTGCGGATCCACGGACGCGATGGACAAGTACCACTTGATCTGCGGGCGGGGGGGAAAGACGTAATCGTTAGGGGCATAGCATGGTGCATTATGTAATATTAAAATGGGGAGACAATAGCATGTGGGGGAAGCAACGCAGATGGTAGCCACACTCTCCCCGAATTGGGGAAGAAACTTACGTCCTGAATGACATCGTAGGGTAGAAAAGACTTGTAGTTTAAAAAGGAAAGGATATAAAAAATGCAGGCACACTGATACCTAGCCAAAGGCAGCGGAATAGACACGATTAACTTGAGTAGGCTCTTCACCAGGCGGCATTTGTAGGACAATAAAAATTGGACGTTCTCTTCAAGGGTGCCTTTCCGATGTTCTTGGGTAGACGCTCTTATGGGGGATGGCCCATCCCTGGACCCCCAAATCTGCCCCTCGTGCGCCACCACGAAATTGAAAAGGTTCATTATTAGATAGAGGAGACGCAAGGTCAGGACGATGAGTAGTGACACAACTTCCCTCCCGATTAGCTGCTCGCCCGTATGTTCGTGGTGTTTTCCTTCCTCACCTGGGCCGTCTGCCCCCTCGGCAAAGAGAACACGAACGAGCTCAGCGTTCTTCCGCAACACCCCGTTAATGTACCTCTTATTGCTCCGATTGTACTCCCCTTTGCTTATAAAAAAATTAGAAATTTTACCTATTCCTTTAAGAATGCATATCTCCATGACGTTGTAATGTTCCTGTAGTGCCTCTTCCACAGGTGTGTGCAGCAGCACAATGGACGCCAGGTGGACTAGGCACAGGTACCTGCAGTTGTACTTTAGTGTCCTATTCTCTTTCCGTTTTTGTAAAAGCGAGAGGAAGTTGCTGCCCTTGGGGGTGTGCCCATCTGATTCGTTCTCCTTGCATGGGTGAATATCACTGTGTTCTTCCACCTGTTTATTAGATGCATCCATAGGGTTGATCATTCCCTGGGCGGGGGAATCGTACAGGTGTTCATCTGATATGCTATCCTCCCTTTTCACTTGGTTCATTCTCTCCCTGGGGGAAGTTACTTCCTTCGACGTGCCCCTGTCACTGCTTTCGCCCCGGGAGTGCAAATAGCTGCTCAGTTTTTCCAAAAAAGCTAGCGTCTTCTCATTCCTCCTGATGACGTCAAACGGCAGAGAGCATTCAAAGGAGAACTTCTCCCTCTGCATGAACCAAAGGAATTCCGACACGGAAAGGAACCTCCCACTCACATCAACCAAGTACATATAATTATACATGGTACAAATAAAATGCAACAAAGGTTCTCTACATAAGGTGAGGAAAGCATCACTAGGTTTGAACGCAACACGGTTGTAATTCTCTTCTCTTAACAGAAGCTTTGTGTTTATGTTATGAATGGCTGCGTAGATATGACTGTAGACATGGGAAGGGTACAGGTAGAAATGCCAAATCAGCACGTGCTTAAATGTGTCCTCATGAAGTGAGGCACTTGCCACGCTATCGCATAGGAGGTTAAGATTCTCCTCTGTCACTTCTTCTGCGATATGCTTCCACAGGTGGACGGTCAAATCGTAATTGAGGGAGAAATGCTGCACGAAGAAATGGAGGAAGTGTCGACGAAGGAAGAAGGTCCCCTCGTCTATCACTCTACCGCTGCTTTTATCTTCAATTTGTTCGATATCCCCATTGGACTGACCCCCCGATAGGCGCATGACCCCTTTCAAATTGGCTACCCTGATTGTTCCCTCTTCGTGGTGGAAAAAGGTCATAAACTTCAACTCGCGTGGGCTACACCCCTCACAATTGTCCCCCTTCCAGTACCTTCTATCCAGCAAGCGAATTCCTATCCCATTTGCAGTCGCTTTTTCTCCCAAGTGATGTGCATTTTTACCTCTACTGTAAAATATTTGGGAAAACTCGGTGTCCCCTTCTTCAAAGTAGATACAATCTAGAAGATAGAACAGCTGGTTTGATGGGTCCCACGTGGGGGCTTCGAAAAGTGTGCTCAGAAGGGGGACCATTGAAGATTCGCCTACCCTGGGTGGTTCTTCCCCCATGGAAGTTGCTGCTGCCCCGTTATCTGCCTTCTCCCACCTTCGTATAAACGCCTCATATGTTGCTGCAAACAGGTCGATGAAGTGCTTAAAGGATAGTGCACCGTTTATGCTTATGCCAACCTCCTCGACCAAATCGAATGGGGCTAAAATGAAGTTCACCATTTTGTGAATGCCATCCCAGTTATGCATTAAAATGCCTACAATTTGTAGGGCACATTTATGCACACTTTCTAAATTGGCCCGATCCAGGTGGAGAAGACAATCTCCTACATGGTCGCCATCCCAAAAGGGGACTTTCCCTTCGTTAAGATGCTCCTTACATTTTTGGTCTAAAAATTTCAAAACGGATTCTTGCGTGGGAAATGCACTTCGATTCGTCCCCCCTCCATTTGAGTTATCCTCATAGGTGGTAATTAGATCGGAGGGACAGCTCTCCAGGGGGAGGTTAAATAAAAAGATGTGCATGCACAATTTTAATAATTTCTGCATGTGCTCTAGTCCTATTTGTGTATAAATGGAGAGAAGAGCTGGTAGGAAAAGCAACAGAAGCGGGTTCATTAGACGTGGGGAAAACTTCTCCCTATTCAATTTGACCAAGTGGTAATTCCCTTCAATGCTTCCTCCAAACATACCCTCCTTATCGGACATGTATGTATGTGCATCCCCCCCTACACAACAATCAATCAGCCTTTCGATAAATTCTTTCTTCTTCTCCTCACTCATGGTGATAAATATATGGTTCACGTTTTTTTTTACTTTTTCATATAGGTAACTAGCCAGGGTGGGCATTTCTACATCCCCTTTTTGGTCCGCTTTTCCCTTCCAATCTTCACAAATTATATGACTCGTTAAGGTCATTTTTAGAATGTATAGCAAAGTGTCCGTCTCGAACACGTCTACATGAAGGAATGGGTTACTACTTGGGAGGTAACGGATGGGACTTATTTGGGAATGCAGAACCGTCCCAGGTTTTCCCCTTTTGTTAATTTGACCCCTCAGGTGTAGATTTGTCACTTCATTTATTCGAATGAAACTTTTCAGGTTGTTCACGTAGGTCCCATAGTAACTTAGCTCTTCATTGCTATTCATTATTTGAATGCATTTCAAATTATCTGCTTTGTTTTGTCCCTTTTGTTTTTCCTCCTTTGTTGGCGTGCCTTTGGGTAGGATGCTCCTCACGACTGCCTCCTCGTAGAGGTAATTTACGCAGAGTTCCATCACCTCTACATTGTTCACAAGGAGATAGGTTTTGCAAAGTTCGTCCTTTACCTTATCCTTATCCTGATCATTCTGATCATTTGGTGACTCATCCGAAACTGCAAGCGTCGCACTTCCCTTTATAACCCCTTCACACGCCTTGTAAATCTGCCAATACGCCAAACTGACTATGTAGGAAAGATAAAACGACGTGATGTCTTCCCAATTTGTGGATTCACACATGGGAACCTTAAACGATTGACTTTCCCATGTTGTGTCTTTCTCTTCCTTTTTTGCCTTACCCCAAAAAAATTTTTTTTTTTTTTTCTTTTCCCCCTCCATTTCGTACGACTTCTTTAGTGACACCCCCTGTTTGGAACCCACAAGGAGGCACTTCACCTGGACGCGCTTCCACTTTAGCGTCTCTCCAATGGGGTCTCCACCGAAGCGAACTATTTCGGCGATGACTCCATCGGGGGAAATCCCTGAATGGGGTTCACACTCATCCATTTGTGGAGATAACTCCAGATCAAGTTGGCAGTCTGTCTGATTGTCCAGCTGAATAGAGGCACTTCCTGTGGTGCCTTCTTCCCCCTTCAAGAGGAGAAACTCCTCCTTCACCTCCTCAACGTGGTGGTAAAAATTCTTCAACACAAATGAAGCCACATTCGTGGAAATGAAAAGGAGGTAGGGAATATCCACCTGGTAGGTGTCCCTCAAAAGGGATATGCATAATTCCAAATCTTTCTTCTTCCCGAAGTGGAACTTTACCAGTAGGAAGCACAAATTGATCAGTAGCGTGTTTACGTAACTGCTAATCTGCTCATACTTGTGTCTTATTATTTTACCTACTAACGTGAGAAAAAAGAGCAGGTCGTTTTTTTTATATTCCTTACATTCCCGAAGAATATTTTCGTTGTTCTGTTTCATGTCTGCGATGAACTCATGGTGGTTCTCGACGATGCTCCTTCTCCACTCTTCTGCGTTCTTAAGGAAGTGGTTTCCTTCCTGGTCGAGGAGATCGCGTCCGCTGTCGTCCAACACATGGAGCTTTACGTTCTCCCCTGGGTGCATTCCGATCAAGTAGAAGAAGAGGATGATCGTTTGGTGGAACAGGGTGTCATCATTCGTTACATTTTCCATTACGTTTCCTGTTGCGTTTTCCCCCACAGCTGCCCCCCCATGCATGCACACAAAACTGGCTAAGATACCAAAGAGGTGCAGACCCGATTCGTGGTACTCGTGAAAAAACTGGTCCTTCCCCATCCGGAGCAGCTCCCCGATTATGCATATTTCCTTCACAAAGCTGGTCTTCTTCGCTACTATTTCCTCCACTTTGGCGCTTTTGCTCATCACGTTATTTATGAAGCTGAGGTACGTGGCCACGAGGTTCCACTTGGCTTTGATCTTGGCGTTGTGCTCAGTGAGTGAATCCTTCTCAGATGACAACTCTTGCGTGTTTACCCGGGTAGGAGTCTTCCCTTCCCCCGTCAGAGCATGCACCAAATAGTAGCACTCATGAAGCATCGGCTTAAGGGTCGTCTCCAAAACGTATAGGAAGACGTAGGTGTTCCCTTTTGATATGCACACGAGGATCTTCTCAATTATGGGAAATTTGTTCAGTTTTATTTTGTTCCTTTTCTTTTGTTTTTCCTTTTTTTCCTTCATTTTTTCGATGTGGTTTTTTTCCCTTATGATGGAGAGGATATTCCTGTCACTTTCGCTGGTGCGGTCGCTGTGGTCTTGGGGGGCGCTTCCACCACTTCCTCTACTAAGGTTACTTCGGTTACTGCGATTACTGCGATCACTGCGATCACTTCCCGACTTGGACGAATCGGACAAATTTGCAATTTCTTCCAAACGGAATAGCTCTGCCAAGCTGTTTCGCTCAGTGGAGGATGCCCTCACAGGGGGATCCACCGTAGGGTCCACCCCTTCAGGTGCAACATTTTCCAAGGGTGCCTTCCCATTGCAGAGGCACTTATGCAGAATGAGGAAGTTGTTAAGTTTCCGAAACATTCCCGCAAAGTGCATATCAAATAAGGACTGTTTCAGCTGCTCGTCCTCCTCTTCATTTATTATATTAAAAAAGAGAAGTAGTATTTTTACAAAGTAGGTTGCCATTTTATCCGAAGCGTCACTGTCTATGCACTCCAATTCGATGAGTCCCGTAATGGTCGAGACGAACTCTGAGCAACATACACTACCATAGAATGGTGCACACACTTCCAGGGTGTCCTTAATATTTTGTAAATTCTTCTCATTTATTTCATCCTCTTGTGTGTTGTACAGTTCCTCTAAAATGCTCATTATTACGTGGTTCCCCAACCGACTGTTTGACTTCAGACATTTGTAAAAGGCTTTCTGTAGGTCCTCCTCGGTGATGCTATCGTACCTTGCTTCGCTGTTCACAAATTCGATTGGGAAGTAATAAAAGGCGATGTCAATGACTGACTTGAGGTAGTGTCTTTCTCTGTCCACGGTGAATAGCGCTCCTGGGTTTCTTTCCTGTGTGGCTTCCTCCTCCAAGCCGTTCGGGATAACACACTTCGCCCCTTCCGCTGTACCATCTGAATGAACTTCCCCCCCTTGTTCATGCGTTATGTACCCACTGCACAAAACCTGTATAATGTCAAAGAGCACCAAAATGTTCCTCGGGTCCGACTCATTCTCCAGCTGCACCTGGATCTTGTCGATGAAATTTGGAATGGCCACCATCTCGGCTCTAAACTCATGCAAGGATATCAAAATAATGCGGTAACAATTCAGCCTTATGTTTTGCAGGTAACTTGGTGCGTGGACGTGCTTAAACAGGCTCTTCATTATTTTATACACAACGCAGGTGTTTTTTTCTTTCTCCATTTCTTCCTCCGATTCGGCGTCGTCCTCCTCATCGACATCCTCCTTGTCCTGTTGGAAGTCACCGCGTTCTTCATAGCCATCCTCATCATCCTCCTCTTCTGCAGAGGCGTCAGAGTAGTAGACTCCCCCGTTTTCCTTAAACGTGGCATATTCTTCGTACTGACTCCAATCGTCCCTGTCACCCCGATCGACTTGGCCAGACAAGTCGACCCCCCCTGGATGCTTCTTCCCCTTCCCACGCGTTGATGCGAATAAAATTCTATACGTTCTCTTCACATCGCAGGAAAACTTCATCCCCCTCAACAGGTCCCTGTACCGCTCAAACATTATTAGCAAAAATTTAGTGACCCCATTGACGCAATGCCAGTCTTCAATTAGCTTAATATAAAAAAAGACCAGACATTCGAGGTACTCTGTGTCTAAGTCGACTATGCTGATCTCTTCAAACAGTTGGGCAATTAAATTCACTGCAGATCCTCTCTTCATATTTTCATTACAGAATAGGAACCTCTTCAGGGCACCTATTATTTGTACCATCGTGCCATGTCTGTTCTTTCCTTCTGTGTGATTTATCTGCACTAGCTGGATTAACTTCTTTACAATGTCGGCCCTGATTTTGTTCACTTCTTTGTCCTTCTTCCGCTCGTACATTAGCTCCACTTTCTTTTCCCGGTCATAGCGAAACATGACCTTCTCGGGGGAGATATATTCATCTACGAGTGTTTCCACAAGGGACTCAACTTTCAGCTGTCCTTCCATGTTGCTTTGCCACAGGAGGGGGGGAAGAACAGTGGAACAAGAACAGGGTCACAAAAGTGATGTGCACAAACATGGATAAAACCGACCAGTGTGCACCCCTTCTTTGCAGGCGGCTTCAAAAAAAGCCAATTAAGAATTTCAAAAGGGGGCCAAACATATGGCTTTAGACACTTGTCCCGTCTTCATCCACTTCCCTGGTGTGTTTTTCTTTTTAAATCCAACTTTCCTCATTCATTTGGGACAAAAACGGGGCAACACGTTTTACTTCCTATGGTTGGGCACTGAGTGGTCTCTCACCACAGAAATGATAAGGATAAGGTTGTGCTAAAATAGAATACCCACCCAGGCTTGCCCATCCTTATGCAGTGACTACAAAGGGGAAAGGGCCGAAATGGTCTCCTGCGTGAGGGAAAAGGTATGCACAGTACAACAACGCGTTCGTTTCTTACACCTCCATTTGGCGTAACCCTTCTACATAAATATGCCTCCAAAAAAAACACCCAACAAAATTGCACAAAAGTGAAGAAACGGGGGAAGAACAACTTGAGAACCCCCTTTTAAAAAAATGAAACAAAAAAATGGATGCAGTGCTTTTGCTAAAGTGGCAGGTACATTTCGTGGTAGACTAATTTTTTTTTTTTTTTTTTATCCTTCAACGTTATAGTGTGCTCGCCGCTTTTGCCTTTTCACCCGTGAGGTACGTGGATCGTGATGTATGCCATATGCTGCCCGTCGCCACACCGTCCTTGCTGGTTCGTCATTGAGAAAGATACAATCATTTTTTGATCTCGATAAAATGGTAAGCAAATTGTGGAAACTCCGTGAAGAGATCTTCCTCCCCCTTTTTTCCGCCTTTTTTTTTACGCACTGTTTGTTGTTCCCCCCTATGGTGTAAAACTATGCCATGTTCATGATTAACCTTTTTTTTTTCCTCTTCTCTTCAACGCTTAGAGTTTTCCTTTCCTCTTAGCGCATCCACACTTGTCGACCTTCCGTGGTAACCTCACCAGCAGAGGTGTCATAACCATGGCCCTTTCGCATGCGTCAGGCACATGGGCTAGCATACCCCCAACCACTAAATAGGCACCCACCAAATGTACGTGCGTGTGCTCCAGTGATCGTCAACGTATGTCACACACCGAGGGGGTAAAGGCTCCATGGGAGATTCCCCCCCCTCTACAGTAGCTTCTGCCCAGTTGATGTAATAATCTTTTTTTTAGCTTTTCCCGAGGTGGAAATTTAGTCCCCATTTTTGAAACACCTATCCCCCAGGTGGAGTTAACTAGCATGGGGAATTCCCCAGTCGGGAGGTGTAGATATGTGCTCATGTTTTTGTGCAAACTGATCTCTGTCATCCTTTTTAAACGCCCACTTTTTTTTTTTTTTTTTTGTGTGTGTGTTATGTCCCCAACGGGACAGGACTTACCCCTTTGGGTTATGATAAGGCCTCGCTGCTTTTCCTTCAGTTCAAGACATCACCAGTTTTTATGTAGCCACCGGAGTGGGACTTCTTCTGTGCAGAGCCGCCCATGAGCGATTGGTGAGCACGTTTCCTTGGGGCGTAAACGGGTTGGGAGTTCCACCTGGAGGAACTCCACGGTAACTGAGTCGAACTACGTGCCACTTCTTCTCCACCTGTCCCGAGGATCACTCCACCATGGCCAAACGCATCGAGGCGGAAATAAAAAACATAATCGGGGACATCTACGTGTCAACGATCCTCCTTAGCAGCAGTAGAATTGCGAAGCGAGAAGTGGCCCTGTTTCTGGGCATTAGCCTGAACGACCTGTTCCAGCCATTCGGATGCTTCAACCACTTATTGAATGAAAAGAACGAACAAGTGGACCTAACCCTCAGTGGAGCAGTAAGCATAAATTACCTAAACAAAAATAATGTAATCTGCCAAAAGGTAGTTGAATACCATAAGATTAAGCTGCAATTTGTTAACCTGGAAGAATACATAGATGTAAAATTGGATTCTTTGGATCGACTTTTAATTGATTCCATTTCGCATAATGAGCCGGATTACAGCGACATATACAACGAAGGAAACTTAAGTGCCTATTTCGCGAAAAATAATCAGGACAGTTCCAAGCAAAGTGAGGACCATTTCAACTACCTATGTGCCAACTCGAATGCGTTAGCAGCTAATGTGAAGAAGGAAGTTTTGAGGAAGCCCACGGGGGGGGCGTTCCCCTCTCACAGTGTGTACAGCGAAAGGGTGGGAGAAGCAAATGGAGGGGGAATACCCTTTTCTCTTCCACACACATTACATGGTCCATCTGCTCCATTTGGTACGTCCCCACTTGGACAGTTCCTAGGGAGAAAGGAATCCCTATCGAATGTGCACAAATATAACGCCTTCTTCTTGCCATGGTTTAGGACCTACTTTAAGACGGCCTGGAAGTACACCCACATGTTTAGCGAAAGCTCCTGTACCCCCTTAGGCCTCATCTATATAGGCAGCACCAGGGATGAAAACGTAATTGATACATACAAAAGTATGATGCAGAAGGATTTAAAAAAGGAAAACGTGAACATACATGCGAACATTCCCAAGTGCATAATTCTTCTGCACATCTCGAGCAACCACGAGGATGACATAGAAACGGATGTGCAGAAACTTTTTGTAAAAATTCAATCCACCTTTTCCAACTTCAAGTGCCATTTACTTATTATAAAGGTGCATCGATTTTTGAATAACTGCCTAGGAGGAGCGGCGAAAATTGCCCCCGCGGTGGACACGAATAAGGGGGAACACATAAACGGTGTTGAGTCCCTCTCGAGTGTGAAACGCCCCTCTGATGAGCTACCCAAGGGAGGAATAACCCAGGTGGGTAGCTCCTACGAAGGGAACCCCCCCACCCAGCAGCTGTACTCCAAGGAAAGCGTCCTAGGAGATGAACGCTTATTGTCCTACACGGAAATTAACTCACTAAGGAGGAACAAAAACAAGTTGCATCCACAAAAGAATTCACACCATCTGCGGTTAAGCAGCATACAGGAGCTGTACGCCGATAACCTGGGTAGCCATTTTAGTGACTCCCCCCAGGATGGAATAAAAGCAGCCACAAGCAGCATCGAAATTGAAGAAATGAAAAAAGTGAAGACAAACTTTGCCAACAAAATGGGTTCTATTTATGAGTACATTTTTTCAGATCAAATTATTTACATCAGTAAGAAGGACCCCCTCCATTTGGACGAAGCTTATTTCTGCTGCTGTCTGGACCACGTAGATATTGTTTCGCTAAAAATGTTTTTTCATAACTTCGTGCAGATCTGTGTCATTCCCTATATCAACACAATTACCTACGATATTAACCACCTCATTCTGAGGAATAGAAAAACCCTGCGAAATCAGTTGAAGTTCATGTGGAAGAGAACAAAGATGAATTTTAGTTCAACCGATGCTGCTTTGATGGTCGCTGAACAGACAGGTAGTGCTTTTCTCAACGTCGCGCAGAATGTACTCTCACCGAGCAGTGACGCTATAGGTGGAGGTAACGCTCTTCCTGGGAAGTACGCTCTGGAGGAAGAGAAAGCTGCCCTTGGGGATGATCAGCAGATAAGCATTCCAACGGAGTTTGCCTCCTTGCAAAAGAGCGCAAGTGGGGATTCGGCGAAGATGGGGGGTGGCCCCGACATGCTCCCCACCAACGCAGGTAACACCACCAAGACAGTTAACACAGTTGACACGGTTAACACTGCTAACACGGTTAATGCGCTTGGCACGGTTGACGGGGTTAACGTGGGCGATGCGAAGCACTACAAGAAGGAGCCCCTGGAGCGGCTCTACAAAACGCTCAGCGACGTGTACTTCATCCTGGGGGAGTACGAACTGGCCTACAGCACCCTAAAATTTTGCATCAACGAATTTAAGCATGAAAAGTTATATTTCTACTTGGGGAATATTTACAAACTTATAAGTCTTTCCATTTTTAACATGGACAGCCAAGTGAATAAGAAGGATGCCCTATACTACCTGGACCTCAGCTACCAGATGTTCTCAAAATGTCAGCATTTAAACTACATGTTCATATGCGCCATATTAAATTACTACTTATCCCTGATTCATGATGAGAAAAACGAGGCATCCGTAAACATTTTAATTAACGCCAATGTGGATTTTACCTACCTGGACGAGAAACCCATTGAGGAGAGCAGACCCGTGGGGGAGAGTAGGCCCACCAAACTGTCCTTCCAAATTAACAACATAAGGTCCGGACTCCTCCTAGAGCAAATAACTTACAGCTACAAGAAAAGGAAAAAAAAAAAAAAAAAAAGTGGACAATCTTCTCACGCAATGGGCAACTATACCCCACGGGATGAACCATCCACGAATTCAATTCATAAGGGTGCTAATGTGGGGGGTTCTCAACCGGGCATCGCTACGATGGGGGAGAACCACCTGATGAACAGGCAGGATGAACATGCACATAATCGTCTGAGCGAAGGTAACATATCTTTGGGGGGCGCATCGCAGGAGGGAAATCAATCACCTCATCCCCCGTTTGGACAAAGTTATAATGGGCACCACTACGAAGGGAACGAAAACCAAAGTGGAAAAACCCACCAGCGAATACAAACCGTAGAGACGTTCACCAGCTCAGACGATTATGAGGAGGAAAATCACCAAAGTGCGATTCGACCCAATCGCAGTGTAGAAAACGCCCTCCTGCCAGATAACCTGGACGAAAAAAGTGTGCAAAAAAAAAACGACTACAAGTGTAGAAAGTACCTATTCGAAATGACCCTAGCAGGACACACATTCAACAAATGTGGGTTCAAGAAGTTGGCCCTCTTTTGCTACTCAAAGGTGCTAAAGAAATATGAAAAAAAAAAAATGAAGCACATTTATGAGCATTTGCATTTTATGATGGCTAGACAAGCATTCAGTATCAACTTGTACTACGAGGCACTCAACCACTACATCTGCATCTTGAATTCCATCTCGAAGAGCTTCGAACAGTCCTACGTGCTAAACGGACACGTGGACATTTACTGCGCCTCGCCGGACAAGGAGATTAACTTCATTAGGGAGTTCGCCTACGTGTACAAAATTTATGTTGACCGAGTTTTGAACAGATTCTTCAGGCGGATGAGGGATAGGGATATGCATGTAGAAACGCAGGACAACAATCAATTGGATCCGGTGGACGCCTCGACAAGCGAACCAAAGCAAACATCACACAACGATGCTGTTTCCCAAAACAGGCTAAACCGAATGCTGTACTTCCAGGAGGACAACGAGGAGAACATAATAAAACCCCTCAACCTCCGCATCCCCCTCCTGCACATAAGGGACGACGAAGGCTCCTTCCTAAATTCCATTTATGTAACCAAAACGAACATCTATACGTATCAAAGTAGAATCCATACTAACTTCTACAACATCATCAAGGGGTGCCTCTTCCAAATGAACAAATATGACACGACAATTGACGACCTGTTCACCATCATGGCCAAGGAGTTTAACGATTTATCGTTATCCAACTTGCACGAACTGAATTATCTGCACTTCACATACAAGAAGTTTATTAATTGCCTTTTCAACGATTCCATTGCGTGTTCTTCAGCCGAGTTTCCCATTTCTGACGGTGCAGGGGGTGGGGGGGCTACTCCCTTTACCGAAGGGAAGACGGAAAACAACTGTCCATCCAATCCAGGGGACGCAGTCATCAAGTCGATCAATGTGACCCCATTCCTAAGCTCGAACAGTAGAGAATGCTTCACCACGTATATCCACCAACTGAAGAGAAAATTCACCAACTGCCTCCCCCTTATGCAGTCTATAAGAGGGAAGAATATATACCAGGGGTCAACAACGAAAGAGGAAACTATCGTAAACACCAAGTTCGTTCAGTACGCCTCCAAGGGGGAGTTCATATTTGTCACTTTTAAGTTAGTGAATCCTCTGCACACGAAGGTGGAATGTCAGGGCGCTCACATCTGCGCGCATTACCATAACGAAAGCATGAATAGCGACATCGAGGTTGAGAAGAGGGTAATCATTTTGGAGGCCAGGGAGACCAGGGTCTTCACTTTATTCCTGCGCCCGCAGAAGAGGGGCTTGCTGTTCATTTCGGGTAAGAGATAGAGGGGTCCGTTTAAAAAAGCAACCGCATCCATTAGTGAGAGTGGCACCTTCGTGTGTGTTGCCCCGCATGGCACAAACGTCACATTGTTATCCCATCTGCGAACTTCCCTCACCCGCGTTTTACATACGAATATCGCCACTTCACCCCCTACTTAGGAATAACGTGGCACCTGTTCGGCCTCGTCAAGGTACACCAGAATTTCTTCACACACGGCATGAAGAAGCTAAACAAAAAGTTCGACCGCATGCACACTATCAAGTACGACGAAGTGTACAACTGCGATGGAAAGGAGGACAAGAAGCAAAGTTTAAAGCGGCTCAACAAGGAAATTAACTCATACACGTGGTCTACAAACATAGGGATGCCAGAAGGGAACAGCGCAGAAAAAATGAAGCACTACGACGTAGACAACAGACTCCTCCTCTACATCTACGACAACACATATCATTTCTCCTTCCAATTTGAAAACATCCATTCGGGGGAAAAGCGAAACGTGAGCAACTACGAGGTAGATTTTGTTGAGCTTCTGGAAGGGGAACAATTCGAGATGGTCCTAAAAGCCGTTAACCATTCAACCATGCCAGTCAACTACCTAAGTTTCTGCATAACCCCGTCTAGCCTTTTTAACTGCTATAAGGTTATATATAATGAAGAGGAGTACCTCCTTGGGGAACCTCCAAATGTGCAACGTATGTCACACCATGATCAGGGAAAGGGTGAACGCACGTGTAGGGGGGTTCCCCACGGGGCAAACGCCCAAGTGGAGGGGGAGGAAAAATTTCACCAAAATGAACCTAACTCAAAGAGGAAACGCCTGTCCATAGTTGCCGACATGTATTCTGAAGAGGCACTACGTGAAGACACCAATGTGTTTAGGCAAAAATTTAAAAACAAACAAATTCAGCATGTAAAAATCAGTGGACATATCTCCCCAAATGACGTTTTTTACCTGCACGTTCAGGTAAAATCCAACTGTACGGGCATGCACAAATGTATGATAACAGCTTTGTGCAAACATAAAAATGAAGCGATCAAAGTGGGAGATGACATGCACATGAAGAAGAAAAAAGAAAGTTGCCTAACTTATCCAGAAATGTTTGTCGACAAGAAGGAAAAATGTTTTTTATTTCTAAGGCTGCTGCATGTCGTTCCGCTGGTCAAGCTAAGTACATACCTCCTTAACCCCTGCCATGGCTCAAATTCGTTCATTTATTTCTTCATTCACAACTTGTGCAGGAGTGATATTTACATGCACAACATACTTTTGGAGCGTGAGAAAGGGCTGCATTCTCACACCAATGAAAATGATCCCCCCAAAAAAAGTGCAGACGTGCCTGCCAGTTCAAGCTTCACAAAATTAATTACAGTACACGCGTCCGATTTTGTTTACCTGAGGAAAGGAGAAAAATCCACGGCACTTCTCTGCGCCAAGGAGGCCCCTCCAAACGTAGCAGTGAACGTGTCGCGAAACTCCCCCCAGAATGCAGCCCCTATCGCTGTCCACATGAACTGGATCGTGAAGGATGGAACACACATGCGTAAGGGATCCATGAAGAAGGAAGTCCACTTCCCCACCGATATAGTAACCCTCTCAGTGGACCAAACCAACAGAGACATTTACCTGAACAACCAAAAGGAAATAAATTTTAAAATAGCAATCAACATTCAGAACAATTCAGGAGAAGACCTTACCAATTTTTACGTGCAAGCTCAAGAGGTGGATTCCATGAATTCCGCCCTCTCCATGGACTGTTACGACAGTGAAGAGGGACACCAGTTGGAAGTTCCCATGTTGGACGTTCCCCAGGTGGGTGCCGATTGGGGGGAGGAACCTCCAGGACAGATCGAATATCCACACAAGGATGATCTGCCAGAGGAGGTTAAGAAGGAACTCACCTCGGTAAGCAGTATCAGCGTGAACCCCCCTCCCCTGGGGGATGATATGAACATACCGAGCTGTGCAAATGAGTTGGAGACCGTCCAAACCAACCACGTGTTGGAATACAACAACCCATGTGATGGGGTCTCCCCCCAATGTAGCATGGACGAACCGGAAGGACAGGCGAGTGTCCCCCATTTCTCCTACCAGTCTACGCTTAACGATGAGATAAGTATTGCACAGAACAGCGTGAAGAGGAAAATCAAGTTGTCCAGTTACAACCCCATAAGTGCAAGCTACCAATGGGATGGTAACTTTGAGGTAAGCATGTCGACGGGGTTACTTGGAACTGGCTGTCTCCCCGATGAGGTGAATGGGGAGAACGCACCTATCCGTGAGAAGCAGAACATAATATTAGATGCAGCCAACTCGATGGAAAAAGGAAACCTCCGCACCGATAAAATGACCAGGAAGTTCCACCAAACCGTAAGGGACAACACATATATCCACAACAACCACAGCGCAGACGCTAACCAATGCACCCCACTAAGCAGAAACCTCACACTAGCAAATGTCGCAAACCAGAAAGACACAGGAAGAAGGGCCCTTTCATTAAGCGGCTTTCTCTTCATGGGAATTGTCCAACGGTATATAAAAAGATTGAAAAAGGGGCAAAGCAAAAAGTTATATTTTAATGTTCTCTTCACTCGAGAGGGCATCTACAACATAAATAAATTTCACGTCATTTTCGACCTGCACAATCAGACCTTCATGGTACAGCCGCTTAATCAGTTAATTGTGCAGGTGCACCGGTGAGGATGGTAAACTGGTCATGTCCGACTGCGTGGGAAAGTTTTTTCCCCTTTATTTGGGTGACACACCCCCCTCGTGAAATGTGTATTCTTATGTGTATTCCTATGCGTATATTTGTGTGTATGTCTTTGCGTGGGCCAGACTGCCCGTTTGTGGCAAGGTACGCCTCCACCTATGGGAGGTGCGTTTTTTGTGATAACCCTTTCAGCTGCCTTGAGCGGCGCTTCGTCCCAACTGGCACAATTGCGCTGTTAACCCTGCAAACGTGCAACCTACAAAGATAATACACACCTCTTCCCCTTTTGGCAGTCAATTAACACAAACTAATTTTTTTTAAATGGAATTATTCTTACACATAACAGGAGTGGGGGTGAAAAAGAATTGTTTTCATCCACGGGGTTGGTCTTACAAATGAACAGGGTTCGCGATACGCCCGGAAAAATATGAACCGCAAAAAAAGCAAAACAAAATAAAACAAAGGAAATACGCGCAAATGGACATGCGTATGCAGTACTACTTACACATCCTCACGTGTATATGCGCACCCGCCCGTGTAGTCGTCCACACCGCGTTCATAATACCCATAGGACCAACCCGCCCAGCACTCGCTTTAAAAGTGGCGAAAAATTTTGTCCACCCGAGTAGGGGCCAATGGGAGTGCGAAAAAAAAAAAATGATATGCAAACGCTCACATATGAGTAAAAATGTATTCAATTCAGCTGGTGTCCACGCTCAGTCCATGTTGGCGCTTTTATTCACGTTCACTTTTGCGTACCTGTACTGTATGCGTTTTTTTTTTTTTTTTTTTTTTTTTTTTTGCGTGCTGTTCACGTACATGCTGGGGCGGTAGATGTACGCTTTGCGCGCACCATGGGTATTCATACTGCATGCATAATACGTACCCCTTTCTGAATACGCCCTCCCATTTAGGTAAACGCGATCCCAAAACGGGTTGGTAGCGCGGGGGCAAACATGGTAAGTTTTTTTTTTAGAATGAAGAATTCCTAACTCTTAATTTTACCCCCCTTTGTGCAAAACATTTCCTGCATCTGTACTTCGCTTTATTTATTTATTTATTTTTTTTTTTCTTTTACCAACATTTATTCATTTTTACCTTATTGCCCTTCACCATTTTGCTGCTTTTCTTCATGCGTGTTCTTTTATGCATATATTTTTATTCTTTTTTGTTCCCCGTGTGTGTGTACCAGTACATCGGTTCGAACCATCTTCAGCGCGCACACATGCGTATCTGCATGTGCATAGTGCGTGTGGGAATATAAACGTTTTGCCTTTGTTTACACCGTTACCTGCGCTGGCTTCCTTACTGTGCCATTGTGCTTCGCTGCAGACTTTTGGTGCAAACCGGCAGTCACGTTGGACAGTCTGCTTGTTCTACGCTTGTTTGTTACCTTCACCGTGTGCTTCCTTCCGCACCCCGTTTTGTTTACGCCCATTTTGTCGCTTCCACTGACCGCTTCGTCCCCCGTGCGCCCGATGGATTCCTACAACGACGTCCTGAGCATCGTAGTGGACTTGGGCTTCGAAAACACCAAAATCGGCTACGCGGGGGACGAAAACCCAACGAACATATTTAGCTCAAATGTAGGGGTGCCACTCGATTTAGACGCCAAAATAAAGAACGAAATTTATAAGAAATGCCTTTGCAACAAGGGAGAGTTCTACCAGTTCAACCTGATTTACCCCTTGTGCTACCTGCAAGCGCTGGAGGACGCCAAGGTGAAGCCTTGTCTCTACCTGGACAGCAAGAACCACTTTGATGTAAACGAAGATGTGTTGGAAAAAATCCTTTTTATGAATGTCAACGGGGGTCGGTGCGTGAACAAGCTGTTGCAGAGGAGGGTGATGGCGTTCATAGGGAACAAGTTGCACAAGCAGAGCGATATGGCCAGCGAGTTCGTCGATGAGGGGGGCGTAATAGACGGTGTGACTGGCAATGTGGTCTGGGAAGGGCCCCACGGAGAAGACGCCATGGGCGCGGAATCGGGGGAAAAAGACGAAGAAGAACAATCAAAGCCGTCTCAACAACGAGCGGGTGGGGAAGATACGGAGGGGACCCCCCAAAATGAAGACCCCCAATCGGAGGAAGTAAAAACACTGAACAAATGGGTCGAAGAAAACAACTACTTTGACATAGACCTAATTGAGAACAAACTCCTAGATGTAAACGCCATAAGGAACATGATCAATAAGCACAACGGTGTCACTTGTGGGTTAAGTGAAAAGATGGAAAAATTCCCATACCTCTTCTCACTACCGAACAAAAGAAACCAACAGATAAAGGCCAAAATAGCAGAGCTCTTGTTTGAAAAGTATAAGGTACCCGCCTTGTACTTTAACTCCAAGTCCGTATTAACCGGATTTGCCTACAATAAGAATGTCTGTTCTGTAGTGGACGTAGGATCCTGCTATACCGACTTCTCCCTCTGTAATGAAGGAAGTATAGAGGATAAAAATTATAAGATATACAACATAGGAGGGTCTACGGTAGACTACTTCCTGGAAGACCTGCTGGAAAAACACAACAAGGAGTATTGCATTCCCTATTACGAGGGGTATAAATCAAATGGGAACGTCCAAAAGTATAATGAGGAGAAGGTTCACCTGGATTATTATAACAAAGCCAAGTATCTTCCGCTGAAGGATTTAAAAAGCTACTTATGTGAAGTAGCCCATAAGGAAAACGAAATAAATGATGCAAAAAATATGAATTTTAATGAAAATTTAAATGTATACATTTTGCCTGATGGGCAAAATATTAACATTACCAAATTTAATAACATAGCGTGTGAAATATTTTTCACTCCCTCATTGTTAAGTAATACCAAGTTGCATAATAATACGAACAATCTGTTTTTCAAGGAAGAACAATTTGAAGGCGTTGCCACCACTCTGTTTAATATGCTTAATGGGGAAAGTGTAAAGCAGAGGGAAGAATTACTACAGAATGTCATTTTAACAGGATCGTCAACTTTGTTCGATAATTTTAATCAGAGATTTGTTAAAGAGTTCAATCAACTGGATATTATGAACAACGCGAATTTGAGAAATTTTCAGGTGCTCAGTCATGGGAAGTACGACAAGCAGTATTCTTCTTGGAAGGGTGGCAGCATCCTGTCTTCCTTTAAAAATTTCAACTCCTTTTTTGTCACACGGAAGGAATATGAGGAGTTTGGGCTGGACATCGTCAACCGGAAGTGCTAGCCGGACGACGGTGTGGCAAGAAAAGGCAGATCCTTCCTGGCATGATTGCACCCTGATGCGCATTCCTGCAGGAGGAGAGTGTTACCAGATTTCTTCACCTTTTTTTTTTTTTTGTTTCATACTTTGCACGTTGTTTTTAGCACCGATATGTGCTTTTTCAGGTGAAGCGCGTGGTGGGGGGCACGTCACGTTGCGGATTTTTAAAGTAGTTTGCAACGCTTCCATAAGTTGGGTGCCCCGCCGGCCTCCATCTGTGGAGCGTCTATTTGTTACGCGACCCCCCTGTGGGGGGGCCCCCCCACCATCATCCCCCGTTCAAAGTTCATTTCTTAATGTTCATTTTTTAATGTTCATTTTTATCCGTTTTTTGTATCCCCTTTTTTACCCTTTTTTTTTATGATTGCACGGGGGGAAAAATTCACGGGGAATACATGAGCTGATAATCCGTCCGACGAGCAGGAGCACACACGCGTGGCACAGCAGAGTTTTTGCGCCGCTGTACTGTCCATTCCGATTGTGCGTCCACACCTGCTTTTTTTTTCTCCTTTTTATACCTCCCGTTTTACGTTTTCCCTTTTCTGTTTCTTCATTCCCCACCTGTGCGTCGGTGCTGACCTCCCCCCCATTGCTTGCATTTTTGCACCCCCCTTTTTTCGTTTCCCCACTTATCGAAATTTTTTGTGAATACACTTCTTGTCCGTGTTTCAAATGATAAAAAAATGAAAAAGTAAAAAGTAGCAACGAAAAAAGCGCAAAAACAGGAGTAACGGAAAGAACGGAGCAAACCTGCGCAACGTGGAACAAACACACCATCACACAAAACGAACAAGGTAGACTACTCCTTGTGCGATGCGGAACGTAAGCGACAGTTTATCGGGAGGGCCACGCTCCGTGTTATGTATAGCCGTGCAGTTTTATGTGTACAGATACACCAGTTCATACATGTGCGTGGAGGGATGTGCAAAACACGTTGCAAAAATGTTTATAACACGCTGCGGAGTGAGGGGAAGACAAGAGTGCCCCCGGGGTGGAAACCCATGTCGTTCCGTTGCATCGTTGCCACGTTGCCTCGGTCGTTTTTCTTGGTACTTCCTTAAAGGAGGCCCCTTCGGGTAGTCTACACCCCCGCGCATACGTTCGTTTGTTTTTTCTTTTTAACCTAAGAGATAGTCTTTATGATGAGAACGGACATGTTCGTAACGAACAGTCCACAAATGAGTGTATTTTTTTTTTTTTTTTTTTTCGGCCAACAAAGCACATATATATGTATACATAATAGTCAGTTATAATATTTTAACCAATTTGGCTTTCATTTTTTTTTTTTTTTTTTTTTTTTTTTCTCTTTTTAGCTAGTCGGCTCAGAAAAGTTGTTACCGTTGATGCCATTTCCCCCTTTCACGTGCAAAGTTATATCTACATAGGTATTCTTGCAGGAGTGAGGTTACATGTAGCATATTATTTTTTACTTTGTCCCGTTAAACTGATAGCGCGTTTTTCTACTTCATCTGTTGTTTTTTTTTTTTTTTTTTTTTTTTTTCCGCTGTTAAGTTGTTATTTCCTATTAAGTTCCGACGCGGTGAGACCATGTCGACTGAACTTAGAATAACCAGTTACCAATTTGAGACGAGTAAACAGCAGAGCGGTGAACGGGCGAGCTAGCCTCTTTGACCACCTGGCAAGTTGTCCCTTTTTCGCGTTATTCACTCCTCTTTAAGGCAGAGGGTCCAGATTGCACTTTGCAGATGAGTCAATAAGTATATATAAAGGAATGATCAGTCGGCAATGTGAGAAAGCTGCCAAACGGTCGAGCAACATGTTAGATTTAGTCCAGAGCCTGTTCACCCCTTCACTACGTGTGTACCCCCCCATTGGGAGAAGCCACATGGACCCTAAAAAGAAAGCGACAAACGACTAATCGCTCATGTCCGCCCTAAGTTGCTTCCCACCATAAGAGGGTACAAAAAATGGAGGGAGCGCAATCAGCCCTGCGGCACAGATTGCAGTTTAGCAATGGGCAGCAAGTGAAAAATGAAGTAACAAATCAAGTGACGAATAAAGCGGCAAGCAAAAACGATGCGTACAGCAAGAAGGGGGATAGTCCCCCCCAAGTGGGAAACCCCCTCATTAAGATAACCCTCTTCGTAGTACTCATAGTACACACACTGCTAATCTACATAACCATAAAAACCATGAAGATGGAAAAAATAAAACACAAACTGAAGGAAGAAAATATTATTTTCATCACAGAAATAATGAAGCTACTAATTTCCAGCTTCTTCTATCTGCACGAGAATAAATTCAATCTAACCTCGGTGCGAAAAAACATCACTGACGTTTTGACAAAGAAGAGGAGTTACGTCGTCTCCCTAACCGTGCCGAGCATCATGTACTATTTTCAAAACATATTTTTTTACATCTCCATGTCGAGCATTCCTATCCCCCTGTTCCAGCTACTGTACCAGTTTAGGATCCTCGTAGTGGTTATTTTCACTTATATTCTTTTGAAGAGGAGAATAAAAATCTCGCAACTCATTTCGATCGTCTTCCTGTTCCTCTCGCTGGTTTGTCTGAAGGATTACAACCTCGGAAATGACGCACACAAGGAGGGAACCTGCAAAGTTCTCCCTTTAAAAGACAACGATGTGGGGGTGCTGAGGGGAATTCTGCTCTACAACATGAAGAAGAAATATCTGAATAAAAACACCCGATTCGATTTCTCTACCCTTTGGAGGGCATTAAAAAGGAGGGAAGTCTTCCAAAATATGTTGAAAAGAAATTCGTGCCCCCACTTCGCGTCTGACAAAAATCACCATGATGTGGTAAATTATTCCAGGGGAATCTCGACAGACGGGGCTCAAACTCACGTCGAACCATGTAAGGTCATGACTATAATGAAAAGTGCTAGCCCTCCATATGGGCATCCGCCCCAGCATGAGTACACCCCACAGAACATGTCGAAGCCGAAGAAAAATACACGAAATAACATCATAATAGGTGTCCTGACAACCTTCTTGGCAACCTTCACCAGTGGGTTTTCCAGCGTGTTCCTCGAGTCACTCTACCTCAACTATAGATACTCCTTCTGGTTTCAGAATATGTGCCTCGCATTTTTCACCATAATTTTGAGCCTCTCCACCAGTCACTTGGATATAACATCTCTCCTTAGGAGGTTTTTCCCCGGGGGGGATCATTCCAGGGAAAACACCGTGCAGGAAGAGCACCGTCCTACCGATCCACCCCCCCACGGGGAGGAACAACCAGATGACGGGCCTCCACCAAACGGAGTGACCCTTTTCCTTTCCAACCATTTTAACTCCGTAAGGGAGTTCCTATACGTTGCTTTGCTGATAGTACTAAACAGCGTTGGCGGTATCATAACGTCCGTTTATATTAAACACGTGGGGAGCTTCTCCCGCTTTTTTGTCACTCCATTCAGTTTGTTGTTTAATACATACATATCGTCTATTTATTTTAAGGATTTTCGATTTACGATGAATTACTTCATTTCGCTTGTGTTTGTTTCTTTCTCTTTGTTCTTTTACTTCAGGGGACACTTCTAGCTGGGCGCACGGGTGCAAACCGACATGTGCATATCCGCTTCATACATGCTCCCTCTCCAATTTTGTCATTTGTCATTTGTAATTTATCATTTGTCATTTATCATTTGTCATTTGTCATTTATCATTTATCATTTGTCATTTGTCATTTATCATTTGTCATTTGTCATATGTCATTTGTCATTTATCATTTGTCATTTGTTATTTGTCGTTTGTCATTTGTCATTTGTCATTTGTCATTTTTTTTTTTTTTTTTCACCCCCCAGAGGTGCACACGGATCGGCTGCGTGTGCCCCTCATCTTCCCATTTGTTCCCCAACCAGCATTCACATTTGTACACGTCTTTTTTAATTAACTTTCGGATTAAAAGTTTAAAATTTTTTTTAAAGGGGACAATTGGGTGGTTGATTGGCCACACGGTGCAGCTAAAAGGGGTGATATAACGGTGCATGCGTTCGGTAGGAGACGGCGTGGTAAACATAATACGCATCCGTCCAGGTTAGTATATTAGGCATCCATCCCCGTTGGTATGTTACGAATCCGCCTCGGTGGAGTCCTTACCCCCCTTGGCAGACTTCCCTCCTCCTCCGGACGTGCCCCCTTTGGAGGCCTCCTCCCGCTTGCGCCTATTCTTGCCCAAGATCTTCTTCTTGTAATTCAAGACGTTGCGGCCAAACTTAAGTTCGTTCTTCACATTCAGGAGGTCGTGAGTGGACTCTTTGCCTCTCGACCGTTCCTTCGGTGGCATCCCCAGAGAGGCGTCACCAGTAGCTCTATCGGCCCCCCCAGGAGAAAACATCCTCTTGATTGAATCACTTTTCTTACTGAGGACACTTTTCCTCTCGGAACTTTTTAAATTTTTTTCCCGTTCGATTTGCTCAAACATATCTTTATACAGAACAGGCAACCATTCCATAGGATATGCCGAACTGAAGTCTCGTATTTCATCCATATCGATATTTTTCTTCTTCATTCTTTCATCCCGTAGAGCCTCCCTCTTTTGCAAATACTCATTTAGTTGCTTTTCGTACACTTCCTTATGAGTAGCGTTTACTCCCTGTTCCCACATTCCTACTTCGCATATTTTTCGTATAACCCTCGGTTTCTGAACAGTGGAATAGTAGATCATCCGCAAGTGGGCCAGTTCTTTTTCACTGTACTTGTTGCATTTGTATATGTATTCATGCAAACGTAGAAATTCTTTCATTATCTGTTGGCTCTTCTTCTCCTTCGTGTCAATCAGGTTGGTGTGTTTTCTTATGATGAGGGCTGCTTTGGTAAGGTCTTTGTCCTTCACATATTTGTGAAACAATTCGTTTACCCTTTGTTTTTCCTTGGGGTCATATTTTATCGGTTCATTTAGACAAGGGGTAAGTTTCTCTGGGTCTAATGTTCTTTTTGCATTTCTGTAGATTTTTCTGTCTTCATTTCTCTTCACACTTTCGTGTTTCCTAAATGCCTCCCACAGCTTGTTTGCCTTCATGCTTATTATTTTGGTGTAGAGCAATTGTACCTTTTGCAGCTTGATGCTCTTTGGGTATTTTTCGAACCGCTCCATGAGGTCCTTATATTTACTGGTAGATTCGATGATTTTGTAGTCGTAGGACATGTGTCTGTATTTCAGCTCGTAGTTTGTATCTCGCCCATCGTCGTAAATGGCGTCACCCTTGGGGTCACTAAGGGTTGTTACTTCGTTGATATTTGCTGCCACGTGGGTGTCTACCCCTGAGGACTGCCAAGCGAGAAACGCCCGCTCCAACCCCTGGCAATATTCATCCAACTCATTATACCTATATTTGAAGTTCAAATAATCTATGTTCTTATCATTGGAATATTGGAACAGGTAGGTCTTCAGCAGCTTGGAAAGTATGAGGTCCACATTATCTTCCGTCGGGTAGACATACTTCAGGTGGTTGAAAAAGATATAGGGCAAGCTGTTTAGCATTTGAAAGGACTCCTCCCTCGTTAGGACATTTCTGTTTTCATTTAACACTCTGTGACAGGTGTTTATATCGTCATTGTAAAGGAAAAAGTAGAATTGCTTCTTTAACACGTTGCGGTCATATATTTGGCCATACAGATCATCGATAGCCCGTATGTCTATTTCCTTTTTACTCCTTAACCTCGTTTTGTAATTTATGTAGGTCACGTTGAACTTGCGCAAGACCTCCTCGTAGTCTGTGCTGTAGTCCTTCGGGAAGAGCTTCCTATTCACGGTGATCACTGGCATTTTCGCTCCCAGCCTGAAAGAGGCAGATCTCTGTCCCCCCATTTGGCGCATTAAACTCATCCCCCTACTTCGATACACTCTACCAGGGATGCTCATCTCACTTCTCCTTTGGGTCCACCTCGGAGTGATCCCTCCATGTTCGTTTGTCCACACACAGGAAGACGACCCCCCTGGGTATTCACTAAAAAAAAGGGACGTCTCCCTAATGCTGGTAGGGTTACCCCCTCGGGGGAAGTCCATCCTCCCATGCAAATTCTTCGTCCCCTTCCCTCCAACATTACACCTGATGAATCCTTCCTTCGCTCTTCTAATACGTAATGGATGGTTGGCCCTCCTTTCCGACCTTCCCACCTTCAACAATTTCGCCTTCTCCCTTGCGAACACCCCGTTTACCCGTTCGCAAATCAACCCTGTCCCGCACATGCAGAACAGCAGAGTGAGCACTCCCCGGACTCCCATGTTTAAGCCCTGCTGCTAGGAGTCGCTCAGAAGGCGTAAGGACACACAGATTGAAGTTGATGCTCACCCCGCAGCCGAGCAGAGTGAGCACTTCCTTCGGTTGCCATTCACGCGGAAGAGGAAAGTGACATGGAGGAAGAAGCAGATGCGTGGCAGGGCTTCAAAATATATGACTTCCTTCCTTGCACCATTTGTATGCTTTCCTTCCTATGATTCGCTAACGAGTGGGCGTTCACAAATGACGCGTTGGGAAGGGGCGCACGGGGGCACCTTTACAAGAACGCGTCGACGTTGCAAAAAAAAAAAAAAAAAATTTCGCCAAGCGTGTATTTTCTTCGGTATATATTCCCCACCACTACCGTCAACAGGCTTGCACAGCGCTGTCGAACGAACGGATTGCTTTATTTCCCCCTGAAGAGTGCAGCCCCCAGGGAAGAAAACGCGGCACATCCCCCCACGCACACCGCAGAGGGTATTACACACACGGGGTGGAAGGCGAACCGGCCCCCATCGCAGAAGAATGCGCAGCGGCCAGGTATGAACGTGAAGTGGAAGGGCCCTTCAAAAAGGGGTGCTTTAAAAAGGACCGTTTTAAAAAGGACTGTTTTAAAATGGAGTTTTTAAAAGGGGGGAGACTCTTTGGCCGTTTTTCTTTCTCAAATTTGACCACGTCCCGGGGGGGTCTGTTCCCCAATTTAGTCGTGGCTACTATGAGTAAGTTACCGCCATAGAGGAAAAGAAAAAAAATATATATATGAATATTAAAGCGTTGAGTTCGGGGTGCAAACGTGTAAGAACCTGGAGGCACTCCCGCAGTGACAAAAGGTGGTGAGCGAGACAGATAATCTCACACCTGGGTGGGATTTCCATATGATAGATAATGAGGTACCCCGTTCGGCGCTGCGAAAGGTGCAGCTGATAAGTCATGTGAATGGAGGGACAGCCGGAACAGCGGGGACTCCCTCCCTTTTTTGTGACGACGCGAATTTTACTACGTGAGCAATGGAAGGAAGAGCGCACGAACAGGCAAACTGATACACCGTTCGCGTCTAACCAGTTCTACGCATGCATAATGATATGTTGTCAGTTCTGCCAAATTAGGAGGCGAACTCCGTCCGGTACTTGCGGAAGAGGGCGCCCAAATTTTCGTCGTCGGGGGCACTGAGCAAAGAACGCACAATATTCTTGTACTTTATAATTTTGCAGAATTCGTCGGTTACGTTTTCAAACAGGGTGGACTTCTCATGCGCTAAGTCGATGATTTCTTTGGGGAGACCAGCCAATTTAGCAATGTGAATACCAAACGATTTGGGGCAAACACCCTTAATAAATTTGTATAGGAAAATAATTTTCTCCTGCTGGTCGTCTATGCTTAGGCTCATGTGATAGTTTGAAATATTTTTGTTGTGCTTTACTTCCTCCACTAGGAGATGGTAATGTGTAGAAAATATGCACCTGCATTTTACCACGTCTGAAATTTGTTCCAGCGTCGAAAGGGCAATAGCCGTGCCGTCAAAGGAGGAGGTTCCTCTGCCCAGTTCGTCCAGAATGGCTAAACTGTACTTTGTGCTTTGCTTTAACATGTTAGAAATATCTTCCAGCTCGACCAGGAAGGTACTTTTTCCTTCGAACAGATTATCACTAGATCCTAATCGCGTAAAAATTTTATCAACCACTGTTAGTTCACAATAGGTGGATGGGACGAAGGCTCCTATTTGGGCGAGGATAACCGAAATAGCTGTTTGTCTTAGGAGGGTGCTTTTTCCGCCCATGTTGGGACCCGTGAGGAGCAACGTAGACTGATTCTCCTGCTTGCAACCCATGTATATATTGTTCGAGATGAAGTTGGGCATGAGCGTGGCCACCACGGGGTGAATATTGTTTTCGAGGATGAGGAAGGGTTCATTCCCGTGGCCATCTGCACTGTGTCCCATTGTAAGCACGGTGCTCCTGCCGGTTTGGTTGATCTGTTCTGTGTTTTCACTTTCTTCTTCCGCACTTTCGTTCCTTCTCATCGGGTGCAAAACCGGGCGCGTGAGCGCGAAGGGCGTGTTGAGCGCCACGAAGGCAAAGGCCTGCAGGCAGTCCAACTCGGACACCAGTCTGCACGCAGACACGTACTTCTCATAATGAGCATAGAACAAGTGAAATATCTTCTTAAAGAAGGGATAAATGGCATCCTTCTTTTCCTGCTCTATATCTTCCAGCATCTCTACGTATTGCTTTATCTCCTCATTGTGAAAACGAATGAATCCTTTTTTAGCAGACGTGATTTCCACGTTCTTTAGAAAAACCTTGGGGACATTTTCCGGGCACTCCACCTCGTACTTATACTTGGCATGCACATATTTCAGTGAAGAAATTTTCATGTTTTTTTTCATTCTTGTTAGGATATTGTTCAGTTCACCTTCCACTTCCTTCTCTTTCTGGTTGATCTGATCAATGGCTTCATCACACCCCTCCGCTGGTTTATATTCCTTGTCTCCATCGAATTCAATTTTTTTTAAAAACTCACTGGTTATCTGTTCAATATGTGGATAACTACCTTGGATATTTTTCACTAAACTTTTCCTATCTGGGGTGTTACTAATTTCAAAGAGCCGCTTCGGCAACTCCTCATCGTCTTTTTCAATACTGTTTATTTCGATGAGCATACTTCCTATTTCCTTGAAGGCGTTTAGGAAGGTCATGAATTCTTTCAACTTGGTGCTCACTATGTTGTCGAAAAAGACGGCTCCCCGTTCGCTCTGAGAAGCTTGTATACAAATTTTGTTAAGCAGTCTTTCTATATCGGGTAGCTTTTTCAGCTTCAATCTGATCAGGGATAAGATATGCTCATTCTTTTTTAAAAACTCCACCACGTCTAGTCGTTCGTTTATCTTCGCACAGTCGAGTAGTGGGCTGCAGATCCAACGCCTCATATTCCTTGCTCCAAAATTTGTGCATGTTTTGTTCACGTAATCGAAAAGGGAGTTTTTCGTTTCCCCTGATTGGGTTTCCAATATTTCCAAATGCTTCAATGCTGTTGCGTCGAGGACCATGTAATTTTCCCTCTTGAAAAGATCATAATGCTCAATTTTGCAGAAGCGAAAAATCTTCTTGTCCAGTAGGAGTGACCTCAGATATACGATGAACCCCCCGAATGCACAAATCACACTGTTCTGTTCTTTATGCATTTCTAAACTTGGGGGGATGGTCTCAAAATATTTCCTTATCTCATCTAGAGAGGCAATAATATTAGGAAAGGAACTCACGGCTGTCAGTTCTGGTTCAGCTGGGATGTTTTTAAAAATGGACAGCACCTCCTTATTGATATTCTTAGAAGAATATAGAATTTCCGCCGGGCATAACTGTGCCAGGATTGTCCTCAGTTCGATACGGGACTCATCATCATTACAATATCCCACTGCGATATACGACGTCGCTATATCACTGACGACGAAGCCGAAATTGCATTTGCTCTTTATTGAACGATCATTTGGGGATGAAGAACCTGGGAGACTTCCTACCCCCCCATTGCAAACACCCACCACACTGCCGTCTAAATCTTCCATGTCGTCAAAGTGGAAGCAGATCAAGTACCTTGTCTCTGAACTGAGCATATTATCATGTAGAATTGTCCCCTTTGTGAAAATTTCGTTAATTTCCCTCTTAATGGCTTTATCCTTCGGACCGGCCGTTTCTTTATTGCGTTGCTCCAACTCCTTTGGTGTCTCCATCTGTTCAATTACAACCACCTTGTGCCCACTGTTAATAACCTTTTTGGCATACAAATGAAGTGATTGTTCGGGGAAACCCAAGTGAGGTTTCTGTTCCCCCCCCATCCAATTCAACCCACAAATGGTGTGCATCAAACAAGCATCGATATAAAATATTTCGTAAAATCTTCCCATTTTAAAAAATATGATCTTGTCAAAATTTTTGGATTTTATTTTCCAGAACTGTTGCATCCCTGGGGTGTAGTGAGCTTGTTTGTATTCCACTGCCCAAGGATGATCCATTGGGGGGGTCCAAATAGTGGAACAGTCATAGTCTGGATTATCTGGGCTCCTCAAATTCAAATCGCGAATGTATTGCGGCTGAACCCATTTTGGAAATTCAAACGTATTGCAGTATAGGAAGTACTGTTCTATGTACAGTCTGAATTTATCGTTTGACAAACAGATTGGCATGCTTAGAAATTTGTTCCTTAATGTATCCAATTCTTGTGACTTCTTTCCATCTTCTCCCTTTCGACGGTTTATGTTGCTAATCTCCTTTGAGCTCTTCTCATTAGTGAATAACGTTTCCTCCGTTTTTATACACTTATTCGGTTCATAAACCAGGTTGTTTAACTTTCCATCCACGCCAACCATTTCACTCCCTGGGACTACCTTCCTTTTCATGTTCTTTCCATTCTCTTGATTTACCTCGTTAGACCCGTCATACACATCTTCACTGGATGAATCAATTATAACCTTTCGCTTCTTCTTCACGATGATATCCTCATCGGTGCTCAACTCCTCATTATTGTCTGCATATACCTTCTCGTAGCTGTTCTTCATTTGGATTTCTTTTTTTCCAATCAAACTTTTAACCTCACCACCTTTGTTTACATCTTCGTTGTCATCGGAGAATAGGTCCGCTTTGGCATTTTCCGTGCTGCATCCGCTGGGATCATGCTCAATTTGTTCCTTCACTGCAGTAGAACTCGTTTCGGAACTTCGCTCTCCTTCATTTCCCCCTTCTTGCTTCTTCCCAACATTGGATGCAAATTTGTCCAGCGTGCTCATCGCCGCGCTCAGTTGCTGCCCCCCATTCTTATCTGCATCGCTTTTGCTTTCCTTGGCCACCTCCCCCCCTGCACCAGTCACCTTCTTTCCCTTCACATCCTGTGTCTTGAAAAAGCTCAGAATGGATGCCTGCTTCCTGTTCACAGGCCCGGAAGAATTGGACTTGCTAAAATCGGCCATGTGTCTATGTGTGAATGACGTTGTGGATGACACTGGGGAAGACGGGAAATAATAGAAGCTCTTTCCCTACTGCGATTTACTACTTCGCCCCGTTGCGGGTCGCACCTACTGTTTCTTCAGATTTGGTTTAGAGCGTCCGTTCTCCACGTGGGGAGTTGGCCAATTTGTTACTTCTTCACCTCCCTACCTGCAGAACAGACACGCTAAACCAATTCGACCACTTCGCAATGAACACCACACCCCACGATGTAAGCAATAAAAACGCCTCCGCGTTGCAAAAAAAAAAAAAAAAAAAAAAAAAAAAAAAACAACCGATTTTGCACACTCTTACGTTAAAAAAAAAAACTCACTCCTCTTTATAAAGAACCAGTGGAAATCCCCACTGAGATCATCACCTTTGTTCATAACTCAGCACATATACATGCGCATTGACCTAGTAATGAATTATCTAACTGGGCCAATTGAAAAAAAAAAAAAAAAAAAAGTCCCCTTGTTCATCAGCGCATAAGGGCTTCTTCCCTCCGTGCACATGCACATATGTGTATATATATATTTTTTTTTTTTTTTAGGGGCGGATTAGTGCTCATGTCTAACAGTCAAAAGTGCAATCACGCATACAAACATACATAGTGCTTATTCAAGATGGGCACGTAAGAGGAGTCTTTCACCTTTTCTCTTATTTTTTGCTTCACAAATGATGCGTGAAAATAAACGTATGCCTTACACCAACTTGTACTTACACTGTTACCAACTTTTGTTAGCTATCCCGGAAGGGGGGCTAGGGGTATAAAAAAAAATATTTTTTTTTTGCTCTCTTTAAATGCGCCAAAGTGGGCGGGAACTTATCATCCCATGTGCGCTCACACAGCCCTTCGCCTTCTCGCAGACGAATACACGCTGCTCATGCGACGTATCCTCCTGGTTGATCAATTCGTCGCTCTGTTGTGAGGAAAAAAAAAAAATAAAATAAATCTCATTCGTGTGCGGCAAAAATACAGTTTGTTCCTCACGCGCGAGAGTGAGAGTTCAAATTTACACGCGTATGCATGTGTATGGCCTGCGTAGGTACAGCAGAACGGCTTCGAACCGGGAAGAAGGCACGATGGAGTTGGCAGTATGCGGGCCCATCACATAAGGGCGGCAACCATGCTACGGTTAACGGGGATATGCCGAACCATGCCGCTTCTTAACTTCCTCGCTGGCTCTCACCAACTTGGGAAATTCAACTGAGGGCGCAATTTCCGTGCGTCCCAATCTGCTGTCACCTGGGGTCACAGTAAAAGCAACTCTCTCCTGATCATCAAAAAACGAGTGCTTCTTCCCCCATCCGTTGCGACCATTTCACTTATCTGTGTGCTGCGTGTGTAACCATTTGGAGACCGCTCATGCGAAGACGAATTCGACAAGGAAAAAAAAGTGAAAAAAGAGAGAAAAAAAAAAAAAAATTCTAATACATCATGGCATGATAAAGGAAAAGGCCTCTCCCCCACTTGGAACTACTCGCGACGAACGTGACAAGTTTAAAAAAATGCTCACAAAAAAAAAAAAAAAACTCCGCATTTTCACCCTACACATTATACACAATAATTTTGCCACGCATGCCTGGCAATACGGCCATAAGCCTACCAGTAAATGGGCCTTATCTGCGGAAAATTCAACCTCCCATCGGGACCCCCCCCGAAAAAAAAAAAAATTTAATGATGCACCACGACAAGTTCCTATCGACCACAAAATATGGGCAATCTTTTTAACCCACGATAGATTTACAAAAAAGAATTTTCACTCAAAATGTTGTGTTATGTTGAAGGCGAATCTGTATGCCCTTCTCTGTAGTAAAGTCGCTTTGCCTGACCGTGAGGGGCATCACCAAACGGGGGCGCAGCAATAACAGTTAGCGCACTTGTTGACAGTTAAAAAGGAGAAAAAAAAAAAAATGCCCCTGTTAGTTCTACAAAACGGGGAAAGCAATTATAGGCGCTCCTTTAGCGAGGCTCTTGGGCGATTATCCGAATTGGAGTTAGCCCCACGGGTGTAGAATCGGTTGTCCTCGTGGAACCGTGTGAACGGATGTGCCTGATGTAGCAGCCCACGTGCACACCTACCCCTCCACGGCAATTCGACTAAGTTCTGCCAAAACGGTTAAATACGCTGTGCAGGGACATTTCACCGTTCGCCAATCTGCCTAACAGCAAACCGCCAGTAGGGAATAGCCAATTGTGAACCACCTGCGAAAATGGCCACCATCATGTCCATGGAATTTCCCTCGTCCGACGAGGAGGACGATAACTACGACGTCGAGGCGGAGCTCCAGAAGGAGCTGGAGGAAGGAGACCTGTCCGACGAAGTAAAGGAGGAGCTGCAGGAGGAAGGCAAGCAGCTAATAAGCAACCTGCAAAAGGCGAAGAGAAGTAAAAGGAAGAAGGAAACCAACCCAAAAATGATCAAAAGCATTATAAAGAGCTCAATCATAAAGGAAAAAATCGAAAAAACTTACCACGACATTAACAGGGAGTATGAGGAGCTCTACAAACATGAGAAGTCAGTTAGCGATGAAGACTTCCTCTTACAATTCCACAAGAAGTATCCTCAGGAAGAGAAGAACTACAACACGACACAGAAGCTGCACGATCATTTGAAAAAATACACGCCAGCGTTTGCCGCAAATGATGAATCCCCCGAGATGGACATAAAGGCATTCAAGGAAAAGTGCCGCAACAAACAGTATAGCAGCGACATTTCTAGCGTGGTGAAAAACGCGCTGGAAAACTTTTACGAAAATAACTCAGTCCAAGTGGAAAAAAAATACATGTACGCAGGGAAAGTATACACGGTCCAAAAAAAAATTGACAAAACGTCCTCCTCCTATAAACGGTACCTCAGGATGAAGGACAAAATGAACATAGGAGGAAATTTCGCAAACATTGATCAGCTTGTTCAGAGCATACAAGAAAATAAACAGATCAACACAGTCGATAAGTCCACGGAAGATTGGGCCTACTATAAAATGGCCAACTCCATCGATGAGGAGAAATTAAAGGCAGGGCAAAATTACTTGGAAAATAAAATTTTCAGTGAAAATGTAGAACGAAAGGTGTACGAGAATAATATTAAGAAGCGGGCCCCTTGAGGGGACACTCCTCAGGGGTGCGTCCGTTTGTCTACACGCATGTGTGCGCGTTTGTTTTTGTTTATGTTTTTGTTTGTATTTTTATTTTTATTTTTATTTGTGTTTTTTTTTTTTTTTTTTTTTTTTTTTTGGTGAGGGGGGGACGCAAAGCTGCCTGTGGATTTACCCCACCCGCCCCAAACTGCGTTCCGCTGCGTCTTCCCTTTTTTGGTTCGTTATCTGAGCGGAGAATAAATCCATCGAAGAGGCAGTTGCCAAGGTGTAACGACGCACCGTTGCAGATGGTAGGGAAGCAATGGGAAAAAAGAAACCCATAAGCAACAACGGGAATCCCAACATAGGAGTCCCCTACATTGACGCACTATTGAACTGACGCAAACTGGTGAAACCCACTTAAAAAAAAAAAAAGTAAAAATGTAGCAACGTAGCAATGTAGCAAAGGTGGATGTGTTTAATTATGGTTAACTACAAAAGGATATGGTGGAGGAAGAGAAGACGACACGTGCAACAAGGGGATACATAAAAAGGTGCGCGCTGCAAGTATTACTAATGAGATGTTCGTACGGATGGATATGCGGCTGTCCCAAATTGCCACACAATTGGTCGCTTATTTTGCTGAAAACCAACCGAACCAGCGGAGCGTGTCCCATCCCTTGCACAGTGGACGGTGGCGGATCTTCGAACCGTGCCATGGCAAAACAAACGTCGGTGCACCAGTCGACAAACAAACCAGGAACATAAACAAAGGCGGGCAGAAGCGGAATCACACAGTTCGTTCGGTTGCCGTGTTTCGTGTCACCCCCTACGCTGGTGGACGCTATGTCCCTTGTGCATCTTCTTAACCTCCTGCTGCAGGTACGAGACACGCTCCGGGTTGGTGCAGGTCCTTTCGTCGTGCCTGCGGTACACCTTCCTACTGCGTTTGCCCCGCTTTCGCATGAACGGCCGTATTGGCAGCGTGATCACAAAGACGGTGCATCGATATATCACGGACAAGCACAAGTAACTCCACGTGAACAAACACATACTCACCCTCTTCGATAGCTTAATCAGAAGGAAAAGGAAATAAAAAAATAAATACAAGTGAATGATATTTACCGCCGTGAAGAAAATCAGCAAAATCAGTTGATCTTCCAAGCGAGGGGAAATAATCCCTTGTAGTTCTGGGTTTATAGAATTTAGCTTCACCACTAGGAACTCAGAATTGTTGTGTAATTTGTGTAAGAAGAGGTCCCAATTTATGTTCTTGTATTTATTTCTCATCGATTGAGTCATCTGTGGGTAGAGGTCTCGACTCACGGGGTACACCACTTTCTGGAGGAACAACCGCCTTACCGTAGAGGCAATCTTTACAACTTTCCTTTTAATTAACTGTATATACTGACTGAGAGATGAATTTTCGTAAAGGCTTAAAAGTCCATTCACCCAATCACATTCACCGATGGAGGTTTTGTATCCATGCAGCTTTTCCATTGTAAGGTTTCCATAAAGCTTAATTTGCGTCATCACGGCATCCTTATGCAAAGCTACCTGGGAGAGGAACCCAGACAAGTTCGTCTGTTCGAACACTATTATGTAAAACGTTTTGTAGATTTTTAATACCTTTACGAAATAACTTCGCACCATGGGGAACGAAATTAGGTAGTCACTGTCTTTGTCATCGATGTGACTTCTACCAGCACCTTCGTAGCTTTCCACCTTCAACTTCAGCTCCATCTCTTCTAGTGTCCTTTCTAGCTTCAGTAACTTCTCCCTCAGTTCTGCCGCTTCGTTCTCCTTCCTACTTACGCTTTCCTCGTGCTCCTTCCCCATATCTTTTATTTTCTCATAACACTTGTCTTCATTTTCCCTGCACACGTACAGGTGTTTTTCTCTATCACTTAGCTGTGCTTTGCACTTAGTGAGGTCTATCCCGCTATTATGGGTACACTCCTGCAGGTTCTTCTGAGCAGTCTGCGCTGCTAGCAAGGTTTCCCTTTTTTGCTTTTCGCATTTGTGGGCGAGGTCCTTAGCCTTCTGCACGTCCTCCTTCGCTTTCTTCAATTCTTCCTCGGCTTCGCCCTTTCCCCCATTTGGGGCGTCCCCCCCTACATTGGTGGTCTTCTCATGGGTTGGCACTCCCATGCTTTCCCCCTCAGGTGTTTCCACCGCTCCAACTCCCCCCACGTCCTCATTTCCCCCAGGTCGACACGCAACCGAATGAAGGGCGCACGCTCCGAGGAGGAAAAAAACAGCCCTGCATAATTTCATCTTAATTGTAGGTTGCTGCCTGCCCGTTGTCCTTCCTACGTTGCAGCAAGGGGGAAGACTTGGCGTGATCCGTTCGTCGCGCTCGAGTGCTTCCGGCGGTTTGCCTTTACGCAGTTTTGCTTTTTTGATGTTTTGCTGTTTTGGGGCTTTGTAGTTTTATTATTTTGTAGTCTTCAACTTTTGCTGTTTCTTCCCTATTTTCTCTTATTTCTTTTATTTCCTTTTTTTCATTTTTCCCCTGTTCCATTTTTCTGCCACAGGGTCGCTCGATTTTTTCTTTTCCCCACATAGGCCAATCCCAAGTACTTGACCACTTAGACACCGCGCATATGCACATGTGCATGCGCACGCCCTGGGATACATGTAGGCCTACGTATATGCGCGCTTTTTTTTTTTTTTTTTTTTTCCCCTGCATGCGTAGTTGTGCTTATGGATGTGCCTACAAAAGGGGAAATTAATGCCCATGGGAAGAAGCAAATAATTTCCATACGAAACATACGCATTTCAGTCACCTGCTGGAATGGCCCCCCCACGGCCTAAAATCCATTCCACGAAGTGGTACAGACGTTAGTAAGTGAGTGCATATTAATTAGGCAGGAAAACTGGAAGCCAGTGCGCATATAGATTTGCTAACATTGCTGCTGGTACCTACAAAAGCGAACGGGAGGTCACAGCGCAAGTATTCACCCTGCAGCGTTAACATGAATGTGTGTTTTACTCGAAGGGGCAACTCCCCTCGTCAGAAAGTCTAGACCTTTACATTTTGACCACAAATGGTATTTATTTTGTTTTATTATTTATCTGCCAAGGTGGACTCCCTTTTTTTTTCCATCACACATGGATTGTTTAACCCTGTGGTTCACCACCTCCGCGGAATGGTATAATATGGAGGACATAAAGGGGTAGGTTCCCCAGACAGGGTTTAAAAAATGGCACGTATGTCGTGAGGGTGAGCAAAGGGGCGACCGCCTCCTGGCCACTCGAATAATAATTTGGCAAATTGCCTTTGCGTGTTATACACCCACATAGACTGCACATGTCATTCTGTTCGCATTCGACTGATTCTACAAAACGTTTACTATCTTTTGTTCGCTCTTTTTAACATTGTGGGAACAGGGAGGTATATGTGATATGGTTAAAATCAAATGAAAATTAAAAAAAAAAAAAAAAAAAAAAAATGCTTAAAAGAAGAATGATAAAACTTATAAAAATTGAAAAGGTCACTGAAACTGTGCAACACTGTAGTTGGTGGCGTACGCAGAGATGTGCTAAAATGCAATGGTGTTAAATTTAAAATGCGTGTGTATAGGGAAGCCTGGTTTGTGTGACAGCCCCTTCGACGTTGCCGCTATTCACTGACCGGATGCAATACAATCAGACGCACCGTCAACCTTTCCCTCGTGGGGAAAATGCGAAAATGTCGTGCACACGTCGAGCTGGCCGAAGTGATTCGATCGATCCATCCATTTATTTCTCATTTCAACACTTTAATATTTTTTTTATTGCTCCATTCAGCTTCTACGGAATATGCTTGCTGGCACGATGCCGCTATAATTACGCCACGAAGTTATCGCCATGTGGGAAAGCAAACCCCTCCTCCTTGACTTTCCCACTGGTACTAATTCCCAAAAAAAGAAAAAAATTAAAACAATAAATTTCCTCCTGTCTGTTGCACCATGGCGTCAATGACATCTCCATCTTCGATGCCCAATTGGTCTGGCGTATTCTCTCCGTGAATTCTATCTCCGTCGTATAAAAAGCGGACTGCGGGAAAGGGTTGAATGGGAAAAAACAAGCCATTGTGGTGTAACGCGAAGAAGACGAAGGATAATTCACCATTACATGAATACAGTTAAGCAGACATACTGCACAAAAATACACAAATGTGCCCACATTTCGAGCATTATTCTCAGAAAAAGGATGGGAAATAGAATGAGGAATGTGGTGAATGTACCTGCCTCCATGGACTGTCCCAGACGATTGCAGTAAACCTCCATCAGTTTCTCCAACTTGGTTTTCCTTTTTATTTTAAAAAAAACTTCAGCGCCATCAGGGGACCTAACCTTCACTTGGATATGTTCCCCCTGGGGGTTGGGTGCTCCACTGGTGTTGTTCGCAGCTGAAGATTCATCCGCCATGTTGTTGGTATTCTTGGGATTGTGTATGTGGGGGGTGTTTTATGTGTTCTGGTGTGTGGTTTTGTCAGAAGGCTTCTTTACAACGTATTCGTCTTCACAGGGGAGTTGGGTCTACACATCCGTGGAAATGTGCCTACCGTGAAGCTTCTCCTATGCGTGCTACGCCTGCTGGTATGGTATGTGTGTTTTGGGGGGGTGAGCTGGTTGCGTGATTGCTCCGAATTAGCAATGCATTAAGGGGTGGAGGAAGATGGCAAGCGATTTCGCGCTGCTATGTATAACGGCACGTACATGCATAGGTCGATCGCAGAGGGGGCGAAGGAGGAGATATATTTCTCGTGCTTTTCTTAAGCGTTTATTCCGCTTACCTTTGGGGAACTTAAAGTGGCTATAAAATTTTCCACAGAAAAAGTGCAATTTGTGATACGTACGGGTGACTATTTATCCTCTTTTTCTCAACTTTGCTAAAATGAACAATTTTGGCGAAGCAATCAGGAAAGGAATATACAAAGGAGTAGCCAAAAAAAAAAAAAAAAAAAAAAAAGGAAAAAAGAAAGCAAACAAGCAATCACTAAATATGCGTATACAGAGCGCGTGGAACTTTTGAGAATGCCCGCCGAGTGGACGGTTTATGCAAGCTTCATCAGATTTCTCGCCAAGCAGGAGGAAGATTCACAGCCCGAGTGTGGGGGGAAATAGCTAATGGGGAGTGCGCATTACACAAAAATAAATCGAAAAAGGGCCTGCCCGCTGCTTTCGACGCATGCGTGAAAGGTGGGAAAAGGAAAAAAAAAATGTATAAATTAGTACGTACTGCGTACATACGTAACATACGTGACATCCATTCGTACATTAGCAATCAAACTTGCGCAGTTAGCAAACGCAATCATACGTACTGCTAAGCTAACGAGGCTACCTTTTTAGCTTCCAGCGAAAACGCTCGTCAAACCGAAAGGGAATGAAAAAAAGAAAAAAAAAAAAAAAAAATGCCCAGTGAGCCACTAGAAGAATTATTATAAACTGTGCGAACACTTAAACGGATGGCCACCCCTGCATATGTCACACTATTTTGTTTTACTTAATTATTTTTGCCTTTTTTCTTTATTGCAATTCTCCTGTGTCGACACAGAAACGTTACTCCGTTTCTTCCTTCCTTTTTTTTTTTTTTTTTTCCAATTCGATTGGCAGATCAAAGGTGGGAAAGGAGTTACATAAAAATGCAGTCCCATTTTATGATACGTCCAGAATTTTTTATCCTGTAAAAACTCTCCCCCGTTTAGTGGTTCATTGGGGGGGGATGTCTTTCTTTCTTTCGTTCGTTCATTCATTTTTTTTTTTTTTTTTTTTTTTTTTTTTTATTTTCCCCTCACTTTTGCATACACACACAAATGCGTTGCTATTAAGTTGGATAAAGTGCAGTGACACGTGGTGAGAGGTGAAAGCGCAAAAGGGAAAGTACCTTAAACTTACCAACCGGTCTGCAACTCCCCTGTTCTGTTCAAACTTTTCGCAACTGGAATGATTGATAACCACCCCTCGTTCATAAAATCGTATTTTTATTATGCTATTGTTTGTTCGGTGGGGGTGGATAAAAAGAGAAGAAAAAAAAAAAAGCTTCAATTTTGTACGTACTGGCGTAACGTGCACAAAAAAAAAAAAAAAAAAAGGAAATTCACGGAGGGCACACTCAACAAATAAGACGTCTTCTGCATATCACATGCGGTTGTCCTTTACCAATATTGTGGCGCCGCTTCCTCCGTCAACATTTAACATGGGCTATATGCTCTTCACTTAACCGTGCAGTCTCTTCGCCCAGGAAAATGCCACTGTTCCCAATTTGATATGCACACTTGGGAATATACCAACCCCCCGAAGGAGTCCTCTCACCAAGTGGGTGGGAGGAGAAATGCTCCAGTTGTTCATTGTATATTTGTCACCTCTTAAGTCGCCTGGCTCGCCTCCCGCTCGATCTGCAAAAAGGGGAAGAAGCAAGTGCACAATGAGTTGTAAGCCTCTCTGTGCATTAGCATATCAAGCACTACTACGACGCACGCTTATTCACACAGAGGAAAAAAATAGCATTACACTTTCGTGGGTTTGCAAATATTGATCCTTCAGGTTGGATAGCTTGTCTATGAGCTTTTTTCGGAGTTCCTGTAGTGGGGGCGGTGTAGAAATGGGACGTAATGAGACAGCTACATGGGCTCCTTCTCACACTCATCTTTACGATCGCGATTCTGTTCATGCTTGGTAACCCAGTTTTCTTTTCTTCTTTTTTTCCTACCACCAAGTGCGGACTGTGCTTGTCATACTGGGCCATCTCTTCGTTAAGTTCGTTTTTGAGCACATCTCGTGGTTTTTTGATGAAACTGCAGGGGGGGGAGGAAAAGCATATCAACGGTTAATGCGTCTCTGTGTAGTGGTGTAGAATGGTTCGATTGGGGGGATGGCCCAAACAATGGCCCCCTTCACCGATGGGGCCAATTCACGGTGCGTGTTCTCCCCATTATTGTTGCGCCTACATTTTGGACACCTTCCTGAAGCACTCCTGCTGTTCCGTGGTGTTATCAATCTGAGAGAGGGGGGAAGCGCGAATCATGAGAAGGACCTCTTTCGGGGGAATCACTCCTTCATAGCCACTCCTCTACGCGTTGTACCGTTTCCATGGACGCCTCGCATTTCTTCCTGAAGTACTGCTCACTGGCCAGGATGCCCTTCAGCCGGTTGTTCTGTTGCAGCGTTATTTCGATCATCTTGGATATTTCCTTCAACTGTGGGGGAGGCGTTGCACGGACAAGGTTGGAAAGTTGGAGGGTTCGACGGTTAGCAGCTGATCAGGTGAGCAACGGGCACTTTCTCACTCAAGCTGGTGAGCGCGTGTGAAGACCCACGCAGGAGCGTATATGTGTCGTCTGCTTCCCACACCTTGGGATGATTTTTTCCCCCTTACCCGTTTCAACAAATTCAGATGATTTTCACTCATGGATGTCATTTTGCCTTCCCAAATGGACGTAAAAAAAAAATAAAATAAAAAGGGGAGACTCACTTTTGTGTGCTAAAAGTGGGAGACTCTGTGTTGCGGGAATTGTTCCCTTCTCGCACTTCGCTGATTATTTACGCGGCACAAAAAAAAAAAAAAAAAAAAAAAAAAACGGCACTTCAGCGACGAAGCGGGGGGGGGAAAAAATACCGTAATAAAAAAATGCCGCAAAGGGGAATACATTCGCTAGTTTTTTTTTTGTTTGTTTTTTTATTATTGCAAATTGGTTGGATCACTCGTTGATCTCCCTTTTGTGCGTTTTTTCCTTGGCCACTTTGTTGGTCGGTCGTTTGCCCTTTGGAAGCTCTAGCGCGGTTCACCCCTTTATACTATCTTCATATTTTGCCCCCTTGGTGACATCCCACTTGTTTGCAACCCCCTCCACAGGGACACCATGGACGACAGTCGCCATCCAAGCGACGTCACGTACGTCCTGCATAACTCCACGCTGTACCTCCTACTCTACGCAGTAGTTCAGCTGGGCCAGTACCTCCTGAAGATCCTGTGGACCAACAAGCTAGTTAAGACTTCCTTCCTAAAGTACCACCGGAAAATTAAAAAGTCCTACTGCCAGTACACCAAGTCACCAGAGTACCAGGACATTACGAACCAGATAGAAAATGTACAAAAAAAAATAAAAAAATACAAAAAACTGATTGAGGCAAATAAAAAATCAAACAAAAATATGAACGAATATGACCTGTTAATATTAAATGGAAAGTATACGAGGAAGATTTTAAAAGAAGAGAAAAATATGAACGACTTGAAAAATTTACTAGAGCAGGAAAACGAAGACGATTATTTGTTCCACACGTGTGATGTTATTTCATCGTTGGTCACCTCCACCAGTGCATTTGTCAATATCGTCCGAACACAGATAACGGTACGTCGGTGGAGTCAGCATGGGGGTGGCAAGACGTGCCTCACACAGGGAGAGTTTTCTCCCCACATGTGCAGCCGTTCAGGGTTCAAGCGCAGTTAAAAAACGACACAGGCACCACTCTTCGCCATTCCACCATTTAACCATTAACCGTTTTGCTTCCCCCCCTTTGCAGGTCGCCCTGCTGTTCCTCTCCCTAAAGTACCTCTCCCGCAAAAACGCGCAGATGCCCTACGTGCCAGCCGAGACCGACCTATGGTTCGGAGAGCACTTCAGGATCGTCTCCACAGGTAGGGTGAACGTCCAAACCGCATTTGTTGTGGCAAGGCGATGTAGGCAGGAAACAAAAAAAACAATTCTACGCCACATGGTGGAGTATTTGCAACTGCTCCGCAATGCAGACTGAACGAAATGATTTAATCCCCCCCCATTTTCCTCTTTTTTTTTTCACCCCAGAACCGTGCGCCCAAAACCTGGTCAATTTGCTCTACGGATACAACACCGCCCACCTGGTGTTCCTCACACTGCGGCAAAACCTCTCCAGTTTGTTCGTCAAATCAGAGGCAAAGTTGAAAACGGCTTAATTATACGAAGAGTTATCCCCGTGGGGAGCAAGTAGGTGTGCAAACATGCACACGGAAGTTATACGATGTGCATTTATGAAAACGCACATGACACGCGTGTGTATCGATAAAAACAAAAAATCGAACACGCACAAATGAGATGAGTGTGTAGCGGGGAAGGGTTCCCTTTAGGGGGATCCCTTCTGCGTCCTTCATTCATCCGCCATTTGATCCTTTTTTTTTTTGGTGAATTTTTTTTTTTTCGTGAAAACTTCTTTCCCCCTTGGAAAAAACAACGGGAAGGTGTACTTATAAATGTACGTGTATAGTATTTGCTGACTTATCCGTAGGGTCACCCGTTGGGGTGGCACAAAAGTTGACCTCCCCAGCAGAGTCGTCTCCTAAGCTAGCTCCAAATTTTGGTTCTCCTTCTGGTGTTGGACTCCCTGCAATTTGGTGAAAAAACGTAGAAAAGATGTGCGTATTACATAGTATATACGAAAGGGGTTGCACTACACGGGGAGATGATCTACTCAGCGGTAGTTACCTCCAGGTGGAGAGCGCACCACTCGGTTTTTGTTATTTTATTTTATTTTATTTTATTTTATTTTTTTATTTTATTTTCCCCCGCATGATGCCTCACCTGTATGTCCCTAATCGAATTAACATCGGCAGAGAACCTCTGACCCATCTCCTCCATGTCCTTCCTAATGAGTTCCTCCTGGTCAAAGGTTCCCTTGACAAGAGTGAAGTCCCCATCCTCATTCTCCTGTTCATTTATCAGTTCGCTAAGCACACCCTCAAATTGGGTGTTCCTTAAAAGAGCTGGATTCTTTTTAATATAATTTAAAGACAAGTTAATTTTCTTCTCCGATATTTCCTTAATCCTGTTTTTGTAAAATCTCATTTTTCTCACCTCCTTTATTTTGTCTATTTGTTTTATAGCGTTGATCGTTTTTATATACAGATCACGATCGTACTTTACTGGTTCACTTCTGATTTTTTCAAACTCAAACGTTTTGTCTGCGCTGAGCTCCTTGTTCCTTTCCTTTCTGTAGACCTTGGTCCATTTGACTTTGCGTGGGTTGTGCTTCGCCTTAAAGTGCTTGTGGCATTTGCTGCGGCAGAAGCGGAATATATTCGCGTCGTTTCGGATGAAAAATATGCCATGGCCTATGGGGGAAAAAGAAAGAAAAGGAAAGGTCAAATAGCAAAATAATCGCCACGGTGGGGATGTTATCTGTGGTCACATCGTTGCGGTGTGGGGAAGTCACTCCGTTCGATTATTATTACCCGGGTAGATATTCCCCGAGCAGTACCAACACTTCTCTATTCGCATGGTTGGGGAGCACGAAATTTGGCAATTAAAAAAGGGGGCTCATCTGCGGGTCAACAATTTTACGCAGTTGTTACTTCGTCCCCGTTCGGCGATGCGCACAGAAAGGGTCTCTTTAAATGGGAAGATCTCTGTATGATTGCTTCCCCTCCGTCTGTCGCTTCTATTATTTTGCTCCAGCGAAAGATATGTTAACCTGTGACATGATTTATTATTTTTTTTTTTTTTTCCGTTTGGGAGTTTTCCCGAAGAAAGCGCTGATCTGGAAGTAATGTCGCTTGGCGCTCAATTCGACCGTTGTTGCTTCAGTTTGGTGATAAACTTTTTTTTTTTTTTTTTTTTTTTTTCCTTTCGGCTGAATAGGCCACTCGGTTGGAAATTCTTCTCTGCTGATGCAACGGTGTGGGTGCCTCACGCGCGTCGTTGCTGATTTGCTTACATCTTTGCCGGTTCACTGGTTGGCTCTGTTCGCATGGGGCGATTAAATGTTGGCACTTTTTCTCCCCACCTGCGAGAAACGCTACCAAAATAAACGGCGCAATATCATCGTGGACACTACAAAAATGCCAGAGCAAGAAATCGAACAGGTTTATGGAAAAAAAAATTTTTTTTTTTTTTTTTTAAATCACATGTAAACCTCTATACCTTTTTTACGTTATTTCCTTACGCCTCATCATTTAGTACGTTCCATCGGATCGTTTGTCGTGATTTGCTTGCCCGCTTGTTATATACCTGCGTTTTTCTTTTTCCCACATTCCGTGTTTGTCACAGCCGATTCGAGTCGAGCAAAGCGGGAACCTCCCTTCCGCGATGGGCCTCCTCATCATTTAGACCACCCCCCACGCAGTGAGCAGGTTGGCCCCCCGCGGGTCGCAAAGCCTGCATGTAAAAAAACAGTTCTCTTTGCTTACTGGTGGGTTAGGCCGCCCGAGCACAACCGGAAGGAGCACGTCTCTCACATGCTCCCTTTTTTTTTCACCCACTGTTTTGTGGTGCCCAGTTTTACTTCTTTACCACCCAACTTGCCCCCCCAATGGACGACTACCTCAGTTGCGACGTCGGAGACGACCCGAGCGCGCTCCTCCGGGATGACGACGCAAGTGAGAAGAGCTTAAAGGAATTCCTCCAACAAAACGATATCCTACAAAAGTACGATAATGAGGGGAATGCAAATGGCGTACCCTCAGACACAGACGACGTGTCATCTGTGAGGCAAGCCAAAAATACACTAGTACGAAAAAATATAGCTCTAAAGATTCACAACATAATAGCTTCTGCCAATCTTTGTGTAGACATTGACTTGCGCCTAGTGGCCATATCCATACGCAATGCAGAATATAACCCAAGCAAGATTAACACCCTAATTGTAAGACTGAACAAACCCAAGTGTACTGTTCTCATTTTTAAAAGTGGGAGACTTATGTTAACTGGCACGAAGACCAAAGCGGATGCTATTTATGGTTGCAAAAAAATTGGAAAAATAATTAAGCTAGTCACAAATGAACCCGTAAAGCTAGACGGGTTTAACATAGAGAATATAATCGCTAGTGCTGACTGTAATATGCCTATACGGTTGGAAATGCTGGCTCATGACCACAAGGACTATTGCAACTACGAGCCGGAGTTGTTTGCTGGGCTTGTGTACCGGTATAAGCCAACGTCCAAGCTGAAGTCAGTCATTTTAATTTTCGTCTCTGGCAAGATTATCATCACGGGGTGCAAGTCCGTCCAGAAACTCTACACAGTGTTCGACGATATTTACAACGTGCTCCTTCAGTACAGGAGTTGACCTGGGGGGGTTATCACAAAATTAGAAAGGGGGCTTCTCTTTCTTTCTTCAGTATGTTTCTTTTTTTTCATTTGTTCATTTGTTCATTTGTTCATTTGTTCATTTTTTTTAGTTTATTCGGGTGTTCCTCCACTGATGGGTTCCCAAACGGGCGTATTTTTTGTATGCACACCCCGCCCGACGAAGGGAGGAGGGGATCCCTGCCCTCCACATACAGCGACTGCAAACTGTGGATATTAAACAGGTTGTTAAAGTTGCTGAGCAAAGCGGAGTTTCCATCCCCTTTCATTTTTTTAATTCGAGTCAAATTTCGTAGTATGAACTTCTGTCTCCTCGCCTTAATCAAAGCGGAGGTGAACCAAACGGTCCTTAATATTTTAACCCACTGTTTCGTTCTTGGTTTCACATTCAACTTTGCCAATTCAAGGTAACTACACAGCAACCTTTCATTTAAACGTACTAACGAGTGGTGCACCTTCTTCTGTTTCATTTCGTCGAGCAATTTAAAGCACTCCTTTATGTCCCCCCCGTTGGATATGATGATCTTTCCATGGAGCAGAATCGTGTAGGACACTTCATCCTTCAAGTGGTACATGCTCAGTTCGTTGTACAATTTTTCAAACTCCTTTTCGTTGTTCCGTTTGAGGCAGATCCATATTTTCTTGTGTAACTTATTTTTGTATTTCTGAATTTCGTGGTCCTCTTTCGATATTTCCATCAGTTCTTCCCGCCCGGAGTTGGTCCCGCGTAGATGTGTGGCGTTGTGAGGTCCGTTTGAACTGGTCATACATTCTGTGCGGCACCTCCCCGGAAGGAAGGCCCCTCCTCCCGCTTCCACTACAGCCAGGTTGACGTCCTTACCAGCGCTTAACTGTTCCGCTTTCCTTTTCATCCTTGCAGACAAGTAGTACTTCTCCCCGGCGGTGTCGTTGCTCGGACCGACGCTACGCCGACTTGCTCCCTTTCGCAGCTTCGCATTTGGGAAGTACTTACTTATTATGTCGTTGAAGTTGGATTTGTCACTTCTTACCCTGAGGGACGACGGCTTCAGCCCCCCTTCCACCTTCCTGGCGAAGTTCCTCCGAGCCTGCATGCAGGCAGCCAGGGTCATCCTACTGTGCATGCTATAGTTGGGATACCCTTTGCACACACTGACGACGCGGAAGGGGCGCTTAAATGTGGAAAAGTGGGTACAAAACTGTTCAAACAGTAGTAATGGTTTTCAGAAAAAAAAAAAAAAAAAAAAAAAAAAAAAAAAGGCTAAATGGAATGACTAAATGGGATGACTACTTGCCAAGCAGCTTATATCTTCTCCCCTGCGGAGGACCCGCTTCTCCGTCTCAGGTACGATCATGATCGGGGTCGAAAAACTGCAGGGAGTTCTTCAAAAGGCTGGTCAAGAAGTTTGAGGCTCGTTCCTTCTTTTCGCTCTGGTAGAGGGGAAAAAGTGTATATCACGCAGCAGGGCAAAAGTGCACACAGCAACGGGGCAACACCACAACACCATGGACCGCCCCGATGCAGCCGAGAACCCTAGTCCTCAACTTTTCTTTCCCTACCAAGTCGTGCCTGAATCGCCTCATGGCTTTGTTCTGCGAAGGACGGGTAGATGAAGCAGCGTTGCGAGGAGAGGAACAGAGGGGAAAAACGTAATTGAAAATTTTGGGCAATCTTTTGGGCCGTCGCATACTGGGTATCGTAGGCGGTTCACATGTGTGCCCGTTCATTCGACCTTTCGGCTTTTTTTCCCCCCCATTTGGGCCATTCACATGTTTGTAGGCGAGCTTTGTTGCCACGTGTTGCGGTTATTTCCCTTCTTCCCCTTTCGTTAACACACCGGGGAGGAACATGCACACATCCGTTGCGTCACCCGCACGCGACCGTGATGGGTGATCTGCTTGCCCATCCTTCCCAACGGTTGGATATCCTAAATGGAAGAACAAAGTGACCCTCCTTTTCTTTCGAGGCGCTTACCTCCTTTCTCCTGAGTTCATCTATCAGGGGGAAAAACCACAAAAGGTGGAATCTTAGGCACGGGGTACAAACGGAGGTGATGAAGCATTGTGTTCCCCATTCGGAGGGAAATATCTTTAAACGGGTTTGCGCAAAATGGGGGAGCACATCCAGTAGGAGACGAAAGGAACATGCTGATGGGACCACAACCTAAGCATACACATCCGATCACACTCAGTTTGCACCACCTAGTGGTACACACCCTGTAGAGCGCACTTTGGCCTCTTCATCTCTTTAAGGAACATTTTTTTTTTTTTTTTTTTTTTTTCGCATTCACTTTGCGATTGGTCTTTTGAACTTAACCCTCTAAGACGTCAGTGGTGTTGGCAGCTTCCGTTGCGAAGTTGAAAACGGTGTAGGGGGGGTCGGCTATTCCCAAGTCGGCCAGCTGAAGGGAATGGCAGTAGAAAAAGAGAGGGGGAGAAGCATATAGGTGAGGAAACATGTCCTGGGAGGAGGATAACTCTGTGGAGTTACTTCTAGCAAATAAAGCACAACTGCGAGGCAAAGGGGGAGGATGTTCCATTCTGAGTTGGCTACTTTTCATATCGCTTTCCCCCCTTTATGATGACTTTTTTCTCCTTTTCACCTTTGTCTCGAGAAAAAGAGAGAGCTTTCCCTGGGGAACCTCCCTGCGGATGCACTTGCTGGAGGAGTGCCCCCTCATCAGCAGGGCAATCACACATACGGTGAGGGCGAACAAATACTTAGCCCTGCACATTTTGGCAAGTAGATTTTCCATCGCAAAGTGCAAGGGTGTTATGGTGGAAAACGAGGAAAGGAAACAAAAGGGGAAAAGAGGTAAAAAGCAAGCAAACAAACAACACAGGGGTGAACAAACGAAACGACGAAACGACGAAACGGCGAAACAACGAAACGACAGAACGGAAAGGCAACACAATGGAGTGTGCACGCGAAGCGGGTCGAATTCTCACGCGGAACCACGGACTGCCATGCAGTGATACATGTGTGCATGCATTCGAAGTGGAACGAACAAAAAATACACCACATGCATGTGAAGAGTTACGCGTGAGTTACGTGGCACGAGAGGATTAAATATACGAGAGGGGCAGGATGAGGTGAAACGCCATTGCAGCTACTGTTGATGCAACTGTTGGTACTGTAGGGGGTGTAAAATGCGAAAAAGTATTCACAAAGAAGGGGAAATATATACCCCCTGGTTGCGTTACACGGGAACATACCTTCACATGATCGCCTGATTGCAACTGTTGAGCTGTCGTCACATGTAGTTACACTCCAAGGTGGGGAAACTCATCCAAGCAGAGTTGCTATTTTTTTTTTTTTTTTTTTTTCTGCGCCGAGGTAATGAGACCACATAGGCAGGTGTTCCGCATGCGCGAGGGATTTATTCTGGAAAGAACGAACCTGTTTACTTTCGTGACGTCTGCATTTTCATTCTTCATCTGGTTGGGCGGCCCTCGGAAGATGTGTCTCCCTCACGTAGTGGCGCGTTCCGCAGGGCAATTCGCGTAGCACGTCGTGGAGTGCTACTGTTCCTTCACGCTACTCAGTTGCTTCATTCCTTCAATTTAGGGCTTCACTCTATGCGCTCACTTGTGCTCCGCGTGGCCAAATGTTGTTCCGTTTTTTGTTCCCCGCTTTGTGGTCTCCCCCGCTCGCAACCAATTTGAAGCTCCACTTGGTGTCACCTCCTTCTCCTCGGCAATGCTCTGTCCATATTCGCAGTTCCCATCTGGTGGCCACACTCTAACGCTTAAAAAAAAAAAAAAAAAAATTCCAAAGTTGGTGCAACGAAACAACACTATGTTGGCACTTCTATAAAGTGAGAAGAAGAAAAAAAAAAAAAAAAAAGTTATCGCAAAGTTGGAACAACACAGTCACAAAATTTGGCACACTTCTTCCCTCCCGGGATCTACCGACAAAAGAACCATGTGCACACATCCCCCAGGGAAAGGAAATAAAAAAAAAAATATAAAAAACATCAAACAATTTTCCACTGTGACACAAAACACACTGTACATTTTTTCCGTTAACCTTATCACATATGTGTAGATAATCGCGTGAGTGTATTCTCTCCTCAAAAGTTAAAACTTTTTTTTTTTTTTTTTTTTTTTCTCTTTTTGCGCCAGTGCATGCGAATTGCGTGATGAATAGAGGGGAAAAAAAAATATATAAAAAAAGGCCGGAAAAGGGGGAGAATTTCTCATAACACGTCGTACTCTCATTTTCGTTAAATTGAAGGGTACCTTTGTGTAGAGTCTTTGCGTTATCATGTGGTACCTTTTATTACTACATAAGTTTAGGATGAAAATATTTTTAAAAAGCATCTCATGTTGGAATGCTTTTTTTTTTCCACCCATCTTCGTACATCCCCATTCTGTCAAAAGGAACTCGCTTAATCGGATGAACGTTTGTGTCTACCTACCTTTATATCGTTTCATTTTGGAAAAAAAAAATATATAAATTGGCCAAAGTATGCCTTCGGTCCCCTTTTACGACAATTTCCAATGACATATGGAAACACACCAAAGAGTCGTCAGCATCAACAGTGTGTGTAGGAAGACAGGTGTGTAGATGGGGGCAACTCTCTTTTCTTAGCGTAAAATTGGACTCCTATTGTGTTCCTCACGTTTTTTTCTTACGTCTTACATTTTTAAATGGAAAGAATGAACAGGCGAATTGACAAGTCTAGCCACGTGAAGAGGGAAGGGGGATACAAAAACCAAGTGGGAGAACCCAAGGGAAGCAAAAGCGATCTTCGAAATAAATCAGCAGAAAGGTCGATCCATTCGAAGGGCCACAATAATGAGAGAAGCCAAAGCAGAGAACCCTTCCCTCATAAGTGGAATCCCGCAACCCACTCGAAAAAGGAGTTGAAAAATCGCCATAGCAACAGAGGGGGGAGTCAAGAAATGTTTGGCGGTTCTGGCAGAAGACCAAATGAGGGTGGTGACGTCAGGAATGCAGACGCTCGAACTGGAATCGGGCGAAGTGCCCACATGCGAACCGCTAAACCTCCAACTATCACACACGGCGTAAGACAGATGGCACACCCACTTCCCAACCAGAGAGAAGTAAACATGGTGGTGCATCACAAAAAGGGGAACATTGACAAAAGTGCGTACTCGAAAAAACACCACGAAAATATTCACAGAGGGAAACCACTAATGAACTTGTTGAAGAAGCCCGAGGGGACCCTTCCCAATCCATCTCATAATAACTCGAAACACAGGGACGTCTCCCAGGAGAGTTTCCACAGGGGCTTACCAAACAGTCGACTCATCAGGAAGGAAAATAGCACTCATTCGAACCCTATGCTGACTCTCGACACGAAGGGTAACAAACCAACTCAAAATCGGAGTGACCTGATCAACGCCCGAATGGAAGAAGAACATTTTTTGAAGAAAAATAAAACGACACAAAACTTCCTCGACAGGGAGACAACAAGACAGAGGGAAAATATGGGAATCCCTCAGGAGGAACCATGCAACAAAAAAATAATGGCAGAGCATCCATCCCACTGTGTCCACTTGAATGATCGACGCAGCAGGGAAGGAAACACCGATCAGTCCCACTTCACATACATGAGAAACAACGCCACGTCAAAACGTTCGGAAATTCCAATGCAGGGAAAAAAGCACGAACAAAGAAGACACGAACACATGAACCATGGTAAGAACATCCTACAAGGAGATCACCTTCATCACGTCAAAGAGCAGCAACAGAGAGACAGGGTGATGCCCCCCCACAAGGAAGATGCAACTGCAAAATGTACCCATGGAACGTACTATAAAAATAGTGCAGGAAGAAATGAAAATAGCCATTCAGAAAAGATAACCAAGGGGACGATCATCCAGAAGAACTGCATTCGATCTGTTCACGGTAGGTCCAGGAACCTTGAACAACCGATGAACAGAACGCACCCCCAGTTTGGCAGAAGCAGAGTTAGCCAGATGGGGAACCTGGTGAGGAAGTCAAATGGGGAGAGATACAGAAGAAGGGGAATACCTTCCAATGGAACTACAAACACTTGGAGTGAGTCCAGCGTTCCTGTCGATTCAAGCGAGTCGGGCAGCTCAGGGCCAGGTAATACCAGTGGCAATCCCCTCCGTAAGGTCAACTCGGGAAGGCGCCCTTTCTTCCCAAAGGCAAACTCATTTCTAATGACACAGCTATCTATTCTCTCATTGAAAGATCCACAGAAAACTACACAGACAAAAAGCTACATATCGATAAAAAACGTGCATCATCAGAAGGCCATTTGGAACGGTTCATATCCTTCTAGTGGTCCCAAAAGTAGTAACCCAACGCAGGCGCCTTTCACGACAAGCGCTCCATACACATCTGCTACACGGGAAAATACTTTTAACAAAAATAGAGATCGGTTGAACACACGGGGAGGAAGCAACAGTCTTCTTTTCAACTTGCCAAACAAAAGTGACCACTCACATAAGGGCGCCAGAGAGAATTACTCTTACCATCCACATGAACATGCTCAACCGAACAGACACATTAGATGTGACAAAAACGACCCCTCTTATGGACTGAGTTCAGAGGAGTTCCACCTCACCACTGAAAAATTCAAACGAGAGGTGAAAGCATCCATGGGAAAGAAGAACCAGGAAGGTCCACCCAGTAGGAACAACCAATTTGATACTTATGGAAAACACAACGGAGAAATGTGTGTTAAGATTGACACGTCTTGTGTTGGGGGAAATATTGATGATTCAATCGAAGCGATCACAGCGAACGCAGCACATGGGATAGTCGCTGCAGAGGTGGCCAGCGTGGTGAAGACTGCCAACCGGAATGAGTTGCACCCCACGGGAAGCCTATATAAGAAAAATTTGCTGCACCTCACACACGAAAAGGTGAAAAAGGGCCTCACGTTTGACGAAATGAGGAGAAAGAGCTTCGAAGCCCTGCACATTAGTGAGTCCGCAAAACCTCACGTGAAGTATAAACACCACGAAATGCGCGACATGCGTAACAAGCGTGAAGTGCACGATTTATCCAACCATTCCATGCACGAACGGGAAGAGAGAAACAAAAAGAACGCGCGGAGAAGCGTAACCCCGTCGAGTGAATCAGTAGAAAGGAATTTTTTGCCAAAGAAGAGAAAGCTAAATGGAACCGAGGCGAAGGACAGACAAAGCCAAAAGATCATCCCTCCAAGTGAACCTCTTGAAAAAAATAAAATGAATCTTCCAAGTAGAGACGCAAACATGAGTTACAACAAAACGGCGCCCAACTCTGACCACGGCAGAAGCGACAAATCAATGTTGAAGACCAACTTTAAGACAGAAAAAACAACCAACCCCTTGCAAAACAGAATCTACGATGCGACAAAACGAGGACAGGACAATCCTTCCACTCGTGAAGAAAATAAAAAAGAAAATTGCATTAACATATTTTCCCAAAAAAAAAACAATTTCCATGAGAAAAATGTTACGAACACTTGTTCGGGTAGCTATAAAAAGGATCCCTTGCCGACTGGACGAAAAAACTTTGCAGTACCTTCAGAACTCATTAAAAACTTTAACAAACAGTTTAACATTACTGTGGGTAGTAGCTATGATGACAAGATGGGGAAGACAACCTCAGCACCCCTTTACCACAGAGCAGCAGTATCTGAGGTTTCTACGCTTGCTGCAGTTGGGAGAAACAAGGGGGCCTCTCGAGAGAGGAGCCTAAGTGGAAATGATGAGGAAAAATTAAACAAAGAGAAATCGACAATGAGAGTAAATAACGTTCCCACAGGGGGTAGCGGCGCCATCCTAAGTAAAAACCTCATCACAACCTTGAAGGAACCACAAGTGAGTAGCCAAATTGGTGCCCCTTTTGGCATAGCAAGCAAATCACAACAGGAGAAGCAGAGTAACGACGCGAAGGAGGACGCATATTTTGGGGCGGAAAATGGACCATTTTGCGAAGAAATAGACGAAGCGTTTTACGACATCTTCGGTTTGGATGCCTTGTCAAAGGAGAAGGAAACGCAGAAGGAAACATCGCGAGATGGCGCAGACGGGGGTAATTGTTGCACGCAGTTTGCTATAGCCACGAGAGTTGCCTTTTCGCCATTTTTTTGCTTCATTTTGTATTTTTTTTTTTTTTTTTTTTTTGTGCCTTTTTTACCTGACCTAGCTAGCTATTATATTATTATTATTATTTTTTTTTTTCCCGTGCAGCCACCGTTGCACACACGCCCAACCCCTGCAATGGCGCTTCCCTGGTGAAGAAGACGAACTGGACTAAGGTGACCAATAACGGAGATGAGAAACCCCGGGGAAAAACATGTAAGGAAGAGGAGCTCGGAACAAAAACGGAGGGCGAGTCGGCAAGTGGGCTTATAGGCAACCAGGACGTTACACTCGCTGGCGCGGCCGAAAAGGTTGACGCGACCAAAGAGAGTGACGAGACTAGTGCGGCTAGCGAGGCCGAAGAGATCAACATAACTGACACGGACCACTCCACCGACAATGCAAATGCAGTGCCCATGCGGGGGAAAGCACACAGGGAGAAGAGACTGCCAGGCAGCTCCTCGGCACATGGATTATCGAACAAAGACGCCCCCGCAGGGAAAGGCAAAGAGAAGGACGAAAGAAGCCACACATCAAAGGGGGCATCAAATAAAGAGGAAGGTACCACCTGCTTACATGAACGTCACTACGGAAAGAATGTAGAGGACGGGGTGGATAAAATTACTGACAAAAATAACCAGCCCGATTTTGCGAAAGAGAAAAATGAGTGCCTCCCCTTCCTTGGTGATGCCGACGTGATAGGTAGATTTCTCCAAATGGATTGGAAAAAGGGTGTTAGTAGCGCGCACGATAGGAAGAAGGAAGAGCATAGCGAAGTGTGTAGCGAAGTGCATGTCGATGAGGTGAGGACAGACCACACAGTCACAGTTGCACACGTGCAGGGGCACTTAGGGGCAACCGCCCAAAGGAACCACGCGACAACACATAATGAGAAGGGAAAAGGAGGGGACCTACATCAGGACAAGGTACAGACGAAGCCCCTCACAGGGATGAAGGATCGGCCACAAGAGGGCACCGCGGCTGTTTCCTTAAATGAGGAAAATAAGTTAAGTATGGAAAAAAAAAAAAAAGAGGAGGTGCACGAGGATAAACGGGATAAAGCGAAAGAACGGGATATTAAAAAAAAAGCCAATCAGAGGAGTGATGCCGACGCATTGGGGACAACGCAATTTGACTTGTTTGAGGAACGACCTAAAGCACACCACAAGGAAGGTTACACGGGGGAATATTCCTTGTATGTATTTCCCGGCGAAAAGGAAAAGCTTAAACGCGACGTGGAGGAAATGCACGAAACGCGTGGAAATAGTGAACAGCGCGGAAAAGGTGAACCGCGCGAAAAATTGTGCGAATTCCCCAACAGCAACTCGTCTGCATGCACGTATAGCAGTGTGGAAAAAAAAAAAAAAAAATAATATCCCAACCTCGCGCTCGAATAAAGCAAACACTGATAAGGGAGAACTAAGAATGTGTCTTCCCACAAACGCGAAGCAACGTTCTGTCGATATAGAGGAAAAAATTCCACGTGCAAAACCAGCACTGTACTTGCCTGTCGGTGTTACTTGTGCCCACCAAGCGAAGACTTTTCCGAGGCAGAAAAAAAAGGACTACAAAGAGGAGGACGAACGGACGGATAAGAAGAAAAGGGAAAAACATTCCATGAATGACGATAAGCAGGATGGGGGTGGAGATGGAGGTGCCAATATCAGCGGTGGTGTCAATGAAAGTCGTGATTGCCTGGACGATGGGGAGAAGAGTCCAAGCAAGAAAACTCAGAACAACCAATTCGGCCGGGAGGACAACCCCACTATGATTCCCCCGAAATGTGCAGACATGGAAGAAAGTGCACAAAGACCGACAACCAAAGTAACGGCAGAACCGTCGTATCACAAAAAGAGGAAAATTATCAGTTCGATTCCCCTCCGTCAGGATGGAACTGCTCATAGGAGGGATTTACGAAGTGGCGAGATGCACGAAGGGAAGAGTTTTTTTTCCACAGAGGATGAGTCCCCATTTTGCCATATGTATTCGCCAAGGAATGTTGCTGCCCAGATTGGAACCGTCCAAAAGGATGGCACCCCCGTTGGTAGCAGCAGCAGTAGTAGTGGGAGCGAAGTGGCAGAAGACATGATGAACGATCCATTAGTCAGTAACACACATGGAAAAGTACTTCCAAACAAAGAGGAAGTAAAAAACTTCATCTTGTCAGTTGAAAAAACCTGCAATGGAGAAAAAAAAAAAAAAAAAAAAAAAATCACAAAAGAGGAGGACATCCTTGGCAAGTACAAAGAGGATAGAAGTGAACAAAAGAAATTCCTTCCTGGATGGACTTTCCCCAGATGAAAGTCTGATGGAAGATAATAACGAGGATTGTAATGCAGACCCATTTTGTGACCTTCCTTTTTGCCACGACTCTAACATAATTTACCAGTCGGACGAGAGGACCTACGAGGATAATGGCAGCTACAGACAGACTCTAAACCCAAATGGAGAAATTTCCTTTTCGCTAAATAACGATGACTTGTTTGATGAGGCAGAGCAGGACACAGAAAGCAGATACAATGAATGTGCTCGTGGAAAAAATGGGAAGAACTTTTTTGACGAGGTGGAGAAGGAACAGCGGGATGACAACAAGCCGTGCCAGTCGAATGCAACAAATCAAAGTAAACACAGAAAATGTAAACAGGACCTTTTTGTCAACTTTGCGCAGAAACAAATGAACGGAGAAATTGTAGACTATACGAATGGGTGCCCCATCCTGGGGTGCATCCCCGATGGTTACACCAATGTTTCCACGGAAGGTAACCACCTGGTGGAGCGTTCCGACCAGAACCCATTTTGCACTGGAGAAAAGGTGAAAAGCACATTTATGGAATATGTCGTAAGAAACAGCCTAAACGTCACCATAGACTCTCGCCTGATTAATGACAACGAATCTGTGAAGAAAAAATATGACCTCCAAATTAATGGGTTCAAAATTGTGCAGCAGATAGATGCACTCTACCAGAGGAAGGAAACGAATCAGAATCGAACTGACAGTAGCGACTCCTCCCTTGTTGAAATATGTGATTGTAACGCGTCGTTCGGAGGAAGCAATGGTGAAGTGAACGGACTGCCACTCTATGAAGGCAACTTAATTGAGGTGGGCCACCTACACAAGGGAGTGCACCCCTCTCCAGGGGAAAACTATCAGGATGTTGCAAAGAAGGAAGATACCCTTTTCCAGAACGACCTCATGGAAGACATTGCTCATATTAAGGCGTGCACTATGAATGTATGCCAACTGGATGATGAGGAGGATAATAGCAACTGTGGTGATAGATCTGCTAATCATGTGAAGGATGGACAGCCCCCTGCGGATCTACCTAGCAGGAGTGAACCGTGCCTTGGTGTGATTAACGAGGTTTGCTCACCGGGGGATGAACCCCACTCTGCTACTACAGGAGACCTTACCCAAAGAGGAGGCGTTACTATAGGTAACTATGGCGTATGCTTGGAGATGGAAAAACAGATTGATGATGCAGCTATGAGCAGTGTAACATTACCGGCTGGGAAGGACCTCGACGCGTCGGGAAGGTACACTCTGGGGATCCATCCAGGGGAAGAAATCAGCGCATTTTCTATGCCCTACTCGAAGGGGAAGAAAATCACTATGCGTCAAGATGAAGGCTGTGCCATGCTTGACTTCGAAGAAATATACCACGTGGACGATCTTACCATGTGTCCGGAGAGCGGACTCACTGTTTGTGCGTCTTTTGAGCAGCCGGAAGGTAATACACAAAAAAGAAAAAAAAAAAAAAAAAAAAAAGGGATGGATTGGTGGTTGCACGTTGAGCAACTAAGTAGGTTTTCCTGACGCGGTTAAAAGTTCGCACGATGATTTCGCCGTCACCTTCACGTTGTCACTTTTTCACTTTTTCTCCCCATTGGCAGGCCCCGAGAAGTGGAAAACGGAAAAGAACAGCAGGAGCCGCAGCAGCAGTAGGAGCAGCGTGATCACCACGGATGGAAGAATCGAAGGGGAAAACCTCCCCCCGCAAAAGTGCACCGAAGAAGACGAATTGGGCATAGTCAGCTTGGACGTCCCGTCGGGCGAGCTCCACAGTGGAAGTTTGTTTCAGTTTTTTACCCGGGGTTCCTCTGATGGAGGTCTCTCGGAGGAGCAGGAAGAAGAGGGAATAGACCAGCTGGAAGACCCTGTAGAGGAGGTCGATCAAAGGAAGGTCGATCAAATGAAGGACGACCTAGCTGCGGTGCATCCACCCGAAGGGAAAGAAGGAACAACCCTCGATAATGCGAAAAAGGGTGACGAGGGGGAAGGCGCAAACCGTATCGAAGAATCCACAGCGCACAGCCAACAGGTTCACGAAGGAGGCCGCTCGAAGGGACAGGCAAATAAGCCAGCCAGAAGGGGTGCACGTAGTGGGCCTCACCCGCTTAACCAGTTAGATGAAGAATCATCTCTGGGGTCTAACAAGTGGGGTGACGTGGATGGAGCTCCCCCTTTGGATGTCACAAAGGTGGATGTCTCCACAGACGACAAACTGGACGACGCGGAGTTAACTTGCAACGGGACATCGGGCCAGTCAGCGCCAGAGAAGGAGGTCCCTATTAATGGGAAGGCCACCCCAGCAGATGACCTACCACTTGGAGGGAAGGACGAAGAAGGAAGGGTCTCCCTTCATGCAAACCACCGTGTGGAGGCGGAAAAACTAAATCAGGACATTCCATACATAACGAACATTCATAAGGAAATGCACAGGTCGCCAGTGATGCCTCTCCGAATAGAAGCCTTTCACTCTTTGGAGGATCAGAGGTTAATCTATGGAAGGCCCGAATGGCAAAAGTATCTGTGCCCCTTGTGCGATAAGGCTTATTACACCCCAAATAGCTACATGAAGAATTATACCCACTACCTGAACGAGCATTGGAAGAAGAGAAAAATCCTTGGGGGCTACATTATATTCCCATGCAAGTTAATTCATAACGGGATGGAAGAGCAACAGGAGGAGAAAGACAAGTCGTACCTACGGATTAGCAAAAAAATGAAAAAAAAAAAAAAAAAAAAAACTTTTTACAGATCCGCATTACCACTGTCCTATATGCTTAAATGTGCACTTTACAGAATACGTTTTGCTAACGGAGCATTGTGTGAAAATGCACAAGTCTTCCGGTGCAGACCCCTCCAGAACACTCCCCTCAGATGTGGTACACACGCCTTTTATCAACAGTAATGACTACTACTGTGCGTTGAAGAAATTCGAATCGGAGAAAAATATCACCATTGAAGGAGTGAATAATAAATGTGCCAGCAGCAAGGGTTCAACTAGCGATTCTACGTCTGCGCAGTTTCTAGTGAGCACCACCAGAGCTGCCTCGCTGGAGAAACGCCCCAATCAGAGTGAACAGAAAAACAAGGGGAAACACAGAAGAAGCAGCAGAGTTATTTTTTGCGACGAGATTCAAGTCAGGGAATACGACATTGAGTTGTCACGCATTGAAAAATTCGGCGCGAGCATCGGCCCCGTTTTTACGGAGGACAAGGAGGAGGGAACCACGCCAAGCACGGAGAGCAAAGAAGGAAGAGTCCCCGAATTAGCGAACAAACCAGCGGAGGGAGACAAAAATGGAATGCTTAGCAGAGAGGTGGAGGCGAAAGATGGGGCGTCCCCAGAGGAAGACACACCCCCGGAGCAAACCACCAAGTGGGCGATGAAAAAATGCAACAAGGATATCTCTTCCAACGTTGAAGACGTTCATTTGGAAGCAAACCCCCCCCAAAGTGGTAGTGTCAATTTGAAGGACTCAGTATACATTCCAGGGGGAAAAGCCAAAAAGGACCAGGAGGCCAACACGCCAGTGATGAGCAACACAGAAAGGAAAATAATCGATAGGAGAAAAAAGAAAAAGCAGGATGAAGATCCAAAGGGAAGTCATGCACCAAATCGAAAGAATCCCAATGGTGGTCACAGAAAAGGCGTGTCCAACAACTTAGACGAGACCCCTCTTCTAAATGGTAAAAGAACTGAGAGAAGTGGTGACCACATGGATATATACAAAGAGGAAGGCATAGGAAAGAGCAAGTCTGGGGGGGAAGAACAGCCAAACGAAGAGGAGAACATCACATCGTCGTTTAGGAATTATCCAAGCGAACTGATCAACGGAGAAAAGAAGGGAGAACAAAAGGTTAATCGAACGGAGGACGACCCTTCCCTGAACCATGCCAATATGGAAAAAAACCAAACAAAGGATGAATCGGGAAAAAAAAACATCGATGAGGAACATTCCCCAGGTGCCCCCACCAACGAATGCACCGACCCAAGCGGAAGTGTAAAGGTGGAAGGTGACCCCCCTCGAAGTGACAGCCTAAATGAACTCATCTCATCCCTCTTCAGCATTGATAATAATAGCCCCTCTTCAAACAGCGAAAATAAATCAGTCCCATTTTCCTGTCTGCTGTACGAAGAAAGTCTACAAATAAAGGAACAGCCACTTAACGAAATATTACTCGAAAACAGAATTGAAAATAGCAAAGAAAATATATTCATTCCTGTGAAAAAAAAAATGGGTAAGCGCATGCGGAACGGAACTGAAAACATGCACAAACGGATCATTTCAAAATATAAAAGGAAGATTAAAATATGTACCTTAAATGAAAAGAAAAAGGAAAGCACGTCTTTCTTCGATTTTAAGAATTACGAAAATGTGTATATGCCCCCCAAGAACGTCAGCCTGAATTTACCACCCCCCGAAAAGGAGACCCACATTTTGAAGAAGGTGATCCGGCCAAAGAAGAAGGAGAAAATCCCCTCCCTCCACCTCAACTGCAGGCAGAGTGCCCGGATAAAGAACCGGAACAAACTGACGCAGTAGGGTGTGTGTGTGTGGACGTCGTTGTGAACCTCCAGTGGTAAAAGCGCGTCATTCGTTCTGTCGTGCGTTCCGTCCTTTTTATGCATATGGAGGTAGCTTTCTTCCCCTTTTTTATTTATGTTAGTTTAGCTAGCCATTTTGATTTTTTTTTTTTTTTTTTTTTTTTTTTATCATACATTTTGTTTAGCTATTTTTTTTTTTACCTGAACGGTTCATGTGAAACATTCCACGCGATGTGCGCCAAAGAGAGTTAACATTTAAAAAAAAAAAAAATAGGTTACTCTGAAGGGTGAATGTAGCAGCGGGGTTTTCTCAGATCTGCTTGTTACGACAATTCCAGGATTGTTTTGAGGCTCTGTGGGGAGGAAAGGAGGCAAGTTGTGCACGAATTTGTGTGTCTACTTCTTTTCCACGCTGGATATGTGTGCGTCGTATTGAGGCGCAGCCCTCACCGAAAGGTTAGGAGGTGCTTCTCCGCGAGGATACCATCGCACTCATTGTACCCCCCAGACAGCACGGTGACGATGGGGATGCCCCTCTGATGGGCCATCTGGTAAGTCATTAAGTCCCGTTGATAAATGCCCGCGTCGGACACAGACAGAAAGCCAAGGTCATCGTCCGCACTGATGTCTACCCCGGATAGGTAAAAAATGATACAATTTTGCTCTGCTGCTATATCATCCAAAACCTTTTTATATTCATCCAGATAATCATTATCCGTTACGAACGAATCAAACTCAACGTCTATTGTCGAGTTTGCCTTCACCGGAGGGAAATTGTCCTTGCAGTGCAAACTGATCGTTTTTACGTTCGCGCAATTTCGAAATATTTCAGCTGTCCCATCCCCTTGGTGGACATCCACATCGAGAATGATGGCCTTATCAATCAATCCATGGGACAATAAAAAATGAACTGCTATGGCAACATCGTTAAAAATGCAAAACCCGTCTCCCCGATTTTTTTTCGAGTGATGATTTCCCCCCCCTATGTGCATGCACATGAAGTATTTCATGGCTAACAGGGAACTTAAAATGGTGCCATTAATTTCAATTAAATATCTGCACACAAAAGAAGGGTGTAAAGTCAATTCGTACTTTTCCACTTGTTTGTTATGTGTCACTATGGAAAATATTTCTTCAACAAATTCTTGATCATGAATGCTGAACAAAGGGACTATCATCTCACTGATGTTGCAGGAGGGGATGGAATAATCCGAGTTGTATATCCCTCCTTCAATCAGACGGGAAAATATTTTTCCATATTTTTTTATTTTAAATCGATGATATTTTTCCTTCATTGGTACGGTTGAATAAATAGGGTGAAACACATATGGAGGGTTTCTCGACAGGGAGGAATACCTCTTCTGGTTTGTTGTAAATTTACAGTGTCCTTCCTCTCCAAAAATGGCTAACCGGGAAGCTTTGTTCAGTTCATTCTGCAATTGTGCAAATTTTGCACACACGTGGAGGTCCTCCTCCGATTGTGAATGGCTTTTATCAAACTTGAGTAAGAATTTGTCAATGAGTAAATCGATGCTGCTTTGAGATAACTTCGTTTTGTGCATCCTCTTTCGTGTTATTCTATTTGCGAGACGTCTGTTTCCTTCCAGGTAGGACACCCCCCTGATGGGGGATCCCCTTTTGGGCCAACACACTGGAAGGAGTGGACGCCGTGCTACAGTGCAGTTGGGGATACGCGGGGAATTATCGGGGGGGAACACACATAAGGGGAAAAGCACACCTAGGAGGAGAATCATGCTGAGGGGGACAGCCACACACAGTAACGCATCCTACGGGGGACAACCCGGACAAAAGAAGAGCTCCCTTTTTTTAGCGGCATCGATATAGAACCCCCCTGCACCTGCACAAAATAACACCAGCTGGGTGTACCAAACATGAAGGGGGATATAAAACCATGTGGAGGGAGGAAAATTTCATTTCGAGCATTTTTTACACGTAAGAAGAAGCTTTCACGAAGAGGGTGTTCCGAATTGAGGGGGTGGTGGTGGTACATATATGCATTGAGCCCCTCGCCTGTCCCACGTTACAAAAAAAATGATATACTTTACGCATGCATTATGAGAAGACGAACCGGGGGAATAAAACAATCCCACTGAACATTCCGAAGAAGCGTTTTTCCTGATGGTGGCTACTTCTCTTCACCTTTTTGCTGTTTTTTTTTTTTTTTTTTTTTTTTTTGACCATCCTGTGGACACGCTTCCGCCCCAGGTTGGGAGACTCCCCATTCTGTCCCTCCACTTGTACGTTGCAGAAAATCGGACGAGGAGCGCTCTGTCGGGATGGTGCCCTCCGCCAAATGATGGCCCTTTCGCCCTGCTTCCCGATTGGACATTCGTACTCTCGCGAGCTGCATGTTACGGAGGTTACCTCCTCGGGGGGTAGACACTGAAGGGTGGGCCACGAACGGGGAAATAACACACTCGAGGGGCACTCTCCAAAGGCGGACTACACATGTCGTTTTTCCTTCCATTCGCCCCCGTTCCCCATTTTTGGCGTTCTTTTTTGCTTCCCTCCCCGATGTGCACGTTTGAACCTCTTCGCAATTGCGCTCTCTTAAAATTTTCCCGACTACCACAACATTTTTTTTTTTTTTTTCTCAGGCGTACATCTCGCAGATTACGTAAGCGGTTGCCGGTGCCTCGTTTTTAAAGAGAAGAAATTTTTTTTCAGCAACTCCACCGATCGGTTAGAGAACAAATATCATGTGTGTTACGGCACATGACCAAAATGAAGCAGCAGGGGCGAAAATATCATTCTAGTGCAGTTTAAGCGGAAAAAAAAGAAAATAAAAAATATTTTTCTTTAAAAACGAAGCGGTGGCACGAATTCATATATCTGCCCACTTGCGCCCTTTTTTCCACCCTCTCCAACGAAATGAATCACAATGAAGGGAGGTGTAATTTTGTAGCACACGGGGGGAAGGAAACTGCACCTGATCAATGGGGGGTGGATGAAAGAAGGGGTAAGATCCCCCAGGGAAATCCACCTTTCAGGAATGACAACCGGAATGGGCTTCAGCGCTCCTACGAGGGGGGCGAACTGTTTAATCTGAAGCGAGGAGTGCAAAGAGACAGCCCTAGAAAGGCCACACAGGAGGGATGTGCAATGTTTCCAAAGGGAGAACACGCCAATGGGGGGAGGAAACAAAAAAACGGGTGGACAGGACAAAACAAAAGTGGGCAAACAAAAAGGAGAAGTAATAACAATGAGGAAGAGAAGAAGCTTCCCAGCGGAGAGCACACACCAGATGAAGGGAAAAAGGAAAAGTATGTCACCTACTGTGAGGGTGGATATTTACGGGGATTACTGAAGAACGCTTTGGTGAAGCCCAGTTTGAAGGCCTTCCTGGGGACGAGGGTCATTTCTTTTCTTAACGAAAAGGAAAGGCATAACTGTTCTATGACCTGCAAGCTCCTCTTTTTCGAAACCTACTCCCTGGGGAATTTAAAAAATATTTACAAGAGAAAATTCATTCGAAGTGAAAAGAGAAGCATGATCTGGAAGATGATCCTGCTGGGGGAAAACACGTACTTGAGTGAGGACCTGTTTGGTGAGCTGACCCGAAGGAGGAGCACCTACGAGCCGATCATCGAGAAGGACGTGCCGAGGACCTTTCCACATAGGTTCTTTTCTACAGACAGGACTACAGATGCAACAGCCTCTGGACACATTGCAACAGATGCAACAACCTCCGATCACGTTTTGACAGATGGTCCGCCCCCCCAGGAAGAACTCTTCGATGTGCTAAAGATATGCTCCCTGTATTTCCAAAACGTGGGCTACTGTCAAGGAATGAATTACGTAGCCGCAATTCTCTTCCTCGTCCTTAAAGACAAGTTATACACCGCTAGATGCTTCATCGCTTTGTTAAAAATTTTCAACCTAAAAGGATTGTATATTTTTAAGTTTCCCCAGCTGAAGAAAATTATGTACCAGCTGAAGGTTCTCATAAAGGGCTACTTGCCCAAGTTATCCTCCTACTTTCGAAGGAAAAAAATAAAAATAAATTTTTTTTGTATAAATTGGTTCATGACTCTGTTTTCCCAAGACTTAACCTTCGAACAGACAGTAAAATTATGGGACAGTTTTTTTCTTTTCGGATTGAAAATTTTAATAAAACTGAGCTTAATTTTTTTGTCCCACTTTGAGAAAAAAATTCTGTCCCTGTCGTATGAAGAGGCTTTAACCTTCCTGAAATCGATGACCAGGTTTCCCTTCACGGAGTACCTCTTCGAAGAGAAGAATTTCTTCCCCTACTTACGAAGGTTTAAAGTGACCAACCGGACTTTGAGGCAAATTATTTTTCTCCGGAAAAATGGTATTAACTTTGAGGTTCATGTGAGGAAGGTTAACCACCGTGGGCTTCAAACGGATAGGTGCTCCGTTGTGATTTGCGAAAATGCCAACAGGGGAGACAAAATGGCACACGTAACGGGAGGGACATCCACCATGCATAATGGGGATAACCTCATGCACAGGTTCATGGGAATTTTCCGCGGGGTGGTGGACAACAGAACTGCTGACCCCTTCAGCAAAGCAATAAATCAGAGGAGAAGACGCCCTCCCTTGCGGGCCGCCAACCAAGCCAACTGTACCAACTTCTTCCTCGACCCCACCTGCTCCAATGAAGTCACCCCGGAGAATCAGTGCCTCTCGTTGAACTTTAATAGTGGCCTCTTCTGTGGCGTCAAGGAGCAGAGTAGGTACCTTCGGGGGGACAGCACCATAGGCGAGGGAAGCACCCGGGAAGAAGAGGCCACCGCAGAGGATGAATACAGTGCACGCCCCGGCGGCAACGCCTGCGTCGAAATGAACACCTACTACGACTTGAACCTTACGAAGTCCTTCCGGCAGAGATAGGGTCTTTCCCAGATGGTACTTTAGAGGGGGAGCTCCAAACAGGACGCCTTCACGTACCCCCCGGGAGGAGCTGCCCAGGAATGGCCTACTCCCCTTTGGGAGGTTCCTGCACTGATTGGAAAATTTGCCAGGGGGAATTCACCATTTATTCCGCAGCCATATCTCGTCGCTTGAGGTGGCCGACGAAGCATCAGCTGTGTTGTTTTCCGTTACCCATATGTGCACGCACTGCTTCATCGTGCGTATGTTTTTTTTTTTTTTTTTGTTGTTGTTGTTCGTTCGCCAGGAAGATGCTTCTTCCTACATGACGACTTTGTTTTGCGTACAAGACCATCCGTGCTGGTCTTCACGCAACGTTCTTCTTACATGACGAATTTTTTTTTTTTTTTTTTTTTAAATATCCACCATGTGTGAAACCTGTACTAATTTGTTGGCCCCACGTGGGAGGATTCTGCATCCTTCCCCCCGGTCCTCCTTTCTTTTCCCTTTTTAAAACAAATTTCTCTTTTTTTTCCGTCGCAGAGTAGAGTACGTATTTGTAATTCATTACGCTGCGCATCGAGGGGGGAGGGTCACATAGGCGAAGGTCCCCTTTATCAGTGTTGGTACTTTTTCCATGTTGCGCCGAGTTGATATTTTTTTTTTTTTTTTTGAATACCCGAATTGGTTACTGCTCTACTGCAGCAACGTACTTTTTGGAACCTTGCCGTTTCATATTTTTTTTTTTTTTTTTTTGAATACCCGAATTGGTTACTGCTCTATTGCAGCAACGTACTTTTTGGAACCTTGCCGTTTCATATTATTATTTTTTTATTTTTTTTTTCCCTCCGAATGAATGAGCATGCAGTGGTATGTTCTCGCGAAAAGTAAATAGGAAGTAGGTGAAGCCCCTAACATTGGCAAACACCTCCTGAATCGCCTACGACGGGGAGTAAACGCCCCCCAGGCGTAGGTTTATACTGCCCAGTTCTGCACCACCGCTGGATGCAGCACATGGGTTTCTTCTTCCCAACTGAATGACCCCCCCTACATACACTCGCCCGTTCAAAACAATCGGCTTAGCAGAAACATGTCTAGTCGACTGTTGAAGAAATTTCTAAAGGAGAAGACCCGTGATGAGATAAAAACACTTGGAGAGTTGGTGGAGGAGGAGGAGGCGGTGACGGTTAGGCCAAAGAAGAAGAGCGTCTTTGCGTATCTGGACGACTCGGAGGGGAGTGACGGTAGCACGCCTAGTCAACCTGATGGGGAGGCCGAAAAGGGGAAAGGAAAAGTAGCGCAAAGTGGCGCAAAAGAAAAGCAATCACAAAATGGCCCAAAAGAAAAGCAATCACAAAATGGCATAAAAGAGAAGCAATCGCCAAATGGTGGTAATGGAGCCCCACCCCCGCGTAGTTCGAAGAAGAAGAAAAAGAAAAAGAAAAACCTGGACGAAGAAATCGACGACATACTACACACAATAAATGCGGAAACGAAGCAAAAAACGGAGGGACACCCAAATGGGAAAGACTCCGATGAGGAGGCACAGGAGGGAGGGGATGATCCATCCCAAATGAACCTCCCCGAATTGTCAGCATGCACACACGAAAAATATGACTACTGCTTGAAGCTAGAAAAAGGAAACTTCGACGTGAATATAGAATTGAAAAGAATCTTTGGAAAGGATTTTGTAAAGGAAAAAAAATTCATCCAAAAGAGTAAAATAAAATATATAAAAAATTGGCTGATACAAGATTACAGCACGAAGATTGTCCATCCACCAATGTCCATGAAAAAATATGGGAATGAGTTCAAACTGGAAAAGTACAAACTTTACCTCGAAGCAGAGAACCTCTTCTATGTTCTGCTAGATACGCACGACATAGAAGCAATGCACAATTTGCTAAAAAAGTTCCCTTTCCATGTGGACACGTTATTAGTCCTCTCAGAATATTATAACGAGTCCAACAATTTTGAGGTGGCCAATAAATTCACTAAATTGTCTCTTCTCCTTTTACAACACGTCTTTCATATAGACTTCCATCCGAATAACCTGAACAAGCAAAGACAAATTTTTGTGAACCCTTACCTGTATGACAACAAAGCGTTGTTTAAAGCGCTTTATATGCACATGATGTCTTTAGAAAATGAAGCCTGTACGATTACCGCCCTTGAAGTTGCAAAACTGTTGTGTAAAATTGACCTCCAATTTGATCTGTGCAGTATCCTCCTTCGAATCGACAGCTTAATTTTAAAATGCAACCTCTTTGATTTCCTCATTTATTTCTCCTTCAATTTTGTCATACAAAATGTGCAGTGCGTCGTTCCTCCTGCGAGGCTCAGCCAGATCATAGCCACCTCCTTCCCCTCAGCACAGGACAACCCCTTCCATGACGAGATGAAGTTTCCAGAAATTCATCCCCCCAAGTGGGACCAAGACCTTTGGAAGAGGCAATCGGCTCAATATTATATTGACCAGGAGGGGAACGTACACACCGGTATAGCACCGGAACCAGGGGCAACAACGACAGCAGCAGTACAAGCAGCACCTGCAGAGGGGGCCGAACCGTCAGGTCATGCCAACCAACTGATCAATAGATACACTGAGGAAGAATGTGCATCTCCCACTACGGAGCAACGAACAGACGAATTGAAAAAAATGAATAACGAAAAAAGGGAACCCCCAAATGATACATATTCGAATGATGAACCCCTTTATCGGTTGAAGAGCGAAGACGGATCAGAGTTGTCCGTGGGACCTGAGCAGCACTCCGTCGGTCAGCCGGATGAGAAGGATGAACAAGACAAGGATGACCCCCAGGAAGGGGCCTGCAAAGGCGACGAACGCATCGAAGACGAACGGGTCGAAAATACCCTGCAGAGCAAACTCCTCTTCGACAATTTCGAAATAAGGTTGCACTTCATCCTGCCCAACTTCGCCTTCTCCCTTCCGCTAAGCATGTACCTGAAAAATAACAACTTTGTTGACCACCAGGAGATTCGCTTGATCAGCGTGAACGACCTGGTGAGCGCCTTCACATATGAGGAATGTCGATTTCTAAGTCCCCACTGCGCCATCCGTTTTGACTGCCACGGGGATAGCAAAGCAGGTAGACATGACCAAAGTGGTCATGCTCAGCCTGATCAGAGCCCCCACCAACCGAAGAAGGAACAACCCTCCCTGTCCTTTTCGGCACACGTAACCCTCCTAAGAGCACTCCTCTGCTTCCCCAACTTCCTCCAAACGTTTCTTAATTACAACAATTTTAAAACGACTAAAGTGGTGAAGAAGACCATTTATGAGACGTCCTTTCAGGATATCCTGGCCAGCCCTCCATTTTCCTCCCCTAGTCTATTTCGCCTAGGAGAGAATGAAACGGTGCAGAAGATAATTTCCTGCTACTTAGAAAAGAACAACATATATTACAAGTCGGAAAAAATCATCACGTGGTTCCACGTGTGCAGTGCGTTCCTGCATGATATGTACAGGGATCCCTCAGGTAGGTCCCTCCTCCACGTAGTGATATATGCGTTGCGGCGCCCCTTCATCATATGCTTTTACCCCTACCCTTCTTCATATCTGCCCCCTTTTTTCGTGACGCCCCTTCGTAGCCGCCCAAGCGCTGGATAAAGCACGAGCACAGTGGCACAGCAAGATCCCCCTCCTGGACATAAACAAATACAAGGACGTCCGGGTCGGAGAATTCAAGTCAAGCAATTACCTACTACCAGATTTTATGATGGAAAAAAATAGAACTTACTCTCCCCATATACCCACAACACCCTCCAATTATTACGTCTCCCTAAATAGCAATTTAATCATAGCCTTTTTCCAAAGTCTACTCCCCTGGTATCAAGTGGATTACTATGGTTATCTAAACGATTGAAATGCGGACAGGCCGCCGCAGCGGCGTTCCACCACACCTGGTGTGTCATCATCGCTGCATTGTTGCATTGTTGCATTGTTGCATTGCCGCATTGTCACATTGTCTCATCGTCACATTGTCCTTGTGTGCAAACATTTTTGCAAGTCCCATCGTGGAGACCCCTCCGTGGGTAACTCTTATGCATCGCCCCAATATGGGTGGCACCCCCGTTGCGGATCTTTTTACGCTTTTTTTTTTTTTTTCTCCTTTTGCCAAAATGTGAAAAGAAAAAAAAAAAATTTTAAATATAAAATAATTTTTGTGTTACCTCATCGTTGGCCTGCTTTTGCATATTTCGACTCATCGGGGGGAACCCTTCTTTTTTCCGTAACGGGGGGGGACCTCTGGCACGGACACTAATGCTACCGTCGATAGTGCTACCCCTAATTAGCTGCCTTCTCCGCCATATCGATTTATTAACCCCACTCCCCCCCAAATGCAGGCACGCATTCAAGGCCTGTCTACTTCTCCACGCTTATACAAAACGTCGTGAACGAAACGAAGCGTCTCTTTAATTTCCAGTAGGTGTTTTATCATCGCTGGCAGGTGCGGTGCGCGGATGCACCTACGAACGCACGCACACATTAACAGGGAACATATGATCAGAAAACACATTATCATCTTACACATTAACGGGCAACACATTAACATGACACAGATTAATCAAACAAATCAAACAGGCATGCAACGGACTTGTGTGCACACACGGGGCTTAAAAATAATTCGCGCCAGGAGCAGAACCGGCGCCACCATGCCGCACAACCGATCAACCGATCAACCGCACGTGGAGAAAACATTTAGGAGATGGTGAAGAGGGCCCCTTCACGCGTTGCGTCTTTTCATCTCCCCATCCGATCGGCTTGGCTACATCACCACGTCCTCGCTGCAGGCGTTTATTTGCCGCAGTAGTACTTGGTGGCGTCCTCGTTGGTGAAGCACCAGTAAAAGTTGCCGACGCTGATATAGGGGAACTTTTCCTTGGTGACCTCGCAGCAGAAGCAGGTATGAACTCCAGTGAATTTGATTTGGCCCATGGGGGTGTAGGACTTGTAGGCGGTCTCATTCAGTAGGTAGATGAAGAGGACGATCCACATGATGATCAGAGCAGAGGCGGCAGTAATCCGGACAATCCATTCTCGCATTTTCATTCTACATGGGGGTCTTCCTTCATCATTGATTCGTTTCTTCATGAGAGCCATCATAACATGGAAAGCGTCTTCCTTGTGTACCTTGTTAGCGATCTGTTTCTTTCGGTAATTTTCTCCTCGTATTTTCTTTTCCTTCGCTTTGGCGTTAATTAACTCCTTCGTCTCATTGGACAGGAACCATGAAAAGGGAGGCGAAGTCAACATACGTTCCCCTAAGGTGCACTTATCTGCTGCGGAAACAGTCGTTATAGTAGCAAAGCCGTAGAGTATACCCCCCAGACAACCACCCATGTGAGCGTAATTATCTGTATACCCAAACATACCAATGAAAATGCCAAATATTATTACGACAACCATGAAGATTAGCACAGAGCATGGCCTCGGAATGGTCTTCCAGTACTCTATGTGGTAGGTGAAAAGCGCTCCTATCAGACCATACAACGAACCGGACGATCCGATGGTGACACCACAGGGATCACAAACAGCAGACAATAAATTCCCTGTAACACCGGATATAAAAAAAAGAAGCAAAGTTCGAAGGAATCCCCAATCGGGTTCTATCATCCAAAGGATTTGTATCTGACATATCACATTAAAAATTATGTGCATGAACCCACCGTGCAAATAGACAGACCAAAAGAGACGATAAATCTCCCCATAGTTTCTAATATAATTTGTGTTCAACCCCCCTAACTGATTATATACACGTGTATTTACACTGTCCCAACTGGAATCTCCTCTTCCATCTGCATTATGTTCTACTTTATTTGTGGGCCAACCTTTATCGGATGCTTTCGTTCCAATGAAATGCCTATCCGATGCGTTCTCCTCTAAATTGTATTCACACGCTCCATAACCTAGGAATACATAAAAAGGTTCCCTCTTCTTTATTACACTTTCTGTGTATATAGGGTAGAGTACCTTCGAAATACACCTTCCATTAAATGTGTTGTAGTTGAATATCATCTCTGCGAAGAAGACCCAAAATAGGATGGCCGTCGAGGATATACAAACGATTAACCGTCCTACCAGTGGGTTGTTATTAAGTCTTGGATCCTTCACCTTTACTTTGGCGTTTTTCTTTTTTCTCCTGTACTTTCCTAGAATGGGGGATGCAAAGGGGTTCAGCGGGGCTCTCCTCTCCACGGCTCCAGATGGCAGCGTGTGCAGAGGTTCATCCTTGGTCACTAAAATTTTGATGTCACTGGGGCCACTCTGATCGGTGGCCTCCCCTTTTGCACCCATGGTATCCCCCCCTGATCGAGTGCCTCCGCCCCGTGCAACACTCATGCTAAGGTCGCTCTCCTCATCACTGTCTTCGTTGTTCCCACTGGGTGTATCGTCTTTCTCGGAGGAGTCTGCATTTTTGCCTAACTTCTCGCTCGACAGGAAGGGCCCTTTGTTCACTTTGTAATTACCCAGGATGTTTTTCTTCGGCACCGCTTTTTTGAATTCCCCTTTTTTGGGGGTGTCTTCGCCCAACTTCGTAGGAGAGTCCCCCACGTGGCGCACCGCCTTGCTCTTGCTTTTGCTCTTCTCTCCATGATTTCCGTTGGTCGCTTTTTCTGTCCCCATGGGTTCGCGCGGAGGGTAGCGGCGTAGGTGGGGACGGTGGACAAAAGGTAAAACCCGCTAGACGGACAACAAAATGGAAGCCGCCAAAGGTGGGCACAAAAAAAAAAAAAAAAACGAACAACTAGGCGCAGACAAACGGGTCAAAATTTTGACACACAATGGGCCAAAATTTTTGACACACAAATGGGTAGACAATTTGACGGACAAACGGACATCAAAATAGTTAGGGTGACAAAGGTGGGCTCAAAAAAGAAAAAAGAAACAGTCTTAATTTTTACCACTTCACGCCATTCGCGGATCGATGCTTGCACAAGCAATCGGTCTGATGCCGAGTGGGAGGGGTAAGTATCCTCCGGAAAATTCCCCCGCAAATTATTCTGTAAAATCAGTCTGCTTTGTAAGCCACATGAAATGCAAAAAGTTAACGTGGACATATGAATAGGGTAATCAAAATTGAAAAAATAAAAAATATGAACAAAAAAAAATATGAACAAAAATAAGTATGAACAAAAATAAGTATGAACAAAAAAAGTATGAACAAAAATAAGTATGAACAAGAAAAAAAAAAAAAAAAAAAAAAAGCTATATCTTAAAACAAATATACACATGAGAACATTTACTACCAATACGCCGTATGCGCGTAGGCATGTGCGCGAAGTTCTTTGTTTGTTCGTCAAGCAGTAGGTACGCGTTGACTGGGGGGAAGTAAAGTGCGGCCTGAAAAATGTGTGTATAAAAGTGGATTGGACGGCCAAGCGGACGAACAAAGGGCTGAGTAACACTTGCGACCAAATCAAACCAACCCCACCAAGGATACAAATACGTAAGGTGGAGTGAAGGGGAGTGTGCGTGGGACAGGCGAAGCGTCATGTGGCCACCCGTTCATGTAAACGTGTGTAATTTTTCCAAATTTCACGAAGTACACAAAAATGAGGTGATATGCATGCTAAGTTGCAAAGTGGAAGAATAATTTGAAATGACGCATACGGAAATGTGCACATTTCCTGGGGGGGAGGGCGAAGATATTTTCCACTCAATCAAATGTGCACTCCAGGAGGATGGAGAAGATTAACAGGGAAGAAGGTAAGCATCGCATTGTCCAGCACAAGAACGTACAAAAAAAAAAAAAAAAAAAAAAAAAAAAGGAAGAAAAGGAAGAGGAAGAAATTGAGGGTCTAATCGCTCATCGTTAAAGTGAATGGGAAATTATTTCTTCACCCCCCTTTTTGTTCATTCCTTTATGAGGAAAAGACTGTTGCGGGGGGTTACTTACACGCCAATAGAGCGGGTTGACAAATAAATATGCCTTCTGTTATGTCCCTCCAGGTGAATATACGTTATGGTGCATGCGAGGGGGAAGCCAACCTTTGGAGTCCCCCGTGATGGGAACTCTCCCCCCCGCGTTTAGCCATGCTTCGTGCTACTCTGAGAACTTCCGGTCCAGGAAAACCATCCGGTCGTACAACAGCTGGCTGTACCTGTACAGCCCCAGGTTGAGGGTGTGCGTGTCTTTATTTCCTAAAGTGGGAGAATGGGTGTGTACGAAACGGTTTCGTTCGACAGTACGGAAAAAAAAAAGAGTAGACTAACATAATCATACACACACGCCGTATGCACGTAAATATGATGCCATCATGAGGGTAATTTACTTGGCCATAGGATGACCTTCTCGTCTTTTCCATCCGCGGGGTGGAAGGCGAACTCCACGTTGAAATTGTTGTACTTGAGCATGGGCAGAAAGAAGGTTCGGAAGTCGCTACGAGGGGGGGTGTATTTAACAGGTGGAGGAAGTTCCTTGGGCATTTAATTGGCGTGACAACTGCACTGCTAAACTGCTGAACCGCCCGTGGGGTCCTGCCAACACGCAAGGGAACCGACTTACCTGACGACCCGGTTGGACGCGCTCGCATAGAATTCCACCTTCCCAATCGACTTGAACTCAACTTTGGAACAGAGCAGGATTTTGTTAATGCGGTTGACACTCATTTGTTTGAAGTGGGTATGCTGCTCGAGGGAGGGCGGGGCGTGCATGCACACCTCAATCCATGTGAACCTGTACGTTTCGGCTGATACACATGGGGTGTGTCACAGGGTTGGAATAGTTACTCTAGCCCAAACAAGTTGTAAAAAAAAAAAAAGGGGAGGCCTCCTCACTAATGCAGCTGATACGTGGGCAGATTCAGTCCATGTAGGTTCCTATCAATTCGCTTGCAAAAAAGAGGAGAAAAAAAAAAAAAAAAAAAAAAAAAATTTTCAAACGATTCAACTGAACGTTAACTGCGCTAAAAATGGAGGTCGCTTTTTTCTCATAGCTCAAGTGCAATTTTTTGCGCTACATGCCCACGTACCAATACGGCTGTACCGGTCAAGGTTGACACGGTCCATTCAATATTCGTAACAACAGCGCCTATTCGCCGTTACGTCCGTGATTGCCTCCATAGCAACTCTGCTGACACACATAATGCTGTGTTATCCCCCCTTTTCCATGTTCCTCACGGTGTGTAGGAACCAGAAAGTGCCACGTCGAAAAGGTTCAATCCCCATTACAACGCAGTTATAATTTTAAGCAATAAAAATTCAAGCATTCCTGTTATTAATGTCTTTAAAGTTGCACGTGGCACGTGCCATGTAGGGGGAGAGAGGTGGTGAAAGAATAACTCGGCGCAGAAAATAGGGCGCACACGAGAAAAAGCAACATGGAGCGATAAAAAAAAAAAAAAAGGGGCGCATGAATAATCCACACATATATACAGCATATACATACATATATATTTACCAACTAGGAATAAAAAAAGAAAAAAATATGCATCGATATGGTCGCATTCGGACGGGGGGAGCGGGGGCAGCGTTGCCAGTCGGGGCGTCCCCTCCTAATGGGGAGCATTTCCTTCTCCTTCATCTTTCCTCATTTATATTTTCTCTTCCATCATTCCTCTTTCCCTCCTGTTATGCACACCCCGAACAGTGCGTACCCGGTAATAGGCACTTATTCATCCCCTGCCGTGGGGAGGAGCGCCTTGTCGGCGTCTTTCTTCGATTTGGCTTTCTTCTCCTCCTTCTTCTTCTTGCGTTTCAGCGAATTGGCAATGCTGGTGTAGTAGGCGTGGTTAACCTTTTGCAGCTCCTTCTTCTCTATTTTCTTCTTAACCCTGAGTTCCTTCTTGTTGTTCTTCTTGGCTTCGATGCTCTTCTTCATTTTCATGATAGCAAGGGATCTGAGCAGCTTATACGCCGGGTTCAGTCTACATCTGACGGCAAAGTTCGTGAGGGAGTTCTTATTCTGTAGTCTCTTCTTGCAGGGTCTCTTCTTCGCCAGCAGGGTTGCCTGTACCTGTTCGCTGCTAATAATTCGGTAGATATCTGAGTTAGCCATAATAGACTTTGGTAGGATGTAATTTTTTTTCGTAACATTCTTTTTGTAGATCCTTCCATACATTACGTCCAACTGTTTGAATGCGCTTTCACTCCAAATGCATAGTCTGCCAATGGATCCACCGGGGGCCAACTTTAGCAAGTTCAACTTGGTAACCTTACACAAATCAACTCCAGGGATATTTCTAAAGGCTTTTTTCACGCCAGAATCTTTGTTGTATATAATGAGAGGGCCGTTCCTCATTCGGTATTTCCTATTTCTCATTTTTCCTTTTCCAGCTCTAATCTTTTTGGACTTAATTAGTCTGTTCACTTCATCTTTCAGTCCTAAAGTTATTAGAAATTTCAGCGCATCTTTCGTCTTGCTAATGGATTCCATGTCATCGCTAACTACCAGTGGTACTTCCTTAATGTTGGAGATTCTATGTCCTCTCGCTAGGACCAACGATGTAACACCACTAGCTGCAATGGATGAACAAACCGCGTAACGCTTCTCCTTCAGGTTTACTTTCCTTCCCCACCTTCTCCATATCTTCGTTGGGTTAAACATCCCTCCACCTCTACACATATTTCCAAAGGCTCCTTGTCCTGCTCTGTGGGTTCCTCCTCCTGGTACCCTGGGAATTCTTGCCACTGCTCTTCCTGTTCCCCATGATTCAGCAGATGTTTCATACCCTGCCTCCAACTTTACTGCGTATGGGTGTCTTCTGTTCTTCGATACGTTCTTAAAAACTTCCTGCACGAGGTCACTCCTTATGGGTGTTTGAAACACCACAGGAATTTCCACCTCTCCAACCACCTGCTTGCTGCTCGTGCTATACACGTTCGCCACGGGTCTCACGGTCGCCATTGGGTGCTGCAAGGGGGGGCATCAATCCGTTAATCAGTTAATCAGTGAACATACAACGAACAGGTGAAGTACCCGCTTCACTGTACGAAGAGTTGACGCCAACAAGCGGGCCAACTGAAATATGCATATCTCTACAGGGGCTTAACACTGTACGTAGCCAACCATGCGTAATTGCGCAAGGAAATTTTTTCAAGGATTGTTTGGCAGGCCACGGCGTATTTTCCCTCCTCGCCGCGCAGGCCAAAAATCACGCCAACCACAGAAATCACCGCGATCATATCAATCACAGCGATCAGAGCATCCACTGCTCACCTTACCTCGCAAACTTCGAAGGGGCTTCCCTTTGGAACAGAAAAAGAAGGGGGGGGAGTAACGCGATGCACGCTCCTGTGAATCTTTTTATATTTGCGTTCGAAGCAAAATTCAGCTTTCGCGAAAAAATGTATGTCAGTCGTTCACTGCCCAAGGGAGTAACGCGCGAAAAGGATCCTTTTGTTGTTTTCAGTGTTGTCGAAGGGAATAAAAAAAAAATATATACATATAAATATATATATATAATAATTTAGCTGTTTTGCAGCGTTTACAAAAAGAAGCGTTCTTTTCCTCTTCTTTTTCTTCTGTTTTTTTTTTTTTTTTTTTTTTTCCTTGTGTATGCAGTTTTTTTATGCCTTCAAATAAGGGGCGTGCGATGGGGAATACAAAAAAAGGTACGCGTAAAGAGCAGGTGTTACTGCTACATATGTTGTTCAGCGCGTGCATTGCGTTTAACACGTGCGCGCAACATTTACGATTGCCCTCTACGTATGCCGGAAGAGCACTCACTAAAATTAGCCATTCGTTTATGCATTAATTCGTTTGTTCATTATTCCTTCTGCGTACTTGTCCCCACTGAGCCGTTTTCCTTTTCCTTTTCCTTTTCCTTATTTTTATTTTATTTTATTTTTTTTTTTGCAGAGTTGAATATGCGTGAACGACGGTATTTCAGAAAGAGAGGCATCAAGCGGGGGCGGGGGGGACACGCACAAGACCTTTAACCACCCTTTTTATTGCACCCATTTGTTAACCTGTAGAAGTTGACACCAGGCGTGTATATGGCTTATTTTACTCTCCACGTATTGGTCGCTTATCCATTTTTTTTTTTTTTTTAGTTCTTTAAGGGGATGGCTTGCGCTACTTTGGGGGCATTTTTTTTTTTTTTTTTTTCTGTTTAGCATAGCTTTCAAGCACCCCGTTGGGAAACGGGTAAATCTCCACCGCGGCAGTGCAAATTGGCGGTAGGGAACAATGAATGGAAATATGCATTTGTATAACGTGGCAAACCGTTTTATGGATCACCTTATGAGATATGCGTTTTTCCTCCCTGGGGTATTATATATGTGTCAACGGTTTTTTTTTTTCTTTTTGAGGGCGCTATACCACATGAAGCACTTTTCCTATATCCCCACTTTTCCCCAAAATGGCGGAAAAATGCCGCAAGAATGCCACGAATAGGGGGCGCAAAAAAGTGCGCAATTTTCCTACACGTGTAGGAGCACTAAAACGGGTTAAACAAAAAATGTAGTAAAAGCATCAGTAGGTTTTTTTTTTTTTTTTCTCTATTTCGTGGCAAGCATTTTACATATTGCGGGGAGTTCACCCCCTCCCCCTGAGGTGACGTTTGTCACCTGTTTTGCCACTCGGAAAGGAAAGAATTTTTGACACGAAAAACTTGGCAGATAAGTATACGTGGCTACCTGTGGAGCGGCCAACGAGGAACTCCCTTCAGCTCATTCCGAACGAGCGTAGGAGGAGTCCTTCCCGCCGCGCTGCCCCAAGAAGGGTTATAAACCCACACGGAAAAGTGAGCCAGACAAAAACAAAAAAGTCAACACAAAAACAAAGACGAAAAAAAGAAAAAAAAAAGTAAGCCAAATGGATGCCCGAGTGGGCACCGTAGGTAGGACTTCACTCCTTGGCTGTTTTAACCCCCCCTCCCGAAAGAGCAATAGTTGCGCTAACCAAGTGGTGCACGTCGAGGAAGCCCCCCCACTTCACCTTACTCCGAAGGGACTCCGTTTCCACAATGGACTCCCGCAACAGGCGAATCACCTCCTCGAAACTCAAACGAGCATTAATCGAAAGCACCAGGGCAGCCAAACCAGTAACCACAGCAGCGGAAAACGACGAACCGCTGCTTATGGCATACCTATTCCTTGGGAAGGTAGAAATTATGTTATCTCCTGGGGCAGCCAAGTGGACATACTTGGCACTATAGCAAGAATCAGGAGATAAAGTCATTTCCCCATTTTCCTGCTGAATCATATTCGAAACGGTGATGAGGTTACGTAGCTTCTTAGAATAAGCCGTAGGGTACACTTTCTTCACATCTAAATTACACTCTGGAAACGCGTTCTTCGATTCGGCTGTGGGGCAACAGTTGCCGGATGATGAAACGACGAGGATGCTTTTCTCCTCCAGCGTCTTCAACGCTTCAAATAGGGATAGGTAATTCTTTGTGCTGGCAAAACTTGCGTTAATAATTCTTGCCTCTTTCGATGCACAAAAATTAAAGCACTTTAAAATATCGCTAACGAATCCGGCGTTCTTACTGTTCAGCGCCTTGCATATGGTTAGTTTAGCTCTCCTAGAAATTCCTTTGATCCCGTGGTTTTCTCGTTCCGAATTCCCTGCAATGATCCCCGCTATGAACGTCCCGTGCCCGTGGTTGTCCATTCCGCCTGGGTGGTCACCACGGTCACTCCGATCAGCTTCGTCTACTGCACTTCCTTCCACGGTGCTAGCATCCCCGCTGTTGCCATCCCCACCACTGTCGTCCCCCTCGACGTTCTGATCCCCTCCAACATCCCGCCCATGCAGCACATGAACAACGTTGCCCCGCAAATCCCGGTGGTTGTAATCAACCCCCGTATCCACGATGCACACGTTTACGTCATTCTGTTCGTGAGGCTCAGACAACTCCGTCCCTTCCTTCATCTTCGTTTGGTCATACCCCTTAATGATGTTCGTCCCCTTGCAATCACTTTTAAGTCTGCTCAAAAAGTTTTTAAACGCCATCTGATTGTTCAGCTGAAAGGTGCCACGGTGGTTGCGTAAGTTCTCTCCATTCCTAACGGGGGCGTGGTCAACAATCGCTCCGATTGGGATAAGGCCACCCGTGCTTTTCGTGCAGCCCCCCTCCTCGACGGGATGTATCTCAAAGTCCTGCTCGACCAGCATGTGCCCACTGGTCAACACCCGCAGGCAATTCTTTAGCACTTTCTCGTTGATATTTGAAAAGACCTCATAGAGGTAAAGGTCTATGTGGCTCAGCTTCTTCACTTTCCCACAGGACCCCAATACATTCACCATGTTCTGTTGCATCAGAGCGGACTGCGCTCCGTTTTCCTGTGGTTTAAATTTTATTATCATTTTTTTTTTCCTCACTTTGGATAGTACTTCGTCCAAGTGGTGTTGATCCTCCGGGGGAAGGTGATCCCCTTGTGGGAGGGAATAGGCAGAGGGAGGAGGCGGCCAGGAAGAATCGACCCCCCTTTGAAATTCCCCCCCCGTGAGCACTTCAGGAGACACCCCACGTAAAACCCTCCCCTGGAAGTAAATTAGACTGTCTCCTCCCCCCTCTCCACAGTCACCACCATCAGTTCGATGTTTTCTCCTCGTCGTTACATCATGCAGGTGGTGTCTTCTGTATTGAATAGGCACATTCTCTACCATCCCGAAGATGAGAAAACAAACGAAGGCGTAGTGGTACTTTCTAATGGTCATTTTTCCTTCACGGGTGGGGGGGGTGCAGTTCAATAAGAGGGAGAGCATTTCGGTTTTCTTCCCTTGTGCACGTGTCCAAGTGGGTATAAACACATTCTGGTTTAGCTGAACCGGTTGGACGTAAATGAAAAGGGGGGGAAACGATTCAGTTCCCAACAGATCATACTACTGCCTCTAATCAACTAGGCAGTTATAACCACCCAGACTGCTGCGATAACCCCTGAAACAAACATCGGCCAGGACTACGGCAGTGTAACCATCGTTCAGCACATTCTACTGTTTGATCTTTTTTAACATTCGTGTAATGGGTGAAAAAAAAAAAAAAAAAATTCCTCTCCTTACCATTTCATGAAAAAATAAACTAAAAAATAAACACAAAATGTGAAGGGGGAAAAAAAAAAAAAATTGCCGGGAAGCATGATCTGTTACACACTGCGTTTTAGAGACCAACTAGGGATTTGCTTCCTCCCCAGGGATGCGGAAAATAAGGGCGCAATCGGAAATACAGGAGAGCACAACTCCACTTACACACCTGAAATGACAAACGTCCGAGGAATACACCCCTTAGCACCGCCCGATGTGTGCACACGCTGGGCAGCAGCACCACCACCCATGACGCATGACCAATGATGATCCAACCCTCAGATTTCTTCAACCCACTTACATAACAACAGAATGAAATTGGCAAATCTCCAAGCGTCCAATTTTCCCACCATGCATGTGCACACCTATTTTAGATTTCCCAAAAGATGCGCAAGGTGTATGTAAACCCAACCGAAAGGGGAACCCAACCAGGGGGTCATCATTCTTACACCTTAGAAGCAAGATTTCCCCTACGTAGAACTACCCACTAAAAAATATATATATATTTATATATACATATATATATTTTTTCCCTGGCTTACTCCCATTTTAGCTCCTCATAAAGGGAAAAGCGTTCTTCTCCTTGCAGTTGAGTGGGATACTTTTTTTTGTTGTTGCCCTGCATGTGTTAGGTGCACCTTCCTCTTTATGTCCCCATGTTATCTTAACGTGAGATAGACATAGGTTCATATTTACCGTTAAAACGCCCATAGTCGCATAGTCGCATAGTCGCAATGTGTGCGGGAAAGAGCCAAACGAAGGCACAACGTGGCGTATCGCTTTTCCGCTCTCTTTGCTCACCCCATAGGGTAACCACAAATGAGGGACACCCATTTCGCATTTGCAAAAGAGTATGTATAATTAAATTGGCACAAAAAAAAAATGAAAAAAATTAAGAAAAAAAAAAAAAAAAAAGGGGACAAAGTGGAGCGACTTAACGAGTGGGCTAATGACCGCACAGGTGGGAAAGGGTTCATAGACCACCACTGCGTAGTAAACCACTGTGCAGCACACCGGTACGCAAGTGAACACACAAAGACGAATGGTCCGCATGGCATGCACCCACCCGCTGAACCTCGGCTCACATCCCATTCTGCACCACCGCAAGGGTATCCCCCTTCTGCAGGGGAAACCCCTTCTGGTGGGTGACGTGTGGTGTGCTTTACCTCCTTCGCATAACTACGCGTGGCATCTTTGGCGCAGAGGTCGGCACCGCTTTTCCACGCTCCGGAATGTTACCATAATTACCACTTCTCCGAGACCTCATAGCATTATAATTTCTGCTCTTTCTAGTTTGTTCATTTCTTCGCACCAGAGCTGCTTCCCTCTTTGTTAACCTCCTCGTAGTTCTTCCTCTTGTTGGGGTCCTTCTCCTCTGCCTTGGCGTTGCCCGTCGGGATCTTCTTCGCCTTCTGCCCCGTTCATCTAGTGCTCGCCTCTTCCTAGCATGCTTCTCCCCCCAATTGGTGTCATCCTCGGGAGAAAAAGCATACCCCTCACTTTCATCTCTCCATGGGGATGTCTCCCCGCTTCGATCCCACCTCGACAAGGATGGTGTTGACAACCCCCAGTCAGCGCGTAATAACTCCCTTTCTGGAATACCCTCCGGTGAATTCCCATACATCTTACCCGCATCGTATGCAGGGTCATCTACGTATTTAGTTCCTTTCCTCTGAGTCAGCCAATCAGCTTGGCCGTGGTGACGCTCATCACTGTCTTCCTCATTCATTGCGTGTGTACCCAGTTCATCCCACCTTTCTGGGAAACCACTTTCGCCCTCAGATCTACGGTTCAGAGGAAGAGAGGTACCTTCACCAGATCCATACACTTGCACCCGTTCGTTGCTACGATGTGCAGGTAGTACACTTCCCCAATCACTGGTGTGATTTTCCAAAAAGGAGAAACCCAAAGGGAGACTCGACACCCCCTCTTCCACTGGCACTGGCACTCCTCCCGTGTCTTCATAAAACGATTTGTTTTCCTCATCAGGCAGATAGACATCCTCCTCATCATTGTACATACTACTGTAGGTGGTGTCACTGGGGGGGTCTTCACTTAGAGTGGCCACCTCATCGGAAAAATCTTCCTTCTTTTGGGAAATAACATCCATATCGTAGTGTTCCACGTCGTAGTAGCCCAGGTCGTTTCCCTCCTCATCCTCCTCCGGGTCTAACCCGCTCATCGCTTCACCTCCTAGTTGCCTTTCCATCTGTTCCATTTCACCACTGCGTTGTGGGAATATGAGTTGGTCTTCCAAACGGCTAGTCACTTCTTCCCCCTCGTCCGACGCAACGTTTAAACGTGGGGTCACCTCCCCCGTGATAGATTCACCAAAGCTGGGCCGTTCCTCATCAGTGGGAGGTCTCTCAGCCCAATCCCAAAGGTTTCCTGTCAACCCACCTTTGGATAGATCCCCCCTGAAGCTGCTACTTGTTACTTCTTCCCCCAGATCCACGTCCATCTTTCGTAGGAACCTTTTTAACAGTTCATTCCTCTCCTTTAACGTCGCCTCAATCACTTTAAACAGGTCGATATAGCCACCCCACTTGGAGAGCCCCTTCAGTTCACTCCTCTTCACCATGGATCTTTTCAAAATGTGCCTCATTCTGCTGACAGATAACTTAGGGTTGACGTTAAGAATCATCACTAGGGTGCTTACAAAATCGGCCGATGCGTACCCTAGTCCGTCTTCCACCATCGAGGAGGGGCTCCTCCCAAATGGAAAGGTCTTGCCATATGAGAAGCTAAACAGAGTTGTATTTTCCCTCTTGTGTAATTGTTCCCCCGTTGGATTGGCGTTACCCGAGATGGGGGCCAGCCCCCCCTGGGGAGAGTTCCTCAGGGCACCCACGGAAAAGACGTTTTCAAAAGTGTCTGCGAAGGAGGAGGGGTACATTTTCTGCGTGGAAGACTCCCCCCCTTCACCATTGTACACCTGAAGAGATGGTGACACCACAACAATTTGGGCCCGTTCCAATTCATGCATGACTTCCACCAACTTTTCGCTCTCCCCCTGCACATTATACCCCACGTGGATCACTTTGGCCCCCCTCTCTTTGCAATGTTCCAAACATTTTATGAGGGGCACCAAATGCGAGTTCGTCCTCTCCCTATCTTCAAACGCTTTGCACACAATAAGTTCGACGTCCCTTTTGTACGTTTCCCTCTTTATCAATAAATCCCTCCTAATTACAGTGTTGGCTATAAACGTCCCGTGCATGTCTACGTCATCCACATCGCTGGATTGGCAGCTGGCATAATTTTCCTGGTTACACCTTTCCGTGTTTATTCCATCGTACTGGGTGTCTTCCCCTTCGTTGTGTTCCCCCCTGTATATTCTCACAAATTGTCCTACTACCTCATCCTGCTGATCAACTCCTGTGTCAATTAGGCAAACGCGTGTCTTCCCAACGGATAGGTTTCTCTGTACCATGTAGACAAGGTGCTGTTTAAACCTTCTGTACTTCTCATACTTTAAACACCACCTTGTGTCATGTGATGTAATTCCTACGAGGGCTTTCATCGACCTGTAGAATTTTTTAAAAAAATTAGAACTTCCATCTGTGTCGTCACAATTAGGGATGCGGTAATTTCCCTCCGGAGTGGTGGACCCCCCTTTCCTGATCTTCCTATCGTGACTGTCTTTCAGTTTCACCTGAACGAAACTGGGAGTGCTCAAATTCGTCTTACTATAATTGTGTAATACATTTGGTATGCTGCCAACTTGACCCTCCTGAAGGACTCTCCCATTCATAGTTCGCTGAAGAAGCTCACTTCCCCTTCTGTACCAGTGGACTGTCCCATCTCCACTAAACAGTAACAATGCAATGATGTGAAAAAAAATTGTAGCAACCCCTACATGTCGGTGTCTTTCCTTTGAAAGCATCATTATACCGACTATAACGTGGGGTTACTATTATTATTTTATTATTTTTTTTTTTTAAATGGTACCAATCAGAACGAGTGAAAGTCTGTATGCCAATGCAGTACACGCCAGGAGAAAAAAAAAATAAAAGGACAGTCCTGTCTGTCCTACCTTTTTTCGATCTACTTTTCGATAACTTTTTGTTAACATGGCGAAATAAGTAAATTGAAAGTTGAAGTGTTGTCTTTTCATTTTTTCAAAATTAAAACCGTTTTTAATATTACGCTGTTAAGAGTATGTCTGCTGTCAAGCTTTGCAACACCGCAGGAGTAGCGAAAATGTCGTTTCTTTCCCCATTCTGCTTGCTTCATTTTGGCTACTCAGCTAGCCATTTTTTTTTTTTTTTTTCCACTTTTTTATGAACAGATAAAAAAAAAAAAAAAAAAAAAGCAGCTAATTATCTAGCTAACTAACTCCATAGTAACAACACCGAACAGATTAACACATGAACAGTTTCCCTTATCCAGGGGGCGAACTCATTTAGGAGTTACATCCCCGAGAAAACAAATAAATATGTTCGACCGCTTAATTACATGCTTGAACGATTGCACTGTTTTTAGGAGGGTCTATTTTAGACAGTGTGTGGGTAATGGGGGGGAGAAACTCCCAACATGTGGATAATTTCCAAATGGGGAATACACATTCACATGAGCACTTGGCGCTGCCCCTGGAGGGTTACTCCTTGACTTGTTCACACAAAACTGACTATCCCTGCGCGTAAATTGGCAGGCCTCGGAGGTACCTACGCCCCATTCGATGGTGTCCCAATTTCCTTTTTACTTATTATTGCTCTCTTTGCGCATATAACTAAAACGGCAAAAAAAAAAAAAAAAAAAAAAAAAACACATGCATGTGTAGATACATATTTACGCATGCTTACACATATCAAACGTGACAACTGCGGCGAAGGAGCGGAACTCCCGAGTTACCAGTTTCACTGGAGAGTCCCTCTCGGACAGTGTTGTTCATGTGATTTGCAATTTGGAACCCATGGTTGCTAACTGAGTGGTAACGAACCAGGGATTGTTACTCCTCCCATATATGCACTCCCCATTGTCAACCATCCTGAGGAGAGGCCCCCTGGTCGAACTCTACACACACGTCGTTATTTATAAGGACACGGAAAAAGCTTCGCAAAAAATCCATGTTCACATTCTCCTTTATGGTAAAGATAACCATCCGAAGGTTCTTCAAATAAATGTAGTCCCCACAGGCCTTGACAATTTTGCTCAATTTCTTATCTTCCAAAAGATTTAGGAAGAGCTCATTTATGTTGTATATCTTTGACGTCATGAGTAGACTATTGGAAGGTAGTTGCTCGAAGCTCATTTCGTTTTTTATTATTTTTAGTAACACTTGGTTGTTGCACCCGCTGTTGTTTTGTTCCACTTCCCATTGTGTCTGTTCCGGGGTAATGGAATGCGCTGGGGTTAGGTTGTACCCGGGGGAAGTCATGGAGAGCAGGGATGCCAATAATGTAAGTGCGTTGCAACGGCGGGTGTTCATGCTAATGGGTGGATAGGAGGGGTCTACTGGCCGTCTGTGGTTGATGCAAGTGGGAACTTATGCGAGTGCTACATTTGTTTAGTTAGCGCGTCTGATTGGGTGATAGATTGGATGCTTGACTGCCTCTTTACTGTTTTATTTTTCGCCTTTCCTGATCCCTCCAAAACGTTTGCTCGTGCAGCAGAACTACCGCAGTGGGCCGAGTTTCGCGTGCGTGGGGTGTTAGCATGTCCGGTAGGTCGGAAAAAAAGTGTGCAGCGGAAATGTACGCGGCATTTGTACAGAGCGATTGTGCAGAGTCAAATTTGCAGAGTCGTTTCTGCGTGGATGCATGCGCACACACACACAGACGTTGTTGCGCAAATCCCGGCACGGTGAGAGGCCACTGGACAATTGAACTTTCCCTGCGTCTATGGAGTGCTTGTTCCTCATCAATTTTAAAAATGCACACGAGAAGGAATTTTCCCACCCATTGATGACGTGTTTGCAAATTGTGTTCCCTTAAAAAAAAAAAAAAAAAAAAAAACGGCGCTGTGCACACATGTACCACTTTTTCTTATACGGAAATGCGCCCCGCCGCGAGGGGCGGACGAAGCGAAAGGACGTCCTTTCGACGTTGACAACAAAGTTTGGAAACGCTTACACGCAGGTACTCCCAAACAGCAAGTTGCGCTACAATCGGTTAACAAAGTTTAACAGTTTTTACCTGAACATGTTCAGGCGAAAGGTAAAAAGGGTGGTAACAAAAGTGTTGGAAAAAAAAAGGTAGAAAAAAAATTTCGGGATGATAAACATAGGAAAAAAAATTCAGGCATAAACGTAAGAACGAATCAGTGTTAAAGACGGAATAGGCATCACAAATGAGGTGCGAAAAGGCATATCCGTTCCTTAACCGTTCGTTTGCTTCCCTCCTCATCGAGCGCGCTGCTTCCACCTGAACCAGGACTGCGACTTGATGTAAGGCGCCTCCTTGGAGTCGATGGCCAGATGGACGGCGCGCAGGATGTCTACGTAGCCCCCCCAGGAAACCTTATCCTTTAGAGAGGGTAACTTCACAATGGCGTTTTTCAGTATCTCTACAATTTGTACGTATGTCAAATTAGGGTTAATGGATCTAATAATGGAAGCGATTGCAGCAACGTGGGGAGATGCCATAGAAGTGCCATTGAGTTTTCGATAGCTATTGAAGGGCGTCGTAGAATATATGTTTGTTCCAGGGGCAGCTAGCTGGCAATAAATGTTACTGTAGAAGGAGTTCACAGATAAGGAGTAACTCTCATCCAGGTTTTTCATCAAATTCGCCACAGCAATTACGTTATTGTGGGTTCTGGACAGAATAGGAGGGTATCTAAAATTTACGGAGAGGTCACATTTGGTGATATCTGGCTTGTTCAGTTTAGCATGTGAACAGTTGCTTGCTGAGACGATAAAAAGGATCCCCAAGGTTCGTAAATAATCCACAGATGCGTTGAAAATACCACTGTACTCATCAAAAGAGAAGCTACCATTAATCATATGTGCCTTTCTACTAATACAATAATCTATACATTTAAACATGTCACCTAATCGACCTAACTTGTGCTGATCTAGAGCCTTACATATGATCAGCTTGGAGTGTCCATCTACCCCTACGATGCCGATGCCGTTATTCCCAATAGCGGAAATGATTCCAGACACATGGGTTCCATGATAATTGTCATCCATGGGATCACCACTGTTATTTACAAAGTTGGCTCCATACACATCATCCACTACACCATTGTTATCATCGTCTACTCCCTTTCGTCCATATAGCTCCTTCAAATTTACATCTATGTTGTTCCTTAGGTCAGGATGGTTGTAGTCGATCCCGCTGTCTATTACACAGATCTTTGTAACACTCACTCGGTTGTTGTTTATTAGATCCTGTGTTTCATCTAGCCTGGCAAGGTCTAGTCCCCACTGCAGGTTTCTATATTCGTCGTTGAATTTGTATCCCTTGGTTTTTCTCTTCCCTATGGGGTAGGTCCCTCCGTGTATGGACGGTTCGGATAAGAACCCATCATCATCATTATCACTGCCACCATCTGCATCACCTGCGTGTCTGGATTGCTCTCCCTTTTCTTGCACCTCCAACATGTTACTGTGAAGTTTGCCCAAATTTATGCGATCCTCCCCACGCCTAACTGCATCTTTTATAGATGCAACGCTGATGTCGTCTGCCCCCACCAACTTGTCCGATTCTATGAGGGCCCCCTTCCTCTCCAGCATGTTAATATATTCTGCCAACTCCTCATCCGTCATGTCTCCATTCAGGTCTATTATTATCGACTTTAAGTTTTTTAAATTAGACAACTTCCCTTTGCTCTGGATGAAGCTCACCACCTCTTCCTGAAGGAGCGACTCCTCGAAGAAGGACGGACTCGTGGCATGGTTCTCACTCACTATTAGTCGTAACGCCTTTTTATTTTTTATGGATGGCTCCTTCTTTTCTGCTGTTACTTGTGGGTTCTTATTACGTAAGTGACTTGGTTGTTTCTCAGGATCCTCCTCCTGCCCTTGGAGCTTCTGCAGCTCTTCCTTCGGGGCGTCCCTATCCGGGTTGTATGCATTCACATCTGCCTCTACATCCGAAACGCCCATGTTACTGTTCTCCAAAATGGTTTCTACCTTCTGTAGGAACCGTAACTCACTTATAATCTTACCTACATCGTCGTTCTCCTTCTTCCCCTCATTTGCCAGAATGTCACTGGCGAAGGTTCGCTGGATTAGCAGCTGGACTACCCAAGGGTAGAGCACTAGTGCTACTCTTCGAGGCAGGATCATTGCGTTGTTGTGAAAGGGTTACCACGAGGAAAAATGCTTCACAAACTGTTTGTCCCAAATGAGGCGCCGATCAGATACGTTTGTCGGACGGACGGTTGATCGGTTAGACGGATGGATGGCTCCTCCCTTCGGGGTAAAGATTTCCAATTCGCGTTTCGCCTTTCTAAGCAAGCTTATATGACGGTTAGGAAAAGAAATGCATAAAAAGAGGGGGACATAAAAAGAAAAAAAAAAAAAAGTCGATTTGCGGTGAAGTGCCGCGCAGATGTATGTACACATGGAAGAGCGTACCCGTCTATGTGTGTGTGTGTGTGCGTGCAGACAAACAAGGGATTCCCTGACGCGATATATGTAGACCAGGTGGTGCCTCACCCAAATGGGGAAAACAAACAATCAAACGTAACAAGCAAACGTAACAATCAATCGTAACTAGCAACGCGGAGGTTCTATCTCCTGACCAGTTGCCTTTCATTAAACAGATAAAAAAAATTTACTAAAAATGACAGTCCTATTAAAAATTAAGTTATAAGATATATCAAGGGGAAAAGCCAAAGCCGCGAAAAGCGTCTAAGTGGCGTTTCTTCTGTTCATTTTTGTAGAGCTGGTGTTCACATGCAAGTAACGACAGTGGTCATCGTGGTTACAAAAGGAGAAGTCAATGTAATAGAAAAGAAGGAAATTTATTTATTAATTTTTTTTTTTATTTGTTTTTTTTTTATTTTTTTTTTTCACACAAAATTCACAACTCTTCTTCACGAATCTGCGAATCGTTAAAACAATTTCGTGGAAGAAAATTGGAACGTTCAGACGGACGGACCCTTCTCATTTAATTACACACGTTATGAACCCCGAGCACACTGCATCTACCTGTTTCTTTTCCTTTAATGTCCAGAAGTGCTTAATTACAAAGGAGTGCATTTCCCCCCTGTGCGTAAATGTCTAGACGCGCGAAATTACCATGTGCAAAAAAAAAAAAAAAAAAAAAAAAAAAAAAAAAAAAAACAGTTGCTAAAACACTCTCATGGGCATTCCCCGTAGGGCACTGACACCCTAGTGTCGACGTTTCGCGTTTGACTCAACGGGGCGAGACTGTCCTGCGAAAGCGGTTCTGCGATTTTCCTTTCTCGAGAACTCCTTGCCCCGCGTCGACCCTTTTTTTTTTTTCCTTTTTCTCTAAGATCGACTCTCTCCTTCTGCACACCGCAGTGTGGACGCTGGTGTGCATTTTCTAATTGGCGGTAATTTTTCGCTTTTTCTTCTTTTTCCATTTTTTTACTTAAAGGAAGGGGGCCACGGTGAGGGTATGGGTCAGGGAGAGTCAATTCCCTCCATTTTTGTCCCTCTTCCAACTTCGTTTTTTTTTTTTTTTTTTTCTGCTGCGGTTAAAATTTTCCGATTTTTTTTTTTTTTTTTACTGCTTCGTTGTGTGTAGGCCGAACAACAAGGCAGTACCGGTTTTTAGTAGTTGTCTCAAAGTAGCGGAAAAAAAAAAACAAAACAAAACAGCGAACTGAGTTGGCCCCACCTCATATGGTACATTTTGCCAAATGTGAACACAATTTAGTTTTACGTTTGTTGCTGCCCCCCTGTGGGAATTTTTTCCTGGAAATTTTTCGCTTCATAAAATGGGCGAACAGAAGAGTTGTTAGTGGCGATGTGCCGCTGGCCAGCTGCAGGTTTCGCGGAGAAGCAGCTATACGGATGTTTCGGTCACGGGCGTTTATGCTGCAGGTGTTTGACCCTCTCCAAGAGGTAAAGTGTTAACTTGCGGTTCCGCAAGGGGATGTTACATCCCGTTTGTTGATTGGCCGGTTATTTTATTTTATTTATTTATTTTTATATTATATTATTTTTTTTTTTTTGCTTCCTTCTGTTAATCCCTCGGTGGACAATAAAGGGCCAATCCCCCCATCGCGACGACCTTTGCCTTGTCCAGAATTCCGCAGAACCTGGAACAGCCCTCACACTGAAGGGAAAATACCCGTTTAAACATATTTTTACGCCCTTCTTTTAGAGAAAAAAAAAAAAAAAAGAAAAAGGACGACCACTTACTTGGCCTTCCCTCTGGGGATGACAAAATGGTAATGCATTTTTAACGCACCTCCTGCGTAACTGCATTTGCGTATGCAACATTTGACTCTGTCCACTTCGATTACCCCAACTGGCAACTTTGTGCTCTACAAAAAATGGGGGAAACGAAACAGGGGAAGAGAAAGGTTGGTCATCTTCTCCTCTTCTTTCATTAGCCACTTATTGTCGGAGAGGGCGGTACTCCCTAAGGGGAAATTCCTTCCACCACAAAAGGTCGGTTAGCTGTTGGTCTGGAAAACTAAGGCACGGTCCAGTCATGTCTCTGCACGTAGGGGGTCTTGAAAGTGGAGTAGATCGCCCACAATGGGGATCTCTACGCGGACATGGGTTCCTCGTATTGGTGACCCTCTTGCCGCCGCGATGGAGCAACTACTCTTCCCCCCTGGAGACAACAAAGCGGAAGGGAATGCCACTCCAGCGCCGCACCTCCCTTTCATGCATGCAACTAAGACTGAGGGCATTCCCAATTCGCATGTTCCCACCCATAATATCTGCACCATGCATGTAGAACGCTCCTCGCATGAAAGGTAGAAAATAAAAGGAAACGATAAAGCAGTAATCGGATGGGAAAACGTACAATCAACTGTGTACCGACGTGAAGTAACCCTGGGAAAGGTTCGCTACATTCTGCCCAACGGCGCGGCCACACCCGGAAGGGTTTATAACTTTATACACGTTTTGGAAAAAAGAAGAAAAAAAAATCTGCTTTTTCCAACAACATGAGGGAATGACCTCGATGAGTTTACTCCTACGAAACATTGCTATGCATTATATTATTTGTCCCCCTCCCCCCCAAGCTCGCTTCGCATTATTTGCGTAGGGCTTCCGTCATACAAATAAAAAAACTGCTTCCCTGCGCGACCCCGAGTCGGGCGTATTTTTCCACTTCCACAAGCCGACTTCCCATTTTTGTAGCGCCGGGGGCGAAGGTATCACTTATATAAACTGCCCGTTGAACCGCCACCGGCAGGTCAGTTTTTTTTTTTTTTTTTTTTTTTTTATTATTTCACTCTGCCCTCTCTGAGCGACGTTCTGTATGTTTGCGTGACGGTTCGTTGTTTTGCGCGACTTTCCGTTGGTTTACGTCGCCTTTAGTTAATTTGCTTCATTTCCCCCCCCTTTGTGTGGTACCTTTTTTTTTCTTTTTTTTTTCTTCTGTCCCGTATGGGCTTACTACCCCCTCACTTCGAAAAGCCATCTGCCCGTTTCGAACCATGGTAAGCAATGAAGCTTTTGCCAGTGGATACAAGGTGAATAACACGACCAACGTGAGCAACGCAAGCAATGTGGGTGCCGGTGTTGCGGGCAGCGTGAGCAGCGTCAACAGTGCCGGTGGGTTGGGTTCGCGGAGTGGGGGCTACCGACACAACACAAATGAGAGCAGCGCCAGTAGAGGTACTGCCGGGAGGAACGCCGCCACGAGGGGTAACCCCAATGAAGGTAAACCCAGTCAAGGTGATCCCACTCCAGGTAACACCAAAGAGGACGGTCCCAACATGGGAAGCGCCAACCTTAGTACTCCTACCCAAGGTGGACCACCACTGAACGGCGAAATAGCAGCTCCCCCGAACAGCGTGGAGCAGGGAATTGAACAAGGTAGTGGTGCCGCTGGAGGGGGATCGGCCTCCCCCCAACATGAGGGAACATCGTCCAGCCAGAGCGCCGTTCCTCCTACTTCAAACGCGCAAAACGTGAAAAACAGCAATACCACCAATGCTATCAGCAGCACAACTGGCGCTGTCGGTTCCACTGCTCAACAGAGCGAAAACGTTCCTAACGAAACCAACAACGGGAATGGCAACGCGAATGGCAACGCAAACACAGGCACCAGTAGTAGTCACGCTAATAATCCAACGAACCCACGGAATACACCTCCAGCGGATGACGAGGAAAAAAGGAAGATCTATCAACTCGTCTTCGACTTATGCTACTCAGATAAAAGGGAGAGTGCATTACTAGAATTGTCTAGAAAGCGGGAGACCTACCAAGATATTGCACCGGTTCTGTGGAATTCATTCGGCACAATAACAACGTTACTTCAAGAAATCGTTTCAATATACCCTCAGTTATCACCTCCTTTACTGACCACCTCATCTTCCAACCGCGTTTGTAACTCCTTGGCACTTCTCCAGTGTGTCGCATCCCACCCCGAGACCAAGCAGCATTTCCTTAATGCACATATTCCTTTATTCCTTTATCCGTTTCTAAACGCAGAGTCTAAAAATAGACCGTTTGAATATCTACGTCTAACTTCTCTAGGTGTGATAGGTGCATTAGTTAAGGTCGACAACCCCGACGTAATTAATTTTCTATTGCAGACGGAGATTATCCCACTTTGCTTACGTATTATGGAGACGGGAAGTGAACTGTCCAAAACGGTGGCTACCTTTATCGTCCAGAAAATACTAATTGATGAATTAGGACTGAACTATATATGTGCTACTCCGGTGAGATTCTATGCCGTGTCGACTGTCCTTGCGAACATGGTTAATGCACTTATAGAAAATCCCTCCTCCAGACTGTTGAAGCACATTGTAAGGTGTTACTTAAGGCTGTCTGAAAATCCGAAAGCCTTGAAGGCACTTAGGGAGTGCCTCCCCGATTCACTGAGGCATGTCCACAAGGCTTTTATTCCATGCCTCAAGGAGGACCCCTACACGAAGAAGTGGCTCCTGCAGCTGCTTTACAATATTAACAACGAGGACGGCCCGCACGGTCACGTCGGTAGTAACGTTGGTAGTAACGCTGGTAGTCATGTAGGTAGTCACGCTGGAGGTTATGCCGCCCCTACCCACTCAGGAGGACATAGCGGCGTCAGCGGGGGACACCCTACGGGGAGACAGGGTCTGCACGCTGCCGGTAGTTCCAAGAGCACCTATGCGGGGGTCACCATTCCGGCAAACATGAGTGAGGATTCCTCTGCGGGGCAGGTCAGCGGCGGACACGGCAGTGGTAGTCATGTTGGTGGGGCGAATCCCAATGTAGGCCTCATCCCCTCCTCCAGCAGCAACTCCGTTAAAGACAAGGTAAACGTGGGTAGTGCAAGCAACCCGAATGTTAGCAGTAAGTCTGACACGGTGAAGGCGATGGAAAACGCAAACGCTGCACCGAGTAGTGTTCCCCCGAGCAGCAATGCCACGAATAACGCGAATGGTGCAGACAGCGCAACGAACAACACCAACAACAGTGACGGGACAAACGGCCCTGGTACACAGGAGGGAAAAAACGATGAAAGTGCGAACAGCGCAGAAAAGACGGGAAGCAATGGAAACAGTACCAACAACAACGAAAACAACGCAGCCAATTGACCCAATCATTAAATGTTTATTGTTTCTTTTTCTGTGCCCACGGGAGGACCACACGAACGCGTTAACGCTATGTGTGTGTACCTTCACACATATCACACGAAATGTGTGCCTTTTATTTTATTATTTTTTTTATTTAGTTTTTTTGAATTTTTTCGTTTATTGTTCCCTCTGCGGAGTGCCATTTTGCCTTTTTTTATCATCAAAAAAGAAAAGGAAAACACGTTAATCTTAATATGTGTATGCTCTACGTGGAGACCATCTCCTCCGAAAGGTTATTCACTGAAGTATCCCCATTTTCTTGGTGAAAGAGAAGATCATTATGCCTTATTCCCCGTTGAGTGGATTTCCTTTGGGGAAAGGGGATAATTCTCGTCAGGATTGGTAGCGTCCCCTTTTTCGCCTGAACAACCTGACTTGTTCAGGTAAAAAAATGTCGAAAAAGAGTTTTTTTTTTTTTTTTTTTTCGCACACATAATTGACTTCATGCGGGGGCATTTTAACTGGCCAACACTACTTACGTGGGGAAAAACAACGTGAGTGATTCGACAAAGTGTAGACAACTTTATGGGGCAAATAGGCGAGCGTTGGGGGGTGAAGAAAAAAAAAAAGAAATGAGTGCACATATATACGTTCACACGTGGCTAACCATAACGCCAAGCATACCGCTGGCATCACCGCTACACGCTGCACCGCTACACCTTCACCGAGGTGAGGATCTCCTCTATGATCGGATCGATCTCCTTCTTGCCGAGCGCGGCGTCGCATAGGGCAAGCGCAGTCTCCATGTCGAGCACGCGGCAGGCGAACAAAATCAGGTGGAAGTCGGAGCACCTGTGCATCCCATTGGTGCCTCTTTCCAACTTGGGGCTGGAGAAGTACTCCTTCACGTCGTAGGCATTGGGTGAGCGTAACCGATTTTCCCTAGGAAAGTGGAAGTTTTTAAAAAGGGACCTAACGACCTTAGGGGCTGATTCATTAATACGAACAATGAACCAGTCTGCGTCAAATTTGTTGGTTTCTTTCCCTCCTTCTAGGATGAGAGGAAGAAGCTCATTAGGCATAGGATTCCTGAGTTGTATAACGGAAGGATCCGTTTGTATCGGATCGACCAGGTTGGATCGAATTAATGCCATCCCCATGTCGGACACCATGAAGGCATTTGTCACTGGTTCGTTACTTAACATAGGATCTGGCGAAATGGTGCAGGTGATAAAATTAGACACGCTATAATTTGTATAGTGTACATTTTTCTTCAAATTGGCTAGCTGCAATTTAGCTATCTGTACCACTTCCTCCGATGTGAGGTGTTCCTTCCTTGGCAGATGCGTAAAGATCCAACCAATTCTTTCCAGACCTAATCGGTTTGCAATAACATCAACAGAGTCTAGAAAATCGTCTGGTAGAAGCTTAACTTTGTCCACCTCATTTATCTGTGGAGGCTCATATATGCACTCACACACGGCTCTAATACCCATAGTGTAATGCGGGTCTTCCCTGTAGTAGCCATACATCCAGCCAACTCTGTGTTCGCACATACTTCCATTGGTGTACCAATACTGCACGAAGTTTTTCACCTCCTCTACGTTCATAAGTTCCAGGTGATCCACGTGCCGATACTCCTGATGCTTCAACGTTACACTTAATGGGATCTTAATGAACCGCCCCTTCGAGAGGAACACAGACTGGTAGGTCAGATTCAGTGGAAGATCCGTCGTGTTATATTCCCTCATTTTTAGGAAGTAATCGAATGACTTGAAGTTCGCCTGATTTTCGCTCTTCTCCTTATCGTTGTTGTTCTTTCCTTCGTTACTTTTTTCCTTCTGGGGGGTTAGACGGTTCTCCTGGGGGGGCTGACCAACTCCACCCGGGCTGCTACCCCCTTGGGTCTGTTCGAACCCCTTTTTCACCTTCCCATCCGGTGCATTAGATTCATTGTTGCTACGCCCCGCAGGCCCATCCAACCGCTTCCCACCACTTGCGGTCGGTTTTATCTCACTTTTCAATGTGAGGAGAGACCCATGAGTAATGTTACACTGTTCCAGCAACGCCCCATTGTCTGTCAGCGGGACGTTGGGTTTTTCCTGTAGAAAAAGAAGCTGCTTTTCCACTGGAACATGTAACAGCTCCTCAATTTTACTCTTCAGATCAGTCAGTCTTTTGTTCCTGTCAATTTCGATGCGGTACATGCCCACTTCGCACCTCAGGCGTACGATCATGGAGCTCATCCTTCGTCTGTGCACCGGTTAGGAATATTTCTCATGTAGTGCCTCACTTCTGCCCTCCCTCCTGCAGCGAAACGCTCATCAACGGGTGCTCACTGGGAGACCCTCTATACGCATACGAACTGGTACATACGTAACATACGTGACATACATACATGCATACATACGTGCATACATACATGCAAACCTTCATGCATCCCTTCTTGCCCATGTATCTGTACGTCCATGCCGTTATCGTCCTTTTTTTTTTTTTTTTTTTTTTTTTTTACTGCCTCTTTTTATTCTTCCGGTTGAACGTGTGAACCTTTGAAGCTGCTTCCCCGACTAAACATGTACTAACAGAAAAAAAAAAAAAAAAAAAAAAAAATCGGAGAAGCGTAATTTACAGGGATATGGCTCCCGGTGCCCATCCTTTCCCTGTACGCTCGCACAAAGATGGAAGATGGACGAGGCGATCACTTTTTTTTTTTTTTTTTTCCCCGTCCTTCCGTCGTTTCGTAAAGCAATTCAGCTCCTCGAGAGGAGTAATCGCCACACGCATCACATCGTTGTGATTTTTTTTTTCTCCAACCCGCTGCAAACGAACGAATGAAATACGAACACCAAATGGTGATACTGTGGTATTGCCTTCTCCCCACACACGTGGACGTTACCCCATTTCGCACAACTCATGTTAAGAATGGGAAAGAGTCCCAAAGAACGACGCTGATATGATCTGCGTGCTTAGCTCATAGACCACAAATGGCGATAAGAAGGGGAGGAGGTGAGTCGATCGATCCCGCCATACCCTTTCGCAGACGTATATATAAACCAAACGGACAACCCGATTTGGCACCGATCATTGTTGGTGGCGAATAAGTGAATAAGAACAAAATGTTGTTTCTGTGAGGAGTGTTCGTTTTCCTTTGCCTTGCCATTTTTTTGCTACAGTCGGGTTTGTTCATCGTGGGGACTGCTTTGTTTCGTTTTACCAGGAGGGGGGGTAAAATCCGTGTTAGCCGATTTGGCACACGTTACGACACATATTTAACCGTGTTTAGGGGGGGTTTCCCCGTTTGTTTACAGTACAGGGTTGGATGCTCCCTGTGCAGCATCGGAGGGGAAACAACTGGAGAAGCGGCTTAAGTTCGAACGTATCTAAGGGGGTTACCTCTTATGCGTATGCTCATTAGGGTAGTTGCTAAACGAGGAGTAAAACACCCCTCCCCGAGGGACGCTTCCTTCCTGTGCAGCACCGTCGCTGTTGGATAGATGAAAGAAAAAAACAGAACCATCTACCACCCCTATTTGCTAACCTGTCACATATATGTTTATACCTTCCCAGCGTGGTCACTCGAAAGATAGACATGGAATGGGTGGAAAAATCATGGTTTAAAAAAAGGAAAAAAAAAAAAAACATGTCTGCCGAGTTTAGGCGTTCCTTGTACTTATAATAAACCTCCACAGGGGAACGATTTTTCTACAACAGAATGGTGCGCGTGAAGGTTTTGTTTGTCCACACGGGAAGCTCGCCCCCTTAGGTAGCGTCTTTGCAGCTATCTTTTCTGTTAACAAATTTGTGTAGCTTTTTTTTTTTTCCTATTTGTACAATTTGTTCGCATTGGCACAGGCAAGGCGGTTCGTTCAGGTTTGCAATCGACGCAGGGGTGTGCGTAGTGGGGGTCCAAGTTAACTGACATTCCTCGATGACAATCCTCCATGACACTTCACGTGGAAGTCCACGTTGCCAGCTGGCGTAACTCCTCACCGGTGGGCACATGCATACGTGCTTTGCGCTCACCTTCGTGTAGATTGCCGTCTTACCCCCTACTGATCCCCACGGGGTTTATCGAGGAAGCTCCATCATTTCGCCTCTACATGCCTGAGTGCAGATACAGGAAAGAACCTTCGTGCCCCTCATTGTGCCGTCACTCCGCAGCCTAAACAGCAGACCCCCACCAACTTCGGGAGGGAAAATAAAAACCAGTCGGCGGGACAGTATACACCTTCCCCCTTGGCAAAATGTGCACTTGGGGAAAATCCGCAAGCTTTTAAAAAAAAAAAAAAAAAAAAAAAAAGAATCTTCCTTTATCTTGTGCAACTTTCACCCTTTTTAATTGTAGCATATGTTAGCGAAGGGATAAGCAGCCCATCGGTCACTAATGGCACGCGCGCCAAGCTGCGCAATCCGCTTGCCTGTAATTTTTCTGTTCCCGGGTTTGTTAACGCGCGAGCAAGTTTTTTTTTTTTTTTTTTTTTTTTTTTTTCACTCTGCCGTTATGAATACCTACGTGCATATGCATGTATATACAAACCTCCGTTCATTAGTATGTGCGTAACTACATGAATTTATTTGTTAAGCATTTCCCGAGTGAACTGCTCGAGCGCCATGTATTCGTTCCCGCCTTTTACAGCTCTACTGACTGTTCTTTTTTTTGTTCACATAAAAATCTGCGCTTTAATTGCGCTGTAATGGCTCTGCGATCGTACTGTGGCCGCGCATCTACTGTACCTGTATGCATGTATTCATGTATTCATGTATGCGTGTATGCATGTAGGTAGGTAGGGATGAGTACCTGCATGACGCCGTGAGTCACTCGTACGTTTAGCTACATTACGCCTGAGCAGCAGGCCGCCGAACATAGTAACAATCCATTAACGCGGCTGCCCCGTTTCTTTTTTTTAAGTTGGGGAACCTATACCCGTTAGTCCAAATTGGAATTCGCATCAGAGGAAGGCGATTCGGGTGGAGCCTGCGCGTAGGCATGTGCTCCGTAACCACACCGGTGCGTAAACATTCAGACGTTATACCCACTGGCGTGTCCCTCCTTGGGGAGAAGCATCCTGAAGAACGGAGGGTGCCTGTTCCAGACCAACGCGGAATAGGTTGCCCATTTTATGAGAAGGGAAGCCCCCCCCACGTAGCCCTATCAGGAAAAACAAAGCAATGCACAGAAGAGCAGCTCCTACACTGAGACGAGTTCACAAGTTTGTTCCTTTTCATTTTTAACGTTCCTTCGTGGCATCCACAAGGTAGTGTATCTCCCCTCTGATGAACACATATGCAGAACACGCACAGTTTGCACAGTGTGCGAAGTTATCTCAGTGTAGGAGATGCCCTTTTAATTGCCCCTTTGAATCTATACGCATGGGTCCGACTTGGCTTGTGTCCAGCATAGAATACGCACCGTGTCATCAACTTCCCACCTTTTAAGCAGCTTTAACCGCATTCACGTGGTGGTAGTTGCAAAGGCGCCAACTCGAGTGGATAGGCCCTCTTTTCGATTTGCCTTCTTCCCCTATTGTTTCTGCACGCGTCGTAGGGGCGTATACTACCACCGATCATTACATCCCTGAACCGTAACAACTTCACAACGCTACAACTTAACGACGGTACAACTTCACGACGCTGCCACGCCCCTCATGATAAGGAAACGAGACAAGGAAAAGCCCACCTTCGAATGCATCGAAATGGATGACATAAAAAGGCTGCACGAAACAGCAGAGAAGGAAAATTCCGATGAGGACAAAATAAGTCTTGATGACCTGAGTGTGTGTTCCCCAAGTAAGTTACACAAACAGTCTGACCTGACGGAGGACGAGGAGGAAGAACAGGAAAAGCTGATCCACTCGAAACTCTACGAAAGTATGAACCAGACAAACAGTAACGTCCAGAAGAAGGACACACACTGGTTCGATGGCGTCGATGACAGTGACGACGGGGATGATCCCGACAGTGATGAAAAGGGAAACTCTCCCCCATTTGTGAATAAATTTCCTAACTTGCTCCTAATTGGAGGTGACCAACAGGGAGGACCAGACGACATCCACGATGGTGGCAACCACAACGGTAACTACAATAACAATCCGCCAGGAAATCTACCTGGTAACTCCACTCACATGGAGGAGCAACCACCACCGGAAAAGTACATGAACTGTTCAGGCGAAAGTGAAAGAATTGAAAAGCCATCCGATGATACATACACAGGTGGGAGGAATACCCTTTGCAGTGAAATGGGGAAGGATAACCTCCCCGAAATGAAAGAAGGGGGATACACACAGATGAATCAACATGCAGGAAAGAACGAACTGGAAAAATGGAGGAAATATGTGTCCTCTGATGAGGAAGGAGAGAAGGCACAAACTGGTAAAACCACCGTCAATGCGGCAAACCAACGTTTAGAAGTAGCCGAGGGGGAAGACATAAAGGAGAGGGTATCCAACCAGAGTGACCACAGTGATGTAAGCGAAAGCCATATCGGCGTCCGCCCTTCTGCGATTCCACCTACTCCGCTGAACCCTGAAGTGACACACAGGATAGACCCCAAACGTAACGATCAATGTGATTATGCCAAATGGGGAAAACAAGCGAATCGCTCACTGGGGGGAAGCCGCTCTGGGAAAACACGCAAACAGTACAATGAACGGGTAGATGAACGGGGTAAGATTTGTGCTATACCGTTGCTTCACTCAAGCAGGCAAAACAGTGATGATGAGGACAGCTCTCCTTTATTTCAGTTAGGCCCAGATAGATGGGCGACCTCACGGGTCAGCACTTCCGATAGGCACAAGGGAAGGAACTCCCAAGAGGAGGGTACTAACAAAATGACACGGATTATTAGCCGCATAGAGGAGTCTGTCGAGGAGAAAAAGACCCAAAAAGGGGGAAAGCATAACAGAGGGGGAGGCATCCAAGGTGGAAACGAAGGAAGTGACAGTGATCATTGTGATGATGACGGCCACGACGCCTGGCGGGCAGAACAGGTCGACACTGTTACCCCAGTGAGCCACAACAACAGTAACCCCGCTCTCCCACCCATTCAAGTGACCTTTACGGATACGCAAAAAGTTAATAGAACGACCACCCCGAAGTACACGCTTAGGAAGTACGACTCCGGCAGTTATTCAAACCAAGTGGGATCTCCACCCAACGACATGGGGGTTCCACTCAGTAAAAAGTCCTTCAGTAGCAGCCACGTTTATTGCCAAAATGGGAAGGAGGACGAAGATCAGTGTGTCGAAATGTATGATCGTTTGGAGAGACCGAGGGAGCTACATCTAAGGGGGAGTGCACCCGAGGGAAAGCATGCAGAAAGGCACGACCCCCACAGTGACGAGACGCACCGACATGCATATCGAATCGGTGTGAACAGTGTGAACGCAGCGGAAAACGTCCAGCATGGCGGTATGAGTGATGATCTGCCCAGCCGCCCTAAAGCGAACTCCACTGCACCCGTAAACGATACACCCGCGCAGCAGTACGAACCGAGTTCCCCCACGAACGTCAGTAGGGTGTCACCAAGTAGTATCCACAAGGAGATGGAGGAGGAACAGAGACCCTTCATGGATGACACGCACTTTCAAGTGAACCCCATTAAGCTCAACGACGCAAAAATGGAGAAATGCTTCCATGCGATTAAGGACTTATGTAACGAACCGGATGGGAAGAGGAAGAACAGTCCCAATGACCGCAGGAATGTATCCCTATGTAGTGAATATCTGGATCGGCCGTTCGGGACGAGAAACTGTGAAGAGGGACGAAGGTGGAGTGAATCACCTGACCGAAGGGATCACCAAAAATGGAGACACATCGATGGGGAGGACCCACCTATACAGAATGTGTGCAAATCGAGTGACGTGAATTTGTATGAGAATAATTTTCAGTGTCTGTCACAGGTAGCGGTGGAGGAACAGCTCCCTCCAGATATTTACCAATTTATTTACAAGGAGAATGAGCTCTGGGACAAGACAAGGGGGCGAAGTAACCTCCCAAGAAGGGAAGAGAGTGACAAGACAATGGAACGAAGTGGTGAAGCAGTTGACCGCCAACCCGAGGGGAAGGGGGATCCCTCCTCCGTTCGGACTGCTGCTGGCGTTGCCGTTCCCGTTGGTGTTACCGCTGGTGCTACCGCTGGTGCTACCACTGGCGGTGAAGAGGCCCCTGCCGGAACGGGCGGAAAAGTGAAGAGGCGAATTATCGACTGCAAGAATGACCGCCTGAAATGGGGAACGACCCAAGTGATAATTGACATAGACGACACGATCCGGTCGAGCGGCGGTTACAAGTTTTTCAACTACGCTTTGGGAGGAGTGGACGCTCAGTACCAGAGAGGAGAAACATACCCAGGGTCCTTCCAGTTCATTTTCGAGCTAGCCATGAATAAACTACCAGCAGAAGCAAAGCCCTTGTTGTTATCCGTCCTTACAGCGAGAATCCCACAAGTTCCCATCACAGAGGATTCTTTTTTAAACAAAAAATTTAACGAAGTGGCAGAGAGGAGAGGAATAAAAAGCTGGGGTATCGACTGTGACAACAAAATTCTCTACTCGACGTTGAAGGAGTGGGTATGGAATGAAACGAGAGGGGAAAAAAAATTTGTAAACTTTAAGCACCTCCATAAGTACGTGCTTCAGCAGAACTCACTCGTGAGGTACATATGGATTGGAGACACTGGGGATATGGATAAACAAGCTGGAGAAATGATGATTCGTACTTACCCACAAAGGATGAAAGCTGTTTTTTTGCACCACGTAAAAGGGAAGGATGACAATACATTGCTCCCAAGTGACTACTTCATTAAGTCTGTGCCTATATTTTTCTTTCGTACATACATCGGTGCTGCTACCAAAGCACATGCTTACAATCTGATCGATAAGAAGGGACTCACGAGGGTACTCGTGCAGGCTGTGCTTGACTTGGAAAAGAGCAAAGCCCCTGCAAGCTCCTCTAAATGGGAAGATCTTATTAAGGACATTATATTGAGTGACGCCATGGACGAACTGGACAAGTACAACGCCGAGACGGTTAATCGGACAAAAAAAATAATCGCACAGCGCATGCGCGAGATTTCCGAGAGGAAGCTGCACTTTATCAGCTAGTAGAGGGAGAGCAGTCATCCTATGCATGGCTTTTTCGTCCCACAGGCTGTGCAACCGTGGGTGCTGTTACATTCGTTGTGTTTACCCACCGTCGACCTTTTCACCTCCTTCTGATGTAACAACTTTCAATTCTAAACGTTTTAACTTAAGACATGATTGTTTGCATCCATGCGGTGTTATCTTTTTTTTTTTTTTTTTTTTTTTTTTTTTGGCGTGTTCCCCGAAACTTGGCTAGCTGAAAGGCATAGCAAGTGATTTCGCTCCGGGCCAATCCAATGGCCTTCTGGTTAACCACACAACATCGAACCGCAAAAATGTAAAGGAGTGAACGCCCAGGGCATACCTACCCAAGCAGCCCTTTCATGTGGCTATGACGTCAGCGCCGTTGCGGGGGGACGGGAATATAATGCGTTGTTCACGTGGCTCGAACGGACCGCTCACAGTTTTCCAGTCTGCTTTTTTGCAATTTCACCTTGCTTGTTCAGGCAAATTTAAAAAAAAAAAAAAAAAAAAAAAAAAATACACAAACATACATACATTTACACGTACATTTATATACCCATACAAATATCATGTGAATGTACGCATCAGCATGTATAACCCCCCTTTTTAATCACCTGTGCGGGAAGCTAATTTGGGCGATTCTTAATGCGCCGCTCCGCAGATTTGTTGTCAGCCGCACATGTGGTCCATTCAGGTTCGGGGGGAAACGCAGCGGGGGACGAGGCAACACTGCCACATTTTTTCTTTCACTAGAAGTAGAGCTACTCAGCCGATGCGACCGTCGGGCGTTTTCACTATAGGAATCGTTGCCCTATTGAGCGATTGCCCCACCGAGTGACGTACCCATGGAACTCGCCTCCAAGTCGAACCAAGTGTACCTGCTGGTGAAGATGTTAGTCACCCAGATCAGCGCAGCGTCGTCCCGGGAGGGAGATAACACCAAAGGGAGATGTGTTTTCCCACCACGTTTTCTGTTCTGCTTATTAGTCCTCCCTCCTGATTCGCCCCTTCCCCCCCTTGCAGCGTCAACCTGGAGAATGTCAACGCCGTCAGTCATGTAAAGAAGGCACTGAAGCTTATCATATTCGACCTCTTCGGGCTGGTCATGCTACTGAAGGTCGATTTTAAAATGCTGAAGATCGCGCAGAGCAACCGCTTCTTCGTTCTGCGCACCGGTTTGAGGTAGGCAGGAGGGGAGTGTCTTTCATGGTGCATTCCGGAGAGACCTTCCATGGAGGTTTTTCCAACCATGGCGACTCATGCAAAGATAGACCCCCGTCAAGAGGGGACCCCCCCTATGTCCGTTCCCACATTTGTTGCAACGCGTTTTGTTTTCCCATTTTTTTGTACCCCCCCTGTAGGATGGTGAACCTCCTCCTGTACGCCATGCAGCCCAGCCAGACGATGCGTCACCAGTTTTCCCTAAAGGTGCTAAAAATTTCGACCTTCCTGCCCAATTTGACATGCACCACGGGGGTGGAGATGTGTCATAAAAGCGATAACAAAGCGGTGACAAAGCATTGAACGGGTGCCCCCAAAATGTTGTGGAGTCGATCAAAGTGGTACACACGGGGTGAACAAGGCAGGGAAAAAAAAAAAAATATATATATATATACTAGCAAAGGTGTTCACGTAAATAGTGCCACTACTAACCCAGCAGAAGCAGTGACAGTGCACAGAGCAGCATGTGAGCGAAAAAGGAAGAGGACGCTGCACCGCGCACCTCCGTCTGACTAACGTTGGTGGAACTGAACTTATGCCTGGAGTACTCCACCTGGCCATTATTATGGTTCACCCACCTCTCGTAATTAAACTGAGCGGACTTATCCTGATTAGAATGGACGGGATTCCACTGATTAGACTGGACGGGGTTCCCCTGATTAGACTGGACGGGATTCCCCTGATTGGATTGGGCAGACTTCCCCTGATTAGGTTCAACGAATTTGTCGTAACTTTCGTTTATATATACATTCATCATGAGTATGTCTGAGCCATTATTTTCCTTACATGTGCAGGTAAAAATGATTTCATCATTTGTAACGGGTATTTTAGCAAATCTGGTTATTTCATCTCCTACGCTATCCAACTTTTTTCCAAAAAGCGTCTCAATACCAACTACCTTGTATTTGTCTTGCTCAAACTTACGACTTATATTGAATCTTTCCTCCAGTAGGTTTTTATTGTTTTGTACGTCGTCCTTTTTTACATAAACTTGGTTGAAGCATCCATCCGGTTGGACCGTGTAGTTAACAGGACACAACAGAGTGATGGTATCTCCACCGCGGGGGTAGCTATCACACGCCTTAGCTATTTTCCGATTCATTTTGTTAAAGGTGGTAATAGCAGTATTTTCTCTATACTCATCGTTGAAGTCACATCCAGGGGTCTTCCTAACAATACCCTTCGATATATGTACCTTCAGCGTCTTCTTCTGTACCCTACCCCCATCATCCATATAGCAGTAGCATTCGAAATGTCGATTCATGAGAACAACAGGGGGCACAGTGAACTCCGCCGTATATACGTTGTTCACATATTTGCTCACGATGTTGTAGGCTCCTCTCACGTAGTCCCTCAATTGGAAGACGCTTCTATTAATTATGACGTGCTCGAAACAGAAGAGTTTTCTGTCAAAGAAATCTCTCTCACGTGCACAGATGTGTCTCATGTCTTTGTTAAAACTGTATGGACACGTGTATACCACTGTGTCTCCTGGGACTACATTCAGGAGGAACGTAGATTTCCCTGAACTGGAGAGGTCCACGTGGTGCTTGCACAGGCTCACTTGCAGCCAGGTCAGCAGCGCTGTGGCGAGCACCATGGCCCGTGCAATTCCCATCGTGTAATTCATTTGGGGGGAGGTTAATATGAATGTGAATGTGAATATGAATGTCAATGTGGATGTCAATGTGGATGTGCCTCTATGGGGGAGATTCTTCCAGGTTCACGTAGCCTGCAAAGGGGAAAGCAAATCAATGAAGAACACTTCACGGGGGAGGAACGGAGCGCATAGACACGCCTTCTGTGATGGAACTTACGCTGCGGTTTGCAGATTCAGGGGGGTCAGGACAAAGTCAAAAGGGGGAATAACCTCCTGAGTAAGTGTAACAACTCCGCAACGATGCAAACGTCAACGGAGCCAAATAAGTCGAACAAGTCTGAAATTGCAAGGACGTTATAGAAGTCAAGCTGTTCCAGACAGATGAGCATGTTATCGCAAAGTTGTTTAATGGTCTATGGAGGGACGCAGAAACTTTTGCGTTCAGGGGATTTTCCCTGGGATGGGGACGGATTGGTTCAAAATGGGCATTCGTCCAAATGGTGTGTCTTAAAAGGGAATCTCCTTTTTTTTTTTTTTTTTTTGTTCCAACGTTTGATGGTCAATTCGGTTTTTTCGTCTTCTCCTCACTGCTTTCGTTACGTTACGTTACGTTTTGTTGCGTTTTTTTTCTTTTCTTTTTTTTTTTTTTTTTTCCCGCGCTGTTCACTCGCAGATTCGTGGGTTGCCGCCAAAAGGGTCAGTTTTGGACGCACACTGAACATGCATGCATCAGTTTGGACGCCACTTCCAAGGGTTAATCTGTCAGGAGGGGGGGGGACAGACACATGTATATACACACATGTGCTTCACGCATGATGATACACCAATACAAATTACATGCAGCATGATTCTTTCCCTGTCACTCTCCTCATCGCATGCTCATGCGGGGGGAAGGGATCATCATTCTGCTCACCTGAGGGGGACGGGGGCAAAAATCCAAAGTGGGGATGCAAAAGCGAAGTCACGTCCTCGCGAAAAAAAAAAAAATTGCGGAAAACTGTCTGGACTGCTTCTCATACGTTTGGTTCGACCTCCGCAGCAAAGTAATGCGAGATGGGCAAGCAGGTGTGCAGCTTTTTTCTGTTGATTGCGCTTGTCCTCGTCGCTTTCCCTGTTGGTCTGTTTTTCTTTTCTGAACATGTGCAGGTAAAATTGTCGAGTTGCCAATATTCGGTTCTTTGGGGGGGGATCAAAAAAGAAGGAAAGAAAAAAAAAAAAAAAAAAAAAGGACACTAAGGGGAGAGTTAAATTTCGCCGAATGGTTAAAGTGAACCGGGGAGACTCAAGTCGGTTACGCATAAGGTACGCGTTTTGTTCTTTTTGTTCGCTTTGCTCGTCTCGCTTGGCGTGTTCCTTTTCTTCCCACCCGGTTTAGCATGGTGACCCTTTCTGGACATGTCAAATGGGGTGGACGCAAAGTGTGTGTGCTCCGTCTCGCCCCTGTCCCGCGCATCAGAACTCCTTCGCCAATTTGCCACTCGCATAACGGGACCATTGTCCAATTTACTCATCGGCTCACCCCTGCCATTTCGGGTGCATTCCCTTAAAGGCGAGTTTTTCCCCAAATGGATACACACGCTCTCCCACCACCACCCATCGACACAAGACTGCCGTTTCATTTTCCAGAAAAAGAAAAAAAAATTCCATTCAGAAGGTCTCCTGAAAGCATGGTCATAGCGCTGGTATGCGAAGAAAAATTCCCCTTCCGCGATTCATGTAAAAAAAGTCTGAAAAAAAAAAAAAAATTAGCACATTGCCGGGTGGGTAATTCCACACGAGCAAAAAGGTTGTTTTCCTGGAAAGGCTTCAACTTTGTTCTGTTTTTCTTTTTTTTTTTTTTTTTAAATCCCTTACATTGGCGCACGTGGAATTATGTCGTCCGTTTGATAGGTCGGGTGACCAAAGGGAGGATAAAATAAAATAAACGTGCCCATTTAAACGTATGTCCGCACGTGGGGTATGCTCACACATGGTGATACATTCCGATACGCATACGTGCATGCAGGAAGGCAAATAGCCCTTTAATTTTTTTTTTTTTTTTTTCCACCTTTCCTTCATGGGGAGGATGGGAAATGGTGGCATGTCTTGTTGGTTTTGCTAAGACACCTGTCCGATCTGAACAAACACGAGGAAATAAGTAGACACGTGTCTTGTGAGAAAGGGGGGGAGATACACTCCTTTGTTATTTACCATCTGAGACGAATCCATCGTTAGCATGGTGGGATGTCACGTTGGGTGGGCAGCATAAACCAGAAGAGGCTTCTCCCTTGTGGTAAAACCGACGCCAGTGAGGGTCATTAAGGAAGCAGCTCCATCGACCACTCACTCATCCTCCTAACAGACCACACCAGGAACGACTCACCCCCATGCTGAGCGTGTCCCTCCTCCGAGACGTAGAAAAGCGCGCACTGCGGCGCCGGAAGGAGGAGGGATACACGCAGAAGAGCAACCATCCTCCGCAGAAGAATGAAGAAGAACTGAAGGATATTTTAATTGAGTTGCCAAAGTTGCATGAACGAAACGACAAGGAAGTAATCTCCGCTTTGGTGAGGAGTTTCCTGGACAAGAACCCAAAGAGTGTCCTTGCGTATGAGCTGTTCAGTAAGTTCTACGTGAAGATCGGGGATTATAAGTCGGCCCTGAACCTGCTCTATGCTGCCTTGTACCTTGACCAGAAGAATGAGAAACTGGCTAGCTTGCTTAAACTGTGTGAGGAGCGCCAGGTGAGCAAGGAGGCCAGGATCCCCACGAAGTACAAGGAGCGGATCTGCTACCCGGAGAGGCGCAAAGAACTACCCTTCCCCTCGGCGGCCACATTGGATGGTGAAGGAAGCGATGGTAGAAACGATGGTAGAAGCGATCGTAGCAACGTTGGAAGCGACGCTGAAAGCAGTGACAACCAGCCCGAACGTAACAACTTGGTGAAACTCCTCCCGGCAAAGCAGCACATCGCCCTAGCAAAAAGAGACATGGAGCCAGGCGAAGTGGTCCTCCAAGTTAAGCCACTAATACTAACCCAACACATCTTCTGCAACAGCTATGTCTACCCAACCTGTTACCACTGCTTGAAAGAAAGAAACCTCTCCAACAAATGCTACCAATGTCCCGTAAATCCACACACATGCACACACATCTTCTGCAGTTGGAAATGTTTGGCACAAAATATGAAGGTACACAAGGAGGAGTGTCCTATCCTTCCAATCATTTCCGCTGCTGCGAAAGAAGCAAAGCTGATGCTTCATGTGGTACTTCACATATTTCGTGTCCTCATTAAAGTGAGGATTGACAAAGAATACAAAGACAAGGAGCAACAAATTCTAAAGGACCTCTTCTTAAATGAGTCCTTTTACCAAGTGGTTAAGGCGAATCAAGTTGAGCTATTCAATTCATTTAACACCTTAGCTAATCGGATTATTTTAGAGTTCCCTTCGTCTTTTTATCTCCACTTGAAACAGAAGGAGCTTGTTGAATTTATGCTCATCGTATGGCAATACTCTCTCTCCGTTAAGTATTACTCTCCCTCCTCCATTATTAAGCAAGTCAACCCTGAAACGACCTTTGGGTTAGTTTTCTCCCCCGAGGTGGCTAAACTGCATCACAGCTGTGTTCCAACTTGCTCCTTCCATTACGACGAGGAAGGACTTATAACCATCAGATCTATTTGTAATATACCGCAAGGAGGTAAACTGTGCATAAGCATTTTATCGGACCAGTATGTACCCCTCAGTGTTAGAAAGAGCTTCCGAGGAATGGCTCGTCTTTTCAGTTGTGGGTGCATTAGGTGCACCGACTCAACGGAAAATAATTTGCACCTTAGGAGTATGAAGTGTCCTAGGTGCGTCCAAGGTTATATCTACCCGATGAAGACGGAGGCGCTGATTGAGGCGCTCAACATGGAGGGGGGACCAAATCATCGCAATTGTGACAAGGGAGACGAAGTCGGTAAAAAAAAACTAGCCAATAATGGAAAGGATACGGTCAAAGAGGTGACACGCAAACTGGGGGGAGATGCAGAACGGTGGTTGTGCTCAAACTGCGGGAAGCTGTCCCTCCAGGGGAATAAGCGTTGCGTGCGTCTGGAGAGAAGTATCTACACCCAGTACCAAGAAGCGGAGGAGAAATACATGCAGGGGGACATCATCCAGGCGAAGAAGAAGCTCCTACAGATACACAACGAAGTGCAGTACCTACTGCACCCGAATCATCATATCCTGTTTAACGTGCACACCTTACTAGCAGGATTGATGAGACACGATCATAACAGACAATTGCACGAGTCACTAATCTTCCTTCGCAAGGCAGTTATAGCGGCGGAAAATGTCCTCCCTGTATGCTCACTGGAGAAGGTCCACCTGTATGCACATCTGGCTCACTACACCTTCGACTACTCTAACCACTGCAAGCTGTACATGAAGGAAGGGGGGATAGATGCAGAATCCGTGATAGAACCCATTTTTGCGTCTATCTGGAATGCAGCCGTAACAACGGGGTATAACTCAACCCTGACTATTGCGCTAATCCAACAAATGAGGAACTATGCCACCTGCTTCAATGTGTACAGTCCCTACAAGGAGATGGAGTTCTACCTTAACAAGAAGGAAGAGTTCAGTCACTTCTACCACCATGTGACGCAGAAAAAAAACGAGTCGTACAGGCAAATTAGAAAAATAATGAAGGAGGATCCGTTCTACCCGATCTATATGGCATGCCAATGTTTCGACCTGGACTATGAGAGGGAAAATTATGTGGCGCACATTTTCAAGCTGTTTAAGCACATGCAATACGTCGGAAATGGACAAAACGCACTCTCCATTGCGGCATCTTTTGGGAACGTAAAACTGGTAAAGCTTCTCCTAAGGATGGGTTATTCTCCCTTTTCGAAGAATGAACTACATATGAATGCTCTTCTACACATGGCTAGTTCTTTCCTTCCATCGGAGGATCAGAATCTTTACTCCAATTACATCCCCATTTTGTTACAAGAGATAGAATCACAAAAAGTGCAGCTGGACAACTTCGAAGGTGAATACGCCAACCTGTTGAATGGGGAGGACAAACCAAATCGTCGAGGGGGTGCCACATTAATGCCTACGCAAGACCGATACGCTAATTCGCACCACTACACAAACGACATAGAGAGACCCTTCCCCTTCGGGGATCTCCTCCAGGACGAGGAGTTCACCTACGGACCAGCTAGCAGCAGGTTAGACAACAACCAGAAAATTATCCTCACCATTCTTCTAAAACATTTGGATGCGAAGCAGATGTATAAGAGGAGGAAGTACAGGGAAAAGCTCAGACTCAACGAACGCGTTAACCTCGCCGCTGTGGGAAGACGCCGCAAGGACGTAACGCATAAACCATATGGAGTGCACAATTCACACGCGTTACTCTCTGATCCACCCTCCAACTACGTCACTACTACCAACAAGAGGGGAAAATCCAATCAGGAAGAAGTAAAAAAAGGAGCAGAAGAGAGGAGCATCCTCCACACAGGCATACGAACCGACCGTCACACGGTTAATCATCGTAGAAGGAGACAACCCGTCGGAAGTGAAGAAGATGTAGACATGGATTCATCAAAAAGTGATAACCTTAAGGAGAAAAAAAAAAAAAAAAAAAAAAATTTTTTGAATAATACAAGGGGGAGAAACAACTCAGATGAAAGTTGTACCTCCCCCATGTGCAGCAGCTTCGATTCTGGGAAGTCAGACGACGTCCTAAACAACAAGGTGAAACATTACTATGTGCAGAAAATTCTCACAAAGTCTATTTCGCATAAATTGCTAGGTTTGAACAATGCACTTCACTACGCATGCACGAGGGGGAAAAGGAAGCTAGCGAAACAGCTCATGATCTGCGGTGTGCCAGTAAAGCTAATGAACAGTGAAGGCAGCACAGCTTTGCACATGGCGTCATTAAGCGGGCACAACGAAATTGTAAAGACCCTACTAGAGTATCACACTGAAGTCGATGCAATGACGTTCCATGGGGAAACTCCACTCATGTTAGCTGCATACGGTTTGCACCTCCAGGTGGTAAAGACGTTGGTGGCATACGGCGCACAAGTTGTTCTAAAAAACAATGATAACGTTACTGTGTTGCATTGCCTGGTACAAGGACTGCTGCGGACACATACAATTTACTACGACCACAGAGCATATCACAACGATCTAGTATCTGCCCCTGTTGGGGGACCATTCATGAAGAGAGCCACTTGCAAAGGATTGTCTAGTCGAAGCAGTCACCATCTCACTGCACACATACCCATTGTAGAGGACCTACCAAGCGACCTTCTACTTCTTCCGTTTAAATTACTGCATAGAATTAAGAAGGGCATCACGATACTTAAACTTCTAGTAATGCACTGTCCCTTGTATTTGTATGAAGTGAAAGACATAAATGGATACAATCCTTTTGAGATGCTGAAGGCTGCTTGGAGGAAGGTCTGTGAGAGACGCATATGCATGTTGGCCAACGCCGACCTCAGGTTGTCTGCCTTTACTGACCACCAGAAGAATATCGTCTCTCAGGGGTGGACCCTCATCACGGCACTGGTAAATATGATGCTGTCCATTTTACGCCCCGATCGGTCAGTGCTCACCTCCATCTATGCGAATTTCCTTGGGGGGGAGGTCATACCACAGGTAGGGGCAACCAAGCAGGGGGAGACTTCCCCAACTGGGGAGGAGAAAACACAACCTGGAGGGACAACACAACAGGGGGGGACTACCCCAAATGGGGAGGAAAGTTCCCCCCCGAAGGAGCCCACTGCCAAGATGAACCCCCCCACGGAACCCAAATCTGCCACGAGCGAAAAGGCAACAATCGTCCCGAAAAAAATGTGGCCCAAGAAGGCAAAGCTGCCCCCCCCTCCGAAGAAGCAGTAGATATTGCAAAGGAAGAAATGGTATAAGGGTCAACGTAACCTTAGACGGACAGATCGTGTCATCTGTTAGTGAAAAAAAAAAAAAAAATAATAATAATAATAAAAGGATGCCTTTAAAGAGACCCCTCCGTCACCTTGCCACACTTGTGTGCTCACCTTGGGTATCCATTTTTGCTTCCCATACGGGGACTCATACATGTAAATGTAAGAGGGGAGAGAAACCCATTACGCTTACCCATTCTACCTGCGCGCCATTGTGCGGATTATATGTCGTGCACCACTTGGATTGTTTTTATTCTTTAGAGAAGAGAGCGCGGCTAGGAGCGACAAAGAGGTTTCCCAAAAGGACGTAAAAAAAAAAAAAAAAAAAAAAATGTTGCGCAGATTTAAAAGGACGCTGATTTGATAAGGACAAATGGGCAACGGAGGAGCGGCACGAAGAAGCAGCTCAAAGAAGCAGCGCTAAGAAGCACACCCGCACGTCACACCGCGTACTCTCACTGGACCTTCTTCTCCCCCTCCTCCAGCTCGTCCACCCGCGTCAAAATGTCTTCCGTCTTCCCACTCGCAACGAAGTGAATAAACATTTTTCCCATGAGGACAAACCAGTATGCATTCATTAGCAAAATAACCAGCAACAGAAATGTTAGCCACACGCAAGCTTCGTACCCAATGAGGGGGTCAAGCATGTGGAGGTTTCTATGCACTGGTAGTATACACCTCTTGGCGAAAATATACAGGCGGAGGAATCCCCAGCTTGTGAAGAGGATGCAGAAGGAGCTGACCGTCACGACTTTGTGTCTCGTGTCGACAAAGACGCGGCACCTGCGGGGGCGGTGTGAAATGGACGTACTGTGGTGTAAAATAGACATAGTGTGGTGTGAAATGGACGTACTGTGGTGTAGAATGAACGTAGTGTGGTGTAGTAGTGTTGTGTAGTTCGCTGCATAGCACGAGCAGCGTTCCCCCCCCCTTCCTTACGCGGACGAGAAAACCTCGCATATGTCATGGCAGAGCATGATGATGGACCCAACTCGAAGGAAGTTCTGGCCGTAGGAAAAGTAAACCAGGATAACTGCACACAGGTGTTGCAGGAAGTTCTCACAAAAATCCGGCAGCTTCTCAGCCATGAGTAGAGAATACACAGATGTGAGGAGATACCCTCCATTTAGGAAGTAATACAGGTGTATAAGACTGGACGTTTTCTGGTTGGGGTAGCCTACGGGGGGAAAGAAAAAAAAAATATTTCACTTTGGTGCCGCTCTCCATGCATACACACGTGCACACATGCACACTTGCACCACACGTAGCTGCTTCTTTTCGTGATGCCTGCACCTATACCTGCAAAGTAATCGCTGAGCTTGCCCTGGCCGCCCATTTCGTGGGGGAAGAACGTCTGGCCCCTCAGCGCAACAAAACCAAGTGCACTAATTAGGGTGAAGTAAAACAGGTTGAAAAACATCAGGTTGAACCTGGCTACCTTGATCTTCCGTATGCGTTCGCTCCATTTCCTGAGGGGGAAAACGCGAGGGAGACGCATTAGAATTGGTTGCGGGTTGCGCTAGTTGGCAACCACGTGAAGTGCACACACGCTACGCAGATGCGATGTGCAGATGCGATGCGGCAGTTGGTAAGTTGGGGCCTACTTGCGGGGGATCCAGCGCTCACCCAGCGGGTGTGAAACCCTGTGCATCAACCACTTGGCAACCAAAGTCAGGCAAGCGCTAACAATGAAAAATAAAAAGTAACACGGCCTCGGGACTATGTACTTGTCGTGGTAAAATATCTCCATGTCCCTTTGGATGCTCTTAAAGCAAAAGTGGGAACACAGTTTGCTCAGTGCACCCTTCACCCAGGGCACCAGGGTCCCATTTTGCAGCTTCCTGCGCATCTCATGTAGGGGACATATTTGCTGCACTGTGAAGAGGATGACTACGACCAGCAGGAATTTAAAAACTGTGTCCAGTTTCATCCTCCGATTTGGGTGTGCTTAGGAGAGCAGCTCGGGTAGCGCTGCGGGTAGTAGTGCGGACAGTCGTGATTGTGTCGGTGAGTGTACCAGTTGACCGCAGCTTTGTTCCCCCCTTTCTTCTGTGCACACCCGTGGGGCAAACTTACAAAAGCATTTGCACGCACGTGTAGCATGTAGTTGCTCCTGCGGAGGGGCGCTTTATCTGCACGAATTCGAAAATGACCCGCTCAAATGCTACTAAGACAGGCAACGCAAGAAAGACTTCCTACCCCCTAAGTGATCTCTACAGACACACAAATTATAGGCACCCCCCACGTGCACGCTTAACTGTTCAGCAAAAATATGCTTGTAAAGGAAAAGTTCCCCTTGGTAAAACACGTAACAGTGAAATGGACGCGTAAGCAAGAACAAGATGGTGCATGGAAGGGTTAACAAGGGCCTCTTCACAACAAGCGAGAGGTACAAAATGGTTTATTTCTGCGCGGAAAGGTTCGCATGTACCTATGTAAGCATCGTCGAGTGTGCAATGTTCTACACGCGTTTATACTTAATACCTATGTGCATAAGTGCCATGCTAAGGGGAAAATAAAAAAAAAAAAGGAAACGGAAAAAAAGGAAAAGGCTTATCAGAAAGGTGCCAAAAGGTAGCCCTTCCAAAGGGAATGTATGTTTTTTTTTTTTTTCATCCATAGCTGACAGCGCAGGGAGAGGCATACCGTTCTGTTTTCATAACACCGACTTGAGGACGGGGGAAAAAAAAAAAAGTGGAAAAAACAGCAAAGCGTAGGAACACACGTAGAACGACCTACTTATGCATGTAGTTCGTAAAAATGAAGCAAAGTTTACCAGCTTAAACGTGCTCACAGTTCTGCGATAAGGGATTGCCTGGGCCAATTCTCCCCAAGTGCCATAACAACCAGGATTAACATTTGAGGACCCCCATTCAGCGTGCAAACTACAGTGGTTTGTATATTTTTCCCTTGCCAAAGTTAATGTGAATAATGAGCTACGTAGAGGACAGCGGTATATTCATATCTGTGTGTGTGTGTGTGAAGGAGGAGTGATGCCCCCTTTTACGCTGACACACACGTGGAAACAAATTTAAAGGAGTGAAATGGACACGCTGTTGCATTCACCATCTGTGCATTTTTCCCACTGGGGGTTAAAGTGATGACGTCGTAACTGTGCACAAATTTAAACCGCTCATACTTGGGCGTGTATCACCTTTGCAATCTCCTGTGAAGAGGCCAACTTGGTGAACGTACCACATTTGCTTGGTCACGCGGAAGAAGCGTTTTTGCCTGAACAGGTCAGGTGAAATGTGAAGAAGTTTCGTCCACCCAGAATTATCGTTACGTGTTTGTTGTCGAAAATGGAGAAGCGACCGTGAACAGATAGAAGAGTTGCTTCCCCTCCAGGTGGTTTACGTAGCAGCACCCTTCCTGCGTGAATTGCCTCGTCCTCATATTCCCCCCAAAAGGGTCGCATAAGTCGAGGTGATCAACACAGCTAGCTATTTCAAATGGATAATTTTTTTTTTTTTTTTTTTTTTTAAAATAATTATACACACAAGGGGGGACAAATATCTCCTTAATGCATTCCTCCTTTTAAAGGCGACCCTATCCACCACCCTGAGGGGACAATCCACTCTCCCTTTTACACACTTACTTGCTTCCCCCCCGGAAGGAACAAAATGGGACAGGAGCGTACGTACATTTGGAGCGTTTTTACGAAGCGAAGTGTTGGCAAATTTGAAGGTCCCACTTTGGGGGTACACACATATGGGGGTGAAAAAATGAGCGACTAAACCATTTGGAAATAATACACTCCCATGTGAAGGGGCACGTTCTCCCCTTTGCGCTTCTTTGCTTCGCTTTGCTTTGCTTTATTTATTTTCTTTTTACATGTGCTGGAGCCAAATGGAGTGCTTGACCCCACTCCACAGCATTCACGGGGGACCACAATTTCGTCATTTCAAAAAAAAAAAAAAAAAAAAAACACTTTTCAACACGGCACGAGCGAGGGAAAAAGCAAAGACGTAGTAAGCAACCTCTGTAACTGTTGCTGAAAAAAGGGAGAGGCATCCATTTTAGAACTTTGCCTGTGCTACTTTACGCACACCAACTGGGTAGCCAACCTGCTAGACGTTCATGGCAAATCCATTGGGACCCCCGCGTTCACGCAGTTTGTGTGTGTAACTGTAGGAATTCTCATGCGGGGGGGAAAAATAAAAATGGAAGGGGGAGCCGCAAAATGGTGAAGAGGTACCAGCAAATGGCCAATTGTGGAAAGCACAAATGTTTGTGCAAATAACTAATGCTTCCTGGTTCCCTCTCAAAAGGTGTACGGTCCATATTTTGTAAAAAAAAAAATAAATAATAAATAAAAGTTTCCTCCGTGTTAACATTATTTTCCCGCGTTGTATTACGTTTTCACCCAGAATGAACAGACTAGCGCTGCGGTGGCGGGGGGAGGGTTGCTCCCTCGCACACCCATGTGCAACAATCTTCTTTGGGGCACTTCCCTTGAGATCAACAAGCCGTGCATGACCACCCTGAATGGGCTTGCATTTTTTTAAGCACGCCCATTCGCACAGTTCTGGGGTGAGCCCCTCGACTAGGATATATTTTGTGCGCGTACGTATGTGTATGTGCCCACCCCGCGTGCTTTTGTTTATCCTCTCGAGGGAAAGGTTCTTGGGGGGTCGAACTTCTTCCCCTGTAGAGAGCTCCCTCTGTGCGCGCTCCTATACTTTCACATAGAACCCTTGCTGCGGTCGGGCGGGGGCAGCGTCGAGATAGAAGAAGGAGTGAAAATGTTTGCGGAAGAGGTGGAGAAAGCGCTGTCGTTAGTGACCAGGTGAGAGCGGCAACGATGCATCATGTGATGGCATGGCGGAGCAGAGCGCAATAGGAAGAAAAACCAGTAGTAACAGCAGTAACAGCAGTAACAGTAATAACAGTAGTAACAGTAGTAACAGTAGCGACAGTGGCGACCGCAGCGGCAGTTGTCACCGTTAGAGTTGCTCGTGTGTGCAAACTGTTCGGCTCTTCCATTTTCAGTCGCTTTTTTTTTTTTTTTTTTTTTTTTTTTCTTCCCTGTGCATTCTTCTACGCCATGATGTCAGCACTGAACGGGGGGGCAACGCTTTCAGGTTCAGCCCCAGGCGGGTTTTTCCCCGCGTGCACTTGTAATCCCGCATTGGGCAGTACAACCTCACAGGAATATATACTATACGTACCACGTATATATAGGCGGGGTACACCACCCCTATACGTCATAAATGAGGTGCACGTTGCGCGAGCCTTTGTTGGAACGCTCTCCGCCCTAGCGCTATCGGCTCATCTACGGAGCAAAAAGCGCCGTGGGGGCAAAGGAAGAGGGAGGCATATTTTTTTTCACCCCTACGAACAATCACAGCATTTTTCAGAGGCACCACACCGGCCCATCGTTACTACAAGGCACTACATACAACGCGCCAAAAATACACGCCCCGCTGAAAGTAGGTTCATCTTCGTGCATCCCTAGTTGGATCATTCTGTGCGTCATTTTTTTGACTTATTTTTCGGCTTATTTTTTCGGCTTATTTTTTCACCCCATTTTAACATTTTTTTTTTTTACCCCATTTTTTTACTCCATTTTTTTGCTACATTTTTTAAATACATATTTTACTTGCATTTTTTTACCCCTTTTTTTTACCCCCTTTTTTACCCCGTCGTACACGTCCATACTGCGCTGGTGTATATCTTCACCCGTTCGTTGATGCGCGCGTGTGGCCTCACAGACTGTTCTACAGAACGTAGCACAGTAGGGAGGTGAACACGTAACCACGTGACCTTGTCATTACGTCACCGCGTCAGCACGTTAGTACTTGAGTGCTTGATCGCCCAAGCCACCAACTCGGAGCAGTCATTTGGGTTGCCTGCCTCCCCGGGGGAACTACTCCTACCGTGTCGTGCTCCGCAGTTCGCGTAACATTAGTAGTATTGCTACCACTTGCCAACGCTTCGTACCCTCCCAAAATGAAAGACAACACGAAAAATGAGTATGGAACTTTTCCGATAATGATCAACGAGGGTCACTCGGACCAAGTGGGCGATAAGAAATTCCTAAGTGGAGGCATCTACCATACGATTCTGGAGAGAGCCAAGTTGCTGTGTCTGTTCCTAACATGGTACGCCCTAAATATCCTATACAACGTGGACAACAAAATAGCGCTAAACATGACAAAGCTTCCCTGGTTTATCAGCTCAGTACAATTATTCACCGGATGGATATTCATTTGTATCTATTGGCTGACTGGCTATAAGAAGATTCCCAGAATATATACCTTAGACTTGTTTTTAAAAAACATAGGGATCCAGAGTTTCTGTCACATTATGGTTCACTTTGGTGCCGTGGTTTCCATGTCCTGCACCACGGTATCCTTCACACACGTGGTGAAAGCATGTGAACCCGTTTTTACAGCCCTACTCTCCATCCTCCTACTAAAACAGTATATGAAAATAAGTAAATACTTAACGTTGCTGATCATTGTTGGAGGAGTTATCTGTGCATCTGTAAAGGAGATCCACTTCACGTGGTTGTCCTTCTGGTGTGCTACCATATCAAATCTGGGATCCTCCATGAGGTCTATATACGCCAAGAAAATGATGACACAGAAGTCTCTAATTGGAGAAAACCTGAACGCTTCCAACATCTATTCGATGATTACCATTTGTTCAGCTCTCATGTCTCTACCCCTAGTAATAGTCTTCGAGGGAAAGTCCGCATACAACTTTGTCACCAACTACCAGAATACAACTCTAAGTAATTACACCTACCAGGAGATAATAACTAAGATTTTTCTTAGCGGTATTTGGTACTACCTGAACAATGAAGTTGCTTTTATGTGTCTCGAGAAAGTGAACCAAGTCACTCACGCTGTGGCCAACTGTATTAAGCGTGTCGTCATTATTGTTTCTTCTATTATTATTTTCCAGACCCAGATCACCTTGCTCGGTGCCCTCGGTTCTGCCGTTGCGATCACGGGCGCCTTCCTCTACTCCGTCATCTAACGGGCAGCCACCGTGTAAGCCACCATGGTAGCAATACTAGTAGGCGCCCAGCGTGAACGTGGAGGTAAGCCGAAGCGTGTTGTGGTGATGCATCCTCCGGTTGCACAGCCTTGCGGGGGGAGAGCACTTCCTTGATATGGATGACGAAACAGGCGGACAGACGGAGATCTCACAACGGCCGCAACATCTGTAGCAACCACCACGCAGTAAGACCGGCACAGTGGGGACGGAACTTCTGCGAGATGACGCAAGACCGTTCCCCAAAATTCAGCACGTGCCAGCGAACCCACCTTTGCATTACGTGCGTGTATATGTGCCCACCACGTCGATCATTTTATTTTTTTTTGGCTGTTTCTACAAAATTGGCAAATTTTTATAATCCCCCCCTTTTTGTGACCCTTTTTTTACTAGCTATTTTATCATTTCCTTTTTTTACCCCCTTTTAATTTGTCCCATTGCCTGCGCTCCTCGAACGGACGTCTGTGGCGAGGGGGGGTGCGTCCCTCTGCGTATCACCATTATTATAATAATTATTTATAAATATTATTATTTATTTTTTTATTATTTTTTATTTTATTTTATTTTTTTTGAGCCCGCCACCGCTGGTTAGTCGAGCGGGCACTTGCGCGCAGAACCCATTTGTAGAGACCACCCAAACAGACATGCACATGCTTCGGCATCTGTTCAACCACCCACCTCACTTTGCAGTTATCTACGGTAGGTAGTTTTTCTTTTCTAACTCGTCCAATTGATCAGGTTTATTTAAAGGGATGGTAGTCACTGCTCAGTTGTAATACGCACGAACTGGAAAAGAATTGTCTGAGAAGGGAGAGGGGTGTGCTTAGCCATATCCGAGTCCTTCCCGTTAAGGTCCTTCTTTTTTCCCTACCTGTAGAATTCCCACTCGGGGAACTAATAATAATGTAGTTTTGGTATGTTCGAAAAGTTGTGGCGTCATTTGGGAGGGCGAAGTGATGAATCCCTGTTCACCCATTTTGAGAGCCATCCCGCGCATCCCCCGCGATTTAGCACTTTTTCAAAAAAAAAAAAAAAAATACGTAGCTTCTCCTCCTGTAGACACGCCTCTCCAGAGACGCGCATTTTATTTTATTTTTTTTTTTCGCGAAGGGAAGGCAAATTGAGGGTATGGTAGAAGTGCATCTCGATAAGGTGCTGCCAATAAGCCACACCTCGCACAGCAGAGAGTCGCTCTCCCACGTGCGTATGTATGCAGACCGATAAGTGGACAGTAGCAGGCACTCCCTCACTAACTTATTGTCTCATCAGTAGTGTGCTTTCTTCTCCTTCCGGTTCGTCCCTTTTTGCCTCTCCGCATATCTACTGCCCACCATGTACCGGAATAAATACCAGCCGAACATCTTGTCCCTCCTGCTGAGCGCGGGGTAAGGAATCGTCCCGGTGCAGCAAAACTGTTTGGGAGAGCAAACGGTGTAGAGGCACCGCTCCCACCACCACACATGCAGATGCAAATGCAGATGCATATGAGTATGCCCCCCCCCACTGCAGCTCCAAACCACTGGACCTATGGAAGACAAGGACGAAGAAGGGGTGTGTCCGGAAAGTTTTGGACGACACCATCAAGCTAAGTGCCATTGAAATAATGTCAGAAAATACGTCCGACTCGTATATCTACACGGCCCCGGAAAAGTTTTCCTCCCTGGGTATTAGCCTGCCCTTTATCGTCCTCATCGTGAAAAATGTAAGGCGCGAAACAGCGTTACCAGGAGAGTAGGGTTGACCCTGCATTGTCTGCTTTGCTAAGTCACTCTCTCATATCGTGCCTGTCGTACCTGTTGCACCTTTCGCACATTTGGCATCCCCCCCCACCTCAGATGAACAAATACTTTTCCTTCCGCATAAGCATAATGGACGACAAGAAATGCAGGAGGACTTTTCGCATTTCCAATTTTCAGGTGGGTTGCCCATACGACGGGGCACGCACCGAGGTTGTCCCCCTATAAGGGCGCTGCTACATACCCTATACGGTGTTACATGCGGAACGGTAACGCACCCGCCCTGCAGACCGTGACGAGACTGTCGAACAAGTGGTGCACCATGCCGATGATCCTGAACGAAGGCTGGAACATAATTCAAATAAACCTCCAGGAGTACACAGAAAAAGCTTTTCGAACAAAGTATAAGGAGACCATCGAAGTACAGATAAATGCCAGCATACGAATCAGGTGCATCTACTTTTGTGACAAACTTTACAACAATGAAGACCTGAAGGACGAATACAAAATATTCTGCAAAAAAAAAGAGAAGGTGAAATACATTCCCCCGCAATGCTTAAACAAGCCTTTAAAAAAAATGACAATCAAAAGCGTCGTCACCGGGGGAGGGAAAAACTCACCCACTGACGCCCAGCAGAACGAAACAACGGAAGATGCTTCCACCAACGAGAATTCAAAACAAGCAGATGTAGAACCCACTAGTGAGAAGAACCCCCAAGGTGCAGACATGACTGAGGGGATTGAATTATACGAGGAGAGTACTGACGACCCCTTTTTTGGTGACAAAATTGACGGGGAGGGCACCTCTCTGGCGCAGGTCATCGGGGGGGAAGCACCCACCGAAGCGGTAAACGAGACGGCAGACAACGCAACAAACGAGACGGTAGACGATGCAACAGACAACGCAACGAACGACGCAGTAAATGACCCGCACGTGGATGGGGACGACGCCGAAGAGGCCGAACTGCTGGCCCACATCAAGACGCTCGAAATGGACGACGCCAACGTGCTCTACGAGGACGTCAACTACGAGACGTACAACAATGACGACAACTGACGTGCGGACGTAACTGGAAACGGCGCCACCCTCGAGTCGGTAAAAACGAAAAAAAAAGGAACGACACGACAAACGAACGATACGACAGACGAATGACAAAACAAACAGACACAACAAGGAACGCACTGCCGGCTAGTACAGGTCGATGACCAAGTCGTGCAGCAAGTGCACAAAGCGGAGAGCGCGGAGCGAGCACAGGCTCTCCCTATTATACGGAAAAAGTCCATACGAAATGAAGGGGGAGAGACTATACATTCGCTGAATGTCCCTGCCCCGGAACGTCTGCACGTGCAGGACTTTGCGCTCCTCTCCTCCCACGAGCACCAAGCTAAGCTTCAGCGCGTTTTCAATGTCGAAGAATATTTCCAGGGAGAGTAAATCCACCACGGGCAGTAACATCTCACTCAGGTTGTCCAACACACCATCCTGAAGTAGCCTCTTCACCGAATACACATGAACAGTGGACGTATTGCAAAAGGAAAAAAAGTTACTCCTCTCTCGTCTGCGAGAATTTTTATCCATTTTCATTTTTACGAAAAATAAATTTTTTCCAAAGAGACTAGCATGAACAAGTATGGGTCTCTCAATGAACAACTTCGAAACGAAGATCAACGCCCTCTTCACAGTGTCTATATTTTTCCTCACTTCATTTTGGTGCATAAAAATTAGCTCCTCAATTTTACCTTGCCGTTCATGTAACTTTCGCAAAAAATTCAGGTGTTTTTTTTTTTTTAAAATATCCAGGCAAATTTGTACTGCGATGTTTCTCCACTTTAGGAAGAAAAAGGAGTTGCCATCGTTGCCACGTTGGGAGATAAAAAAGCGTTCGAAGGGTTGTTCCGCTTGTTCTGTTCGTCCCGCTTGTCCCGCTTGCCCTGCATGGTTCAGTTTAAATTTGTGCGTATACAAATTCGGCGGGATGTTCTCCTGATGACTTACGTGCACCATTTCGTTGGACATAAAAATGTCTAACGCTTTGTCTATGAGGCCTACTAAATTTGCCTCTTTCTGCTGAGCCAGGGAAAGGAAATTCGCTCTGAGTGCCTTCAATTTGGCTAACAACGTGGAGGTGTCTATGCATGGTTCGAGGAGGGGACACCCTCGTAGACACTCACTAACGATATACACTTCATCACTTGGCTGCTTGTACTCCTGGATGATGGAGAAAAGATATTCCCTATTTCGTATGCGTGTCTTCTTCCGGTAGCACATGGACTGTGGCATGGGGATCCTCGTAAATTCACAAATGCTCATGTTCTTCTCCTCTAATAGGAAGCGTGTGTCAAGCTGGATGTTATACACCAGCTTGCACTGTGCGAACAAATCAATTTGGGTCTCCGAGAAAATGAGGCGCCGCTCATGTTGGGTCTTCGTTTGCGGTTGCACAGGCTGCACAGGTTGTACAGATTGCATGGGCTGCACAGATTGCTGATGCCGCTTCTCCTTCTTCCCCCTTGTCATAAACCTGAGGAGGAAGTTCCCACTCTGCTTGGCCTTGCGCTCTCGGGGCGCTGCATCGTTGGCGGGCATTTTGCGGGTCACTTCGCTTGGCAGGTCGTCTCTGATGTTGCCTGCCGTTCCTTCCACGTTGCGTCCTGTTTGCGCTGCGTTGTTTTCTACGTTGCTTCGCACGTTTCCCCCCCCTTGCCAGGAGAAGAACTCGTTCACGATCTCCACTGCGGGGTCATCAAAGGACAGACACAGATAATTCTGGAATCGAAAAAACAGATTGAACAAATGGCACAGCTGGAAGACCTTCAAGTATACATAGCAAGGTCTGAAGCTCAGGTGGTAACTGAACAGATTAATATACGCGGTGAGGTAAACGTCTTCCTTCGTCCTGCAGAGCATGTTAGTCACTGTAACCATGGAGCAGAAGGTTCTTTCAAGGATGAATTTCACGGAGACAAAACTTTCCCTAAGATTGTACCTCGACAAGCAGTCATATCTGTTTATACAAAAAACCTCCAACATAGATGATACCCTTTTACACAAATTCGTGACGTGGGGGGGAATAACGGGGAAGTAGAACTTTTCTGCCAGCTTATCTACATTCCCTAACATTGGATGCAAGATACCCATGAGCAGCAAATGATAAAAGGGTACATACACAAAGTGCTCCCCACTGAAATAGAAGATCCTATTTTGTGAGAGGTTCTCACTGTAGCTGTTCATCTCGCATAGAGATAGATGCTTAAACAGATTTTTTACAACTGTTTGAAAAATTTCTGGAAAAATCATTTTTTCGAACAGCTTGCATAACTCTCTGAAGACGTGCACCATATCTACTTCTACTAGGACATTTTTTTGGCTAGCTGGCGTGGGTTCATTTAGGTTCTGCCCCGTTGGCGGGGGGACTACTCCTTGCGGATGATCAATAAGTTTTCCCCCCAAGTGGCTATACTGAACGGGTTTCAACTCGCTATACATGTTAATGGGTAAATTGAGTGGGTCTGTCTTCTCTGAAAGCTTTCCCTTCATGAAGGCCGCAAACTCCTTGTCTAGCGGGTCGTTCGCTTCGTCGATGAAGCGGTTTTGCGGGGGGGCACTCACCGTTTGTCTCTTCGGCGGAACAGTATTGAGTGACGCCCGAGCGAGTGCATCCCGGTTGATCGAAGCAGGGGGGAGGGAGTCACCAGTGAATCCATCCCCTGTGGTGGGTTCCATTATTGGAGAAGAATCCAAAACGAGTGGTGCTGCCCCCTTTGCCAATTGTGCGTTTTCCCCCCCAGGGACACAACGTGACAGAGAGTCGAGCAACCTCACGAACGAGTTAGCGTTGCCCATGTCGGCTAGACACCGTGCGAAGCCTGCCAGTATTTCGTTCTTTAGGAATAGCATCCTGATGAGGAGGAAAAAAATGGAGGTGTCTTCCCTGAACAGGGCCTCCACGTGTAAGCAGTTGTCTATCTCCTCCACACCAAGCTTGATGAGAAAAATTGTAAAGATGGTTCGAACGCGTTCGTCTCGTAGGTCGTGGTAGAGGTCGAAAATGAAGGAGCAGAGGATGCGGGTGCTGCTGAGGTAGAAGTTGCGTTTGTCTTGGGGGGCACGGCGGTCACCCCGGTCAGGCTGCTCAGGCAGGTTAGGCTGCTTCTCCAACTGCTTGTAGTCTTGGCTGACTTCCCCTTGCCCACCATACTCATAAGCGTGATATGCGTAGGCCGCACTGCCGTACTTCACATTCTTGCAATTATGAATCCGGCAGAGAATAACCAGATACAGTGGCTGCTGCTGAAGGATGTATACGAATCGTTGTAGTTTCTCCCTGTTGCAATCTAACAACTGTGTGTGTTGGGAGAACATAATGGAAGGACGCTCCTCTTTTAGGAAGACTACATTTGAGAGGACGTAGTGTTGGTAAGTCAGAAGCAATTCGTTGTATTTCCTCTCTTGAGAATGCAAATTTAGGAGAACCTCCATATGTTTCGTGTAGATGTCTATTAGGTCTCTCTCGAAAGAACGCACATACTGTATACTGTTGGTGTATCTCTCCTTCTTTAGTAGCATCTGTATTGCATCCCAGTTTAGCAGATGTGGCATGACCTGTATTCGTTTTATCATATTTTCCACTTCTTCTTCCTGGTAGGGGGAAGCACAAATGAGGTCGTCCTCGAACTGCGTCCGTTTCAGAACTCTCCTCCTTACCAGTTCTACTTCGTCTGCCAAGCCGCCACCATAGGTTGGATGGAGCGGCCCCCCTAGAAGACCCTGCTCTGCTTCTACATCGCTGTCGTTGTCTCCGCCTGGCTCTGCTTCCTCATACGTCACCCAGCTTTTGACCACCTTCTTCGGTTGCTTCAAATGAGTTGCGTTTGTCACCCCTATGCCTAGATGACAGTTGGAGGTATACCCCCATGCGAAAAGATCGTAGGTTCCTTCCAACTGCACGAAGGTTGCGTTCTTAAATGAGTATGCTGTTTCTATGTTTCTATCTCTCATAAAGTAGGGAATCAGTTTGGGTCTCCCACGTATGCTTGTCTCCTTCACGTCATGCAGTATCTGCATGTGTGTGTTGTCACCCAATCCGAAAAGCTTATTGTCATACGTGTGGAACAGAACGTGTTTGTCCTTCCCACCGATGATATGCTTGACGTTACTTATCTGCGAATACAACATTGGTACTTCGGAAGACACTTCATTTTTTATGAACTCCCCCCATAGGTAGATGAACCCATCCATGGAGAGTACCATACTGTAGGTCGCTCCTGCAACCATTTCTTTGACGTAGATGCTGGGATCTATGTAAACCTTCCTCGGCGAACTGACCATGTAACTTGTACCGACATCCGTTAGACCTAACTTCCCACTAATTGCACTACCACATACGTACAACTCATTCGAATTGGTTAATATTAACGTGTGACTATTCCCTAGGGAACATCTGTGTACCTTGTTCGTTAGGTTAATTCTTCTTGGAAGGAGTATGGCCCCCTGTGTGTAGTCCGCCCCTAGTCCTACCTTCCCGCTTTCTGCATTCCCCCAGGTGTATAACTCTCCCTGTTGGAGAAGGTTTTCCTCCTCCAGGTCAAACTCGTTGGAGTTCTCTTTCAGTGCATTTTCATCGAATGTATTGTTCACTATACAAGCGCTATGGTCATGTCCCGCATACACATCGATGACTTTGCTCAGCGATTTTATGTGCACTGGTTCGTAGCAGTCCTTTATTACTCCTATGCCGAGTTGGCTTTTATCGTTCTTCCCCCATCCGTAGACTAGCCCCCTTTCATTCAACGCTAAGGTGTAATTATATCCACATGCTATTTTCACTATTCTGTTCACACATACTTCCACCGTAATAGGAATGGAAAATTTCTTCCCTACGTTGTACTCTCCATTGGCTAGCTCTCCATTTTTATTAACCCCAGAAGTGTATATCTTCCCACTCTGTAACAGGAACACACTAAAGTGTTCACTTCCATCGATCATCTTAACCTTAGATCTGATGATGAGTCCTTTCTTTGGAAACGTTCCCTCCGTTGCATCGTCACCATAGAGGTTTCTCTCGTCATCCCACCTGAGTTGTTCACCCCCCCTAGAGGGGGAGGATTCCTTGTCTAGCATGTAGAACGTCCTAAGGATATCTTTTATGTGTACCTTCCCTCGTAACTCCTTTACATACCTAACTGGGAATTCGTTGTTCCTGTTCAGGTGATCGATCCAGTTTGCTTCCCTTCCAATGAGGTGGTTCAGCACATCTACGTTGCTGTCTGCAGAGTCCGAATCTCCTCCATGCTTACCCTTTAACATTGCATTGGAGGGGCCGTCACTCCCTCCAGGTGCAATGATTCGACTGCAATCTCCCAACACGATTAGATCCCCTACCACAGTCACCCCGAGCGATAAGTACACAGATGCATGCACAGACAAGCACTTATAATTCGTATTAACCTTCTTTGGGATCTTACACGTGTAGGAAGAGGATCCCCTTTTTACTTGCGTAAAAACACCCCACAGGAATACATCCCCCTTTGCACTTAACGCTAAGGAATTAAAGGTACCAAAGGATAGCATGAACGTCTTCCTGGAGGAACACAAATATTCCAACCTCTTCGGAATTAACACATCGTTCTCATCTCCATGACCGAGCTTAAAATATTTTCCATTCCCCCATGTGTATACATTGTTCTCTGCATCTATGCACCCTGAGTGAGACTTCCCTGCACAGACATAAATGATTCGCTTCCTCTTGTGGAGCGCCTTCACCAGCTGTGGTCTGTTGTAACTTTGAATATTTCCAAACCCGAGCCGCCCGTTTGCCCCATAACCCCAGCTGTAGATGTCCCCACGGAGGGTGCATGCCAGGCTGTGCTTTCCCCCGGCGGAGCAGTGAATGATGACGTTTCGGTTGGGTTCATTCGGAAAGGTAGTATGATTCACCCTTTGACTTCCTCCAAGCTGATCCCCTACACCCGCTTCTTTTCTTCCCTCCAGAGAGATACGAACCGGTTCGTATACATTCGCATTTGTTCCATTCCCGACGCACCCAAAGGCGTTACTCCCCCAGCCGTACAGGTACCCCCTGGTGCATATTGCCAATGTGTGCATATCCCCACAGGATATGAATTTAATCTTCGTGCGTTCCTGGAACTTCACCTTCATGGGTACGGGGGTAAACCAGTCTGCCTTCTCAGAGGGGTCCTCCCCCAGAGCTGCTTCCCCAACAGAACCCTCTTCACTCGAAATGTTTTCTACGTCAAAGTGGAGCAAGTCATCTCCGCTACGATCACCACCACTTCTATTGTCACCACCACGGCTACTGTCACCACCATTGCTACCATCGCTACGGTTGTTACTATGCCCCACTGGGGGAGATGGCTCCCTCCCCTTGCTAACCCCAAACGCGTCCAACAACGTTTGGTCCACCTTCTTGTTCAGCTTCTGCAGTAGCTTCTCCTTCCCCCCCGCATGCGTATCTACCCGTTTCGAAGGAACAATCCTCTTCTTCCTAAACCCCAGCAACCCATTGTTGCCCTTCCCGAAGGAGTACACAGAACACCCCACATCGAATGCATTCCTCTTAGCTAAAACGAATGTGCAGTAATAGGTACAGCACACAGAGGAGACAAACAAATCTTCGAAGAATGGAACCGGTGTGGGTTCTTTGCACTCCCTTGTGTTAATACCTACCCCTAACTGGTTGCTCGTATTCCCTCCCCAGCAGAACACAGTTGGCTTGTTCTTATAATACCCAACGCATGCGAAATGGTCTAACCCGGCACTCACTTTCGGCGCGAAGCTGAAAATGTACTTCTCAGATTCGCTTTCCTCTTCGCCCTGTGCATTCATCTTGAAGCGGTCACTCAGGCGGTCACTCGGGCGGTCACTCCAGACGGGTTGCTCAAACGACTGCTGAAACGGCTGCTGAAACGACTGCTGAAACAGCTGACTGGCAACGCAGTTCGTCCCATCCCTGTGGAGTTAATTTTTTTCTGGTCCAGTTCGCATTGCCGCTGCGATGGCCCTGCACGTGGTTCTTCTACCCCCTTTTTGTCTAGTCCTTCCAACTATCCTTCGTGGGCATATCGACAAAAAGAGGAAAAAAAAAAATAATAAATAATAAAATAATGCAAATGTGCACACGTGATTGTATGCATAATACACGCAAGTTGCTACATTTGCCTGTTTTTTTCTTTTTTGTTGTTTCTCCTTTTCGGGCAACACGCACGCCCCCTCCCCCCACGCGGGAACAACGCGCCGATTTTTTCTCCCCGCGGATTTTCCTTTCGCACCTAGTTGGCAACCTGCACAGCAGAAAAAAAAAAAAAAAAAAAAAAAAACAGGCAAATGTAGCAACATGCCTGTATTATGAATACATTTACATCCCTGCGGACCCCGCTAGTGGGTACCTCCAGAAAAAAAAAAAAAAAAACGCTTCCAATCCGAGGACGAGCAAATGCTTAGTATGCTTGTCAAACAACACGCCTTTTCTCTTCACAATCCTCACCTTTTAAAAGCAGAAAAAAAAAGGCGATCCCGCTAGCATTGCGGGACGAGAATTCCCGCATCCAGGAGATACTATGTAAAGGGGGTATACATAATTCCACCAGGGCTAGCCCACCTTTCCTTTTCAATCCCCTCCTTCCTTCGCTTTGGAGAAAACATGCCAAGCAAAGCTGGGAGAGTCAGGATGCCCCCTGACAACAGACTCCCCGTTTCGGCCTCCCTCAAAACATCAGACATATGGAAAAATTCAGTTGGGTATGATCCTTACGCGTCCGTCGAGGAGATAAGCAAAAGGGAGCTGAAAAAAAAGGAAGAGACGAATGAAGAAATCAATGAGAAGGCCAAGAGCCTGTTCAGTTTGGCCAGATTAACCGGCACTGCTTCCGCTACGATCCCCGGGGCGTGCACCCTGTGCAATCATATAGGTCACTTGCCCTACCAGTGCAGAAATCTGATAAGCCTGGAAAAGCTAAACTTCCAGAACGACATAAAGGAGGAGGCGGAGGACGACCTGAAGGAGCGCCGCAACCTGGGCATCGTCAGCGATAGTGACAGTAGCGAAGGCAGCAGTGATGATGGGCGGGACAGTGAAGACTCGGAACGCGAAACGAAGAAGAAGAAGAAGAGGAAGCACAAGCGCAAACGCGAAAAGCGAAGGGACAAACGGGAGAGACGATCCCGCAAAGAGGAGAGAAGACCCCACGACGAGGAGAAGCGATCCCGCAAACACGCAAAACGGAGGGACAAGGACAAAGCGGAACGCCGTCGTCACAGCAGCAGGGACCGCAACAAACCAAACGTGAAAAAGAAGGAGAAGAGGAAAAGGAGGAGGAGTGAAACGGACAACGAAGGTGTGCGGGAAAAACGCCACAGGGGGAGGAGCTCATCAATCACGTGAAACATTTGCAGGGAAACAAAAAGGGGATCATTGTGGAGAGGTGAACATACCCACCGACCGGAAGGACACATGTAACAACGTGCAGAAAAAAGGAAAAACGTGGTGCAGCGCCAATTTTGTGAAAGACGAACCAGCAGTAACTCGGAGTGTTGTCATATCTTCCCTCCTTTTGGATCCTCCCACACACACAGGCACCTCTCATTTGTTTGTAATGTTTAAGACAAGTGGGAATAGTTGGAAGAACACGTGCAACGAGCACAGAGTCCATCTGGGGGGACTGACTTCCCCCCGTTCGGCAACTGAAGAGTCGTTTTCGCGGCGTGTGCACACATGTATGTTTTCTCTCTTTAAAGTTAATTCAATTTTTTTCTGTTAATTGTTCCGTCATTTGTGTATAATTGCTTTTGGTGTGCCTTTTTTTTTTTTTCATAGGGGGGGGTGCAGAATAATGTGGTTGGCCCTTTCTCCATTCCTAACGGTACGCCCCCCCCTTTTTGTTTTTCATTTCTCAGCAAAGCTACAAAAGCAAACTGCTAGACCGTCCATTAATTAATTTTTTTTTTCTTTCGCATTTGATGTGAAGACGGTTAGCAAAAAGGATTTGAGCCGAATTGTGCATTTCCGATGGAGTCACCAAAGGGAACTTCCTTGTGGCGCATCACACGTAACGTCTTCACTTTTTTTTTGTCACTCTAACAACTTTCCGCTGCAGCATTTTGCGGATGGTTAGGAAAAGCAACTCCCATTTTAGCTTGCTCCCTGGGGAGGTGAAAAAAAAAAATACCCAAATGTGCCCAATGTATGTAAATGCCACGTCGGGAAAAGGCATACATCGGAGTGGTGAAAAAGGGAGAATTTCCTCCTCTATGCATTTTTTTTTTTATCTGATATGGGATGCACGTCCTACCAAACAATGACGGCGTTATTTATATATATTCCCTGTTTTGCTTTTTTTTTTCTCTCTATGTAGTGTCAGTTAACGCGCGTAGGAGGGGCCTAAACACGACACCACAAACGTTCTGCAGTTCGTGCATGTGTGAACCTATTGACTTGCTTCTTCCATGTCGACGTGAAAAAAGCGAACTCGCCGAAAGGCAGTAAAAAATAGTAACGTACTTCGCACTACGCTGACTACAGGTAGCGGTCCTCACAACATAAAAAAAAAAAAAAAAAAAAAAAAAAAAAAATGATTACCCTAACCTGCGCGGCGACGGGTGGAAATATGTACCATACGAGTATACCCCTGCGTTTGCATAAATATACACCACCATTATCATCGTTCTTTAGTAAAGTAGGAGAAAAAAAAAGAAACGGAAAATGAAGATGACCCTATGTGGGATGACATGAGAGAAGTACCTCTTGGAACTACGTCATCTCTCATGGCCACATGGGGATTAGCTCCCCTGTATGGTCATTTATGTGAAGGTGTTTTTTTTTCTGCTATTGGCTTCCCTATCCTTGCATGAACGATTCGCACAAACAACACGTGTGTGTTGTGCTGATTTCTGCACCTGAGCAGCTGCCTGGGGAAGTGATTTTCTCACCTAACCGTGGACGTGTGATGAACACGCCCTGATTTGTTTGCAAGTAATTGTTTCTAACCGTTGATCAGTTCGGAGATACCTCTGCATGCTTGCCGCTTCGAGCAGGAGAGAGAGAGTATCCCATCCAAGGGAAGAAGAACACACGCTCATCTGTGACAAGGACCACCCAAACAATTGTGACGCCCCCCATGTAGACTTCCCCCAAGATGAGTGACTACTACGACCATTACAGAAAGGACAAGTACAACAGCATCTCCAGTAGCAGCAAGCGGAGGCGAAGCAACAGTCGATATGATAACCATGAAAGGAAGAAGGAGCACCACGAGGAGGGGACCCACAAAAGAGCCAGGCCGCTGGAAGACGACGATGACGAGGAGGAAGCAAACTATCGTAGGGATATGCAATCCTATAGGGAGCGCCTGAGGGAACAGTGGGGTGACCGGATAAGGCGTGATCGAGATCGAGAAAAATATAACCAACGAGAGCGGGATAGGGACCGATCCCGTGACCGCTCCAGGGACCACCGCAGAGACAGGTCCCCCGAGGAGCGCCCCAAAAAATCCAAGAGGAAAGAACACCTCCACAACAGCAGTGACGAAGAAGACGAACACAAAGACCGCAGAAATGGCAGAGGCAGGCACCGAGTAAGCAGCGGAAGGCATCCAGAAGACGCTGCGAAAAGGAGGAGGTCAAGGAAACGCAGCACCAGTGAGGAGAGAAGTGACGACGGAAGTAGTGACAGAAGGAGGAACGAACGGGAAGACCTCCATCGTCAGCAATCCTCGGAAAAGCATTCGAAGAAGAAGAAAAAAAAAAGCAACTCCTCGTCAGACGAGCGCAGTAACAGCACGGTGAAGGAGGTGCACAAAGACAGACAAAGTGATAAGAAGAAAAGGGGAAGCAATGAGGGTGGTGGTGAACGACCCAAGGGGGGAGATAAAAATGGAACAGCGGTCGTTACGGCCATTACCGCTGTCCAAGGGGGGGACGAGCGAAACCACGAAGAAGAGAACAAGCTCTCCAGGCTGGAGCGACTCAAGCGGTTCGCGCAGAGGATCATGAACAGGGGCAACGAGGAGGCAAGCCCTAAGGTTGAGACGAAGGTCAACACGAAGGCCACCAAGTTTACCCTTAACAAGTCCACCAGCAGCGCCGGCAGGAAATTCGACCTGGACGTGTTTGTGGCAGACAGGCCAGACGGAGACGAGGAGGAAAGTGCTGCTGATGAGGAGGAGAAGAAGGGGAAGATGAAAATGCTAGGGAAGAGGAAGAAGGACAGTGATACACGTCGAGACTTGCTTCCCCATTCGCCCAGCAGGGGAGACATCGGAGAAGAACCCACAGAGGAACCACCTCCAGGGGACGATAATGAAGACCCCCTCGAAGTGTTCATGAGAAACTTGGAACAGAACTGCGGTGAAGTAGAGGGCGAAACGGTGGGTCCAAACCAGGCCATAACGCTGGAGGAGATCTACAGTTATGATGAGAACCGGCACCGGTTCGAGGGGGTAAAGCAGCCAGGGGGGGGAGTCACTGAAGAGGTGCACCAAGCGGATGACCAGATGCACCAAGTGGATGACCAGATGCACCAAACGGATGATCAGATGCACCAAACGGATGATCAGATGCACCAGACTGATAAGCAGCCACCCCAAAGCGCCGACCTGGAAGACGACCAGAACGGCGAGGAATACCACCGGTTGTTCATGCAAGCGCTGAGGAAGAAAGCCGAGGAGGAGAACGATGAAAAAGGTATGTCAGCACCCCATGATGCGGAAAGCAAGGCAGATAGTAGCGCAGACAGCAGCGAAGCGATCGAAAACCTGAGCGAAGACAGTGAATACAACGTCGAAACGAATGCCCTGAAAAAAACGAATAAGAAGCTGCTTCAAGTGAACCGCGATGAAGTGGAGTATCTACCCATAAAAAAAAACATCTACGTGCAGGTAAGTGAAATAACAAACATGAAGGACAGCGACGTGGACCTCTTCCGGAAGAACAACGGAAATATAATCGTGAGGGGGAAGAACTGTCCAAGACCAGTGCAGTACTTTTACCAATGCGGATTGCCATCTAAAATTCTACCGATCCTGGAGAGGAAGAATTTTAAAAAAATGTTTGGCATACAGATGCAGACGATCCCTGCGTTAATGTGTGGGAGGGACGTCATAGCCATTGCAGAAACGGGTAGTGGTAAAACCCTGTCCTATTTGTTTCCACTCATTAGACACGTTCTTCATCAACCACCCCTTCGAAATAATGACGGTCCAATAGCCATCGTACTTACTCCAACTAGAGAACTGAGCAAACAGGTGAAGAGTGAAGCGAGACCCTACTGCCAAGCGGTAAACCTGCGAATCTTGGCTGTCTATGGGGGATCAAACATTGGTACACAACTAAACACACTGAAGAGAGGAGTGGAAATATTAGTTGGTACCCCAGGTCGTATAATCGACATCCTAACGATAAGCAACTGTAAGGTAACTAATCTGAATAGAGTCTCCTTTGTCGTTTTGGACGAAGCGGACCGTCTGTTGGATCTCGGGTTTGAGTCTCAAATACACAACATTCTGAACAACTGCAGGAAGGACAAACAGACGGCCATGATATCGGCCACTTTTCCAACGTATATACAAAATCTAGCGAAGAAGTTGCTCTACAAACCGATCGAAATTATTGTAGGCGAAAAGGGCAAAACGAACAACAACATTTATCAGTTTGTGGAGGTTGTACAGGTCAGACAGAAGATCTATAGATTGCTAAAACTCCTTGGAGACTGGACCACCTACGGGTTGATCCTCATTTTTGTGAACAAGCAGTTAGAAGCAGATCTGCTATATTTGGAACTTTTTAAGTATGACTACAAGACGTTGGTTCTGCATGGAGGACAAGATCAAGCGGACAGAGAATTCACTCTACAGACATTCAAAGAGGGCAAAAACAAGATACTCATTGCCACGTCAGTCATGGCTAGAGGGATAGACATAAAGGATATCATTGTGGTGATAAATTATGAATGCCCAGACCACATAGAGGATTACATTCATCGTGTTGGAAGAACAGGTCGATCCAACAAAATTGGTTATGCGTATACTTTTGTCACCCCGGAGGAACAGGCAAAGGCTTACGACATCTACAGCCTCATTAAGAACAATATATATTACATGAACAAAACGATTGATATGCCTATAGAGTTGGAGGAACTCGTTAGGGAGTATACCCAAAGTAGTAACTACGCTGAGGTGAAGAAGAAGGGGTATAAAGGGAAGGGGTTCAAGTTTACCCCGAATGAGAAATCACGCCTCCAGATGGATAAGGCCAATGCGAAGAGGGAACTCGGCTTGGTGCGGGACAAAGACGGGGCGGCGGATAACCATCTCGAGGGGGATGCCCCCGACGGGGAAGTAGAAGGAGCAACGGCAGGCACAGTGGGGGAAAGTCCCATCCTGGGGGGAAGTGTTCCTCCACCAAAGCAAGCACAACAGCAATCACAACAGCAACCGCAACAACAACCGCAACAGAGGCATCCACAACCACCGCCACCACCCCCGCCGGGAGAACCCAGCCCACAAAGCGAAATAAAACGAATCGAACTGGAAATACAGAGAATAAAAATGAACGATACCATGGATCTGAAGCTGAAGGCCAAGCAGATAAATGAGCTGATGAAGACCTACAACTTCGTGGCGCTCCAGCAGAACACTGTCAAAAAAAATGCAGACGCCACGCAGGAAGCTGATATAGAAAAAATGGCCGAACAGGAAGCCACCAAGGCAACCGAACATATAAAGAACGAAACGGAAAGACAACAACTCTTTAACAAAGTTAAGCAGGAAGTGAAAAAAAAACTAATGGATAGCAAGCTGCAGAGCAACTCCAAAGCGGAAAACATTCATAGGAATATGCTTCTAAATTCTATGAGGACACGAAACATGAAAAAATACTCTCCCTTTATTCCTCACACGTATGTTATGGAGGACAACTCCATCATGCAGGAATTCTACATAAATGACTATACGCAGCACGTGCGGCTGAAGATATGCAACCGGGAGGTGCTCTCTCGCATTTCCGACATGTCTGGTGCAAGGTGCCAGATAAAGGGACAGTACTCCAACCCCAATCAGCCGAATAAGACAACCTTCCTGCTTGATGCCAAACCGCTACACATTGAAATCACCGCGTCGAACTACAACCAGGTGCAAATTGCGCATAATGAGTTCACCTCCATGATTAACCAGTTACTCCAAAATAGCAACATGAAGGGGCACCGCAAGGGGTGACGTGAAGCAACTGCACAGGAAAAAACAACATTGATGCAACCATATAGAGGGAATTACTACACTCATTTCGAACGCGTGGCGGGCACACCATCAGGCAGTTCACTTTGTTACACATGCCGCGTTGTAGCCATTCCGTTTTCGTTTCTCCACTTAATTGGCTAGTTTTTTTTTTTTTAATAATTAAATGCGTTAGCGTGTATTCCGCTGAGGGGATTGCATGCCGAGTTGCCACTCCGCCTACATTTTGACCGTTCCACGTGCCCATATTTTTCTGTCCTTTTCCCTTTTTGGGTCGTTTTTTCCAGTCCATTTAGCACTTCCCCGTTTTTAGCGTAACATTGAAAACGCCGTTGTTGTGCTTTTTTTTGCCCCACCGTTTGGCTCAAAACATTATTGTTAATCCGCGAGGGGAGAAATCTCTTTCAGTTGTTTATGAGATTGTTTAGCAGGCTGCTTAGCATACCGTTTGGAAACCCACTTAGTAGTCGCTCCTCCTACACACATTCGTACCTTTGGGAAGGGCTTCAAAGGGGGGTGCATACACGCCCACGCGTGAGCATATTTTTTTGTTGAATTTTTTAGAAAGTTCCACCCACGGTGGGACAAAAAAAAAAAAAAAAAAAAAAACGAGGGCACCCGGAGGTGGACATTTGCACACGCACGGCGCCAATTGCATACAAATAGGTGCACACAGTTTGCAACTTGGGAAAAACGACATGAAATGTTCAGAAAAAAAAAAATTAAATAAAATGGCTAGCTCACACAGGGGGTACGCTACACCAAATTCTGCAACGTTATGCTATCATATGTTGTGCTATTTTTTTTTTTTTCTGAACAGTTCATGTCGTTTTTCCCAACTTGCAACGGTGTGCAGGGGACAAATGCGGACCGTTCGGGTGACGCGATCCTATCTTGCTAGGGATACCTTCACTCATGCAGTGGTCAAAAATACTCAAATGTGTAAAAAGAAAAAAAAAAAAAAATATGACAGATTGGCTAGCTCGCCAGGTAAGAAGCTTCCATGTTTGTGGGCAACGGCTGAGCATCCCTCTTAACGCCAGAAATAGCAGAACCAAACTTACCACTTCTCCACTTTCACCACTTGTCATTCGTCAAACTCTTGCGTATTCATCTTGTCGTAGATGCCCTCCTCCTTCCCGAGGCCGTCCTCCAGCGAATCGAACCCCTCCGTAGCAGCGCCCTCCAGTCCGTGTGCAAAGTCATCCTGTTCCGCAGCAACATCACTGTGACTGCTCGATGGAGTTATCCCCTCGTCGGAGTTTCCCCCCAAACTGTTCGCAACATTCGGTTCGCTGTTTGAACTAGGACTTTCACTATTTTGCACATTTGAATTATTTCGCGAAATAAAATTTCGCTTGTCATCCAAAAATATTAAATCGCCTTTATTGTATGATAATACCACTTCCGTTATCTGTCTCGGCTGATTGGTTAGGTCATTGCCGAACCATCTCCTCGTGTGTAGCGATCCCTGAATGTATACTCTCCTTCCCTTTCGTAAAAATTTATCCACAAGGTCAACAATGTTCTGGTCATATACCACGATGCGATGCCAGTCCGTCTTGGACTTTAATTCATTTGTGTTCCTGTCTCTCCAAAACTCATTTGTTGCCAAGCTGAACGTAGCAACTTTGTCTCCTCCATTTAATATTTTTATATCTGGTTCGCAGCCAACTCGTCCTATGAGTGAAATTTTGTTGAGCGACTTTTCCCCCGTCATGGGTCTGTTGTTGTAGTACCTCTTACCCTCGTAGTTGTAATCGCTTTGCAACTTCGTTTTGAAAAGATTCACCTTGCGGGTGGAACTTCTCCTCTGGTTTGAATTACCCCCCACCGTCAACTTGTGCATTTTCGGGTCCCCCACGTATCCCCATATTGCTGGAAGGCACAGGACGTACATCACGCTGGTTAGCAGTAGCGCCTTCATGCTTCCTTTTGGGGGGGTTGCATAATCGCAGCGCGGGGGGACAAACGGGATGACAAAATGGGGAGTATCTTATTTTGGAGGAGAGAGACGAACGTCGGTGGGCAACCTGCCACGCGTTAGAGGCAACCGTCAGTGTGCTGTTTTAGTGACCATGTCGACGAAGCAGCCATGTAAGCACCATATAAACAGCGACCGGGAGGTAGGGGAAAATTTAAGCCACAGAGGTTATCAATCTTAAAGGGAAAAAAAAAGTTTCATCCATGTGGTTCCCGCTATTTCGCTCTCTGCACCTTTGGAACTCTTCCTGGTGAGATCAAAACGGAGAAGAATACATCCGTGGGGGAGAGAGTCATACCTTGGTACAGGTGTGCACCGTTTTTAACATCTGAACATTAACGCTGGGGGGGAGGCCATTCCTCGCAAAAAGGAGTTACATGCGGAGTCCACCTGACAAGGTCGCTGTATTATGAACTACCGCTCAACCCAACTGCCGGACCGCACTGCAGTGGGGAAAAAAAAAACGACACAGAAGGAAGGCAAGTAGCCCCCCTCCCCTTTTTTTGGTCATCCCCGTTAACCTATGGATGCTCAGAAGAATTTTAATGCCCCCCGAGTGGGTTCTTTCTTTTGGCAACTAAACAGATTGCTCTGACGCCGCCACCCTCGTGCAAAAGGATAAAGGAGTTTATGCAGAAAGTAGGCCACCTATACATCCTATCCCTTCTGTAACGCTCAGCGTCGCTGTGCTGCTCACCCATGGTGGAGTGTCCATCCATGGCCTAATTCTTGTGGACCGCTTGCGAACGTTTGCCGCCCATTTGAAATTGCAGTCAGGATTACTCTCCCCGTTCTGTTGTTTTTCCTTCGCGGTCACGATTTAATAATGGGCGAGCATCGTGCCATGCTCCTCCGTCAGCCACATCGCAGGGGTTCCTCATTTGTGGTCGAGCATGCAAGACGTGCAATGCTGAGTGACCGGGTTACTCCCTCTTTGCGCTGCACAACGGATTGAAAAGTTGTGTCCACCTACCAGCACACGTATTCCATGCATTGCACACCAAAAGGACACACCTCTGAGGTTGATCCTGTGAAAGTGACTGTAACTCTCCCTAGTGTGCTGGCCAAAATGTTGGCCCCCATTCGATAATTTTCCCGCCCGAGAAGAACAAACATGTAAAGTTTCCTTCCGTTATCGTATTTTCCAATGCAGGTTCTCCAACACTCATATAGCAACTTCTTCCCTCTCCTGGTACATACGCCTGTGTGTGCATTTTGCTTGTCCATTTTCACCTGCCCTGTTGCCCCAAAACTGCACGTCAGTGCATGTGTATCCTACCCCCCATGTGCACACGCTGTGCAGTGGAAGGACGGAGTGACTACGCTGTTAAGGTGGGGAAAAAAAAATACTTCCCCATTTGTTCACTTAACCGGTTTTAACTGCCTAATCGCTTCCACACAAAGTTGTGCACCTTCCCAGCGGGCACAAGTACAAATGGGGGGAATATCATAATACGCGAGAGAACCGCGCGTGCGCCGCATGTACATACAGAAGACAAGGAAAAAAGCAAAACAAAGCAAAGCAAAGCAAAGCGAAGCAAAAGTACTACCACCCCCCGTAGTATGTTCAGTGGTCGCTATGCGTGCCACTAGTTCTCTGCCCCACCTCCGTCCCGTCCTTCCAAATCACCCTTCAACGCAAGCGAAAGTATCATCGTTAACTTTTGCCGAAGGTGCATTACACGGGCATATGCATCGGTGCATTTTCGCTAACCGGGTTGGCGGCATACTCACTGGTGTGTAATCGCTTCGGCGTGCAACACGTTCCTTTTCCATGCACATACGCTCGCCCCCCCTCTTCGTATACCCGTGCAACCACGCGGACACAACTTTAAGACCTCCCTCCCCGCAGCCAAAAAAAAAAAAAAAAAATTCTTTCCCCAATGGTTGGGTAAACTCGTTTACACTTAAAAAGAATTTTTCTAATCAGCAGTTAGGTGAAACAAGGTAATAAAAAAAATACACACCATGTTTACAGAATTTTTTTTTTTTCTCTTTGACAGCATGAGAGAGATTCCTTGGTTGTAACGCTCATAACCCTAAACCACACCCCTCCGTGAGCAACCACTTTACCCGTCTTCTGTGTATTGTGCACCCGGTCTTACTTCCGCTCCGTGGGTATATTCCCCCCGAATGTACTTGTCTCGTTCCACTTTGCATTTTTATTAAAATAATTTTTTTCCATCCGTTTGGTTTTGTTGTGGCTACCATTTGTGTGTACCGAATTGGACACGCGCAGGTATCGGATAGAGCGACCCGCTTGTCTGCGTTGTCACCACCAGCAGTTCATATAGCAGCACCAGTTTGTATGCCACCACTACCCCCCCTATGTGTGCACCATGAGCCTATACAACAACATTGTGGATCTGATTAAGAACAAAAAGGAGGTCATAAAGGAGGAAAAGAAGCAGAGGGCTCTGAGTTGCCATTATCGAAAGAGCAGCGTCAAGGGGAGCAACGTCAGGGCGAGCAACGTGAGGGGAAGTAGTGTACGGGTAAGCAGCGTCCAGGGAAGTAGTATGCAGAGCCCCCCCGATGGCGAACTCACGCGGAACGCCCTCGTAAAAAGTTTCCTGTCCGCACACAAACAAATAAAGGAGATACTGACACTGAAGGATGTGTCTCCCCAAGCGGCAACGTATATCCTCACTGTGGAGCTGGAAAAAATAGAGATATTAAAAAAGTGCGACAAATGGAAAACGGTGCCTTATGTGTATCAGAAAACAGCGGAAGAACTTATACTCAGGAAAAGAGAGTACTTGAAAAAGCTACAAAAATGCCATGCGAAGAATGGTACGAATGGTACGAATGGGACACAGGGGGAGAGTTGCCTTAGTAAAGTTTCCACTACGAATGGTAGGTCTAGGTCAGTCCATCACGATAAGGTGAGGACCTCAGTTCGCTTCAACAACCTCATCCGTTCGTGCTCGCACAGACAGGTGGGTGCCCGTGAATTTGTGACAAATTTTAAGGGCCCAACTGGAGGGGGGGCCCAGGAACAGGGGAAGACACAACAGCAGCAAAAAAGGAGGAAGAGCAGCACCACCACCAAGTCGAACAGGGAAGACGCAACACGGAGTGAACTAACCAGCGAAGTGAGCACCGTTGGCGTCAGTAAGGCAACCCCATCAGGTGAAGCGACCAGTACCGTGGAACGCATCGTGAATTACCGAGGTTGCTTCTATGATGGTTCACCCGCTGTCAATGACCACCCCGAAGTTGTTTACCCCCCGGGGAACTGTTTCTACTATTACCAGCACGGGGAAGCAGAAGAACCAACCAACGTAGATGCATCCAACGTGGGTGCATCCAACAGTGTTAAGCATGTCCAAGTGAAGAGAGAAAACCATGGCGGAGTCGAACCCACCAAGCAGAATAATCCCCTGCGTATGAAGGAGTCAAAAAAAGCAAAACGGACGGATGAAGAAGATCAAACGAAAGACGAACTCCTGCAAAGGAAGAGCAAAGGGAACGAACAGAGTTGCCTCTCCATGCCATACAATCACAGTGAGAGAAGTAACAACACGTGTAACTTCCTAAGCATAGGTAACCTCATGCCACAAGGATGTACCAACAGGAGAGAGATACAATACGAATGCTTCAACTTAAAGAGACAGACATCCTGTGTGAATTTTAAGAAGACCATTCCTAACTTTGAGAGACATACCGTCTCTTCATTTATTAAAAATTTAAGTGCACAGAGGTCTATTCAAGAGAAGAGGCTCAGTGACAAGGTCAGTAAAAGGGAGGTCGGGAACACCCACAGTGGGAAGAAATCGCTACTCGGTTCGAAAAGAGATATGGCTAGTAGGAGGAGGACTCTATCCAATGTGAAGCGTACCATGTCGGAGGGAAATGCTTTAACCAAGTCTTCCAAAAGGAAAGTGATGGATAAACTTGGGATGATGGATAAGCTGGAAAAATTAAACATCCTAAACGAGCTGAAAAGGATCAATAGGTTGCCTCAATCTTCCAAGGGGAATCTAGGAGGAGAGGAAGAACTCCACAGGGAAGACCTTCTGAATTGCCACCTCTTCAGTGACCACCTGAACGACGATGACGACGCGTTCGAGAAGCTCTGGAACACCGTGATGGAAGAACAAATCTCCCTCGCAAAAAGGATGAACTCTGGAATCAACAACAAATTTGACCTCTATCATATTGGGGGCCTTAATGAGAACTACTCCTGGGTGAAGAACCTGAGAAATTACAGCAACTCGATGAGCAGAACGAGGCAGAGCTGTTCGAGGGGTAGCATCAAGGGGGGCAGCCTCAGGGGGGGTGGTTCTAGGACATCGTTCTCTAAGTCACTGAGCAGGTCGAACAGTAAAGCGATCCCGAAAAAGAAGAGGACATCCGTTCGGAAGAGTGTCCCACGTGGGGGAAGCATCAGTCAGATCGGTACAACCAATCAGCTGAACAGAACCCATCAGCGGAGTAGCGTCGCCCCGATGGTTAGACCCCCCTCCCCAGCGCTCTCCGAAGACGACCCCACTAACAGCAGCGCCAGCAGCGACGAGGACAATTACAACCACCACGTGCACGTCAAAAGAGGCCTCTTCTGCACGGACGACCCGCCAATCATAGAGGAGATGAAGGAAGAGAAACACCACCCCATGCAACACGGTAGAATAGATGAGGTATCCCCCCTAACGAAAGACACAACAAATTGGCCCGACCCAGGGAAACACTTCCTACAAGCGGAAGACAAATCTCCTTTGGAAAAAATGCCCAAAAGAAAAAGTTACACAAAAATGAATGAAAAAATTATGAACAAGTCAGGTAAAATAGAACAGACGACTTCCCAAACGAAAGGATTTTCTCCTCCACGGGTTTACGAAATAATTATTAACGTCCCAAAGAGGGATAATGCTGTGGGGTACATGGAGTCCCAGTTTTATTCTGCAGAAGAACCAGCTGGCAATTTGTACACATCCCATAGTAATGAGAAAATGGATGACTCTGCTGACCATGGAATTCGCCTGACTTGTGCAGGTGAAAATTGCAACGTTGTAAAAAACGAGTGCACCAATTTGAAGCTGAAAAGGAGACACGTGTATAAGAACAACGCCGATAACTGCGTCGACTACTGCACCGATAATCACAACTACCTCACCAACTGGAAGAAATACGTAAGTAACAATATACAGAGGGTGAGCGACTTTGCCAAGGAGAACAACTGTGCAGGGGTATCTGCGCCTGTCTTCTTTGCTGCAAAGGGGCAGAGCAACCTTTGTGTGGGATTCAATTCTGTGGATGCAAGAAATGTGCAGGTTGGAACGGCTGAAGGATTTAACGATGAGGGCATTGTGGATGCCGTGAAGAGTAAGGTAATTTTAGCAGATGGGGGGAACAATCGGAAGGATTCCCTTGTGAAGGGACCTTTCCAGGGGAAGGACGCGTTGCAGCACTCAGAGGGAGGACTTCCTTTCTTCGATAACCCCCTCAGCGTTGGTCATAATATTGTGTTGAGTGGGGAAGCAGCCCCGTTGGAAGGGGCACTGCAAAACGTGGGGAAGAACCCCAGTGTAGGACTACCCCTCTCTAATGTGGACCCACTAAAGTATACAACTCAGCAGAGTGTAGAAAGTGCAGATCACAACACAGATACAGTCGGGGATGTACTGGATGCATACTTAGGGGTCATGAAGGGAAACGAATTTATTCGCCAGTCTATCTTAAGAAAAGATGAGAAGAACGGTGCAGTTACTACTACCGTTGTGGGGAAGGGCCAAGAAGTGCTTCACTCAGGGGTGAAGTTTCCCCCGGTTGGTAGTTCAGTAGACAAAGTGGAGATTCCCCATGCGGAGAATTACAACCAAACGAACAGGAGACCCACCACGTGTAGCTTGCCAGTCGCTACCAACCAGACAGATGAGGTAACCAAATGGGGAAAGGACAAAGACGCCATGGTGATGATGCCCCCCCCTTTGGTAGAATCCAACCCAGACAACTACATACTAGTAAAGAATGTTATACCTATCCCAAAACTCCAGTTAGACAAGATCCAACAGAGCAAGAATTTTAACTCCTACGAAGTGTGCTATGTGAAGGATTCGCAGGGTGGGTTCAACGATCCTCACCATGCAGGTAACCCCGTAACAGATGTAGATCCAACAGGGAAAATGAATGTTGACAAAGTGACCTGCTTACGTGGGAACCTCTTCGGGGTGGCCAATCCGACCTGCTTCCCCATCATCACCTGCAACAACATTGCAATAAAAGGTTCGATGGACCCCTTCGTCAGCAGAATGAATTGCTTTCGTGGCACCGATCCGAATGAACCCTCAAAGAATAACAATGAAGTAGATGCAGACAAGGACCTACTGCATCTGGAAAGTAAGTACGCGCGAAGCCCTATCGGAGTGCCTCCAATGGGTGAGAAGAAACAGATTCATCTGCCAGACTCCGCATCGCAGGAGAAGATTGAAATGGATATCAGGTCCACCACCGTTCACTGTGATGAGAACAATTCGAACGAAGAAAATGGGTTCACAAGACTAAGAACCAACGTTACAGATGCAACCAACTTCCCTTCCAACAAGACCAATTTTACGACGGGGGATCTTCCCGTCAACTCGGGGAAGCCACCTGATTGGGATGATCACCTCCCTCCAGGAGAAAATAAAAAAACAGGGGCTGCTTCTCCTAACCAGGGGGAGAACATATCCCTTCAGCGTGTCCCTTCCGTGACACTATCTACACCGCACATGAATAAGGGGTTCACTAATGGGTGCCAAAACTTCCGATGTGACATGAGCAGTATCCCTGGTGTCTCGAAGCCAAACTTGAATTGCATGCAAGGGGAAGAGTCCCTAGCTGGTCTTCGCTGCAGTGACGTCTCTATAGGAGTACCCTTAGGCGGGTGTGTAAACGTGTGCGGGTATGCCAGCCATGGGGGGCCAACGAGTGAGCATCCCGTCGGTCAGAAGGGCCGTGAACCCATCACCAAGGAATTGTCCTCCAGCGAAGCGCTCTCTATTCCAGCACAAACGAATGAACCCATCAACAGTGAACCCATCAACAATGAACCCATCAACAATGAACCCATCAACAATGAACCCATCAACAATGAACCCATCACCACCGAACCCATCAAGAATCAACCCATTACTACTGAAGAGCACAAGGAGGCACCCCCCAAAAAGTCCTACGCCAACATGATTCTGGGCTTTTTCGGCATAAGAAGAACAAGCGAAAATGGCAAAGCAGATCAAGGTGGAGAAAAGAAGATGGAAGGACCAAACGAAGAAATAGCAACAGGATCAAAAAAGGTCCCAACAAATGTAGTAAATACTCAGGTGCCTATTTTCTTTAGGAAGAAATACCAGAATGCACGTGCAAGCGATTGCTACGGGAAGAACCTTGAACGTGGGTGCATCTCCCTGGGCAGATCCAACGGGTGCGTCCTTCCCTCCATGACGAGCTTTGTGGGGAACGCACAGAAGAAGGTTACCACGGTTGGTAACGCATCCAATCGGGGGTCCTGTCTAGACATGTCTGCCATCGGTAGAAGAAGCTTCTCCACCCACTGCCCTAACATGAACGGATTGAAAAACGGGGCAAGGTTGTGTAATATAGGGTTCATTCCGAGGGGCGCTAAACAGGTGAACGGCTATTACAACACGCGTAATGGAGTCATGTGCAGTAGGATTGCGGATCTACACGTGAAGCCCATGAGGTACATGCCCCATTCGAGGAGCGGGTCCCATTGGGGGCAAAACGGTCGACATGAACCAAACGAACGAGACAGCTTCGACCGTGGTAGTAGAGGAGGCAGACAAGACGGACCAAACGGATCAGATGGACCAAACGGATCACATGGACCAAACGGACCACCACCCCCAAAGTTCGGAACCAGTGGAGAGGCACCCGAGGGAAGCGCAGCGAAAGGATGCATAGAGACGCACGCAGCAAAGAAGAATTGTCCACCCGTAGTGGGTAACTTTCTAGGGACACTTCCGGGTAGGAGGGATCAAGTGCCGCATCCAGGGAAGGACCTCCCCCCCCAGGTGAGTAGCTACATGAGTAACTACGTCAGTAACTGCAGCCGCGTTGGAAGGAGGGGAGGCAGCTTACACGAAGCGAACGAGATGGAAGATGAAGATGTGGTACAAGAGAAGGTTGCCTACCAATGTAGCAGTCAGGGTGCCCCTAAATGGGGAATTCCCTACAGTGGGACCACGCCAAGTACCTCCATCCAAAGATACCAGAGTGAGAAGTATCTGACCAGAAGAACAAACGAAACTCAACCAGATAAGTATGCAAGGGATATGTCACAGGGGAATGCAGTCGACCTCTCCTGCAAAATGAAGACTTCAGAAAATCCTCCCCATGTGAATATAACGCACCAGCAAACATTCCTCATAAACGGAGCGACTACTCAAAGGACGATGGGGACTGTTCCTCCTATGATGACCCAGTTGGGAAAGAAAGAAACGGGGTTGCCTACTTTTAATGCACCCAGTGTGGTGCAATATAATAGGGCCGTTCTTATCGGTGCACCGAGGATAAGTGCAAATGGTCTCATCACCCCAAGTGAGAAGTACATAAGTAACCTGGCAAGTACACACTGGGACAAGAAACCTCTACAGATGCGTAACGCACCCGCAGGTCTGAGTGGCACATCTGAGTATGTCTACAGGAGTAGGTTAGCAACTGTGCAGGGAGAGAACAAGCAAGAAGTTAAGGAGAAGGAGGGAAGCGTCATGCAGCAAAGGGAGGTGGTTCCAGGGGGGGCTAAACAGGTAGAGGGGGAGGAGAAGAAAAGAGACACACACGGGGAGAAGGGCTCTGGTGAGGATTATTCGATGCAACCTTGGGGGGGAGAGTCAGACGAAAACGACGCTGAAGAAGAAGAGGCGACTGAGGAGGAAAGTGCTGCTGATGAGGAGGAAGACGAAGAAGCGTCTGATGAAGCGTATGATGATGAAGAGGAAGAGGAAAGTGAAGTAGACGTGGAGGAGGAAGAAGACGAAGTGGAAAGTGGAGTGGAAGAAGAAGAGGTCGAAAGCGAGGTGGACGAAGTTGGAAGTGGAGTAGAAGAAGAAGAGGAAGAGACGGAAGAGGATAGTGTAGAGGAGCAACAGGATGAAGAAGAAATGGAGGAAGATGAAAGTGCTGAGGATGAAGGAGGGGAAGAAGAAAAAGTCGAAGAAGAAGAAGAGGAGGCAGAGGAAGACGAAGACGATGACGACAGTGATGAGGAGGAAGAAGAAGAGGATGATCAGGTAGATGAGGAAGAAAGTGAAGAAGAAGAAGCTGAAGATGACGAGGATGATGATGAAGAGGAGGAGGAAGAGATCGAAGAAGAGGTTGACGAGGTGGAAGAAGAGGAGGAAGAAAACGATGAAGAAGACGAAGAAGTGGTGGAGGAAGAAGTGAACGAGGAGGAAAGTTCAGGGGATGAGGAAGAGGAAAGTGAAGTAGACGTGGAGGACGAAGAAGGGGAAGACGTTGACGAGGAGGACGATGAAGAGGAAGAAGAAGAATTAGACGAAAGAGAAGAGGAAGAAGAGGAAAGTGGAGTAGATGTGGAGGAAGATGAGGAAGAAAGTGACGTGGAGGAAGAGGAGGAAGATGACCTGGCTGGTGACGCCGACGACGAGGCGGACACGGAGGAATCCCCCCGTGCGTATAAAAACGTTCCAAGGCAAAACACCTCAGGGCAAGGCGTCCTCCTTCGCAAAAGCACAAAATGTGTGGAAGAGAACGAGGAAGACGCCAACAGCTACCTGCACGGAAGTGCACACACCATAAACTCCGATGCGATGCGTAGGGAAAGCAACGAATCGCACACCTTACAGGAGGAGGGAACCTTCAGATCGTCACCAAGTCATTCCGATGATGAAACGGAAGGACGTGTGTTTTGCGCAAATATGTCTGGAAAGCATCCCAGCGCGGAAAGGTCCTCACGTGAAACCATGCTACGAAGTGACCTCAGTGGTTACATAAGCGAACAGCATAGAGGAACGCACCAAACGTATGCGGGGGAGAAGCATTTCCACCCCGGTGCCGGTTTCCCTAAAGAATACAGGAAGGACAACGCATGTGATGCCGACGGGTCATATAAGTACTTGGACGAAATTGCCAAGAAAATGGAACTAGAAAAAAAAGGCAACGAAGAGCTGAAAAAGAAACTGCAGGAACAGATACTCATACAAAGGGGCCTCGTCCGAATGAAGGAACAGCAACAGGTGTACTTGGAGCTCCTCAAGAAGAACGACGCGCAAAATTCGAAGGGGAAGGCGCCCGTCCCGCAGTTCGGGCTTCAGTGATCAGCTAAACAGCGCAGAGGAGCGGTAAAAGCATGTAGGGGATGCACCCCTCCAGAGGAAGGTTCTCCAACCCGTTTTTAACCGCTCCAGTAAAACGCCCTTTTTTCCGATACCTCTACTTGGACAAATGCAGTGCGCGCTCAGCAGTTGCTTCCCCTCTGATGTGGCCACCGTGCACATCTCCACGTTCGCAAATGTCCCCAAAGTTAAATGACGCACAACTTTTTTTTTTTTTTTTTTTTTTTAATGTGTAAAGACATAAATTAAAATTTGTTAATGCTTCATAAAATTGGCGCAGTTTTTTTTTTTTTTTCCTTCCACATGGCTGTAGAATTTAAAATGGCTGGATGATGAGAGGTGGGAAAGGGACTCCCCGGAGAGTTCCTAACAAAGAGGGGTTGACGTCCTGGGGGGAAGAAACGTCGTCCCAGGCGCTTTTGCAGTAAAAAGCTAACGCTGCTATTCCGCCTGGACTAGCACAAAAAAAAAAAAAAAAAAGGCTCAAGGGTCTTTTCGCCGATACCATCACAAACTTTGTTGCAATACGACACGCTTTATCATGCTACGTTAAGTCCACCGCTCCATCCGGCGTCAACTTGACATTCGGCTCAGCATTCATCTTGGACTTTATTTGGTAAAGAAAGTGTACCTTCCAGTTGTCCAACTTGGTAATGCGGTCATACTCGTGCACAACTTCCTCGAAGTATTCTACGTCTTGTTCTGTCACAGCTTCGATAATATTATCCAGGAACTTTTTCTCCCTCGAATTTAAAAAACGTGGGTCGTTCATGCAGTATTTGTCGATGGAGATTTTCGCGTTGACTAGGTCCCCCAGCACGACATGTAAAATGCCTGCCTTTATGTAGTAGTCCCTCGCGCCGTACTGCAACAGCGTGCTCTTCAGGGCTTTCTCCGCTTCGTTCTCGAAGATCTGCGTGGGGAAAAACATCATGGGGAAAAGCATGAGCATACGTACCAGCAAACGTACATTCGTGTGCACACATCATATGTTCACATTTCCACACAAGCGTGATGGAGAGCACACACACACACACACTGCTTTACTTACCGAGATGGCCTCTTCATGCTGCCCGCTGTACTGCGAACTCAGCTCCGCGTACTTCACGATGCATTGCGTGTAGGCAGACCTATGGAAAATTTACAAAATGACGCGCTTGTAAAATGGGGCCACTTAAAAACGCATTTTCACATGAACAAATCATGCAAAATGCATTTTTTTTTTTTTTTTTTTTTTTTTATTTCTCCTTTTGGCTAGCTGAACAGCTAGCTGACTGATTACTTGGAATATTCGTCCATTTCGAAGTAGTATGCCGCTTTTTTGTAGTACTTGGACGCATTGCCATATTCGTACAAATCTTCGTAAATTTCCGCGATGTTTTTTTCGCACTTTCCGCAGTTGGAGAAGCGCCCAATGGCTGCGTACATGTTGACAGCCTCTTCAATATGTTTTATGGCCTCTGCATGGAAAAGGGGGAGGAAGTTTGACCAAGATAAAGCCATCGAACAAAGTACACCCTAGTGGTGATGCGCTCAAACGAATCACGTTGTGTTGAAAGTGTGTGTGTAAAGTTCATACAAGGGGGGCGTCCCTACCCATTTTGTCATATTTTTTGGCTATATTCCCCGCTTCCAAGTACGCATTCGCGCAGTAACTCGTCTCATTGTTATTTTTGTGCAGCACGGCGTTCTTCAGGATACATGCGGTGGCCTCCTTCCCTGCAAGGTGGGTTGTTGCCCAGGGGGGCGGGTGAATGAACATCAGTGCTAATAAAGGGCAGTGACAACTAACGGTCGGGTCAACGAACCGTCCGCTGTACAACATAAACACACGTCTGCCTTGCAACACACGACAAGCGTGAGTTCCTCTGAGGGGGAACTACGACGCGGCGACGAGGACGGAAGACCAGACATCTCTTTCTCCATCATGCCATGTGTCACCCCAAAACCACTCACGAAAAAAATGTTTCTTTACATTTGTGGCACAGTTTGTACTTGTTGGCCGCCAAGTTGTAGCAGTTGATCATTTCGTCCGTATTGTCGGCCCCAAAGAAGGAGGAGAGGAATCCCTTCTTGTTTAGCTGTTCGGCCTTCTTTTCCAGCTCCCTTGCCTCGTATTCCATTGTATGTGCGTTGGAAGGATCTCAACATGTACTCACACCTTTGGCCGTGAATCGATCTTTGTTCTTTAAGCGCGCAGCGAACGCGCGTATCGTACACGTATAAGCGAATTCGCTAAGGGGAAAAAATGGCGATCGCAAAATGACATCGAATGTTCACCTTAATTTTGCCATTCTCGCACTGTTTCCTGTCATCCTCTCTTACGCAATGGTGATATAAGCAGCGTAGAGTAGCACGTTTTGGCAATACTCCCCCTAATTTTTTTTTTTTTTTTTTTTTTTTTCACCAGTTGGCTGCCTCCATATAGGTTATTTTTTCTATCCGTCCCAATTCTGGCACAACTTCTTGCCGCATTTACGAGAACTGTTTAATTCAACTGCAAACCTGCACAAAACAACCCTTCCAATGGCATTCTTTCCAAGTCTCAGGAATTTTTTCATATGCAATTAGTTTTGTCACCCCGGATGTTATTCCTCTTCCAACTTCCCCTTCTTTGGTGAAATGCTATACAAAGTTTATGTTCCACAAAGTTACCTGACTGTGCAGGCATATTTTTGAGGGGACCTTTCCCCCGTGAGGGGAAAATACACTCATTATGTATATTTGTGAAAGGGCAAATATATATGTGAAATAGCTTTATTACTCCTTTTTTTTTTTTTTTTTTACGTGCTATGCATGGTGTGACACGCTTCTCCCGTTATAAGGTCTTATCGATTGGATGTTTGCAGTCCTCCCCCTTCCCCTTTTTTACGACAAATGGATGGGGGGCAACTCACATATGGAATGAATCTGTGTGCATGTGCAGTTAGAGATACTTCTACACAGCTGCATGACGGTGTGGAGACGTTGAACAGAGGAGACCACCAATGAAACTTCCCCACATGGACAACCCCACCCAGTTGTTAAACGGGACAAGGTGTGTTACACGTGTGTCTCCTTAACGGAAAAAAAATTATTTCTAAGAAAGACCGTAAAATGACGTCCAAATTAAAAAAACTCAACGGCTAAACGACTTATCCATCCTTCATAATATAACGGAAAAAAAAAAAAAAATATTACCCGTAACATTTTCACCTGAACGGTTCAGGCAAAAATGAGCAAAAAAAGGCCGGTCACCCTGATGAGGAAAACTGAATAATTTTTTTTTTCTCTTTCTTTTAAAGGGAGAACATAACTGGTGGGTACGTCAGAACACTATCGATATGTACGCGCAAAAGGAGACTTTCCATATGTGTGGCATGCCAAGTGGGGGTAATTTTTCGTTTCTCCATTTGCTGGACCCCCCCACCACGGATGGTTGAACTTGTATGTAACTCCCCAACGGCAACGCTGGTGCACTTTTCTTTTTTAACTCCCCTTCGTCATGTCCCCTACCCCCGCACAACATAAGCAAAAGATTTGCACGTATTCAAGCTCGAAAAAAAAAAAAAGTCACTAAACAATGGGTAACTCTATTCAGCAGTGCGCTAAGGTACTTTCACTGTGCTATGCACATCGCTGAGTGAGGGTATAAAACGTTTGAGCTAGTAACAACCAAAGTGGGGGAGAAACGCGAAAGATACAATAACTCATGCTTGTGTCACCTATGGTGTGCAACAAGAGAGGAGGATTCATGCATCAGCACAGGGCGTCAACCACTCGTTAGACACTCCGAGGAGAAAAAACGTTCCAATAGCACGTTTGGCCTCCCCCCTGTTGCGCCGTAACATCTGGGAAAATTAAAAATGCACAAACATGTTAACGCTTAAAAAGAGGTGTGAACCCACTTCTGAATCTCCGATCTTTCTCATCCATGGCGGGTGCTACCCCCCGACACACACACTTGCTTGCCACTCGGCCCATCGTAAAAAGGCATTTGCTAGAAACATTTGCAACTGCCAATACACGTCCTTCTTGGTGTTAAGGTTGGAGAAAGAGCTGAGGTCAGGTCAATCGGAAGGCCTCGATCGTGGGAGCACTCCGCGTGTGAGTGCCAGCACGCATAATGACACAGCACACGCAGCATAACAGTTGGTTTCTCCAGACTCAGGCAAAAAGGCGGGTTCCCCGTGGGACGCTCCGATAGCGCATGAAATTATGTAGGCACACGTAAGGATATGTAAATATGAACGTATGTATTTATGGTTTTTTTTTTTTTTTTTTTTTCTTTTCCATGCTTTTCCCTCCTTGGCAATCTGGAAGCCTCTTTCCCCACCTCGATTCTACGGATCAGCGTAATTGATTCACCGCCGCCGTCCTTCCCTTCTTATCCTCCCCGTGAAGGCCCCTTGAACGGGGATCCCAAGACAGGGAAATTCGGCGGGCTGTTAAATTGTCGATGCCGTCACCCGGGGACCTTGCGCAGAGGGATCCACGCACACACGGCGAGAGTACACGCAGTGTATGGATAAGCGGAGGAAGGCAAACAGAAGCGAAAAAAGGAGAACCTAATAAAGAATAAGCGAAGCATAACAAGCGCGTCCACGTGTTAGGAAGCCGCGCATCAGGACCTCCCTGCGGGAGCATGCAAAGAAAAAAAAAAAAAAAAAAAAAAAAAAAAAAGGCTCACCAGAGTCACCCAGAAGGGGACCTACCGCAGGATCACTAGAAAAGAACCCACGAGGGGAAGGCCCAACGTAAGACCACCGCACGGTGAAAGGACAAGGCGAAGTTCAGACGCCGCTGCTTAAAGACTGCTTCCTGGGAGCTGCCCAAATGAGGGACGTGATCAGCGCCGTGGAGGCGACGGACCTCTTGCCCGAAGACGATGCAGCGAACGTGCAAACGCTAAGCATCATGAACGAGGGGGGAGGAGACCACTCAGAAGCAGATCGCTCAGAGGCATACCACTCCGCCAGCGAAGCGCAGAAGGACATGAACGGAGGAGGATTAAATGAACCCACGCTGAGCATAGAGAACAAGAAAAGCTCGAGGATAATAATTGACAGACTTATATTAGAAAACTTTAAAAGCTACTCCGGTGTGAAGGTGATTGGACCGTTCTACAAGAAGTTCAGTTGCATCGTGGGTCCGAATGGAAGTGGGAAGAGCAACATTATTGACGCCATGTTGTTTGTGTTTGGGCGTCGGGCGAAGAAGATCCGGCAGAACAAGCTGTGCGATCTAATACACAGTTCCAAGTATTCCATGAAGAACGAGTATACGAAGGTATCCATCCAATTCAGGACGATCTCGGAGGGGGACCAACAGGATGAACCCGCCAAGTGGGAGGGACAACGAGATGAAACAGACCTGATGCAGCCCCCCCTTCAGGATTTGCCAGACAGCTTCACAATCAGCAGGGAAGCAACAGCAGACAACCAGTCGAAGTACCGCATAAACGACAAAGTGGTGACACAGAAGGAGGTATTCGACCTGCTGCTCCAAAATGGGATCGACTTACGGAACAACCGTTTCCTGATCCTGCAGGGAGAAGTGGAACAAATCTCACAAATGAGTCCCAAGGGGACAAAAAACGAAGAAGGGCTACTTGAATACTTGGAAGACATCATAGGGACGAACTGCTACATAGAAGACATAAATAAAAGTCTCGATGAGTTGGAAAGAAGCGAAGAAGTATACCACGATAAAGTGAACCGACTGAAGCATGTCTACAACGAGTTGAAGGAACTAGCTGGACCGAAAAAGGAAGCAAAGTACTACGTGCAGCTGCAGAAGTTTACCTACAAGCTTAACATACTAATAGTGAAGAAGGACAAATTTGAGCTAGCCAAAAGGATTCTAATGAAAGAAGAGGAGCTAGCCAAATGTATGGAAGAAAAAGAAGAACATAACCTAGTCTATGCACAGTTACTGAAGGAGAGAAAAGAAATGAACACCGTTTTAAGTTCTCTGGAAAATGAAGAGAGTGAAATAATAAAAAGGAAAAACAAAGTAGACAACGAATTCAAGGTATTGACCACGCAGGATGAAAATGTGAAAAAAGAGTTACTCATCGTTGTAGAGAAAATACAAAACCTCTACGTGAAGAGGGAACAACTCAGGGAGAAGGACATCCCCCAGTATAAGGAAATCATAGAAAAGAAGCAACAAATTTTAAATGTATTGAAAAGGGAGAGCATACCCAAATTGGAAAGGCAACTAGAAAAGTGCGAAGAAGAAATGGAAAAATACAACGAAGAGATTAAGACAGACACAGATAGGATTAATACGATCTATTCAAATGAGGAGAAGAAACTAGCTCCTCTGCAAAACAGCTACGATGATCTAGTGAGAGTTACCTCTGAATATAACAACCGATCCAACCTTATAGAAAAGAAGCAGAAGGAATTCCTAGCCCACCAGGATGAACTTAAGTACTTACAGGGGAAGCTACTTAACGAGTTAAAAGAAATGGATGTGCAGCTAAAACACATGAGTAAGGTCGACTCGGAAAAGAGAAAAATCCTACACGACAAGGAAGAACTACTAACTCAGATAAACAGCCAAACAGAACAAGCAACAAACAACCTCATCAACCTTACCGTGAAGTACGAAACGATGAAGAAGGAACTCAACACGGATAAGAGTCTGAGCAAGTTACACGAACTCATTTACCATTTGAAGAGGACAAAGATTAAGGGGATTCATGGAGTTCTTGGGGATTTAGGATCTATAGATCCAAAATATGAGAAGGCTTTTCTCATCGCAGGGAATAACTGCACCGATTTTGTTGTGGTGGATAAACCACATGACGCCGTTCTGCTCTTCGAACAGATGCGGAAGCATAACCTCGGAAGAGTGAACGTCTTGTCTCTCTCCATTTTGGAAGGCAATTTATTGCCAGTGATGAAAAAGCAGGACGAGAATTATACCCCTCTCCTTCCCAACGTGCATAGACTTATCGACTTCATCCGACTTAAGGAGGACAAGTATAAAGTCTGCTTCTACTACGCTGTGAAGGAAACCCTTGTGGCGAACACGCTGGAGGAGGCACACGTTATTGGATATGCTCACAAAAGGAGAGTTGTAACCGTCGGGGGGGAGCTAATAGAAAATGACGGTCGGATATGCGGTGGAGGGATCCTGGATAAGCAAGGCAAGGGGTCAACCAATGCAGGCAGAGGATCCGTAAGGAGGAGTTCCGTCAACCGAGGGGAAGAAGAAGAAGGACGCCACTCCAGCAGCGCCTTCTTCAGAGGGGAAACTACCCCCCAGTATGACCAAAGCGATGTAGACAAAACTGAAGGGGATATTAAATCGGCCAACAAAAAATTGGAGGAACTGAAACTACGAAAGGGAAACCTCCTCAACGAGATCAAAGAGATAACCGCACTTATAGAGGACAACGAGTGTAAGGTAGAAATTGCGAAGAAGCGAATAGAGAATTGCAAAAAACAACTGAAGGATATCGAGGGGCAGTTGCAAAACTCCGATGTGCCAGAACTGACCCCGGAGGAGAAGAAGGAACTCGAGTCCATTAAAGAAATTATTGAAGAAAAAAACGACGAAAAGAATAAGGTGGAAATTCTACTCAAAGCACAGGAGAGTAAAGTGAAAATGTACTATGAGCAATTGCAGGACGTCGGAGGAGAAAAAAAAAAAACACTAAAAAGTAAGTTATTGCATGCGGAAAGACAGCTAAATATTACGCGGGATGAAATAACCAAGCACAGCAGTGAAGAGGTGAATGCGTTGGCCAACCTACAGAAAGGAGAGAAGGACATACTTAAATTTACCGACGAAATTGAAGAATATGAAAAGAACGAGAAGGAACTAGAGAATGAGCTGAAGGAACTAGAATCTAAGGGATCCGTGGTGTATGAGGAAATAGAAAAGATGGAAAAGGAGCTAGCCAAAGTGCAAGTCCAGATGAAGCAGAACCAAAAGAAGAAGCAACAAATTGATGAAAACATATCGAAGAAGGATCTAGAGAATGTGGATCTAGTGTATAAGGCGGAACATTTACAAAAAGAAATAGAGCAACTTCGACACAGGGGTGTTGCCTACGAAGGGAAAATTGATGAATACACACGGCTGATTGAGCAGGCCGACCGGGTCGTGGTGGAGAACAGACCGTGCCGTGGAAGCAGCGTGGGTAGTGGTGGCAGCGCTGATCAGAGCACTGGTGAGGAGAGCAGCAACGAAGGAAGTGAAGATGCAAGTGACGATCAGGATGATGAAACGGTGGGGGGGAAGAGAAAGCGCAGCTCGGGGGGGAACACGCAGAGCAGCAAGCGGAAGAGGGGGAGCAGTGACGCACAGGGTGAGGGTGACACAAACAGTGAAGGTGACGGTGACGAATGTGGTGAAGGTGATGGTCACGACGCCGAAGAGGTAGGCCCCCCCAGCGGGACGAGGACCAGGAGGAAGAACTCAAAGCCCTGGAGGACATGGCCTGTGACAACGAAGACTGGAGCGATCTCGAAAGCGAATACGACTATGCGAACGTAACAGACGAACAGCTCCAATCCATGAACAGAAAGGAAGTGGAAAACAAACTGGAAAGTAAGTTACTCCTGTTGCAGAAGAAGGCACCCAACCTTAAGGTCTTCCAAGACTACAACGTCAAGCTGTATGACTACATGAAAAGGAGAAAAGACGTTACCAAATCCAGGAAGAAAAAGGACAAGTTAAAAAAACACTACGATAACCTATGCAATAAGAGAAGGAAAGAGTTCCTCCTCGCATTCAACGTCATCTCTGCCAAGCTGAAGGAGATGTACCAAATGATAGCCATAGGTGGGGATGCAGAATTAGAAATAATAGATTCTTCGGAAATTTTCAATGAAGGGATTCTATTCTCCGTTCGACCTCCGAAAAAAAGCTGGAAACATATACAGAACCTATCAGGAGGAGAAAAAACGCTGAGCTCCTTAGCTCTTGTTTTTGCTCTTCACTACTTCAAGCCAAATCCCATCTATTTCATGGATGAGATCGATGCTGCACTGGACTTCAAAAACGTTTCGATCATTTCCCACTATATCAAAACGAAGACTAACGATGCTCAGTTTATCGTCATCTCTTTGCGGAACCAAATGTTCGAGCTCTGCGATAGGATGATTGGTATTTACAAGACCAACGATATAACCAAGTGTATAACCCTTAACCCGGGGAAGTTCCAGGGGGAGCAGCCCGGGGGGGAATCCAGCACAGAGGGGGAGGAGGACCAAGTAGAGGAAAAACTCCACGAGCAGGCCAGTCCGTACGTCGCGGTGCCGATGTGATCAACCACGTGGGTAGCTTCTCACTTCATATCGTCACTGCGCGGGCCGGCTATTACACACACACACATACATACACACAATCGACTAGCCAAAAGGATAAGCGTGGATTTTTTTTTTTTTTTTTTTTTTTTTATTCTAACATGTGTATGCCCCTGACATCATTCCCCAAAAAGTGTTCGCTCCATTTGTCTAACTTCTTCCCCTACGGTAGGAAAAATAAATACGTGTTAATCATTTTTGCAAAGGTAGTGACAGAGAAAAAAAAAGGCGCTTCCTTACTGTGCGTCTGCATGTGCGCGTTTTCTTCATGTGTTACCCTTATTGGGGATGCCCTGCCCGAGGGGGAGAGGATACTTCCTCACCGGTTACAAACACATCCATGAGCAAACGCGCCCCCTTACGCTGACCAGATGGAGGAGGTCGAGGGAGCAACGACTGGGGCACAAAAGCTCATGACCTACGAGGAGGTGAAGAAAATATGCAGAGGTGGGTTCGCTCGGCCAGCTGCAGAGCGTCGCATAACAGCGCAACGAACGTGTAGCGTGCCTTTTCACCGCTTCGCTTCCCCACACAATTGATGTTGTCCCCCCCAGAAAGCAACCTCTACGAAACGGACGAGCTGAACGAAGTTCTCTACCTACACATGAAGGGCTTCCACAACATCGGCGGCCTGGCTTCCTTCACCAACCTCAAGTGCCTCTTCCTTAACAACAACTGCATAAGGGAGATTGGAAATCTGAGCGGACTCACCAATCTGCGGGCCCTGTAAGGAGGGCATCCACACATTTACAAAAAAAAATATATGGCACTCTTCCTATGCAGGTGGTATATCCCACACGATGAGACGTTTTCCCCTTCCCACTTGTAGGTACCTCCAAAACAACGACATCAGCTGCATCGAAAATATAGAATGCACATCCCTGGTGATTCTAAACCTAGCGAACAACAAAATTAGGAGACTTGGGAACCTGGGTCACCTCAAGGGACTCCAAACACTGAATGTGTCTCACAACCTTATTGAACAGATCGAGGTGGGAAAGAAGTGGCTTCCACATGACAGCGTGCCAACGTGCCAACGTGCCAACGTAACGCTGTGACCGTACTTACCAACCCACCCCCCATCGCAGGACATTGAAGAAGTTGCTAAACTCAAGAGTCTATCCCACCTGGACTTATCGGACAACCACTTGAACTTCCACGATGGGATAGACACGGATAGACTGAAGGAGTTTTTGCACGACGTGGAGGGGGACCCATCCGGTGGGCATCACCATTTGGGGGTAGAGGATAAGGAGGAAATATCACTTCACGAGGTTACCACGTTGGGTGGTGTCCCCCCCCTTGGTGGATCCACCTTTTTTGAGGAATTTCTACACCTCCGTGAGGAATCCCCAGAGGATAGGTGCGAAAAGGAACCCCCCAGAAAAGTAAAGTATCACCAAAATGTTGAACCGATGGACCAACTAACACGGAAGAAAATTATATTCCTGTGTGAACTGATTATTGTGTTAAGACAACTGGCGAAGTTAAGAACTCTCCTCGTTAAAAACAACCCCTTCGTCAGCAAAATCAGACACGCCTCTAGGTACCTGGTTGCCAGTAAGTCCCGCATGTGGTCTGCACGTGACAAGTGTGAACAGTCTGTTTCACGCGTATGCATTGCACATGGTACATACACCAGCCTGCTACATGCACATGGATATGCCCCCCTGCAGACATCCCCAACCTGATCTTCCTGGACGACAAGAAAATAAAGAAGGAGGATGTCTGCCTGGCGAGGATCTTCCTTAAAAGGGGACCCGCGCAAGAAATGGAACTCAAAAAAATATTCGAAAAAAGAAAAATGGAAAAGTATAAAAACTTATCAGAGAAGTTTCATGCGTTTCTGATGGCTCAAAGTGGAGGCTCCTGATGGGGTGAGGAAGTGCATTCACCTGTATTTGTGTTTTGTTGCACCTCAAGAGGGACAATTCAACGCCCGTTCATTTATCAATTTTTTTTTTATTTATTTTTTTTGGAGGACGGCATGGAGCACTACGTCCACAATGGAAATACAAAACGAAAACAGTGGAGGAAAGTAAATACAACTTTGTTGTACAGATGGGTTGGGAAAAAAAAAAAAAAAAAAAAAAAAAGCGCAACGCAAAGCGGAACTTCACCGAATTGGCGAGATAACTTAACAAAAGTGGACAATTACCCACCGATCGTTCGTCTTGTGTCTGCCCAAAGTTTCACTTAACCATCCCAGCTCCGATCCCCTTGTCCGTGAAAAGACCCTCCTCTTTCATTTTGTTAATCTTTTCGATATACTCATTTTTTATAGCCACTTCCCGTTCGTCTTCCTCATCCTTTTCCTTTCCGTCGTGCTCTGCTTCTGCGTCCTCTTCATCATCCCCCTGCTGGGAGGACGTCTTCCTGGACTTCTTCTTCTTTTTCCCGTCTGTGCCCTCCGCTTCCTTTATCTTCCTCACTTTTTTTTTCTTCTGCAACGCTAGCACCTGCACAACGGGAAGGGTAAAAACTGTTCAGCAGGAATTGCAAAGGTGGTACATGTGCACACGGTGATGAGTATTCCATACGGCAATATTGCCAACACGGTGTGGGGAAAGGCAAACGGTAAAATGTGAAAACGGTGGGAAATAAAAGAAGGTGGAAGAGCTTTGTATGTCCTGCGCATTTGCGCGATCCTTGGCCACTTCTTCACTCACCTGAGCCAAGAACGATCCGTCGTTTTTGAACTTGTTGTACTTCTTGGGGTCTACATAACCCTGCGTGGGGCTGGTACCCCCTTTATTCAAGTTAGTAGCCAGGGACGACATCGCATCTTCTTCTTTACCGTCGTCCCCTTTCTTTTCTTCCATTGGCTGGTCGCCCAGCGAGTCATCGTCCTTGCTTTTCTCCTCCCCCTTTTTGCCCATCGTTGTGCTGTGGAGATCAACAAGGGTACGCAAATGGGTTGGTGGAAGAACTCCTTAGCGACAGAACGGATTAGCTACTAAACGTCCGATGGGTAGGATAGTAAAAAAAAAAAAAAATATACCTTTTTTTGTATGACTTGTTCAGAATTTTTTTTTTTTTTTTTTTTTTTTTCTTTACAGTTCATTTTATGCCCTCTCGTGGTCGTCCATTAACTCGCCTTGGTGAAAAGGTTTTTCCTTTTTTTTCTCCACAAGGTATACTTACCCGCGTTAGTATCATCCTTTTACGTTCGTATTCCTGACGCGGGAAGTACAGAAGGCACATGTGAACATACGCGCGCTGGCATATAATTGTCCTCTTGCGAGTGGACCCATCCCCCTGTGAGTAAAGGACACCACCCCTTGGAAAAAAAAAACAACCCCACTTGGAACTTAAAATGGGGAGAAAGCACAACTACGAAAAAAGGCCCTCCCTCACACACCCCTTTTTCGTGTGAAATGTGACTGGCAGTAAAATTGCTTTTCGTACCATAACGGAGATATTGCTACGTGACTCGAAAGAAATGACTCAGCAGGGAGAAAACAAATCGGTTGGCTAGCACCGAGCGGGGAAAAACTAAACTGTTAAGCATGCACACCTTCTGTGTGGGAATGTAGGACAGGACCGACCGGTGGAAGTATACCCTCTCCCCTTCACGATGGAGCAGTGTTGCGCTGTGTAGTACCACTGCAAAAAAAATGCACAGCCGAACGAACGAACAACGGAACAACAGGGGGGGGTTCCCTCCAAGGAAGCTACCCCCTCACCAGTTCGAGTGTTACCAATTGGCAGGGGGTGGTAAGTGCACCCTCCACATGTACATAAATATATATGTGTATGTATGTATAATTTTTTTTTTTAAAAAAGTCAAAGTTCTCGCAAAGGGCTCAAAATGGACGAAAAGCGAAATTGCCAACTCGCCATGTTCGCCAGGAAAAAAAAAAAAAAAAAAAGGCCAAATGTTATACGTGCAAAATGTGGCGTACAAATTTTTGTGGTGTGAGCACCCCTGTCAGAGGTTTGCCAACTCATTCGGACCCCTCGATGTGCGTCACGATGTCAGAGACGTTCGTTCCAACCTTGATTGGCTTTCCGAAGAATAAACTGCTGGAGGCGGTCGACAAGTAGTCTGCAAAGGGAAAGGGTGAGGAAGGAGGAGAAAAAAAGACAATGAGCAAATTTTGCACGGGGGTAGGTAGGGGTATGGAGAGAAGAAATATACTTGCACCCGCGGATGGATGCTTATACACACAATCGCATATACTTCCCCACTTACCGACTGAGTTGTGCACGCAGCCCTGCGTGAGGAAGTTGGTGGCACACTCGAAGCTCATCTTGTGGAAGACGTTGCGGAAGGACCCCAGTCCGTGTCTGCTGAACGATTTCAGGTCGCCTAAAGGGGGAAAAAAGGAAAACAGGTAAATGAGCGGAAAATAACTGATCGGTTAGTGGAGGCAAAGTGGCCCTGAAATGATATGCGGGGTTTAGTACCCCCACAAGTGCCATGTTTGCCTTACCCGTGTGGGTCATAAAATCGCTAATGAAGGACAAATGGCGAAAGTCGATCTTTATTCCGTACGCCTCGAAGACCTTCTTCAGCTCCTTCGTGATGCAAAGCCGCCCTGCCTCAATTCCATAGGTCTTCACAATCGTGTAGATGTCGTTGCAGTAAAGCTTCGTCTTATCAATAAACTTATCCTTTATGTTGTAAAGTTGGAAAATATTTTTCCCTTCAATTTGTAGCTCATATTCTGCACCGGTGTGGGTTATATCCTTCCCTTTGAGCACCTTGGGGTTGTTTAGATCCTTCACCTTGAAAAGAATTTCTTTCGCTAGTTCTGTCTGCACGTAACTTAAGAAGTCTATGGCGTGAGGGAAGAAGTTTATGTCCCACCCGATCTCAAACTTTAGAATCCACGTGATTGGGGAGAAGCTGATATTCTTCACGAAGCATAACAAACTGCACTTGAGCTTCTCTATTATATTTTTTACCCATTTTTTTTTTTCACTTTTTATATTCTCTGTGTTGCCATTTTCTCTTTCCACTCTTTCATCGTCCTCTTCATCACTCTCATTTTTTAGCTTCACATTATTTTTATAATCATACGGTAGGTTTGCAAACTCTTTAGCAATTCTCTCTTCCCATTCTTCATCTTCTGGGTTGGCTTCATTTTCATCATCCCAATTGGCTACCACTTCCCCGTCGGAGTTTCCTCCTCCAGGGTGACCATCTGACTGGTTTGCACTCTCCTCCGTGTAGACTTCTTCCCCGAGTCGCTCCGCCGATGTGGACCTTTCCGACAGGGGGGACCCGTTAGTCTTCAGTTTGGGAGGAGCAACTGTCACCCCAACGGATTGTCGCTTTCCCTTCAGCAACGGGTCATTCTTCGTAACGCTAGACACGTCAAACCCTTCCGATAGTTGGGACTCCTGATCGGAGCTTCTTCTCCGCTTGGCTTTTCCCCTGCAACCAGGTGGGTGTTCCCCCTCGTCGTCTTCTTCAAGCTGCTCCTCCTCCTCGGTAGTGGCTTCCTCCCTCTCTGTTACAACTTCTTCCTCCTCCAAGTCCCCCTCACTTCGCTCACTCTCATCGTAGTCTTTCTCCTCCTCAGACTGCGAACCTGCATCTGCATCGCCTTCCTCCTCCGATCCGCCGCTGCTGTTGCTGTTGCTGCGGTTTTTGTCTCCAGCGTGCGAACCATTCTCATCATCCTCCGTGTTGCTTTCCCCACCATCGTCATTACCATTTTCCATACCAACAGTTTTTCCATCCATGTGGTCACTTAACCCGTCTTCCCCTTCGTTACCATAATTTCTAGGAGTGTCTTCCCCGTTGGGATTCTTCCCAAAGGAGCCATCCCCCCCTGCTCCATTGTTATAGGCGTCTTCCTCATCTATGTGATTTTCATCCCGCACGACCGTCTCATCCATGTCGTTTTTGGACCCCCCCACTGCAGAACCCATGAATTTCAACTTTGCGTTTATTTTATCCTCGTCATTTTTGTATTCAAACTTCTGCATGTTAAAGTTGAACTCCTCCTGCATCTTCGCGCAAACGAAATCAAACAACTCATCGTAGTGTTCATGGTTGAAGGCGTGTACGTGCCGCATGTTGTAGGTAAGTAGTCTCTCCTGAATTTTACTAAGCACAGAGTATAGGACACAGTTCACTGCTTTGCTTAAAATGCCCTGCACAGTTAGGTGGGTATTTATTTGGCAAAAATGGTGTAGATTCTCAAATTGGATCACGATCTCGTAGTTCCACTCCTTCTGGATGTCGAAACTTAGTTGTGTGTTCTGTAACGCGTTCATTACTTTTGCCGCTTGCACGTCCCCTTCGCATGCGGTGGAGGAAGAATATTGTTGTCCTTCCATATGTTGGTCTTCCCCTCCATTGGTAACCACCTGTAGACTGTGTATCTGTGCGTTCTTTGCCCCCGCTTCCCGCAGAATCAACTTCCGATCCACCCCTACCCCGTAAATTACGTCACTCAGACAGATGCTCTTATAGCTACTCAGTATTTTCTCTGCAATTTCGTTAATGTAACTTTTCATGGCATTCGCATCGCTGTTGGTAGTGGCCCGTTCGTCCATTTTAATAGGCACATATATCATCGGCTTGGAGGTCAACTTAGATGTCAAAAAAATCTCCTTCAGTCGGGGTATTCCCATGGTAACGTTCTCCGTTCCAGCCAAGTGGAATGTGTTAAGAGTCATTTGCGTGGCCGGTTCTCCAAACGATTGGCCCACCAAAATACCTATTGATTCACCTGGATCACAGAGCGATCTGAAATACATAGACTTCAGGAGGGATGCAGACTGTGCGTCAAAGTTATCTGGAAGGTTGTAACAATCGGCCAGGTTTAGGTCGTTAGCAATGGTGTGATGCAATTTCTCTCTGAACCGCTCAGATGTGGCCCCCATGTAGGAGTAGGGAGAGAACTGCGTCTCCAGAGGGTCATCACCCCAATGATCTGTTTCATCCCTCCCTCTAAATAATCGCTCATTTCTCTCCATCTTCCCTACCGCGTCGTGCAGGAGATACTTGCTAAACGCGACATGGTAATTGCTAATCAGGTCCTTGGGTGCATCTAAGTAACTGATCCTAGACGGGTCGATACCATCCTCTCCATACAAAAACTGAATAATTGCATTATCCTCATTCCTAACGGTGCCGTCATAGTGCAGTATAACCGACTCCATGCATTTAATAAGGCACCTCTGAATGTAGCCTGACTTAGCCGTCTTCACAGCTGTGTCGATAAGTCCCTCCCTACCAGACATGCAGTGAAAAAAATATTCCTGTGGTCTGAGTCCTTCCAAAAAACAGTCTGTAATTAACCCACATGCTCTAGCACCATAATCGTATCGATGAAAGCTCGGCAAAGTTTTTCCTGACCTCATCCTCGGAACTCTCTTCCCATCTAAGAACTGCTGATCTAACATCCCACAGATCATAGCGTAGTTCACTTTACTCCCTTTGGCACCGGTAAAAATCATGTTACTGAACCCGTTGTTTAAAAATTTGTTCATTAAATTTTCCATGGAGATTAGGTTGTTGGTGTTGGAGGAGACTCGACATAGATACGGCTGGAAGAGGGAGTCGATTAATCCGTCGAAGTCCCCTCTCATCTGGAGGAAGTATCTCTGGATGAGGAATTCCAGCTTGTTGAATACATCCTTCATGTTATAGAACTGGAAGATCATGTCTTCTTCCGTTCCTTTTTGGTTCACGTAATCCTCGTAGTAGTGGTCCTTTCCGTTAAAGGACAGATTTCCTATCTCGTCGTTCAGTAGAAAGGATGGGAAGCTCTTTTTCAGGCAGTCCCTAATCATCTGCTCATCGTGGTCGTTCATGCATGGGGGAGGAGCTTCGTAGGGTTCTCTGTTTTCCTGATCTTCTTCACTGTTCCCTTCAAACCCGCACCCGTCCTCCATGTCCTCCAATAGGCGCAAGAACTGGCCTAGCATCTCTTCCGTAGCTGTTGCGTTTCCACTCTGTTCTGGTTCCTCCTTTGCCCTATCCTCACTGACGCTGCTCAGCACGTGGTGCAGGATTTCCTCATTGCTCACCTCGTGAGAGAGGTCGTTCACGCAGCTAGCCAAAGCGGGGAAGTGCTTCATCACCCCTTTACTTTGGAATAGCTCAAACAGGATGTAAACCTTCAGTCTCCTACTACAATTGGCTCTTTTCAAAAAACGAATGACCTTCTCTATTACCTTGGTGGCCTTGTCCCCAACAAAGTTAGGTCTATCCATGAAGCGGGGTTCGCTTAACGAATGGAACAGCTTCCTCACGAGGGTCTTGCGAAGGTTGCAAGGCACTTCTTCCGTTAGGACTTCAGCTTGGCCTGTTCCTTCCTCTTCATCTGCTTCATATGAACGTGTTGTGATCATTCCTTCCAGCATGCGCTGCACGAGGGAGGAGGTCAACAACTTGGGGGTCTCCTCCTCCCCTGGGCGTTCCTCCAACAGGTGTTGTATTTCCTTATTCAGCAACGCACCGAAGTACGCCTCTTCCTTTATGTCCAGCTGTTCTTCCGACGGAGGCAGCTTTTCCTCCTCCTCCTCCTGTTGGCCTGTCTGATTCGAGTGATCATTCCTCTTACTCCTCTTACCAATGGGGTGGGTGTTCTCCCCCTGGCAGTCACCGATGAAGTCACTCCGACGTCTATACAGATCATACAGGTTGTTTACGAACAGGTCGTTGTTCTCTCTGTAGGAACTCAACTTGGCCCTACTGTATCCATTCATCTCATGCACGTCTACATTAAGCGCCTTCCCTATGGCGTGCGTAAATAAGCTCTGGAGGTAAAAGCCAGTGAAGGAGATCCTCTTCCGTATATTACGCTTTTCCTCTTTGGCGTCTTTTTTTAAAATAAAGTCATAAAGGCTCAGACTTGTGCCCCGTAATTGTAAGAAGCTAATGAACAGCCGTCCAAAACAGTCTAGAATAACTGCTGCCGTCTTTGGACCGAACAATTCATAGCATAGATGTACGAAACTGTTGGAGCTTGCCCCGAAATGGAGTTTATCTAACACTCCTTGGAGGAGCTCCGAATTTTTTATAATTACTTCCGACTCGTTTATTGGATCAAAGGACCACAGGGATGGATCTGTCTTGGCTTTCGCGTAGTAGTTGATCCCTTTGTAGTTTTGCATAAATTCGTTATCCCTCCTTTGGTTGTACGTCTCTATGGCAACTTTATCTATTATGGTTTTTAGTATGCTCGTTATTAGTTGCTTTCCTGTCCAGAGTTTACGTGGGAAGAGGATGGTTGGCTCCTCCGTCACGATGGTAAAGTGGGTTCTGTTCAGCACCACAGCGTAGGGGTCCAGATAACTGTGATTTCGTATCTTCCACGTGGTTTGCCTAGGTTGCGTAGATTGCCTCTTCCTTCCAGGGGAGTCATCACCCGAATTGGTGTTTTCACCCCTATTGGTGTTTTTATCCGTGTTGGTGTTTTCCCCCTGCGTGGGACGACCCTTCTCAAAGAAGAAGCAGTCCTTCTTGGAGAGCAAACAGTTTAGGGCACACTGCAGAAGGTTGCAGTACTCATCGTAGTTAAGGAACGTCTCTAGAGAAGTCAAGTGGAGTCCTCCCAGGATGAAGTCCTGTGCTAGTCCTCTCAAAGGAGAACCGTCCTTAAAACTGGTAAAGAGAAAATCACTATTCATTAGGTGTGTTGCCTCCGATCTGGCATGTGGTGTCTGCAACAAGTGGAGGTTCATTTCATCCCCATCGAAGTCTGCATTGTAAGAACTACAGTTTACATAATTCAGACGGAATACTTTCTCCCTTTGGAAAATTTTCATATAATGTGCCATGATTGAAAATTTATGTAAGGTTGGTTGTCTGTTCATAATAACGATGTCTCCATCTCGGGCATGTCTATGCAATACAATCGTTGCGCTTTGCTTTTTTAAGTCCATCTTTTCGAGTTGCTTTACAAAATTTTCCCTCTTTTCATACTCATTGGGGAGTTTGAAAACATTTCCCCTGGCGTCTCTATAACTTAACGCACCAGGGTAGATATCGGGCCCATTCAGAATGAGTCGCTTCACATAATCTAAATTATTCTCAGTAATGCACTCATCCATGGTTAGTTTTTTTGCAAATTCAAGTGGCACCCCAATCTGGTTCGTCTCTATAAACGTATCAGGCGAAATGACCGTACGAGCACAGTTGTTCACTCTCTTCCCCATGATGTTTTTTCGTAAAAGTCCTTCCTTCTTATCTAGTATTTCCCTCAATCCCTGGTTAGACAGTTTTCCAGTTGGCAAATGTGCAGCAAATGCGCCGTCGCAAAAACTGTTCACTGCCACTTGTAAGTTACTAAAAAGGATGTTAATATATGCACTTTTGTTTCTATAAATCAGATCATAACTCTTTAGGAAGTCCACTTTGGTCATCTCAGTATCGTCATCCATTATGTCAGTGTTGAACTTGTACTTCACTCGGATGGAGAATAGAGAGAACATTTCTTTGTATAATTGGAGCTCTCTCTTGTTTTTTTCGAGAAGGTCGTCGAAGTCGATTTCCTTCTTGGCACTAATACATAAGGTAAGTAGCGCGTTGAACTTATTCAACACGGTAATCATTTTCGTCTTTTTGTGTGTTCCTCTCATCTTCACGCGGAATCTGTTTGCACTGATCCCCATGTCGTGCAGGAAGAACACTTTGTGTCCATCCCTCCTTGTGAATGGATACAACAGAGTCATAATTTCTCTGTCGTTTTTTTTGAAAATTTTTTCTAGTAGGTCGATCAGTTGGAAACTGAACAGCCTCACGGTGCTCTTCTCCTTCACGTTCTGCTTCTTGTAGTTGTGCACCATTTCGGGGAAGCTCTCCCTGGGGGGCGTCCCTTCATCAGCAACGACTGAAAAAGCATCACCTGCATCATCCGCATCAACCGTGTAATGAGCGTCATGACCAACGTTGGCAGAGTCATCACCATTTGTAGTGATGCCCTCTCCGTCCTCCTCCCGATCCACCATCTCCTCCAGGTCCTCCTCCCCAACCACGGGGGGGCCTTCCCCCTGCCCCCGTTTCTTCCATTCCTTCATATACTTTTTCAGAAATGAGTTCTGCAGGTATAGTCCCACGAAATTTACTGTGTCCCTCTTCTGGGACATCCTCGTTGATATGTTTCTCCTAAATTTGCAAGAAGGACACCGCTCATTCCTTTTCATTAGTACCTTGAGCGTCTTGATCAGCTGTAAGTACTGCTCGTAGTTGTAGTTCGACTGGAAGGCCAGCTTCGTTGCGTCGAAATTGAACTTTTTAATTTTCTCCTTCATCTTTTTGAAGTTAACTGGGTTATCGTTCTCCTTCTGGTGTGTTCCCTCAGCTTCCTCTGCGCTGTTTGGTGCGTCGTCTAAATGGGTGTGGTTCTTCCCGTCTGTTCCATTGTCATAGTTGTGACCGTCTGTATTATTGGCACAGTTAGTTGTGTCCACCTCCCCCGAGCAGCCGAGCCCCTCCTGTTCGCAAATCCTCCTATACAGCTTTTCAATTTTCCCAATGACGTATTCCTTATCGTAGTTCCTCTTGCAGACGATCCCATTGGAGCTCTCTATCTCGTTCAGAGCCCTCAGCTGGTAAATATGCTTTAACAGAAAAATGGTATCCTCAGAACAACACACATGGTAACAGTTGAAACAAACTAATGCAAGTAAATCACACAAATCTTTGTAAAAAAGGGGGTTAAATAAAGGCAAGGTAAACTCCAAATGCCCTATATGTCCAACACAGTTTTCGTGTTTCTCGAAACAGATGCTACAGATTTGCCTGTAATCTACTGTGCCATACTTGGGGTCGAAATATATTGTGGAGGTAACCCCACTGGAGTGCGTTCTCTCATATTCTAGCAATTCATTCTCGTACTTGCCCATAGAAATTTTCTTTAGCTCTTCGCTGTTCAGCACGTCCAACTCTGCGCTCCTCACCTCCACACTCACCACCTTGTTTATGTCATACATGGTGGGTCTAAACGGAGGGGGGACTCCTCACCATGGAGTGGATTCCTCAGAATGGCGTAGACTCAGTTCAGAGTACGTGTGAAACACAACCCGCGTAGACCGTGCATCCATGTAGGTTCACCTGGGGTGGTGCCTAAATGCGTCTCTGCCCCTTTAACCCTTTTAACGTTTTGTCTCCACTAGGGGGGGAGACTTTCCTCCGTTGGGACTGCCACAGGGGGACGGCCAATCTCAACTGGTAGTAGCAAAAGGGGGAAAAAAATGCAAAATTGATGCAAAAATTATGCAGTGGCCACCGTTTCTCCCTGCACAAGCAGGGTCACCTAGAGAGTGCGTGGTGAACAAAACAACAAAAGCCACTCCCCCCTCGTTAACGCGTGTTCATACAAATAAGAATAACTCTGTATGTCCCCATTACATACCGATTTATTACCCTCGCGGTGCGCGCAGGAAATTACATACCAACTGCCCGCAACATCCCAAACGATGCAGCGCAGAAAATACCTTCACGCAAGCAAGCAAGTACATATACCAAGTATAGTACATGCGCTCTAAACAGGTTATAATGAATAAACCATGTCACAAAACATAATACGAAAAAAAAAGAAAATCCACTTGTAGTTGTAGATCAATTTTTTTTTTTTTTTTTTTTTTTTTCATGCTTCTGTTCGCGTCCGCTTATATACGTAGTAGCAGCGATACTTTTTTTTAAATTGCTTTTTTTTTTTTTTTTTTCTGTATCGCCCACCGCGGGGGGGGCGCTCCCATTTTGAATACAATTCTGGAGAATCATCCCCCCATGCAGAATTGTACATACGCCTTTTCGGGTATGAAAAAATTAACGATAATGTAGCTTTTTTTTTTTTTTTTTTTTCCCTACATGAATGAATGATCCAGTTGTTGTGGCAACATGGTAGGCTGTTGGGGCACTACATTCCCCCATGGATGATGGAGTAGCCCCACGGGGAAGAGAAGAAGAAAACCCCAACGGTTTGCGGGCAGCGGACATAAGGTGGATCACGCGAAAGGGTCGATGCTTGAACGGGTAAGGTACACCCCTGATTTGTTAGGAAGAACGAGGAGGTTTTGTTCCACGTGGCGTTCTTTTTCTCTTCTTTCTTTTCACCGTGCGGTTCGCATCAGATCGAGACATAGCAGAGTCATTTCCGGTTGGTATCAACCCAGACGAAGCAGAGCATGAGAGGGAGAGGCCACCACCCTTCCCTGACGCCCTTCTTTTCTTTTCCCAACTTATTCCATTTCCCTTTCTTTAAATGTACATACCTGTATGCGGTAACGGGCCAGGCAACTCCATCAGCATTTCCCCTCTCCACAATTTCGCTCTTCACGAAAAAAAAAAAAAAAAAAAAAAAAAGGTTTAATCAAATGGTGTTAGGGTGGGTACCCTCCTTTGATGTCACCATGTGGTCGCTCCATACTCCAGTTCGTTCAATTCCTTGCGCGTTCGCTGCCGCTGTTACATGTGAGGTCCCAACGTAACATATGTACTCGGGACAGACTCACAGGTCTAACCGCGGGATAAGTGAAGCACAACGGTGGGGATAGCTCTGCTGTATGATCTCATCACGAGAGTGAGGTGACCCTCTCACGGGTAATCCTAATGGGTAACCTCCGCTCCGTTCGCCTTCCTTTTCCCATTTACACTATACCCCCCCATCAAGGTGCACACACGAAGGCAAGCACACCTAGTTGATGCACCATTTCACTCACTGGGACAAATTAAAAAGGGGTGAGGCCTGACCAGCGAACGAGAAGGAAGACCCGCCACATGCATTGAAGTAACAGACGGGGGGGCTCCTACTGCGAAAAAAAAAAAAAAAAAAAAAAAAAAAATGTGGGGAGCAAACGGGGAGAAACGCGAACAGATTACCACTTCCCGTCCACCGCGAAATGTTTAACCCCCCTTCGTTGGAGTACATCCCTCCGCAAAGCGCGCCATTCATCGACAATCGCCTGCACAGCACGCACACAGTTAATTGCCCCCCCATGGAAAACATCAGAATTGTGCTGAGCGAAGACCTGCGGGGGGGAAGAGTGCACGCAGAGCTCCAGGCACTCCTAAAGGAGGAGGAGGAAAAGGACAAAAACGAAACGGAGTATGGGAAAATGCTCCAGGGGGGTGACTTCGAAGAGGGCCACTCCGAAACGGATGGCGAGGGAAGGACACCCATTTTGGAGAAGCACACCTGCCACATTTATACAAACTTTCCCTACAAGTCTCACTTCATGAAAAATCACGAAAGGAAGAACCAACAAGGTCCACCTGAAAGATGCGTGGACGACGTAGACCTGAGTGGATACAACCAAATGGAGGAGACTCCCCCGCCGACTGACCTCCAACTAGCGTTAATACTTGTTCTTATCGATGAGCCTTACATCGAGGAGGAAAACCCGCTTCTACGGACCTCCATTTTGAGCAAAATAGAAAAGATACAAAAAGCATATGACCACGTTAAGGTGATTTGTCTCTTCATAGGGGTGCGTGAGTATATAAACAGGACCAACTTCAATAGGGAGGTAGGTGAATCCTTCGATAGGAGTATCCCTGAGGGGGGAGGACCCAACCCTCATGATGGAGAACACGCCAAGATAAACGAAAAAATGCTCGATAGACTCATCACAACACTACTTGTTCGTTACCAAGTGGATTCCATCGAAATGGAAAACGAAAAATACCTGCACAAGTTTATTTTCAAGTGCTGCCAGTATTTGTACCTGTCCAAGGTGAGGAAGGTCAACTCATATTTTAAGGTGAAGCCTGCTGGGCTGAGTCAGGTGAAGCTTTCCCAGTTGAACGAGGAACGGTTGAACGAGGAACGGTTGAACGAGGATATATTTAACCAGCACAGGTTGAGCCCGCCCCCCCCCGGGACGCTGCCCGAACGAAGACATCTCTCCACGTGGGTCTCCCAGTTGATGCAAATCAACGGCCTGTCCGAAGATGCCTCTATAAACATCGCCCAGGCTTTCAGCACCCCCTTCGACTTAATTATGCACTTCAAAAAAAAAGACGATGAAGAGTGCTTAAGCGATTTTATCATCAGTTCGTCCTACGGGGATCGACGCCTGGGCAAAGCCCTCTCACGCAAAGTGTTCCGCGTGTTCTCCCCCGACGCGCATCCGGACAACTATGTTTCGTAGGATCGCAAGGTACACTTGTTGGTGCACCAGTGTGGGGCATTTTCCCCCCGAGGGGCCCAAAGCGGCATTGTTTTTTCTTCCACCCAAAGAAGTGCAAAATGTTGTAGCTAGCTTTTTTTGTTCATTTTGTGCATTTTGCTCTTTTTTTTTTTTTTTTTTTTTTTGTTAAATAAAAATAGCTAGTTATATGACTTGTTCATAATTTTGTTGTATGCACATGCATTTTCGGGGGGTATTTTTTTGTGTATTTTTTTTTTTTTTTTTTGTACATGTGGGGTTAATTTTTGCCTTCATTGGAGCACCCAAAAGAACAGAAAGGAAGCCCACACGCGGTTGGCTGGATTAGCCCAACCGACCGATCGATCGCTGAACGTGTGCCTAAACTAGTTCTAAATCCACTTAGCCGGCAGGGCTCTCATTAAATGGGTACCCATTTCTACAGCTTAAGCAAAACGTGGTGTAGTATGCGTGCACACCGTTTTGAGCACAAGCACCCCACACCTTGAACCGAGTACCATGCCAAGCGGTTAATGGGAATCGTTTTCTCCCACCTGGCCCTCATCATCTCTCTCCTTGGGCTGCTTGCCAGGGGTATACAAAGGAGTAAAGGAAGAATAGGGTCGAGTGCATCAACTCTTCAGTTGTGTGGTCAGAGGGGGCCACCACTTCAACTGCCAAAAGGAGGAAGAGCAACAACAGTAGGAAGGAGAAAGGGGGGGACAGCAGCACTCATGAGAGGTGCTTTTCTTTTTAAGGATAGCACGAAGTACAGTTGGTACATCTCCAGGGGGACACACACGGCATTGGATTGGAGCAGACCTCCAGTGAGGAAATGCTTTTTCGCAAAACTGAGTGGGAAAAGCGGCTCTCAGTGGGTCACCAAAGATGGGGAACACCCTGCGAAACAATCTGGGAAAGCTCCCCTAGACGGTGCGTCCTCTCTTCAACACCCCGAACTAAACGGACGCACAAAAATAAAAGACATTCTTGGGGCCCAAGTGACGCACAGTGAAGGGAAAAAATATACGATCTGCGGGTGGGTCAAGTCGGTCAGGACAGTTGGGAAAAATCGCTTCTCCTTTATTGACGTCAATGATGGATCCCACGTGAAAAACCTACAAGTGGTTATCGACTCGAGTATCCCCAACTACAGGGAAGTTTCTCGGTTGCTCACGGATGATGCGGTGGAGTGCTTCGGGGAGCTGAAGTGCTCCTTGGGGAAGAAGCAGCAGGTGGAGCTTTGCGTGGAGGATTCGACGAAAGCGCACTACGTGAAGCTCCTGGGGAGGGTGGACCAAGGGGAGAAAAGCAGCAACAACGACAGGGAGAAAAGCATCGACAACGACAAGGAGAAACGTGGTTATAGCGACAGGGACAAAAGTGGTGGTAGTGACAGGGAGAAATGTGATGGTGGGGATGATGGCGTCCGCCCCGGTCCTGGCAAGCACTACGCTATCGCTAAGAAGTACCACACGAAGGAACACCTGCGGAACTTCCCCCACCTCCGGGCGAGAACCAAACTCTACAGCAGCGTATTCAGACTCAAGTCCGACATAATAACAGAAACGTTTAAGTTTTGGAGGGAGAAGAATTGCACATATATCAACACACCCGTGCTGACTAGCAACGACTGCGAAGGGGCAGGGAAGTTATTTCACGCAACAACGCTGATGTTGCAGGGGAACCAGAAGGAGACCGTCACGCCGTCCAAGAGCAGCAACGGTGAACACGTCAATGTAAGTAGTAACGATGGATACGGCACTGATGAAGCATGCAAGGGGGATGATTACCCCCACGAAGGGAGCTCCCCTTTGTCATTCTCCCGAGATTTTTTTAAAAAACCGTGCTATTTGAACGTCTCCAGCCAACTAACCCTAGAATGTCTGTGCTGTTCCATGGGAGACGTGTTCACGCTTAACCAGTCCTTCCGGGCGGAAAACTCCAACACGGTAAGACACCTGAGCGAATTCCTCATGATGGAGGTGGAATTGGCCTTCTCCAATTTGGCCTCCATTATATCCCTGGCGGAAGAGTACATTAAAGCGATGGTAAATTTTGCCCTGCACAAGTCGGAGGACGTTAACTACCTGCATGAACACCATGACCAGACATTGAAGCAGAAGCTACAGAACGTTTTGCAAAAACCATTCGTTGTAATCACATACGATGAAGCCGTTCAGGTGATAAAGCAGCACATGGTTCAGACAGATGTACTATCCCCACGAACAACCGACTTAACATTCGAGGAGCAGAAATTTTTAACAGATGTGCATTTTTGCTCCCCCGTTGTTGTAATTAACTACCCACAGGACATGAAGCCTTTTTACATGACGCTAAATCAGGATGGAAAAACAGTTGCTTGTATGGACATCCTCCTTCCGGACGTTGGAGAAGTGGTTGGTGGATCAGAAAGGGAGATAAGGATACACACACTAGAGAGGAGGATGAAAGAGAAGCGTCTGGATCTCCGATTGTATGAACCATACTTGGAGCTTCGTCGTCATGGTAATATCCCTCATGCGGGTTTTGGTCTTGGCATAGATAGGCTTCTTATGTTTCTCACCTCCATGAGTAATATACGGGACGTCGTTCCTTTTCCGCGTTCCCCCGGTTCGCTCTTCATGTAGGGGAAACTGGACAAGCGAAAAAAAGTCACACATGAGACGTTGCTTCTCTGCATGTGTTCATAACTTTTCCAACCACTACGCGAGGGCGTTTGTCTTATTCGTTCGCGTGGACGAACTCCTGCATGTCGGACAGCACCACCTCCAATGGGTCCACCTTGCGTGCGTGCAGACACACCCACTCTGCGTAACAGATGCTGCTGTTTGCAAGGGTTTCGATGCATTCTCCGACGAGCTGTGGTATGGTAGGTGGGGGGAAAAAACAGCCAAATGGGGAAGGATAACGGAAAAGAAGACAACAAAAGGAAGCGACTGAGGAACGCCGCTGAAAAACGCAACTGAAGAACGCAACCGAACCAGGTGATCACCCCCCTTACCTGCTCAGAGGACGTCTCAAACTTGCGGCACCGCCGAATGCACTCCTCGCTCTGCTTGCGGAACTCCTCGATGAGCACAGAGTTTCTGTCGCTGTATCTGAGCAGTTCGTCTATCCTATGCTCGAAGTCAGACTTCTTAACAATCCCTATTAGACTTTCGGACACTCCTTTTAAGTTCTTGTACTTTTCCACCACCTTGGTGTTTATATTCTCTATCGTGTCGAAGAAGCCGTTCGTCAGGGTGCACTCGTCGTAGGGCATTTCGCTCTGCAAGGCTGCTAAGGGAGGGGGGTGCACAGGGTGAACCTCCAATCGGTTAGGTTATAAATCGATTAGGTCATGAATCGGTTATGCTGTGTATCCCTCCTTCGTGCTTACCTTGACTGTCGGGCTTGCCTTGCTGGGGGTCGTCCTTTTGGCTCACCTCTTCACGTGCACCACTGCAGGGGGAGGAAATGTGGCGCTTTTTGCAGAACTGCTATTCCAGATTCAGCACGGTTCATTGGAGTTATCGCACGAACCCGTGGCTCACCTAAAAGCGTTCTTCTTTGGATGAATAAATTGGCGGACGTCACAAAGGGTGTTAAGATCATCCAGCTGACCAACTGACTTAATCTCGACACCTTTGGGAGAGTCATCCTTTTCTCTTTCTAAATGTCTGACTGGTGTCTCAACCAACTGCCCACTCTGGCCCTCCGTGAAATTGTGCACCTCGAAAAGGCTGTCACTGCGTCGGGCTCTGCTGGAAAAGGGAGAAGGAGCGGTAAAACCACAAGGTGGTGGAATTGACACGGTAGCCCTCCTTCCCCACGGGAGAGGGGTCCTTATAAAATACCCTACTCGAAGTTGTCTTCCAGAACAAGTTCCATTTCTGGTGTGCGCTTCGCGTCTTCGCCGCTTTGAAAGGGGGGTACATGGGGGTGGGATCAGCAGCCACACGATCATGCGATGATGCGGTCAACTGGCAGTGAGACAAATGCCACCTGACCGGCGTGTCCTACCTGCGCTCCTGGAAGGGTGTCCTGCTGCCACCCGTGACGCTCAGACTGCCATCTCTGCGAAGGGGAAAGGGACCTTCTACAAGTGCAACCCCAGTTATAATTACGGAACAAGCGAAAATGTATATGATATTGTCATCTTTAATAAGTTACCCGGAGTCGGGAAAACTTTGGAGGGAACTCCCATCCGCATTGTCTAGCACACTGTAGTTCTCGTCCCCCATTGCCATGTCGTTGAATATGATCGAATCCATGCAACCTGAATCGTCCTTCAGTTGGATGTCTGCCTTTACTCTGTTGAGTCCCCCCTTCATGGGTTCATCGTACAGACTCAGGTAATTTTCTAGCGTTTCACTTTAAGCGGAAAGGAGTGCAGGTAGAAGTAACGGTGAATCCACACAATTCGTAGAAGCAACACCGGAGTGGAAAACCCTGCGGCATTACATACACAGCCGCTACAACGACGTTAAGTGGGGTGAAGGGAAAACACCCCAAAGGGACAGAGATCCATCTGGACGTCTTTTCCTCATTTATATTTTTCCCCCCTTTTATTAATATCTTTTCTTTTTACTTTCTGTTCAGATAATCCGTTTCCCCTTTGACGGAGTCCTCAATCACCGTTTGTGGTGAAGCGAAGGGATTGAACTGGGGTCCCATTTTGTTTCTCCTCCAAGAGGGGGGCAACACAAGGTGGGGTGATACAGCTAAGGGTGGCGTTACAAACTTACGGCGGTGCGTTGCCAACTGGCTGCTTGCAAAACAAACTGTCAAAGGCACAACTATAGCAATAAGGGGTCGTTCTTTCGTTTATTAAACAAAAAAAAAAAAAAGTCTCTAGACAAACGCACAAAGGAAACACAACTCGGCATACCATTCCGAACGGAAGAAGGAACAAGCGTTACATAACGGCAGCTAAGACCATCCTCTTTTATTTATTTATTTTTTTAATTTTCTTACCAGATAGAAGAGTAAAATCCCCTCGAATGATCATTCGCGGAGGCACACCCTGTCACGGGGAGGCGTACATACACCTCTTCCCTCCCCCCAGGTGGCCAATAAAAACGTGTTCACCATTCCTCATTTTTCAATTCAGAGACGGACGATGAGACGGATGGGAACTAACTCCATGTCATTGTTCCCCATTTTTTGGCACTTCAATTGGTTTATTTAGGTCTTTCCCCCGTTAAGACGTGGTACAAAAAAACTGAGAAGGGAACATCGGAGGGAACAGAAATGTAGAATGTCCTCCACCAGGAGGTCTTCTTCACGCCGCTAAGGGAAAGAATGAACGCGCTGAAAGTAGTGCCGACGTTAGCAGTGACCACGTGGTTGCAATAGAAACAGTGGAGCATCCCTCCTAGGTGTACTGTTTTCCGTACCGGGGGTGCAAAGGTAACCCTGAGGGGTGGGTGGAGTTTATCTGTCCTTAGCACAGAGACGGGAACACATAAATACCTGCTCATACGTTCGATGGAGGTTGAACATAGGAAAGCACAGCTGTGTAGGTCGGTCAAAAGCGGACATCTCTTCACCCCCATGAAGTAGAAAGTGGGGCTGACGACTAACCGAGAGAACGGGAAAAGGAACTCCAACGAAGGGGACAAATAATTGTACAAAAAAAAAAAAAAAAAAAAAAAAAAAAATTCAATTCAATTTAATAAACAGGTCACCATTTCGTATGCACATGCCTTCCCAAATGTTTATTTTTTTCCGTTTAAGATCCCTGTGCTTTCTCTCCGCCCCTCCATGGGCGTCACTTTCTGGCCGCCTTTTCTCGCACGTCCCAGTTGCGGCAATTTTTCCGCCGCACGGGGGCAAAAAAAAAAAAAGGCGGCAAAAAATAAAGAAACCTTTCTTCCCAGGAATATGCCCATGTCGCTTCCGAATAATTTCAAACAATCTGCAAATGCTTTGCCGCTGCACGGGAGGTTGAGGTCACTCAGCGCGACGCGAAGGATCTGCACCAACAGCTCACATTTCAGTGACACTGACGGGAGGGAGTTATGTTGACATTACGCAGAGCATAGCATGGGAGTCAACTATGCCCCCCCGGCACGTTTGCAACTCCGGGTTTAAGCGAAAGGACGAAAAAAGGGCAACAAAAAAGGGAGAAAAGGAATCCGCAGGGATAACCTCACCAAGTCAGGCAACGTGTATTACATAATAACGTATCATATGATCTAACCAAGTCGGGAGAAATATGCCGCAAACGTGCTTTATCACCTGACCAAGTCAGGCAAAATATGCCGAAAACGCGTTTCATCACCTGACCGAGTCAGGCAGAATATGCCACAAACGCGCACCACACGACATGGTACGGTGCGATACCACTGGGGGAGGCTAACACAGCAAAGCTGGCACACTTCTCCCAGTTCAAGAGAGAAAAAAGGACACCCTTTTTTTTCCTTCCCCCCGTTTATCTCGCCATTTTGGCAAAACAAAAAAAATAAATAAAATAAACAAACGAACGGACAAACCAACCAACGAACCGACCAACGAGGAGCGACGCAATAAGCAAGATGGACCACAAAACAGACGACGCAGCAGGACAGACCAGCAAGGAAGATGCTGGCAATGCAACCGTGACAGAATGCGACCAAAGGGAAAAATGCACCTCCGCACCGGAAGAGAGCACATCCTATAGGTCTCTCTACAAACACAATTACAAAGCTCACGCATACGTGGATAATTCTGTTTGCCTTCGATTGAAAGGTCGTGGAGGGGAGGTGCAAGTTGATGCGGATACTGAAGAACCGCAGCGTTGTGTAGACCCATCCAAGGGGGATTTCCCAATGGGTGCCTGCACACATGATAACACACATGATGATACACCCGATGATACACCTGATGACAGACCTGTTGGAGAACCAAGTGGGAAAAGTTCCAATCTTGAAGACGTCGCTGCCACAGGGAGGAACAACCCAGGTGGGGTTGCAGTCGATAGGAGTGACGAAGCGATATACACCCAACCGGGGGCCCAACATAGTAACAACCATAATGAGGAGAAGAGGGAGAACTCAGACCTCTGCCCTCACTCCAACGATAATTACACCCTTCACGGAAGTCACATAAGTGACCACCACCTGGAGGAGGAGAACAATAAGAAGAAGCCACAGGAGAGTGATCACCCCAGTGAAGAGATGCCAAGCTGGGAAGCACACAAAATGCAGGAAAAGGATCAGTCGACGGAAAAACAGAAAAAAATAAAAATCATCGAAATGTTTAAAATGAAGTTGGAAAACAAGGAGATGAGCAGGAGTCGCCACGGGAATCGCCACGATCATCATGATGCTCATCGTGATGGTTCCTCCGGTTATGACGAAAATGGTGACCGTGACGACCATTCGGGTGGAGCTTCCCCCAGTGCGTCCAACCGCCACGCACAAATACGGGAAAGCATCTCACGGATTTTTAGCGAATCGCCTTCCTCCAAGCCGAAGATAATAAACGAGCTTAAGCGTAGTGACAGTCATGTGGGGGAAGAAGACGAGGGGGGAGGTAGCCACCACGGCAGCAGTAACAACGACAAGGGTAGCCCCCTCTGCAGTAGTAGCAATGACCAGGGTAGCCCCCACTGCAGCAGTAGTAACGACAGGGATAAGGCAGACAGTAAGGCGAACGAAACGAAGAACGCATTAAAGGAAGGAAGTCTGTTGAGGCTGTTCAGGTGCGAATACTTCGACACCCATCTGCACATTAGATACCTCTACGATAGGAGGGAAGTGGGAGTTCACGAATACCTAGTGAATTCCCTTTACACGCAAAGGAAGTATGAGGACATATTATTTTACCTACCACAGTTGAGTCAGATTTCTCTCGTCCGTTATGAGTCCTCTTCCCTTTACCGCTTCCTCCTTTATAAAGCAAGTAAATCAATGCATTTTGCATTGAAGCTCAGTTGGATTTACCACTCCATAGTGGAAGACAACTGTTCCAAGTACAAGGACTTGGCACATAAGATGACCCAAGAAATAGAGATGGCTGTTGTAAATTGCAAACCATTAAATGGTAAGCGCACCTCGGGGAACGAGAACAAACAGTCCTACCTGCTTAACCTCGCTCATCCTCTTCTCTTCAAAAGGAAGCACATCATCAGAAGGATCAAGGCCAATGAACGGTTCCAGCAGACCAAGCTGTTTAGGAATTGCCTTAACAGGTCCTGCAACTCGTACCTGCTGAAGGGGGTCGAAGGGATGGTGCAAAGTGAAGTCGACGTGGTGGGGCAAAGTGAAGTCGACGTGGTGGGGCAAAGTGAAGTCGAAGCGACCGGGCACAACACCACGTCAGGTGTCCCCCCAAGTGCTGCCCCAATGGCCCCCCCAATGGCCTGTCCGAAGAAGCGCCGCAAAAGGGACGCAACGAGTACCGCACCTCCCCCCAAGTTGCCCCAATGTTACATAATAAATTCAGGAGCCCTCTCCATCGCCAGGGCGAAGGTGAAGTTACCTAGTACCTATGCCAAGTTAGGCAACCCCCTCAGTGCATCCAAATTCTTCCTGCCAGAATTTAATTGCAGTTCCGATATGATAGAAGACCTGCAGCAATTTTTTATGAAGCAAAGGAGATGTGATTATTTTAGTCTCCTTAATAATTTCGTTAACCTAACTATATCCGTTTCGAATCTTCTCTCCACAGAACCGGACATAGAGGTACGGAATGAGCTACTCAACCGGTTCATATATTCATTAAACAGTTGGATGCTCATGCGTAGATGCATCGTTGCTGCGTGTACGAATGTGTTTTCCATGACGGGACTGTGCATTCCGTTGGAGTGTCTTTCCTCCCCACCACAGTCAAATCATAAAACGGAACATACAACCAACAGCAGTGGGTTGCAGATCCTACACTTCAATTACGATGAGTGCAAAATATTTTTCTCCAAGAAGAGGGCACCCTACCTGCTCATGTTTGAGGTGGCCGACTTGGACGAGGACATCAGCCACATTCCCGATGACCTGTTTTACCCCACCAAGGGGGGGAACCAGCCGAACAAGGAGACACCCCACGACGGGGTCAATGGGGCAATCGATGCAACAGCAGATGATGCAATGCGTGATATCCCTTACGGGGTGACCGATACCGTGAATGATGACGTGCCCCCAGACGAACCGACGCGACATCCGCAACCACGCAGGAAGGGCCACCGGATCGAAAAAAACTTCTGTTCGTCCAAAAATTACGGGCTCTTCAATGAAAACAGCAGCTCCTACGATTATGAACCGCGAGGGGGTATATATGATGGGAAGAGGAAGAAGAAAAAGAAAAAAAAAAAAAAAAAAAAAAGCGAAAGTGGGGAAGAGGACGACGAGGGGAAGGGGCAGCAGACTGGCCAAAGCGATTCAGAAGTAGAACAAGCTGATCGGTGGAAAGTTGATATGGGAAAGGAAAAGGTGAGGAAGAAAAAAACGCCTGCCGATCTGGATGCCCTAAAAATGGAGCACCTATATGTGTATAACTGCATAGTGAACGACCTGCGGAAGGAGAATTTAATTTCCTTCCCTTCGGAGGAGGAGGACAGCCTCTCGATCATTAGGAAGTGCATTGGGATGAAGGCAGATGAGGAGGATGAAGAACATAACGACGATGGGGGGGACACCGAAGGGGGAGACACAAACTCGGCAGGTGGACACGTAGAAGAGGCAGACCCAGAACCAAACAACCTCGAGGAAGGTGGCCCTCATTGGAGTGTCACCCCCACGGAGGAAGGCATCCAGGAGGTAGGAAAAAGCTTCCTGGTAACGCCCCGTTCGGCCTCCATGCCGAATTACTTAAGTAGCTCCATGGAAAAGTGCAACATCAGCTCGAACGATAACCAAAGCAATGAAGTTAAAACGTCGCTGGAGAGCATCAGTAGTGCATTGGGTGAATTACCATCAGGGGGGTTGTACGAAAGTAAAGTGGACGCCCAATATGGAGGATGTAACTCCACCACGGGGAAGGATCCCGGTGATGAACATATTTCAGCCCAACCGAGTGAACCCCTCACAACCACCCACACGCTCAGCAGCTTCTACCCAGCAGCAGAAAAAACAACCGACGTGTTGGATATCGATGAATATTTCAAACCAGAAAATTACACAAATGAGGAATTTAAAAAAAAAAACTGTAGAATTATAAAAAGGCTTTTATGGGGAGAGTTATTTGAAGAAAAAAAAAAAAAAATCAGAAAAACTTCCCCCTATGGTAAATTGAAGACATGGGATCTGAAATGCGTCATTGTTAAGGGTGGGGATGACTTGAGACAGGAACTATTGGCATCCCAACTGATAAGGCAATTCAAAATTATTTTTGAGAACGCAGGTCTACCCCTGTGGTTGCGTCCCTATGAAATTCTAGTCACCGGTGCGAACTCCGGAATTATTGAATACGTGAATGACACCTGCTCGGTGGACTCCCTGAAAAGGAAGTTTGGCGTTGACAGTATTTCGACCATTTTCAACGTCGTCTTCGCAGACTACATCTTCGAGGCCAAGAAGGTCAGCACAGTTGACCCAATCAGCGGCGTGGTTAACGTGGCGATTTGTGCGTAGATCTGTGTCATCGTGTTGTCCACCCGTCACGCTACACACGTTGCTACACACGCCATACCCACTTCGTTACCCATTTGTCATGCATACCGATTTCCCCCCCCTGCAGAACTTCATCGAGAGCCACGCCGCCTACTCACTTATTTCTTACCTCCTCCAAGTGAAGGACAGACATAACGGAAATCTGTTGCTCGACTCAGACGGCCACCTCATCCACATAGACTACGGGTTCATGCTCACCAACTCCCCTGGGAATGTGAACTTCGAGACCTCCCCCTTCAAGCTCACCCAGGAATACCTGGATATTATGGATGGAGAGAAGTCCGAAAATTATGAATACTTCAGGCGCCTCATCGTGAGTGGCTTCCTCGAGGCCCGCAAGCACTCAGAGGAGATTATTCTTTTCGTGGAGCTGATGATGCCAGGTGGGTTCAGGCGGCTACCCTATCAGGGTTGTGTTATTGGCCTACTTTTTATGACCTGTTCAATTTACCCCCAATTTTCCACACATACCCCCCCTCCCCTGTGCAGCTTTGAAAATCCCCTGCTTTGCGAACGGCACCCAGTTCTGCATCGACTCGCTGAAGGAGCGCTTCATGACCAACCTGGCTGTTGACGTGGTAAGGGAGCGAAACTGCCAATCGTACCCAACGGCATTATTTTATGTGTACCGTTCAGCACACCCAACGTGTATACACACCACCTATACACACCACGTATATACCACGTTCCACCCCGCAGTGCATCCAACGAATCAACGCCCTCATTGAATCCTCGATCAACAATTTCCGGAGCGTGCAGTATGACTACTTTCAGAGAATCACCAACGGCATAATGTGATAACCCGAGGGGGGGGAGGAGGTAATCATTTGCGTGAGGACGTCACACCGATGACGTTCGTAAGGACCAGGCAGGATGCATTTGCAATGCTTATGCAGATGCGTACCCCCCCTTCCCCCGTTGGCCACTCCGAAGCATCCCTGACGCGGAGGCGCCTTCGCCCCTTTTTTGTTTCCCCGCGTTAAGCTGGGCTGAGCCATTGCCGGCACGTGCCTATGCAAACCTGTGCATGCAACTGTTAGCAGGATTATGCTTTCTGCAAAACACGCGTATTCTCCTGCCAACGAGTTTGTGCTTTTTCATTCATGTGTGCATTCCGAAGAAGGCGTTTCCCTTGCGTCCCCCTTTTGTGCAAAACTTATAAAATCTGCTATTCGAAAAAGTGTCATTTTTTTTTTTTTTTTTTACCACGTGCATTCAATTTATGGTAACAAGAGACCTTCATGTCAGTTTGAGGGAACCCCTCCCCTGTTTCATCAGTTGGGAAGATTCCCTATGCCGTTTTGAGTAACGTAAGTTTGGAAGTTTACGTGGAGGGAAATCGATCCCTTTGATTTTCAGCTCGATTACGTTTTTTCGAGGGGAAAAAACCCGTTAGGGCAAAGCTGCCTCGGTGTGGCTGTATACCTGACCCAGGTGGAAGCACAAAATCGGGTCAACTTTGCCAGCTTGATCAATTGGTTAATTTTGCCAATTTTGCCAACTTGTTAACCCCCCCTCGTCTGTTTACCCGACGGAGTAGCCATGTCAGAGGATGAGGAGCCAAGCCCAAGTAAGCCTGGCGGCTTAGTCCAGATAGATGAGCAATACATACAACGCGAAATAGATAAGCTAAACGTAGATGAACTAATCCAGCCGGAACAAAACAACGCTCTCAAGAAAGTAATAAAAACGGATCGAAAAATTGTTATAAACTTGGATAGCAGAATAAGTACTCTTCACAAGTCATGCCAGTATGGGAAGCAGGTGTCCAAAATCATAAACTTTAAGGCGGAGGGACTTAGTAGCATTTCTCTGAAGGAGAAACTGAGGCTCGTTCTGGAGAACCTTTCGGGGCAGTTCTCCGAGGAGGGGCGCCCAAATGCTAACTATGGGAGAGATGCTACAAACGTGGTAAACGTGGTAAACGGGGGAAGGGAGCAACGTGGGGATGGTTTACCCTACGGACGACCGACGCGGCTGAGCTTCGCAAAGCTCTCGAAGCACTTCAGCGTAGACACACTCCCCTTCTGCCCCATTAACTACAACACTATCCCACTGAACTTCTTCCTGGATAGCCAAAACGTATTCACTCTGTACAGGAAAGAACGGAAAAGGACACACAACAGGACCAGACAGACACGCGGAAACACCACCTATAGGAAGCTAAAGGAGTTCACACATGAGAACGAGCCGGAAATTAAACTAGAGACCTACGAACAGTCAATGAGGTTAAAAGAAAAGTTAGGAAAACTGGAGAAAAAAAAAGAAAACGTTCCTTTTTTAAATTTCATTGTCGACTGTGATCCAGTCAATGGGTTTAATGAAACGACCTTCCGTCTGTTCCTGGTCACTTTGCTTGTTTCCAAGGGACACATTGAATTTTATAGGGATGCCAATAAAGTGCTGTGCATCCGAACGAGCGACCTTTTTAGACAGACCGAGGAAGAGCTGCGTGGCCACCATGGTGACAAACACGGTGACAATCACGGTGAAGGTAGCCACTCTGTGCGCCCTACTGGGGATACGCCTCCTCCGAGGAAAAACCAGGCCCTGCTGACTGCCTGGTCATACCAAAAGTGGGAGAAGCTGGTCAGCCGTCTGGCGCCGCACCGATCAGGGGAAGCGCAACGTAGGGATGCATAAGGCAGCGAAGCGGCAACGAAAAGGAGCAGCAATGCGACAATACAACAATGCAGGCGTGCTACATTTTTCTGCCTCATGCTCCCCACGGTGAATATCTCTCTCATCAAGTGAATCGGCCAGCACAGGAATGAAACACCTCCCATTTGCGTTTTTGGTAAACCGAGTGGAGGGTGAGTTACTCGAACCATCGTCCCTCCGTTTCGCTTTCACACACTGGACTGTCAGCCTGCTTGTAGTACTGTACTTTATTGTTTTGTTTCTTTTTTTTTTTTCTTTTTTTTCCACTGCGCGGGGTTCGTTTTATCCACTCCGTTGGTACTCCTCGAACATTCCAACACTGCCTACTCGCTCATGTCTCTCGCCCCGAAAGGGAAAAAAAAAAAAAAAAAAAAATGCACATCGAAAAGGCGGCACGGGGAGTTCCCCCATTAAGCGAAATGAAGTGAAGAGAAAACACAAAGCGTAGAGAAAGACGCATCGAACGTCCAACGAAAGACGAAACAAAAACGGAAAAGGATCCCTTCACAATGGAGACCATCCCCAAGGGCACCACGCAGGAGGACCTGAACTACATAAAGCAGAATGCGGGGTATGCCTTGGCCAAGTCGTTGCTGTGGGCCATAAAAACGGACACGGAAGGTAACGCGCAAAGTGGAGTGCATCGGCAGCACTGTCATGTTGACTGCTCGGTTGACTGTTCGGTTGACTGTCTTGTTGTATTTACCCTGTTCACCCCACCACCACCATTCTACCACCATTGCCACCTGAGCAGACCCCCTGGCCCTGCTAAGCGCGCACCTCGCCAACGTGGCCTCCTTCAACGCGAAAAAAAAAAAAAAAAAAAAATATTAATAAAAAAAATAAACTCGTACAATATAAAGATACGTGATGAGATAAATAAAACCTTTTCCCAAAGGAAGTTAGCGGATGTGTATTCCTTCGCAAAAAGCAGTGGAGAGAAGGACTGGTTGGAAGACTGTGTCCAGTTGCTGCAGTTGATAAAGCAAGTCTTCGATGTAAAAAATGTATACGTTGGTAGGACATACCTAACAGGACAGAAAAAGAAGAAAAAAATAATAATCCGATTTATACAGGCTACTCAGAACTGTGATTTAGAGAACGATACCATTTGTGACCAACGAGTGAACAGGATCTTTACTAAATCGGCGGGACACACTAAAGTGGACTGTTCTATTTATTCAAAGCTTTTTCCATTTGAAACAGGTTTCCTTTTCCCACAATTTGTGCAGACCGACTTCTGCTATGACGACCCTGGAGAGGACCTGTTCACGTGGGTCAACCCACTTCACCAGGGGGGGAACTGCTTTCGCAGGGTGAAGAACGGCATGGGGGTCTCACTCAGGGAAGAAGAGGTGACTGAGGAGGAGGAAAAAGAAGAAGAAAATGATCAGGTAGATGAAGAAGAAGAGGTTGATGAGGAGGAGGAAGAAGACGAAGTGGAAAGTGGAGTGGACGAAGAAGAGGAGCAAGAGCCACCCCTCAGCGATGAACACAAGGACAGTGGCCACGACTCCACTCATAACCCAAGTGAAGAAAAAAAAACATCAATTTGCAACGAAGAGGAAGAACTTCAAATGGAACTACTGAACACCCTACACATGAACCTGTCCTACGACTGCTTCTACATTTATGAAGTAATGAGAGAAGACAATTCCTTCCTCTATGCCAAGAGGAAACCAGGAGACTTCCTTCTGATCCCGCTTGTCTATTACTCCTACTACGACTGGCACTTTCTGCATGAGCTGTACTGCCTCCGGGAGAGGGCCTTCCTGCAGTCGACTGCACCAGGTGTGGAGCTCGCGCCACGTGGTAATAGCACCTGAGCGGGGAGGGCAGAGCAACCCCCATGTGCAAGCAGGAGTTCATGCATTCTTGCAAGCAGCCGTGTATACGTATGCATACCCGTAGTAATTGTCTCCTTCCCACCCAACCTCCTCCTTCTTTTGCAAGACTCTGTCAAAGGGGAGGAAGACCAAGTTTTGGGCAACCCCGAAGAGGAAAAAAACGACGAAAAAGATGAAGAAGTAGCTGAGGAACGGTCAGGCGGAAAGAACGCGAAGCCTAAGCTGGATTGGAAAAAAGGCATACCAGTGGAAATGTGCCTCTGCCTAGACAACAGGGGCAGCGTGAACAAAATGAGCAGACGGCAGATAAACGACCTTATAAACTTTTCCTACTTTTTAATAACCCGGATTGTGCTGGGGGAGCGCAAATGTGTGGAGGAGCAGGTGATCCAGGAGGGTAGCCCCGCAAGGGGGGGCGTCCCCACAGATTGTCACAAAAATAGACACACAAACTGGCACCAAAATAGACACACAAACTGGCGCAAAAATAGACGCACAAATAGATGCACCGCTCTCACCCCCAAATGCCTCACCCACACGCAGGTCAACTACATGATTAGCTGCCAGCACGGAGAAGAAAAGGAAGCCACTGACACGCTGAGGAGCAAAATGAAAAGTGAAACCCACGAACATATCATAAGTGAATTTAAAAACACCTTAACAGAACATCCTCTCCTGAACAAGTCCGAAGATTTAACCAAATGCATGTGCCTGTTGCAGTGGACAAAAAAAGAAATTGACACACATCAGCAGAGGATTCTCCAGACGAGTATATCACAAAAGGGGCCACAAATTTACAACACGCAGCAGCTCAAAATGAACTAGCCAAAATGCTTGCACATTTTTTTTTTTTTTTTTTTTTTTTTTTGTGCAGGTAAAATAAAGGTGGAGTGGAACCAAAACTTCAGGGCGATTTTACTGAGCTGCTACATTTTGCTGGGTTATGATTACTCCTTGTTTGGTGCACCGGATGGTGTGGAGGATGCCCAGTGGGGGCAACTCATCCTATGTGTGAATGCCTTCCTCATCGATAAACTGACGTCGTTTGACCCGCTGGTCTCCTTCGAAGGTTAGTTCGGGAAGCGGAGAAACGGAGCGTCCTCTTCCTACAGCTCGTTCCCCATACAAAATTATCCCCTCCCAAACCATTTGTTCCTCCCCCCCCTCCGAAAGAAAAACGAACCGAGGAGCTGTTCCAAATGGATGTACTGCTGGATCAAGTTTCCTCATCAAGAAAGAAAAATGTACCCCCTCAAATGGCAGGCATAACTACTTTTGGAGTAACCCTCTTAGATCACTTCAACAAAGTAATAAAAAAATAGACGAACAAGGCGATGTCATCAGAATATGTATCGAATTGCACACCAAATGGGAAGTACACACTCCTTTTTCTTTTTTTCGCTGTGTACATTTGTGCACATTACAGGTGACGAGGGACATTTTAAAGGCAATTCTCAAAGTGAAGGAAGAACAACCTGCCAATGGTTCATGAAGGTTGGGGCAGAAAAACCAAGAGAAGTCATCACCATTCGTCGTCTGTACAGCAGTAGTTGCTCACTCTTCACATTCATATTAACATTCATACTAATGTTCATATTTTTTTTTACGCAATGCAAATACGCACGCCATTTTTAAGTCCCCAAATGGTTAGCACTGATGGGATTGCATTTCACCCCATTGTGTCTGTTCCTTCACATGTAGTAATTTTTAGAAAAACTCGCACCCGAGCTAGTGGGCCGATCGCCCATGTAGAAAAAAGGTGAAAAGGGGAAAGCATCACATTTTGAATTTCTCCATTTGGAGAAGACGCACAAAATTGCCTGAACAGGTCAGGTAAAATTAACAGTGGGCAAGCCAACGGTTGGAAGGGGCCTTCACACAACAGGCGCTTACCAATCGTCTCACCCATAATCGCAACTTAAACGTGCAACTTAACTCGATTCAATTAAACTTTACTTAATTAAATGTGGAAAGGGACAAGACGCGCTTTCCAAAGGGAAACCCCCTAACATGGGGGAGGGGAGAATTATGTCCGTCTGGGTGCACACAGGTCGCAATGAGCCCCTTAAATGGAAACATTACAAGAAAATTAAAAAAAATAAAAATAAAAAAAATGTAATGTGATATAATGTAATGTGATATAATGTAATGGTGTTAAAAGGCAAGATGTATAATGTACAGGAAGCCACACTTCATCATTTGTGCAACTGTCACCACTCGTTTGAGACCCCCTGGGAAAAATCAAAAAGGGGAAAGTGAAGAGACTTAAATAGACAATCTCCACTACTTACGTAAGGAATAAAGACGCAGCACAGCATGACACATAACCAGACAGGTACTTCTCTCCATTTTTGCTCTTCCGTGTGTTTACATGAGATTGGGGCATAGAGGGGGAGATACGTTGGGGGAATAAACCATCACTCAAAAAGACATGTTTCGCTTCTCCCTCCCGCGTCAGTTCTGGTTCACGTTGGGCTGCTTCCCGTTGCCGTTCTGGTTGAACTTAAACAGGGGAATGAACTTCTCATACGTCTTCGGCTTCAAGTTCGCGTAGGGCTTTCCGTGGTTATACAGCCATGTGTCATAGTCCATGTAGATTTTCACGAGCAGTTGCTCGATGAGCTTCTTCGCTAGTACATAGTGGTCATACTTTTGGCAGGATACACACAGGTGTAGCGCTTCATTGGCTTCCTTTTTCTCCTCCCCTTCTAAGTACCCTGAACCCCTACCTCTTAACCTTAACTTGCAATCCGTGTCGATGCAAATTTTTTTCATGTTTGTTCCTTTAAGTCCAATAATTCGTTTCGCTATATCGAACCCGTTGAAGGGATCAATTTGCATCTCATACTTAGCTGTATACTTTTTTATGACAACGAAGTTATCTGAGGAAGGAGGCTCATTCGGTACCTGGTAATTGTTCTTTATGTTGGTGAAACTTTTTCCATTAACAGGGCTTAGCTTATCCCCAAATTTGGTTGCATCCTTTTGTAGCAGTTTTTCCTTCTCGTCGTAGAGTAGGGGGGGGTTGTTGTCCTTGGGGTGGCCCTCTCCGTTAGCGCTGCTGCCTCTACTCGATTGGGCGTTCCCATGAACGTTCGCGTGAACATTCGCGTGGCTACCCGTATGAACGTTCGTGTGTATATTTGCATGCGGGCCAATATTGCCAATACTGCCAATGATGCCGTTTCCGCAGGTAGCCCCCCCGGGGGTGGTCCCCTTGTGAGGGACTCCTACCTGGTCTTTGCCCTTCCCACCGTCGTATGCAAAGCTACCATTCTGTACCTTCGAATCAGACTTCATTTTTTCATACGTCTTTATCTTTTCCACTAAGTTGCAGCCCCCGTCATCGCTACTCATTTTGTTCTTATAAATCGCACCGCTCTTCTCCATCATGGGGGAGCCGTTGTTCAAGTAGCTGGACATGAGGGCGTTATTGAATTTCACCGTTTGACTGTTTAGGTTATGTGTCTCCAGCGTTGCGCTGTCTGATATGCATCGGGAAGTGGGACTGCCCTTGTTGGGGAAGCTGTAATCCATCATGTGTGTGTTGTTCATTAGATTCGCATTGGCAAAGCTATTCTGGGGCGTCACTCCGCTCATTGCTCCACCCCTGCCGTTCGCACCTAAGAGGCTGCCACCAAAATCGCCCACGGGACCGACATTTCCGTTGGTGTACTTCTTCCCCTTCAGGTCGCTGCAATTTCGGACGCCTTGACGGGGAGACGCCACATGCGGGTGAGCGTTCATATTGGTGCTGAGCGATGTACCCATAGTCACCCCAAGGTGTACTCCCGAATGCACGTGGTGTCCCCCTTTTCTTTCCCTGTCCCTTTCGATCCCATTCTGGTAGTTAACGAACTGAGGCGAATTGAACCCGTGGCCTCCAACAGGGCTAACGCCGCAGCTTATCGTGTCAGGGGAACAACCCCCATTGTAGTGGTGCACGTTCTGTAACCTCCTGCTGTACTGGCCATTATCGAAACGGTTATCCAAACGAGTATCCATCTCGCCGTAGGCCTTCTCCTGGCTGCAGCCACCTTTTCCCATCAAACTAGAATGATCAAACGTTTTTTTGTAACTGTTAGGTGTTTTCATCACCCCGACCATTTGTGTATTATGCTCTGTGTCCTTCTTCCTTGGGATGGAACCCACCCCCCCCTTAGGAAAGTTCATCCCTGGGTAGTTCTTTTCATCGAGGGGTAAACTTCTGTTGTAGTTTTCGTTAGTCTTAACGCAGTTGGTGCGGTTATTAAATCCTTCCTTTTCAAATGGGATGTGCTCATTCTGTTGCTTGTTCTCCTGTTTGAAACTGTTCTTATTATTATGGTCTTCCCCGTCCGAAGGTAACATGCCCCCAAAGGGACTGCTGCTGCTGCTACATGGGATGGGTCCATTCGTCACGTTAGCTATGCTCGGTGTGCCACAGACCCCCTGGAACATCGTCCAATCGTTGTGCGATTTCGGAGTAGTTTTCTCCTTTCCATCTCCACTAAAAATAAACTTCATCGTTTTGTCATCCACGTGGGTTCGTTTTAACGGCTCACCGATGCACGTATGCGTTGTAGTTGCCGCTGCGGATGGCGTAGTTACTGCAGAACCCCTTGTGTTCGGCACGTAGGTGTTTAAGTTGTTCCCATTCATTGGTGTTCCCATAGAGGGGGTCCTCATCCCATCAGTCATGACCGCACCATTTACTCCCCCTCGTTTGTTACCTGGAGGCATTCTCCCACGAACAACTCCATGCGGATTCTTCTCATCTGCTTTGTTTCCCTTTATATGATTTCTTTGTCTAACCGATGGAGTGACTCCATCGTAGCAGCTAGCCATGGAATACACCCCACGTGGTTCTCCGTAAAAATCTGCACGGCTAGACATACCATTGTTCGGTTTGATGTTCCCGTCCAGGCTGTTCATTTTTTCTGCATAACGCCGGTTCGGAGGGTAAGGTGGGAAATGCTCACTGTAGGGTAGGCACTCCACCATCGGAGTTGCGTTGTTGTGAGTGCCATGTGGGTAACTCACCCCCCCGGAGTTCTGATCCGGCACCCTCTGCATGGATCTTTTCTTGTCGAACGAGGAAAAGGGATCGCTCTCCTCTTTTTTCTTCAACGTGGCATGATTCAGGAAGGGGGGCGGTTGCCCACAGTATACGTTATCTCCTTTCGGGAACCTGCCTCCGTTTCTGGTCTTATCCTTGAACTGATTTACTCGATTGTCACTTCGCACGTCGCTTCGGAGATCGCTTCGAAAGTCGCTTCTCCCCTCCCTGTAGTTCACGCATGTTGACCCATCCGTTCTGGCCGTGTAGTGGGTCCCCGGACCCATGACCCAGTTTTCCCCTTCCCGCAGGTGGACGTTTTCTTCGTCCTCGCAATATTCGCGCTTCTCCTCGTGATACTCCCGTTTGTCCTCCCGCAGGTCAGCAATGTTGACGCTGTTGCCATTGTTAGCCCTGTTGGTGATGTTAGATGCACTATTCAAACTCACCTCCTTCGGGGGTTCTCCTCCGTGTGAACGATCCATGCCGCCGACTCGCCTTCCCTCACCATACTTCCCACTAGATACAATGCTAACCTTGGTGTCTACCTGACCCTTATCACCTTCCATGGCTTTGTCTACCTCCTGAACCCAATTGTACACACTGGAGTAGGCCAGTGGATCCATCTGCTCAATCTGCTGAATCTGTTCCACAGAATTGTCTACCACGTCATAGTGGGGATTCACGCCGCCTCTCCCATGGGAAGTAGGGACATCGTTATGTGTCTGATCCAAAGACTTGAAGACGTGATTTATACAGGAGTCACATGCAAAATTCTCTAAATGGTAGTCCCCCTCGTCTTGTTTTTTTATGCTATTCATTTTATCTGCGTCGACGGGTGAAACTCCTCCCCCTAGTGGGCCGCTCGTGCCGTCGTTCTGGGGGTCCAAATCGAAGCCGAAGTCGGCACTTAGGTGGGAACCCAAGTGGGAACCAATCCGTGAACCAATCTGTGAACCTATCTGTGAACCAATCTGTGAACCTATCTGTGAACCCATGTGAGAACCCGTGTGGGCGTCCACGCTGACGTCCTTGCAGTTGGGCAAATTCTTCACCAGGCCCGTTTGGATGCCTACCCGATTGGACTGATCTACGCGATGGGGATCACTTGGTTCTATGCTGACGGGGGCGTCTCCTTCGGCTGCTGCTGCCGTCGTACCTGCGTCCCCCTCCGTCTGGTAAAACAGCTCCATGTAGTTCTTATGATCATTTAGGTAGTTATTTTTCAGGAACTTTTTTATGTAGGCCATGAAGGAATCGTTGTCACCACTTTCCCCTGCACAGGTGCTGTAGCAGTTGGTAGAAAAAACGGGTTCTGCTCTGGAGGTGGGGGGTTCCAAGGTTAGGGTGTCCAGGTCGTTCATGTGCAGGTAGGAGTCACTGTAAAGTAAGTTCCTCACGATATCTTCCTGGTGGTCTTCCGGTGCGTCACGTAGATAATCACCATCGACCTTACCACCTGTGCCTCTTTCGTCGGGGTAGAAATGAGCCCCATTCTTTCCCACTCCGTTTGAAACTCCATCTGCTAGACCCCTACCGGAAGAACATAGATTTCCAAAGAGGTCTTCATTACTAATGAATAAGTTAAAGCCATCATCCAGAAGGTTGTCATCACGTGGATTATGGGACACCCCATCGTTGCCTCCTTCTTCTTCTCCCCCTCCTGTGGGTGCCATTGTTGTACTCCCCTTAAAGACCCCATTTTGCATGACCAAATTCTCTGCGTCGTTGCACTTAACCACTTGGTTGCTCTCCAGGGCATTGAAGCTCACATTAGTTGTGTCACTGTTGCTGTAGATTCCGTTACATCCGTTATCACCTTCCTTGTCAGCGTGACTGTTGAAGGGGTCGCCCCGATTTTCGCAATTGTCTTCTGCACAATCTTCACCACCCATCGTGCCATTCGTCACAGCTGCAGTGGGACCAATCCCGCTAAACATCTCATCAAAAAAGAAATTTTCCTTGAACTCCCCTTCGAACTTTAAGAATGCCGCCTCTTCTTCCAACTCTCCTTTCGTGAACATTAAAGCGTCACCCTCATAGGAGTCATTCTGAGCTGAGTTACCCACCAGTGGTGCCACCACATTGAACGAATCTTCCTTGTGTGTCTTCACCAAAGTGCTGAAATCGTCGAAAGATTTTTTCCCCCGTATATTGCTCACACAGTTGTACCCATTAAGCTGCACGTTGCTATTACTAAACGGTGCATGGTTGCTATTGGCCGTTTGTTCCTCCGTCCTTATGACGGACGTGTGTCTGTTGCCTTCTGCCAGATGGGTCTCCTCTCCCCCTGGAGTGTATATCACACCATCCGAAAACGCATTAGTGCTTTCACCGCCTCGACATGCTTGTCTACGTACCGTACAATTGGCGTCATACCTTTCGGTCCCGTCTAAGTATCTTCCACCGGGATGGTCTCCCACGGGAATACAACACGCTGCGTTATTCCTTATTCGGATAGGATTCTTCCCCCCTTGTATATTCATGGGGTGGTAATTCAGAAAAGTGTCTGCCCCTTCATCACGCATATCGACTTTTTGTCTTTCGGTTCCCCAATTGGGATCATACGCACTGAAGGGGAAGCTACTCATGATGTCTTCCCTCCCGCTTTTACCTAATTCCTCCAGGTTCATATATTCGTAGTTGGTCAGGGGTGCACTCCTATCGCTTCTACTTTGCACGTGGTGCTGATTAGGAGTCGATCCGTTATTTGATCCGTGAGAGAATTTATGCCCATGAGCTTCACCACCATGTTTCCCATGGTGTGGGTGCTTTGAATGCTCCTCATTTGGGAGGAACCTTTCTCTACCCACCTCCCCCTGCGTGTTAGTAATTTCCCCCCTATGTAGGAACTTCATATTTGCCTCGCTCTTATCCAAACTGGCCAGCATAGTGACCTTCCCATTGGTACTCTCCTCCGCTCGGTTGTTATGAACGCTTTTGTAATCATCTACGCAGTCTGGAAGAGGCACCTTTCCCCTTTCAACAAAGTAGAGGTCACCCTTCTCCCCATTAGAGCGCCCCGAATGGATAAAGCAATTCTTGTTCACCTCGTTGGGGGGGCCTACCATCGTGTAGTTCGTTCTTCCTCCATGTGGACTCTCCTTCCCATTTGTCTGCATTTTAGGGGTACTCCCCCATTCGGCACTGTTACGTTGGTGGAGGGCTACCTTCCCTTCATATGAGTTTACTCCTTCGCATGTGAAGGTCATTTTATCGCAGTGAAGACTGTTACTGGGTAAGTTCGTTTGTTTCCTATTTTCTGTGCCGCTTCCATTCAGTGTGCCAGTGCAATAAGGGGGGGAACTCTTCCTCAGATTGAGGTAACAACCTCCCTGGTGACCATAACTGATGGTGCGTAGGTCCTCCCCTGTTTTGTCATTAGAATGATCTGCTGTCATTACCTTCGACTTGTAATGGATATCCTCTCTACCATTCAGATAGGGGAGATTTACTTTCCCATGCTTCGTTACTCCCTCACCTGAACTGCTCAGATAATTCGACTGATCAACCCTCACGTAACAGTCCGCTTTCACGTTTCTCCAGTTATCGGCAGAACAATTCTGACCGCTCCGTTGATCATCTTTCACACTTATGCCTGCATGAATGGTACCCACATGGAACCCATCGTCCCGGTCGCTGCCCCCCTCGTCGACACTTCTCCCAGCACATGTAGCCGAACTGCCCAAAAAAAACATCTCCTTCTCACCCATTAAGTCACCCGCATCGATCAACCCTCCTGGACCACCCAATGTGTCTGACTCTACAACTTTGCACTTGGATAGGTGCATTTTGTCTGTCTTTTCTAACTCTTCATTTGACTGCATCGTTCTCTGTGCACTTCCCTCTTCACCAATCTGTCTGTTCACATTTTCACCATGCACGTTTCTTTCGTGAACGGTATAGAAGCTTCCTCCGTTGGGTCCCTGCAGCAGTTGCTTGTTCTCCATCGCGCAGCGTCACAGGGGGCAAACAAGGCAACGTTACTTCGTCACTTTGGCTGCCACCCCCCTTAAAGGGTAAATGTCCGAAGGGGGGAGAGAAAGGATGAAGGCAGAACAATGTGTGATTCCTCAGAGGGACACAAACAGGTGTGTAGTGGGAGTAACGAGGTGGTGGAATGCGCTCTCCACATTAAAAAAAATTAAAAAAATAATAAGAAGAAATAATAAAAAATAAGACACAATAAGAAACAATGATAAACAGTAATAACCAAAGGAGTGAAAATGAAGAGACGCTCAATAAATAGACACTTAAAAAGAGACGCTTAAAAAGAGGTGCTTAAAAATATACACTTAAAAGGGCGCGTGTACGTCACAGACGGGCAATTCCCACGAATTGCACTTCCCTGGTTTATTAATTTAAAATTGTTTTCTCCTTTAATTTGAAATTAATTTTTTTTTTTTTTTTTTTTTTTTTTTTTTTTTTTAATTTTGGATAAATAGCTAGCTGTTTAATTTGAGGTAAGATTTTACTTCTCTCTTGTGTGAAATTATTTTTTTGCTGCTCCAACTTGGGGTGTATCTCTCTGCGTCTTCCTCCGAGCAGCAGTAATTAGAGAGTGGCCAGTTGCGAGGAGGAAGAGGCATTTACATTTTGTTTAAGCCTGTTTGCGTTTCTGTTAATTGCACTTTAAAATGTCGCTTTAATTTTGTACTTTAAAATGGCGCTTTATAAAGGGCACCTTTAAAGCTTGTTCTTTTTTTTTAATTACAAAGGAAGATTAAGTCTACTGCCAATTCAGTGCAACAAGGATAGATGACGCAGCACACTTGTTGCGAGGGAACACGGCAATGAAGACCTGTTCTTTCTTTCTTTTTTTTTTTAATTTGGATGACCAATTCGCACGCGGCGCGATTAATGTGTGTGCACATAAACTGGGCTGTCTACACGCACACAAACGGGGGGGAAGAACAACGACGCATTGCAAGTCAAGGAGTTCACTTTGAAAAGCACTTGTGTCGTGTCATGTCCCACTTAGATGGCCTCCTTTCTCACTCCTGCACAAGGAGGATGGTTAATTAGACATATTAAAAAAAAAATATATATATATTTCGTGTCAGTGTAGTGTCCACGCGAGAGCATGCACATGCATGTATTCGCGTGTGTATGTTGGCACAACTGCACAGTTGATGGTGGTCAAGGATGAATGCAGAAGGAATAAATAGGTGAGCGAGTAAATCGAATTTATTTCAATTAAAAATGAGAAAAACCCAACTGGAACATAAGCGTGGGTGTATACGTAAACTTTCAAATGTATATATGTATATACATGTGTGTAGGTGTGTGTAGGTGGACAATCTTAAAAATGACACAGAAGAATGCTTCGAAAAAAAAGCAGACTGCGTGTTCTCTCCCCTGAATAGAATAATGCAATGTGGATTGGTTATGCTTATAAAATTGGCACAGGGGAGAGAAGGCTGGTCCTCGCTACGGCTGCGTCTAAGTCTTTGCCTAGGCCTGCGCGAGTTCCACACTGCGCAGACGTTGGCCCTTTAAAATTGCCAAGGAGATTGAAATGCCATTTAACGCCAAACTGAATTCACGTGCCCTTTAACAATCGCACTCCGCGCGTGGACACATGGGTCATTATTCGTATTCACTCCAGGATAAACAATTGCATCACGCAGGACGATGAATTTTATTTTATTATTTTATTTATTTTTTTTTTTTTTACGTGAAAAAGAGCACAACTGTTGAAAAAGCAACCCGGCACAGTGACGCGAGGTGTAGTACAATACAGCCGAATGGTTTGGCGCTACGCTACTGCAACGACATATGTGAAACTGCCCTGCGTAACATGAAGTAGGGGCGCGTTAAAGACAAACCCACGGGTATCACCATCAGTCTGCACACACGCATGCATACATGCATATATACATACACACATACACACCTGCGTGCACCCGTTAGAAGATTAATTCTTGGACGCTCACACCGATGGCGGGTAACACACGTGTCGTATCGCTCGGCTGCGTCATGACACTACTGCGCTGCTGCATCATCACGAGCTGGCACAGTCGCCAATGCAGAAACGAACTTGGCTGGGTCAACAAGGCAGTAGTAATATGCACCTCGCAAAGAATTTTGTTACACACAGAGTCAAAGAATTATTTGGCATACACAAAAAATGTTTCCTTCAAACATTTCATGGTTAAATGCTTTACACACTTTGTAAATTAATTTAAAAGGAAAATATATATATATTATTAAAAAAAAATTTTTTTTTAAAAAAAGAAGAGGATACAAAGCTAAAGTGACAACGAAGGGGTAATAAAAAATGGCACATAAATTAGTAAACATTTAATCAAGTATGATGCTTTGGTTATTTTACAGAAAACAGGAAGGGTGTGAAATTGAAATTTAAGTGCATGTCAATGGTTTCCTTAAAGAGGGTGAAATTAACACGTAATGTGTAACACACAGTTTGGTTGAAAAGGAAAAAAATAAATGGTTTTACTCTTTCCACTTCCACTTATCACTTTCGGCCTCTGCTGCTTCTTTCTTTTTCCCACTTTGCGATTACACAAATGAAAAAAATGGGTGTAATTGGTAATTCCCCTTCCGAACATGTGCCTCCTTCACAAGCAGAGGTGCAAAGCGCACAGGATGCATAAAACACTCAGCACGCAACGCGCGCTGAGCATGCACAACAAGCATATCACGCAGATTATGCAAAACTTGCACAGCTCGTGGATACACATGTCAACCTACAGGAAACTGCAGGAGTTACTATACACACTGGTTTACAAATTGGTGAAAAGGGGAAGAAAAAAAATGCATACACATTTGCCACTTATGTATGTGTGTTTTCTCTCTTCACACCCCTTAAAGAAGTGGACTTGCACAAAAGAAAAAAGTGCCCCAAAAAATGTGAACACGTGTAAGTATCAAATGGAGAAGAAAATAAAAGGCGCACGGCACATGGTACACCGCAGGGGTTCAAAGAAAAATGCAACTTTCAGCAAAGATAAATTCTTCTGTGGATCCCCCACAGTTAAACAGATTTTTTTTTTGGCCAGTAAGTTTGCCTAATTTACACAAAGGCATTATTAAAAATTGACAAATTGAGCCTTCGTAAAAATCAACACATTGTTGGAAATTAAAAAGGAACGGGCGTTCTTTGCGTGAACGAATGAGCATATGCACATGCACAAATGTGTAAGGGCCATGTATGTAACAGGTATGCATTCACTTTCACACGTGCAACGCGCGAACGATTTGCAAACTCAGCTTCGCCTCTGGGGGGAGGTTTTAAAAAACTCGAATTTTTCCCTTTCAAAAAATTGAAAATGAGGTGTGGGGAAACAAATTAAGCCAAAAAAGGGGGGAGTAAATAAGTGACACGACGAACTGACACGATGAACTGACGCGACGAAGCCAAGGGGGTGGAGAAATGATGGGCGCAAGAGAGGATACGCTTTTATCCGCTTAGCTTAGGAAAAATGCCTTCCTGGTAAAACGCGGCACATAAGCATATGTCTATGCGTTCACGTGAGGTGAACTTTTTCTGATCATGCACATGTGTAAGGATGTGCATGTACATGCACGTAATGTACTCGCCCCGAGCAATGCGCACTTTTTTTAACTAAATGGTTCACTTAAAAAGGGGAAGAAAAAAGTATAAAATTTTTCGTACACTTAAAGTGATGCTCAATTGGGGGAGAACAAAATGGCAGATGATATTTTTTGTAATTATCCTGTCAAATGGTTTTTTCTGTTCACACATTCGTATTTCTCGCGAACGCTTCGCGTGTCACGCGGATGTGCATTCGGGCATGCGCAGTTTGCATACACCACATACGCGAACATCCATGCGCCCGCGCTGCTACACATAAATACACCCAGTGCTGCGCTGTGGTAGAGATGACACCAACGACAGAAACAGTCGCATACAGGGCGAATAAATGCAAAACTGCTATACATACCCTTTTACCTGTGACAGGGGTGTATGCGCACACTCGCCACACGTGAAAACGAGGTGATCGCGAACGAATGCTACCAACTGGGTTTCATGTTTCCAAGGCAGGGCAATGAAGTGTGTAAAATCAAATTACCTCCGTATCAGAACGATCTGTGTGCATGTGCTATGCATGTATGTGTGTTTTTTTTTTTTTTTTTTTTTTTTTTTTCTTCTTTTTCACCTGAACGGCAAGGTGAAAATGTGAAGAAAAAGCCACTACACAAAATGTACGCGAAAACCGCAAACGCGCGAATGTCACTACAAGAAGAAATGTGCCGCCTGTGCAAATTGCTTCAGACGTGAGAAACGTGTTGGTATGTCTTCGCCTGAGTGGAAAAACCCAATCAGGATTGCAAACGAGTTGCAAAGTGGTGAAAGGTGAGAAGTAGCAAGAGGAAACCGCCACATAGGTGTGCTCATGTTTGTTCGTGTGATGCATGCCCTGTTCGTTCATGTATGATGCCTAAAATGCGCCACATATCACTTCACTTTTCTTTTTGGGAGAGTGATAAGTGCTTTTAATTCACACGGGTGGGGGAAGTATACACACTTATTCGTGCATCCCTTTGTGGTGAAGTTTTTTCCCCTTGTGCATGCACGAATAAGTGTGTAGACTTCCCCCAACCATGTGGTGCCTGGATAAATAAACTCACACATACTTGTGCACGTAATGATGTTGCATCAACCCCCAGCGAACTGGGGCATTTGTGCAAAATGGGCGGCAAAGAAGGAAAGATACAATGTAAAAAAAAAAAAAAATCCCACAACGGGGGAGTCACTTCTTATCCCAATTATCATTTCAAGGGTCATGTTTAAAAAGGGAAAATGAAACAGTAGCATCTTCTCCTCATCATTTTCACCCACGCAGGGAGTAAAAAAATGCCTCCCCCCCATTTGCGGCATCACGTCGTGTAAAAATTTTTACAAATGTTGGGCATACGCACGTGCGTAAGTGTAACCAACATATTTCTGTAACACCGCCAAGGGGAGGGCACCTTTGTCATGAAGAGAACAGGTGCGCTTAAAGAACATTTCTAGGATAACTGGCAACGGCCACGATGATGACTCTGTGTGTCACCCCAGAGAAGGTTTTCCCAAGTGGGCATACATCCTCGAGGCGTGTTACGTAGGGCACGGCGTTATTTCTTCCATTTGAGCTGGCAAAAGCAGCGTGTTGCATTTGTGTAGGCGCATACATAGGTTTGCACTTCTGCGAAAAGGTTCCCCCTCCGCCTAAACGTGATGAAGAGAAAAAAAACACAAATATCAACACACGCATAGGCAATTGTGTGAATATTAATCAGGGCCGATTCTCATGTAGACACACGTGCATAAAGTTGAGCCACCTCATTTTCTTCTCGCAGCATGGCAACACATATTATTCCCACCAGTTGTGCCACCTGTGCGATCTCTCCCCCCAAAAGCGTCTAAATTGCTTAAGCTGTTAAATGTGGCACTTGTTGCATTTTGGACGATGGAAGATACGCCATTTGTGGATAAGCAGGATGGTACGAAAGATGGACCGTTTGGATTACACGGGTCGTTTCCGTTTGGGGAATGTGGATGGTCCCTCTTGGCGATTTTATTGTTGAGGGTGTGGGGGAGCACTTCGATCTGCTTGGAAAAAGTCGTTCGCACAATTTGCACAATTTGAACAACTTCGGCTGCGCAGAAAATCGGACCAAACCGGGGATTGCACACATGATGTACGTGGGGGGTGCGTGTCATCCAAAAAAAAAAATGGCATCCGAACAACGACGCATAGGACATTTCGCGTCAATGTAAGTTATAACTGGCTGAATGCCAAAGGGGGTGATCCGTCATCCATGGAGAGTGCGAAACGGGGAGAAACACCCCCGCATAAATGTGTTAGGGCATAGACATGTATACACCGGTGACACAATAAAAATGGACTCCTACCGCGGGGGAGAGTTGCCTCGTATGCCTTCCCTTTTTTTTTTCCCCCACTTTGCAGTGTCAACCTGCGTTGCATCGTTTGCAAAAATTGCGGTGCTCATTATGCCACTCTCCTTCGGGCAGTTTTATCCTAAAGAGGGGGTTGCTAAAAGGCATTTTTCTTTTTGTCCCGCTGAGTGGACCTCTCCTGGCCGTTTTTCGGGTCTCCCCTATACCCTGAAAAAAATTCCTGCAACATAAACCCTAAAGCATGATAAAAAAAAAAAAAAAAAAAAAAAAAAAGTGGCACCTCTAAAACGACATATTTATGGGGCATTTCTTTTGTGTTCTCTTTTTTTTCGCAAAAACGAATGAAATATCAGGGCGAAACGGAGTGGGAAGAATTTTAACTCTTCCTAGCGGTTAAGTACCTAGCTTGTCATTTTTTCTTCCAAAAAAGGAACAAAGGTACAGCTCGCTCGTTGGAGACGCTTTCTAAAGGGGGGGTTGTTTATACGTACACCGAAAAAGTGAACATCCATGCAGGGGGAACATAACGGATGTGCTTCACAAACATGATTTGTGAGGGAAGCGAAAAATGGTAGAAAGCGACGCAGGTAGAGAAGAAGAAGAGGGGGAACAGAACGAGGCGCATTTATCGGATGGCGAATCCAGCGACGGGAGTTTTGGCCCCGCCCCGTTGGAGGCCTCCAGTCCGAATGGGGCGGCAGCGCAGGAGGGAGAGTTAACCGATGAGGAAGGAAATGTAACCAATGAAGAAGGAGATGGAACCGCCGATGAAAACGCTGACACGAGGGCACATCCGAACCCCCGCACGCCAAACAAGCGACAAGGCAAACCGGCCATGAGGAGCGCGAAGAAAAAACGAATAAACAATGACATATATTTGCAGAACCTACCAACGAACAAGAACTACCAAGTGAGTTACATGCACACGGACGTGGTGACACACGTCCTCGTCAGTAATAAGAAAAAGTACATAATAACTGGAAGCGCAAATGGAGTTATAAAGTTCTGGTATAAAAATGTAGGGTCCATAGAATTTGTGAAGCATTTTAAAATTCACTTAAGTGAAATAATTTGTTTGTTCCTTTCGGAAGATGAAGAAGTGATGGGGAGTCTATCCAAAGACAAGACGTATAAACAGTTCGATGTGAGTAGCTTTGACATGAACATTATAATAAAGTTAGACTTTTCTCCTCAGACGGGGGAATTTGTGTACTCCTCTCTCTTCTCTCCTTCTGTGAAGGTAGCCATTTCGTCTAGCGAAAAACCGTGCATATATATTTACAAGCCTTTGGAGAGTGACGTCTGCACACAGGTAATCAACTTCAGTTCCAATGTTATCGAAATTATTAGGTACAACAAGGAGTATGACTTGTGTGTGCTGAGCGATAATAGTGGCCTCATCGATATTGTGGATGTTGACACGTTTCACTTCCCCAAGGGGGGTACCCACAAGGGGGGTAACACCCATCCGCCAAGGGGTAGACCCAATCGGGACAGCCAAAGGGGAGACAATAATGACGATAGTGATGACGATGGTGACACCCCCGCGTATGTAAAAAGGCACCATTTGACGAAGAAGCAACTCAGATTTTCCTTCAAAAGTGAAACGGACCTATACGAACTGTGCAAATACAAAACGTACGCCCTATGTGTGAGCATAAGTCCAGACGGAGAGTTCATGGCCATCCTGTCGGAAAATTACTTTCTACTCATCTACAAATTTGGCACCATGAAGTTGTATCGAATCTATGACGAAAGTACAGAGATGTATTTAACTGCCCAAAATGACCCCCTAAAAAAGGAACTACACATTGATAGCCTAGACTTTGGAAAAAGACTCTTCATAGAAAAGGAAATAAAAAAACACATAAAAAATAAAAACATAAAATTGAATATGATCACATTTGATGAGTCCAATCAGTACATTATTTATTCCACCTTCATCGGAATTAAGGTCGTCAATTTTGTTACGAACCAATTGTGTTACATCATTGGGAAGAATGAAATGAATCTGAGGTACCTATCCCTTGGCCTTTATCAGAAAATTATTTCAGCCAATAAAACTAGGGCAAATATTCACGCGTCACTCTACATCAATGAGGAGAATATATCTGACTGTGCTCTCTTCTGTACTGTTTATAAAAAGGCGCGTTTTTACGTGTTTACCAAAAAGGCCATATCCGAACAGGAGCTGGACGACAGAGATATTTACAACGAACAGCCTAGCAAAAATGACCTGGACTCTTTCATCTCCTCACCCATTAAAAAGGTAGAGGATAACAACAGAACGTATAAAAGTGCAATAATTTATACCACCCTTGGCGAAATACACATTGCTCTTTTCCACAAAGAGTGCAAAAAAACGGTTGAAAATTTTTCTATTCATTCAACAAATGGCTACTACAATAACTGCATATTCCATCGCGTTATTAAAAATTTTATGATACAAACTGGAGACCCCTTGGGAGATGGCACTGGTGGGGAAAGCATTTGGGGAAAGGAATTTGAAGACGAATTTTTTGACCATCTGAACCACTCCAAACCGTTTATGGTGTCCATGGCTAATTGTGGACCCAATACCAATGGCTCCCAGTTTTTTATTACCACTGTTCCGTGCCCTTGGCTCGACTTCAAACACACCGTCTTTGGAAAAGTCACCCAGGGGACCAAGGTCGTCTTAGACATAGAGAAAGTGCGCACGGATAAAAGGGACAAGCCCCTCGAGGATATCAAAATTTTGAACATCAAAATGTGCCACTAACGCGTCTTGACGTGGCCATCCTCCGTCTCCACGTATGTATGTATGTATGTATGTATGTATGTATGTGTGTGTGTGTGTGCTTGTTTTTTTTTTTTTTTTTTTTTTTTTTGTTATGCTCCTCCGTTTTGTTAAACCACAGGAGATGTAACCCCCGCGATTTTCAACTTTGCGATGATTGAGCGAGGTTGATTCACCTTTGTGGTACTAATATGTACCACCACCACTATTGACCTTTTAATCCTCCCCTGCTGTGCAACACTATGTTATGTTATGCTGTGTCACACCTGGATGGGATGGGAACGGAGGGATGCCCCCGACAAACCGCATCGTCCTAATTTGCCACATCGTTGAAAAGATAAAAAATGCAACTCCACATAAAGTTTTCATCACAAGGCAAACTTCTTCAGTTTCGATGAAAAAACATAAAGACAAAACAGCGGGCGTTTAAAATGGGTGCCCCTCCGTTGTGTACATACAGGTGCTGCGCCAAAGTTAGCTACTCGACAAAATTAAAAATGCGGCAAATGGGCAAATGGGCAAATGCACCGCCTGTGTAGGCAGAGAAAATTGTCTCTTTTAAAATTTATCACCCGGTAGGTATGAATGCAACTTGAGGAAAATCCCCACACGTAGGTTTCTCCACTTCGCCAAACGGAAAGGCAAATTTATTAAACCGAGCGCGGCTTGCACAGTTTCGTGGCCCATGCCCGCAACGAACCACTTCACCCCCCGATCACTCAAATTTAAATTAAAAAAACAAATTCATTAAAAATTAAAGTATAACTTTTTTCTTTTTTTCCTCCTCAGTCAGGAAAAAAGAAAAAACACTTGAGCCGAGTGAACGATCATCCCTTCCTACCTCTTGTAAAAATACGGCGGATGTACCACCTTATCCAATGCTATATAATTACCCCCCCTGGTGGAAACACCAAATGGTGGGTGAGTGTGCGGGTGAGCTGGTAGTATCATAGGGCTGCGTACTTTCGGAACGACAACAGAATTGAGCAGTTGCGGAGTGGCGTTACCCACAAATCGGTGCTTCACAGATTTTATCAGGTTATCCCTTTCCTCTTTGAAAATCCGAACTCGGTTCGTAATATCGTTAAAGGTCTGTTGTAGTCGGACCTTATGTCCAGGTAGCCATCTCGTGTTGTTAAACTTTTCAATGTCATCAAGTGCGTTGGTGGACAATGTACATAGCGTCTCAACAGTATCGAACCCCGCATTCACAAAATGGACAGATATTTCAACTGGTAATTTTTGCTGCTTGAAAAACTCCACGACGAGGATTCGTTCTTGTTCCAAATCGGGATCTACAAAAAGGAAACGTAAAAATGGGATGTCAACTTGAGGTCAGAAAAAAAATGAATTCACTCGTGCAAAAATTTCTAATTTCCCTTTTTGTGGGATTTATGCTCTCCAGTTGGCCACTGTTTATCCATTAAGCAGGCATAATGGAGACCGCCATTTTTTTTGAGAAACCTCCATTCCATATGGCCTCAAATCCGTGCAAGTGCTCCGGGTAGTGCTTGCACAAAAAGTCCACGATGAAGTGTATCACGTTGCTCGGCTTCCGTTCATCAATTTCCTGTAAATAAATGAAGAGATGCGTGTTTATTCGAATTTTATGCCAAAAATGGGGCCCCACTTGTTATTACACGTATTTTTTTTCGCACGTGGTAAGGTTTGTCTGATGACGGAACCCGCGGCAATACCCCTCTTTACCTGCGCTATTCGCGCCAACAACTGGTGGACATTTGAATTCCTGCTATAGAGACTCTTTTTATTCGATTTCGTGGAGCTGCAGTTGCTTCCTGCAATTGATATTAAGTCGTCTTCCACTTTTGACTTCTTATCGGAGTTATGCTCCGCATGGGAACGCGCCTCGCTCGAATCTTTGGACATTTTGCCAAGCCTTCACGTGTGTGTGAAGGCAGGCATGGGGAGTTTCTTCCAATTGGATGTTTTGGCTCGAGCGAAGTGGGTACCGTATGTAGCAGTAACATACACACAGACAGTATATACAGAGGCAATATATATTTTTTTTTTCCCCTTCAGCAGAATTTAAACTGGCCAAGTGTTATAGCCTTGCAATTTTTTCATTTACCACGTTTTCTTTTTAACAAACACGCTAAGGCAACCATTCACACACATCAAAAATGGACAAAAGGGGGGAAAGGCATAGGGAAAAGGAAAAAATGAAAAGGAAGTATGGTCTAAAAGTTGGACTTACTTCCTTGCCTGTCCAGTACGTTTATAATGCCTACCCCTTCAAAAGCATAGCGTAAAAAAAAAAAAAAAAAAAATATTCCCCGTGAAGTATCTCACCCGTTCTTTCTTATACACAGGAGTTAACCTTTTAAAAGTAAAGAAAAAAAAAAAAAAAAAAAAGGTAGAAATGTTCCTTCCCTTTGCGATGTTGTTTTTAAGGGGTAAAGCAATATTTGCAAAAATACTCAACATGCTTTATATGTATACCAATTTTGTAAAGCCACAAAAATTGCACTACATGTGTTTGTGTAGTAGACCCATGGAAGGATTGTCACATCGAACGGCTTTGCAATTCCCAGACAGCCTACATTTTTCAAATAACTTCCTACCATTTTGGAAAGTAAAAATTATTTATTGTATTAACGGTTCAGGTAAATTCTCAGTTCGTGTGCGCAAGAGGGTGACACATTTAGCGTTTTTGCCTGAACTGTTAATAAAAAAATAGCAAAATAGCAGAATAAAAAAAAAAAAAAAAAAGCCAAAACGGATACTCAACTGGTTAGTGCTAGCTGGCCACGTACAAATGGCGAAAGAGTTCTCGTTTGCAGAAGAGACCGCTGCATAATGTGGCATGTCCAGGATAACCACCTCGAATGCGTATAATATCTCAGCGGTTACTAACGGTGTTGTTCTTTTCCGCGTTCGGAACAAATTCACCGCAATTAAAAAAAAAAAAAAAAAACGATAAACAGGCACATTAGAGTGAGTCCCTAAATTTTTTTTTGTTCTACCCATTTTGGCTTAAATGACAAATGCGCTACGAATACGCAGAGGGATGGTTCTCTTTCTTAAGGGATGTGCAAAAAAGGAATGAGCCATCGCAAAATTGTTAAGCCGCTCCTTTTCTGCGGGGACAACACACACCACGTTAAAACATGATTGGTGTTATAGGAGGATAGAAGCGGATTTCTTCGCCCAGCATGTTGCACGTAGACCCCAAAGTGGGTTCTTAACCTCACCCAATTTTACATGTTCCAAGAGTGAAACTACTTCCACATTTGATGTAACGCATATACACATATTTTTCTATGTGTACTGCTTAGGCGGGATGACCGTGGCCCTCTTAAAAGCAGAAAAACGACCTGCTGTGCATTTCCCCCTTTTTTCTAAAATCAGTTGTATAAAAATAGTGAAGCGTTTTTTTTTTTTTTTTTGTACCCAATTTCGACATCCCCCTATGAGCACACTAACAGAATACCCTTCCCTAACCCTAACGTGTTGTACGGAAAGGCATGACCCCACTTCAGCGCCACCCCGTAGAAGCAAATTTTATACTTAACACCATGTGTTCAGCAAAAGAACCGAACAACGTACTGTGTGTTAAAGGGGGCAAAAAAATAAGTAAATAAAAAGTATGCGCGAAATGTTAAGGGATGAAAAATAAAAATATCACCAAATGGCTTTTACGAATAGACCCTAGAGGGGAACAATCTCCGTTTTCTAACTTTATCTGAGGTACTTCCCTACGGCACAAGTTCACAAAATTTTTCCAGCACAGGGGTATTGCTATGTACAACTTAAACGCGCAACTCTTATAAGTTCTCTTAAAAAGATTTCCCTTAAAAACGGGGCAAATAAAAAGGCACATAAATATAAATACGTTTACTTATACGTACGCATTTGACGACCGCTCAAAAGTGAAAAAAGGCCACCATAAAATAAAACAGAATTACTATCCCCTAAGAAAGCATGTACATTGGAGTGCTATCAAAGAAAATCGACACCAAATTTGACTTGAAAAATGATTCCAAATTTGGCGGTGCCCCCGTGTGGTTATATGGAAAGGAACCAACGAACTTCAATTTAAAGTGTCCAACGTGCAAAAAAGATTTAACGTTTTTATTACAATTATCAACGTCGTATAATGAGTACGTAAGAATTCTTTACTTGTTTTGCTGCCTGAACAGTGAGAAGTGCAACGTGAACAGGAACAGTTGGATATGCATTAAGGGAAAAAAAAAGCTTTTTCAAAATGTGGGTGGTGAAAAAGTGGGCCCAGAGATAGGCATAAACAACTACTGTGCCAAAGATGAAATATGTTACAATGGAAGAGCAAATTCAAATGATCCAGAAAGAGGAGTTTTCTCCAATTGTAGCATAACAAATAGGAGACAACCCGTTTTTGATTTTTCAAGCGAAAATATAAAAAGAGAAGACTCTCTCACAGAAAATGTAGGTTTTTTGGAGGAAAAATTAATCGACTGGAAATCCTTATTTTCTAACAACGCTACGGAACAGAAAAGGAACAACTCATTATTTGGTAACGCCATTAGTGCAACCTTTAGTGGTGTAAATGGAAAACCAAGACATAACCATTCACCTGTCGTAGGTAATAATTCCCAAGCAAGGGAGCCTAACGGGGGAGGCGAACTTCTTGGACTGCAACAAACGACGGAGAAACGTGAAAAGTTCATCGAAGAAAGCACAAATTGTAAACTACCCACTTTTTACATTTCCCTGATTGAAGACGATGCAGATGATTGTGCACAGGGAGACTACCTCTACGAAAAGGCGAAGAAAATGCATGAAACATATGAACAACGAAATAAGGAAAACACGGAAGAGGACGCAGATCTGGCCATAAGAAATGATCACGATCTGGACGACATTGGCGATATCGAATTTTTTGAAAATGATTTTAACGGATGTGTCAAATTTTATTCCTACTTAAGTAAAAACTACAATCAAATATTAAGGTATTGTTACAATGGGAAATTTTTATACATGTACAAATCTACGAAGAAATACATAAAAGAACGGACCATGATGTGTGCACACTGCGGGGGAAAGCTACTTTTTGAGATGCAATTCTTTTCCACTTTTGTCTATCAAATTGAGAAAAAACATGAAGAAGAAAAGGATAACCTTTCTGGCAATTTGTTAAACAATTTCAACGTGGGGAATGTCATCATATTTACGTGCGAACGGGATTGCGTTACGGTGGACGATATGTATTCATATGAGCACCTCGAGTTGGAAGTCTTTTAGCAGTATGCATCGCTGCAGAGTTGGAGGCAACTTCTATCTGCGTTAACTCCCCTTTGGTTTTTTTTTTTTTTTTTTTTTTTTTTTTGTCATCTTAAAAGCATTCCTTTGAAGGGAATTATAACACACACTCATGTGCGGGTTGGAAGGAATTACATTCGCACAGGTGGTAGTGGTGGGGCGCATTCTACATGGATACTGTGCTTAAGGTTAATCACAGGTGCGGTAATTTAATTAGTTGTATAGTGCGGCTACTGATCAGTCGCTCCACCTTACCCGTTAACCCCCTTTAGGCAATTCCCCTAAAAGGTAAAATTCTTCGTCACGAACATTGCCCAGGGGAATTTAAGCCTTAAGCTCCTATTAAATATTTTCTCTATCGGTATTTCGAACCTTTTGCAGAAGGCAACGGTTATTCTGGGGTCCATATAATTTATTTTAGACGTCCCCAGGGCAATTGTTTTGTTGTCATCGCGTACCTTCATTTGGTGTTTTAACTGCTCCACTTTCTTAATGAGCGCAATTAGTTTCTTCTTGCAAGATTCTTCCTTCATGTTTTCCTTCACCTTGTTCGGTCTTAACGATCCATCTAACGCAACAACCTTCGACACAAAGGTGAAACTTTCCCCGTTCGTTCCCTTTTTCAGGTACTGCAGATATTTTTTATACTCCTTTATATCTTCGCTGTAAATTTCTATTTGCTTCTTTATTTTAGACATGGCTGTGTCGTGCTGCTTTGGGATACTTCTCTGATGGTTACACAGAATTGCAACTTCTCTGTTCGCGTTGTTGAAAAAGTTGATGAGTTCGTTCACATTTGAAACGTCCACTTCTATGGGCGTGTTCTTTTCACTAGCGTGGACGCCTCCAAAAGGGTTGGTGTTACTTCTACTTGGGGATGCTCCACCGTTATCGCCAAGGGCGTTGCCCTCGGGCAAGTTATCACCATTGTTGTTATTGTTATTGTTATTGTTGTTATTGTTGTTGTTGTTGTTGTTGTTGTTCTCATCTCCGCTATTCTCCTTTTCCGTGGAATCACTTATATCGCTCAGAATACTGGCTGACGAAGTTAAGTTTCCCAGTTTCCTCTTTTTCTTCTTTGGAAAATCATCATAGTATGCGAGCAGCGGGTCTTCTGTTGGTTTGCCCCGAATTTCTTTTATCCTTTTCAGCTGCTGATCTAGCGTAATGGACGCGTTGTACGTACGAAAAACCTTCGCAGACAACGTTGGCATAATTTCTTTTAAATAATCATTTAACTTTGAGCAGTTAATTTGATCAAACACCCCTTCATCTTTGTGTTTGTTTTTGCAAAATATGATCATGTTAATGTATGCTTGCTTGTCCAGCAATACTGTGTTAAAATAGCGAATGCTGTCCTTTCCTAAAAAATCAAGTGTTATATAGCAGTGGTCTTCCGCTATGTCGTTCAAACTTTTCGGCAGCGGGAGTTTGTTGCTGCCTTTGTTATCACTTTCGTTTGGGGCCGATTCCCCATTCGTGGTTTCTTCCTTGGCGTTTTTCACCTTGTTCTTCCCCCCCTTGGCATTTTCCCCCCGCAAACTCTCATTCTTAATGGGCACTTCGTGCGAAAAGCTAACGTGCTCAACCCGCAAACTGCAGCAGCCCACCGTATCCGCTTCCTCATCTATGTCTTTCTCCCCCCCCACTCTTAAGGCCAAAAAGTCTATCAAATAAACGGCCGTGCCTAACTGCTTGTCCAGTATATTTTTGCTCTTCATTTTGTGCTTATAATCTTCCCTAATTTTATGAACACATGATTTTAGCTTCCTTGCATTTTCATACTTAAGAAAATCCTTATACCCTTTAAATTTCGATTGGGCCGATAAAAACGTATACTTTAACTGATCGTTTATACTGTCCTTGTAGTATGCTAGCCACGTTACTTTATTGTCATGGTAGATGTCTCCCCAACAGTGACCACACATGTCGTCGTACAATCGAGGGACAGGAGCATCTTTGCTTATATTTATCACGACATCTTCTGGGAATATTCTTTTTTTCAGCAACCCCTGCTTTGGATGTTCTCCTCTACCTCTAAATAGACCAGGCGGTTCCGCTTTGTTGCTGGAAATTTTTTCACGAATCCAATCAACCAGGGCGTATGTATATGGTAGTTCTTTTTCTGACCTCAATTTTTTCTCCTCTTCTTTTTCTTCTTTCGTTCTATTAAGTTTTTCTTCTCTTAGCTTAACTAGGTGATCTTTGATTGGCATGAAATCAATAAATTTAAAATTGGATATATCTCCTTTTTTCAATTTGTTTTCATTTTCTTGTCTTATTATGTTATCCTTCTCTAAGGTACATATGAAGGTTCTAAAAAAATTTAATATGAACTTATCCTTGGTACAGTAATCACTACCTATTACGCTGCACCAGTAGGTAGCCAACTCTTCTGCTTTTTCATTTAACTGTAATTTTATGCTTTTATAAAAAATAGGAATATGGTGTTGTACATATGGGGGGGAAAAAATGAGACCCCGATGCTCTAAGTAATGCCACTGAATATCAGTTTGATGATCTATCTTCTCCCACCATCTATTTATGGGTTCGAAATTTTCTTCTGTTTTTTTAATTACCTTTTTGGGTCTTTTATTTGTTTCTTTCTTGACTTTGCTTACTCTCTTTTTTACCACTTTGGCAGGAGTGGATTTCCCATCAGTGTCTTTTTTTCCCTTTACACTTGATTTTCTTTTTTTCACCACGGGTTTTTTTTTATCTGTCTTTTTATTGCTAGTAGTGGGGTTTTCATTACCTGCATCCCCCGTGTTGGCAGCTTCTTTACCCTTTTTCACCAGTTTACATTCATTTAAGGGAGCCTCTTTGCTTTCCTTGGCACTCGTTTTCGACCTCTCCTTTCGAGTAACGGTGCTTGTCTCTTTCTTCAAGACTGTCCTCCTATTGCTCTTCACATCCTTCTCCAATTTCGTCTCCTCCTTTTTCCCTTCATTTATTTCTTTCGAGTCGTTTAATTTGATGCGGCAGTTTTTTTTCTTAATATTTTCAATCAATATTTCATCATCGGATGTGCTATTATCATCCTTATCGTGATGCTCGCTCTTCTCCATGGTGCACGGGAAAAAATACAAAAAAAATAAAATAAAAACGGACTATGGTAACGTTTCCCCCTTCCGGTGAGTTCACCCGTATATGTACTGGGCCAAATTTGAACCAACTACTATCACCATCCGTTTGGCTGTACCCACATACACCTTAAGCAACTCCTCATGATTCAAAGCCTTTCCCTCAGATGAGCGTCCAAAAGAATTCGCAAAATGGAAAGTAACTTAGAAGTGTGCTAACAATACGGTACGGTGTACACTTCTACATAGGCTTGGATGCCACTTCACATATGCAGGGCGGCCTTAAAATGAGTCGCTAAAAATGAATATTCGTTCACGCTTTGCGAATACAACAGGACTAAGCTGCAACGGGGGGTTAATAAATGCTACAAATTTTGATGCTTCATAAAGGGGTTGGCTCCCCCGCCGGGATTGCCACTACTGCTGTACTGCGGCTGCTTCTTCCTTGGCGCCCTGCGCTTTTCCTTCTTTTCCGACTTGGGTATACACTTGCTATATACATAAAAAAACATTCCGTGAAAAGGAAAATTTTATTTTTTCCCTTCCAGTTCATATAAAAATTTTGTGCGACAAAAAAAGTTGCGGAAAGAGCCAAATGGGCTATCTGAGGAATTGCTCAAAAAGTGTGCTGCGTTTGGCACATCACGTGAAAACAAAATGAATTGCAGAGCTGCCGCAGGCGAGGTGCGAAGTGGACCACAAAGGAATTTGCAGAGGAGCCACAAAATATAAATCATAAAGCAAAATTAACATGTTACATAAAAAAAGTGGGAAAGCATTTAGCAAATTAAATGGTTCTCTCTTTTCGTCCATCCAAAAGGAAAAAATAAAATTTTTATTGAACAGTTTGTTTTTGCCAGCACTGTAAAAAAAAAAAAAAAATATAAATGAAGTACACAGAAAAACAATTAAAGGAATAAAAAGGAGAAGAAACAAAATACACAATTTAATTAAAAGCAGGTGATATCCTTATCGAAATGGCGAAACATGTGTATCTATCGTTTAAAATTCATTTTTTACATAGGGGCTTAATCTGATGGATGATGATACGCCTTTTTCAGTGAATGTCTTTTTAAAATACTCCTCAAATGATAATATACGTCTCATTCAGATCGCACTTGCCAACAATAAGGTGCTGATTTTTGTCCCAGTAAAATGATAAACGTATACGCAAAAAAAAAAAAAAATTACAAATTACCTCATTGTAAATAAAAATGAGAAAAGCAAATTTTGTAAAACTTTGATTCCCCCAAATGTGAGAACATTAAAATGGCTTGCGCGTTCAAGTGTATTTGACGTTACTGTCCTTTAATTTATTGATGCCAATTTGAAAGTACACGTGCTGCTTTTGTGTATACATATATATATGCGCATATTTATATATACGTTTGAATCATTTTAAAGGAATTTCTTTCCCCCTCCCCCTGCTGCGTTTGACGATTCATTGCTTGTCTGCCTCCTTTTACTTTGATTACTTTATTCATTTCTATCAGCACATTTACTACCTGCGCTTCTATACGCTTTATTTTTTTTCCATTTTGCGTTATTTTAATGCTTATAAAAATGAATGTAAAAAAAGAAATGTGCGCATTGAGCATAGCAGAAGGGGAAATTTCTTACACCATTTCACACACGTGGCATAAAGTACCAATGGAAGAAAAAGTACATTTTTAAATTTCAACTTCTGCAATATTTTCCTTTGTACGAATTAATCTGTGGTGTGTAATGCTAGCTTGTTCTCCTCTCATTTTTTTTAAAAGGACATTCCCTTATCTTACAAATGAAATGATTACAAATTTTTTGTAAAAATAAAAACCTACAACAGGATGTACTTTAACGTACTACTAATATCAGCATAACGCACAGTATATACCCCGCACCACAGATGGAACCTTCCCCAAATGAGAAGGACATGAATAATTACAGCTTTAAATTTTGTTATCATGCGATCACACTTCCTTAAGGTGCTGTCTCCTTGTAAGAAAATACCCCCATGGGGTAAGTAGAACAACTGAAAAAAACTCTTTCTCAGTATATTTTCCAGTCATTCCTTTATGAAATTTTATAAATTAATAACATAATTTTTTTTTTTTTTACCACCACGCACTTGTGCGTTTGAGTGAATTAAGTCCTATACTCTCAGAACACACTGAACATACTGAACAACGTATTTTAAAAACCATTTCCGCTAATTCGCACAAATTTTCAACATTTTTAGCAGCGGAGGTCACTAAATTGTTGCACATTAGCATACATGTACATATAGCGTAACACACATTACGTTTTCGGCATGTCGTTTCCGCTTGTAGGTTCGAAATTATATTGCATACAGTAAAGCTGTACTGTCATACATAGAGTTCATCGCCCTTTTATTTAAGCCATCTTCCTAAATGTTTACGAGTATTTTATTTTTATGTACTGAATTGTGGAAATTTTTATAACTTCATCTTATGATAATACTGTGCCATAATGAATACCTTGAAATTTTTTTTTAAAGGAAAAAGAGGGTTCCCCTTAAAAAGTAGTTCGAAAAATGCAAAAGTGGAAAAAAACAAAATTGTAAGTTATATCATGTAGCACTACTCACGTTCCTTCTTTATCCACGCAAAATTGCCCCATTCAGAAAATGAAATTACTTCGGTTAGCAGAGTAAAAATGTAGGCTGGTTTTGCGAAGGCATAAAAACATAAAATAATTTATATAATGCTTTTCTTAATGTTTAAACGAATTTCCTTATATGTAACGTGAACGCGAAATGGGTAAAGGCATATAAAATGAGCTTAACATTAAATTTAAGGCGTAAAAAGGGAATGAAAAACGTCATTTTATTTTATTTTTTTTTCTTTTTTTATTGCACAACAATATTTCTATATGGACAAATTTGTGCATGCATAAAGATGATGTCAGGATGGCCGAGTGGTCTAAGGCGCAGCGTTTAGGCCGCTGTCCGAAAGGGCGTGGGTTCGAACCCCACTTCTGACAAATTTTATTGCCTTACAAAAAAAACCGAGGAAAATTTTGTGTTTTAATGTCCATATATTAATGGTTATATTATAGTGTTAGAAGCGAATTTTTTTTAATATCATTTTTTTTTTTTTTTTATTCGAAGTAAAAAGAAGTACATTTAATTATATTTCATGTTCATGGAAGCATAACGGATTTATTATGGCATCTGCTCGAATTATTTTTATACCATGTGGTCTTGTAGAATTTCCAAGAATTTTTGCTAAACAAAATTTACAACGGTATTTTTAATTCCTGTTCAAGTTATTTTCAGCTTTACATAAAGTGTTCTTAGAGAACATGGAGCATAGCATAGCCCGCCCCTCCCTAATTTCTTGCATCGTAACTTATTTCCATAAATACATTAAAAATTAGCTATCAACATATAAACATTTCTGCAGACGGTGCAAGAAAATTTTGAAAAATTATGATACCTTTCACGCTTGTGCCCTGTTTTAATTCCTTTCAATAAAAATATCGCCTATAACATAAGATGGTGCATTCGTGAGGACATAAAGGCCCTTTCATGGAGCTAATTAAAAACGAAATTGTCAAGTAAAAAATTTTACTTTATAAAATATGATACGAATGCCAATTCCATTCTGTGCAGTGTTCTATTTACAACCCTTTTAACCACGTATATGTTTTCCTTACTCGTGAACATTGCTTCTTTAACAAATGCGAAGAGAGTTCCCAAGTCTTTTTGTGAACAAATCCAAAGGACAAAACTGAAAATATATCGTTATTCGTATTATAGTTGTGCAACTGTGCGTTTGCCTTTTACCCCCAAGTGCTATCTATTTAGAAATATCAAAAATATGTTTTGAAAATGCATTACCTACTTAAACGTTTAAGTTCAAAAATTTGCATACGTCATATAACACACATTTTCAGTGTAGCCCTCTTACGGACTAAAAAATATTATCGAATAAATGCTAACGAGAACCTAAAATAATGTTATAACAGCATATATTAAGCCAATGTGTCCCCTACATGTCTACAAAAGGAACATTTGCGTTAAATGAGCGCTTCTTATTTTCACGTCTATTCCATGGAAAAAATGAATAAATTATATATTTAAAATTTTGTTTCCTTTTTTGCGTAACATATTATTAAAATTGCAAAATAATGCACATTTCCAACCGAAGCAAATGTACACAACGGAAAAGCGCTTACGAAACAAACTTTTTATGTGCTTTCATTTCATCATTTTCATTCGTGTCAATGCAAAGGAAATACAGGTGTTAAAATAAAATATTGAAAAGCAATATTATAAAATGTTACAGTTCTAAACATAAATTCAAGAATGTACTATATTACCCTAACAATTTTTCTTTACTTTTTTCTATGTAAAACAAAGCAGGCATCTCTTTATGGTTTTAAGCACTTGAAACTTGTCGCTAAATAATTGTAGATCATAGGGAAGCGGAAAAAGTGAATTAGACAAACTTTTAATTATACCGAAATTATTAATAATGTGAAAAATACGATTCATAGTACTCTTTTATGTTTTGTTATTTATTTAAACAGATGGTACACAGGATGGAATTGTGTCATTATGTTTGTGTTAAATCGCTCCAAATGTGTTTGACTTTAAAAATGTGTCTTGCATATATGCAGTAACATCATTTAATTTATTTGCATTTTTTCTTAAATCAAAATACACGTTGACTTCTTTTATCCATTACCTAACGCTGCTTTAGACTTTTATCAACCATTAAAATCTAAATATTTTCTTTATTTTAAAATAACACTACAATTCCACACCTTTATTTTACAATCAGACACGGGGGCGAAAGAAGCACCACTGATAGGAATGCTATTAAATATATTTCCTTTCTTATTGCATTTTTCGCATATTCTCCAAAAGAAAATGTAATTCTATTTTTTGCTAGTTAATGTATAGATCCCATTTTTTATATTCTAAAAACATATGTAAACGTTATTTTACATTACATATGAAGCTGGTGGTACCAAAGGATCCTTGATGTAAATTTTATGCGAATTGATTCCATCATTGATTTTCACAGTTCGTTATTGAAAAGAAAAAAAATTTGAATGAAAGATGCTTATTGTCTGATCTTCAGAGCATTTAAATTTTATGTCTTAAAGTGCTTTTTTAACTTGGTTTACCCTTTTAGAATAATTGAAAGGTTCGCAACCAAGGATGTTATATGAACGTAACATGCTTTGTTATGCTCATTCATAATTTCATGATTTAATATAAATACTTAAGCACGAATAAATTTGTACTTCTATTTTATCATGAAATTTACGCGTCTCTGTCTTTGCTTAATGAAGCATAAGACAACAAAGTGTTAAAATATATAAGACTCATTTTCCACGATATTTAGAAAAACAAATAGATATGCATTAAGATACACCTAATTTTTCTTTTTCATGGTGTTCTTCGTCTACGTTTGTCTCCACCCTTTAAAGGTAAATCACTTAATCGATATTACGCGTTTCTACTCGTACTATGCTATACATTATGCGTTAAGGCTTTAATGATCTTGACCTTGAGTTTTTCCTGTCTAAAATGAATGTGTTACGTGTAATAGTTTCTAAAAATTATTTTCCTTTTTTGTCCAACCCAAATTTATAAATTAATTTTTAATAATAAAAGCACAAAAGGGGACAACTCAAAAAAGAAAAAAATAAACAAATCAATAACACATATAGTATAGAAAGGACTCTTTTACTTTTTTCATTAAGGAATTAATTTGTTATCGTTTTAAATATCTTTTACTGAAATAAATTACAGTTCCACTTATTTGAGTTTTTGAAAAACACTTCTTTCTGAATTAAAAGTTTTAACAATCACAGACATGATGTTATCATGTCAAATGAAAATAATGATATACGCACTTTTAGGGTTAATAATGGAGCTGTAATTGCGTTGTTGCATTAAATGTTGTTAAAAATATAGAAGCTGTAAGGTAAATCATGAATTACATATATTAAGATGAATTTCTTTATTTCTTAAAACCCATATACACTCATATATAGAAACGTTTGTTATTTATGAATTAATTTGTATACGTTCCGAAAATGATGAATATCCTGCACTAGTTAATTGTATTGCTAAATAGACATGTTAACGTGATGCTGATACGTATTATTTTTCTTGCATAAATTATAATTCAGGTACCCGAAAGGATCTTAAGTCAAAATAAGCCATATTTCAGAAAGATGAGCATAAGATAATAAATTGAATACATTTCGTGAAATAACTATGCAGTGCAATAAAGACACTAAGAAAACTAGTTTTTTTTCTCATTTTCCTATTAATACATTTATGATACTTTAAAACTTATTATTTTCATTTGGGTACTACATTTTTTTCCTTTCAATTTCGTTAGCATCACGTAATATGCTTTAGATACTCAATTAATACGCTTTTGTGGCAATTATAGTTTTAGGATTCCTAAGAATAATAATAACTGTTAAGATAAAAACATTCAATATGAAAAAACAAATATGCATATTGCTTGCTGTTCTACTAATGTTCTGTGTCAATACAGTACAACGCATTTCATGTTGTCTCGATAGGAACTTTATAAGTATTATTTGTATTTTTAAAACTACAAAAGCCACATCCTGTCGTAAAAAAATTACACTCCTTATTCTGTAGTGAATATTTCAGTTATTTATTTTAGCTTTCTTTAAATCAAATTGAAAAGAAGACATATTTATTAGTGTTACCATTGTGTAAAAATTGCGTTCAACATAAAAATATAGCTGTTCATTGCATTAAATTAAATTACGTAAACGTTAAAGAAAACACTGGCATAGGAATGTCATGTCTAGACTTAAAAGTTAAATTATCTAAAAATTTAGGGCTTAGCTGCAGATGGACAGGTTTTTCTGTGCTCTCAAAGTGAAAGGGTTCTAAATAACGTAAATAACTTAACAGATATTTTACAAATGATGGAGAATGTCAAATGGAATAACAACATTCAAAGGAAACTATACATCATTCATAATGTTTAACTTAAGTCAATAAAAAATAAATTAGTTTATAATTCCCATATAATGCTGGCTTATGAATGATATATAAATCCTTTCACACAGTTATAAATTATTTCACCAAATAACAATATTCTTTATAAATTAAAAATAGAATAATAATAATAATAATAAATAAAAAGAATTAAATATATAAAAATAATATTATATAACAATTAAAATGAAAATTAATAGCTAAAACAACAATAAAGACATTGTGATAAATGATAAATATACATTATTTTATATAATTATAAATAATTAAAAATAAATATAGTAAAAAATATATATTAAATATAAATCAAAAATATTTATTAAAAATAAATATATTTTAATAAATTAATAATATATAAATAATTATTTTAATTAAAAAAAATATATATTCCTTATATTATTTTATATAAAAGTGCACTGAAATAAAAATAAATAATAGCTAATAAGTATTATATATTAATTAAAATAATAAAAATAAATAAAATATAATTAATTAATATAAATAAAATATTTTATAATTATATTAATGTATTAACGAAATGAAAAAATATATATATATCCAGTAGATGAAGAAAATTAATATAAAGTATAATTAAATGAAATAGTAAATAAAATATACTAATTAATTAAAATAAATTATAAAATAATTATATATAAATAAAATAAACAATTTAAATTAATTAAAATAAATAATTAATAATATAATTATAATATAAAAGAAATAAAATATAATACAATATTAATTATTAGATTAATAAAAATATAATAAATAAAATTAATTTTTATGTTAAAATAATATAATAAAGAATTTAAAATTTTATATAACATATATAAATTTTATTTAATATTTTTATAAAATAAAATTAAATAGTTCATATAATACTGTATATGCATATAAAATAATAAATTAAATTCAATTAAATTAAAATAAATTTTATATTAATAAATAATTAAATTATTATATAATAAAGAAAAATCTTATAATATGGGATTAAAATATATATTTATTGTAATTAATTAAATAATTTATTTATTATATATTAATTTACACATTAAAAGGATATATAAATAATATATATTTTTTTTAATTTTAATTATTAATTTAAGTAAATAATATTAATTTAAAATAATTAAATATAAATAATTATATATAATACAAAATATATATTTGTAATTAAATAAATAAAAAAAAGTATTTTTAAAATAAATTAATGTTGTTAACTTATTTTAACACTATATTAATATGACATGTGAAACAATAAAATAAATATATTTATATAATGCATTATGCATAAATAAAATTAAATAAATATATGAATAGTAAACTAATTAAATATATTATATTAAAACAAATAATTTTATTTTATTATTTAAAAGTATTATTAAGTATATTTAAAATGAATTAAAAATATATATATATTTATTTATATTTAAACAATAAAATAATTCTATATATATAATAAATTAATTATATTAATTTATTTTATTCATTTAATAATTAAATATTAATATACTGTTAAGAAAAAATATAACAATATTAATTTATTTATTTAAAATAAATAATTGTTCATAATAATTATATTTTAATTATTTTAAATATGATATAATTAATGAATACATATTATTACTAATTAAACGTTTAATAAAAATATAAATAAATATTTTATTTAATTCAATAATGCATTGTAAGAAAAAATAATTAGTTATTCTTACTTAGTACAGTATAAAATAAATAATAATTTAATTATTAAATATAATTAATTTTAATAAATACAATATAATTTTATAAATTAAAATTCTACCATTAATATAATTGATTGTTTATATATTTATTAATAAATTAACTATATAGTTTAATAAAAATATTATATTATTAAAATAAAAATATATAATAATTGAATTTTTAGTATAGTTAGTTAAATTAATATATTATAATTGTTTTTTATTTATTAATTATATTATATTAAATTTTAATAAATAAATATTATAATTAAAATTTTTTAATTAAATGTTGTAATTACATTTTAATAATTTTTTGAATTTATGTATATTATTTAAATTTTATTAAATAATTAAGTAGTTGTAATATAAATAAATATAATATTTAATTTTAAATAATTAAATTAAATTCATATAATAAATAATAATTAATTTAAATTTATTTAATAAATAAAAATAAAATTCAAGAATTAAATTAACTACATATAATAAAATTTTAAATAAATGAATAATTAAAATTAATTATGCACAATCAATTTTCCATTTATGGTATTAATTAATAATAAAATTACATTATATGTATATTTTAATATATAAATGTCTTATTTCATTCAATGTAATAAAAATATTTTTTCCTAATGTTTAAAGTATATTATCTAGACTCTAATTATATTATTAATTTAAAAATTTTCCATTTAGTAGAAGTTTTATAGTGATAAGTTAAAAGCCAAATCATTTATAATGCGTTTATAGCTTTTATCTATATGTATTTCTTTATAAGTTCTTTATTCTAAGGGAACATATAACTTTGTAGTAACGTATAAACTAGATACATTCAAAATAAATCCATTGTTTGTTTATACAAATATTTTTATTACTCATAAATGCTATTTTCTCTACTTTGTTTGTCCTTTTCAGTTTGCTAGATAACGTTTCATTAAGTGAAAATTATTTGTAAACACCATTGTTTCTTTAGTAATTATGTCTATTATTAGAAAGGTGCATGTGGAAAATGTTTTTATTGTAACTATTCTGTTTTTTTTTGTCTAAAGCTGTGTAAATGAAACATATTTTAATGAGTTCCTTTCTTGGTAATAAGGAACTTGAGCGTTTTTTTAAGTAAAGAATTTGTTTATACATACAACAAAATCTTTGTAACTATATCAACTCTAATCTGTTTGCCTTACATTATATGGCAGAAAAATGAAGAAACACAAAATTTGCAGAATAACAAAATTAAGACAGTAGTTTCCTTTATAAGAGTGTAGACCTTATATTCGAACTATATCTTTTTCTTTTTTAAACTATCAAAATATGATTCCTCTTGCCATAATGGAAAAGGTATTTTTTTCTATGTGTTGACCCTTTATAGGAATGTTGCTACCTTGTATTATTATTTTTGTTGTATTATATTTAAGAAAATTATATTTGGACATTAAACCTCAAATTGAAATTGAACGTGCATTTTTTATAATAGGTTTTTCGTATGTGTGCTATAGTAACAATTTTAAATACCACAAACAAGTGAAATAATTACCGCAACATTCAATAACATAAATGAGAAAGAACAGAAATTATTGCTTTCACTTACATGTAGTTTCCATTCTTTTTGAATGAAAACTCAATTTTTATAACAATCGAAATATGATACTTCATATTTTTCTTGTCTATAAACTATTAATAATAGGGATTGTTTGCTTGCATTCCATTCTTAATAGATTTATTAAGACATGTTACATGTAAATACTATTGATCAATTTAAAGCATTAAAAAAAACAATAAATCCCAGAAACTAGAAATTGAAATTTTCAAATTAATTGTGCACAAAGTTCTCTGCGACAAAAAAAAATAATTTCTGCTTTACCTGAACAAATCATATTTAAATCAGAAAAAAAAAACTCATAAATTCCTTTCTGCTGTGTATGCATTTAGTGCTGAGTAAACTCCTTTAACATTATTATTTGTTTATAATTTCAACTATTTTGTTATTTCTTGGACTGTTCTCTTTTAAGACAGTAATACAATACAGGTAAAATAAATAAATGAAAAAAACTGTTTCAGATTTCTGTGTACAAACTTTTGTACATTTGTGTATGTACCTCATTTAAATTATTTTTTGTAATATTCATATTCCCATGTATCATTAGCCATAACATTTAAGAATATACCTTTTTTTATTCATTATGAAAGTGAAAAATCCACATAAATTTTAAGTGATATTTCTGAATGTGTAAAAATGAATTTGTCCTTGTGTAAATATAAAAAGTCCAATGGAGAAGTGGACAAGATAATGAATGAGCATAGAGTATTTACAGAAACACGTGAAAGTATAATTCCCTTAGAAAATAAGAGAGTTGCAATTCCCTCTTGTTATAGTAAATACATAATCAACAACGCCTTCTCAAAGATTCTACGCCCTATAGATGTTAGACATAGTGATGTATTTAACACAAACTTTAAAGGAACAAACAATGTGTTCTCATTAAGAAACAAAAAAAAAAAAACAAAAAATAAAGAAGACATGTACGAAAAAAAAGGAAATACTAAGCATCATAACCCCCAAAATGTTGATACAAATATGTTTGAAAGAAACGTTGAACCCTTTAATTCGGCTAATTTTGAAGGTCACAGCAAGGTGAAACCTTTGCAAAATACATGTTCTGAAAAGGAAATATGCAGTATATACTCAAATTTGCCAAATACTAATACACATAAAGCAATTAGAAAATTAGAGCATTTTGACTATTTAATGTACAACGTAATTAAGAATGAACACAAGAAAAAATTGCAGTTGAAAAAAAATATAGAATCCAAAAACAATATTACCATTATAAATAACCTGTATTCCAATAGAACGCAAATGGTAGATAACGGTACACTTAATCTTGTTCAGATTAATAAAAACATTGTAAATTCAGAAAGGATGTGTGAAGAAAATAAGAGAAAATTGCAAGATACCAAATGCGCACTGATGGAAAATGATAATGTAATGAACCAAATAAAAATGTCTAATGGTTATAATGCGAAAAAGGATAGAAAGTCATCTGCGAAATCAGGTAAGGAAGATGACTTACTTGTTGATTCTGAAAATGAGTTAAGGAAAGAACAATCTTTGTCTATGATAGATGCTCATAAAAAAAGCGTAGCAGGAAGCATAAAAGGGAACACTGATCAACGTAATGCTTTAGGACAGCATTATGACATTCTTGATGATATAGATACTTTAATTAATGAGAAGATAAAAAAAAGGAAAAAAAAAAATATAGGGACTTGCTCTTTTAGCCTAAACAATTTTTCTTGTCATTTCCTCATGACATGTGATAAGACATAAAAATTTAACATAGGTTGACCCTTCATTTTGTGGCACAAAACTTTTAATTATTTTTAACCTATTTAAATTTTGTCCTTTTGTAAGTATTTTACTTCTTATGCATTTCTTTATTTATAGATTACTTTTAGAATAATGATCTTGTTTTTCTTCATTAGCAGAATTTGCACACACTTCATTTGCCTTTACATTTCTACAAATTTGAAGAGTATTTATTTTGGCTTATGTGACGCATATATTTTTTGTTTTTTCTATGGGGAATACGAATTTATATTTCTCTTGTGGAAATTTCCAAATTGGACATTTGGAAAATAAAAATATAGTAAACGATTTATCAAAATATTTAATATATAGTACATCTATAAATTAGTGAAAAAAAGTAGAAGCACTTAAACATACGTTCATTTAATAAACTATGTGCGAAAGAAAATAGAAAAATGGATGAACGCATGCGTATTATCTCGCAAAATATATTATGAAGAAAAAAAATAAAGTAATATGTTAGTAAAGAAAAGGCATAACATTTTCATTGAAATAAGCGCATTAAAAGTAAAAACAAATGTTCTCATAAATCCATAATATTTTATGGTACGTCAGTCATAAAATTTTGATGTCCAGTAAAATAGAAATATTAACCCTACAAAAGGGAAACCGTTGAAGACACAAAAGGACACTATAAACCAAATGGAAAACGAAGAATACAATGCAACATCCTTAGTAGAAAAAACAGTAGACAACAAAGAAGAAAAAAGCATCGATAATGACGAGAATGTGAAAACTGAAAAAATTAAAAAAATACACGAGGATAATTCAAGTTTAGAATCAAGTCTAGAATCTGACAGTGATAATTCAGAAAAATTTGAAAAGTTACTAAAAAACGCTAAAGTAGTTAATATTTCGAGTTTCAATAAAAATGAAGCAATTTCAGGCAAGGGAAAATCATGCTTAAAAAATTATATATGCACTAGGTGTAGTGATTATTATTGAATAAATAAACGCATAGAAGGATATAAAAGTGTATATAGCAGTATTCAGAAGCATGTGCTCTCTGTTTAAGGCAATTTAACGCAATTTAAGATAGCCAATTTACAATTTTTTATATTTACTTTTATGTCTAAAATTTCTTTCTAACCCTTTTAAGGAGAAAGAAACTCAAGAAGTTATCATATTGATGAAAAACACTTTCTTATGGCCCTGTCTTTTATTTATAACTTCATGCTTGAACATGAATTTATAGAATCGCTTGAAGTCTTTGAGGTTGCACGTACACGTTTTTTCACATTTCTGCGTTTTTAAAAATGTCATATGGTTGTGATCATTTTTTTACGTTCTTTGTTCTTTCAAATTATTAATATATGACGCGTGAACATTCTTTTTCATGAATATAAAAATACATTTATATTTTTCTCTGTTAGAAGGAATACATTAAAAAATTTGGTGATGACATCAACAGGTTGAGAAAAGCGGAATACGAAAACATATTTACACAGAATGAGCTTTTAAGAAATGATTTTTTGAACCATGAAAAATTAACAAAAGAAGTTCAAAATTCTTTGGAAGACGCAAAGTAATGGCTGCAAAGAGAGAGAAAAAACAAATATATATATATATGGGCTATAACACATTTATATAGTATTCCATTCTGGGACCTGCCTAAACATATATATGTTCCTTTTTTTCCAAAATTTCAGTAAAAAAATTCAAAAGACAATAAAAGAAAGAGATTACTACCTAATGCACCATAAACGAGTTCTACAGGAAAAGGAAACTCTAAATAGTACTGTCTAGAATAATTTTCCTAGGCTCTTTAAATTTTCGAAATTAGTAAAACATTCATTATTTTTATATGTACATCGATAATATTAACTTGTTAATTTTTATTTTTAATAGAGGAAATACAAAAGCAAAAAAAGGAAATAGACAAAATTCAAAATTCTGTAGATGAAATAAAAGCCAAATACGAAGTAATTATATATATACGTTAAATGTGCCTTTTTTAACCTAACGAATTAGCTTAAAGTTTTAGCTAAAAATATATTCAAATGCAAAGAAGTGTCGTGCCCATATATACAGATACCTGCATATATACATGATTGCTTACACCTTTTAACACTCATATATCACCTCTTTTGGTTTTTTTACAAGTCTGTTCTTAAAGAAAAAATGTTAGTTGTTCTGGAAAAAGAAAAACGGGACACGAAAATCGAAGGATTAAATAAATATATAGAGAAGCTGAAAGATTTGCTAGGAAATGACAAATTAGATAATTCTTCAACAACTAATGTTTCGTCGATAAATGAGAAGAAAACAAATACATTGCAAAACGCTGTGTCAAAACAGGATAAAAACGATTTAGCGAAACTAGCTTTCAAAAGAGAAGACACCCCTTGGCCTAACAATGAAAGTTCTCCTTGTGAACCAAGCGAAAATGAAGATAAAGAAAGTCCAAATTTATGCGTTTCCTTATTAAAGATTCAAAAACATTTTAATGCTCATGATAATGCAGTATTAGGTCTTGCATACAACGACAAAGTTCATTTGTTAGCAACTGGAGGAGATGATGGAAAATGGAAGACATGGAGCGTAACTAATTATGAATTAGTCATGGCTTCACAAGCTCACAAAAAATGGATAGGCGATATTTGCTTTAATAAGGACGGCAATATCTTGTGTACTTCTGGTGGAGATTCAAAAATAAAATTGTGGGATATGATTAAGGAAAAATGCGTTCACACTTTTAAAAATTCAACGGGACCCGTGTGGAGTTTGTCGTTCCATTACGAAGGTTTTAAATTTATAGAAAAAAATATGAACTCGTGCCTACGCATATGTACATTTGAGCACATAACTTCTATCACACCAACACGTTTCGTGGCACTTGCGCTTGAGCTGATGGGGGCATAAAATTTTGCACATTCCCATGGAATCGAAAAGGGGCACATAAATATGCAGATTTATTAATTTGCTTCCATGTGGGTGAAATAAAACTAACCCTTTTACCTTTAATTTTTAGGAAACTTTTTTGCGTCCGCATCCATGGATCAGACGATTAGAATATTCGACATAAACAGCTTAAGGCAAAGGCAAATTTTAAGGGGGCACGTGGACAGTGTAAATTCTGTAAGCTTTCACCCAACGTATAGAACCCTCGTTAGTGCGTCTGTTGATAAAACGGTAATTCAAAAAGTATTAGTAAATGCTTCTAAATGTTTCTCCTTTTTTATTGCCTTTTCTTCAAAAAGGAAAAATATACCTATATTCGTCTTTACGCAGGTATCGATTTGGGATATGCGAAGTGGCCTGTGCGAAAACACCTTCTATGGACATCAATTCCCGTGCAACTACTCTAACTTCAACGCAGATGTAATAAGTTCAGCAACAAAATAAGAAAAATGTTAATAAATTAAATAAAGTTTATATATAAAAATAAAACATACACACATTTACCTTTAGGCAAATTGGGTATATTCTTGTGACTCTGGCGGCGTTGTTAAAATTTGGGACATCCGAGCCAACAGATGCTTCATAAACATAGACGCAGGTTAGGACAGACATTCGTTTTACCAATTTGGTACTTATACTCCTATTTTTGTCTTTTTTTTTTCGTATTTTACTTTTTACCTACTTGTTCTTTCTTAAATTGCCAATTAGGCCCATCAAGTGCAAACAAATGCCCAATGGACAAGCACAACAAATACTTGTTTATAGCCTCAGAAGATCACACGATAAAAATGTAAAATAATTTAAATTTAATGTTTGCACTTTTTTAGCAACACAGTGTGGAGCGCAGCACACACAGCTTGTTGTTCACACCTCATAATTTTCATTTCCTCACCTACCCAGATTTGACGTTTTAGAAAAGAAGTTCGTTCGGGCGTTAAAGCATGAATTCCCAATAAAGGTGAAGAGCGCGAAGAAGGAGAAAAAAAAAAAGCAAAATGAAGAAAAGTAAAATATAATAAAAAATACGATCCCCTATATTACTTCCGTGTTTATTTTCTATAACATTATTTTTCTCTTTTGTAGAATGTTATACTGGAAAACGACAAATTGTTCTGTTCCCTGTCTAATGGAGATGTATGTACATGGGAACAAGTGGAGGGTAAATTTTGAAAATGCTGTACATGATGAAGATTAAACAGATATATGCATATTACATTTTTTAAGTTTCATTTTAATTGTACTTTATGATGATAAAGTCCTGATACGTGTTACCAAAAGTGTTATCTTTAACGAATATTTATGGGGGTTACCCTTATGGCAGTTTCAAAAAAGGGAATGTCAAATTGGGTAACGGGTCCCTTTTTTGGTGTGCTGCATAATACGAGATTGTTCTGAAGCACTATTCCATCTAGCAATTTTATTAAAAGAGTAAAACCCACTTTAATGTGCGTTTTTATATGTATGCATAAAATTTTATAAGTTTGTGTACAACATTTTTCTTAAGCAAATTTTTTCTTTATTCGTAAAAAATCTATAAAAACGGGAACAAAACATGATAACAAAATGGGAAAACGACTGACTTATGGCATCAAAAAGGAAAGGCACTTCAACCTCTGTTGTGCATGTACCTCTTAATTATGCTCTGCGGAAAAGTAAAGATGAAATGAGAACATGAATAACCCCAAAATAACGGAATACTGGGCAAAGAGAAATATGAATTCCCGGCATTATTGTTCACATTAATTTCAGCAATACACCTGTGACTGCTGTCAGTGGAGTTACGCGTTTTGCTTAACTCATGTGGTTGAAAAGGGCAAATAATGAGTAACGCAATTCTGCTAACTCCTTTCAATTTATTGAAATGTGGGGAAAAAACACGTTGTGGTGGTGCGCGTGTACATACGTTCACATTTGCATATTCTTGCGCTTAAACGGCAGTAGCCAACACGGCAGCTTTGTTCCCCTTATTTTAAAAAATACTCTGAAAATTTACCAGTATTGTTTTACATTTGCTGTTTTGAAATAAAGCGGCGCAATGCATTTAAAAAAAATATATGTACATAATATGCTTCATCATTTCACTATGTTAATGCTCGCTTGTGCCAAATGAACCACGTAGTTTCGAAGTAAAAATAAATGGCCTCAGATAATGTGGCCTTCATTAAGCATACCTGTGGAAAACTTACTTTTTTGAGCGAATGCATGATTTGCTAACGCGCACGGATCGAATTTATTTTTTTACAATACAGATATTATGCACTTATGCATATGTACGTATATACATCACGTACCATATAGAATATATAATTTCATCCAATACGTGCACAATTAAAAAGTTCCCCTGGATGTATACAGAGTACATGCAGTGCATCTTTTACTTTTGGCTAGTTCGATTTCTTTTTTTTTGAAAAAAAAAAAAAAAAAGTACACTTTTTCGCCCCGCCATTTTGCGTTTTTGTTTTACTTTTTTTTTGGCAAAAATAAATATAATTTTTTTTTTTTTTTTCTTTCCTTCTTTCTTTTTTTTTTTTTTTTTTCGACGTCTTCTTTACCGAAGACTGCAGCGTTAATATATAGCTATTGAGGCGATGAAGATAACATTTGCGTAAAATTAAAATCTGAAAAATAAAATATTACTAAAATTTATTTTTTTAATATTTTATTTTAAGATGATAAACGCCAGATAACAGAGCCTTATACATGAAAATCATGCTATTATAAAACGCAGCTGCAAAGTTTGAAAGAATAAGGAGCAAGTGATCGGCACGGTACCACGCCCTTATTCTCCTTCCACTTTGAAAAAGGAAAAAAATGAAATAAGGTAAAAAAGGAAAATTTCACATTTTACATACGTATCGAGCATATATGCGTTCGCTCGTCCTTGTACGTTCTATATATTAAACATAAAATTTCGACGCGTATCTTTTCGCCCTATTTGGCATAATGGCGTTAACAAAATTCTTCCGTGTATTTTACGCCTGTATTGTATTAACGAGAAAAAAACACGCAAACAATTCTTGCAGAAAGGAAAAACTGCATCATAATTTTAGAAAATATTTTATTTTTTCCACAAAAAAAGGCCGTTTCAGCATGCCCCAAAGGGGAAAAAAAGTTCCGCGTGCTACGTATATGTTTTATGCTAAACGGAAAAAAAGAAATGTCACTTTTAAGCACCGACCCCCCAAGGGTTACATGTTATTCACGCAAAAGCTGAACCTTTGCAAAATGGATGTTTTATATCATCCTAAGAAAAATAAAAATGTTTTCAATATACGAACAGTTTAACCATTTGATGACTATACTTTGAAATTGTTTTCTTGTCATCCTGCTTATCTTTTTATGTAATAAATCTGTGCGGTGTTGTTCCCATTATTGTTGCGGGAAGGGTGAAACACGTTCATGGGCGGGTGGCAATTTCATAGTGGTCAATCAGTCTACCCAGTAAACTTTACCATTTAGAGGAGAACGTATGCCTACAATTTAAAAGCATACAGAATACGCAGGAAAACACCAATGGCGTGTCTCATATGTTAAACTTAAAAAAAGCGTATCCTTTTAATTGTCGAGTGAGAACAAGCACACGTGTGTGCTGCGTCATGCTACATTAGCCGCTATTCTTTTACTTCAAATTTGTACGAGTAAATTTCTTTACAAAATTTTTAAGGCTTGAAATGTGTATTTTCGTTTGAAGGTATGCCGCATGTATGTTTTCTCAAAAATGCAAATGAAATGAAAAAATGAGGGAAAATAACTAAATGTTAATTCGCTTCTTTTTTTACAACATTTTTTGCAACAAATTTACAGGTCAATGCTTAGATATAAATTTAAAGCCTATTTTTGAGATTGAAAAATTGCACGCATTTTCATATATTCGCACAAATGTATATAGCAACGAAAAGGGGAAAAAAAGGAAAACGTAGAGGTAAAGGTCCTTTCACATTTCATTTCTTACGAACTGCACATGCTATAATTATAAATTGAATAAATGTCCATTCATTTATGTATATATACCTCAAAGGATGTATTATTATAGAATTATTTTATTTTTTGTGCGTTTTCATGGTATGCTCCATCGCGGCACACTGTGGACTTAATACTTTTCTTCGTATAACCCATCTGATATATAAACGAAACGTGGAGTAACTTCTTCACCTTTGTAATATGAGTAAGTCAAGCCTGCATCCATGTCAAGTGATTCTCCCATGTAAAATTCAAAGTCATCAAAATTTGTTAAAATATGTTTAATGAGTGGTTGAGCTTTCGTCTTAAAAACTTCTACACGATCTGGTTTCTTCTCTTCTAAATATTTGAGAATCTTTTGCATATAGTTCTTTATATAAACACTGTATTCCTTTTTGCTCAAAGATGTGGATGTTAATTGGAAGGAGTCAACAATGTCAATAACCTGTTCTACGTCGGCACCCATTCCATCTACTGCTTCTTCACTATTATCGGCAATACCATAGTCGTCATTTCCTTTTATTCTTTTATTTGATTTTACTTCAAAGGCGATTTCGCGAAAGTCTGCATTTCCAAATGGATCTTCTTGATTGTACGAATCGGAACATACCTCATCGTTGGTAAACACGTCTTTGTATACTTTCATTTTGGGTGATATCAAATGGTGGTACGGTTGAGTATATATATGCGTAAGAACGTGTACTTATTTTTTGCGTTTATGCGCATACGTACAAGAGCAAAGTTCAGTATAACTATGTTTAACTTATACGTAACGAAACTATTGTTTAAAAACAAGACAAATATGTAAAAATTCAAAAAAAACGCAAAGTTTAAACTTAAAATAATTTTTGCAAGGATAATTTCCCTTTTTTTATATTTTATGTACTTTTTTTGTGCGCTAAAATATGCAGTTGTCACAAGTCATACAATTTTGCGCAACAAATGGGGAGAAACTTTAAAATGGGGGAAAACAAATGAATGGCAAAAATGAAAAATAAAAAGGAATAAAAATAAAAAAGTAAAAAATAAATTTAAATATAATGATGCGTAAACTGTTTAACATATGCCGAAGGAGTTAAAAGTGCGATGCACTAAGTTGTTCGTACTGTACAAATGGGTAACGTAATATGCTGCATGTAATGCGTGACACGTAATGCATAATTTTTTTTTTTAATAATCTCACTTGGAATAATGGCATACTTGACCGACTGTGACATAAGCATAATAATAGGTTGCGTGATTTAGTTATGTATATTTTTTCGCTTCGCTTTTCGCCGCAGTTTGATTGGCTTAAATGTTAAAGGGCGAATTATGCACAAGGCCCAAGTAACCATGTAATGACTTTTGCCAGTCGGGGTAACGGAAAAGTTCTTTGTGCATATGTATATACATAAACACTTGAGCGTTTAAGGTTAAATAAATTCGTAAGCAGCAGATACGCCTATACGTAACAATTAACCGTAAGGTTGCATATGAAGAGGTAGGTTTTACTACACGGAAAAAATATTTCTCCCTTTCAAAAGAGTCCAAATGACATTCGTAACGCTAATAATAAACAAATGAACGTTTCTATATCCACATAATATTATTATACAATGTGTAATGTGCTACATATACACATGTGAATGCCAAAGGCTGCACCTGGACGAATTACATACGTTATTATCGCGAAGAGGAATTTTACAAATAAGCAAAAGCTGTGTTAATCATTGCGCATAGCTCTTTTCTCACCCAAACTACACAGGTTTATTCGTCGTTCCATTATTTGAAGTGTAAAAGTAACAGACGAAATATTTCCCTAACCATTTTTGTCGTTTTAAAAGAGAAGACGTCCCTGCGACGTTTCTCACATAATTTAGTATAACATATACAAATTGCTCTTTGCATCAAAATATGTCCAATTATAACTCCCTTTTTTTTTTCCCCCTTCCCCTATTAGTATAAGAAAGTCAAAATGAAAGTAGCTCTTTTCCTATTTATCATCCTAGCTTTGCTAAATTGTAAAAGCTATGGAAAATCGAAATTGAAAAAAAAAGGTAAAAAATGGAAAAAAGGGCCTTTTTAATTATCGCCTCCACACCATAGCGTTACTATTTCACGCGCGCAACACCTTGGTGTAAATTATTTGCCACCATATGACTGTTTCACCTTGCTTGCGTTGTGAAAAAAGGGGGCAAAAAGCAAAGCGGACTCAATAAACTCGAATGAAGCAAAAGCAAAACACTCTTCATTCACCCAATTTGCATCCCTTTTCTTTTCTCCCTCTTTTTAACGAATTATAGGCAAAAATGGAAAAAAGAGTATATCGTTGGGGGGCGACTTTTTGGGGGATATTACACCTCTGCCCAATTCAGTATACAACCTACATGTTGATTTGAACAAAAATTACGAACTAAGTAGTTTTCTTTTGAACGAAAGCGAACGGATAAATGATACTCTATTTTTAATGTATAAAGAACACTCGAATACAGTGAAAGAGCTCCAAGAAACGATGGACCAAAGACAAAAGGCCATAGATCAGTTAATTAACGAAATGAAAGAACTCAAAGTAAAATTTTTTTCCTAAAACTGCACAATTGTTTTGTTCGTGTTAGATTTGCATTTTTTGTGTTAACTTTCGCGTGTAAGCTGTGTCTCTTACGTTGTCAGACAGAAGCTCCTCTTTCATGGCTCAGCTTAGCCTCTTCTTTTACTCCTTCTTTTTTCGACTTTGCGTTTGTGTTTTAATGTGCCATTTACGCGTGAATCAAATTCCGTTGGCGCTAACGTTTGTCTTCACCAATTCGTTACATATCGAACAAATTGTTTGTTTTTGTAAATAAATGTGTATAAAAAAATGCCATCGATCCGGCGTGCAAACCCCATACGCGGAGGAAAAACAAAATTGTTGCCTCTTCCAAAGGTTTTAAAGCCCCGTTTTTCATTTCGACATGTTCATAGAGAACGTGCCCTGTAAGAAGGCACATTTTTATGCATAAAGAGCAATTCCTTCGAATCGCATCCAATGTCGTGAATGCGTAAAAATTGTGACAAAAAGGAATGCGCAGGTGGGTTTTTATTTTCATTTTCCTTTTTTTACTATATATATGTGCTTTTTTTATGGCGCTGCGTCGAGTCAGCGGCTGATCTGTTTTGGGTGAAAAAGCACAAAACACCCCTCGAAAAGGAAGGACATATGCACTGCATTCATTTTCTCACCACATGGTGAGAGCCTTTTTTTATGGGTGTACGATGCGCCTGCAAAAATGTTTGCAGCATATGCATACGTAATGTGTATACACATGTTCTTATGCACGTATGCGCATGGCACTGTGCTCGAGTGAACGCTGGGGTGCGGGTTTGCCGAATTTGCAAAACTTAAAAAAACACTTAAGGCATTTTTTTGATCACCACTATAAGTATAAAACTAAAAAAATAAGCTTAAAAGAATGAATGCAATTTTCTACAAAACCAACCATTGGGTTAGCCGATGAACGGGAAAAATTAAAAAAAAAAAATTCGCGGTCTCTCACCCCATGTAAAAATAAACCACATATATATAGCCACATGAGTAGTGGAATTATAAAGGTGCAATGACATTCTAAGGGGATCATTATGCAAGCGTGTAAAAACGTGTACAATCATATACACACATAAAAGTGGAAGTACAAAATATGCATGTAAAAGTGACATGTTATTTGCATATTAGCTTTTTATGCAAAACGTTATAAAATCTGCTATTCGAAAAAGTGTCATTTTTTTTTTGTTCGCAAAATGGAATGAAAAAAAAATAAAATAATTTCGGAAATTTTGGCAAAAATAGCACCCAAAAAAAATGACACTTTTACAAGTATAATAGAGCCACGAAATAAAATATACTATACATATAGCTGGAGTAAATTTTTCCTATGATTATAAAGTATATATAAGTACATGTGCAGCGCGTATATACGTGGCTTTTAAGAGGAGTAATTCCCCCTTTTTATAGCCTAGCAAAAGCTGTTCAGGGGAAAAAAGTTGTTCGAACGTATACGAGCATACGTGAATACGTGCGTATGTGTGCAACAAGCAAAAGATAAATTAATTGCTGCGCCTAAACACACGTTCCAAGAAGGAGAAAAAGAAAATTATGCGCTGTTTCCTTTTTACCAAATAGCAAGTGTACACATTTGCATGTAAATGTACAAGAACACAGTTCAGTAGAATTTTTTGTTTTTAAATTGTTGACCTGATCAAAGTCAAGAGAAACTCATTGAAGGGAATCGATGAGTTACAAAGAAAAGAACGCCGGAATGAATTTCAACCAAGTGGGGGAAAAAATGTGGGAGGCTTTAAGCAAAAGATATCTGAATATCGAACATGTAGGAATGATTTATATAACTTATGTTGTTTTTTTGGCGTCCTGCTATATCTTCAGGAAATGTTTCTCCAATAAGTTTATTCATTTTGTAAATGTTTTCAAGGGACTGTTGGTTACACTCATATCTTTATTAAGTTTGAAGTACGTTGACCTGAACATCACTTTGGGGATTAACTTGCTTCATGTGTACAACATTACGCAGCTGTGTACTTTCCTAGAGTCCCTTTGGACCAATAAGAAAAAAACAAATGAAAAATCAGTGACTGAGGAAAACAGAGTTGTCCACAAATACGAAATTAGCAAAGAAAATGAAAACGAGTACAGAAATGAATACGAATTAATCGGAGATACTTCGAAACACTTGGAACAGTTAGCAAAGAAAATTTTAAAAAATGAAAAAAGTATAAAAGAAAATGAAGGGATCTTAAAGGAAAAAGAAATTATAGAAGAAATCGAGAAAAAAGAAAGAGAAGAAGAAGAATATATGAAAAAAAAAAAATACCCTTGATTCTCAGAAAACAAAAGACAGCTCAGGTTCAAATATTATGTGGATTTACTTTTTTTTCTCGCAAACATTTTATATATTCTTCTACTTTTTTTTCTGGAAATATATTCACAACATCATGATTATAAAGGTATATTTAACTCTACAGCTCAGTAAAAGTCTGATTTCTTTAGCTAGCAATTTTTATCATAATAATACAAACATAAAATTATTTAAAAGAATTAACCACGTGCTCAGCATTGTTTATATGGTATGCCTGAGTCTATTTTTTACAAAATTACTGTACACCTCTAATGATAACTCAAAATTACTTCATAATTTTTCATCTATCTCTATCTTATTCCACGTATATTACGCCTACATGGTTTTTGTGAATTATATATATACGTACCACAAGCAGTTTAGATCCTCCCTATTTTCTTTCATTCTGTTTTTCCATATATTTGGTGTAATTGGCATGATCAAGTTGTATTACCATGAGTATGGAAGGTCCTTGTTCGCTCAGGTAAGCTCTCCTCTCCCCCCGTATCGTCTGCTATCATTTGTACCACTCGTCTTTGTTCACCCTGTTCATTTTTTGTATCATCTACCCCCACCCCCCTTACAGTGCATAATATTTTACTTAATAAACGGGTTCGGCATAACATTTGGCGCGCACCGTCTGTGGTCCCACCGAGCATTTAAAGCGAGTACCTTCGTGCAGGTTCTCTTCCTAATTTTGAACAGCTTTGCAAACCAAGGAAGCGTAATAACGTGGTCCAGAAATCACCGCCTGCATCATAAGTACAGTGATACCAAGTACGATCCGCATAACATAAGATATGGATTCTTCTATAGCCATGTTGGATGGTTATTATATCAGAAGACAAAATATGTGAAGGAAAAGGAGAAAGAAATATATGTGGATGATTTATTACAGAACCCACTTCTCCTGTTGCAACATAAATTGGATCCATATTTTAACATTTTTTTTTGTTTCGTTGTACCAGGAATATATTCCTATTTTATGTATAACAATTTCTGGGACGGATTCTTCATTTTAGGAGCACTAAGATGGATCATCACGTTACACGCCACATGGTCGATCAACAGTGCCTCGCATTCATTTGGACATAGACCCTACAATAATGATATAAAAGCTTCAAACAACATTTTTACCTCCATTGTGGCGTTGGGAGAAGGATGCCACAATTACCATCATGTTTTCCCGTACTGCTATGCCATGAACGAAAATTTCTACATTCTGAGCATAAACCCAACGAAATACGTCATTCAATTTTTTTACCACTTGGGATTAGTATGGGATTTAAAGTGTGCGCAGAATATCTGCAAGGAAGTACGTCTAAAGGAAGCAAAAAAATTAGAGCAGAAAAACAAATTATTAAGCGAAAATATTAAAAATGAAATAATGAAGAAAGAAGACACGAGCTACATAACAGACCTAATGAACTCGTTGACAGCACTTTGCAATGACTACATAAACATCTCCACCTTTAGGTACATCACGTATTTATTAAGAGATTTTGCAATAATGATGACCATTTTTCTAATTCACGTATGCTATTGCTATAACAAATATGGAAATGGAACTTTATTCTCAAATATGTCCAAAAATTTTGAAGCCATAGAGAGCAATAAAGTAATTTCTGTTTGCTCATTTTTATTTTTCCACATCATATTATATGCCCTACCCATGGGAACCATGTTCGCAAGTCTGTATTCCTTGGTTTATGAATGCAAGAGAGGATTAGTTTTTAAAAACCAATTTTTAAATAACTTCTTTGGAAGTATCATTTCGTCCTTTATTCTTCTGCCATATACATCGGAGAAATCGAGAAAATCGTTGCTGATATCGTTGAACGAAGATTTTTTAAAAGTGCTAAAAGGACCCATTTATTTTGATTTCTATTCATTCATATTTACCATATTTCTGGGATTGTACGGATTGACCATCTACATATTTGGACACTTTTACTTTTTAATATTTTTCATAGCACCCTATGTAGTTTTTAACGTGTGGCTATTAACATACATTTATTTGTTGAACAATCCACCCTTCTTCACTGTGGACATGAATGCGAAGGATGTCGATATAAGTGTTTTAAATTACGTGGTCTTCCAATCCCTACTTGAGTGGAAAAAGAACAATTCCATTTATCAGAGCAAAAAAAGATTGTACAAAATAGTTTTCTTCTTCCTAAATTTTATACACCATCATTTGTGCTACACACACATTGTGGAGTTCATCAATTCGAAGATTCCCAGTTACCGAACGAAGGAAATTTACAAGCAGTTTGACAAAACGTTGGACCAGTATCACTCCCTGCGCAATGACAAATTTATTGAAATTTTGAAGCAGTTCTTATGAGGAAAAAGGGGGATTATAGATTATACAACATTGGGCGGAATTCGCAAATGGTGTGGAAGATTGAGCTAGCTAGTATTGCTACATTGCACAGCTAGCTTTTTTTTTTTTTTTTTTTTTTATACACGAACACGTGTGCAATTAGAAAAACGTATGAACAGTTCATGCGAACGTGGATTATTTTGCGTTACTTTGTGTTACGCCATTTCACGTTACATCCTATTTTTTCACCTTAATTTACGTTACTTCCTATTTTTTCACCTTATGAGCATCCATTTTTTAAGTCTTCATCAAAATTAAAATTAATAAATGATAACCATAAATGATACAAAAAAAAAAAAAAAAAAAAAGGTGTATAATCACAAAATGATAAAGTGTTTTTTTCCCCGATTCGGAAATCAGTTTAGGAGAAAAAGCGGAACGCAGAGCATATAATACAGGCATGTGTGCGTGGGGGCAGAACTTTCTGCGTATCTTTCCATTCACCGTCTCCCATTTTTATTTTTCAACATTTGTATGTTACCCCCATGTGCTCCGTTAATAAGATCTTTTAAACTCACCGTCACAATAGCAAACACCTGGCTTAGGCGTTGCATTATTAACAAAATAACTGTGCATGCATCGTTTGCGGAGGAGCTCCCATCGTTTTTAAAACAAAAGCTGGTCTGATGTAGCGCGAAGTAGCAGGGTTCTCCTGACCATTCCGACGCTCCAGCCGCCGTTTCAACAGCCCTTCCAACAACCCTTCCAACCTTTCGTTAACTGCTCACTCCAGGTGCCCTCAAAGGTACTGACACACAGTGGAGGATAAGAGCGTCCTGTACTGAAAGAAGGACTGATTTATTAAAAAGTTATTTCCTCGTTTCTTCACACTGGGGGCTGCCTTCTGGGGCTTAAAACGACTTACTTGCTCAGACGAAATTTCCTCCTTCTTAATTAACTTATCGTAGCTAAAGTGGACATGGTATATACTGTCCCCTTCGTACAAAAGCCCATAACCATGCTTCATTCCCCTGTGCCAGTAGCCTTCATATCTGTTTGTGTCACCATAGACACATATGCCATATCCCTGTTTCATACCTAAGCAAAATTTCCCATCATAATTTTCTTTTTTTTCCTTATCACAAGTTATACTTAGTCCTTCTCTGTGTGGAACGAGAACGACATTGTTCTTTTTTAAATATTCAACGACATCTTTATTTTTCTTCAACTTTTGTTCTATGTTGCATATCCAGTGTTTGTCTAATATTTCGAAACATTTCCTCAACGTTTTTCTCTCCTTCATTTTTAAAACAGTTTCGAGTTTTTCCTTCAGCATCTTTTTTTTGATAACTTTTGCCTCATCTGGGTTGGGGTCTTCACCTGGGGGAGAAGGCCTCTGTTCGTTGTTTTTCGTTTCTGTTGAAATGGGGGTTTCATCGTAGCATTTAAAAATTTGACTTCCCGCGTTTTTACCCCCACAATGCTGGTATTCTAAATAGTTCTTACTGCTTGCCGTGGTAAGGACGCTGCTGTTCGCACAGCGAATAGGGTGTGTACTATCGCTGCAAGTGATGCCAGTAAGGTTGTTGGTGCTTCCGTTGCTAATGCTTTCCGGTTTCTCCTCCATGTTCTTCGAACAGTCAAACGGGGATTGTCCCCCACCCTGGTTCGCAAAACCGATATGACATTCTATCAATTGCTTGGCTTCAAAAAGCTGATGATGAATCTGCTGACACATGGCATGGTGGTCACTCCACAGATTCCGCCCCTTCCTGTTGGACTCATCGCAAGAGGGTAGAAAATAAATTTTCCCTATGTATTTATCCCTGTTTGGAAAAACGATATGGAAGTTTCTCCTCAGGACAGGTTCATCATTGCTCCACTTCCCCTCAATACAAAAACATTCGTCCGAAATGGAGCCCTGATTTATGGTTAAAAAACCATTTCCATTTTTTTTCCCTTCAACAAAGTATCCTTCAAATACGGTCGAACTGTTGTAGGACAGGAAGCCATATCCATGGGGGAGGAAGTTCTTAATTTCTCCCGTATATATAAGTCCATTTTTGTGCAATATTTTCCCCTTTCCTACTAAATTATTATTTTTAAAAATGCCTATGTAAGTATTTCTGTTAAAGATAAGTTTTCCATTCCCATTAAATGAGCCATTGGAAAATTCCCCTTCATATTGATTTAACAAATTATCAACAAAGAGTCCATTTCCACTGAACAAGTTATTTTTAAAATTTCCAAAATATTTGAATTTGTTATTGTATAGTAAATGACCTGACCCATTTATCTGATCATTTTGCCATTCTCCGTGAAAAGTTATATCGTGTATGTTATACACAAATTTGCCTACCCCTTCTTTGCAATTTTTTAAAATGGAAAAGGTCCCTTCATACACATAACCCTTTAACGATATTAGCAAAACATCCTTAATTTTTTTTTGTTCATTTTTTCCTCTTTCCGCGTTGTCCTTCTTTTCGATTATTAACAAATCATCCACAAATTTGTAGTCCTCCATTTTTTGCTTGTCAAATGGGACATTATTCTGCTCTGCAATTTTTAAAAACTTTTTCATTTTAAAATCCTTCTCGATGAAATAATTATAATTTTCTGTTTCTTGCCATAATTGGAGGAAGTCACTATTATAATTCAGTTCATACTGTTCTCTCAGCTCCTTTTTCCCTTCTTCGTAGTTTTCCTTGCTTGAAATAAAAAAATTCTTAAAATATGTATGAAAGTGGCTCCTCAGGTTGGAAATGTACCTATCCGATTGATCATTCATTGGTGTGTTTTTTTTTGTGTTGCTGCTTTGGATCCTTCCTTCGGTTTCACTCATTGGGGTAAACCTTTTCCCTTCCTCCTTTTGGAAGTTCATAGATTTCGTGTCTAAGACGCATATGTCATCTTCGTCGTCAATGTATTCGTGTTTTTCTCCGGCCTGGTCAATTTGGGCTTCTCCCAAGCGGGGGTTCCTCCTCCCATCAAAATTATTATGATTACCCTCATGGTTACTACTACTATATGGGCGCGCTTCACAATCGGGGATCACTTCCCCATGCTGTTGCGTCCGAATGGCGTTCCCACCGTCTAGACAATCCGCTGCATCTAACCGATTGTCCAATACATTAGCAGAGGTAGAGTGCCCCTTGGAAAATCCCCCCCCGGTATGACCATCCTCCGTGATGTTACTCCCCTTGGAGGTCTCAAAAAAAAGAGAAGAAAAATTAATCAAAGATTGAAAAATGGAGTTAAGGCCTTTCAAATAATTATATTCATATTTTGTCAAACTTAAAGCATTCATTAAATTTTCCTTTTTCACAATTAGTTCATCATTGTCCATCTCGTACAAAACATCCACACTATTCTTCACGTAATAATATACATCGCTCCCTGTGCTAGTCGATATGAAGTAATTCTTTCCATTTGCGTGTTCATTAAATAGCTGCAAATTATTTATGTGGAGGAGAAGAACATACTTTTCGTGAAATAAAATCAGAGGGAGCTTTAACTTTATCCATTCTTCAAATTTGTTCTCATAATTTTTTACATTAAATCCAAAATTTATTATATCAGGAATGAAGGAAAGGAGGAGCAACACCATTCTGCATCCATTTCCCTTCTTCGAACAGGAAATGACAATTTTTTTTTCCAACAATATTGCTTTTAGAATGGTCAGAATGTTTTTCACTTTTATGTTACTAACGTGTTCAATGTCTTTGGACAAATGAAGGTAGTAATGGTTGAAGTCCATTTGATCAAACGGACGATCCGCCGTGAAGCTGTCCAGGAAGGTGATCAGTTCGCCGTACTTTTTTTGCGCATCCTCTTCACTTTTCACACAGTGTTGCGCTGTATCATGCGTTATATTCTTTGCTCTATCCTTCGATCCTTCCTCCCCCAGGATGGCCCTCACCGCCGGGCAGAGCCTTCCATATATGAAGTCGAAGTGTGGCACCTGCCCAATGGTAAGGACCTCCTTGTAACTGCTGTCTTGCATATAATTCAGCCCTACCATGTAGTACCTGTTCCCACTAGGGGCATACATAACATTGTATTCATTGTAATTTTTGCACGACCTGTTATTGTAAAAATCGCACAGGACGTTTCCCGTGTTGGTTTCCCCAAACAAGTACATCCTTTCTTCAATTAAAAATTTCACATCCTCTACCCAGTCCCCCTTATATCTATGCCACACGCAAAACGGGGTTATCATTTTCATTTTTTTCTTTTTCCTCCTTTTATTTAGATGCTCTTTTTCATGCGGCTCGAATATATCCGGGTGGATAAACTCAATTTCGACGTTTTCTCTTTTGGACAAAATGGCTACGCAGCAGACGTGTGGTCCACTGGTGGCTGGGTCGAACAGACACTCCACTTTGTTGCATTTTGGATTTCTCTCCATGTTGTTCACCTCTCGTGGATTGCTGCAATCATTTGCTGATTCTTCCTTTCCATTTTCGAGTTCGTTATTTTTCAGAAAAAAGGAAGAAATTTCATCTGCGTTAAATTTGATGTTCTCTACATCTTCATCAAAAAGGTCTTCTATTTCGTTTCCCAATTCGTAGATCGGATCTGGGGTGACCCCGCTGGGGGAGGTTGCTTTGGGGGGTTCCCCTTTCCTGTCTAACTCGATCGTGCCTAATCCGTTCGTGGTGAGGATGTTTCTCTCGAGTTGGCTTGCCTTACCATTGTTGCACCTGCGTGTTCAGGTCGGACAGGAGAAAGGGTAAAAATATTCTGCTGAGGTTTGCACACATGTAGATATTACACGTATGCTCTACACACGGACGTTTCGAAATGAGCGATGTGTATGGGTCAAGCGTCACAACGTCGCAGAAAAATGGTTGTAACACGTCTCAGTGTTCATGCTGCGATGTGGGAAAAACTGACCTGTTATCTTTCGGCGAGAAGAGGTGTAAGCTATCCGTGAATTTCTTCATAAATCGATCCAAATGGGAGAAAAAAAATAAAATAATAAAATAATTACTCAAATTTTATGCTCATTTCTGGTCTATAACAACTTTCAAATTAAGCAAAAAAAAAAAGGAGCGGGAGAATACAAAGAGGGACAGTTTTTAAAATTCGGAAGGAAGAAACTGCGCTGATCTCCAGAGGGGTAAAATTGTTGGGTGGGATGGGGGAGGCCCTTTCAACGTTTACGCGAAAGAGGGAAATCAGCCCTTTTTTAACACTTTGTGTGTAATTTGTTTTTGCGAAAGCGTTTTCATTTGCCCACTTACCACTTGTCCTTCCAGTTGCATACGCATCGTTTTACCTCCCTCAGCACAAGAGAAAGAAAAACGCGAAAGGGCAATTTGTTCTTCTGTTCGGTTTGGCAATTAAAAAAAATACAACTCCGCGAAGTGTATCACAGTACAGATAAAGTTCCACTTTGTAAAAAAAAAAAAAAAAATAGTGCAGTGAAAAGAAGCGAACAAACATCAGCATAAAAGACTTTTTCCTCAGGTGTGACCACTGCGTATGATTCCCAATTTAATGAAACATAAATCCCCATTTAGGCTTTTTTTTTTTTTTTTTTTTTTTTTTTTTTTTTTCCTGTCCTATGTTATTTGTTCACTATGTGAAACTATATTTCCCCATCTGATGGCAAAACTGTTCATGCGCCAATTTATTTGGACGCACGCATAAGAATGGACCTTTACCTCCGTGCGCATTTTCCTATACATACGCCACCGCAATTATATGCGCTGTGGTTTGCAGGAGGAAACAACCCTACTTATGAGGAGAAGCTACATGCCCATGGAGACTCCTTGCACATACGTATGGAAGAACAATTTGTGAAAAAAAAAAAAAAAAAAAGTGCCCCCCAGTTTGTCCATTTATAAGTGTACAAAGTTGCCCGTTTAAAAGATGGAGATTTGTACTTTGCGGGACGCTTCCCTTAAATTTGTCCTGAAACCAACTCAAGAGGGGGAAAAAAAATCAAGGCGAATGGACGACAATGGACAGAACAGAAAGGGTCATTTCTCATCCTGTGAACAAGAGGGACTTCCCCCTTGGGGAATTTACCCGCAAATTGTTGCAACATAGTGAATAGCTCCCGTTGGAAATTCACACCTGTGAGAAATCGTTGTATGAGAACAAGTGTCCCAAGGGCGACTCAACGAAGGAAACCGCACGAACGTTTGCCCATTTCGCATTTGTTTACGGCATGTTTGCCATATTTTTTATGTCTCATCTGAGTCAACCGATATGATGAAAAAAAAAAAAGAAAAAAATTTCTTCCCGTTAATAGCAATTCGACCGACGCGGAAAAAGCATGGAAGGAAATAAAAAAGGAGAGAACCTTTTTTTTTTTGCCAAAGGAGTACACTTAAATGTGTGTAAACACTCTTCATACGTATGTAGAGAGACGCACTACTGGTGACTGGGAAAAGGAAAAGTCTTTCAAACCCTCATGCACATGCATGCAGATGATTCTGTAAAAGTGTTGCAGCTTCTGCTTAAAGAACAACTGATATTCTGATCATTACAATTATGAGCAAAAAAAAAAAAAAAAAATAAAAAAGACTCCTCCATTTACACTTTTGTTGTCTCGCTCTTTTTAACTGAAATGGATTGTCTCATGTATTGGTCAAACATTTTTCTCCACAAATACAAGGCATCCCAAAATTATAGCCATTATGCTTGATCTGACAACACTTCCTCATTTTGGCAGACAACCTACACATGAACGTAAATTGAATTTTATTCACCATCGTGATGCATGACTTGTTCTTTTTTCGTGTTTGTCTTTAAAAAATTGATCTCCACGGATTTTGCTAAATTTTAATTTTTGTTTTGTTTTTTATTTTATTTTTTGCTACGAAAAAATTAATCACATCGAACGGATAAATGTTTTCCACGTTAACGACTGGACACGTGTAACTCAAACTTTTTATATAGACTGGAAAAATTGGCACAAAAAAAAAAAAATAAGCCAACGGACAAGCAAGGAGAACTTTCGAAGCACCCCTCTTTTACACACCTGGAGGAAGAAGAACAGCTGAAAAATTCTCTTCCTTTTTTTTTTTTTTTCCCGATTTTGGTGAGTCCTCCGTTAAGCTTGTCACTGAATTGCTCCCCCGTATGTGGCCTACTTACAAGCGTGTCAACATGAGCAGCAGAAAAAGCGGTCGCCGAAATTAGTGTAATTAGTTTGCGTCTGCTCTGTCTGCCCATTCCATATTTTCTCCCTTCTTCCCACCTCATTTTAACCCCCCTTAGACAACATCAAACAGCTGCAACTGCCCACGTGGTGCTTCTTCAGGAAAAAGGGTGCAGAAAAAAAAAAAAAAACAAAAAAACAAAAGCGGTAAAGATAAAGAAAACGAAAAGGACAAAGACGAAGACAAGAGGCGAAGCGGGGAACATAATCCTTCTACAAGTAAGGCAACAGGAGAAACGCAAAAAGGATAAGACAAGTAAAGCAAGAGCAGCACACATACATATATATATTTATATACATACCTACGCAACATACGTTTGTTCGCATCTCTTCCCATGCAGGTTACAGAAGAGCCCTTGATAGCTGCCACACTAGTCAAACAAATGATATGCCCCCCTTTCCGCAGAAACATTGAGTACATGGTTCTTACGTGCAGGAGTTCACCTTGCTAGGCGGTAGTTAACAATTCCACCACGAATATAACTTTCCCCCCCGAAAAAAAAAAAAAAAGAAAAAGATATGAATATTTTTAATGCTAGATGTTGTCTCTTAACTTTATTTTTTTTTCTTTTCGAAAAAAAATTTTGCAAAAAGGGTGCCGTAGGGGCATCTGCATTGAGCAATGAGCCCATTTATTACGCCCCTAGTGGGGGGCTGCCTCCGTGTGTGATTATCAGTAGACAGTTAAGCGGGGATGAGGAGGATGGCAGTGAAGACAACGCTGATGATGGCGGCTTGTCCGGGGAAGGCCTTCCCTACGAAGAAGGAAAAAAGAGTGACCTTGTGAACGACACACCCAGCCAAAACCTGGACGGAGATGAAGATGAAGATACCGCAAAAGATGGAACAGCGAAGCGAAAGATGAGTAAGAAGGAGGAAGAGGAGGAGGATAAAAAAATTGACAAGTTGGTAAATGCGGAAATGAAAAAGCAAGAGGCGGAAAATGATCCCGACGAGGAGTTCGACGCAGAACCAGACAACAACCAGAGAAGTGGCCAAGGAAGAAGGTCAAAACTGAGGTGCTCAAACAAACTAAATTACATACAGGTGACGGCGAATGACCAAGGGGAGGATGATCTATTTAGCGAAAACGACGAGGAGAGTTCCCCAAAATTCGTGGAATTACCCCATAAGATTAAGGAAGACACCAACGGCATGCCAACTAAACAGAACGAACGGGAGGAAGCATATAACCGTATTGACCATATTGACCGCATGGACCGAGCGGAAAAAGAAAGCAATGCGAATGACTTAAAATTTGTGGAGGGGAATACCTTCATGCAGGAGGGAGAACAGCACAACGAAAATTCAACTGATCCAATAGGAGAAAGAGAAAGAAAAAGGAGTAGTTCCTCCTCACCCAATAGACATACCAGAAACAGTTTTATGGACCTCAAAATAGTGCCTGATAAATTGCCCCTTAATTTTACCAACTCCTCTGGTAGCCCCCTATTTCACAAAAATTTGCAGAAAACTGTTCATAAGCACTCACCCTGGCCTATCTTGGCGTCCGACTCTGGTTCCACCCGCGCATCCTGGGCAGACGTCAACAGTAGTACCTACAATGTGAGTCCATTCAGCTTCATCTCAGTACATACACATAACGCTTTGCACTTAATGCCTATGAATTTTCAAGTCCAAAATTCCGTCATGAAGATAAGTGACGAAGCGTTCGACAAATTGAAGCTTCAGAACAGCGTCAATGTGTATGACAAAGATGAATTGGTAGACTATAAGTATGAAAACTTTGAGGTGAAGGAAGGGGAAGAATATAATGACGGGAATGACATAAACGACATGAATGACGTGAATGGCGCAAATGAGGAAAAGGGTGGGGAGGAGGAGGGTTCCAATGGGGAAGGAGCAGATTCGAATTCAGATCAGAACAACAGTTCGGATGGACGTGGATTCTTCGATGGGAGCTTGGTCACCTACACCATTGTCATTTTAATAGGTGTTATAATTCTGCTTTTAAGTTTTGTCATTTATTACTACGACTTAATAAACAAGGTGAAGAGGCGAATGAGTGCAAAACGGAAGAACAACCAATCTATGACCATTGCGAATGATACTTCTGCGGGGCTCTACATGGACGACACTTACAAGGAGAGTCCCCACGTTTGACGTCACGGGGGCTGGAAGTGTTCCTACTGTTCCATCTGATTGTTCCATCTGAATGTGCCAACACGATTGTGCAGATGTGTTACCACCCTGCGTGCATTTTCCGTTCATACAATTTAGTAGAACGGGCGCTCAACAGACGTGCCTGCTTTAAACATCCCTCGTTTGTATACCTCTCCATGTTTACCTGTATATGAGAACACATTACTGCCCACACTAGTGTGCCGTTTACGCTTTTTTCTTTTTTTTCTTTTCTCTATTTTTTAATGAAAAATGTTACAAATTGGCGACATGCCAAACGGGGATATAGTGCACTAGCCATAAAAAAGGAAAAAATATATTTATTCTTTTCGCCAAAGTGTGCCCCCCCCAGATTGCCCCTTTAAGGGAAAATGTCGACCTGGCGAAATAACCCAGTAAAGGGGTGAAAGCACTACCCTTGGAGATATCACAAGGTTGTGAATAATGCACATTTTCGCTAACGTAGTCTCATGTGCATATATAACGGGATTGTTTATGCCCCGGGTGTGTATGTGTTGACATTACAGTGGTCCAGAGATATTCCCCGCATACACACACCTGTTCAGTTGCGATGCGCTTTGCATAAAGTGTTAAGTGGCTATTCTCTACAAACGGAACCTTCGCAGAAAAATGGGGAGACCACACATTTGGGGGAGATCAAAACTGAGAAACGATCCACATGGATTACACAAAGCGTATGCATGGGGTAGGGGCATGCCTAATAACCTCCCATTTCAATGATGCAGTACCACATTAGGGCGTAGGCGTCCTCATTCATTACGCAAAATTTCGCAGTGTGATACTTCTTTAGCTGCGCTGGGGGAAAACCTTTTCTTTTATGTGTTCCTTTGAATTAACTCATGGAGGAAAAGAAAAAAAAAAACCAAGCGAAGCCACACTTCTCCTTTTTTCTACTCAATGCAGAACACGTTTTCACAACACCTGCTTTCCCACCAGGTAGGGGAAAAACTATTAGGGAAGGGGGAAAAAAAAAAAAAAAAAAAACCTAAATAATAACAAAATGTGGAGAACCAAAGGATGTTATCACCATCACGCATAAAACTGTAGGGTACCCACGTTTAGTTGTAACCAGGATAATGTTCTGGTCCTACAGACGAATCAGTGTTGGCTAATATGCAGCACTACACGCATGTGTGTTGTGGCATCATGCGGGTAGTTCTTTCCTCAATTCGTTCCTCCCCCCCTTTTTGCACTCCCCTGGGTTGAACTAAACGATTGGTCAGGTTTAAAAGTGGGGCTCCACTGGGTGAGCAAACTGGATATGCTAAACCAGATGCGCAGAACGGGGGTAAACAAATTAAAATGGCAGCTATACGCCTATTATAACCTTTCGCAATAATGTACTTAGTTGGGTGGGGTTAATTCACCATGTACACCATCACGCATATTGACGTATGATGGTGTAGCTCTTTTATTTTCACTTCTGTGCATGGACGCATAATACATGAATTGTATTCCCCACGATTGCAGAACCCGGTTACAGGGTTAGCAGAGAAAACATAAATTTTCGGCAGAAAAATTAAGGTGCGTTCTTCATTTGAAGCGCTTCCCCGAAGTAGCCTTCAATGAATGGCCAGGGGCGCATAATGCGGTGCGGCGGCACGTTATATAGCAGTAAGTTTGTGCCCCAACTTTTACGGCGCCTTAACTTGGAGGCGAATCGATCGGAATGCGGCAAGGAAAAATCGTCCCCGCGGGGTGGGGCCTACATAGTGTTGCGCCGTACAGGAGCATATAGAAAATAAAAAAAAAAAAAAGGAAAAATTGTTAAAGAGAAAAGTGCCTATATTCATTCCACCTCCGTCGTGACTTTAAATTTTAGTAATTAAAAAGGAAAATAAAACCAAAAAAAAAAAAAAAGAGAGAACATGAACAAAAGGTATATAGCGAAATGCGTTACCAAACGGATATGAGAAAACCTTTACGAGCAATCGTGTTGGTATTTTCTCTATCCCTACAATTTACCATCTCTGAAATTTCATTTTTGTTTCCAACTGTTTAGCCGAGTTCACCAATTCTCGTTTTGTTAACTTGCAACGGAACAACAAGTACGCACAGCTCGTAAGGGGCCTACACGTACGTGTTGCGTAAACGCCTTTCTTTCTCTGTACCCTGCGTGTTCGTATATGTTGCATATATGCATCCGCGGTGGTAATTTTGAAAGGTGCTTTGCTACTTTCGTATGCATGTCCTTTCTACGTGAAAACTGTTATATTTTCGTTACTAGCCTGGGATGAACGTGTTGGCGTAGCAACCGCTGGAACGTATATACATATACGCATTTCTGCGGTGATGCGTCTACGTGTATAATCTCTGCGAGTGACTACCCACTATATGCTTGTTACATATACACATGTGGCATACCCGTATATCTACGGCGCGTGCACGACTTTTTGTTAACGTGTTTTGTGAGTACCGTCCGAATTGGCAGCTCTGCATGCCATTTTTAGACTCCTGATTTTTCGAACCTTATGTGAAGAGCGGCGTTGGCATAAGTTCACCTGTCCTACATTTGCCCGCATTTCGTGCATGTGACACTCGCCCGCTTTGGTTATGCATGTGGTATGTGTGCGTGTTGTTCAGGCAGACGTACTTTGTCCCACTCACACATGTACGATTGCGAAGGCAGAACAAGGGAAGCGACTTTACTACGTTTAATCTGCTCGAAAAAAAAAAAAAAATTGCATATTTTATAGTACGAGTTTTTTTTTTTAGCCAAATTTGTGTTTACCCCCCCGTTTAGTCTTCCTTTTGTTAATTATACTTTTGCTAATCTGAGGGTACAAAAAAAAAAAAAAATTTAACGACGAACGGAAGAACAAACAGAAGAACAAACTGGCATGGTCTTAGAAACTTGCACGGGAACGGAAAGTAAATGCAAGAAAAAAAAAAAAAAAAAAAAAAAAGTTATTTATGAACTTCATGAATGCACAAATTGTACATTTTTACGTAAGTGTGTATTTTTTCCGAATTTTCCGTGCCACCTGCGTGACTTGACTTATGCCAACTTGAGTGTCCGTTTTACGGGGCCTGTTCACAAACACGCACGGTGCATACGTATGTATACTTATATGTACGCCCGTTCATATAAGTATGTATTATATGCGCACCTGCGTACCCATTTTGTGTACAACCCTGCCAGGGCGATTTTCCCACGTGCATGCGCGCCAGTTTCCGTCCGCAGTCTATACTTGCGTGCACAGCCACCACTGCATGCATGCCTTCGTCACTTTTGTTCGTTGAAGCGGCATATATAAAAATATATATTCTGTATATAACGTATAATTCACCTCCCCCCCCGTCCTTCGCCTCCTTAGTGCAGGATCCTGATAAGTGCTACATTTTGTTCTTCTGTTATATTATCTGCCGAAATTTTCTGCAAAAATTGGCGGCAAACTAAATGACAATTTTGTGGAAAATTTTAGTAGCTGTTTTGGCAGTTCTTTTGGCAGTTCTTTTGACAGCTCTTTTGACAGCTATTTTGGTAGCTATTTTTGTCCCAATTTAAATTACCAATTATTAATGGCCACTTGTGGGGTAAAACCTGAAAAACGACGCAGGTCATCGTAGTTCTATTTTTACCCCTTCCCTTTTGTTAAAATCGTGCAAGTGGCCAGTTGAACACACGTATGCATGTGTTCACGTGTATATCTGCCTTTTTGCACTCGAAAAAAGTACCATTTTTTTTTTTTTTTTTTGACATAAATGTATACGTACGGTATATGCGCATGTTTATTTGCATTTTTCAAATAACGTGTGATGTTTTAGATGAACAGAAGAAAAAGAAAAAAAAGTACGCACGGGTGATTATATATAAATGAAAACATACATACCAAGCGTACGTGCCCATTTGCGCGCATATATGTATACACATATTTGCGCAGTCATTTTGGGCACATGTATGTGGACACTTTAGGCCCCTTTTGCGTGCCTACTTGTGTCCATCTTGTACGTTCCTGTATTCTCGTGCACCTTACATACCCCTGTACCGTTTTTACATGTATCCCCCCCAAGAAAAAAAAAAAAAAAAAAAAATTGGAAAACAAAATGGAGTGCAACATCCTGGAGGAAGACACATTTCATATCAAGCAGCCGGATGGCCTATGCAAAGAAAACGTCACCGAGAAGAATTACTCAGACGATGACAAGAACACTTCCTGTTATGTTAGTTACTCTTCCCCAAGTGAGGAGGACTACTTAGACATGCAGTATGCAGGTGTTCACGACGAAACGAATGAGTATCAAAATATTAAGTCCAGGAGTATGCATAATTCTTACGAGACAGGAAAATACAGCAGTAAGGACAGCTCCCTTTTTACCCCTTGGAAGCGAGATGCTTATTACAAGGGAAAGGAAGCATCACTCATACAAGCCTCTGGCAACACCAATATGGGGGACGTAAAGAAGTCTAACGGCTTCATAAAAGCACACAGTGAAAAAAAGGCGAACAGTGCAGATAGCCAAGTAAAATACGATGATGAGCATATTATTACAAATCGCATGAACAAGAAGAGAGGCACATTCTCACATTACAGCTTAAGTGAAGGCAGCGAGCTCCTACAGGCAGGTACTATCCAGGACAGCTGGAATTTTGTGGATAGACAGTCACTGCCTGGAGGAGGGTATGTCTTCTATGGCTCATCCTCGAAGAGTGATGACTGTGATGAGCGCTGCGATGGGCAGTGCGTCGAGCATAACGGTGATCACAACGATATTTACGATGACCTTTGCGGAGATTTCCACGAGGATCTGCGTGACGATTTTCATGACGACCTGCATGAAGACCTACGCAAGAAGAGGCACAGGCGGCAGGGGAAAGGTCACCAGGGGAATGATCAGAACCGAACGGTGAGAAACACCAACCCAGACAGAGTAATCAACGAAGAGGTACACTCCCCCGGTGATGACTCTGCTGAAACCCCCCCCGCCAGTGTAACGAACCGTAGTAAAACAAACATTAAATCACCCCTCCTCACGGGTAGCACTAACGTAAAAAGAAGCAATGACCAGAATGATCACATGAACGTATTAAGTGCCAACGCATACAACACCTGCCACAGCTCAGACAATGAGAATTGTAATGACTACAAAAATATGGACGATGATAGCTGCAGTAGTGCTGACTGCGGGTATTACGGAGAGGTGATTTCTTCGCTGAGTGCGAACCGGGAGGATGGACTGGACAGTAATTACACCTTCGATGAGTCCATAAATGTCAGTGCAGAATTCTTATGTGATGGTGACAAGGAGGACGGAGCTCTCTTTGTTCATAACAACTTCAGTTGCAACGAAGGCGAATTGGTTGACCAAGCGGGGACCAATTCGACCGCAAATAGGTCCCCTAGTGAAAAGGCCATCCCCACCACGGCTACCGGAGCGGCCATAGATCGTAATGCTAGTGTGAAGGGTACTTCAGGTGCAGCTCGTTCCAAACGTATGAGCAAAGGTAAAGACACTGAACGGGAGACTCATCAACACAGTGAGCAAAGTGGTAAGGGAGACGAAAGTGTTACCAGCTCGTCCTCCTCTCCACTTTATTCCAACCCACGTGAACACAACAACGCATCTTACAGTGACAATCAGAACAGTAGTAATGAAAGGGTAAAAGAACATTTCTGCAAAGGTGCCAAAATGGAGACGATGCATAAGGAAGGAGTATTTACCACACGGAACCCACCAGGAAGGAGAAACAAAAAGAAGGAGAACAACGATCCGTTAGATGAAGCGTCAACAGGCAGTACCACCTCGAAGGAACAAACAGAACATACTTCTACATGTCAGAAGAATCTTCCCAATTATGATACAAATTCTGTTATTTTAAAAAATGGTAGCCAATCAGGAATGGAAACTACCCACGGTGAATACAGCAACAGTGAGCCTCTTCATCCAGTTCACTCCGTTCGCGCAGCAGAACAGGAGGCGATGAAGAAGTGTTCTCCAAAGGATGCACCGAAAGAGGAAAATGAAGCAGATTCAAATGAAGCAGAAAATGCACAGGAAAAAGAACAGAATAGTGAAAAGAATCAGCGAAACGTGTTAAGTGACGGGAACCTACTAAAGCTAATATTGCACTGCTCCAAAAAAAAGAACCCCAAGGCAGTCGGAATGGAAGACAAAATAATTGAAAATTTTATTAACACGCAGAAAAAGGCCTTTGGTTTTTATTTGCAGAAGAATCTAACTAATGTTTGTGCAAAGTGCAAAGTGGAGATGCAGTTATCAGGTTGTGTCTTCCTTTGCGTCGAATGCATGATCAGACAGATGGACGGGAGGACAGAAAAGAAGAAGAAGAATCTGTGGGAACCTCCAAATGTTGGGAATAGTGAATTAAAAAAAATTAATTCCTGCATTTCTAACTTTTTCAACGAAGTGGATCAAGTGGAAAAAAGGTTTGAGTTGACTGATGAGAATATTGTGCAAATATTTCGCGAAGTTAGGAAGTGCAATTTGTGGAAGTCGGAGAAAAACATGTGCACGGTTTTCCGTAGCGTTTTTAAGGTCCCCGGGGGGAACGACAAAAACGAGGGCAGTTGTGACAAACGTGACGACCAAAGTGACAACAGTTGTGACGCCCAGATTGACCTGCCAGAGGAAGATGTGCTCAGAAAAATCTTCAAAAACAATTTTGAGAAATTTATCAGTCTGCATAAAAACGGCGAAGCGATAAGCCAAAGGACACCAAATGATGACAAGGTCATTTCTGCGGATAGTGGACCCAAAACGGAAGTGCAAAAATTTTGCTGCTTCGTGAAGAAAACCAAAACGGAGAAAAAGTCCAGGAAGGGAAGGAAGAAGCCCCATTTGATTGGCAAACGGGACAAGGTGGTGAAGCGTCTGTTCAAATTGGGGCACCTCCGTGAGCCTCTGCGAAGAGTTCATGCTTGCCATTACTATTGGGTACGTGGGGAGATGACCGGACGTGAAACCAAGATTGTGTTTAAGGGAAGGTGCATTGCAATTGGTGCAGTTCGAAGTGTGGTGCGAACGGGGAAGGGCAGCCCTAGCGGCATAAGGAGAGGAATATCAGACACATTGTCCCTTCCCATGCGAAGCATCATGGGTGAAGGAATGAACGAAAACGGAGTAAAAGACGGCCTAAGGGGCAACTGCAGAAACAGAAGGAATTTCGACGCCCCAGAATTATCACCACAAGAGGATGAACAAATTCACATCAGCCATGTGAGAAGGACCCTCTACAACAGCCCCATCGCTGGAATGGCTCCCCAACCCAGACAGACCGCCAACGGAGCACCAAATGGGAATGGAAAGAGTGACAATGAGAGCAATCAGGGAGAAGGAAAACGATTTAACAGAAATAAAAGAAATGCTAATAGGCGGGAAGGGAAGAAGGGCCATACTGGTAGGAGGGGGTACGTACCAGCGGGGGGAAATGGTGGAGATGATCGCACGGATGATGAAAGTGATTTCCACAGTGAGGGAGACGATGACTACAATGATGACTACAACGATGACGAGGAAGATGATGAAGAGGATGAGGAAGCCGAAGAGGAGGATGACGAAGACAGCGAGGAAGAAAAAAGAAAAAAGGGCAAGAAATCAAAGAAAACACGGAACGATATAGGTTGCTGTGGGAACCTCCGAAAAAAGAAGCACAAACATGACGAAGGAAGGGACCACAGGGAGGAGTGCCCCAAGAGAAGAGAAAAACTGATGAGCATGCGCAGCAGGAGAAAGAAGAAAAACAAAATGCCGCAGAACCTCGACTCCAAAAGTGATGAAAACTCAGATGTGACGAATGAAGATGTTTTAGACAACTTTATTAGTGACATTAAGAAGGCCAATCGTAGCCACCACAGTCAGAAGAAACTAAACCTGTGTGTGAGGGAAAATAAATTTAAGTGTTATTACCACCTGCCCAGTATAGTCACACAGAAAGTAATTCCACCTCTGATTGTCCCACTGAACAAGAAATATACAAATTTATTTTATGAGCTAAGAACTCATGATTTCATTAACATAGAAACTATCGACTATTACAAGTTGTTCATGCTGAAGAAGAGCATCTCAGACTTCCACAGTGGGAACAAGTGCCTGACGAATGTGTCTGAGGGGGGAAACGACGACCCCCAAGTGCTCGCCCGGAGGAAGTTCTTCCACAGTGATCGTAGCAGCAGTAGTAGCAGTGACAGTGACGTTGCCAATCTGGGAAATCGTGACAATCGTGGGAATCGGGACCAGCGTGATCAACGTGATCAACGTGACCAACGTGACCAACACGACCAACACGACCAGCCCGATGGAGTGAATACGAACGACGGAACGCACAACAGCAGCGGCAACAGACGAACGACCATTAAACACAAGAAGAACAATGAGCTGATCGAGCTGTATATCCCCAACTTTTGGAGAAGCATAAAAAGTGTAAACGAAATAAAATCCGTCACTACGGGAAACTCCGACGATTTTTACTTCAAACTGTTAGTGCACCCAAGGGGAAACTCAAACGATGATAATTACTTGTCCGTTTATTTAGAAGTGATAAAACAGGACTTCTATCCAGCCGAGTGGGTATTCCCGAATGTGCGTTTCCAACTAACGGTGCATAATTTTAAGTCGAAGAAAAACTCCATTTCTTCATGGGCTTATTGGTCCTTTACAAATAACTCCCTATCGAGGGGATGGCAGAAAATGATAAACCATTCCAAAATAAGTAAGTCCATGGGATTCTTGGATGAGACAGGTGGACTCTTAATAAAGGGAAAAGCGGAGAGGTCTTTCAAGGAGCTGTGGTCCAAGTGCATTCAACATACCCCCAAGTATATTTGGAGTTACATTCCGGAGAAAATTTACGAAAGTTTTGAGAATAACGATTTGCTATTTCAGTTTCTGTTTCAGAAGGGTTACTTCAAGAAGTGCAAGTACGTGCGTAATAAGGGCGCACGCCACCGCAGCAGAAGCAGCAGTAGTTCTAGCGGTGGTAGTATCGATAGTGATGAGAACGACAGTAGCGGGGGTAACGATAAGGAGGTCGTCCATTGGGCTCGAACATCCAACAGCAGGGGGAAGGAAATGCTCGAGTATGCCAAGAACTACCTCCTAAACAGATATGCCATCGATATTTACAACTTCAATCTTTTCTGGACCCCCCAGTTTGTGAAAAAATACCTGAACAGTTCTGAAGATTCAGAGAAGTGGAAAAGATCCTTTCGGGAGAGTGTACAGAGGATTATTCGCAGAGATGAGGGGGAGAGACAGATAAGTGACGACGTGAATGACGATAATGGAAACGATGGTGATAACAATGGTGGTGACAATGTAAATGTGGATAACCGTGATGACGCACACGAATCGGGAGAAATTGAAGAGGACAGACTGAAAGAAGAAAATGAGAACACACTAAGCCTGATCAAGTCCGTATATAGCAACATGCAGGTGTATGAAGGTCTGGTCACGAAGAACAACCTGAATGAACTGAAGAACATAACCACGCAGGAGGCAGAGAAGAACGACACAACCGGCAAGGAGGACCTCTCTATAGACAACAGGAAGTACATACTCTCCCTAACGAATTACATCGTCCCCGTGGTAGAATCCTACAACGACAATGACAATCTTTCCATCCTAGTGAACTGCCTGTACAACATAGAGCTCTTCAAAATCATGGTCCTGAAGTATAAGGCAAGTCTGTACAACCGCATTTTTTCTAAATATCTAAAAAGTCGAAGGAAGGAAAAAAAATTTAAATTAAATTATGTGATGAAAAAGTATGGAATAGAGATGGACGACACGAAGAAGGAAATCGTTGAAAAGATACAACAATTTAATAGAGAGAAAAAAAGTTACCAATTGAGTGAGTCAGATTTGAAACATACAGTTTTGAATAGCCTGGAGATGATCAACGAGAAGGTACAGAATTTCCTCACCCTTATAGATGAAAAAATTTATTACCTTAATAATGTAAGCAGTCGTGAGAGAAGCAATGCATATGAGGATCCACAGGGGGAAGTACAACAACCACGTGATAACGAACCCACCGACGTGGAAACCATTAACTACATACACTCGTTACAAGCATCCAAGGAAGAGGAAAATAACAAAACACAACAAGCTGCTAATATGAACGTTTATATTAGCTACATCAACGGGAAAATTAGCTACGCCAACGATTGTATGTACAGCCAGGGTATGGACAAATATAACATAAACTACCTTTGTAATATGAGCAAAGTGAAAATGAGCATACAGAGCATTAACAGAAATATCGACCAAGTTAATTTGAGCATTGACAGGCTTCTTGAATACACCCACCAGGAGGACGTACCCTTGTTGGGGGACAGCGGAAGCGACGTAGTGATAATCGACCCTGCCAGCGGAGCGGGTTCTACTTCCCACGTGGCTGACGATGGGAACCCACGATTGAATGGAGCCGTCGAGGAATTCATTAACGCCTTTCACATTGACCCCAAGGAGTGCCTCAACAAGGATAGCAAGGAAGGCAAGCAAAGCGAAGAAGGAAAGGAAAACGAGGAAAGCCACGCGGAAGAAGCCAACGACCCATCCGATGACGACGCAAATAAACGGGAACCCTATCGAGTGAGAGACTATATCGAGTTTTTAGAAAACGACTTTATCGAAGATCCAAACGAACTGAAAAATCTGTCTTACCGATACACAAGCGATATGAAGTCTTTTAACATGTTTGAGTTTTTTCGAAAAAACAACAAAAATGTAATCATTGCTTTGCAGAGAATTTTCATTTGCATGCAAATGTACTCGCTCATCCTATGTGCCAAGAAAGGGAAGGAGGATTTCCGGAAGGATCATTTTAACAATTTTGATAGGCTATTCTACAAGGAAAAGGGGAATCTCGACCTTACCGGCTCTGCTGGTGATCTGTGTGAGACCAGTGTGGGTACCTCTGGTAGCGCTACCCATTCGAGCAACACATCTATCACCATGACGACCTCTCCAAATAGTAAGAAGCGAAAACATCGTAACTGCGAGGATGAGAAGAATGAAGACCTCTCTGATGGGAAGAAATATTTAAGTAAAGAAAATTCTGAGGCTGACAACTCGAGGAAGAGTTCCAATTCGTTTTCGCTGTCCAACTCGGTGGAGGTGAAGGAGCCGCACCTGAATGGGAAAGACAGTCAAAGTGGTAGTGAAGGCAAAACGGGAATGGACGCTGGAATGGATGCTGAAATGGGCGCTGAAATGGGCTCTGAAATCGACGCGGGAGTGGATGCTGAAGTGGATGCTGAAATGGATGTGCAGATTCCCCCCCAGGGAGGCAGAACCAGCCAAGAAGAGGGAAGCGACAACCAGGAGCACAACGGGGAAAACCAAATGATAAGCAAAGAGAAAAATGAAGAACCCCCCCACATGCACAATTATAACAATTGTAGAAATAGCAGCAATGAGGAATCTCAAGAGAAGGATGCCAAATATTTTTCCAACTTAGCTTTACACAAAAAGAATTGTCTGTACTATTACAAGAATAACCTCTTTTACAACATGCAGTATTCGGAGGATGAGTGCAACTTAACTCTCTCTGGGACGGACTACCCCAACAGAGGAAGAATAAATGGCAACAGGAAAAGAGTGAAAAACACCGTACTTAATGTGTACAACAAGAACGATAATTATTTGCATTTATTTAAGCCCCTCATACCGAGCATAAAGATTTTACTTTTCAGTCTTAACAAGATCCTTTTTAATCAGTACAGATGTAATGAACCCATCACACGGATTCACGAACAGCTGTTCAAACGGATCGTGTGCGATGTAGTGAAGGATAAGGTGAAGTTGAACAGGAAAATTAAGAAGCTCAGGAAGCTCATCGCTGAATGTCCCGACGGCGATATGGTAACTGCTGACCAGGACAAAGTTAGTGAGAAGGCAGATGGTAGCCACACCGAAAACAGTAGAAGGAGAAAACTGGAAAGGAGAGAAAACGATTTGGTAGAAGATCTGAAGGACCTTAGGATTTTCGAAAAAATGTGCTACGAGTTGTTCAACTTGAAAAGCAAAACGGAGAGCGAAAACGAAAGCAGCGATAACAAGATGGAGGCGAGTGACTACAGTGAGAGATCCAATGTCCAGAGCGAGAATGAAGGATACCCCAAGTTTCAGAGGTACCCATCGAAGCAGGCAAACGACGTGGAGGACGACGAAGAGGAGGGAGAACAAGAAGCGAAACAAACCAATAAGCCAAAACAAACGAACCAACCAAAGCAAACCAAGCAACAGAAGGAGGAACGGATTAATAACCCCCCCGCGGGCGAAAAAAGGCCAACAGGAACAGAAGCAGGAACCAACAACAGTAAGGATAGAAAAGCGACTCAGAAAAATTACGACACGGGAAAGAAAAAAAACGAAACAAATTACAAAGATGAGAACGATTCGTATGAGCCAAGCAACAACGGTAGTGACAACTTCGAGGACAACAAGGAAGAAGACTTTTTCACACAAGGGAAGAATAAAGATTCGGATAATTGCGATAGCAAAGCGAACAAAAATAAAAGCATAAACTCTCTAATTTATAACATGATAAATAAAAAAAAAATGAACTTTTACAAAAATTACATCATTTGTGAGAAGGACATTTACAAGACGATTGAAAAGTCGTCCTTCACGGAGATTCCCTACGTCCTTTTCTTCTACATGAATTGTTTCAAAAATTTAAGAAGGGGGGAACTCATCGACATACCGCTGTACCTGGACATATATGAAGATATCGAAGAGGAGACGGAGAGGAGGGGTCAACACAATGGCAAAGGAGAAATGAGTGGACGGCAACGCAACGGCAGCAGCGGTAGTGCCAGTGCCAGTGTCAGTGGAAGTGTGAGCGGAAGTGCTAGTGGAAGCGCAAGTGGAAGTGGAAGTGGAAACAACCATTATAACAAGGAGGACAAAAGCAACTCCTTCTTTGGAATAAAAAAAAATGTGCATGCGAAGAGGAAGAGTGATGAATACAATGAGTATATAATTACATACCATCTATACGCCCTCATCATTTCAGAAAACAAAGATATGAGTAACAACATGTGTGGAATCCCTAGTTACAACAAACTCAGCGATATAGAATTCAACGCAGGGAATGAAGTGAATAATACATCCTACTCCTACCTCATCCTGAGACCCTACATTAAAGGACCGTGGTTTAAAATTTACAAAAATAGGATAACCAAATTGAGACAGACGTATGAATTTAACGAATGGAAGTGCCACAAGGATTTCTACTGTTCCTGTTGCATCTATGTTAGTGACAATTATTACGACTTGAACAACCAACTTTGTCTGAAACAGCTCAACATAAAGAATATTAACTTTCCGCTGTATATCCACACGTTGCGGGAGTTTGACGTAGAGGAGAAGGACATTTTCGAGTTTAGCAAGAAGGACAAGGAGGACTTGTACGATCAGCGTACTGTCCAGGGTGACGAGAAAATGGAGGACCAGCTGATTTATGAGTTGCGTAAAGGGGGGGCTGCAGGCCACGGCGATGACCAACCAGCAAACCAATCTACCGATCGAGTGGACAAGGAGAAGAAGGATCCCCCCACCGATGACAAACATAATCTGACAGAAGGATGCAATGACGAGGGGGAAGATCCCATCCCCCCTGAAGACACCCAACCGTCAAGTGAAGTGACACCCCCCCGAATGAACCACACTGACAAAACACATGCAAGCACAACAGAATTAAAACTACAAATAGTTACGCAAGATGGATATTTTAGAAACCCAGAAGATGGGAAGCTAATCAATAGACGGAACGCCGAAATGATGAAAATGCTTCTGGATCAGGCAGACTACCCGAGCTTCATTACCAACACAGAGGGAAACCCATTCATAACAAACGAGAGAGACCTCATACTGAACTCGCTAAAGGTTCACCACAGGATGATGATAAATGTGAAGGATGAACTTTTTGAAGACGTAATAAAAGTGGAGGACAACGAAAATGCGGCGTATAATTACACCATCAATGGGAAGGCCAAAATGTGCATTGTCCTTAATAAGAATAGGAGCAGATTAAAACAGAACAAGCACTTTTTCGACATCAAGGGTATAATGAAAAGCTACGAAAAGTTCGACGATAATCATAATTTAAATTTGTTTAGCAATAACGTGTGTGAGATGAACTTTGCACATAACTTGTCCAGAGGGTTCGTCATTTCGAATGGTTTTTTCACTTCGGAGGGTGTGTATTGGGCGAGCAACGAGTTGGCGCAGCAGGAGCAGAGAAGCGTGAGCGATCCGAGGAATGAGACGAACTTGCAAATACAGAACGTGCAGTCACAAAATGGGCAGTTACAAAACGGACAGATGCAAAACGGACAGATGCAAAACGCGCAGTTACAAGACACACAGGAGATAAACGAAGGGGAAGAGCCCACCAACGGAATGGAAAGACAAAGCAGTGCCAAGTCCACAACCAGAAGCGCGAAAATTAACGTGCTGAACGATATCCAAAAGTCCAAGGGGAAGTGCCACATAAAGAAGGACTACCGAAACAGTCACCTCGTAAATTATCACATAAACAACGGAATGATAAACGCAAACAACATCAGCTACATAAAATGTTTCATGCAGTTACAAAACCTCTTTAAAAACATGAATTTGAATAATAGCGATTTTGTCAAAAGTAGCAACATGAAGTTCAGGATAAACAGCCCCTTCAACATTGAGCTGAATAATATTTTTTTCAATTTTTACAAAGAAAAAATTAACATCAATAATGTGAAAAAAAACTACCTAGATAATGAAGAGAAATTAGAATTACACAGTTACTATTTGAAAACTTGTCTGAACATTTTTAAGTCGTTTTTTCACGAATACTTATATATGAATCTTACTAACCATGCGGATCTGAAGAAAAAAAGGAAAAATGTGTACAAGAATTTCTGTATAGCTTTATCAGACATATTTTTTAACAACTTAAGCTTCAACACAGATGAGGATGACGAGAATTTTGAGCATTTGCAGGGAGGAATTGCTGTGTATGAATTTTACGAAAGCAGATTTAAAAAGTTAAAAATGATGTTGAAAAAAATATTCATGTATTTGAATATCATCTGTAGGGTCATAAAGTACATTCAGTTGAAGAAGGCGCTTTTTAACGAGAATTTTGACCTGCACACTTGTAAAATGCACGACGTTTTCTTCTTCAATTATCTCTACTTTTTTTATAATAAGTATTCCAAAAGTTGTAGCAGTAGGTATATAAAGAAGCTGTGCGTGCGTTACGCTGTGAAGAAACGAGAAATTGTTACCAGCTTACGTCGGAAGGTTAACACTGCCAAGGATGAGGACTTTTACTTCCTCGACGTGTACCAGCGTCTCTTCGAGGGAGGTGTGCGGGGCACCACGTTGGACCCTATCCCAAGCAGTGACGAGAATTGTTCAATGGGAGCAGTGGGAATGACATGCACAGACAACCCCGATTCAACGACCAACGATGCTAACCCTGTTAACAGGGTGAACAGGCTGATGACCTTCTGCAAGTGCATGAAGGAGGAACACAAGAAGGACGCCTTCTTCGAACCCACCAAGCATAAGGCTGATTGTGTTTTTCGCTATCTCACCTCCACGCTCCACGAAGATGTCCTCTTCCTGAAAAACAAAAACAGGGACTTTAACGAGAAGATGAGCTACACGAAGAGGGAAACGTGCACCAAGGAAAGAAAAATGCTTACCCTGACAGGCAGCGAAAACGCCAACCAATATATAAAGGAGTTCCTAAATATGGATCTTCCAAAGGACGAGAAACATTTGGAGACATTCTTCCTGAACTTATTACAGAGGAAAAAAAAAACGTGCATTCTATGTTACTGTGTGAGACGTTATTACCTGCGTTTTCTAAAAAGACTACAAAAGAGTGTATCCTTCGAGGTGCTCGATAAACAGATCAACTTCATCTTCGACAACAACTACCTGGAAATCATCAAATTGTATAATAGACAGAAGAACAACTGTGACGGGGCTGCAAGTAACCACTGCGGTTATCACTACGGTTACGACGGTCGTTACGATTGTCGTTACGATTGTCGTTACGATTGTCGTTATGATTACCGTTATGACTGCCGTTACGATTACCGTTACGATTGCGGCAACAATCACAGGGGGCACCACAGCAACCACCAACGTGGACACCGCAACAGCAACAACTTCCATCCCAACTGTAAATGCTCCAGCCTATTCAACTACATAAACATCGACTCCATAGAAGCATGCATTATCTACCTCCTCCAAAGTGTATGGAAGTATTACCTCTGTGATATTCTCACCATCCCTAACGAATTAGAACAATTCTACGATAATTTGGCTAAAAAACACAAGAGGAAAAAGTACAAAAATTCGAAGGATGAAAAAAGCTGGAACTTTATTAAGTACCTAAAAGAGGAGAAAACAAATAACATGATAAACAAGTATCTTTCCAACAATGAGGAAAACATGGAAATGGTGTCCACCAATGAGGAAAGCAATGAGGAGAAGATTGTGCATAACAATTTGTTGCTCACCAACTTCCAGTTCATCGATATCAGTGCCATTAAGAAGAACATTGCGGCATCGTCTGGTCTGGGCCAGGATCAGAAGGGCCACTCCAACGATGTTAACGGCAACAACCGGACAAGCAGTGAAGAGCACTCTAGCAGTGACAACTACGGGAAGAGGAAGCAGAAGAGCCACAAAAAAAAAAAGAGCGAAGCAAAAGTTGAAAAGAAGAAGACACAGAAGAATGAGAAAGGGGCAAGCGATTTCTACACCATCGATTTGAACATCCTAGGGGAGGACGAACTGAGTGCATACACAAAGTTCCCCAATGGCACCCTCACCCTTTTGAAGGTGCTGCAGGGAAAACTGGACAACAGGGAACTGAAGAAATTGCTGAAGCAGTTCAACCTTAGGGGAATTAAAGTGAAAAGCGGAACGAGGGAACAAGGCAGGAGCATCATCGTGACGAATGAGGTAGGGCCGGTCAGCAGAGGGGCATCCCTCAGGGAGGATGAGAGGGAAAAGAAGGAGAAGAAAGAAAAGAAGGAAAAGAAGGAAAGGAAGCATGATGAGAGGAAAGATGAACGGGGCGAACAGTCTACCCCGAGAGAAGGGGTAACGAACACAGAGATTGAAGATAAGGGCAAAGGAAGAAAAGGCAAAAAGGATGAAGAGAAGACGAAGGTAGGTAAGGGCATCAAAAGAAAGGGAAGCAAAGAAATCAACTTACCCAACGCATTGGAGAGTAACCTGGAACAGGTCCTCACCGGAAGCAGCAACGTGGACGAAAATTTCATCTCCAATTTTTACGTAAACCTTAAGTTGTTGAAGGATAAGTTGGATAATAATTACTCAGAAAAAAACAGCGGAAAGGACAACGATGCTATTCAGGAAAATGCTCTAACCAGCGCCATACACAAGGTCAGCGAAACGATGAAGAAATACAACATAAATAATATTAATGAGATAAAAAGTGTACTGGTAAAAAACGGATACGACATACGTAAATGCTACAATGGAATCGACTTGATTTTTCTGTTTCTGTCAAAAATTAAAGGAGTCAATGTGAGCTTCCTAAATGGAAACAATTTTATTAACAACAAAAATGTGTATGAAATATTGCTGCAAAATTTTAAGACGATAAATTATGACAATGTAGAGAAGGACTTTTACTCCCTGGATTATATCCTTTCCACATTTGAGTACATAGATGAGATGTATATATATCAGAGGTACAAATCCTTTTTTCAATTTACGGACCTTCTGTTTACTGTGCAGAACGTGGTATACGATAATTCAGACATAACACAGGATCTGTTTACCCCCTTCTTCGACGTTTTGAACAATTTATTTTGTTACGGTATCGGTTTGGTGGATAATTTTAATGAAAACTGTAAGGAGGTCATCAAAATTAACAGTTTAGAATATTTCTTGGAGCATCTGCACAAATGTATTGGATCCCTTTACATCATCGACAAGAACTTCGAGTGTAGGAAGGAGTTGTTTGGGTTCATTCAGTACAACAGCTTCTTTTGGCACGTCCTTTATAAGCAGTACAACTTTTTCTTAACCTACTATGATATGAAGAATCACTGCAATATTTTCAACGCCTTTTTGTTCCACTTTTTGAATTACGCCTTTGAATTTCCTTTGGACAATTTCTTCAAAATTGATAATATACTAAGTGAAGAGAACAACGCGATGGTTGTTCGTCTGTTTGAGAAATTTGCCTTTTTGAAAGAAGAAGAAAAGTTCCTGTTTTGTCTTATTTTCCGATTTCTCCTGCAGGATAAGAACCACTTCTACAGCTACTACTATAGCACGGAGTTATCCCTCTTCATTTTCAACGCCATCATTTCTTTGAATAACTTTAGCCGTAACCTGGAGCAGCCCTACATGTTCTCACGAGGGTTTACACCCCTCTCGATGCACCACACAGATGAAGTAACAATGCGGAAGAAGCACTTCCAGAATTTCCACCTAAAGAAGGAAAACCTAATCCCGTTTATTCAAAGAAAGGAAAAGGAACTGCTCAGTCTGGGGTCTATAATAAACATGGAGGTGACGAACAAAGCTATATACTTCAACAACACCATCCATATGTTGAATTTTATTATAAAGGATTATAAGAAGAATAAATTCGTAAACTATGCCAACTCCGATGTGAACAACAGTTTGTTCTACCTGGCCTACAACTACCCTATCATTAACGTCAACCCGAAGCAGCAGGACCTTCTGACCCTCTACCTAAGAAGCATATACACACATAATGAGAATTTTCGAAATATTAACAATTTGGTTTATATATATAGCAACTTCTTTTACAATTTCCACAATTTGTTTTTGTTCCTGAATAAGAAGAACGACCTTTTCCTTTCGATGTTCAAGCTGAGGTTCAAGGGGAAATGCTCCCCGGAGATGCGTAACTTTTTCTATGACGCGGGGGAGGAAATGGCAAGCCACGCCGTTGGCAAGGAAGCAGATCCGATCGATGGGGTAACTGACCAGGCTGACCGGTCTATTTCCCCACCCACGATTGGCAACTACGATCTGGCCATACACAACTGCGTGAGCGAAGTGTTCTACCTGTACGACGGCATCTTGTACGACGTGAACGAAACGGAAAACATCGACTACTACTTCCAGGGAGGAGAAGCTTACCTGAATTTTGTGCGTGACAGAAACATGGATTACCACCAGGAGAGGGAAGACCTCCTGTATGAACAGAACGAGAGGGAGCGTAACGAAGCGAACGAAATGGACGACGACGTGGAGAGACGCATCGAAGAGGTGCTTCGCAGGGAACTGGTCACCACAGGCAATGGGCCGAACGAAATAAATAGCAACGCAATCAACAGCACCAAGGACAACTCCAATATCTTGAAGAACAAAAATACAAACAAGAGGAAAAAAAACGAAAAAAATGAAAATTTCCTTCACGAACCGGAGTTAGAAAGAGATATAATGAATATAAGGTTTACGAAGAAGGAGTTCCTTGGAAAGAACCTACCTTCCTTTTTTTATTTCAGATCACTCATGTATAATCATAAAAGTGTTAAGAATAGTAAGTCGTCCGATGTGGTACATGCAAATTGTTCCTCCTCCAGTGCACCAAGGAAATTCTTCTACATCTCGCTCCTCTTCAACATTGACTTTTACAACATCCGAGGAATGCACATTGAAAATAAGTTGGTGTCGGATCGAACTTTACTCATTAATAAAATTTTGAAGGACAACAAGGGCAGATTGCTAAATGTGAAGGTCTTCCACCTGTACAATATTTTTTCCAAGATTATTGAACTTCACTACGAGGGAAAGAAGAACAAAAACAGCAGAAGCAACAACAACCACCACAGCAACAGTAGCAGCGGCCACGGGAACAACGCTGAGGACGGGTTCATCAATGGACTGGATTACAAAACGGACGAGGATTTTTACTACAAGGTGAAGATGAATCCCTCCTACTTCTTCCTCCTGTATGCTATTAAAAACGACTACGACAAGAAGAGCAAGAACAAGCTGATTTTTATGAATGTAAATTCTGACGTAGAAAGCTATATTGAGGACAAGAAGGATAGTACTTACAAGTTTGACCTAAACATTTTGCTTATCCCCATTTCTTCTCACATTGTTCTGAGCAAGTACAATGGCAATATCAACCTTTTCAATGACAACGACTACCCGCTCATTACGTTTAAGTTCCTCACCCCCACGTATGACGTGGTCTGCATAGGTAGGCAAGGCTGCACTAGACGTTGCCCCGCATTACCACCGATCATTTCGCATGTACGTTTCGCTTGTGTGTTCACATTTGCGTGGCCAATTATTCACGTTCAGTGCATTCTCATTTCCCCCCCAACCCGCAGGCATGATCATCTGCTACTCGAAGCTGCTCCTCCAGGACTACATCCTAAACTGGTTTATCCCAAAAATAAAGGAGCGCAAATTAATCAAAGAAGATCTAGAAATAAAACTGGAGGAAATCAACGTCTATGAAGAATCCGAACTGAATTGCCTGGAGAAAATTAGGAAGTTCTCCTGCAGCATTAAGAAGCTTCTGAAAAAATACAACAATACCATAGTGATCCAGCTGAAGAAAATTCACAACATGAATAACGTACATATAAAGTGCATAGAGAATTCTAAGCTGGACAAAAGGAACTTCTGTTCCAACTGTAAGAGCAACTATGTTTGCCTATGCCAGAAGATTAAAAAGGAAGAGCTCAGAAAAAAAATGAATTACATTAAGGGTCAAGAGAAGATGATCAAGGCGATTAGAAGCAACTGCGAAATTAACCTCGAAAATCTCACTGGAGAAGACACCAATAAGAAGCGGAGTCAAACTTCTAACACGCGAAGTGGTGACAACTCAGGGAAGGCAGGGTCAGTAACTGGTATACCAACAACGAACGTGCCGGATGAGCTTCCATGGGACGACAATTTCATGCAAACGTTATACCAAAATGAAGAACTCATGGAAGAAATGGACGTCCTGGAAAATTCCTATCGATCGACGAACAGCTCAGTCCTCTCTGTGTCCAGTGACAACATTTCAAACTTTTCCGGAGACGACAACTGCATTTTGGACGAAATGGAAAACACCACCATTATATTTAATAACGCCCTGTATGAGGATGAGGACCTTTTGCGAAATGAAAAGAAAACACAGGAAAAAAATGGCACAGGGGGAGATCAATCTTATGTAAATCCAATTGAGGGAAACAGAGGAAAGAGAGATGTCACAACGTGCAGTCTTGGATGCACCGGTGTTGGATGCGGGGGTGTTTGCAGTGGTGCATGTGGAACTGGGTATAACGCCCTCTGCAGTGGTGTGTGTGGAGGTACTTGTGTTGGCACATGCGGACCCACATGTAGCTGTGCTTGTGCCACCACCCCACGTGATAACGCAATCGAACGAAACCTTAGAAAGAACAACGCAAAAAATGACATCGAGGAAATCCTCCTATTCGAGTTTGAAAAGTTGAGCACAGAACATGTAAAAGACGTGTATACAATACAGAAGAAGTTTGAAAAATATACGGAGGGTCTTTACAGCAAAATGATGAATGAGATAGCGAAGAAAAGGGAAGCCAGTAAAAAAGTCAAGGGGGAAGAAGAACACCACAGCAAGGACATATCGAAAGGGTCTGGACGAAGCATCACCAACGCGGTTAGTGAAAGAAAGGAACAAAGGAAAATATTAGACAGTCAAACGGAGAAAATTTTGGAGGAAGAAAGTGTTGTGGTTACCCAGGATCAGCAGGACAAAGCGGCACAGACATCCAAACATGACACGAACGACTTGAAGACATCTGCCGATGCTTTGCCAAAGAAGGGAGAACAGAGTAAAGCCCAAGAAGACAGCACTTCGCATCAACCCACTAGTAACAATAAACGCGGTGCTAAGAACACCAAGGCTGAAAAAGGCGTAAGTAGTAACAACGCAGGGGTTAAGAACAAACGGGTTGTGGAAAACAGTACTGGTGCGAATGACCACGAGCAGGTGGACAGTTTGACCCCCAAGGAGGAGAAAGCGGACCAGGGAAGTACGAAAGAGGGTGCGAAAAAAGTGGAAGCCATTAGTAAGAAGAAAAGCGGCAAAGTCAAAAGTGACGACGTGAAAGGAGGCGAAAGTAAGGGTGCAAAGAAGAAAGCGGACCAAGGAATTAGCACCATGAAGGAAGGAGACGTCACGCAAAAGGGCGTTAGCGAGAGCGAAATGGAGGAGGAGACGGACAAGCCAAGCGGGAAAAAGAGTAAGCAGGCCAAGGAGAAGAAGCAGAAAGGAGGAGACAAAGGGAAGGAAAGCAAAGAAGAAGGAGGAACGAAAAAGGAAGAAACGAAGAAAGGCGATACCAAGAAGGTGGGCGCCGAAACGGTTGAAGGAATCGGAGGGGAAGAGGAAAAAGCAGAACCCCAAATGGTCGAAGATGAGAACGTGGAGGATGCCATTAATAACTACTTCTGCAAAAACATTTCGGAGCAGATCGAAAAAATGGACAAAGTGGACACCGTCGCAGCGTACCTTTATAACGAGTTGGTAGAAATAACAAAGAAGAAACTGAAGAAAAACGTAATACGGGTAGACAACCTATCGGCAGAAGGGTACTTGACCATAGGGGAGGAATTCCTGAGCGCCATGAATGAGTTGATTCTCAAATTGAACCTTAAGTTTGGATCAGAGGAAGGTACGAAGAAGCACCTTTCAAGTGGCGTCACCAGCGTAAGCACAATGTCCAGTGGAATAAAGGGCAACAAAGGAGGAGCAACAATAAACGCGGCAGTAGGAGCAACCCCCACGGAAAGGAACACCGACGGTGACCATAATAAAAAGAGTACTTCCAAAGATGTTATTACGGAAGAACGGAAGGAAAAAAAAGTAACGAACAAGCACAATATATATGACAATGAAAATATGATCAAATTGCTAAACATGCTGAAGAGAAAATTGATTTCAAAAATTCTCCTGCCAGATAGCCAAAGTGATAAAAGCAAAGCGAGAAATAAAAAAATTGTAAAAAAAAAAAAACAAGTGGATATTAAATACATTTGTGAAATTTTCAGAAGGGAATATATTTTCCACGACAAACTTTTAATCTTAACACAACACATTTTGGACATAAACATTAGGACAAATATCTTCCTCTTTGTGTACCTCTTTGCTGGCAATTATTTCTCCCTCATCGATTTGGATTTCCTGCTTAACAATATTACCTACCTGAATGACTATGTGTATTATAATAAGGTCAACGTGGAGGAGTCGCTTTTCTTCGGAGTAGATAGTTGCTCTACCAGCAGCGCAACAGCGGTGGAAACAGCAGGAAGGACGACACAAAAAGAGGATCAACAATTATCAAAACAGGAAAAAACGACCACCATTCTTCGGAGCCAACACGGGAATGCAAAAAGCGAGGCATCCACAGAAGTGCTAACCAACAATAACCAAAGTGGAAAGAAAAAAAAGAAAAAGAAAAACACACCAAATGGCGTAGTGATGGACGACGCAGACGATGACCTTGACAATGATGATGAGGGGGAAGTTGACTACGATGACGACGACGACGATGAAGGAAGAAGAAAAAAAATAATAATAAAAAACGCACAAGATGAGACCCCAGAAGAAGATGTACTAATCAACATAAACATTAGCAAAATTATTTACGTGCTTATTCTCATCAGTAACAAAAAAATTCTTGCTCATCTGGTGGAGGAGAGATCCCCTAGATCGCTCAGTCCCAATTACTTTCTCGAACTGAATAAGAACTACTACCAACTGGTGAACACGGAATATTTGCAAATTATGAAGGAGGGGTATGCAAAGGACTGGAGTGAGAATTTCGAGAAGGACGTGGCTTTCTTCGATAGCCTCAACGTGGATGAGCTTGTAGTAAATGGTACGACTACTTCTGATGACAATGTTGCCAGCTCTGGGGAGGTTTCCCATCCATTTGGCAATGACAGGAAGAAGAATGACGCTGGAGATAAGAAACACGATTTGGGAGAAGGAAAAAAAGGAGACCCCCTAATTTTAGCAGACAGTGAGCTAGCCGTCATGAACGAAAACGACCCCATGCATGAAAGGACCCTGCGGAAATACATCCACTTGCACAATTTGATCAAATTTAAGTTGAACTTTAATATTGCCATGAGGAAAATTAACTACATGAAGGAGAAGGATTCCACCTCTTCCTTCTACGCCCTAGTGTTTAAATACAATAGTGACTTGATAAGAGGTTTGCATAGTCGGCTCCCCCACCAGGCAACAAAGACGCGCTCGCTTCCTCACCGAGCAGGCAACGGGGAATGTAAGGCAAAGGATCAATTACCCGCAACTGCTACCATCCATAGTAGTAGTGGTAAGGACCTCCAGGTTAGCGTTAAAGACATCGGAAGGATGAAGGAAATTTATGAAAAGTTCGCCTCAAGGAATGCCAAGCCAAACCTAATAAAGGACCTCTACAGTAGGAACGTCGAAATTAACCAGCTACTGATGAACACGTTCTTGGACAAGGGCAGTTGTTTGAATCAGCCCCCGAGTGGCACCACGAAAAAAGGACAACAGCACCACGTCGCTAAAGCAGATGCATTGACCAACACGAAGGAGGTGAAGATAAATCTGCCCAAGGTGGGCCCCATTAATGACGACTCACAGAGTGAAATTCAATTGGGGGCAGGAAACAGGCCCCACGATAAGAAGGTATCAGTAGTAGTAGGTACGATGCTGAAGAATAATTACGCCTCGTTGTATGACCAGTCACCCTCCAACAAGAACAGCACCAATTTGAAGGTCTCTGGTGCACAGGGTCAGATCACCGACGGAGTTGCACCCATCATAAGTAGCAACAATAAGGGAAAGAAGGCAACCACGGTGGATGGAGGAAAAAATGTCTCCAGCAGCGCGAATGAAGTTGATTCTCCGGTGGAAGACGCAAAAGGTGGAAAGGCAGCCCCCACGTCAGTTCCCACATCGCCCACAGGGGCATCACCAGGAAATGAAGGCACAATAAGTGCGGTGACTAGCATGAGTAGTAACATGAACGCAGGTGCGGGTGCTTCCAATTTGCAAATCGGAATGGGTATAAGTACCACCCCTAATATAAACAGCACCCTGCAACCGAATATTAGCACCATGGCCGCACAGATCAAGTTTGCCAAGAAGAGCAAATTCAAAAGAATCTTCAATAAAGACATTCCATACATTTGCAACGAAGGAGAAACGTGGATGGTCATTTATAAGCCCGCATACTATCACTGCTCAGCGTATACATCCCACAACAGATATAATTTCCTAGTAAACATTAACAAATATAGTGATTACTTTTACAACATTTTAGAAAAAATCTGCCTCAAATGTAAAATGAAGACGAAGTTTATGTGTATCCCATGTAAAGAAATGGAGAACATTTGCAACAAGTGTGAAAATATTGTAGCGAGATTTTGCAAGAAATGTAATTTATTAATAAAAAAGAATCGAGATGTTCTAAAAATTATTAACAGTATATCTTTGAATGACGTTATATATAGTGGTCGGGTGGAGTCATTTCACCTCTACATGATGAAGTCCTTTCCTCATTTGGAGACGGTTAAGAAATGGCACAAGTTGGAATGCGGATTGTGTCACCGTATTGATTTGGAAACCTCAGGTAGCTTGATCATTGCTAAAACGAAGGATGCTCGTGATTTCCTCTTTGACCAATTTAGAAAAAGAAATGTATACAAGGAATACCTATTACTGTGCCATGGGCGGATTAAGAAGAAGAAAGGATGTATTAATAAATCTATACAGACACACGAGTATAACAACTTCCATAGCAAAAGTCACTTCAGTTTGGTCGTGAAGACGGGTGGCACGGATGCCTACACAGAGTATAACTGCGTCAAAGTTTTCAAACTTAAAAGGAAGATTGAGGACATCGTGCAGGAGATCTTATCTGGAAAATACAACTGCAACAGTACCGTTAAGAAGGACATAAACAAGGAAATATACTGCAATGATTATTACAAATTTTTGGATGACGACAAGAGGAATTTTGCCACTGTTATTCAGCGCTTCTTCGTTCAACAGGTCAAGCCATCTTCCAATGGGGACACACCAGACAGCACCGATCCAGTGACCAACGGGAATACCAGCTATCCATGTGAAAATCCCATGTATGACACCCCCATACTGGAAGGCAACGATAACGATTCATTCCTACAGAGGAGCACCTGCAGAGTTGTCCTAAACTACCACTCCGATTCGCAAATCGATGAACTTACAAAAGGGGAGGGAAAGAAGAAGGCAAGAAAATGGATTAACAAAAATGAAAGAGGTAAGGAATATTCCACGCAGGGTCTCGACAAGGACGAACACGAAGCAGCCACATCGGAAGACGAACTAAACAACACTCTGTCCAAACGGGAGGCACTACTGAAAAAGCTGAACATGTCCAAGGGGGACAAAAACAGTAATAGACATAATAAGTACGATAACCGTTTAGGCTACCCAGCCGTGAAGAGAAATGTGTGCCACCACCTCTGCTTTAGATGCAACTCCATCTCGGAAGAATATTTCCAAATCGATCCCAAAGAAGTAGAAAATTACACCAAAGAATTCACCCTCTGTAATGTGAAGATCCACACAGGTAGAACCCACCAAATACGGGTTCATATGAGACATATAGGACACCCCCTAGTGGCAGACAAGAAGTACCTGAACCCGTCCCTCAGCAATTTAGACAAGTACTGGTGCTTCAGAATGTTCCTGCACTCCGTCATCCTCGAGTTCAACAACCCTGACTACTACTTTTACAGCATAAATGAAGATTTGAAAAAAAAGAAAAAAATCTACACAACTGGTGGTGCTGGCGGGGTCACCTCCATGGGTGGTTCACCTTACAAAGTTCCAGACAGAACTGTCAAGGCTATATGTCCCCTCGCCAGCGACCTACAAACCGTGTTGGAGAACGAGCTCGAAGTTGCAGAAAGTTTGGAAGATGAAAATAGCTACGTCAATCGTATCCTCAAAATGAACATTAATGATAAGCGAAATGAGGCCATGAAGATCTCCAGACAGAGGACCACCACGGAGGAGCCAACCAAAGAGGACGGTGATCGCGATTGGGAGATGAATGTGACGCCTACCCGTGGGGTTAGTGCACCAACTGGCAAGGTGACCGACCAGACCGGCACGAAAAACGCAGCGGAAGAGAGATACCACGAGGGAGACGACCGAAATGAGTATGACGATTATGAGGAACTTGATGAGTTCGGCCAATTCGATGAGGATGAGGAGGTAAATGAGGTGGTCGCTGAGAAGGGGGAAGACGACCCCGACCTGGACGATGAGGAGGAAAGTGATGACGAAAACGATGAGGACGAGGAAGATGATGAAGAGGATGACGAAGACAGCGAGGATGATGATGATGACGACGAGGAAGAGGAAGAAGAAGAGGAAGCGGAAAACGTTGCCATCTACGCTGGAGGAGACCACACAAGAAGTGTGCACGATACGCAGGAGCATGCACAAGGGTCAGTCAACCTGGCAGGCGAGGAAAAGACACCATTAAAGAAGAAGGGACCGAAAAGAGGACAAAGTGAACCGCTCCTAACACAGCTGCTGGAACAGGAGAAGGAAGACGATCCCCCCCTTGATGGTACCAAAAAGACATCCGGAAAGATCAAAGAGCTTAAGGAGAAGAGAAAATCAAGCACAGCAGGAGGGGTCAGTGTAGACGGCGCGTCATATTTAGAGTCAGACAAGGAATGGGCTGATGAAGAAGAAGAACAACAACATGAAGAGGAGGAGCAAGAGCAACCCCTCAGTGACGCATCACTGCTATGTACGAACAAAAAAACGATCTTCAAATTGCACTATAACGATATTTTCCACATGAAAAAGAACTCACCAGAGGGAGAAGTAAACGAAGGAGAAACAACGCCACACAGCAATGGTGGTGATGTGCAGGCATACAAATTGACAGAGGAGAATCACAACAGTGCCATTGGCCAAGCAATAGACGACGAGATTAACAGAAAGCTTAGAACAGACTTTATCTTCCTCCTGAACGAAGCTAAAATAGTGATTGATAGCATAATACGAAACAGCTTTATTTATAAGACATATTTTTACTTTTCCAAGCTGAGGAAGACCCTCTTTTATATTTTAGGCGCCTTTGGAAAAGATGCTTTGAGGAAGAAGAAGAGTTATGTAGAATTGAATTTAACGGAAGAGATGTTTAAGGAGGTGGGAGATAAAGTCGAGAGGAGAGTACCAGTGGAGTTCCTGCATGAGCTGATTTTGTGTCTGTCTTACCTGTTTAAAAATAATCTGCATGTGAAGAAACGGAAGGGAGATATCGTTGTGTATGCCCTGAGGAAGCACGTGAAGTTCCCCCAGGTGGAAAGTGGCGATACGGTAGACGCAGTACCTGTGAAGAGTTCCCACCCTCATGACCAAGCTAACCGAACGAGCGAAACGAAAAGCATCGTGATGACCCACTTCCACAACATCCTGTACAACCTAAACTATGCACTGAAGCAAAAAGGAATAAACACATGCCAAAAACTCAAGAGCCAAATTGTGGGTAGCACAAAAAGCGTTTATTTAAAAATCACATGCATTTTTACCATCATCATGAAAAAGCTTAACGCACAGGTGTATCTCCGAGAAGACTTCCACACGGTCAACTTCATAAAGAACAAAAATATGTTTAGGCTGAATAGCGTGGAGCAGTTTTTCGTTTTATACAAATTTTACGAGGAGAAAAAGGAACTAACGGAACGTAGGCTAGCCAGCATTAGCAGCATCAGTAGCATCAGGAGGGGCAAGGTGGCAAATACGAAGGTGAAAAACAGGGCAGCGGAAAATCATCTCATGGAAAAAATAAAAAAGATATTCTTTAAGGTCCACAAGGAGGAGGAGAAGATCAGAGGCACTACCAACGTTCTACAGGAGGAGTATGGGCAAGTCAAGCAGGCAGAGCGGCAACAAGATCAACGGATCCATGACGCTGCGTACTACCGGGAGAGGGGCGAACTACCCTATTATGTGCACACCGACCGTCACGACCAGATTAGCAGAAACGAAGAGATCACTCAGAAAAATCAAGGCATCAGTAGGAGCTTCGGCATCATCGAGGACCATGCACACATCGACCTGGATGCCCGACTCAGGAAGGAGCACTACCTGGAGGGACGGAAGGGAAACCCCTATATGGGCAACTTCGAGCCGTTCGACAACTTTGGTCCCTTCGACACCATGGCCCGCATGCAAGCTCTTGGAGGAAAGCCAAACGGGGAAGGAATGGAAAATTTGCACCATTTGTCAAACATGCAGGGAGCACAGAATGTAGGTAGCTTGGCCAACCTGCCCACCCTGCAAAGGTGCCGAAACGAGAACAGAGATCACTTGGCAAACTTGGAATACATGCTACGCATGGAGGGAGAGCGGGGCGCCAGATATGATGGCATTTCTCCCTTCGATGAGGAAAGCAAACTAGCCAACGAACTTTTAAAAAAAAGCAACTACAATAGATTGGTTGGCAGTAGTGGCCACCTCCCCTTGGATCAGCACAGTCAACACAGTGCCTACCTGCTCAGTACAGGTGACCCGCTGAAGGGAAAATTCGAAGTGATGAAAGGTCTAGACGAAGAAGCCGCCCGGGAAGCGCAGCAAATGATGCTCATGGGTAAGGAGAGCGGCAACAGCAATGGCCAGTATGAGCTTCGCCAGAACAGTCATTTACCAGGGTTCTGTAGCAATATGCCTCCAAGCGGTTTATTGAACAAGGGTTACGCACACCAACGAGGAGCCATCCCATTTGTGGAAGCGGCAGATGGGGAAAAAAGTCAGAGAGAAAACAAAACGGCGTTCTTTAGCTTTGGTGAAAGTAGGAACATGTTTAACCATGGAGGTGGTAATCATCAAGGGTCGTACGGGGGAAGTGGCGGCTACAGGAAGGGAGGTGTAGAAGATATAGGTGTGGAAGGCGTAGGAAGAGTTGGCCGAGAATTGGTACCCACCGGCGAGGAAGGAAAGTATGACATTAAAGGACGGGATGCCAGGGGGTACGAAGTGGAACGCATGCACCAGATGGAGTTAATGCGCCGTGCAGAGCACATAGATCTTAACCACGTGGGGGAGGAGGAGGATGACGAAGAAAACGGGTACAACAACTTCATCAAGGAAATCGAACGGATAAAAATGGAAACGAACAAATGTCAGGAGAACTACGAAAAGGAAATGATCGAAATAAAAAAAAAAAAAAAAGAAATAAAATATATAAAGGAAACAAAAAGAGATGAAGAAATAAATCGAAAGTTTGCAGATGCCACGTTAGCCAATTTTACGCTCCTCTTATTGAACGCCTTTCAGTTGTACGGTCTAAGCATGGTAATAAAATTGCTCGTATATGAAAACGATATGATCCTCCCGCAGTTTAAAGAAAACCTGAAGCAAGACGACACCACAACGAACATTGAATTTTTTATTAACATTTCCATCGATAAAATTTTTGAATACCTATTGTTGAAAAATATTCTAAGCAATGTAAACATAAAGAGGTTAAAGGAAAAGTTCATTCAGGGACAAAGTGCATTTGAAGCCATTAGAAATGACGCCAATAATCTGATAAAGGAAAATATAAAGGAACAAAACTTTGTGTACATTTTGTATAAAGACAGATCTCGTATGTTTGATGTCTACGAAAGGAAGAAAACGATCTACAACTTTCTGATCATCCTAATCGATAAGGTCCTTCAGAAATACCTCATCAATGAATACGTTATGATTAGGCGCAATGAAATTTATGAGAAAATGCTCAGGATGCTAAATCGAAGTAGGGAGATTGTGAACAATAAGGAGAGACGCCAACCTTCTATACGATTTGGTGACAATGCGGGTAATAGTGGAACGCCTGATTATGGTTTCGTTGGTCCGGAGCAGTTTCGCCTCGAAAAGGGAGCAGTCACCATGGGGGGAGGCCTTAGCGGGGTTAGTGAAGTTAGCCCACTGGATGGTCCCTTCAGCGGATCTTTCACCGGCGGAATGGACCTGCACGACCCGCGTACCCACAGGAGGGAATTCCCCCACGGAGGCAGCGCCAGTTACATGAACTTCAACCAGGAGAGAAGAGGCAACCTGCACGAGCAGAAAATTCTGAAGGAGGTGGGTCACTTCCCCGGCATGGCCTACCCAGGTATGCACGACCACGTAAAAGGTGCACCGGTGGCGGGAACCAATCCCTACACCAGCAACAACAGCAATGCCACCAATTTGAACAAATTTCACGACCTGTATGGAAAGATCAATTACAGTGCGGAGGTGGAAAGTAGAAGCGGCATAGACGGAAGGATCGGAATGGATGATCAAATGAACCTCGATGGTAGAGTGCCAGTGAACAACCTGGGCGGCGTCCCCGGAGGAGGAAGCAGCCCCCCTATCGATAAAGGAAAGATTCTGAAAAACAGCTCCTACAATGACATCAACGCGATGCAAGTGAAGAGCAAATATGGGAATGGTCATCTCTATGGGGTCGGAAATTACAAAAGTAACTCCTTCAGCACGAACAATTTGAGTCTCCTACATCTCCAGACCAACCAGTTGGCGGCCCCGGGGAAGGGCACTGGACACAGCGGCAGTCATGGAGCATGTAGTCACACCCACATCAACTGCAGTTGCTGCCACGAGGAAACGATTAACCATTTGGCCAAGGCCCCATCGAATGAAAAGAATTTGAAAGAAATAAACCTCAGCACGAACTTGAATAGAGGAAACTACGACGCTGACCATTTCGACCACTTCTATAGCGGTGGTACCAACAGCAGAGTGTTGAACACTTATCACGACATGGAAAAGAAGATCACGCAAAAGAAAGGCGAAAATGAACATCCCCTCCTTGTACCTCCCCCCAATTACACAAGCAGCATAAGCAGTATGAGCAACCTGAGCAGCGTTGTTGGGAAGCCACACGCACGAAGTGGCCAAAGCGGAAAAGCAACGAGCATGTCCTTCCTGGATGACTTCAAAACATCCATACAGCATTTTATAAACAACAAAAATGATAAGGAGGAATTCGAAAAGGAGCAGGACAAGAAGAAGAAAAAAATCCTCGAACAGAAACACATCTTGCGAATGAAGGACAGTAGCAATAATGAGGAAAATGAGAATATTAAAAAAATGAACAGCTTTTATGAAAGTATTTTGAGCAATGCGTTGGGTCAAACGGAGGAACGGAACATGGAACCCCCTAACGTTCTGTCTGAAGCGGATCGCGAGGATGACTTGGACAGTTACGACAGGAAGAAGCAGAAGGCCCGTGAAAAGAAGAAGAAGAAAAAGGACGGAAACCTCAGCGGTGGCGATAACCACAGTGGAAAGGACCATGCGGATGAACAGGCTGATGATGCGGGTACGTACCAGTTGGACGGAAACAATGCACCCAGCACAAACGTGAATGCTTACCCACAAAGCTTTGGAAAATCCATCGGGGAGATCTTCTGCAAAAGTAATATGAGTAGAACAAACGAAGAAAAGGAAGAACAGGTAGCCATAAAGGACGCCGCTATATACCACAGCGAGCGCACAAATAGGAGTGCTAATCAGCTGAGTGCCCCCCTGATGGAGGAAAATGCCTACATGAACGAAAACCTAGAAATGAAGTATAGAGCATTATTTGCCAACGTAACGGAAAACTTCATTCACCACAACAACAATATGATGACTAAAAACAGCAACGCGAAGATGCCACAGGAATACAAGGATGCCATGCTTAACAACACAATACCGAGAGGGAATCAAGTGGAAAGTAAACGACTAGCTCAGGACTTTCGAATGAATAGCAATAATTCCGTCACGAACTATATGAATGAACTTGTCCCTCCCCCACCATCCACCTCGTCCCCCTCCTACAATAACAACAATTTGAATCGCATGGAAAAAGGCCCACATGATATGGACCTCCTGAATAGCAGCACCCCCAACGCGTTGCTATTTAAGAGGCTGGGGAATGTTGGATCGATGAGGGGCGATCTCCCCATTGGGCACTACCTGAACGAAAACAACCACGGGGGTCAGCACCTACCTAATATGAAGTACCAGAATGCACTGAAGAATAATTTCCCCTGCGGAGGAGGCGAACCTACCAAAAGCATGAGCGAGTCCAACATCGTAAATATGATGGCGGATCTAAATAACAAGGACCTCTTTAAACAAATGAACATAAATAGTGCAGGCAGTGGAAGTCACATGGTGGCGGACGCCTTTTTCCCGGAAGGTAACAACCATGGGATGATGATGGGCATGCAGAATGGCATCAGGAGGAACGTGCCGAACAAATATAGCCTGCTCGGGGTGGAGGGCACAGGCAAGTCGGTCGATCCTCGTAGCAGCAGCCACATCAGCGGTGGAAATATTAGCGGTGCAAGTGGGAGAGGCCACGTGCATCTGCACCCCTCGAACAGCTACAGCAACATATATGACGCCAAGATGAACAACTCTGTCTTTTTGAGGAAGTATGGCCACCCAAACTCCTTTTTCAACCTCGAGGAGGGGAAGGAAGAGCCCAGCAACAGCGGAAACAACCAGAGGAGCAAAGCCAATATTATACCACCAAGCGACCTGATGAACATGCACTCTGCAGAAGAGCGCAATAAGCACATGCTTTTCTTAAACAACGGATATGACATAATAAACCCAAACTGCGTGAGAAGCCCCAATACGGATGTGCCAAATGGAAAGGCCCCACACACCTACGCAGAAGTGAAGAGCATGTTTAGAGAGGGAACATCTATAAACAGCGGCAACATAAGCAGTAGTGCAAGCGGTAACAACCTGGGAATGCAGTTTAGCAACCCCCTGGGTTCCACCTATTTCAACAAAACCTATGCCAATGTAGAGCTGGCCAACAAATTTAAAGACTTCGACGAGAGGCAACAGAATTTAATTTACAGCCTGATGAAGCAGAAGGCAGACCAGGAAGGAATCAGTAGCAGCACCGCCATTGGACACCATAAAGAGAGTAAGGGCAGCAATAATAATGCCCAGTTTGGCAAAGGCAGAGGAGGAGGGGCTAGCTCTTCCGTGGAGGCAGAAATACGGAATCGAAACGCCAGCAGGAAGAAGCAAGGCAATACGAAAAAGCACACGGATGGAGAAAAGCAAAGCGTTAGCAGTACTACGCAGGACCACTTGGCAAGCTACCCAAATGCCCCCCAAAGTAAAAGCAGTAGCAACGAAATGAAACACGAACACCTGAAATTGAGCAACGGGGCAACGCAGAAGAAAAGTTCTCCCAGTTTTAAAGACATAAGCAACAGTAGCAACCCCCACACGCAAAGATCCAACATGAACTTTGGCTTCAATAGCTTGGCCGCCTATATGAATAATGCACAGGTGAAGTCGAGTGGGCGAAAGGGTGCGATGCCGTCAGAGGAGCAGCACAGTAGTGCCGCTGGAAGTGGAAGCACCATTTGGGGAGGACTACCATTTCTTCGCTTTACTAACCGTGCCCGCACGGATGAAGGACGCGGTAGCAACAAATCTGCTAACAAGAACAACTCTTATAATAGTGGTGATCCATATACAGCAGAATTTCCCACCAAAGGGGGGTTAGAAATGGGCCCAGGTGACGGGGCAAGTGCTCCTCCAAACAGCAGCGGTTTGCACCACCTACCCCTTGATGACACGTCGATAAAAATTAAGGATAATAAAATGGCTCTGTCCGGCAATAGTAATAGTGGCACCGAATCGAATACACCCAAGAAGAGCGTCGACGCAGCCCCACAGAAAAACACAAATGAGGAACAAACGCCCAAGGGAAGTGGGCCGTCCAGCAATGCTAAGGGCAGTAGCGGAAAGGGGAAAGGCAATAAGAGTAAGGGTGCGGGCAAGGGGAACAAGAACAGCGGGGGTGGCAAGAACGACAAGAGCTCCAAGTAAACCGTGTGAGAATAGCACCAAGGATCTATAGCAATTGCACCACTTCACACGATTAGGCACACAGAGTGTTCACCGCTAGATGTACATATGTATTATGCACAAATATTTTTACTTATTTTATTTTTTATTATTTTTAATTTTTTTTTTTTTTTTTTACAAAATGTAACTAGCCACAATTTAATTAATTTTTTCCTGAACAACATTTAGGGGAAATCCCCCCCTGGGGTGATAATTTTTTCAGGAGGGAGTGACCTTTATGATGGCGCGTACTGTGTTGTATATACGTCCATCTAAGGGGCCACCTCTTACCCGCCCCAGTGTGATCACTAAAAACATTACCATTTCAAAGGTTGAAGAAAAATTTGAAAATAAAAATTGCTATTAAAATGACTACTACAAAAGATACGACGAGAAAAAACATATACATGAAGTTATCACGGCGCTCCTGAGCCATGAGCATATATCTGACTGTTGGACTTTTTTCAAAATTGAAAATGTGCTTCTCTTCCACTGGAGTGGGGTTTTGATTAGCCCCCGGGTTGGCTAGTGCGTACACCAGGTAGGGTATGAACTTGAGTGACATGAAGGAGTAGATCCCCTTTTTGTTCTGTGCATCTTCTTCAGTCATGTCCTTCTTTGCTCCCTCGCTGGTGTTCCCATCAGTCACTTGAGGCTGCTTCGTTTGTGGCGTTTCTTGGGATTGTTCCGATGGTAGCGATTGCTTCGATTGTTGCTGCCCGTCCAGGGGTTCCATGCTATGTTTCCATTCAGCTGTCCTTGCATTTTTCCCAGCGCCCCTTCTGATGGCCCTACTAACACATCCTGCCAATTTCACATTGTTTAAGTAGGCGAGGAGGATAAAAAGACAAAGGGGGGAAAAAAAAGAGGCAATTTTTTTCATCTCTGTTCTCTTCGTGTTGTATCTTCCCATGTGGGTATTATCTGTGCTGGGGGAATTTCATAACTGCTTCGTTAATACATTACCACAGGTTCCGCGGTTATGCCGTTTTGCTCCCCCGAGTGAACTAAAAAAAAAAAAAAAAAGTGCATTCTGTACACCCTATCGTGTTTAAAACGATCGCAAAAGTGTTTTAACATAGGTGAAGGCATAACTGGTGAGACAACATGTGGCATTTTTTTTTTTTTTTTTTTTTTCCTCTTCACCATGTCCCATAGTGTGTGCACGCACAGCAGTGACCATGTTGACAATTCAACTGTGCATGCGGAACAGAAGAATGGTCGTCGTTTAGCCAAACATGCGTTAAAAAAATAGGACCTCAAAAAATTTGTCTAAATATGGACAAAACTTTTCTGCCAAATTATACAGAAGAGGAATGGAAAGAAAAAAAAAAAAAAAAAAAATAGCCATTTTACGTGCACTCAAGTGCTTTGGAAACTCTCTTCCTTTTAATCCTCCTCCGTTCTGTCACCACGTAGTAGCAACCATGTGATATTCTCCCCGCCTCGCACGTAGTGTTTTTGAATAATATATTTTTTGGAAGGCCCAATTATCATTTTCGATTTATGCGCCTATTCAAAGAAAACAATTCCACCACTAGCAGGAACCCCTTCCCATGTTGGTGACATGGGTGCTTTTTTTATGGGGAGGGTAGGAGGAGTTAATCCTCCTGTGACTTTCTTTGTCCATCGTGCAATCAGTGCACGTACCTTTCCCCACCAAAATTTCTCAACATGTTAGAGGTCCTTAAAAAGAGCACAACCAGCAATGACTACCTCCTTTTTTTCTATTGCACCTACCATATGTGGTAAGCATGTGCGCAGATTACGTTACTATTTCCTATTACCTAGGAAGGGACTGCACTGTTTTTTTCCTCTACAGATGCGCGGTTGTAGGGGGGTGGAAGGACGACTCTATGTGCGTACAGACACATGCGTATTGACACGCTTCCCACCTTTGCCTCAACAGGTGGGGATGCATCCTCACAAGCAGCATTGTTAGAGCGAGATAACACAGATTGAAAGAGGCTTAACAAAACAGAGGAGACACTTAAGTGTGAACTTGCTACAACTACCTCGTTCCTTTCCTATATACAAAAGGTGAGATACACACACCCTTTGGGGGGGGGGGGCATATAATCTTGAGAAAAGACTACATCGGTTCCAAAGCAGAGTGGAAAAAGAAGGCACCCATTTTTTTGTGCCCACTCTTTGTCTCGCTCCCCTCCTTTTGACATTTTCCTTTTTAAGAGGGCAGTGTGGTTCCCTTTTTTTTGGACGGAAGTATAATAGGACTCATTTTTTCTACCTTTTTCTACCATTTTTTTTTTGCTGTCACGCTAGTGGAGTGCTTCCAAAGTGGAATATACTTTTCCCATTTGGACTTACTAAAAAACTTCTCCCTTCGACACGGGTGCACTTGTGCGTTGTATATTCATTCTATGGGCATTTACCCAGGGAAGAATCACGCACTCGACGGTGCTTCCTCGGTAAGGGCGCTTCATCTTGTGTGCTAAGTTGGCCCACTTGGAGGAACGAACAAAAAAAAGGAAAAAAAAAAGTAGTAAAAAAAGGCAACAAATAAAGGTAACAAATAAAGTAACAAATAACGGAAGCGAAAAAAGGAAGCAGCATAAAGCAAAACAAACAAACGCATAAAGCGCAACGACGCAGAGACGCAAATCGGGGGAAAAATGCAGAGGGAACTGCACATCGCAGACGAAACTGTTAGTGTAACCATTGAAGTGTTTAAAAATGTCACCAACGCGAAGGAGCTTCTAAAGGTGTACAATGAGAAAACGCAGGCTGGAGACCCTGACTTGCGCCGCTTCTTTCTCCTGTTAGATGGCCAACTGGTGAGTAAAAAAGCTGCCACAGGGGCAAGCACCTCAGAGCAGGTGTACTATTGGAAGAGTTGTGCCCCCACCAAAACAATACCCTCTGATGGGAAACCACCATTGGGATAAACCTAACCGAACATTTTCCCCTCCTCAACTTTCCTTTTTCACTTCCCCCCCATTCAGATTTTCAGTGACAACCACATCCTGCACAGCCTCTACAGAGCGTATCACAACGTCTTAACAAAAAAAAGGGTCACGAGAAATATCGTGCTGGAGGTTTTCTTCTTCCTATCTGCTCACGAAAATGTGAGTTAGGGTGGCACCCCACCAGCACTTAGTCATCCAACCACCATTCATCGCACCGTCATTTACCGCTTGTCTGTTTATGCCATTGCCCCCCCCAGATCAACGAATGCCTCAAGCAGTACCAAATGCGGGAGTCCTCCTCTTCGGTCATTTACGTTGGTGTCAACATTCCACAGGATGAGGTGAGACCTACTCTGCGCACTTAGGAGCGCGTCGCATGGAGTCTTATCCCCCCCATTACCCCATCGTTTTATCACTTCCCCCACGCAGGTGCACTCCTTCACGGACCTGATATGCGGTCAGCAGACCAGCGTGGACGACATCCGCTTCCTACACGACGAGAAACAAATTATGCAGAACTTCAAGTGCACAGGGGAAGTGGCAAATCTCGAGCGCTTCATCTATCACACCATCGCCTCGAAGAAGCTTAACTTAGGGTGAACAAAAGGCTCGTCGTGGGGGCAGCACACCGCATAAAATACGTAACATCCTTCTTACTAGCTTTTCAACTTGGTCTTGTGAGCAGTTTTGTGGATATGTTCATTTTTTTTTTTTTTTTTTTTTTTTGTCCTCTAAAAATCCACACCTCTCCACCTTTTCGCCATTCGAACGTCATTTCGTGAAACTATCATAAATGGGGAAACGTTGCAAAGTGCGGCAGGAGAGGTGGGCAGGGTTCGCGACGAGGTGAAAAGGAAAAAATATATATATAATAAAAAAGGTAAAAAAATGTAAATAAATGGAACAACGTGGGAGGGGGGATTTCCTTGAGCATCCCTCCAAAGTTACACACATATTGATAAAAAAATGATTTAAAAGGAATATGAAGGGCGCACTGCGGGGAGGACACATAAATATATATAAATATATGTATATATGTATAAACGCTGGTCAGGCAATAAGCAACGTGAGCTTCGCTCATCCTTATCATGTACTTATGTGCATCCGTTTCAGATGACAGCAGGTCCTCAGATCATGTAGGGGAGGTCCAGGTGATCGTCCACGGGGAGGCCACAAATAACTCGCACATAATTGCAGAGACTTTCCAACTGGGAAAAGAAGGAGTGTCTCGTTTTGTACACACTTGAATTGAAAGGAGATTTACAAAAAAGACTGGACAGGAAGAGAACACATTCCATTTTTTTAAACTCAGGATATTTCTCCTTAACAATGGTGTGAGTCAGTTGATAATCCCCCCAACGTTGATCGGGTTGCTTATCTTCGACTGCGGGGTTGGGACAATACCAGAGGAAGTTAGGGACGCACCCTTGAAGTAAACCCGCTGAGACAATTCCACCAATAGGATTAGATCAATTAAAATGGGAGAAGCTAGAAGAGAATCTTGGCAAACATTGTACAACGAAATGGTATTTTTTCCGTTCATAAATATTTCACTGATATACTCATCGATGGCTTTCTTATCATCTCCTACGTAGGGAACGTACTTTATAACAATCTCGCTGTTAACCTTCTGGTTTTCTATTGCGTCTACATATGCGTAATCTGCTTGCAGGTCTGAGACATCCGTGGAGGTGGACAGCAGACTGTCTCCCTTGCAGTAGTCTCCACTCTGATTCGTGAACTTATTCGACAGGGCTGCTTCCTCTTCTTCGTCTGCATACATATGCTCGTTGGCCTTCACGTAATCACAGATGAGATTACTCTTGGAAATTTTCTTGCTGTAAAATTGGAGGTCAGAGGAGAGGTTCTTTCCGTCGTTGTTTCCGAGGTGGTTGTACGAGACGATACTCTTGGGCTTCAGGCCTAAGGTGAAATAATGCAATGGTAATGCAAGGGGTAGTGAACAAGTTGGCACAGTTTACAGGTGGGGGAGTTGCCCGACAGAACGCATCTTCGCGAAGCAGTATCGCATAGCGCTACTCTCTACGCAGCACCGCCTTACCAGTGCCGAAGTAAAAGTCCAGGAGGAAGTTCTTGATCTTCGTTTGGCCCGTCTTCAAGTCATTGCCGACGATGAAAATGCCCTTCTCCTGAGCAAGGTGTACCACACCATTGACGAGAGTATTCTGGGGACTGCTATTAATAAAGGGACAGTTTTCCAAAACAGACGCCAAGGCATACACAATACTTGGGGAAACAGACGGGTGATTATTCTTACATGCTAAGAGAATATTTTCATATGTATCATTCACCCCTTCAATGTGTGCAATATTCTTCTCAGTGTTCCCAGACCATAGGACAATTACTTCGTCTAAATTGTTGGTCTTCTTAAAGGAGCAAATTTGTTTTCTCACTTCTTCCAGAACTTCTAGCTTATTCTTTCCCACAAGAATATTGTTCACTCTCTTCTGTTGATTAGCTGCAATGAAATTTCCCTTAAAGTACACACTTTTCAGTGGAACGTAATTCATGTCGTCTTTTATTTTTTCCACCAAGTCCTGTTCAAATACTTTGTTCCTCACCAGACAATCTTTTAAGTTCAGGTTGTTAAGGTCCCATCCTCCGAAGGTGATATTTTCAGGATTGTACACCTCAATTAGCTTGTGTATCGGGCAGTAGGAATGTTCCCTACTCTTCGCGTCATAACCTAGCCTTACATTAGAGGAGAGAAATACACTACCCAAATAGTTGGCCTTCTTCACGTCGTACTTATTTGTGTACGTTAGTTTTTTTGCGTTTGCGCAGATTCCCCCTAACAACGTGGTGGCGTTGTTTCCTCCTATGCCAATTAATAGGACCCCCAGTTTTTTTTCCTTCATTTTCTCTACCTTGATTTCGTAGTTCGTGCTCACCTTCTTGCAGGAGAACGTCACCTGTCCCCCCGCACCAACTGTTCCACCATTATTGCTGCTCGACTTCTTCTGCACTTGCGTCTCTACATGCTCGTACGACGAGTACACAAAGTTTTCGTCTTCCTTCCTGTCGAACTTCACCTCGATTCCGTCCTCCTTTCCGTAGGCGCTGCTTCCTTTTGGCGCCTTCGTGGCGAACTTCAAACCCCGAAAGTTTTCCATGCCGGGGTGGTGATCAATAGGTGAGCGGTAAGCGGTTGGGTGGTTCTCCCTGTTACGCGATTCGCTTGATCACGTGGCTTCCACTCGAGGGGGGGGTGAACACTTCCTGTGCAGGCTTTTCACTTTCCTCCTGAGGGGAAAACACGGCAGGGTAAAAAGGGGGCGTGATATGGGAGCACTCAAACAATATGTTGACGTGCGTCACGCGCGAACCACTTTCTGCTTCGTGGCGAGGCACACAAATCTACATTTTTCAACAAATGCAACTATGTTAAAAAAAAAAAAAAAAACGCTTTTACACCTTTTTTTGGAGTTGGCGCTCGGTCCTCTCCTGATATATCCGGCCGATTTTAACCTCGTTTGGCTTTCTCCGTTTGGCTTCTTCGCTTTGACAGTTGCCACGTTACAGTGGGATGACAACACGCGTTTGAAAATGTTGACAAGCTAATGTTGATAAAATATGTTCACAATTTTGTGACAATTGTGATCACCTTGGTGTTTACCAATATGTATGCACTTTTTTTTTTTTTTTTTTTTTTTTTTTTACCTGTTTGCGTTTTCTTCCAGTTCACACTCCTCCACTGTTGACCAGTAAACCATTTTTTTCTCAGCCCGGCATGTGCCCGTATCGCATTATGCACGTCGGTATGCACTTTGCTTCCCTTTCGCTACGCTCGTGAGGAGCCCGTTTTGAGTGCCCTCTAGTGGCCACCCTTGGTCGGTGAAAAACAGAGCCCAGTGTCGGTGCACGCGGGGTAGCGGTGTGCCCACATGGGTGCAAAAAAAATGGCTCACGCGCCAAGTGCCAAGGAGCACATAGCTAATGGTGACAACGCACATATGGTGTTCCCACCCGGAGGTACCATCTCGACTGAAAGTGTCATCTCGGCATACTTTACGTTCGCCCCTCACCAGATGCGCATACTTACAGAGTCGGACTTACATCGCGATTGCACCCTTTGCTGAGCAAATTGCCATAAAAATGAATTTTCACCGCGGAATCGCGTACAGTGGTGTGGGCCGCGGTGCATACACAATTGCAACCTGCGAAGATACTCGTTGCTAATCTTGCGCAGATGTTAGGTTCTTTCTTCTCTTCCCTTTCTCTCATGTTCTACTAGGTGTGACCGTCACATGGTGAACCCTCGTGCGACGAACCCCCATCGTACATTCCAACCGGCTCAAAATATTCACGAAGGGTTGTGCGTTACCCCTTATCAGGGGGAAGTCATAATGGTGATATTTCAATGGTTGGAAGGAATTCCTTCCCCCCCCACAAGGGATTTTCACCTAATGTGCACACAAAAATACGAAGGGGCACCGAACACATATCTGTGCATACTTACATGCGTTGGGCCTTCCGGTACACGCTTGACAGGGGGGAGGATCACAAATGATCATTCAGTGAGCTCGCCAGCAAGCATCAAAATGGAGTCCACAATGTGTAAATGCAAAACGAAGGAGGCCTCCTCCCTCGGTAGGATACTTCATTAATAGAAAGTCAAGCCACACACGTAGGCACATATGTATATATGTGTACATTTGTGCTTTCCCTGTTTGTACATGTTGGTCCCCCCTGTTGCCAACGCCCCCGGACAATTTCCTGTAGAAAGGGGGAATGGAAAACAGTTCAACTTGCTTAATGATCGAGGCGTTCCCAATTTGGGTGAACTTCCTTGTAGCTCTCCGTTCAACCACTTCACTTTCTTGTGGGTGTAAAGAACATTGCCTGTTTAAACCGCGGGGGTAGCGCGTTCCTCTATACTCCACTTAGCTCCTGTTAAGATTTGCTTCTCACCCAGAGGGTCACCCATTTGCCGTTCTTCATCCATTAGGAGGAATAAACTACTTAGATGAATGTCCTCCCCGTTTGTGTGTCCCTCTCTTTTTTGGGGGAGGGGTTTTCTTGCATGCAAAGCGGCATATTTAGGTTCGCATCCCCGGCAACGTTTCGATGTTTTTTTTTTTCCCCATCAAGCCACTCTTCAAATGGAAGAAAAGGATCTTTTTTTTTTTTTTTTTTTTTTTTTTTTACAAAATGAACTGTATAGGTTAATGCATAGGTAGCCGACGCTAAGCGACCAGCGTGGGGGAGGAACAACGAAGTTGCCCACGTTTGATGAGCAGCTTCTGTAGAAGGAAATGGAGGATGAAGGGCAACGTCGTACGTCCATCTTAAAGGGGTGCGCATCTGCTGAGTGTTGCGTGTAGCAATAGGGAGGGGGGAAGGATAAACGGGTGAACGGGTGAAAGTTAAGTAAAGCAAAATGATAAGAACAGCGCGGTTGCTACTGTTGGGGAGGGAGAGGGTGTACAGCACGTTAACGTGCAGACGCGATAAATTGGATTCGCTTAAGATGCTATCATACGAGTTTTACAAAAGAAGCCAAGGCAAAAAGGGGGTGCCTGCAAAGGTGCACAGGGAGATGGCCCCAGGCGCAGCGACGCTGAGTGAGCATCCTCATGGTGACTTACCACCTGGTGAGCTGCCACCCGGTGAATTGCCACCCGGTGAGCGGCTGTACCGCGAAGCAGTAACCGTAAGTCACTCCGTTGAGCGAATGTTCCGAGAAGACATATACAACAGCCAAAGCTACGTCCTAATCCTGAAGGGGCTAGTGAACACCCTCACCCATGTGAAGGAGGAAAAGAAGAGAGGACACTTACGGAAGCTGATAACCACCTTTGTGGGATTCTTCCAACCATATGTGCACCTCATGAATGAACAGGACGTCACCCTGTTGCTAGACGTAACGGCCAAGTGTTCCATCCGGAATGCACAATTATACCAACTGATAATACAGCGGCTCAGCAAGGGGGAAAAGAACACCTTGTTTTACTCCCTCAATTCGAAAAGCGTTTGCATCATTTTGAATAGTCTACATAAGGTCATACCCCAGGGGGATCACGCCGATCGCTACGCCGACCAGTACGTCAGTTCAGCTCGCCGCCTAACCAGTGACGTCTTCCACTTCTACGTTGTGAACAGGTACAAGAATTTCTCCCTGGGCCAAATGACAATTGTGCTGCACTCCATGCATAGGTATGGTTACGAAAAGTGCAGAGTGGCTAGCTTGATAAGTCACATTGCGCAGCGGGTTTTGGAGATATCCAAAGGGGGGGAAACTTCCAATTGGGGAAATACTATCAGCGTAGGGGGCACCAAAAGGAGGATCAAAACAGACAACTCGGTCGAATGCGAAACGAATTCACCATGTGACTACAAGGCAAACGAACGTACACCACGGAGGAGCAACATTCCCCTCACTGCTGCTTCCCCATCACGAACGGATGACCGCGCTTCTATATTCAACCTGCACAATAAGTACGAGTTAATCCTTTTGCACACACTCAGCTGCTACAATTACTGCAACAACGAGCTGCTTCGCGTCCTCCTATGCGAAGTAAAGAGGAAGCTATTCACAACGTATAACGAAAAGGAAGTCTGTATGTTCCTCTCTGCAGTTAGTAACTATCTAGCGATACCCACAACAAAAAGGTTTGAAGTGCACGTGACGGATGAGGAAAGTAATATAAATGAAGACAATCAAATGTGCGTCTCCGAGTTGGTACGAACACTCGTAACAAAGGAGAAAAGACGGTTGAGCAATTACACCAAATTTAGCATAGCCACAATTTATATTGTTCTGTCCAAATTAAATTTCTTTTACGAGAATAAACATGCAGATGTTTTTTTCCTGGATAAGTTGTTTGAAAAATATTTTCCCAAAAAAAAAAAAAAATTTTTTTTTCCCGTTGAGGAGGATAACATAACAGTCAAGACGATAATAAGTTTGTTGTTTTCTCTCATTTTAAATGGCCAAGGGGATATCACCTACTACGGTGCTTTGTTTGACAGTCTGATGTTGCAACTGTGGGATGGCACAGAAGACGCCTCAACGGAAGTACCCCAAAACGTGAACAAAGGCAGAAGAGCGCTGCAACTGCTGTCCGTGCAAAATGCCCACCTCCTCTGTGTGGTTTACACATACCTACATTTGCACAACATGCTCGCCCAACTAAAAAGGACAAACTTAAATTTCTTCCACTTTCTCATGGGCAATTTTAACTACATGAATTGTACGCACTTGAAGCAGCATGTGTCGTCCCAAATTCACGCGGAAATTAACGCAACCATTGGTTTAATCAAAAAAAAAAAAAAAAAAGAATTCGTCCTTACCAACGAGTGCTTCGTTTTTCCCTACTACGTCGATATTTGCCTGGGCAGGCCGTGGGCGTGACGGTAGAAGCGACCAGCGAAGCGTACGGTAAAGGTAGAGGAAGTGTATGCCTCCCCGGCGGAAACCAAAACAGGCGTTGGCAGAGCCAGCCATGGTCATCACTTCTTGCACGCTCAGTAGAGAGAGAATATGTGAAACAATATCGCCACACCCTATCCCCGCTCATACAACGACCCGTTGCGGTCCCCCGTCGGGCGTGCGTAACTCATTAGCAACGCGCCATTTCCAGCGCATTGCCTTTTTTAAAAGTGGCTAATTTTGCACTGAAGCAGAAATGGCCACCACGCTTTTGCCATTTTTTTTTGTGCCCCCCCTATTTGTGTGCCCCGCTTTTTTTATCCGCGAAAAAAAAAAAAGGCGCTACATTTTTTGCAATTTTGTGTAACTTTTTGGGGCCTCTCCCCACCTTGGTAAATTCTCTTTCCTTTTTAATACTTCCCCCCATTTTGGTAAGTTCTCCCCCTTTTTTGCAATTTTTAAAAAGTCCCCTTTCCCGCCCACCGGCGTAGAGACCAACCGACCGAAACCTTCTCGACAAGCTTTTTTTTTTTTCCCGTCCGCCGCAGCTTTCACATGTACCTTGCTGTGGTTTATGCCTAATTAGGCGCAGCAGATTGAGCAACTCAGTCGGTGAAAAGAAAGTCTCAGTTGTGCACTGTGAGGAAGCATCTCGCCAGGGAGAGAGTCGTCCTAGCCAGAAAAAAAAAAGGCGCGTGTAGTACCTTCCAGCTAGTTTCCTTTTCCCACCCGCAAACACACACCATGTCGCAAGATAAAGTGACCAAAATAGTGAAGGAGATAAACACCTTGAAGACAAGTACGTCCGGAGTGCGACGCAGTTTGCAGTCACGAGGAAGGGCATGAACCGGGGGTTCTTTTACCGCTCTTTTACCAATCTTTTACCATTATTTTTCTTTTTATCCCCCCCTTTTTAAGGCTGCGAGAAGCTGAACGCCCAGCTGGAGGAACTGATCACGCAGAAGGTGGAAAATGAAATTCTCCTGGAGGTAGGACAAGGCCGTCCGTCTACCCATGTGCCCACATAGTTGCGCAGGTATGGGCGTTGTAGCCCTAGAATAAGAACACATGCGGACCTTCCTTTTCCGTGCATCCATCTCACAGGAGGTTAAAAACTTGGAGGACGATGCCGTGTTGCACAAGCTGGTCGGTTTGATTTTAGTTCGCGAGGAAAAGAATAAATGCTACGATACCATCACGAGGAGAATTCACTACATCACAGGGGAAATGTAAGCACGGTTGGCGGCATATCCGCAGGGTGAATTGTGCCCACCCGTATATGTGTGCAGGGCGTGTTGCAAATGAGTAGCCAAGCAAATGCTGCCTACCTCCCTCCCCTTTGCAGCGAAAGCAGGAAGAAGGTCATCAGCAACTCGGAGGAGAAACTGAAGAAGCTCTTTAGTGACGTAAGAATGGATGGACCCTGTGCGCAGATGGTCTTCACGGCGATGTGCTTCATGCTATGTGGTCCATGTTCCGTGCCTCCCCTTTCCGTTACACATTAGAGAGGCATACACACCATTGTGCGTATTTATAGACGTTTTTTTTTTCTTCCCCACTGACATATCATTTCGCAGCTGGAAGTGCACACCAACCAAAGGAAAGTAGCCATCCCGCAGTCATAAGATGGAGGAAAAAAAAAAAAAAAAAAAATTACGCAGACATGCTAATGGTGAAAACAAATAGGATGGGAGTTGCATCTCCTGCAACGGGTGTCCGGTCCTCTGTCCCTATGTGGAATAAACTTCCCCCCTTTTCAGTTTCTTCATTTTTTCGTAATCGATATTTTGCATCTTGAAGGCGAAGCTGCAGGGATGTGAAGCGGCGCATGTGTGTACACACACACAAAACTGCACGAACAACTGCATGCACAATCGTATGTATAGTCATATGTACAGTCGCATGCACACGTCTGTAGGATGGTGCGTCCTGCGTGGCCCACCTCATCATGTTGGCCTTGCGCGTGAAGTAGTGCATCTTCTTCCAGTAGCCCCTTTTCTGGAAGGCCCGTTTTCTGTGCCGCTTATCATTTCGAACTTTATTAAACAGCAGCGTGCTGTTCTTCTCCGTCATGCGCGGATCCTCCACTAATATGCTCACGTCGTTAAAAAATACATTCGCATGGAGGGATCCATAATCGGAGTTAAGTGTAGTGGCCCGAAGTGCCGTTTGTTCCTCCCCAGGGGAGTAGTAGTCCTCTTCTCGTAAAAACAATTTAAAGTTACGCAAAGGTTTTGCGTTTCGGAGAGTGTTCCTCAGCACGGAAAGCATTTTGACCGCTTGCGGTAGGGAGGTGAAACGCAGAAGAGGAACGAAGAAGCGGAAAGAAGAGAAGAAAATGGCAGATGAGAAAAGATGGGTGTACACAGCTGCGCTTCTCCTCCCACAAGGCAGTCGAGCAGGCGGCCAAGCCACACGGACGGTCATATGGTATATTCACAAAATTGCCGCAGGAAAAATAAAATAAAAATAAACACAAAAGGGTAAATGGATAGGCGGGCAAGTGGGCGGCGCGCCACACTACCGCTACCTATTGTGCACGCGCTGTTTGGGGCGACAAAAATTAGCAGCTTGAAGCGGAGAAGCATGTATGCGGCTGCACTCCTTTTTTTGTAATTCTGCCACGTCGGTCCGCGGTTAATTGCGAAACTGCTGACCGATAAACTGGTAACCCGATAAACGTGCTAACCTTGTCACACCAAGAAGAAGGAGTCCATGCTGGAGATGCCGCACATGGCACCGCCCTCGTTCTCCGTGGCGCTCTTCGTCCGTATCAGGTACCCCTTCTGTTCATTCAGCAGGTTCACATTTTTGCAAAACACAAAATTGTGGAAAAGGCCAATTTCGGTGATGGATTGCTCAGGAGAGAATTCAAGGACGTCGGATTTGTTCGCACATTGGACGCAGGAGATATTTCCTCCCACTTTTTCCTTCTCTGTGTGGGACGCATCACTAGCGCCCTCCCCAATTGGGCGCAACCTCGTCCTGCAATGCACTGCAGTAAATGGAGTCGGAAACAACTTCTGCATGAGGACATAAAAGGAAAGCTTATCCCGTTGCTCCGGTTTATAGTAAAGCATAAGCTTTTCCCTAATATCTCTACCGTGTAAGTTGTTTTTTCCTCCTTCCCTCTGCGGCTTGAGCAAATAATTGTGTTCCTCCCGAATGGCCTGCGAAACGATGTGCTCATTTTCGCTCAGTGAAGGATCAACCTGCAGGGCGAATGTTTTCTGTAGGAGCTTCATATCATGTTGTATTTGCTTTTCTGATTTTCTCATCTTGTTTAAGTCTAGAGACAGGTAGCGTTTTAGGATGGACTCATCAAGGAGGATCATTTGTATTCGTTTGAATCCCACTAGCTGGTAAGGCAGGCATGGTATCTTTACAGCGTCACTGAATTCGAGTAACTCCCTCACATGCCAAATGGTCTCATTAAAGTGATCTGGTGAGTACAGTGAGCGGAAATACACCACGCTGACTTCAAACACGTGCTGCTTATAATTGGGGCACTTTCCCCCAGATGGGTCATACTCTTCCGTATTCAAATCGAGAAGGAGTTTCCCTGGAGCAAACTTCTCCTTATGGAGGTCCCCTTGACATTCCTTCACCCTTTTTAATGTCTCTTCTAACGTCTCGTGTGGGTAATTTAAAAAAATTTTTTTTTTTTCATAAAAAAGTTCTAGCTCTTTTAAGGTTAAGAACTTGAGCGTTATGTCCATTTTATTTAACTCATACTTGGTCCTATATTTATCGAAAAGGTTAAGATCCCCATTGTGTAGAATGGAAAGGATTATCGTTTTGTTCTGTCCTTGCAACGGTTGTGTTTCGGTGAGGTAAGCCTCGTGGCACTTCTTCAAGCATGTGAGTGTTCCCTCGAGGAAGTCATTTTTAAATTTCCTCTCCAGGATGGAGCCCACGTCGGTTAGGGAATATCCTCCTCCTCCGGCCCGATGCCCTTGCGCTTGACCCTCCCCCTTGAAGGGAAAGTACTCCCGGTAAATCTGCTTCAGCATATTCTTGTGCGCCTCGAACAGGACGGTCGACAAGTTCCCTAATGCCACCGAAATGGTGTTGTACTCGACTTGCTTCACGTGGCAGTTTCCTTCGTTTTTTCCATTCTGTCCGTTTCGTTCGTCTTGTCTGCTGTCCAACATATAGTCGGATCTGCCAATAACGCACCGTATGTCGTTTTTTATATCTCGCCCTGGGTCCTCCATACTCAAATAGACCCTCTCGCAAATACCAATCAACCTGCCACAGAACTCATCGTAGTGTTTTATCCCTTCAAACAGGCTTAATAAAAATGGCATATCACAAACGATGTTATCGAACAATTCAGCGTGAAGCAGTGTGCACTGCTGACAAAGCTGTAGGATATTTCGACTTAGCTTCTGTGGGATCATGGAAAATGCGAAGAACTTAGGATCCTGGAGGTACATGGTGTTGCCTTCCCCTTGGGACGCTTTCGTGAAGGTGTAGAATGCACCATTATTTAGATAGTCCATCAGGTCTTGTATTAACAGTTGTATCCGTGCGTAACTTAGGTACTGGTTATTGTCTTTCTTCTCTGTGAAGAAATTTAGGATTTCCCTCCGCACCACTTCGTAGAAGTGGTTCACTCTGCTCTCTAGGTCGCTCTCCATGGGGGCCACGCTTTCCCGCTGGGCAGTGTGCGCTTAGCCACTTCACTAACCTGTAGAATGGCGTCAACGGGACGGGGACTACGGGAAGTGCTTCGCAGGAAGTTCTCTCGCGTGAAAGTCGTCGGACTAAGTCGCTCCTTCGTTCGGATGAGCTGGCAACTACTCGAAAAGGTGCGCATATATTCACACCTGTTCGCATCCGCTTGGGTCATATAGGTAGGTTCGCTTTCTTCCCGCTCCGATGTGCAGCGAACTGTTGGGGCGGCTATTTTTTTTTTTTTTTTTTAAAGTGTAAATAAATCCCAAGAGAACGAAGAAAGGAAGAATAGAATAATGATACGTTCTTCTTTCTTTTTTTAGAAAAGGGATAGAGGAAGGAGAGTAGAATGGTAGGAGGTTTATCTTTTTTTTCTAAAGTGCAATAAATCCTAAAGGAAGCAGGAAAGGAAGAAAATATGATGATGGTGAGTTCTTTTTTTCATTCTTACGGTATGTTTTTTTTAGGGTGCAAATAAATCCTAAGGAGGAAGGAAGAAAAGAAGGAGTGTTGAATGCTCGTAAGTTCATTTCTTTTTCTTAAAGTGTACGTAAATCCCAGTAGAAAGTAAAAAAATAGAGCCGGTAGTAGGTACATTTTTTTTTTTAAAAAGGAAAGAAAATAAAAGAATGGTAGGTTCTCCTTTCTTTTTTTTTTTTAAAAATGCAAAAAGTGTAAATTCCATGGAAGGAAGGAAGAAAGGAAAGTAGAATGGTGTAATAGATTCCTTCCTTTTTTTATGTTAAAAAATACAAACAGATTCCAAAAGGTAAAATAAAAAAGAAGCCTCCTCCTACAAATTGCGTATTGTAGATTGCTCTTTAAGCGATATTTCTTGGTCCTTCCTAATAGCAGTACACACCTTTAGGTAATACACAGCGTGAACTTTTTTCAGCTGCACTGCGTATATGCTTACGCGCGTCTTGCCCCCATTTCAACGTTCCTCTGTTATACACTGTACAATATTTCTCCTGACGCATCTTCAGGGTTTAGGGTTTAAGGTTTATGGTTTACTGTGTAGGGTTTCAGGGTTCAGGTTTTCAGGGTTTAGGTTGTAAGGTTTCAGGGTTCAGGTTTTCAGGGTTTAGGTTGTAAGGTTTCAGGGTTCAGGTTTTCTGGGTTTAGGGTTCAGGGTTTAGGATTCAGGGTTCAAGGTTTAGGATTTTAAGGTTCGGGATTGATGTGGGAAAAGTTTGCTACTAAGGACGATCTCCCCAAGGAAGAAATTTAGAAGATAATGTTCCTAAGGAATGCTTTCTTAAGGATGATGTTGCTAAGGAACACATTCCTAGAGAACAGGTCCCAAGTTCAGATTCCGTGTTTAGGGAGGAAGATTTTGTTCCTAAGGAAGATATTCCTAAGGAAGATATTCCTAAGGAGCAGGTTCAACGTTCAGATTTCGGGTTTAGCGAGGAAGACATTGTTCCTACAGAAGATGTTCCTAAGGAATGTGCTAGCATGGAACATGTTCCAAGTTCAAATTTAGGGTTTAGGCAGGATGACTTTTTTCCTGAGGAAGGTTTTCCTACGGAAGAGTTTCTACGCTCATGGTTTAGCGCTCAGGGTTTAGGCTCCACGTTTTAGCCTCCAGGGTTTATGATTCAGTGCATAGGGTTTAGGGTTTATAATTCAGGGTTTGGAATATATAATTCAGGGTTTAGGATTTATAATTCAGAGTTTAGTTTGAGAATTTAGGATTGAGGTTTTAGGATGGAGGGTTCAGAGTTTAGGCTTTAGGGTCTAGATTTCATGGTTTAGAGCCCAAGGTTTATGATTAAAGGTTTAGAGTTTAAATCCCTGAACGAAGTATTTCATATGATTAGATTTCTAGAAACATGTTTTTCCCTACTATCCTCCTTAGAAATCTAAAGATGGAACCTGGATGTTAAAGCCTGAGCCCTAAATCATAAACCCTAAAGTCTAAGCCATGAATAATAAAGACGGAAACTTAAACCTTAAAACCTCATCCCTAAACCTTCAGCCCTAATTCCTACATACTGAATCCTCAACCCAAAAACCTGAACTCTAGAGCCTCAACTGTAAAACCTGAACCCTAAAACATAAACACTAAAATCTAAAGCCTATATCCTAAACCCTGAACCCTAAACCCTAAACCCTGAACCCTAAACCCTAAACCTGAACCCCTAGACCCTGAAACCCTAAACCCTAAACCCTAAACCCTAAACCCTAAACCCAAAACCCTGAACCCTAAACCTAAAGCCTAAACCCTGAACCTTAAACATAAAACCATAAACTCTAAACTCTGAATCCTAAAACCTAAACCGTCAAACCTCAGCCATAAACGTTGAACTCTAAACCCTGAAACCCTAAACCCTGAAACCCTAAACCCTGAAACCCTAAACCCTGAAACCCTAAACCCTGAAACTCTAAACCCTGAAACCCTAAACCCTGAAACCCTAAATCCTGAAACCCTAAATCCTGAAACCCAAAACCCTAAAACCCTAAAACCTAAAACCCTAAATCCTGAAACCCTAAATCCTGAAACCCTAAACCCTAAAACCTAAAACCCCAGAGCCTGAAACCCTAAACCCTGAATTCCTATACCCTGAAACCCTAAATCATGAAACTCTAAATCCTCAAAACTAAAACCATAAACACTAAACCCTGAATCCTAGACCCTAAAACCTGAATCCTAGACCCTAAACCCTGAATCCTAGACCCTAAACCCTGAATCCTAGACCCTAAACCCTGAATCTTAGACCCTAAACCCTAAAGGCTAAATCCTAAACCCTGATTCGTAAGCTTAAACCTGAATCCTAAATCCTAAACCCTGAAGTCTAAGCCCTGAACCCTGAACCCTAAATCCTAAACTCTAAAACCTAAACCCTCAATCCTTGAACCCTAAAGACTTAACCCTGAATCCTGAAGCCTGAAATCCTAATGCCTCAAATCGTAAAACTTGAATCCTAGACCGTGAGCCGTAGACGGTGAACCTTAAACCCCGAACCCTAAAACCCAGAAACCTGTCTTACAATGAAGAGCAGTATAACTGAATATGAAGGTGTACACGTGGAGCCATGTATATATATGAGGGTAGTACACGTAGAGCCATGTATATATATGAGGGTAGTACACGTGGGAATAAAAGGATAAAGGAAGCTCCTCATGTTCTTAAATTTTAAGAAAGGAAAGGGGAAGTGAAATATACATGAAGGTGCAATATATATTATGGAATAAGGAAAGATGATAACTCACTTTGGGGGAAGGTGTATCTAATATTTTAAATGAAATATTTATGATATATTTTACAAAAGGGAAAGGAAGGAGAAATAAGTGGGGAGGGGAATATTAATAATACCAAATTGAAAATTTTTTTCCCTTAAGGCAAAAATTGTGCGAATAGGATAAAAAACGAATTCAGTGTGTGTATACCTAATCATGAAAGGGAGGGGAGGAGAAACATTTTCATGTAGTTTTTTTAAAATATATGAACATAGAATGAAGAACACAAATTTTATAGATAAGTTCAATATATACAAATGTACAAATATAAACCATGGAACCGGTAAAAGGGAAAAGGGTGAAAGTCTGTTTTTCTGTTTAAAAAGCATGATTCCATATATATGTAATCTTATATCCATAATGTAATGGACACTTAAAGAATACATACCTATATTTTACTAATTACATATTTATAGATGGAAGAGGATGATCCTTTAGATCAATTACCTTCAGAAAATATGTACGATAGGCTGAACATGGGAATGCCGTGTCGCATAGTGGGCGATGGGCAAAAATGCTGCACACACGGAACGCATAGTTTATGGCAGGTATTAAAAATGTACAAGGATAATCAGCAATATACGGATAAAGTTAGATGGAACTACTGTTATGCATGCACAATGAAGGAGCAATTAGTGTCCGATGGTGATAATTGGTGTTATTGGTTCTATTATTGGTTAGGCAATATAGTAAAAGAGAAATTAGGAAGTAATTTAACTCACAGACCTGATGTGGTCCTAGGAGCAATTTATCAGGAGCTGGACAAATTCCCATGTAACAGTAAGTGCACTAATTTATACAGTGATAATATTAGTTGGGACAATTTTGAACGGGGAAAAAAATTATTTGATTGGAATTATAACAAAAATGCCATACAGGAGTACCCGAACTGTAGCGATATTCTCTCTAATGAAAAGTATAAGAAACACCTACAAGATGCTGAAATGGCGTATTCGGAGTTCACAAGTATTTGTGGGGACGAGGTTGCTAGTGAATTATACTGTCAGGAATTTAGAAAAAAACACTGGAAAACTGATAAATGGGAACCACAGAACCTACCAGAATTAACGTGCAGTAATGGAGAACAGGGGCCACGGGAAGACGAGGAGGATGAGGACGAGGAAGATGAAGACGAACTTTCGGAAAGTGAGGATGGACACGGGGAACAGGGATCTGGACTTCCATTAATGTCGACAGAACCAGGGGCACAAACTGTTAGTTCCTATGTGGAATGAATGACATAACAGTATATATATATATACAATAAAGATATATATATATAAAACCTCACATATAATATTATGGGAACCATATGGAAGTATACATGGGGAAACATATATATTTCCTTAATTGCATTTGTAGGTAGACTACCTAGCAAGTTTACCTTCAAGAAGCATGTACGATGATCTCAACATCAGGCACGAAGTGTACAGTGGTAGGTATTATAAGATCGAACAAATAGAAAACCACCTGAAGAGCACACTAACAACGTTTCTCAATACTACTACCTGTTCAAAGAAGATTGCCGCAGCATGGTATTATATAACTGAAATGATGCCGCAGGGAGATCCAAACTATAAAGACCGTTGTGAATATTTTTATTACTGGCTGCGATCTACAGTGTCAGATGCTTTGCGGGACACTAATTCATTCCAGGGAGTTATGAATGGAATCTATAGCAAATTGAACAACTCCCCTGGTAAGAATAAGTGTGAACGAATAACCACTACTGTTGGTAGCGTAGACCTCACACAAAGGGGCAGAATATTCGACCTTTACCATGACTATGAGGATTTACAAACGCTGTTACAGAGCAGCGGGTCGAATTGCAGTAGTAGGTATGGCAGTTATCTGAATACCCTTTCTCCAGCATATGCGGCTGTGGAGGAGGACTGCAGAAAGAGCTCTGATGAATACTGTAGCGGATTCTGGAATACAAATAAGGCACTTATTGAACAGAAACTACAACAATTAACATGCAATCCTGTCTCCACCCCAAAGAAACCTTCTGCTGGGGAAGACTTCGACCTTGGCGATGCCGCCATAGATGGTGGGGATGACTGCGTCAGTTGTGGAGAAGGAAAGGGAGGGAGTGACGGTGGTGGTAGTCACAGAAAAGAAGGGGAAGAAGAAGGTAGCAGCAACGTCACTTCCATTGTAGTTCCTTCTACATTAGCTGCAGTAGGACTACCAACAATTGCCTTCCTCTTTTACAAGGTAAGTAAAACTACACCACACTTGTCACCTACCATCCCACCTAACAACCCACCTACCACCTAACAACCCACCTACCACCTAACAACCATAACACCCTGTTCTTTTTTTTTTTTTAGTATAAACCATTCTTCCTTAATAAACGTAACCACTCTGGAAGTAATAGAAGAAGAAGATCAATTAACCACGATTTCAACACCTTATCAGACGACGACGACTCAACAATGGAATATGATTCAACTAATTCATCAGAATATTCAATTCCATATACCTCATCATCATCCAGATGAAGAAGGAAGGTTGTTAGGGGTGGAAGGAAGGAATATTGCTTCCCTTTCTTTCTTCTTTTTTTTTTCTTAAAGAAATGCAGCGTATAAGAAGGAAGGTTGTTTTATCTCTCTTCTTTTTTTTTGAGTACCTTATCGATATAATCTTATTTTGGGTCCCCTTTTACTATTTGCTGAAGCTCCTGTTCCTCCTCTACCTGTACATGCCCCAAGTGAGGGGTGCGGAAACTGTCTACAATTGCATCATACGTCCCATCCTGCTGAAGCATGAGAAGACGATAGATGACACCGTGCAGAAGATTAGCCAGACGGCTACCAGCCACCTGACCCAGATCACGGGAAACCTAACCGAGAAGCTCGTCCATGACGGGATTCGCCGGCGAAACATCTGAACGGGGCAGGACACCAGCGCTGCGGAGCAGCCACATCATTGGAACAACCATCATTGGAACAGTTATAAATGGGGACCCCTCCGCTTGGTCACCATCGATGCGTGAATAAACTAGCACCTACATGAACATCGCAAACGCAGCATTTGTTGGCCACTTTGCGACGGTAATTTTTTCATCACCGAAATGCATATATTTTCGATTGAGCCCACCGGTGGATCGGTGGCAAGATGAAGAACGGTGCGATGTTATGCGATATCCCTCTTCAGGGGTATGTTAACACAGACAGGTGGTTTCCTCCTCCACCTCGGGGTTGAAACACCCCAACACTTAACCCCTCAACGCATGTCTCACCTTACGTGCGTCACACATTTTGAAGATTTTAAAATGGGGGGAATGTCTTTCCACATGAGGAGAGACCTGCACACAAACATGTTTTTTTTTTGACACGCATTTTTTGTTGGCCGTGTGCCCCGAGCGCAGGCTAAGTTATTTCCACTCTCTTTCCATCATATAGTGTTTATCTCCTTCTTCGTCTTCTTTTTCGTCGTTTTTCTTTTTCTTTTTCTTTTTCTTTTTTTTCGTTAAGAATATTTCCACAGTTAGGTGTTAGCCTTTTTAAATTTGATCTGTCGTGCAGGTATACATATGCGCATGCGAAAAGGGGAGGGTACAGCTTGGTAGAGGCGAGGAAAGTTGCATGGGTGTTCGTTCCTGCATTTTCCGTTACGTATAAAAGGGCACAGTTACTTCCATGGGGGAGGATCTACTATCTGGGGGAGATCACTGAAGAGGGGGTGCCCATACCCATCGGAAACTCAATGAGAAGGAGCTGGGTGGTGGTGGTGAATTCTATTCATTATATGTCTGCATGATTGCGGGGGAAACATGAACTGTACTGTGAGTGTCTACCCCCCCGCCCCACACGTGAATTATGTTCTCGCTCTTCCCTTATGGGAATCTCATATTTTGCCATCTAAGAAAAGATTAGTATACGAGTTATTGGAGGATATTTTTCTTTAAAAGTAGGTGCACACCCAATGTACATATTTGCATGGAAAAAAAAGTGTAAGGGAAATTTTTCTAAGGGGACTAATTCTTCCCATAGGGTTCATATAAGGGGCTTTATGCTGAAGGGACAGTGCACTAAGTGTTCATCAGAAGGGGCGGACTAATAAACCTCCTCCGGCAGGAATGTGCTGTAATAGATTTTCCTCTTAGGGGAAGATGATGGCTGGGGGAGGTGGGCGCACATAAATCCATGGGGAAATAATGTTAGAGAAGCGGGGGGAAAGCTGCTTCTCCCCCTTAATGTACACAACGTTCACAACGTTGTTGTGTATGTATGAATAAACTACTTGTAATATACCTATCGGAGAAATTGGAAGAGGAGGTGTGAAATGAATTCTGTAATGTGCACATAATTTAAGAAAAGGAAAGTCGAGAAGAAAAACACAAATAGTATAATATATATTTTTTCTGTTTAAACTGTTTATAGTTTAATTATCGAAGGAAAGGGGAAAGAAGAGTAGAGGATGGGGGAGCAGAAGAGGGTGCAAAATTATTATAACAAATCAATCATGCAGGGAAGGGGCTGCTTCACAGCAGCCACCTACTACGAGGAATGTGTGTACACAAAATTTTCACTTTTAAATAATAATTGAGCATATATATCTTTGTATTGTACTCATTTTCTCTATTTGTATTGTGAATATACGCATTTTTATCCACTGAGCATAGAAGAATGTGCACATTCCGAAAAGGAAGAAAAGGTATAGGAAAGAGTGTGATCCTTCTTTTTTTGGATTGAATTATGCAATATGCATATTAACAATTTTTCAATTAACTCCCCTTTAAACATAACAATAAAATATAAAAGTATGTAGTACATGTATGATAAATGTTTCGTCAAATAGAAAAAAAGGTGTGCTTATATACATAATAAGAGAGAAGTATACATAATAATGGAATGCTCCAAATGAACAAGCATGCACAATGCACAAGGAATGTGCACAAATATAATACATAGATACAAATTGAACATGAGGAGTTTGACTCCTTCGATCCATTATTTTTTTTATTCTTTGCTTTTTCGTTCATTCGTGCGCCCGTTCATATTCTTTCCTTAAATTATATATGTGCACATATAATCATAATGATTTTGATGTGTATGTGTGTATATATAGTGTATATTATATCGTATTCCTTTGAAGAATGTTAAAGGATTAAGCATTATTGAAGAAAGGACAAGTGCAAATTTTTTGATATATATATATACCTCCCACTGAGGGACTCCCCAACTTGGAATATATAAGTGATAAATCTCACACACACACATATATATATATATATATTCCCTTCATGAATAATTGAATAAGTGGAAGGAAGGCAACTTTCAGTAGAAATTTTGTTCTATGTACAAAGGAATGTGTATATAAACAATGAGTGCAGGGGTAAGGAACAACACTGAAGGGACATGTTGCTTCCCTTCCTTCCATCTACGACCCCTAACACAACGTTCCTTCTTACAACATGGACACTTATATATATGATGTATATATAGTAATTTCTGCATAATGCAGTAAATTATAAATTAGGAATGTATAAGAACACACATTTCTACACATACATATTCCACTTCCCTACTCGCACTTGTAGGTTTCAGCTCCATTTAAAAAACCATCACAAAAAATATACGATACGTTAGACAACGGAGGAGTAGGAAGAAGTTGTACATTCCGAATGGGGGTAGGGAGTCGTAGTGATCTAGAACAGAAGGTGCAACAATCATTACAGATGTACGAAATTACAGATGGAAACTTTGCCACTACAATTGCACAAAACTATTGTTCCGTATGTAACGATGGGAAGGGGGGATTGGATATGCTGTCCGATAATGACCGCTACAGTTTTTTCTATTATTGGTTAGGTGATAAAATAAGGGAGAAATTCCGTAAGGAAGGCTCTTTCTTAACGGTTGTAAGAACAATTTACAATGATCTGAAGACATACGGAGGTACGTGTAACTGCACCAATTTGTACGAAGGTATTACCAAAGAGAGGTTCCCAAAGGCTAAAATACTATTTGATTATTATTATGACTATAATAAAATACAGAATAATGGGGAGTATAGTAATTATCTATGCAGTGCAGATTACCAGCAGTCCTTATGTACAGCCAAGTCAGTACATACAGAGTTAAGTGGAAAGTGCGGAAGCGAGAGCGGAGAACCATATTGTGATAAATTTAAAGTGGAGAAAAGTAATAAGGACGGAGAATTCGCGGAACCACAGGCACTGGCATGCCCCGTAAGGCAAGCATCCCTCCCACGTAGGGAGGCATCTAACGATCTGGCAGTAGGTAAGACAAATAAAATAAAGGAACGGAAGGTATGTTAGGGGTGGTAGGTGGAAGGTTGTTAGGGTGGTTGGTGGGTTGTTAGGTGGTAGTTGGTAGTTGGAAGGAAAGGTTGTTGGGGTGATGGAAGGTGGAAGGTTGTTTAGGAGTGGAAGGAAGGTTGTTTAGGGGTGGAAGGAAAGGCTGTTAGGTCGTTGGGTGGAAGGAAGGTTGCTAGGGGTGGTTGGTCGAAGGAAAGGTTGTTAGGGGTGGTAGGTGGAAGGAAGGTTGTGTTTGGGGTGGAAGGTTGTGTTTGGGGTGGAAGGTTGTGTTAGGTGGGTTGTTAGGGGTGAAAGGAAGGAAAGAAAGAAAAAAAGGGAAGATTACACTAAGACCATGTTGCCCTTTTTTTTTTTAGTGACCCAGGGACAAAAAACAGAAGGTGCACAAAACCAAGGAAAAAAAACCGAAGGAACTCCTAATCAAGGAAAGAAAGTAGAAGGTGCACAAAATCAAGGAAAGAAAGCAGAAGGTGCTCAGAATCAGGGACAGAGGGAAACAACAGAACTCCCACAATCTTCGCAGTTGCAGCAGCAACAGCAGCAACAACAACAACAACAACAACAGCAACCTCAACCTCCACAATTACCAATACCAAGGGGGGAAACTGACATCCCCATCATTCCTTCCGCTGTTGGTGGTGCAGCAGCAATAGGATTACCAGCAGTTGCCCTCTTTCTATATAAAGTAATGATCATTACCACCCCTAATACACATTTAAAATATGCATAATAGCATTTTATGAATATCTCTTTTCCTTCTATTTAACATGGGGGAAAAATATACAATAAATAGTGTTTTACATATACACTGTACACCTATCTACTCCTCCTTCCTTTCTTTCTTCTTAGTATACGTCCCTATTTTCTGACTTACGTAACACCTTCTTTGGAGGAGGAGGAGGAGGAAGGAGCAACAATAAAAGTAGAAGAAAAAAAAGGAGTCCATTAGTACGCAGGTTAAATAAGGAGAATGAATATGATTCCTCAGCATACAACTCAACAATAGATTCAGAACCTGACTTAACGGAGGAAGATGATGATTCTAACACAGAATATTCTGTTCCATATATTAGATAAGTTGCTCTTTTTCTTAACAAAAAAAAAAAAAAAAAAATGAAGAAAAGGAAAGGAAAGGGAACAAAAAATAATGGAGGGAATGAACACAATAAGCTGGAAATGGAACATGCTTCTGATAAAGTTCCATCCACGTAAGGTAGTAGAAGCAACACCTAAGCAACAAACTATATGAGCAGTCTCATAGGAGAAATCGTTTAGCTGCCAAAGTTGTGGATGCTAATCCTTGCGTTGGTCGTCGATCAAGTCGAAATGGAAGAGAAAAGAAAATGTGTTTGTACGTGTGTGCGTGGTAAAGGAAATTGTATATATTTAGATCATCATTTTTTACAAAAACACACTTTGACATAATTGTTATGCGGGCATATAAATAGAACTGTAATGCGACAATGATATTGGGTTTTTTTCATTATGAAACGATGTATACACTGTGGTACAGCATTTGTATTACTTCCTATTTTTTTCTTCCTTCTGCTTCCCAAACGTTAATGATTTTGTACATTCCAGTATGCTTCTCTTTCTTTTTTTTCTATTCTTCCACTTTTTTTCTTCCATTCTACTCTCTTTTTTTCTTCCATTCTTACTTTTTAAAAGAAAAAAATTCTCTAAAGAAAAAAAAAAGTTTTCTAATCTCTTTTTCTTTCTTTTTATATATTCTCTTCTTTAAAAAGAAGAAGAAGAAAAAAAAAAAAGGAAATAGGCTAAAGAAGAGAAAAAAAAGGTTTAAAAAAGAAGAAGTTCTTTTTAGAAAAAAAGAAGGAAAAAAAGAAAAGAAAGAAAAGAAATAGGCTAAAGAAGGAAAAAAAGAAAAACAAAAAAGGAAAGAACGAAGGAACGTAATTCCTTCCCTCCTTCCTTTCTTCCTTCCTTAGGAAGAATGTAGTGCATAAAGGAAAATGCAAAAAAAAAAGGGCAGTACATGGGTAGAATGTATACGTAAAGGAAGGAGGCAATGTTTGTTTTCTCTCTCTCTTTCTTTTCTTCTTAGGAAAGTGCAATGCATAAAGGAAGGAGTAGGGAAAAATTTTAAAAAAAAGGAAAAGAAGGATATAAAAAAAAAAAAAAAGAAAAAAAAATATCTTTTTCGCAAAAAAAAAAAGAACAGAAAAAGAAAAAGAAAAAGAAAAGGAAGAAAAAAAAAAAAAAAAAAAAAAAAGGGAAGAAGAGGAATAAAATTTTAAAGGAGAAAAGAGAAAAAAGGAAAGAAAAAGAAGGAAAAAAAGAAAGGAGAGGGAAGGTGAGTAATTCCCTTTTTTTATTTTTTCTGAAGAATGCAATGTACATAGGAAGGGTGGACGGAAGATTATTCTTTTTATAAGGAAGAAGGGAAAATAGAAAAATAAAATAAAATAAAGGAGCGTAATTTTCTTCTTCTCCTTTCTTCGTCCTTTTCTTCTGGGAAGAATGCAATGTACATAGGGGAAAGAGGGGGGGTAGATTTCTTATTCTTCTGAATGTACTTAAAAGGTATCCAAATATTCTTAAGGATGAGAATATATCGAGCTACGCTTGCTTCAGAACCATGGCGAACATTTTCGCGAAAGTCATACAAACATGGTTCAGGGATAGGCAAAAATTCAATGAGGATGCTGTGAATGTAAGGGAACGGAGTGCTAAGGATGGAATAGAACCCCCCACACAGAGTTCCATGCACAAGGGAACTTTACCCGTAGGAGTACAACGTAGAGTGTATTTATGAGTGTACACTACTTCTCCTTTCTTAATTCACAGCAAAAAATATGGGATGATATGAAAGCAATGTTCCAGGAGGTGACGGATCGATTGAAGAATGATGAGGACAGGGTAAAACTTCTATGTGAATCAGTGGACCATAGGACAAATACGAATGCAGTTATTAAGAAGGAGCTGTGCAAAGCCTTACTACGAATAATTTACTTCATAAATGGATTTAAGCCTGGGAACCGAATAAATCAAGGGTGGAAAGTAAAAGAAGCATTGGATGTGGAGAAATACTTGAGGTGTGTAGTGGGCAATGTGACCATCATGAAATTATTTGGTGGACACTGTAGAATGAAAGAAGTGAGTCAGTATGTAAAGGGAATTATAGATGAAACGAGCGGTGTGCACAATATTGAAGGAGTACATGAAAATTGCCAGTCAGTACCATTGGATGAATTAATATTAGGCAAACGACTTGTTTCCACAGAAATGGAACCATGGATTGAAAATATTGCGAGTGGAATAAATTCTATAAAACAGATACGATACTATAACAAATGTGTCACGGACACTAATATAATCCACGACTCAAGCATTCCCATACGGGGAAGCACTGCGAATATTAGGAAAATATTAGGAAGGAAGGAGAAGGACGAGCAATTGAAGGAACTTCTGGATGATAAGGGCGATATATCGAAGGACGATGTGAAGAAAATAGTACAGAAAGTAAAAGAAATAAAGGAAAGGAGGAAGAACCCGTGTTCTGAAAGTCTCACGGGCGGATTTGAGCAGGGGGAAGAAGGTATTCTCTTATGTTCCTTTCCTTCACTATATGGAATAATTATGGGAGTTACATGTTTCACCTTTCCCCTTTTTTATATAATATGAAGAAAGATAAGGAATTAATTCCATGTGTGTGTCATGTGTACACACACATGTGCTATTTTACATTTCCCTGCAGTTGGTATAGAGGAGTGGTTAACGGAATTTTCTAATTTAACCGTAAATAACAGTGATTATTATGACTATGACCGTGTAGAAAACGTTTCTGCTTTGTGTGATGACGATGATACTTTCAAAACTGCGAATGTGACAGATGGTTACAAGAAATTCTGTAGGGTTCTTATAAAGAACCTATGGATAGTTTCTAAATGTCATGATCCAAAGTACACAGGCAATAAGTGCATTAAAGGTGGGAGCAGCTGCTACTATGTGGAACCATGTGACCTGTTGAAAATTTGGTTAATGTATGTACGGGGGTTGTGTATACCGGGGGAAGTGGTACAGGGTATATTTGAAGCAGTTGAGCAAGTGAAAACGTTCTTCGAAAATAATGGTACATACAAAGAGTGCGACCTAAAGTCCTTCCCATCTTTATACAGGGAGGATGCCGACATGTTGTATAATATCTCCGAGTTATTAAGAAACAGTGAACTCCTGCGGAAGCAACTGGGGTCGCGCGAGCTAGAGTGGTGCGAGGCTGTACCCACCGGTGTCAAATGGGTACAGTGGGTAGATACACGTATCTCTCAGAGCCTAGGGCGCTCCAATGCGGCTGTGACACAAACGCCAGAATTAGAAAAAATGAAACAAATTATTGAAAAGACCGAGAAAAGATTGAAAGAGGACAAGGAAGAATTAGAACAAATTTCTGAAGTCATTACACAGGTCACAGAACAGAGTTCCGGACAAGGATCTGGTCAAGGAACTAATCCCGGATCCCCACCACCAATTCAACCATCCTCAGTTGGTGAAAACTGCACTACCGCTGGAGCTGACCTATGTACCCGCGTACAATGCGTAACAAATAAATATCATCAGAACAACGGTGGAACAAGTCCAACCTGGGTAAGTCAACACAATATATATTGTCTTCATTAAAATTAAAAGGAACACAATGTTGTTCATTAGAAAAAAAGGGGAGCACAATATATATTGTCTTCATTACAGTTTGGGGACAGTTTTTTTTTGTGTGTGCGTGTATTGTAGTTTGTACCAACTGAACAGGGGAAAATAGACACATATAGGGTGGACATAATTATGGGGGTATGGACATCATAATAATAATTATAGGGGGTGGATGGGCACATATAATAATTATATATGGGGAGATGGACAACATAATAATTATAGGATGCACATAATAATTGTAGTGGGCGTAGACATAATTGTAGGGGGGAAGGACATAATTATAGGGGGGAGTGGACATAATAATTATAGTACGGTGCACATATAATAATTATATAGGGAGGTGGGTTGGACAACATAATAATTATAGGGGGGGATGGACATAATTACATAGCATACATTTGTTTCCTTTCCCTTTCCCCTCTTTCTATTAACAGAGTGAAATGCAGGGCGAAATCGATCGTAGTGCCACAGAAATGTTTAAGAAAATATCTACAAATAGCACAGAAGTGCCACCGTACTGTATTGATGCAGGGAAGCAGAGTAGAAGAGTCACGGACCCAGAGAGAAAAGCATGTACATACATTACTGAGGGGCTGAAGTACATATACAACATTGCGATAGATAAGAAAGATTTAGAGGACCAAGATGCGAACGCTAGACTGAGGGCCCGAGATAACAGGTTGTTCAAACAAACCATGTTATGCCTAGTTCTAAACGCTTATGCAGATAAGTTGAAAGATCACGTTACATCTCCCTGTGAGGTCAGTGAGCAAACAATAATTCAAGCATTTGAGAAAGGGAATGAGCTCATTGATAAGTGGTGTGAGGGAAAGAAGAATGGTGGAAAGATGGAATGTGTAGTTTGTAAAAGGGAAGACTATAAAACGTGCAAAATAGACTATAACGGGAAAGAGGAGGAAATAGAGCCTAAGTTGAATGCCATGCTCCAGAAGAACGGCCAAAAAAAAGAATTAGATCGAGGTATAAGTTCTACATTTAACTCCTTATGTAGTCGCGTTCAATGTGTAATAACACAAAAGACCAGGGAAAAAAGGGACAAGACGAGCAAAGAAGTGTGGGAGGTTTGGAAAGGATTCATATTGAACATGGCTGTCTAATTTGTATAGAATTACAATGGCGGAATATATATTTTTTCACAGAAAGGAGAAGAAAGGTCTTCGTTTAAGTACTTCTTATATTTGCATGTTCCCCCCCCCTTTTTCCTCTCTCTTTTGCATTGTATTGTCAGGATGCAGCCTGGGATGACGCTAAGGGTGACGTATTGAAAGATCTGTCTGAGGCGTTGACTAAGGGGAATGGGGAAGACGAAGATGAATGTAAAAGGATTGGAGGAAAAGACGGTACAAGGGATGGCGCAAATAAAAGGGCATGTAATTATATTGTTAATGGTTTAAAACATATATATAGTATTACGCAGGATTCGCAGGGCACTACTGACCATCAGCACAAAAAAAATAGCAGAATATTTAAACAAACTATGTCATGTTTTATATTAAATGTGTATGCAGAACTCCTTAAAGGGAAGTGTATAGACGAAAACACTATAATGCAAGCATTCAATGCTGAGGAAAGTTTTCGCACAATGGAATGTACAGGGGGTAAATGTGAACAATGTAAATGGGACAATTGTACAGAGTTTATAATTGGACAGAAGAACAGCAGCCGTCGGAATGAAATAAAAGGGGAGCTTGAAAAGAATAAAGATATAAAGCCAACTCTGTCTACTATAGATACTTTATGTAACCCACAAACTGCCAAACCAGAAGCAGTACGACCTCCTGACTCAGCTGCAAGAAATGAATCTACCTCAGAAGATGGAAGTGTGGCGAAGTCTGCACCAGCACCCGTAGAAAAAACGCCTAAGAAGGCAGTGCAGGAGGTGGATCCTGAGCAACAAGGAACAGGTAAGAGTAGAGCATCAGATACCAAGAAAATTCCCAAAAAAGTAGACTGTAACAGCCATGAAGCTGATGAGGGTGTGGATATTGAAGCATGCCTTAGTCTGGACGGCGATCAGCCAACAACACCATCCGCTGTTGATCTGGATGAGAAAAATGAAGCCGATCACAGGGGAGGTGTCGTTGGTGAACCAGGTAGTCAGATGGGTAAGGTTGATATAGTACAAGGTAATGCACAACTCCCTACCGGTCCTCCTACAGGTCCAGGTACAACTGATGATAGTCAAACTTCAAGCACTAAGGACACAGACACTCAAACTCCTTCCGGATCTGCAGGAGCTGAAGCAGGTAAGAACCTTAGGGAATAAATAGAAGGAAATAAGAGTGAACACTTTAGGAAAAGGTAAACACTTTTGGGGAAGGTGAACACTGTACTGAAAGTAGACATTTTCCAGGGGAAAGGAACAATACTTTACCACCAAGGGGGGGACAACATTACCTTTCCTGAACGAAAGAAGGAATGTACTTCCTAAGGGAAGGAAAGGAAAGGGGAGGAATAACATTCCCTAAGGAAGGAAAGGAACAATACCTTCCCTGAAGGAACGAGAGGAAGGTTCTTTCCTGAAGGGAGGAAGGAAGGGAATATTACCTTCCTGAAGGGAAGAAAGGAACTTTCTTAATGGGAAGGGAAGAAATAAATGTTTTCGGAAGGTAGTAACTTTTAATTACATTGTAACAATCTTACTTACCTTAATTTTCAGGCGCAAGTAGTACTCATGGTAGTCAAGATGGTAGTGGAGGTGGTGGTGGACCTGGTCAGGGACCTGGTCCAGCACCACAACCCCCCCCTCCTCCACCACCACAACAAGGTGGTAACAAACCACAAGGTCCACCTCCCCCAGGGAAACCATCCAATAATCCACCAGCACAAACAAGAGCAACAGGAGCAACAACAAAAGGAATATCGCCACCTACTGCTGCCTCAGTTGTTAGCAAGATTGACAACCTTTCTGATCACCTTACCCCATACCTTCCTACCACTCCTGTGTTCCTTGGTATGTCTGCTATGAGTTATCTCCTTTGGAAGGTAAGAAAAGGAAAGAAAACGAAGAAAGGAAAAGAAAAGAATAAAAGAAGGAAGGAAAAGGAAAAGAAAAAAAGAAGGAAGGAAAAAGAAAAGGAAGGAGGTCTTAGGACGGGATGGACGACCCTTCCGACCTCCTTACCCCATACCTTCCTACCATTCCCGTCTTAATTGGTACTTCTGTCATAAGTTCTTTGCTTTGGAAAGTAAGAAAAAAAAAAAATTAATAAATAAATAAAAAGAAAAAGAGAAGAAAAAAAAAGAAAAAAAGAAGAGAAAAAAAGAAAAAAAAAGAAAAATAAAGAAAAAAAAAAAAAAGAAAAAAAAAAAAGAAAAGAAAAAAAAAGAAAAGAAAAAAAAAGAAAAGAAAAAAAAAGAAAAGAAAAAAAAAGAAAAGAAAAAAAAAGAAAAGAAAAAAAAAAAAAGAAAAAAAAAGAAAAGAAAAGAAAAAAAGAAGAAAAAAGGAACACACCTTCCCCCTTTTTTACCTTAGATGAAGACTTCACTCCTGTTTTATACTGGCTGTTCTGTTCTTAAGAACAACATTCCACACCCCAAAAATTAATTTTTTTCCCTCCTTTTTCTTGCAGTATTTTTTCCTTGGTAAAAAAAGAAAACGTCACAAAAGAGTACATAAAATACCTGATTCTCCCCCCTTAGGAGAACAACTCCCTGATAATGTGGACGACCAGGCAGATGATCCACATACATATACATTAGTAAAAAAACGTAAACAACCAAGATCTGCTCCAACGGGAAGAACGAAGAGATCAAGAAAACGGGGCGTTCATCGCCGTGGTGGTGTGCATCGCCGCATGATTATTGATATTCATTTAGAAGTCTTAGACGAATGTCAAAAAGGGGATCTGAATTCGACGAAGGAGGATTATTTTACCATTCTTGTTCAAGAGTTTATGGGATCGGAATTCATAAAAGAAGAATATGTTCCGGAGGAACAAGTTTCTATGGTTGATGTTCCTAAGGAACAGGTTCCAAATTCAGATTCCGAGTTTAGGGAAGGAAGACCTCGTTCCTAAGGAACAAGTTCCTATGGATGATATTCCTAGGGAAGAAGTTCCAAGTTCAGATTCCGGGTTTAGGGAGGAAGACTTTCTTCCTAAGGAAAGTGTTCTTACGGAAGGAGTTCCTAGGGAACAGGTTCAATGTTCAGATTCCTGATTTTAGGGTGTAGTAAATATATTTTCGTTTTTTTTTTTTTTTTGTTGTTTTGTTTTGTATTGCATGGAAGTGTTTACATGTTCAATGTGTAATTAACATAAGTGGATGTGAAAAAAAAAATTTTTCTTACCCACTTTATTTTGTTTTGTTTGGATAATTTTTCTTTTTTTATTGAAGAATTAAAATGTGTTGATTAAATTTTTTTTTGTTATAGTTTTTTTATCTTTATAATGTTTTTTTCACCATTTTTAAATACTCTTTATGAAGAGGGTCAGCAAGTTTTTCCGCATCCGCGTTGGGAGTATCTCCTTCCCTTCATGCAGTTATTCAAATGTACAAATGAAACGGAAAGAGAAGAAATGAAGGAAAGAAGGAAGGAAGGAAGGAATGAAGGAAAGAAGGAAAGAAAGGAAGTAAGGAAGGAAAAAAGGAAAGAAAGGAAGTAAGGAAGGAAAGGGAAAAAAAGAAAATGTCTCTTTTTTTTTTTTTCTTACACTGCATATAAGCTTTATGATGGTTATTTATGTCCCTCCCCCTCTTGAGGGAGGTGGCACACACTCATTCAAAATTCCAAATGACTGTTAAATTCCACAATGTGTTACACAGTGACGGTGTTACATACGACCGTAACCTACATTCCGATGAGGAGGTGTATTAATATTATTTGTTCCTGTTCGTGCTCCTGTTCTTCCACGTCTGGTAGGTGGTCCTGTTGACGATCTTGTGTACGCATCAGCAGAGCGTACTGTAATGGGATCAAATGTGGAACCTGTTTCCGAACTTCCTGTGAAGTCCACTGTGGAAGTTTCTGTTAATTCGTCAAATTGTTGTTGGCTTGATCTTTTCTTTCTTCTGCTCCTTCCTCCTCCACTTCCAGAAGAGTGGTTACCAAACCAAGAAGACCATGGTTTATACTGAACGGAAGGAAGTTTGTGTTAGGATGGTAAGGTGGAAGGAAGGTTGTGTTAGGTGGGTGGTAGGTGGAAGAATGGTTCTTAGGTTGGTTGGTGCAAGGAAGGAGGGTTGTTAGGGGTGGTAGGTGGAAGGAAGGAGGGTCTAAGGAAGGAGGTTCTAATGAAGGAAGGGAAGGGTATAAGGAGGGAAGGAGTTCTAAGGAACATGGAGAGGAACGGGTCTAAGGAGAAGGAAGGGATGGTCTAAGGAGAAGGAAGGGATGGTCTAAGGAGGAGGAAGGAAGGGTTAGGTGTGTTAGAAGGAAGGGTTAGGTGTGTTAGAAGGAAGGGTTAAGGGTGTGTTAGAAGGAAGGGTTAAGGGTGTGTTAGAAGGCAGGGTTAAGGGTGTGTTAGAAGGCAGGGTTAAGGGTGTGTTAGAAGGCAAGGTTAAGGGTGTGTTAGAAGGCAGGGTTAAGGGTGTGTTAGAAGGAAGGGTTAAGGGTGTGTTAGAAGGAAGGGTTAAGGGTGTGTTAGAAGGAAGGGTTAAGGGTGTGTTAGAAGGAAGGGTTAAGGGTGTGTGACCTAGGGGTTTCTAGGTTATGGAACAACAATATGACCTGCTACTTACACTCCCCAGGGGGGGTACACCCGAGGGGTGTATTAATATAAGAAAAAGGAAAAAGAGAAAAAGAAAAAAAAAAAAAAAAAAAGGGAAAAAGAAGGAAGGAAGGAAGGAAGAAAGGAAGGGTGCATTAACAGGTAAGGTATAGTGTGGATTGAAGGAGGGCGTAATAGAAGGAAGTGGTAAGGTCCTCCAAGAACACAATGCATGCACCTAATAAGAACTGTTCGTATTGTATAAATTAGGGCCTGATAAAGGGAAGTATAGGTGGGGTGGCGTCCCCATTTAACAGGCAACAAGGAAGAGATGAAACAGGGGGAGGGGGGCGGTAAAAATGTAATTACACTCGCCCTAATCAACCATAAGCGGAAAGAAGGGTCATTGTTGCGCACCCCTCCCGCCCACACCATGTATGGGAGAAAGTATGACGAACGCACAGCAATACTATATAAAAAGGGGGATGCGTAATGCATGAGGAACTTTGTTCATATGTAATATTTAGTGCAGTTCCGTCCCTTCCTTCCCGTTATTGTCATGCGTAGGGTTTATTCAACCTATAAATTAAGGCTTATTCCGATGAGTACTAATAATAAATATCCACATTCCACATTACCCCCGTATGGAGGAAGGAAGGTTGTTAGGGGTGGAAGGAAGGTGCTCCTAATGCACATATGCATAAGAACTGCATATATGCATATATGCATATATGAACTGTGCATTGCACCACACAATATATATATGTGTTCTAACAATACTTTAATGATCTAACAACCCACCGACCACCTAACAATCTTCCACCCCCAACGCCCCCCTTTCCATTTAAGAATAGCAAAATAGAACATAGAGTAAATTTCACATGCTTAAATTTTTTCTAAAGAAGAAAGGCAGTTGTACAAGCCCCTTTTCCTCTATATATGTACATAATAAAGGGAAGCATGTGTGCGTGTACAATGTAATAGGGGAGCATGCGTGCGTGTAATAAACATAATAATAGTTTAATGTTCTACAATGTCCTCAAAGAATAGCGGTACGGAGAACTATCATATCATACTGTAGTGAACGAATCTAAAAGGAATGTAGGAAGGGAATATGGTGGGTGTGAAAAGGGGTAGTGCTGTGCTGCATGTATGCACATGTTATATATATATATATAGAATGGAACAAATTTTCCCTTCTTACAACATAAAAAAAGGGGATGGAGTGTGCTTGTTCGTTATATATACAGAAGAAGGATATATAATTGAAGGGGGAAAATGGCACCACTAGAACCGCAGGTTACTTTATATTTGAAATAAATAAACATTATGCGCACATTATTACGTATACACACATTGAAATAATAATAATACAAAGGAATGCATGTAAGCAGGAGCACAAACCCATGTATTCCACTTCCTATATGAATTATGTACTTTTGGGGGATGGGTCCAAATATGTTGCCCACAGAGAAAATATATGCTGAGTTCGACAAGGGCGAAGAACATTGTAATCTTCATAGGAAACAAAATAGGAAACCAGAAATAGAGACAAAATTAGGAACAGAATTAAGATGGTTACGGAGTAAAAATAAAGATTGTGCCGATAAAATTGTAAATGCTTGCTGTTATGCATTAAACATGGAGGAAAATGACAATGAGCACTATGGTCAACGTTGTAATTTACTATATTTTTGGATTGGTGACCAAATAAAGGGAAAAATCAAAGAGTCTAATTTCATCTATGCCATCTCCCTTGTTCATGATGCACTGCGGAAAATCAACTCCGAATGGAGTTGCAGTGATATATATGATGATATTAGGAAAGACAAGTTCGAAAAGGCTAAAGAACTGTTTGATTGGTATTACGACTATAATAAACTGGAGGCGAATCTTCGGCATATTGAATCGGCTCTATGTCCAAAGTTAAAGAAAAAATTGCAAGGAGCAAAGGAAGCATATAACGGACTGAAGAGTATGTGTGTCCCTAGTAGTACTACTTCTGATTCATATTGTCAAGAATTTAATAGTACATTAAAGGGGAAGTATGAAAAAATATTACATTTGAATTGTGCTTCGGAATTGGAAGAGGAAGTTGCATCAGTGGGGACATCAACGGGAGTATTAACGGTTAACCTCCTATCATTTAGGGGTGACTAACACAGTAGTGTGTACACATATATATGTAACACTCCTGCCCATTATATAATGAAGAAGAGTGAGAGAGCACGTAAGAACATCCATCTATATGTTCCATTATTTACTAATTTTACACTTTTAGGATGGGGTTGACTCAGTTAAAGTACCCTCCGCATTCATGTACCAGCTGCTGGAACAAGGCATAGGGTGTGGTGGAGAGGAAGGAGTTCCTGAATGCTGCAAGAAGAAGGGGGATTTGCAGCTGGTACTAAATATGCACACGAAGAATGGTATTTCTGCCGAGGAAATTATGGACCCCTATTGTTATGCGTGTGAATTAAGGAAAGAAGAGTCCGATAATAATATACCCTGTTATTTTTTTTATTACTGGTTAGGAGATAAAGTGAGGGAGAAATTGAGTACGGGCAGTAATTTTCCGACTGCCATGAAGAAAATTTACGATCAACTACCGAATGACCAATGTAAGGATGAATTCAATAAATTGTACGACGATGTTGGCCAATATGTTTTCCCAGAGTGCAAAGTACTTTTCGATTACAATTATAACATTAATGCTTGGCAAGGGGACTCGAAATGTAAGATAGATTCTAATAGTGTACAATATAAGGGACAACTGGAAAAAGTTAAATCAGCATATGAAAAATTATGTACTATTTGTGGAAGTAGTACTGATAAGTGTTGTACTGAATTTAGAAGTAAATACTGGGCAGGTAACAGTACGTGTAAACCGTGGCCACCAGAGGAACTACCGAAACTAACATGCACCGCTAAACATGAACCGGAGTATGTGGAGGGTGAAGACGAATTTCTGGGAAGTGAGGATGGTGTTATAGATACAGAGGAAGGGGAGGAAGACGAAGATGAGGTCGAAGAGGAACTCAATGCTAAGGGTCACGCGTTGTCTCCTAATGTGAACCCTAAGGTGGACGGCGAATTGTCAGGTGAAACGCTAGATGGTCAATTATCCAGCGATGAGCAGGGCGCATCCATCCTTGCAGCAGATACCGATACTCCAGGGAGTAGCACCACCACTACTGCAGCAGTTTCCTCTGCACTTCCCATTGTAAGCCTACCAGCAATCGCTTACCTTCTGTACAAAGTAATAATTATAATTGTGAAGTGAAAATATTAGGGAAAGTGATGTTTATTGTTATTATTAATCCTTCCTTATTTGAGCAGTACAAATATAGAATAGACTGTACCATGTGCATACATATATGTATGCATGAATATGTACAAATGTGTGTATGTACAGAATAGAGTACACATACATATATATATACATGTCCACATATATGTATATATGTGGACATATTATATTATGTTGCCCCCCTCCCGCTTTCTTCCACTTCTTCCTTCATTAGCGTAATCTTTTATCTTCATGGATACGTAATTCTTTTTTTGGAGGAAGAAAAAAGAACAGTAAAAATAGGAATAGAAGGTCTGCCATTAGGAGAGATATTAATGAGTTTGGAGATGACGACGACAATTCTACAGAAGGTGCTTCAACAATTGGTGGTTCGACAGCAACAGGTTCAATAGCGGACCCATCTGAATATTCTGTTCCATATGTTAGATAATTTCTTTCTTTTAAAAAGAGGAAGGGAAAGAAAAAAGAGGAAAAAGGAAAAACTCATTCTTTTTATATATTCCAAGAGTTAGAATTCCGCGATGTGCATACTGAGTAAAAGCATGCTGCAACACATGCGTGCTTTTTTTTTTTTTTTTTTTTTTTTTTTTTTTACATTCAGAGCACTATTTTACACCTCTTCTCAATTTTTTTCGCGTGTATCCTTAATTTCCTCATGGGGGCGCGCACATATGACCCCGCGGGAATGAGGGAGTAAGGACAAATTTTATGAGAATGTGTGTTCCAACGCGTATGAGATGGACTTTTTCTTTTTTTTTTTTTTAAAAGAAGCATACGGTGTGTGACGAGGGAAGTTGAGAAAAAAAAAAACAGTAAGAAAAAAAAAAACAGTAAGAAAAAAAAAAAAAAACAGGAAGAAAAAAAAAAAAAAGCGGAAAAAAAAATAATAAAAGCCAAGGAGGCAGAAATAACAAGAGCATAAAATAGGCAAAAAGGGGCGAACCACTGCGGACCTCCTTCGCGGGAACCTTTGCGAACCTGCGCACAACAACTTGGAGCTTTTTTAAAATGTCCATAATTAGTACTTTAAAAGGAGAAGGAAAAAACAAATTATTAAGATTAAAAAAAATTACAAAGACAAAAATTTGTCAACAGAAATAAATAAGCACTTGCGATATTAAGGAAGTTGCAAACAAGAATAAAATTAAAAGTTTGCCAACAGGTCAAAATAGACTAAAAAAATTTCTTTTGGACTTATGTTAATTTACACATAAACGTAAAAACTGTCATACACTGTGAAAAAAAAGAAAGAGAAAAATATGTTAAATGTGTTTTACACATAACATTAGAGAAAAAAAAATGGAATACATACCATACACACCATTCATAGGTCCTATATGTGTAGGTATCGTGTAATAGAAATGATCTTCAGTTAGATGCAATTTCATGCTTTTTAATTTCAAGAATTACAAGAATTCCTTCTGTCCTATGATAAATAATTGTCTTTGAATGAGTGAAAGTTCCCTTCCCATCTAAGTTCCATTTTCTCGTCCTACGTGGGTGTCATTTCCTTTTAACATGTGGTTGCCATTTTCCTCTCCTTCTTTGATGACTTCATCCGTTCATCTATGCGCCTGTTCCCCCCCCCCTTTTTAATCATCCTCCTTAGGCACCATTCCCATTTCGCTTTTGACGTCATTTTTCATTTTACCCCCTTCCTTTTCAACATCACCTTTTCACCTACCTAACAATCTTCGTCCTGCACATCACCCTATGGACGTCGCCACTTATTTCCTTTCATACCACTTAAAGAGGTTATCAATTCTTCGCACATGTGTACATCACTTATATCATGCATAAAAATACCACTAATGCAAACGGGGCAGAATATAGTAATTGACGTGCAAGGGTATTAATAAAAGGGAGCAAAGATAATTCAAAAAATGGGGAATGGGGAGGGCATTTATGCACCTTCCTATTACTGAATTTAGGTGATCCTACACTAAATGCAACATTTTTTCCCTTCTTCTTTTCTTCTTTAAATATGTCCATTAGTGATGATTGATAGTCAGCATAGTCGTTATTTCGCTCCTCAAAAAGAGTGTCTACACTACCAGTAAATGTGGATAGGTTATCATCATCAACATAGTCATAGTCATAATAATTATAACGTGGAAATTTAGTCTGCTGTTCCGGAAAGAGACTGTCCATACTGCTTGAATTTGTGGACACGTTATCAATATAGTTGTCGTCATGATCATCAAAATTGTGCAAGTTTAAAGAATCGTTTGATTGGTCAAAATTATCACGATGCTTCATTCCTTTAGTTTTTTCTTTTAAACTATTCATAGAACTGCTGCTGTTGGTACATAGTGAATTAATACTGTCCATAGAGCTGCTTTTTGTAGATAAGGAATTAGAACTACCATCGTATTTTGTTGTACCTAAGCGGTTCTTCAAAGAGGTGTAGTATGAAAGACCATCATCCGGTGCGTGCCTTCCATTTTTGCCATGTATGGAAGCATTTAATCGGTTAAACAATTCTCTATCGTTGCTACTGAATAATGGACCGTTCATTTTTTGTTCCTTTAAAATATGGCTGTTCTGTTGTTCATGCTGTTGTGTTTTTTGTTGTGGTGTTGTTGTTTCTATATAGGTTTGCTCATATCCCATTAATAATCTACTAATCCGCACAACACGTGAATTGTTATTTTGGTTCGTCAACCTGTTCCATGGTCTACTCAATTCAGGTATCTGAAAAATTAAAGGAAGGAGTATATTCGAAATTTATACAATACACATATTTATTATGATAAAACAAAAAAAAAAGTTCCATCTTTCGTAAAAACATAAAAGTTAGTTATAATGAATGTAGGAATTTTTTTATAGGTGTTATAGTAGTTCCCATCTTACGTAGTTAGTATGTTGTGTCCACGAGGAGTAAAATATGGCGAAGGTGAGGAGTAGTGAAAGTTTTGTTAAACGTATGGGTGCCATCATTTTGTTTTGGCTCTTCTTTGTTTGCTTCTTTTTTCTTTAAGTTTGAGAAATTTTTTTGATGATGTCGAAACAACGTTTTTTTTTTTTTTTTTTTTTTTTTTTAATAGAACATGTTAATTAAATTCCTTGCGCATGCGACTTATGGTTTCTTTGTTCTAAGTGTCCACATATAACCTTAAATGAAACAATAATATTGTATAGTAATAATACATTTGATAAAATAAGTTATTTACAAAGTATAAATAAGTGAAGAATGTTTTATTTGTACATATTATATTATTTAAAGAATAGTTGTTAAGGGTGGATCAGTAAAAAAATTATCAGATGAGTTACTTTTTATGCACTTTTCTAAATTATAATATCACATTTCTTCTGATGGTTACAGAATATGAGAAAAAAGTACATACGTTAGAAAAAAAAAAGAATATTCTCTACATATATGTTCACTTAAGAATTTATTGCTTCTATTTTGGATATAATGGTGGAATGAAATGGTGGACAGAATGGGTGGGTCGAGAAAAATTATATTAAAATATATATTTTTTTTTTTGCATTATGTAGGAAAGGATGAAAATTTGTTTTTTTGTAAGTGGTATAGCGTGTTGTTATAGGTTCAAGGTATAAAAAGAATGTTTCTCCTTTTCTATATTCAATGTCGGTAAAAAAGATATTATTATTTAAAAAATATTCTAAAAAAAAATTTCCTTATAGAACCACTTTTTTTCTTTTACAATATACAACAGAATTATTATATTATTCACTTTACTGCTGAGATCTTTGTGCATTTTTTATTAAAATTAAAATATATTCTATGTTGTAAAAAAAATATATTTTTTAAAGGAAGATATATTTGTTCTGACGAAAGGAAAAAATAAGTAAAGAAATAAAGTTGGTCTTTTTAAGGGGAAGGAAGTAAATTTTTGTTTTTTCCAATTAGTGTCTCTGTACTTTTCAAGAAGCACGCAGTTATAGTATAAAATTATAGAATAGTTCTCATGAATGAATACCAAGATTTTTTAAAAGGAAAAAAAAAAAATTAAAATACTTATAAGCAATAGTTTTTGTGGGGCGAGCGGTAGTTATATTTTTTTTATCTTTATTTCTGAAATATATTTAGTATTTAAATATTTTTTAAATTCCTCAGTGCAAGGAACATTTTCCTACTACTATTACCAAAAATAATAATACTTCTCCTGATGGACGGCGGCATCATTTTTTTAGAGTAATCACGTGAATCCGTAAAAACCGATACAAAAATGTTGTTCGTAGAATGAATTGAGGAATGCAATTCTTCCCTAAAGAACAAGTCGGACCTTTAAATAAAGGGAAAAATGCATGGATGCCTAAATATTGATGGTAAGAAAAGTTTTAAATAGAATAAATAACAACGAAGCACGTAAACGTAAATAAATAGAATAATAAAAGGATGCATTTTAGTAGAATAATATTACTCTTCATACTTTATGTGAACACCTAAGAAACCCATACTAAGGAAAAAGGAATTATTAAATATGGTACGCTTTATGATAATTTCTATTCTCATTCTTAATAATACGATAATACCTACCACGGTCATGTCAAATGCTCTGTAATAATTGATGCAAATACAACTTCTTATCAAGAACATTTTCTCTTCCATTTCACACATTCCTCAAACAACAAACCACCACCATTGTTGCCAAGGGATTAGCATCCACAATTTAGCTACAAATTGTTTCTTCCTAAGGAATGTGTTGATACAATTGTTGATGTTCTAACTCATCCGCCCCATTCACCTCTCCCATGTTGTCCAATAAATGTTTGAACCAATCTGCTGTTTGACTGTTCCATTCCATAAGGGCACGCTGCTTTGGATACTTATATTTTCCACGAATCTTTCATTCTTTCTTGCATTTTATAATTACTATTGTAATGAACTCAGAACATAAGATTACGGTAGTTCCCATGGGGATATTATATTCGATGATAACCTATATTTCTTTGCCTCTGTTGTGCAGTATTTGTTCTTCCCTTCCTGGGTATTGTAGTATATGGGACAGAACGTACTTTACTGGAATCAAACGTGGAACTTGTTTCCAATAGCCGATCGTGGAGTTTGCTGTTGAATAATCTGTTAGCATGCGGTCAACGTGATGGCGCCAGGTGGATCTTCTTTTTCTTCCTGCGCTGCCCCCAAATTTGTTCAGGAACGAAGAAGCTAGAAGATTATAATGAAAAAAAGGAAAGAAGTAAAGGTATTAAAAGAAAAGAAAAAAATCAAGCGCACATATGTATTACACATATATGCACATTTATTGTGCATATAGGTAATACATGTACTTTGAATGTGCACTTTGAGCAGGAAATGATGAATATTTTTTTTTCTTCCCCCTCCTTTTAAAAAATATTATGATAGACATATATATATATATATATATATGTATTGTATATATATGTGTATGTATGCACTTATATGTGTCTGTATATATTATTCTAATGTTCTATGTATATAATGTGTATTAGTAATTATGTTAATTACTTACTTTATATAAAAAGAATGCGGCAATTGTTGGTAATCCAATGGCAGCAAATGTACCAGATATAGCAGCGGCGACAGCGTTGCTTGGACAATCTGATGTATGTTTTAAAGAACATTTTAATTTTAATAATTCGTCATAACTATGATCCTTAGACATTTGTTTAAAATTCGTACACCATTCTTTGCTATTCTCCTTTTCACATACTTTATTCATATAATCATAAGCTGAAACAACCTTGTCCACGTAATTGACATTTCCCCCAGTTCACTGAGGCCCCGTAGTTTTGGGATCATCTGTGCATGCCCTTATAGTGGTATAATCATGATCATAATCGAACATTGGTTTCATATGGTTAAAAGTGTCCAAGCTAATGCCACCGTATATAACTTCGCACTGGTTATTACTAGTGCTTAGTCCATTCAGTTTTTTTAATTCTTCGTAGACTTTATGCATAGCTTCAGAGAACTCTTGACCTTTGTTCGATGTCTTGAATAGTGTATCCCCTATCGAATAATATAAATATTTACAATGTTCACTCTTAGGGGCAACGCTCTCTTTCATGTTGGGCACGTGGCACCAGGCTTTTACAACTTGATCCTCATATTCCATGGACTTCGCGTAGTCATTCACTATACCCTTCAGCGTACACGCTATTTCTTCCGACGTGCTCCTACCTTCACCATTACACAGTTGCTCGGTACTTCCGAGTTCACAATATATTTTCTGTGAGGGTAGACGTTTATCTTGGCAGTTCTCCTATAAAGGTAATTAAGGGGAGGAATATATATGCATATGTATGTACTCCTTACCTGTTTGTTTCATTATACTTGAAGTTTTATATGCACAATATTTAACTATCCACTCTGAATAAGAAGTAACGAACCTCTAGTGTGTTTCTCTTTATTATTAATACTGGTTTCTGTGGATCCACTATTCCATACATTGCCTCGTAAAGTTCCTGTGGACTTTTATCCCTATACCCTTTTTCCACCCCTAAACAGTTCGCAAGGTTTGCCCCGCTGCATGACATTTTTACAGTTTCATATTTATCGGCAATTTTTTTCAAATATTCCTTATATCTTTCACAGCTAACGTTAGTTGAATCTTCGTCCACTTCCTCCTCGTCTTCTTCGTCGTCATCCTCGGCATCTTCCGTTATTTCTTCAGGCTGCAATGGATCCATTCCTAGGTCGTACATTTTAGCGAATAACTTTATTCCACCATTTTCCTGTTCTATTTTACATTCTAGGTTACTGCAGTACTCTTGTAATGCTCCGGGTAATGCACTCATAATGCGCCCCAATTCAGCATTGTCTTGGATTTTTTCATATATTATGGCTCCTGCTAAGTAATATAGAAGATCGCAGCGCCGTGGCTGGTCGAGTTTCCCCTCAGGAATGTCCGATATACAGCACCCGGCTTGCAAAATATTATCCATAAATTGCTCATCATGCTGATGTGTCGACGGTAATATTCTTTTTAAAATATAACTATAACTTCTCAATTGTTCCCGCAGGCTATCGCAATAAAGTCCCTTTCCTCTAGGACTTTCTTCCATATTTTCTGAAGTTCAACTATTCGAAATTGATCTGCATAAGTACACTGCACAAGGTGTACATGCGCTCTTCTTTTCACTGTGACGTAGATAGAGTGTTATATGTGCACAGTACATATGTATGTACATCATATACATGTTCATATTCCTATATATATAGGTATATATATGTGCCTATATATGCATATATGTATGTATATGTATCCACTCTGAATGAAAAAAAGTATCCTTTTTATTGGTCTCTTCTTTTATTATTATTACTGCTGCTGTTATTATTCTTCTTCCATATGTGCATTGTATAATGTGTATATGTGGAATACATGTAATTTGAATTTTATGTTGGAGCTGTTTAACCATTTATACAGGAGGAAATATGTACGAATTTTATGAATAATATATTCCTATTGGTGAACTTCTCCATTATTTTAGATATAAGGGGGAGCACAATTTTTCCCAAAAAAACATTTTGTTTCTACTATTATTTCTTTTCTTTCTGTTACATAAAGTTGGCTGATTAAAAATTGTTAAAAGTTGTTCATACATGCACAACTTATATATAGGAAGTGTTCTTTTCCTTCCTTTTTTTTTAAATGTGCACATAAAAACACATTCAATAAGTATTGTGTACCTATGGAATAAGGAAAGAAGGCATATAATATAGAGGAAGTTGCACTATTTATTTAGGCACTAAAAATACACCCATTCCTATAAAAATGTTGCTTATTGTACACTCTTCTTCCTTCATTAATGTTTAGTAATAACAGCGCCACCCTTCTCACTTTCCTTCCTCCTTAAGGACATTATAATTAATTTACACAGTTTCAGTACATTGTATCATTTCAGATCTTCCTTCCTCTCTCCTTTTAATATAGATTATATTTCTATACATATTTATGTGATCCTCCATTTCCCTTTTTCTTCTGATGAGTATAATATAAATACATTTTTCACATATAAAAAGTTTTCAGGGTTTAGGCTTCATGGTTTAGGGTTTGTGGTTCACGATTTACGGTTCAAGGTCTAGGGTTCCGGGTTCAGGCTTTAGGGTTCAATTTTTAGTGTTCTGGGTTCGAGGTTCTGGGTTTAGGGCTTAGAGCTCCGGGTTCCGGATTCACGGTTTAGGGTTCAGGGTTTAGGGTTCAGGTTTTAGTGTTCAGGTTTTTGGGTTTAGGGTTCAGGGTTGAAGTTTATATTTTAGTGTTTAGGGTTTAGGGTGTAGGTTTTGGGGTTTAGGGTGTAGTGTTTGGGGTTTAGGATTTTATGTAGGAAACGTTTGTTTCTAAGGACTATCTTTCGAGGATGGAATTTAGAGGTTAATATTGCTATGACATTTTTTGTTAAGGAAGATGTTCATATGGAGCAGGTTCAATGTTCAGGTTCGGGGCTTAGCAAGGAGGACTTTGCTCCTACAGATGATGTTCCTGCAGAAGATGTTCCTAAGGGAATTATTCTTAAGGAAGATGTTCTTATGAAACAGGTTCCATGTTCATGTTTCGTGTGTATTGTTGATATTCGTAAGGAAAATTCTCCTAAGGAAAAATTTCTTAAGGAACAGGTTCCAAGTACAGATTGCGGATTTAGGGAGATAAACGTTTTTCTCTACGAACGTGTGCCTAAGGAAGGTGGTCTAAGAAGCAGGAAGGAAGGAGTTTTAAGGAAGGAAGATGGTCTGAAGAAGGAAGGTGGTCTGAGGAAGGAAGGAGGTCTAAGGAGGGAAGGAGGGCTTCAGGAAGGAAAGAGAAGGAAGGGATCTAAGGAGGAAGGAAAGGAGGGTCGAAGGGAAGGAAAGAGTCAGATGCAAGGAGGGGGTTAGATGGAGGAGGAAAGGTCTAAGGAAGGAAGGAGGGTCTAAGTGAGCAAAGGAAAGAAAGGAAGTCTAAGGAGAATAGGAAGGAAGGGTCTATGGAAGGAGGTTTAAGGAATGAAAGTGGTCTAAGGAAGGGAAGGAGTGTCTAAGGGAACTATACATATGTGCGATGTCGTTTTTATTTTAGTTCAGTTAGAAAGGCGATTTTTCACTGTGTTCACACCCCACATGGGACAACATACTATGGTAGCACCTCGAAAATCTATATGGTTGTCGTTGTATTCGACATAATTAAGAGGAGTGCAATACCATGAAGTAGAAGTTCTATGGTCGCCTACTAAGGAATAAACTCGAAATTTTTATATATAAGGAATGTATGGAGAAAAGTGTATACATTTGGTGACTAACTATTAGTACGAATAAATTAGTATGAAATATAGAAATGACGCTGTTCTTTGAACATGTAGGGGGTGTGCGACTATAGTGTATTTACTTTATTCTCTTATAAGATATTCCTTAATAAACTTCTGATGTACACTTATACAGTACTATTGGTAATCATATTTACTGTACGCACACACAAATATAACACAATATATTAAATTCCTCATTCATTCTTTTCTTGCTTCCAAATTGTGATTTATCATCATCATTTTATGCATTGCAACAAAAGAGTGCGTACAAATGACTACACAAATAGCAGTAATGATGATGATCGTCATCATTCACATATAATAATAACAATATATATATATTTACTAACATCGTATACACATAAAAAAAAGGAGTTTCCCCCAGAACCTCCACACGCCCCAAACTTTCCTAACGCCTCCGGACCCTTATGAACCTTCCTAATACAGTAAAATAGAAGATAGAAGGAGAAAAGGGTTTTTACGTTAATATATAAAAAGTGATATGCATGGTGAGGGAAGGGGTTCATATAATCTCGTGCACATTCCACATGTAAGAAATGAGTTTACACTATATTTATCAGGGAGAAAATAAGAACGAAAGGAAGAATTATTATTATTGAACAATTATGGAGGAAAAAGGCGGTAGCGTCTACTACACAGAAAATGTTATTATGAGGATTCGTAACATTTCTTCTTCTCTTTTTCACACATATAATGAATGTAATGTTTCTCCATTATTTATGTATGTATGACTTATTTGTATATATGTGCACGCTCCACTTATTGAATGATAAGGAATATGCACATTTGGAAGGGGAAAAAATACACCGTGCATAAACTGTACTGTGTGTGAGAACAAATTTCAATAATCGTTTTAAATATCAAGGAGCGAGATATTAATATTGGATACTGAAATTTTTATTCAGGTAAAATTACACCCCTCCTACGAACATAGTAGGAAGAAGTGCTTAGTGAGCAATATAACGTTAGGAATAGGAATATATCGTTTAATAATCAAGTAAATGTATAAAGAAGTAACGTATATGGAAAAATTTTAATTTCTCTCACCTCCCATTATTCTATTATTTCATTTTCATTTTACTTGCACCGTTGTTCCTTTTACATCTTCTCTTTTTTTTTTTTTTTTTTCATTAAAAATACATGTTTTAACATTGATACGCAGATGTTTTAACTTTGATATACATATGTGATAACTTTTATATACACAGAGATGTGTGTGTATTTAATTTGTTATGGTTGCTCTCAGAAGAAATTGGAACAATGTGTATTGTTCGAAAGAGGAAGAAGTGAAAAATTTTTAGCGCGGACATTTTGTACTTTCCTCCCTTTTTTTTTTTGTGTTATAATCCTTGTTAAAGAGACGAAATTCTAATATGTATGGTTTGTTCATGATGTATGAACACATATATGGAGAAAGCACATTTTATACATAAATTTAATATATAGAGGAAACACACCTATACACCATGTCAGAAACTGCACCAGTAGCACCAGCAGGAACGGGAACATCATACCTACATGTACATTCATTTCTTCGTAATGTACACATATACGTATTGAAGGAATCCTTATTTATGCATGTTCTAATAAAAATAAAAGTGTGCATGGAAAGAACACATATGCATGTACATTCCATGCCCAACCACCGACATTTACAGAAAGCGAACTTAGAGACGTTGGAGTCAAAGTTCCGTTTCTATGGAGGATTCAAGAGAGGGTCAAAGAGGTGCTCCTACACTGGGGAAGATGGGGGAACCGAAGAACCCGAAAAGGCAAAGACCAAATTAAAGTCATGCACTGGAATTGAAGATAAGGCCGATGAAATTACCAATGTATTGTGTTACGTAACTCAGAGGAAGGAGGAAGAGGAGGAGGATGAATCATTCCGTAATTCCTGGTGCCCTTTCCTGTATTATTGGTTAGGGGACCAAGTATGGAATAAAATAGGGGAAGGAAGTGTGAATGATGGTTCTAAATTTTTGAGTGCTATGGAATGTATATATCAAGCACTTTCAGAATTCCGTGTTGAAGGCAATTGTGAACTTTTATACGCCGACAATAATAGCATCACCAAGAATATCTTTGATCAAAGAAAAATTGTCCACGGCATCTCTAATGACTATGAAACTATAAAGCAGAAACTAGAGGGCTCCGACAACTCCTGTGATGAAACATATTTCAAACACTTGAATGACGCTCTTATAGCATTTCAAGCGGTAACTGATGATTGTAAGGAAAAAATGAATAAATATTGCCAAGAATTCAAGGGCAAATATGAAACGGGCAGCAACAATAATCAGAACCCACTGACTCTAACATATACACCACCACAAACATCTGGACAGGAAGTTAAAGTTTACAAGAACGTTACCGTAGAACTAAAATATACAGCAGATTATACAGCTGCTGCTGCTACGAAGAAAGCTAGCCGTAAAGCACCAACACAGGACAGTGACGCACGTCACCAAAAGGGTCCTCCTCCTCCTCATTATGCTGCTACACTTAACCAGGTCAGTGCAACATCAACAATAATAATAGAAAATAAATCCTCCCACTTTTTATTTCTAGTGTGAATATACATACATACAAACATATTATGTTCATGTAATACTTAAGGTGTACAATGAGGATGGAAGGGTCTAAGGGAGGAGGGGTTTAGAAGGAGTGGGAGTTAGAAGGAAGCGATCTAAGGAGGAGGAAGGACGGGGTCTACGGAAGGAAGGAGTCTAAGGAAGGAGGGTCTAGGAAGGAGGAGGAAAATGGTCTAAGGAGGAAGGAAGGAAAAATAGGAGAAAGGAGAACATGGAGAAATGAACATGGAAGGAGGTTTCCTCCCTTCCTTTCCCTCCTTAGACCTTTCTTTTTTTCTTTCTTTAGAGTGAATGAATACACACGCACATTTCTATTGTGTTCGTGGAATATTCAATGTGCACTAATTAGGGGAAGGGTTAAAAATAAAAAGAGTACTCGTGTGGTCATATATGTATATATTCCACTAATTATATTTTTGTAGGATCCAATATTAGGGAGTTTGCCCTCAAAAGGAGTGTACGGGGACTTCGACACTCAGGAGGGGATATACGGTAGTAGTTCTCATGTGAGCGCAATAAGGAATAGTCTGCAAGGAGTATTACAGGAGCATCTAGATAATGATAAATGTTTGAATAGAATTTTAGGCGCATGGTATTATGTAAACAAAGGAATGAACCCAAGTTTTAGTTGGTCCTATAAGGAACGTTGTGAATATTTTTATTATTGGCTGGGGGATATTATAGCTGGGAAGCTGCAGGTTCCTACTTCATTTAAGGATATTATGGATAAAATATACACAGAATTAGACAAACTGAGTGCTGATGATAAGTGCAAACTTATTTACAATAGTATTAGTAAAGACCAATTCGAGCAAATGAAAAAATTGTACAGCCACAGTCAGGACTACTCAACTATTAAACAACGGCTACAGAATAATGGATCCCGTTGTACTGAGGAACTGAAGAAATATATGGAGGACATCTTTAAAACTTATAATAACGTACATCAGAAATGTCAGAATAAACAGGGTGATGACTACTGCCAAAACTTTGAACAGAAGTATAAAGATTCTTGTAGTAAGGAGTTAGCACAATTATCATGTTCCAACGGAATAACTGCGGCAGCCACCGCAGCTGTCTCTTCCATATTAGGAATAGCAGCATTACCAACAATGGCATTCCTTTCATACAAGGTAATTATCACAATTACCATTACAATATACAGCATAAATAATAGTACTTTTCTTCATATTTAACTTTTTCATTTAAAATGCAAATATAAAATAAGCTGTACATTATATAAATATATATATATGTGCTAATTATACATATATATATATAGGTATGTCTATATATATGTATGTCTACATACATATTTTCCACACTAGCAACCTCCCCTTCCCTTCCATACATCTCCTTCGTAGTATAATTTTTTACCTTCTGGGATAAAAAACACCTTCTTTGGACGAGGAACGAGCAACAATAGAAATAGAACGTCTACCATCCACAACCACAAATTAAGCACGTCCTTATCAGACGGTGGCTCAACATACGGTTCAACAACAACAGAAGACACTTCCACAATAGGAGACTTGTCAACAACAACAATAGACAATTCTACCATATATAATGGTAGGCCAACATCCAGAAGGACAAATAGTGGAAGGAATAGTAACAGGCAAGAACAAAGACAAAGGAAACAAAGAAATATTGGTTATCAAAACATGTAGCACCTCGAATGTAACACATTTGGAATGTAACACCATTGAATGTAACATTAAATGAATGTTTCCCTTCAGAGGGAGCATAAATAATCGCATAGTTTATACAGTGTAAGAAGGAAAATGACATTCTTCCTTCTTATTTACACCTTTTTATCTTTTTTTCCTTCTTTTCATTGTACTAAAGTATTCATTCTAATATGTAACATCAATATAAGTTCAAACAGAAAAAAATTTTCCACTTCATTTTGATTTGTTGGGATAATTTTTTTATTGAAGAAGATCCCAAATATGTTTATTAAAATTTTTTGTTATAGGTTTCTTTTCCTTCATAAAATTTCTTTCAACTTATTAATTTTCTCTTTCCTAATTCCAATTGTGGACATTTGAAAAAAAATGCTCCTCCAAATTTCCCGAGGGTTCGCGAAGGTGCACAAAAAAGAAGAAAAATTGTCCAAAAAAAGAAAAAAATTGCCCTAATATAAATTTTGTCACTCAGAAAAAATTGCACAAAAAAAAAAAATGCCCTAATATATTTGTCCAATAAAAAGAATTGCCCTAATATAAATTTTGTCACACAGAAAAAAATTCGTCCAAAAAAAAACAGAAATTGCCCTAATATAAATTTGTCACACAGAAAAAATTGCAAAAAAAAAGAAAAGAATTGTACAAAAAAAAAAGAATGCCCTAATATAAATTTGTCACATAGAGAAAATTCCGGACAAAAATAATACGAGCCAAGGAGGCAGAAATAATGAGAGCATAGAATAGCCAAAAAGGCGGGCGAACTATTGCGGACACTCCCAGTGTGGAACACTTCCTGAATGTCCATAGTTGGACCTTAGAAAGGAAAAATTATTAAAAGAAGAAAAAAAAAATTATGAAGGTAAAAATTTATAACGACATAAATAAACATTTTAAATCCTCCATAGAAGAATTTACCAGGAGGTCAAAATGAAATAAATAATTTTCTTTGCCCATATTAATTGCACATGGACATGTAAACACTTCCATACAATACACAAAACAAAACAAAAAAAGAAATAGAAAAAAAAATAAAATAGAAATATCATCCTGTTTCTGGGTTGTATGATCTGTGCGTGGTGTTATTTATTGCTCCGTCCGTGGTGGGGGGAGAAACGTTACATTCATTCCATGTTACATCACATACGACAATGTGACGAGTTACATACGTTGATAAGCAATATTGTTCCTATGTTGCCCATTCCTTCTATTATTTGCTTTTCTCCGTCCAGATGGTGGTGATCTATCATATATGGTAGAATTGTCCGTCGAATCTGTTGTGGAATGCACTGTTGAAACATCTGTAGAATCGTTCATCAATGAATCAAAGTCGCGCTCAACTGTTCTTCTTCTTCTATTGCTTTTACTGTTGGTGCTACTGCCTCCAAAGAAGTTTTTTAGTCCAGGAGGTAGAAGATTATACTAATAAAGGAGAAGGTGGGTATAAGGGAAGGAATATATACATATATATATATATACATGCACGCAGTCTATTCTATATATTTATTTGAAATAATAATACAGAATAGGGGGTATTATTATTTATATATTCAATTATAACTGTTGCACTTACCTTATATAGATAGAAAGCAAGTGCTGGTAATCCTACTGTGGCCGCTACGCCTCCAATAGCAGAGGGTATAATAGTGGTGGTATCCACTGCGGGGGAGCTAATAGCACTTGGAGAACTAAGTTTCTGTACACCACTTTGGTGTCCTGTACTACCAGGACCAGGGGGAGGTGGACCTTGGGGTTTGTTTCCACCTTGTTGTGGTGGTCCTTGTGGTTTTCCTGGAGGAGGTGGACCTTGTGGTCTGTTCCTACCTTCTTCACCTAGAGGAGCTAAAAAAGATAATAGTAAATAATGTGTATAAAATATAATGAAGAAAATATTATGAATCTCGGGATGAGACAATGGTGGGAGTGTGGTCGAAGGTCGTAGGGGTGTTAGGTACAAGTGTACCCTATTTAGGGAAGATCTCTTATAGTAGACATTTTATGAATTAACAACTTCTTGTCCTTCCTTCCTGACCCTTATATATGGGGGAATTGATTACCTTCACTTGATACACGTATTGAATCTGGGGAATCCTTAGCAGTTCTAGCTACTCCCCCATCTGATGCTGTTAGATTTTCCTGTGAAGTTGATGGTCGTGCTGGTTCTGGTGCTAGAGGTGGAGTGCACGTTTGTTTTGGTAGTTCCTTCGGTTTCGAGAATTCCCCCTCCTTCCCTTTTTCTTCTTTAAATTTATTACAATATGGTTCTCCCTGAGTGGTATGGCATTCTGTATTTACCGTTGTATATGTTGATTCAGCTTTGCTGTAGGCGTCGTCACATGTTTTATTTTTACAATAATCATTACACTCATTCTTCCCTTCTAATTTCTTATAATTACAGTAGTAGTCGAATAGTATCTTAGCCTGTGGGAACCTTTCTTTGGTAATGTTATCGTACAAATTGGTGCACTTACATGTGCCCGTGGAATCTTTCAGCTTCTTATAAATTTCCGGAATAACCATTGATCGAGAGTCTCCTAATTTATCTCCTAACCAATAATAAAAGAATTTACAACGGTCATAATAGGACGGTTCACCCTGTCCTCCTTTCGTACATGCGTAATCGTAGTTTCTTACAATTCCATCGGCCAAGGTTACATCATTCTTCCACGATGTTAATGTTGTTTCCACTTCTCTCCTTAAGTCTTCTTTACAGTACTCCCCCCTGCGGTCTCCTTTACAATAATTCCTTTCATTGAACCTAGCGTATTCTTCCTCCGAAGGCAATGTAACAGAACTTGCAACCTACAAAATGTGCAATTGGGTGGAAGTGGAATGTATGTACTTCCATACATGTGTACTTCCATGTACATTTCGTACATGTTTCTTCTATTACATTTTTTTTCTTATTACATTTTTCTTATTTCATTGTGCTCACATAGAAAAAATGTTGTTGTATTTCATTCTGCTCACATATAGAAAAAATGTATTTCGAATGGAATGGAAGAAGAAGGAAAGAGAAGTAATGACTAACCTGTGCTATCACCTGTGTTGCTTTTGTTGGTGTTGATGCTGCAGGATATTTCACTGATACTTCGTTGGCAGCAGCATGGCAGTCTAATTTTTCTGGTTTCTCATATTCCTTTTTCTTTTTTGTGGTCTCATTGAATTCTTTACAATATTGATATCCGCCAGCAGTTGGGCAATATGAACTCAATTGCGAATATGCTCTTTGGGCTGTGTTATACAAGGTGTCACATTTATCATTAGTGCAATAATTGCGACACCATCCGTTATCCCTCAGTAGCATCTTATAGTTATAGTTGTAATCAAATAACTCCTTAGCCTGTTTGAACCTGTCCTTGTTAAGACCTTCGTACAAATTGGTGCACGAACATCTAGGACCGAATTTCTCGAGCTTCCCATAAATCTTCTTCATAATCGGTGAGAAATTGTTCCCTGTCTGAAATTGCTCCTTTACTTTGTCACCTAACCAATAATAAAAGAAATAAGGAAGATCCTCATCGCCCAAAGTAGGCAACCACTCCCCCCTTCCTCTGTTACATGCGTGACAATAGTTACTTGCAATTTTATTGGCCAGGTCTTCATTATGTATATTGTACGTTCCTAATGATGTTTTCACATCATCCTCCAGAACAGTAAGTTTCCCCCTCCCTCCCCTCGGAACATACACCTCCCTCCTTTTCCCGCATCGAATTTAGAATATATTTCTTCTGAGGGTAATTTAAATGAACCTGGACCCTACAAAAAAGTAATTGACAAAGAGAATGGAACATGTGTAAAAAATGGGTGTTCTTTCCATATGTGTTCCTTCCTATATTATTATTTCAGTTTGTACAAAGTAATCTATTTATAATATTGAATTCATAATATTTATATATTTCAAATAAGAAAACTCACTCCACCTACCGGTTTCTCTGCCATACTTCTTTCCTTGTGGTAATACTTTGTGGTTTGGGTGATAATTTGTGTGGTATGGATAATAATGTTGTTCTTATTTCAAAGTTACATATATATATGCATGTGCATTGTTCTACGTTGTATTATATACATACATTTCCTTTTCTTCCTTAAACCCCCCTTTGGGAAGTGTGTTCTTGTGTATAGTACTTCCTTCTTCTCCACTTATACTTCTATTTACATATTATATATATATATATGTGTAATATTTATTCCTTCCTTGCCTTCCTTCCTTTTCTTTAAGTACTTATTATTTTTTTTTTATCTAAAGTATAATGTACTGTGAACCTAAACTATACATACGTACACATTTTACTTATATGTTCGTTATATGCGCTTTACATGTGTGAAGTATATTAATTTATTGAATGTATACACAGAATAAGAAGGCGGAAGTAAACGAAAAGAAGATGATAATGATGTTTGGTGATGATGATGCTAAGTTGGCAAGTTTGTAAGTTAGAGAAATCAGGAATGTGCGCGTTCTGTGTTATGTGTGTGTGTGCCGTACCTTTCCTTTATTTATTATTACTTTTGCTTTTTTGGATAAGGAAAACTTTCACATATTTCTACTACTTATTATGTGCTAAATTATTATAAGCAAAGTTAATTAAAATTTATTAACATATGTATAGTACACCTCACATAAGGAGTATTATCCGCCTCCTATTTACGAATTTACACATCCATAAATATATAGTGGGAAGCATGTATTTATAGAATACATGAAGACTATATAACATACCTAGAGCTGAATTAATTTACATAAAAGGGCAGAGGGAAAACGTACTAGTCCTTGTAGAACTATATTCCAGTACACCCCAGTTATCTATTTATAACAGCTAAGTAATAGTAACTTCCTTCCTTAGCTAACATTTTTTTTCATTTTCTCTTCTTTTCTTTTTTTCTTTTTTCCTTCTATATTCTAGACCTTTTCCTCAGGTCTTAGGACTCAGGGATTAGGGTTTGTGCTTCAGAGTTTGTGATTCAGGGTTCAGGATTTAGTTTGAAGGGTTCAGTTTTGACTGTTTAGTGTTTAGGTTTTAGGGTTTAGGGCTTAGGGTTCAGGTTATAGGGTTTAGGACTTAATGTTTCGGGCTTTAGGTTTTAGGGTCCAGTATTTAGGGTTTATGTATTAGGGTTTAGCGTTCAGATTTTAGGATTTAAGCTTCAGGGCTTAGGATTTATGTTTTAGGGTTTATTGTTCAGGGTTTAGGGTGAGCATGTAAGGCTTAATGTTCAATTTTCAGGCTTAGCGCTTAGGCTTCAGGATTAATGATTCAGGGTGTACAGTTTAGGGCTCAGGGTTTAGGTTTAAATGTTTAGGGTTTGGGGTCTAGTTTTTAGGACTGAGTATTTAGGGCATGGGGATTAGGTTTTAGGGTTTAGGGTTCAGGGTTTTAGGGTTTAGGGTTCAGGGCTTAAGGTTTAGGGTGTACGGTTTCAGGGTTCAGCCTTCTAGGTTCAGATTTTCTGGGTTTAGGGTGTAGGCTTTTGGGGTCTAAGGTTTAGTATTTAGGGTCTTGGGCTTAGGATCTAGGCTTTTGAGTTTAGGCTTTAGGGTTTAGAGTTCAGGGTTTAGGATTTAGTGTTTCGGGTATAGGATTTTGAAATTTAAATTTCGGGGTTTATAGTTTAGGGTTGGAGCTGTAATTTTTAGGGTTCAGAGGTCAGTTTTTTTGGTTCATAGTTTATGTTTCGAGGTATAGTTTTGAGGGTTCAGTATTCAGCGTTCAGATTTCGGGTTTCAAGTTTTAGTTTTCCGAATTCAGCATTTAGGTTTAAGGATATAGTATTTTAAGTTTCAGTTTTCATGTGGGAAATGTTCGCTACTGAGGATGCTCTCCCTAAGGAAGAAATTTAGATGTTAATGTTCCTAAGGAATGTTTTCTTAAGGTAGGTGTTACTAGGTAATATGTTCCTAAGGAACAGGTTCCAAGTTCAGATTCCGGGTTTAGGGAGGAGGACATTGTTCCTAAGGAGGATGTTCCTAAGAAACAGGTTCTAAATTCAGATTTCAGTTTTAGGGAAAAAGACTTTGTTCCTAAGGAATGTGTTAATATGGAATATGTTCCAAGTACATGTTTAGGGTTTAGGGAGGATGACATTATTCCTGAGGAAGGTTTTCCTAGGGAAGAGCTTCAACGTTCGTGGTTTAAGGTTTAGGGTTTAGGATCTAGGGTTTAGGGTGCAGGGTTTATGATTCAGGGTGTAGGGTTTGAGGGTTCAGGTTTTGAGTGTTTAGGGTTTAGGGTTCAAGGTTCAGGTTTTAGGGTTTGGGTTTCAGGGTTTATGGTCTAAGATTTAGGGTCTAGATTTTAGGGTCTAGGTTTTAGAGTCTAGAATTTAGTATCTAGGGTTTGGGGTCTATGGTTTAAGGTCTAGGGATTTGGTTATAGAGTTGTGGGTTTAGGCTTTTAGGGTTCAGGGTTCAGTGTTTAGGATTTAAGCTTCAGGGTTAAGCGTTTAGTGTTCAAGGTTTATGGTTCAAGGTTCAGGTTTTGGGGTTTAGGTTTAGGGGTTTATGGTCTATGATTTTGGTTCTAGATTTTAGTGTGTAGGGTTTAATGTGTAATTTTTAGGATCTAGGATTTAGGTTCTAGGGTTTTGGGTATGGGGTTTAGCTTTTGGGGTTTAGGTTTAGGGTTCAGATTTTAGGATTTAGGCTTGAGGGTTAAGTGTTTATGCTTGAGGGTTAAGTGTTTATGCTTGAGGGTTAAGTGTTTAGGGTTCAGCGTTTAGGGTTTAAAGCTCAGAGGTTAGGGTTCTGGGTTTATGGTTTAGGGTTCAGGCGCATTATTTAGGGTTTTGTCGTTTTATAAGGTGTGGGAAGTATTAAAATGGAAGGAAGGGGGTATTAGGGTTTAGGGTTCAGGGTTTAGGTTTTAGGGAAGAGTAATGCAAGGAAAGGAAATCTATGGAAGGAGGTAGGTTCTAATGAGTAGGAAGGAAGGGAATGTTCTAAATAGGGGGAAGGAAGGGTCGAAGGAGGATAGGATGGAAGGTCTATGGACGAGGAGAGGAAGGAAGTTCTAGTGAGGAGGAGAGCAAGGAGGGTCTTAGACGTGGAAGAATGGAGTCTTAGGGAGGGAACAAAAGGAGGTATGAGGATGAAGGAATATTGTTGGGGTGGTGGTTGGTGGAAGGAATGGAAGGGATCTCTCGAAGAAGGAAGTTTTAAAATGAAGGAAGAATTAAAAGGAAAGAAGGAATAAGAAGGAATAAGGAGGAATGAAGGAAGGAAGGTTTCAGGTTTAAGGAAGGGAAGGTTTAAGCTTTAAAGAAGGAAGTTTTATGGATTAGAATAAGGAAGGTTTAAGGTGAAAGAGAAGGAAGTTTTAGGATGAAGAAGAACGAAGTTCTAAGTGTTAAAAAAAAAGGAGGTTTTAATAAGGAACCTTTAAGGAAGGAAAAAAAAAGAAGGATGGTTTAAGTGGTGAAGAAGGAGGAGTGAAGGAGGAAAAGTAAGGAAGAGATATTTGTATATAAGGTGTAACGCGAATTAGGAAGGGTGATAGCTTACTTAGGGTGAAGGTGCATTTAATGTAGATGAAATATTCTTTATATATTTAAGGGAATGGAAGAAAAAATAAAGGGGGAGTGGAACATTTAGAATACCAAATTATAATTTTTTTCGTTAAGCCAAAATTGTGCCATTGAAGAAAAAAGTTGTTCAGTGTGTGCATTCATAATCATGAAAGGGAGGGGGGAACTATTTTAATGTTGTTGTTTAATATATATGAGAATATATAAAGAACACTTCTTTTTATAACATAAATTTCATTACATATACAGAAAATTGTATACATAGGAAAAGTGGCACCAGCAGGAAGGAGAGTGGCAAGAATGTTAATGGTAACGTCCCGTTCAGCATGACTACATCAGTGTGTGAATATTACTTTATTCATAGTGTGTAATATAATGATGAAATAACACATGTGGTCATATAGGGGAAAATATATATATACTCATATAATTCACCTATTAAATTTTCAGGGAGCACGTACAGATGCGTTACCTTCGGAAGAAAGGTACGGGGTGTTCAAGGACAGTAAGGAGGTAACATGCAAGGAGAAGTCCAGTAATCCGGAATGTGATCAAGCACTAATAGCAAATGTGCAAAGAGCATTACGGGGCAACGGAATTAATGATGGTGATGTAAACATAGCCAAGGAAATAGTTAGCAACTGCAATTACGCTTGTACAAAGGAGGAGACAGACACCAGTGGTCAGTGGTGTTATTGGTTTTATTATTGGTTAGGCAATACAGTAAAAGGGAAATTAGTTAATACTTTAAGTGACACACCTGATAAGGTCATGAAGGCAATTTACCAGGAGCTGCAGGGAGAATGCGCATGTAATAATGAATGCACCAATTTTTACGATGACAATATTAGTTGGCAAATTTTTGACGAGAGTAAGAAATTATTTGATTATGAATATAACATTAATTTTTGGAAGGAGGACACAGCGAGTTGTAAGGAACATTCCTCTAATTCCAATTATACCACACTCCGGAAGGAAGCTGTAGAAGCATATGAACTACTATGTGATATGTGTGATGGCAGCACTGATAAGTACTGTAAAAAATTTATAGGGAAGAATGGGAAAGGTAATGAATGTCAACAAGGGAAAACGAAAAACCTACCAGAATTAACGTGCAGTAATGGAGAGCAGGGGCCACGGGAAGACGAGGACGAAGACGAACTTGCGGAAAGTGATGATGAACACGGGGAACAGGGACCTAAACCTCCATTAATGTCGGAAGAAGTAGGGGCACGCACTGTTACTTCCTATGTGGAATGAATGACATAACAGTATATATATATATATATATATATATATAATACCTCACATGTAATATTATGGGAACTGTATGGAAGTATACATGGGGAAACATATATATTTGCGCTAATTACATTTATAGGTAGATTACCTGGAAAATTTGCCGTCAAGGCAAGTTTACGAAATTCTTGATCTCCAAGGTATCGTACCCAAAAATAACGATATCTTCAGCCCAATAAAAAATAGTCTACAGAGTATACAGACAGAGTACCCACATTTAAGTGGTTGTATAGATAAAATTGCAGGTGCATGGTACTATATAACTGCCATAATGAGCAAGAACGATTCATCCTACAATGATCGCTGTGATTATTTTTACTATTGGCTGGGATCTACAGTGTCGGGCGCTTTGGCGGACACTAATTCATTGCAAGATGTTATGAGTAAAATTTACGTTCAGTTGCAGGAAGTTCGTGCTACGAATCCATGTGAAAAAATTAAAATTCCCGTTGATGGCGTAAATTTAATACAAAGGAGAAAAATCTTCGACTATTATCACGACTTTAATGAATTACAAATATTGTTACAGAGTAGTGGGTCTGAGTGTAGTAGGAAATACGAAAATTATCTGCAGGGCATTAGTGCAGCATATACAGCTGTAGAAAACGACTACGGCGGGGGCCCCGATGGTTACTGGCACAAATTCTGGAGCAAGAATAAGAGTGTTATTAGTAATAAACTGTCGCAATTAACCTGCAATCCAAAAAAACCTTCTGTTGGAGATGACTTCGACCTTGGCGATGCCGATTTAGTGGATGGTGTCTCTGGTGGAGAAGAAAAAGGAGGGAGTGACGGTGGTGGTAGTCACAAAAAAGAAGGGGAAGAAGAGTCTGGTGCTAGCACCATCGCTCCTGCTACCATATCTGGTGCATTAGCTGCAGTAGGACTTCCTGCATTGGCTTACTTTTTTTACAAGTACAAACCTTTTTTCTTGAGGAAGCATAACCACTCTGGAAATGGAAGAAGCAGAAGAAAAAGATCAACTTTCAGACATGATTTGAACACCTTCTCAAACGGCGGCGACGACGATATCTCAACAACGGAATATTCGTCCGAATATTCTATTCCATATACATCATCATCGTCTAGATGAAGGAATAAGCGCACTTTTTGAATAAGAAGAAAAAAAAAAGAAAGGGTTAAAAAAAAAAAAAAAATAAAGTAAGAAAAAATGCAAAAAAAGGGTACATAGGTATAATGTATCGGAAGGAGGAAGTGGGAAGATTGCTTCCCTTTCTTTCTTCTTTTTTTTTTCTTAAAGAAATGCAGCGTATAAGAAGGAAGGTTGTTTTATCTCTATTCTTCTTTTTTGAGTACCTTATCGATATCATCTTATTTTGGGTCCCTTTTTACTATTTGCTGAAGCTCCTGTTCTTCGTCTACCTGTACATGCCCCAAGTGAGGGGTGCGGAAACTGTCTACAATTATATCATACGTCCCATCCTGCTGAAGCATGAGAAGACGATAGACGATACGGTGCAGAAGATTAGCCAGAAGGCTACCAGCCACCTTACGCAGATCACGGGAAACCTAACCGAGAAGCTCGTCCATGACGGGATTCGCCGGCGAAACATCTGAACAGGGCAGGAGGATAGCGCTGCGGAGCAGCCACCATTGCAACAACCATCATCGGAACAGTTATAAATGGGGACTCCCCCGCTTGGTCACCATCGATGTGTGAATAAACAGGCACCTATATGAGCATCGCAAACGCAGCATTTATTGGCCACTTTGCGACGGCAATTTTTTTTCATCACCCAAATGACGCTATTTTCGATTGAGCCCACCGGTGTATCGGTGGCAAGATGAAGAACGGTGCGATGTTATGCGACATCCCTCCTCAGGGGCGTGTTAACACAGATAGGTGGTCTCCCCCTCCACCTCGGGGTTGAAACACCCCACCTCTTAACCCCTCAACGCATGTCTCACCCTACGTGCGTCACACATTTTGAAGATTTTAAAATGGGGGGAATGTCTTTCCACATGAGGAGAAGCATGCACACAAACATGTTTTTTTTTTTTTGACACGTATTTTTTGTTGGCCTTGTGCCCCGAGCGCAGGCTAAGTTATTACCACCCTCCTTCCAGCATATAGTGTTCGTCTCCTTCTGCTTCGTCTTCTTCTTTTTTTTTTTTTTTTTGGTTAAGAATATTTCCACAGTTAGGTGTTACCCTTTTTAAATTTGATCTGTCATGCAGACATACATGTGCGCATGCGAAAAGGGGAGGGTACAGCTTGGTAGAGACCAGGCAAGTTGCATGGGTGTTCGTTCCCCCACCTACCCTTGCGCATAAAAGGGCACAGTTCCTTCCATTGGGGGAGTATCTATTATCTGGGGGAAATCACTGAAGAGGGGGTGCCCATGCCCATCGGAAACTCAATGAGAAGGAGTTGGGGGGAGGTGGTGAATTCTATTCATTATATGTCTGCATGATTGGGGGAGAAGCATGAAGCTTAATGTGTGTGTCCAACCCCCGCCCCACATATGAATTATGTTCTCGCCCCTTCCCTTATGGGAACCTCATATTTACCATCTAAGGAAAGATTAGTATATGAATTATTGGAGTATATTTCTTTAAAAGTAGGTGCACACCTAATTTACATATTTCCATGGAAAAAAAGTGTAGGAGAAAATTTTCTAAGGGGAGTAATTCTGCCCATAAGGTTCATATAGAAAGCTCTGTGTTGGAGGGACAATGTAATAGGTGTTCGTTAAGAGGAAATGGGACAATAGACGTCCATTGGAGGGGGGGAATGCGCTGTAATATATTTTCTCCTTAGGGAAAGATGATGGACGGGGGAGGTGGGCGCACATAAATCCATGGGGAAGTAATATAACAGAAGGGGCGGGGAAGCTTTCCCCCCCCCCTAATGTACACATAGTTCACAACGTTGTTGTGTATGTATGAATAAAATACTTATAACATACCCATCGGAGAGATTGGAAGAGAAGGTGTGAAGTGAATTCTGAAATGTGCACATAGATTAAGAAAAGGAAAAGTAGAGAAGAGGAACGCAGATAGTATAATATATTTGTTCTGTTTAAGTTACCTGTAGTGTAATTATGAAGGAAGAAGGAATGAAGGAAGATGGAGATAGGAAGGAAGGGGATGGGTGCAAAATTATTATAACAAACCGATCATACAGGGATGGAATAGGAGAAGGGGCTACTGCATAACAAATTTCAGCAGGTGTGCACACCAAATTTTCACTTTTAAACAGAAACAGAATTTTCACTCTCTCTCTTTTGAACAAAAAAAATATGAGCATATATATTTGTACTGCACTCCTCTTATTTATTCTGTAAATGTGCACTCTTCCCTGAGCATATAGACGAATGTGCATATTGTACGAAAAGGGAGAAGGGTATAGGGAAGTGTGTGCTCCTTCTTTTTTTGGATTGAATTATGCAATAGGTGCATGTATTAACAATTTTTCAATTAACTCCCCTTTAAACATAACAATAAAGCATAAAAGTATGTGGTACATGTGAAAAATTTTTTGTCAAATAGAAAAAAGAGGTGTGCTTATATATACATAATAAGAGAGAAGTGTACATAATAATGGAATACTCCAAATGAACACATACACACAACGTGCACAAAGATATATAATACATAGATACAAATTGAACATGAGAAGTTTGACTCCTTCGATCCATTATTTTCTTATTCTTTGCTTGTTCGTTCATTCGTACGGCCGTTCATATTCTTACCTTAAATTATATATACGTGCACATATGTAATGACTTTGATGTGTATACGTAGTGTATATTATCGTATTCCTTTGAAGAAAGTTAAAGGATTATGCATCTTTATTATGAAAGGAGGGAGGAGTAGTAAAAATTTGGTATATATAACCCTTAACATTCAGCCCCTCTTGGAATATATAATGTGAAAAATCTCACACACATACATACATTTCTTATGAATAAGTAGAAGGCAACTTTCAGTAGAAATTTATTATATACAAAACGAATGTATACATAAACAATGAGTCCAGGGGTAAGGAACAACACTGAAGGGACCTGTTGCTTCCCTTCCTTCCACGAACCATCACCCCTAACACAACCTTCCTTCTTTCTCCCAACATGAACAATTATATATGATGTATATATAATAATTTGTGAATAGTGCAATAAATTATAAATTAGGAATATATATAGAAGCATCCATTTTTTACACATGTTCCATTCTTCCCCAATTATGTTTATAGGGTCCAGGTTCATTTAAATTACCTTCAGTAAAAATATACCATGAGCTAGACAGCGGAGGAATAGGAAGAAGTTGTAAACTCGGGGAGAACTGGGAGAACCTTGGGAATTTAAAACAGAAGGTTGAAGGATCATTAAAGATGTACAGTATATACGATAGAGACCTGGCCAATAAAATTGCAAGTAGCTACTGTGTAGCATGTAACAGTACAGGGGGAGGGGAGTTCGCTTCTTTGCCGGATGATGAACGTTTTACCTTATTTTATTATTGGTTAGGAACTAAAGTAAAGGATAAATTTCCGACAGGAAGCACTTTCTTAATGGTCGTAAAAAGAATTTACGATGAACTCGGGAATTTTGATTCTACATGTAGGTGCAAGAACTTGTACGTGGGTATTACCAATGAACGTTTTGGGCAGGGCAAAATACTATTCGACTACTACTATGACTATAATAAAATACATGGTAACGAGGACTATAGTAATTATCCATGCAATACAGAATACGAGCAGTCCTTAAGGAGAGCCCAAACAGCATATAAAGCATTAAGTCAAGCTTGCCCCAGAACTGCCGAAGAACCATATTGTGAAACATTTAGAGCGAACTTTCAGAAGGACGACGGCAGGGGGGAATTCGCGAAACCGAAGGAACTAACATGCCCTAAACCAACATCACCTTCAAGAACTGACACAGGTAAGAAAAATAAAGGAGATGGAAGGGGTCTAAGGAGGGAAGGAAGGAGAGGGGTGGATGTTGGATTTCGCATTTAGGGTTAGAAGGAAGGGTCTAAGGAAGGAAGTAAGGAGAGGGGTGGATGTTGGATTTCGCATTTAGGGTTAGAAGGAAGGGTCTAAGGAGAGAAAGAACGGGACTAAGGAGGAGGAAGGAAAGGAAAAAGGGTTAGTGGAAGGACGATCTAAGAAAGCAGGGTCTAAGGAAGGAAGGGAGTATTGATACCTGATAAATTCAGGTGTAAACCTTTGCTTATTACACTAAAGCAACACCTCTCTCTTTTTTTTACTTCAATTTTATATGTACAGCAGAAGGTGCTCAAAACCAAGGGAAAAAGGCCGAAGGTGCTCAGAACCAAGGAAAAAAAACAGAGGGAACACCTAACCAAGGAAAAAAAGCTGAAGGAACCCCTAACCAAGGAAAGAAAGCAGAAGGAACTCCTAATCAAGGAAAAAAAGCAGAAGGTCCTCAGGGTCCAGGAGGGGGAGGAACATCAGAAATCCAGCAGCAGCAGCAGCAACAACAACAACAACAACAACAACAACAACAGCAACAACCACAACCTCCACCATTACTAGCATCAGGAGGGGAAACTGACATCCCCATCATTCCTTCCGCTGTTGGTGGTGCAGCAGCAATAGGATTACCAGCACTTGCTTTCTATCTATATAAGGTAAGTAAAGTAATAGCACCATCATAAAACACCTACCACCCCTAACAACCTACCTATCAACTAACAATCATAAGACCCTTTTCTTTTCTTTTCTTTTTCTTCTTAGTATACTTCTATATTTTCTGACTTACGTAACACTTTTGGAGGTAGCAACAGAAATAGAAGGAAAAAAAGATCATTGGTACGCAGGTTAAAGAAGGAGAATGAATATTATTCCTCAGCGCACAACTCAACAACAGTAGATTCAGAACCTGACTTAATGGAGGAGGAGGAAGATGATGATGATACTAACACAGAATATTCTGTTCCTTATGTTAGATAAGTTCCTCATTTTTTTAACAAAAAAAAAAAAAAAAAAATGAAGAAAGAAAGAAAAGGGAATAAAAAAATAATGAAGGGAGAGAACACAATAAGCTGGAAATGAGAACATGCTGCTGATAATGTTCCATCCACGTAAGGTAGTAGAAGCAACACCTAAGAAACAAACTATATGAGCAGTCCCATCAGAGAAATTGCTTAGTTGCCAAAATGTGAATGCTAATCCTTTGGCAACAATGGTGTGTTTTTGAGGAATGTGTGCGAAATGTAAGAGAAAAGAAAATGTGCCTGTGTATCTGTGTATGATAAAGGAATTGTATATATTTAGGATCATCATTTATTACAAAATGTTTGACATAAGTATATAGTCATATAAGTAGAAATAAAATATGGAAATAATATTTGATTTTTTTCATTATGAAACGATGTATATACTGTGCTACAGCATTTGTACTATTTGCTATTTATTTTTCCTTCTGCTTCCCAAAAATTAATGATTTTGTACATTCCAGTATGCTTCTCCTTTCATTTTTCCATTCTTCCTTTTTAAAAGAAAAAAATTCTCTAAAAGAAAAAAAAAAAGTTTTCTAATCTCTTTTTCTTTCTTTTTATATATTCTCTTCTTTAAAAAGAAGAAAAAGAACAAAAAAAAGAAATTGGCCAAAGAAGAGAAAAAAAGGTTTAAAAAAGAAAAAAAATTTTTTAGAAAAAAAGAAGGAAAAAAAGAAAAAAAAGAAAAGAGAAAATAAAGAAGAAAAGAATGAAGGAACGTAATCCCTTTCCTTCTTCCTTCTTTAGAAAGAATGAAGTGCATAAAGGAAAATGCAAAAAAAAGAGGGAGTACATAGGTAGAATGTATACGAAAAGGAAGGAGGCAATGGTTGTGTTTTCTCTCTCTTTTTCTTTTCTTCTTAGGAAAGTGCAATGCATAAAGGAAGGAGAAGGGAAAATTGTTTTATTTATTTTCTTAATGAAAAAAAGAAAAATTTTAAAAAAAAGGAAAAAAAAGGAAATAAAAGGAAAAGAAGGAAATAAAAAAAAAAAAGGAGAAAATATATTTTTCGCAAAAAGAAAAAAAAGAAAAAAAAGAAAAGAAAAAGAAAAGAGGATTAAAGGGCAAATAAAAGGGAGGAAGATAGGAAAGGGCGCATGCGCAGAATTTTTCTTTTTTTGTTGAACAACTCACACTAATATATAAGAGCAAATTCATATAGGAATATGCTCATTAGGGAATAAGTTGCGTTAAGTCTAAGTGTAAAATTTCCATATAAAATGAGAAAAGAAGAATAAGTAGTGTGACCAAAGGGGAAATATATATATATATATATATATATATAATGTACAATGAAGTTCTGTAGAAATATATGAAAGAAAAGAATGAAGGAAAAATGAATGAATGAAAGAATTCCCCACATATACTACTTCCTGGAAGTGAGCAAGTCAATCCATCGAAGAATAACATTATAGGTGGAAAAAATGTGCTGCACGCAGTATTTGAGGAAGTACTACGTCCTAATTCGTTGAATAACGTAATTATTGAATAATGTGGTAAAAAATGGCTGAAGATGAAGTATTCGGTCCGTTAATGGAAAAATGGCTGGAGGAAAATAAATATGTAAAGGGAAGCAGGGGCGCAGGGGAGGTAATACAATATAACATAGATTATATGTAAAGTACTAATATGTCCTTGCGCTGAATTATATTTCTTTCCCTAAATAATCATGAATATATCATATATAGGAAACATATATGACTATATTATTCTAATTCACAGACAAAATTAATGACTGAAATACCAAAGTGGACTGATGAAATGCTAGGAAAAATGGCAAAAAAGGAAGAAGGTGAAGGGAAAACTTATGAAGATGAATGTGAAAGAGTGAATGTAGGAACAAAAAGTATGACAAATGAGGAAAAGCAAGCATGCGCGTTTATTTTAAAAAGTTTGGTTAAAATAATAACAAGAAGTCCTGGTCCATGTGATAAAAAGAGTACTGATGACAAAATAAAGGATTATGTGTATTGTGCTGTGCTCAGTATGTGGTTATATAAGTATAGGGAAGTATATTGTGAAAAAGCTGATAATGTTATGAACAGTGCACTTGCTGCAATGAAAAGCATGGGAAGCCAATTTCGTTCAGGAGGAAAGTGTGAAGAATGCGAGTATGAAAAGTTAGAACTTATGATGGTAAAAAAAGGAATGCCCATGTTAGGGTATATTAAGCAAACTATGGAGGCGAATGACACAATTATGACATTAATAAATAATATACCAAAACCAGAAAAACCATGTCCAAAACAGCAACAACAGAACAATGTTGTATCGCAATTAAGTCACTCAGGTAGTAGTGCTGGTAGCGGAATGAGCGCAGGGAGTGGACATCCACCAACAACACGGATTCCAGCACAACGTCCGCCAAAGAGCAGGCAGAACACAATGGCACAAACAGCATCATCCAACGGAGAGGAAATTTGGAAGCAAATACAACAACAATGGTTCCAGAATATAAGGAGATTTCCCCATTTGGAGGGCGTTATGAATGTAGGATGGTGTAATTGGGAGTGTGTAATGGAAGTAGTTTGAGTATGTATATGTGTAGTACTCTTTCTAAGTATATACATGTACTACTTGTAGATTTATATGTTCATTACTGGAACGCATTGTAGGATAAAATATGGGGTAGAATGCAAGAAATATTTATTAATCTTATGAAAACTCTTAAGGGTGAGCAACCCGGAATAGCAACTAACTGTGAAACGGGAATGGATAAGGATGGACAAGATTATGAAGTTTGGGGCAGTGAAGAAAAGGAGCTATGCAAAGCGATGTTAAAAGTGATGTTGTACACCAATGGACTAACGCAGAATTTTGCAGTAAGGAATAAGGTCGATGGTGAGGATATAGTAGACACTTATTTAAGATGTTTAGTAGGGACGACAGTATTAGTAGATTTATATGGAGAGCACTGCCTGTTTAATAAAGTTATTGAGCATGTGTCAGGAATGGTAGGGGGAACGGTGAAGGACTTGCACCAGAGGCAAATGACGGATGAAGAATGCAGTAGGTTCAGTGTACAGAATGCACAAATAGGAGGAAAATTAATTAGTAAGACTATTGGAGATTGGATAGAAACAGGGAGATGGAAGATAAACGGGAAAGTAGATAAGTATGGTTTGGTTATGAAGGACGCGAAAAGTTGTAACGGTAGTGAAGCAAGTGAAAGAGCCAGGAAGGAAACAAGAGGAGAGAACATCAAGAAGGAACGGGAAGACATACAAGAAAAAGTAAGCGGAATAAAGGAAATAATGAAGAAAGGAGAAACATTATCCAAGGAAGCTGCAGACCAAGTAGTGAAGAAAATGGATCCTAATGATAGTGAGGATGAAATGAGGAGAAAACTGGAAAGTGAAATTCAAAGCAGAGTGAAGGAAGATAAAGCAGAAACTCAGAAGGCAGCACTATCGAGTAATCCAAAGCAGGTAGGTAAGTAATATTATTAAAAGTATTATATAAGAAAAGAAAGAAATGCAGAAAGGAATAAAGGAAAAAGATAAAAAAAATGGGAAAGTAGAATGGAAAAAGAGAAGAATGAAATGGAAGGACAGAATAAAAAAAATAGAAAAAAAAAAGTGGAATGTAGAAGAAGAAGGAATCTATCCTACAGTCCATATCTTCACTCACTGTTTTCTTCCTGTCTTCCTCCGTTCTTATAGGTGAAGACTGTAAGGGAAGGAGTGGCTTATGTGAGAAGGCAAAGTGTGTAATAGGGAAATGGAAGACAAACGGACGAGGGAAAAATGAGGTGGGAGGAATTAATACTTACCACGGATGCTTGAGCATATAGTATAGACATGGAAGAATGTATATATATTCAGGGGAAGAATACACTATGGTTTTGTGTTGACAATGAATGTATGTACATTTCCCTTTTTCCCGCTCTCTACTTGTAGGATGAATTATGGGGTGACATTAGCAGGAGCGCCACAAATATGTTTACTGAAATATCTAAAAGTGGCACAAATATTCCAACTTACTGCACTGATTCAAATCCAAGTAGTAGAAGAGTTACTGCCCCAGAAAAAAAGGCATGTCAATATATTAATTCAGGATTAGAGCACATATACAAACTTCAAGAGGAAGATGAGGACAAAGAACACAAGAAAGACAACAGAGCGTTTAAACAAACTATGTTATGTTTCGTTTTGAACGTTTATGCAGATATGCTGAAAAAGGAGGTGAAATCCCCCTGTGAGGTGAGTGAGCAAACAATACAACAAGCATTTAAGGAAGGAATTAATAAGAAGGGTGAATGGTGTAAGGATAATTGTGTTAAGTGTGAAAGGTATGAAAAATATACAGAGTGCCAAATAAACAGTGGGAAGATAGGAGACAAATTAAAAACAATGATCGGGGAGGATACCAACGTAAAAGAAACTCTAAATACTATAAGTTCCATAAATAACTTATGTCACCGTTCACAATGTGTAATAACACAATGGACCAGAGACAAAAGGGATGAGAGGAGCAAAACAATGGGTCAAGGGAAGGGGACTGCTTGGGAGGTTTGGAAAGGATTCATACTTTGGCATGAAAATCTAATTGTATAGCATTGAAATTGGACGATTATATATATATTTTTTCACAGGAAGAAAATGGAAAAATTTTCCATATAAGTACTATTTATATTTTTATGTGTTCCCCTCCTTTTTTCTTACTTCTGTAGAGGGAAAGTTGGGACGACATAAAATTAAGGATCAACCCATTTGCCACCGCCATGCTTCAGACAGAACCAAGTGTTGACGCTTTATGCAAAAAAGTTCAAAATGGAAACGAGGAAGCGTGCAAGCAAATTGTTGCAGGACTAAAACATGTATACAGCACTCAAGGGAAAAAAAACGGTGAAACGAATGCAAAGGAAAATAATAGACTATTTAAACAAACTATGTCATGTTTTATATTAAATGTGTATGCAGAACTCATTAAGGAAAAATGTCAGAACATAAAAAATGACATGCAGGAGTTCTTTAATGTAAGAACAGATCTTCATACAACTGAATGTAAAGGGGGAGATACATGTAATCAATGTAAGTGGGAAGAATGTAAAAATATAAAGGTTGGGAATGGAGAGTTGTGGGGAAGAATAAAAGGGGAGCTCCAGAACAATGGCCAAATAACACAAGCTCTAGAGAAGATATGTCCGAAAAATACAGATGCTGCAGGGAACAGTACCCAGGACACAACTCAAAGAGTCCATATACCCTCCGCAGCTCCTGCTTCTGCAGCTGCGGGACCGGTGGCCACCAAAACATCTCCGGAACCGAATACAAAAACGACTGAAAGTACTTTGGGAACGAAGGATGATGTAACTTCACAAGGTAAGAAAGCGAAGGATGCTGATGGTCCCGTGGGTCCACCTCTCGATGAAGACATAAGTGTCCTGCACACGCGCACTAGTGAGGACGAGCAGGAAGATGTGTGGATTAAGATGAACTCAGGTGGATCACGTGTTTCTGTTGTTACCACCATTACTGCTACCCCTGTAGATCCAGAAGTTCCGAACTCTGTGAAAGGCCCGGAGGGGCAAGGTCCAAATGGACAAGCTAGTCCCATTCCTACTAATCAAGCTCCAGGTATGAATAATAAGGGTGGGAATAAAGAAAAAAGAAAGGAAGAAAGAAAGGAAGTGTTCGCTCCCTTTCTCCCCTTCCTTGCTTCTCCTTCCTTCACCTCCTTCCACCTTCCGAAGCAAGTGTGCACCCTTTGGGTGTACACAAAAGAAAAAAAAAAAGAAAAAGAAGAAAAAAATTAAAAAAAGAAAAAAAGAAAAAAGGAAAAAAATGGAAGGAATGAAGATGTTCCTTCTTAACGCGGGAAGGAAAAAAAAAATAATTAATATTAGAAAAAAAAAAAGAATAAAAAAAGTTTTAGGGTTCCGGATTTAGGGATCCGGGTTTAGCGTTCCGGGTTTAGGAATAGTGCTACAGGGTGTGAGAGTAGTGTTCAGAGTTTATGGTTCCGTATTTAGAAATAGTGGTCCAGGGTATGGGAATTGAGGTTAAGAGTATGGAAGTGTTTAGGGTATTGGAGTAGGGTTCAGGGTATCAGAACAACAATGTGGCCTGGTGTTTAGCTGTTTTAGGGTGTATGAACAGCCACGTGGCCTGGTTTTCAGCTGTTTTAGGGCATATTAAGAATAATGTGGCCTGCTACTTAGCTGATTAGGGAAGGGGAACGAGAGAAGGAAAAAAAAGAAAGGAATGAAGGAAGGAAAGGAAGAAACAATGGACGAAAGAGAAAGGAAAAAGTAAAAAATATTACAAAGTGATAGAAGTGTAAAAAGGAAGTGTACAAAAAATTTAGGACGCGTAAAAAAAAGTTACAAAGTGAAACAAGTGTAAAAAGGAAGTGCAAAAAATAAAAAATTAGGACGTGTAAAAAAAATTACAAAGTGAAAGAAGTATAAAAATTAGAAAACGAAAGAGGTATAAGAAGTAAAAAATTAGGAAATAATAAATTACGAAGTAAAAAATTAAAAAGCGAAAAATTTTTAAAATTAAAAATTAAAAAATGAAATAAGGAAGTGTGTACAAAGGTACATATAATATTCAGGATGTCCCTACTTTCGATCATACTGGAACTACCTTCTTCACGTACTTTTCAGGTGCAAGCGATGAGAAGAGTACTAAGGTAGATACTAAAGCAGGCGAACCAGGTACTCAAGGTAGTCCAGGTGGTAGTCATACTAGTAATGATAGTGGTGCACCAGGTGGTGTTGTACCTGGCGTTCCAGGTGCTGGTTTAGGTGATAGTGAAGCAGCAGCACCTGGTCCAGGGGGTCCTCATCCACCACCAGGACAGCAACCAGCACCACAAGGTCCACCTCCCCCAGGGAAACCACAAGGACCACCAGCATCATCATCAACGCAGCCACCAATACCATTACCACCAGATGGAGCTGGTGTTTTAGGAACAAAGGGTGGACAAGGGAAGGGTGCCCCAGGCACCCATCTTTTTCCTCTTCCTGTCCCACTTGTCAACGAAATTGACCATCTCTTCTCTCCATACCTTCCTACAATTCCCGTCTTCATTGGTACATCTATCATAAGTTATCTCCTTTGGAAGGTAAAAAATAAATAAAAATAAAAAAGAATTAATATTAGAAGAAAAAGGGAAAAAATAAAAGAAAACGAAAGAAAGGAGGAACAGAAAGTAAAGAAAGGAAAGAAAGAAAAAAAAGAAAGGAAAAAAAGAAAGAAACAAGGAAAGAATGAATGAAAGAAAGGAAGGAAATAGTGTATGAGGGTGTAGAGGTGGAGGGTGCAGGATTTCACACTTTAGGGATGTGTGTGTAGGATTTCACATTTTAGGGGTGTTTGTAGGATTTCGCATTTAAGGGTGTTTGTATAGGATTTGGCACTTTAGAGTGTGTGTGTAGGATTTCGCATTTTAGGGTGTGTTTGTATAGGATTTTTCATTTTAGGGTGGGTATGTGTAGGATTTCGCAATTTAGGGGGTGTGTATGTAGGATTTTGCATTTTAGGGTGGATATGTGTAGGATTTCGCATTTTAGGGGGTGTGTATGTAGGATTTCACAACTTAGGGTGTGTATGTAGGATTTCGCATTTTAGGGGTGTCTGTGTAGGATTTTGCATTTTGGGGATATGTGTGTATAGGATTTAGCTTTTTAGGGTGTATGTGTAGGATTTCAGACTTGGGTTTGAAGTTGTGATTACTGTTGCATGAACAAAACATTTCACACCCCTATTAAAAAAATTTTTTCTGTCTTTTTTTGCAGTATTTTGCACTAGGTAAAAAACGACGACGTCATAGAAGAGCTCATCAAATTCCTGGTTCTCCCTCCTTGGAAGAACAACTCCTTGATCACGTGGACGACCAGGCAGATGGTCCACATGAATATACCTTAGTAAAAAAACGCAGACAACCAAGATCTGTTCCAACGGGAAGAACGAAGAGGCCAAAAAAACAGGGCGTTGGTCATCCTGTTGGTCGTCCTGGTATCGGTCACCGCACCATTATTGATATTCATTTAGAAGTCTTAAACGAATGTCAAAAAGGGGACCTGCATTCGACAAAGGAAGACTTCCTCACCATTCTTGTTGATGAATTTATGGGAAGCGAATTTATGGAAGAAGAAAAGGTTCAAGGTTCAGATTCCACGTTTAGGGTTGATGTTCCTGAGGAACGGGTTCCAAGTTCAGATTCCGAATTCAGGGTTCATGTTTCTAAGGAAGATTTTCCAAGTTCAGGTTTCGGGTTTAGGGAAAGAAGACTTTGTTCCTGAGGAAGAAATTCCTATGGAACAGGTTCGAAGTTCAGGTTCCGCGTTTAGCGACGAACACTTTGTTCCTAAGGAAGAGGTTCGAAGTACAGATTCCAGGTTTAGGGAAAGAAGACTTTCTTCCTAAGGAAGATGTTATTAAGGAACAGGTTCCAAGTTCAGATTCCGGGTTTAGGGGAAGAAGACTTTGTTCCTAAGGAAGGTGTTCCTAGGGATGATGTTCCTAAAGTGAAAGTTCCAAGTTCAGATTCCGGGTATAGAGTTTAAGGAGGAACATGTTTCTTAGGAAGAAAGAATTTGTAGCCAAATTGTGGATGCTTATTTTGGGTTTGGTGTTTGAGGAATGTGTGATATGGAAGAAAATATGTGTAATAAAGAATTGTATTGGGGCAGCCTGTTACAAAATATCTGACATAGGCATAGTGGCATATAGGTAGAAATAACATATGCGAATACTATTTCACCTCCTTCCATTAAGCGATACACACTATGTATTATAGTGTCCATATTACCTCTCTAATTTTTTTTTTTTTCTTTGTATTGTGCTAATGTGTTCATGCTTATGTGCAATTCATATAAGCTAAAAAAATCTTCTCAGTTCATTGATTTGTTGGCAAACTTTTGACTTTATTCCTATTTCCTTGCAACTTCTTTACTGAAGATGCAAAATGTTTATTTCCTTTTTTTATAAACTTTTATCCCTAAAATTTTTATTTTAATTTTTTTTTTTTCGTGTATAAATATTTTTATCTTAATAATTTGTTTTTTGTCTTTCCTAATTCCAATTAAGGATGTTAGGAATGTGTTTCAAAAATTGTGCGCGAGCGTTCGCGGAGGTTCGCAAAGATGTTCGCCCACCTTTCTTCTTCTTTTATGTTATACACATCTTTTAGATGTGCAGTTCACATATGAAGCAGGAATAATGATGTTTACATGAATAGAGGAAGAAAGTTACGTCTTCAGCTTTATTTTACTATAATTTATGTATAATATTAGCCGAATAAAAAAAAAACTGACCCCAATATAAATTTGTCACAGAAAAAGTTGTTAAAAAAGAAATGCCCTAATATAAATTTTGTCACAGAAAAAGTTGTTAAAAAAGAAATGCCCTATATAAATTTGTCACAGAAAAAGTTGTTAAAAAAGAAATGCCCTAATATAAATTTGTCACAGAGAAAAAATTGCAAAAAAAGGAAAATTGTCCAAAAAAAAAAAAAGAAATTGCCCTAATATAAGTTTTGTCACACAGAAAAAATTGCACCAAAAAAAAAACAGTGTAAGCCAAACCCCCTTTTTTTTTTGGTTGTGCTTCCGTCCCCACTTTTATTGTGTGTGTGTACTCTTCCCCATTCTTTTTTTTTTTTTTAAATTTTAGAAGGGTAGACGGATCTATTTTTTTTTTTCATTTTCTACTTTTTTTTTTAGTATTATTAATTAATTCAATTTAATTTTTTTTTTTTTTCTTTCTCTTCCTTTTTTTTTTTTTTCCTTTATTTTCCCTCTTCCTCTTTTTCCTTTTTTTCCCTTCTTCTTTTTTAAAAGAAAGAAATTATCTAACATATGGGACAGAATATTCAGATGGGTCCGTTATTGGACCTGTTGTGGAACCAATGGTTGTTGAATATTCGGTAGAATCGCCATCAAAATCATTAAATTCTCTTCTAATGGATCCTACTCTTTTTCTTCTGCCCCCTCCCCCAGAGTGGTTATGCTTTCCAAAGAAAAGTGGTTTATACTAAAAAAAAAAAAAAAAAAAGTGGGTCGAAGGTGGTAGGAACGTTGTTAGGTGGTAAGTGTTGTTATAGTGTTATTGTGGTTGTTAGTGGTAGGTGGTAAATGGTTGGTGGTACTTACCTTATATAGATAGAAAGCAAGTGCCGGTAATGCTATTGTTGCAGCGGCAGCACCACCACCAATACCAATATTGGTGGTACTGTTCATTCCTTTAGAGGAAGCAGGAGCAGCTAGAAGTGTTGGGTCCTGTGATGGTTGAACCTGTGCTCCATTACCACCTTCGGGAGATGGTCCCTCTTTTGTGGGTAATGCGCGTGCTGCTTCCGCTTCACCCTCTGGCCCTGCGTCCCCCTTCTCTTTTGCTGCTGCTTCGTCTTTAGGACCTTCTTCACTTTCTGTAAGTGAAGAGTTGAACAGTAATAAATGTGCACAATATAATGAAGAATCCTTACAACCTGAAAATGTTGTTTTCATAACGAGAGTGTCGTTTCTTCCCTATAGTATGGGACCACCCGTTCGTTCATTTACTGAAGTAACTTTTTAAGAGGAGGTAATGGGAGGGTGTAAAGGCAGAGTAACTATATATAGCAGGTGGTTTAAAAAGGATGTTCAGAGGTGGAGGGTTCAAGTAGGAGGGGAAGGAGTGTAAAGGAGTAACTTCAGGAGTTATTTTATTAAGGTGTGTATATAGTTTTTTTACTCTATAACATACTTACCTGCCCTACTTCCTCCATGTGATTCACCTGGTTCACCTGGTCCAGGTCTAGATTCTGGGGGATCTGGAATTCTTGCAAGTTGTGCAGGTGGTGTAGTGCATGGTAGTGGTTGTGGTGAGTTATATTGCTCCTCCTTATTATGGGTTGCGGTAAATTTGGTACAATATTCATATCCGCCAGCAGTTCCGCAATATGTACTTAACTCCGAATGTGCTGTTGACGCTTCGTTGTAGACGGTAGTGCAATTTTGTCCTTTACAATAATCACTACAATCGTCTTTACTGCCTAAGTATTTATAGTTATAGTACCAATCGAATACCTTCTTAGCCTTTTCGAAATGTTCCTTGCTAATACCAGAGTACAAATTGGTGCATTTATTACTACATGTACTCCAGAAGTTCGGTTTCTGCAGCTTCTCATAAATTCTCCTCATAACCGATGAAAACTCCCAATCCTCAGACAATTTGTCTTTTATTTGGTCACCAATCCAAAAGTACAGAAAATGGCAAAGATTATAATATTCCCGGTTGCCTGTGTTCTTCGTACATGTGTAAGAGCAATTATCTGCAATTCTATTTGCTAAGTTCGTATCTTTATTTTTGTATACACTAAGAGCGTTCCACACATTTGTCCTTACATCCTGCTTACAGTACTGCTCCCACCCAGTGCCCTTTTCACAGTAATTCTTCTCTCTATCGAAATCATCATATACTACTTTTGAGGGTAATGGAAGTGAACCGCCTGCTTTCTCCTAAAAAAAAATATATAGAATTGATAACAGGCAGGGAAGGAAGTGGAATATTGAAGTGTTTCCCCATATATGTGTGTACATTTCCTTCACATATGTACTTCCATGTGCTTCCATACATGTTCCTTCTAATATATTATGTGCACAGAAAATGTTGTATTTATTGTGCTCATATATTTCGAGTGGAAGTAGTAATGACTAACCAGTGGAGCTCCTGGTGATGATGTTGATGATTCTACAGCTTCTGGTCGTACTGCTGCTGCCGTGGCAGGTTTGCATGTCAATTTCTGCGGTTGCCTATATTCCCCCCTCTCCCCTTTTTGGTTGTTAAATTTGGGACAATATTGATCTCCGGACACTCCTTTGCAAGCTCCCTCTACCTGTGTATATGTTGACCTAGCTTTCTCGAAGGGGGTGTTACATTTGCCACTACGGTAATATTTATCACAGTCTTCACGCCTCAATATAGTCCTATAGTCATAGTACCAATCAAATAATATTTTAGCCTTCTCGAAAAGGGTTTCGCTAATATAAGGGTATATATGAGTGCAGTCGCACTTATACTCCGGTTTCTGTAGTTCATCGTAAATTGCCTTCATAACCATTGTGAAAGAGACTTGCGTCCTCGATGCTTCACTTCTTATTTTATCACCCAACCAATAATAAAAAAAATAACAACGATCATTATCGCCCAAAGGATCTTCCGCCTCCCCACGCGTCCCGCCACATGCATAACACCAATTTCCTGGAATTTTACTGACTACATCCCAATTTTGCCCACTGTATGGAAATAATGATATTTTAAGTTGTCCTCCCAGTTCATCAGCGTTCCACCTTCTCCTCCCTCGGAACATACACCTCCCTTCTCTTCCTTCTTCGAACTTAGTGTATATCTCCTGTGAGGGCAATGTACCTGAACTTCCACCCTCCTAAAAGTTTAATAAACAAAAAATAGAACATGTTTAGTTGGGTGTTTCTATATACCTTTATATTCTTCTTATATTACGTTTGGAGTATTGTGTGTTCATCATACTTATATATTTCCTAAATAAGGGAACTAACCAACCTGTGCTGGTTTTGCCATCCTTTCCTATGGTATATTTTTATTATATAATGGATTTGTGTTAGAAGGCGTGTTCTTCTCCTACTCATACAAAATGCATATTTATGAATTTTGCCTGCTTCCTCCACAGGAATTATAATTAGCAGAGAAATATCAAATTTTCATTTTCCCCCTTTTAAGAATGTGCATTCCTTAACTCCAGAAACCTTGGTGATACACTATATACGTATCTGTTGAATCATCATAGGCTTATATAGTTAAGTTAAAAAAAAGTATGTAAAAATATAAAGAAATTACCAAAGTAAAAGGGAAAAAAAAAAAAAAGAAAAAAAAAAAATATCAAATTAATAAAAATTTGTTTATGTATATGCACTTTATTCCACACACACAGACTACACTACACTAACGCCACCCAGTACGATATACCCTATTTAAAACTGTATATATAATTATTCCTAACATGTCAGTACTACACAATGTATTTATTCTTCTCTTCCCTTCCATCTAATATTTTTCTTTTATTGATACAAATGTTGCCTTTAAAGAAAGAAAAAATTTTCATTAGGAATATATTAATATTCCTCTTTTCCCTTTCCCTTTCATTAACTATACCAAAAATGTTTTATTTACATTATTAGGTGCACACGTTACCTTATTTAAGCTATCCGTCCCTGAATTCGCATTACACCCTACACACTAATTTTTCATTCTCTTTCATTCTCTTTCATTTCTTCCATTCTTCCCTTTCTTTCATTTTTTTCCTTTCCTTTCCTTTCTTTTTCTTCCTTTCTTTTCTTTCTCTTCTTTCTTTCATCTTCCATCTTTCTCCTTTACTTTTCTTTTTCTCTTAATGAACCTACTTCAAATACCATACATCCCTCAGGGCATAAGGTTTACGGTTCCAGGTTTAGGGTTTAGGCTTTAGGGTTCAGGGTTTAGGATTTAGGTTTTAGTGTTTAGGATTTAGAGTTCAGGGTTTAGGGTTTAGGGTTCAGAAATTTAGGGTTCAGGATTTAGGGTTTTATCCTTTATGGTTTAATGTTTAGGGTTTTAGGGTTTAGTGCTTAGGGTTTAGGTTTTTAGGGTTACTGGTTTATGGTTCAGGGTTTATTGTTTTTTGGGTTTAGGGTTTTACAGTTCAGGGTTACCTTTTTAGTGTTTATTCTTAGCATATAGATCTAGTGTAGGGAGGGGAGTGCCTGATGAAGGAAGTGGTTGGCATAATGGAAGATTGTTAGTGTTGTTAGGTGGGTGGTAGGTGGGTTGTTAAGTGGGTGGTAGGTGGGTTGTTAGGTTGTTAGGGGTGATAGGTGGAAAGTAGGTCTAAGGAAAGAAGGAATAAGATGGACGAAAGAAGGAATAAAAAGGAAAGAATGAATGAAGGAAAGAAAGGAAAAGAATGAAAGAAGGAATAAGAAGGAAAGAGGTAAAGTTAGGATGAATGAGGCCCATGTAAGCTTAAAAGTACAACATGAGTTGAAGGAGGGAGGGATGTAGTTCCCATAATGGAATGTACAGGTCACACATATATATAAAAATATGCAGGTTGTGCATGTTAGGATGGAAGGAAAAGGAAGGGAAAGTGTGGGTAAAAAAAAAAAAAGATGAACTTGAATGTGCACTAAAAGGGAGAGGGGAGCTTATATAATATGATATACACACCGGATGTTTCAATAAGTTCATTTGTGGTGTAATCATCAAAAAAGGCATAAAAGTAAGAGAAGAAATTATAATTATGTCGTGTTCATGAATGCAAGAGGAGAATGTGTGTATTGCACCATATTCTTATGCGCAATTTTGCATAATTCAGTAATGTAATAAATATGAACGTAGTAAAGGGGGGGGAGGGGAGGAGGGTAGAGCTCGTTCTTTACTTTTTTTACTTTGTTACCTTTCTCTGTGTGTTCATTGCCATTTTCACTTTAATTATGTGCATGATAATTCACAAAATGTATACGGTGGATTATCATTGTTTGAAAAATTAAACATTGTGTACTGTGAGGGAAGGGAAGAATAAAAATTTCAATACCTACACATTTCATAATCATCATAAATCCATTAGAACCTTGATACGTATTTCCAAACTACATGAACACATAAACACATGAGCACATGAACACTATCTTTAACATAAATTAATTATATATACGAAGGATATACACATCTTAACAATGGTAAAAAAGAATAATACAAAGTTCATTCCATTATTAAAAAATGTGTATATATACAGAAAGTAGTATATGTGTATGTGTACACACACATAATGTTCCGCATGTATACCATATAATAATAGTGTAAATGTATGGATATATATGCATATATTTCAATTCTATATATTTTGTTTAGGGGAAGGAAGAGGAAGATACAGTTACATTACCCTCAAAAGAAATATATGCTGAACTCGAAAATGGAAGAAAAAGTTGTACACTCAAGAAAACATCGTGGAAACACGGTTCGGCGGAAGCGGATATAAAATTGTCATTGTCAGGGTATGGTGGGGATAATTGGACTTGGATCGATAAAATTGTGAAGAACTACTGTTTAGCATGTAAGGGGACTGGGAACGAAGGGTTCGGTTCTTTGCCGGATGATGAACGTTTTGCCTTATTTTATTTTTGGTTAGGGGATAAAGTAAGAAATGAAACATGGATAGGGAACATTTTCTCACCGGTTATGACGAAAATTTATGATAAGCTGAAGGAAATCGATCCTGAATGTAAGTGTACTAATAAATATCCTAATATTTTGAAGGATCGTTTCGGAGAGGCTAAAATATTATTTGATTGGTACTATAACTATAATAAGCTAGTGAAGAATAGAAACAAGTGTAATGATTATTGCAATAATAATGAAAAATGTAATGCCCCCTTCGAGAAAGCCCTAACAATATATACAACAGTTAGTGATTATTGCGGAACAAGAGACGGAGATTCCTATTGTCCCAAATTTAAGCGGGAGGAAGGGGGGAGGGGGGAATATAAACAACCCAAAAAATTAGAATGCCCTCCTGCAGCAAAACCACAGGTTGCTTGTACTTCCCCTTCTTCCATTCAAAATATATAAGCACAATGAGTACAACATTCTCTGTGTGCAGTGAAGTGAAAATATGAAATCACATATAGAAAGCACCCATTTATACGAAATTTATTCTTTGCTTATTTATATTTTTATAGGTCACAGACACAAGTAAATTACCTTCACAGAAAATATACGATGACTTAGACAAAGGAGTAGGGCAAACAAGTTGTGAACTCAACGGAAGCAAATGGAACAACAGTAGTAAACTGGAAGAGGATGTGAAAACATCATTAGGATTGTACCATATTAAAGAAGAAAACTTGGCCAACAGAATCGTAAGGAATTACTGTGTAGCATGTAGGGGGACAGGGAGGGAAGAGTTCGCTACTTTGTCCAGTAGTGACCGTTATAGTTTTTTTTTTTATTGGTTAGGTGATAAAATAAATAAGGAAGAATCTAAGGGAGGAAGCAAGCTCTCAATGGTTATGGGGCCAATTTATGATAAGCTGAAGGATTCCATGTATAAATGTACGTGTAATAATATATATGAAGGTATGAACAAAGACAAGTTCGAGAAAGCTAAAATACTATTTGATTGGTACTGTAACTATAGTAAACTACACAATAACGAGGAATGTAGTAAATATTGCAGTAGTGGAAAATGTGAGGACTCCTTCACGGCAGCCAAATCAACATATGAAGGGTTAAATTCAACTTGCTATAGCACTTCCGGAGAACCATATTGTGACAAATTTAAGGGAAAATCTAAGGAGGAATATAAGGAGCCGCAAAAATTAGAACATAAATGTACTTCAGCTCCTGCACCACCACCTCCTCCGGAACCAGCACGACCGGCATCTCAAGAGGAAAGTCGAACAGCATCGAGTACAACGTTACATAGGAGTGACGATAATGAAACTACTGTAGTAAGGGGATCTATATCAGGTAAAGAAGTAAAGTGTTCCTATGTAGAAGTGAATTCATACATTCCATACCTAAGAAAACTCCCCTCCTAAAAGAACTCCCTCCCAATCACGGTACATGGTACATGGTAAACACATGTACCAGTACACCATTGTACCATCCATCCTGGGTTGATAATGTTTTTCATTAAATTTTACATATTTCTTATTACTTATTTTTCATATTCAGTAGGTGACAAAGGTCCAGAACAACAACAACAACAACAACAACAACAACAACAACAACAACAACAACAACAACAGCAGCAGCAGCAGCAACCTCAACCTCCACAATTACCACCACCGGCCGGTGGACCACCATCACCAAGAGTAGGAGCAGCTGCTCCTGTGTCCTCTGAAGGAATGGACAGTACCACCACCACCACTACTATTGGTGGTGCTGCTGCTGGCGCAGCAGTAGCATTACCGGCACTTGCTTTCTATCTATATAAGGTAAGTACACTTAACACAGGAAATATGTATAATAACACTTATTAATTTTGCTGTCTATGTAAAAAAAGAGTGCATAGAATAAATGTAAAAAATGGAATGTAGGAAACAAATGGAATGTGTAAAAAAAAATGGAATGTAAAAAAAGAAAAATGGAATGCTAAATTAAAATGAATGTTTGAAGTGGGCAGTAATGTACATATAAATATTCTGCGCACACATACGTGCTCATCTCCTCATTTTTTTCCTTTTTTAGTATACGTCCTTATTTTCCGACTTACGTAACACCCTCTTTGGAGGAGGAGGAAGGAACAACAGCAGGAACAATAAAAGTAGAAGAAAAAAAAGATCATTAGTACGAAACTTGAATATGGAAAATGAAGATAGTTCTACATTGGACTCAACAGCATATTCAAATTCAGAACCTGACTTAACAGCAACGGATCCTTCAGAATATTCCGTTCCATATATTAGATAAGTTCCCTTCCTCAGTATCCTTCTTTTTTAAAGAAAGAAGGAAAGGGAATAAAAAAATAATGGAGAAAAGGAACAGAATAACCTGGAAATGAGAACATGCTACTGATAATGTTCCATCCACGGAAGGTAGTAGAAGCAACACGTAAGCAACAAACTATATGAACAGTCCCATAAGAAAAATCGTTTAGCTGCCAAATTGTGGATGCTAATCCTTGCATTGTTGTTTGAAGAATGTGTGCGAAATGGAAAAGATTCTTCATGATAAAGAATCGTATGCTTAGATCATTTATTACAAAACACACTTTGACATATTCGTTATAAGGGCATATAAATAGAACTGTAATGCGACAATAATATTTGATTTTTTTCATTATGAAATGATGTATATACTGTGCTACAGAATTTATACTATTTGTTATTTTTTCCTTTTCCTATTTTTTCTTCCTTCTGCTTCCCAAACGTTAATGATTTTGTACATTTCAGTATGCTTCCTTTTCTTTCTTTCTTTTTCATTCTTCCATACTTTTTAAAAGAAAAAATTCTCCAAAAAAAAAAGAAAAAAAGTCTTTTAATCCCTTTTTTTCTTTTATATATATTCTCTTCTCAAAAGAAGAAGAGAAAGAATAAAAAAAAGAAATAGGCTAAAGAAGAGAAAAAAAGGTTTAAAAAAGAAAAAAAAAATTTTTAGAAAAAAAGGAAGGAAAAAAAGAAAACAAAGCAGAAAAGAATGAAGGAACGTAATTCCTTCCCTCCTTCTTCGTTCTTTCTTCTTTTAGGAAGAATGTAGTGCATAAAGGAAAATGCAAAAAAAAGGGGAGTACATAGGTAGAATGTATACGAAAAGGAAGGAGGCAATGGTTGTGTTTTTTCTCTCTTTTTCTTTTCTTTTTAGGAAAGTGCAATGTATAAAGGAAGGAGAAGGGAAAAATTTTAAAAAAAAGGAAAAGAAGGATATAAAAAAAAAAAAAAGAAAAAAAAATATATTTTTCGCAAAAAAAAAAAGAACAGAAAAGGAAAGCGGATTAAAGGGCAAAAAAAAGGGAGGAAGATAGGAAAGGGCTCATGCGCAGAATTTTTCTTTTTTTTTTTTGTTCACAGATGTAAAAACAAAGTAAGGAAGAAGGAATAACTGTGGACAGGGAAGAAAGAATGTTAAAAGGAACTTTCCGTGGACGAATTAATGGAGCTTCCATTAGTACGTAGTACTCCAATGTAACAATGAATCATATAGTGCGGATGTAAGGATCACCATGGCGGATTATTTTGGTTATATACTAAGAAAATGGTTCCTGGACGGAGGAAAATATGAACAGGGAAACTATTGGGTAAGGGACATTATAAATAAAGGAAAAAAGAAATAGGGTGTGAGCAAGAATAAATGGAAACAAACTATAAGTGAATGATTAAAAGAAGTATATATAAGAATAATATGCACTTTCTCTTTATTTCTTGCCGTTTGAAAGATATATAAGTAAAATAATGTTAAACGCACTTATAACTCATACAAAGGGTAGAATAATGAAGTAGCCAATATATGTGTGCATTCCCCGTTTTACACTGTAGGGTGGAATATGGAAGGATCTGGAAAAACAGTTTGACGAATTAATGAAACGCCTAGAAGGGGATACTTCAGAAATAGCATCCCTTTGTACTGAAGTAGACAATAGCAGGAATAGATGGGAAACAGTTAGGAAAGAATTGTGCAAATCTTTAGTGAGAATAAAATTCTTCATGAATGGAATTAAGGGAAAGGGGAAAGAAGTAGATGGGAAGGCGGAAATAGAGAACCTCGGAGAAGTGCAATCTTATTTCAGGTGTATAATAGGGAATATGGTTATGGTAAAGTTATATGAAGGACACTGTGACTTAAATAGAATAGCTAAATGGATAATGGAACCAGCAAGGGTAAGTTTAGAAGCACGTCAATTAATAGGAGCACATGAGAAGTGTAAAGATCTACCGTTCAGTGGAATGAAAATAGGTGCTAATTTTATAGGAAATAAAGTGAAAGAATGGATAGAAGAAAAGAAGAATAGACTTCACTGGTGGAAGATTATAATGCAAAATAAAGAGTGCCAACAGGGAAGGCAGGAAGATGGTAGAAAAGGTATGGTCGAATTATTAGGGAGGAAGGATGAAAGTGAGTTACAGGAGCTTACGGATGATGCAGCGAATTTACCAAGTAATAAGTTAGAAGAAGTATTACAAAAAGTAGGAGAAAGAATAAGAAAAAAAAAGGATCCCTCCGGGTGTATTCAACCGAAAAGCAACGGATTTGTGAATGGAGAGGAGTGTAAGGGAATTTTTTCCTTCCGTTGTTCAAGTGGGAACAACGCGGACAACATGTATTTATATGTGCACTTTGGGTTTATATAACTGAATATTCTTAGGAAAGTATAGTAAGTATATATAATATGCATATGTTTAATATGCCACATTCCCATGCAGTTCTTATTGAAGAATGGTTTACAGCATTTTCTAAGAATGTGTCCGATGCGGACAAAATGAATTATAACGAGTGGGAAACTCTAGATGCCCTATGCAATGACCTAGATAGTAACCTTGCACAGGGAATGAATAAATATAAAACCTTCTGCGAAGTCTTGGTGAGGAATATAATGTTAGTGACAGAAATAGAAAAACAGTATAAGGGAAATAAGACAGGTTGTAAGGACAGTGTAAAAGGTATTCCTTTATGTGAACTCTTAAGAGTGTGGATGTACTATATGAATGCTTTTTGCGTTCCTAGGAAGGTTATAGAACATGCCATTCAGGGGGTGAAAGAAGTAAGGCAGGACATGGATAATGATGGGAACTATGCGGAATGTTCTTATGATGGTGTACTTAACATTCCTGAGCGAAAAGGAAATGATATGGGAGATGAATTGTACGAACTATTTGACACAACTATTATGCTTAATAAAATAATAGCATTAACTAAAGGGAAATGGTGCGAAGGGGGTCAATGGAAATACATGGGAAGGGCACCTGGGGGTCCGAAGCCTGCACGTGACGACAATGGGGCGGGTGACAGTACAGTTTTAAATAATACAGAATTTACCACATTAAAAAGAACTATTGAAAAAATTGAGGAAGAAGTAAAGAAGGAACAGGAAGAAGAACAGAAATTCTTGGAACAGGTCATTGAAAAAGTCCTACCACAACCCCAACAACCACCCCCACCTGCACCACCACCAAGGAGACCATCCACACCAAGGCAGGGACCAGCAGCTGCTGCCTGTGCCGGCAAGAATCCCTTCTGTGCACGTGTAAAGTGTGTAACAGAACACTGGGGAAAAGACAGACATCGCCAGGATCAGACGGATAAAAAGCATATCGTAAGAAATAACATTGTTCACTGAAGTTTAGGGATATTCTAATGAATAGTATGTCTTATATATAATGAAAAAGAAGAAGAAACGAGCATGAACCTTATGTGTGTACAAATTGTATATATATACGTACTCTATTCTTCCTTTTTTTGGCACAGGAAACATTTTGGGATAAGGACATCCAAAAGAGAGTGGGACAACTATCTGCGGCTATGACTAATGGGGAGGAGACAGAAGAAGAATGTAAGGGTCTTCAAGAAGATAATGATAAAAAGGATGGTGTAAATAGTAAAGTGTGTAATTATATTGTAAAGGGGTTAAAAAAAATATATGGTGTTCAAACTACAGGTAGGAGTGCGATGGATAGGAATAATAGACTATTTGATCAAACCATGTACTGCCTGATGCTAAATGTATATGGTGAACTCCTTAAAGAAAAATCCTGTATAACGGGGGACACTGTGGAGCAGGCCTTCTCTGTCAAGATGGATCTTCATAAAGATGATGCATGCAAGGAGACTCCATGTAATAAATGCGAATGGGACGCTTGTACAGGTGACACTGTTTATGGTAAAAGTCTACGGGGCGAATTGAAAACAAAGCTCCTACATAATCCAAAAATAAAGGATACTCTGGATAAAATATGCCCGAAGGTTACACAACCGACGGCTGAACAGGAACCTATTACAAAGACAGCAGAAAGTGCTCAAAATCAAGGGGTAAGTGAAGGTTCCTCAGTTAAACCTGCTCCAGAAGAAGCAGCTGCCGCAGCACCTAAAGCAGAACCGTCTCAACCGGACCCAGCAGCAACATCACCTTCCCCGAAGACTCGAACAGCAGAAGTAGCAGGCAGAGCGGAAAAAGATACAGAAGAAACAGGTAAGAAAGGGAATGATGCTAATGAATCTGATCTTCCACCAGATAAAATTGATCTTCCATTGGACGACATACCGGAGGGAGCCAGTCGTGGTCCGCTTGATGAGGAAGAAACGAAGTACAACAAAGGTAAATTTTCAGTCCCAGGAGGGAAAGCGGCCGACGTTAGCATAAACTTCATCTCCACATCCACAACTGCAGGTCCAGGTACAAATGGTAAAACTTCAGGTCCTGAAGGTAGTCTAGCAGACTCCCATACCCCCAGCACAGAAACAGACACAGAAACACATGCATCTTCCAGCTCGAGTTCATCTAGTTCAAGTTCAGGAAGTTCTTCCAGTAATTCCAACTCCAGTCCTACTACTCCAGATGTTGGTGCTGGTGGTTCTGGGAGTGGAGGAGGTGGTGGTGCTGCTGCTGGTCCCCAGGGTCCAGATGGCAGTCCAACTGGTTCCCAACGTGATCCAGGTACACCTGCTGTTCCAGGGGTAGGTGGTGTCCCAGGTGGTCCAGATAAGCCCGGTGTTGGCGGAGGAGGTGATGGTGTTGATCGAACGGCAGGACAAGCACCTGGTCAGGGTCCAGGTCCAGGACAACAACCTCCCCCTCCTTCACGAGGTAAAACATCAAGTGATCCACGAACACCAACAGGACCACTATTACCTAAGGGTGCCTCAGCAGCATCAGTTGTTCCTGCCCGAGTTCATAACAAGATAGACAACCTTTCTGATCTCCTTACCCCATACCTTCCTTTGGCTCCTGTGTTCCTTGGTACTTCTGTCATAAGTTATCTCCTTTGGAAGGTAAGTAAAAAAAAACACCAATATAAGAAAAAAGAAAAAAAAAAAGAAAAAAAAGAAAAAAAAGAAAAAAAAGAAAAAAAAGAAAAAAAGAAAAAAAAGAAAAAAAAGAAAAAAAAGAAAAAAAAGAAAAAAAAGAAAAAAGAATATAGGTGAATGAATCAGTTGGGGGTGGTGTGGAATTTCGCATTTAAGGGTGTGTGTAGGATTTTCGCATTTTAGGGTGTGTGTAGGATTTCGCATTTTAGGGGTGTGTGTGTAGGATTTCGCATTTAAGGGTGTATGTGTAGGATTTCGCATTTTAGGGTGTATGTAGGATTTTGCATTTTAAGGGTGTGCGTATGTAGGATTTTGCATTTTAAGGGTGTGCGTATGTAGGATTTTGCATTTTAAGGGTGTGTGTAGGATTTCGCATTTTAGGGCTTGAAGTAGTAATTACTATTAAGTGAAGAAAAATTCGCATCCCTATTACAGAAACATTTTTTTCCCTTTTTTTTTTTTTTTTTTTTTTTTTTTTTTTGCAGTATTTGTTCCTCGGTAAAAAAAGGAAACGTCACCGAAGAGCTCATCAAGTATCTGGTCCTCCATCATCGGAGGAACAGGTCATGGACCATATGGACCAGGCAGATGGTCCACATGCATATACTTTAGTAAAGGAACGAAAACAACCAAGATCTGCTACAACGAGAACGAGGAGACCAGAAAAGCGTTCTGGTCGCCTCATGATTATTGATATTCATTTAGAAGTCTTAGACGAATGTCAAAAAGGGGACCTGCATTCGACGACGAAAAACTTTTTTGAAATTTTGGTTCAAGAATTTATGGGAAGCGAATTTATAAAAGAGGAAAAGGTCCCTAAGGAAGATGTTCCTAGGGAAGAAGTTCCAAGTTCAGGTTCCGCGTTTAGGGAGGAAGACTTTGTTCCTAAGGATGATGTTCTTTATGAACAGATTCCGAGTTCAGATTCAGCATTTAGGGAGGAAGACCTTCTTCCTAAGGAACAGGTTCCATGTTGAGGGTTCAGGGTTTAAGGAGGAAGACTTTGTTCCTAAGGAATGTGTTCCTAAGGAAGATGTTCCAAGTTCATATTCCGCGTTTAGGGAGGAACATTTTGTTCCTAGGTGAAATTTTTCTAAGGAAGATGTTCCAAGTTCAGATTCTGGGTTTAAGGTTGGTATTCCTGAGGATGATGTTCCTAGGAAGGAAAAAGTTCCTAAGGAACAGGTTCCAAGTTCAAATTCCGAGTTTAGGGAGGAAGACTTTGTTCCTAAGGAAGATGTTCCAAATTCAGATTTCAGGTTTAGGGAGTAGTATAAATATTTTTCTTTTCTTTTTTTCGTTATTTGTTTTTTCTTCTTTTCTCTTTTTTTTTTTTTTTTTTTTTTCGTTTTGTATGAAAGTGTTTACATGTTCCTATGTAATCAATATAAGCCGGGAAAAAAAAAAATTGTTCCCACTTTATTTTGATTTGTTTGGTAAAATTTTCTTTATTGATGAATTAAAATGATTATTAAATTTTTTTACAAAAGTTCTTTGTAATTTTTTCCGTCCTTTTTTTTAAGTCCAATATTGGATGCTTAGAAAGCGTTCCTAGTTTCGCGGGTTCGCGAAGGTGCGCAAAAAAAAAAGTAGTGTTCTTACAAAAAAAAAATAAATTGTACAATTACAATTTTTACCATGTTACACATGTGTGTGTATGCGAAAAGAAAATTAAAATTATATAAGGACAAATTGGCACATTCAACAAAAAAAAAAAGAAAGAAAAAAAAAAAAAATTAAATTAATTCATAATATTAAAAAAAAAAAAGAATTAAAAAAATATCCATCTATCCCCCTCTAAAAATTAAAAAAAAAAAAAAAGAAATTGCCCTAATATAAATTTGTCACAAAGAATTGTAAGTATAATATTAGTCAAAATAAATTGTTGAAGTTGTCAAAAAAAGAAAAAATGCCCTAATATAAAAATTTCACGAGAATATTAACAAATAAAAATTATCCAAAAGAAAATTGTCCAAAGAAAAAATGCCCCAATAAATTTGTCAAAAAAAAAGAATTGCCCTAATAATTTTGTCACAGAAGAAAATTGCGAAAAAAAAGAAATGCCCCAATTTGTCACAGAAAAAATTGCGCAAAAAAAAAAAAAAAAAATTGCGAAAAAAAGAATTGTCCAAAGAAAAAAGAAATGCCCTAATATAAATTTTGTCACAGGGAAAATTGCAAAAAAAGAAATTGTCCAAAAAAAGAAGGAATGCCCTAATATAAATTTGTCACAGGTAAAATTGGGAACAGGAGTTCTCCAAAGAAGTTGCCAAAAAAATTGCCCTAATATAAATTTGTCACACAGAAAAAAATTGCAAAAAAAAAAAAAGAAGCAGTGTAAGCCAAGCCCCCTTCTTTTTTTTTTTGTGGTTGCTGCTCCTTATTTGGTTGCTTCCTTATTTGGGTTGTTGTGCTTCCGCCCCCTTTTTTATTGTGTGTACACTTTCCCATTTTTTTTTTTTTTAAATTTTAGAAGGGTAGACGGAATTATTTTTTTTCTTTCTTTTTTTCTTTTTTAATATTATGAATTAATTCAATTTAATTCAATTCAATTTTTTCTTCTTTTTTTTTCCTACATCTTTTTTTCGTTTTCTTTCCTCTTTTTTTTCTTTCTTTCCTTTCTTTCCTTTCTTTCCTTTCTTTCCTTTCTTTCCCTTCTTCTTCTTTAAAAGAAAGAAATTATCTAATATATGGGACAGAATATTCAGATGGGTCCGTTATTGAACCTGTTGTGGAACCAATGGTTGTTGAATATTCTGTTGTTAAGGTGTCTTCGTCGTCAGATAATGGTGTGCTTATTCTTTGTCTGAGGGTGGACCTTTTTTTCCTTTTATTGTTATTTCTGCTGCTGCCTCCAAAGAAGATGTTTTTTATCCCAGGAGGTAGAAGATTATACTAAAATAAGAGGGAAGGTATAAGGGAAGAAATATATACATATATATATATACATGCACGCAGTCTATTCTATATATTCATTTGAAATAATAATACACAATAGGGGGCATTATTATTTATATATTCAATTATAACTGTTGCACTTACCTTATATAGAAACAGAGCAAGTGCTGGTAATGCTACTCCTGCAACTCCAGCAGCAGCACCACCACCAATACCAATATTGGTGCTGTCCATGCCAGCAGAGCCTGGACCAGCTAGAGTTATTTGCTGGGTCGGTTCTTGCGGTCTTCCTGGGGGAGGTGGTCCCTGTGGTCTGTTACCACCCTGTTGTGGTGGTCCTTGAGGTTTTCCTGGAGGAGGTGGACCTTGTGGTCTGTTCCTACCTTCTTCACCTAGAGGAGCTAAAAAAGATAATAGTAAATAATGTGTATAAAATATAATGAAGAAAATATTACCAACGTAGGATGGATAGTACGATGGTATGCTGGTACGATTGTGTACCATGTACCATTTCTTTAAAAAATGTTCGTAGGAAGTGTTATATGTGAAGAACTCCCTGTCCTTACATGGGAATTTTTTACTCTTTTACCTGGTACAATTACCAAATCTTCCGGATCCTGAGCACTCCTACCGGATGCTCCCGATGATGCTGTTGTTAGACTCCCCCCTGGTGTTGCTGGTCCCGCTGGTTCCGGAGGAGGTGGTGGTACAGTGCACTTTAATTGTTGCGGTTTCGCGAATTCCCCTTCCTGCTTCCCCTTTTCCTCGTCAAATTTTTTACAATATGCTTCTCCGCCAGTGGTATGGCAAGTTTTACTTAACTCGTTATAGGTCGATTGGGCTTTTTGCAAGGAACTCTGGTATTCTGCTCTACTGCAATATTTCTTACACTCCAGGTCCTTCTGTATTTTATTATAGTCATAATAATAGTCAAATAGTATTTTAGCCTGTTGGAACCTGTCTTCGGTAATACTAGGGTATATCTTAGTACACTTACATGTATGATCGAATTCTGTCAGTTTATGATAAATTGCATTCACAACTGGTGAAAACTGCGAATCCGTACGCAATTTTCCCTTTATTACTCTATCCCCTAACCAATAATATAGAAATTTGCAAGGATCAAAGTGGGGTGACTTCTCCGTGTCCACATTACATGCATAGGTGTAGTTCCTTACAATTCCATCGGCCTCGATCTTATGAGTATTCTGCCACGATGTTAATGCTGCTTCTACTTTTCCCTTTAAATCTTGGTTACAGTCGCTTTTCCCACGGCTTTCTGTACAATGATTTCTCCCATCGAAATCATTGTATATTTGTTGTGAGGGTAACTTAACTGAACCTGCCTGCTGGTCCTATAAAAATATATATAGAATTGGTAACAGGAAGGGAAGGAATAGTAAAATATGTATGTATATAAGTAAGTGTTTTTCCCATATGTACGTTCCTTCTATATTCTCCATATATTGTATATGGAATATTGTATTTATAATATTTATATATATTTTGAATGGAAGGAAAGGAATGCATAACCAACCTGTAGTTCTAGTTCTGCTGGTGCTTCTGCCGCTTTGGAAGCAACAGGTTTTGCTGCAGAGCAGTCTAATGGTTGTGGCTGCTGATATTCGCCCTTATTCGGGTTCGCATTAAATTTTTCACAATATGGTTCTCCGCCACTGCTTCCGCAAGTTGAAATCAACTGCTGATATGCTTCTTGAGCTACTTTGTGGGCGGTAGTATAAGTTCCATTTTTACTCCAATAATTGTGACACTCCTCGCTGCTTCGTATTTTTTTATAGTTATAGTACCAATTGAATACCTTCTTAGCCTTTTCGAATCTGTCTTCGCTAATATAAGGGTATATATGAGTGCACGGCCATGGAAAATTGAATTTCTGCAGTTCATCGTAAATTGCCTTCATAACCAATCTGAAAGAGACTTCCGTCCTGGATGTTTCACTTCTTATTTTATCACCTAACCAATAATAGAAGAAATAACAGCGATCATCATCGCCCAAAGTATCCAACGATCCTCCCCCACGCGTCTCGCCACATGCATAACACCAATTTCCTGGAATTTTATTGACTACATCCCACTTTTGCCCACTGTATGGCGATAATGATAATTTCAATTGTTCTTCCAGATCAGTGGGGGTCTTCTGTTTTTCCCCCACTCGGAACATACACCTTTTTCCTACTACTCCTTTGTTTAACGCATCGTATATTTCTTGTGAAGGTAACTCATCCATACTTGCTACCTGCTAAAAGTACAATAAACAAAAAGTAGAACATGTGTAGATAGATATGAATATATTATCATGTGTACATTTCTTATATATTTTTATTACGTTACGTATACAGTATTGTATTTATAATATTTATAATATTTCAAATAAGGGAAGTAACCAACCTGTGCTGGTGGTTTTGCCATCCTTCCCTATGGTATATTCTTATTATATAATGGATTTATGTTAGAAGGTGTGTTCTTCTTCTACTCATACAAAATGCATATTTAAGAATTTTACCAACCCCATAGCAGTTATAATTAGTAGATAAGTATAAAATTTTCTACTTTTCCCCTTTTAAGAAGTGCGTAACCTTTAACTTCTTCAAAGGAATGCTATAATACATTATACGTATCTATTGAATGAGCATATATAGTTTAGTGCAAAAATATATACAAATATTATGAAATCACAAAGTAAAGGAAAAAAAAATCAAATTTTTCTTGTATTCTTTATTCACACACTACCCTATTGCACTTTGTATATTACTATTCGCAATGATTCACTACTACACTATGTACCTCCCTCCCTTCCATGTATTATTTTTTTCTTATTGGCACAATTTTTGCCTTAAAAGAAAAAACAATTTTCATTAGGAATATATTAATATTCCTTCTTTTTCCTTTAACCTTTGTTAAATGTACCATAAATATTTCATTTACATTATTGCGTGCCCACTTTCCCTTATTTGAGCTATCCTTTCCTTGAATGCACATTACACCTCATATATTAATTTCTTTTTCATCTTTGTTTCCCTTCTTTTCTTTCTTTTTTTTCTTTCTTTTTCTATTCCCCCTCTCCAATTTCCTTTTTTTCTAATACCTTCCTTTCTCTCTTTCTTTTTTTCCTTTCCTTTCTCTCTCTCTCCTTTTTTCACTTGTTCTTTTCCTTTTCTTTTAATTAATATACTACAAATAGCACACATCCCTCAAAGATTAGGGTTCCAGATTTAAAGCTCACGAATTCATGCTTCATAATTTAACGTTGAAGACTTAGAGCTCAGGGTTTAGGTTTCACGGTCTAGGGTCCAGGGTTCATGGGCTCCCGTTCATGGGTTCATGGGTTCATGGGTTCATGGGTTCAGTGTTCAAGATTTAGGGTTTACTGTTCAGTGATCAAGATTTAGGGTTTAGGGTTCAGGTGTTTAGGATTGACGAGTTAGGTTTCAGGGTTTTTGGTGTGGTAGGTGTGTTGTTAGGGCGGTGGAAGGAATGAGGAGTGTATGTTCCCCCTTGGGGGGGAAGTACACCCGAAGGGTGTATAAAAAAAAAAAAAATATATTATATTGAAATTACCTTTTTTTTTTTTTTTTTTTCTTTTTAGGTGGGGATGACGACCCACCACCACCAAAACCTAAACCAAACCCGAATCCAAATCAAGCCGGTATTAGTGGTTCTTTTAGTGATGCCGATTTAGCAGATGGTGTCTCTGGTGGAGAAGGAATGGGAGGGAGTGACGGTGGTGGTAGTCACAGAAAAGAAGGGGAAGAAGCTAATGGTCTTAGTAGTATTGTCCCTGGTGCTGTGTCTGGTGGAGCATTAGCTGCAATAGGATTACCAACAATTGCAGCTTTCTTTTTTTACAAGTATAAATCACACCTCTTCTTCCTTAAGGGGAATAACCACTCTGGAAAGGGAAGAAGCAGAAGAGAAAGGTCCCTTAGGAGAAAATTTAATGAGTTTGAGGGGGACGACGACGACAATTCTTCTACAGAATATTCGTCCGAATATTCCATCCCATATACCTCATCATCATCCAGATGAAGAAGTATAGGGATCTAAGGAAGGAAGCGTCTAAGGAGGAGGAAGGGAAGGAAAGGAAGGGTCCAAGGATGAGGAGGAAGGAGGTCTTAGGAAGGGGTCTATGGATGGAACGTGTCTAAGGAAGGAGGATGTCTAAGGAGGAAATGTCTAAGGAGGAAATGTCTAAGGAGGAAATGTCTAAGGAGGAAATGTCTAAGGAGGAAATGTCTAAGGAGGAAATGTCTAAGGAGGAAATGTCTAAGGAGGAAATGTCTAAGGAGGAAATGTCTAAGGAAGTACGGAAAGGAAGGGTCTAAGGAGGAGGAAGGAAGTAGGTCTAAGGAGGAAGGAAAGGGGTCTAAGGGAGGAGGATAGTAAAGCAACGCTCTAAGGAAGTAAAAGGAACAAAATTCCTTCCTTCTGGAGGAAAGGAACAACAATTCCTTCCTTCTTGAAGGAAGGAACAATACCTTTCGACCAAGGGGACAAGAACATTACCCTTCCCCCCAATGGAGGAACAATACCTTCCCAAAAAGGAGGAACCTTCCCAAGGGGAAAGGAAGGGAACAAGTCGTCTTTGAGGAAGTAAACATTACCTTCCTAAATGGGAAGGAAAAGAATGGAATACACCTTCCCTCTCCTCCTTGAATGAAGGAAGGGGGAAAGGGGGAGTCATGAACACCGAATAAATATAAAAAAGGCAAAAATCAAAAAAGGAGGGTACTAATTTATAGGGACACAAGTACATATTTCTGTTCATACCACACGGCAGCAGAACTGAATAAGTGAAATTCACTTCATACATTTCCCCTTTATAAGTGTATATGCAATAGGAAATATTTATAAGCACTTAAGGACGGTGGAAAAAAAAAGTTGAGTGCTTAATATAAAATAGGTATATGCACTATATAAGAAAGCTCCCATAGAAATTTTAAGTGTAAAACATTTTTTTCTAATCCAAAGAACATAATTCTAAATTCTTCCCTTTTTTAAGGTGAAGAATAATATGTTAAAGGGAAATGAACAAATCACAGCAATAGAAAGTAATATAACAATGAAAGCAACGCACACCATTAATAATAATATAAGAAAAAAGGAAGGAAAAAAGGGAAGTAATAATAAAGGAAATGTGTGCGTGCACACCAACAGAAACAGAATTTTCACTCTCTCTCTTTAACAGGAAATATGAGTATATATATTTGTATTGCACTCCTCTTATTTATTCTGTAAATGTGCACTCTTCCCTGGGCACATAGCACAGAATGTGCACATATTCCGGAAAAGGAAGAAGGGTATAGGGAGAGAGTGTGATCCTTTTTTTTTGTTTGAATTATGCAATATGCATATTAACAATTTTTCAATTAACTCCTCTTTAAACATAACAATAAAACATAAAAGGTATGTAGTACATGTGAAAATTTTCGTCAAAAAAAAAAAAAAGGTGTCCTTATATACACATAATAAGAGAGAAGTGTACATAATAATGGAATACTCCAAATGAACAAGCATGCACACAATGCACAAAGAAATATAATACATGAATAAGGAATACATAAGGAACTTAACCTCCCTCCATTATTTCTTCGTTCCTTGTTCATTTATTCCTATCCTTGCATGAACTACATACATAAAATAATTTTGATTTACATATGTACATGTGTGTGTGGCATACTATTATTATTCAAAAATTAAGGTATATGTTTATTTGCTTAAAACAAAGAAGGAAATAAAAATCCAATAATCAAGCATAAGCACTATAGAGCGGGCGAAAAATCTTACATGTGTGTTCTGCATAAGCATATGTAACAACACATCTTAATATAAATTTATTGTATACAATAGAACACAGAACAATGGCACAGGCAAAACTAACGGTTAACACTTCTTATTTGAAATATTGATATCCATGTTATATATATAGTGCTCTATGCATAATATAATAAAATTATAAGGGAACACAGGAATATATATATATTCTGCTCTTTTCCAATTATAACCTGCAGGAGAAAGAAATGGGAAAGTGGCCATCAAAAGCATTGTATAGTAAATTCAATGCAGGAAATGGTGAACATGATTGTGATCATCCACAGAAGGACAGCGTAAAGGATGAAATAGAGAGTATACTGAGTGATCATGACTATGATGAGGGGGAGGATGCAGGGAAGATTGTAGCAGCGTGGTGTCTTGTAAATAAAGGGACCACAGAGAGGGATCCATACCATGCGGGACGTTTCAATTTTTTCTACTTCTGGCTGCGATCTACGTTGTTGGAACATGGAGTAAGTACTAGTAAAATTCCTGACCTTATAGAACAGATTTATACTAAAGTGAGGGAATTGTATGTGGGTCAGGAATGCGAAACTATATACACTACTAATGATGAAATCGACTTCAGTAAAAGGAAAACAGTATACGAATACTCTGCAGACTACCCAACTATAAGGGGGCAGGTACCGTCTAATGAGACTACCTGTGATAAAACGTATTACCAACAGCTCCAGGGCATTGTTTCAACATATAACAGTATACATGCAGGATGTAAGGAAGGTAATACAGGAAGGGATGTTGCATATTGTACCGAATTTGCAAAAATGTTTAAGGATGAAAGTAATCCGAAACCATCGGAAGTGAAATGTACGAAAGTGGCGGACACGGAACCTACAGAACAGAGGGAGCACCAGGATCCTATCCCTCTCCTTACCGATACCGACGACGAGGTGGATATAGAGGAAACAGTAAAAATTATTTTCTTCTGTGTTTCGCTATTAAATAAATTAGAATGTCTGTACACATATAATATTTTGTTCCATAGTGTAACGAATTGGGAGGTTCGCATACATAGGAATATACCTCTTTTTCCATAATTACTATTTTTGTAGGACCCAATTTTAAGTAAGGTACCATCGTACTTATCCTATTATCAAAGGTTGAATAAAGCAAATAATCAATGTTATGAGCTTTCAAATCTAGATGTAGAAGAAGGAATAAGGAAAAATTTAATAAGTCAACTAAATCAATATGACACAAGTGGGAAATGTGCAAGAAAGATTGTAAAATCATGGTGTTATGTGGATAACATGAAGAAGGGCACAGACCCTAATGATGAATATTGTTATTTCTTGTACTGGTGGATAGGGAAGAAGTTATTAGATATTCCGATAGATGATGAATCACTCCCAGGTGTTATGGAAAAAATTTACAAAGAATTAGGGCAGCTGAAGAAGTATAATAACTGTGACAATATATACAAGGACAGTAATATTGTAAAAAGTCACTTCAAGGATGCAAAAGTAGTATATGATTATTTCACAGACTACGGAACCTTGCAACAGCAGTTACAGCAAAATAGTTCTTCCTGTGAGCAGGGGTATAAAGATCATATGGAAGCCATTGATAAAGCATGTACTGCAGTTAATGCACAATGTCAAGATAAGAATGATGGTAGTGATCCCTATTGTACCTGGTTTAATGGGAAAAATAAGGTGAATGGGGAAAAGGGGTATTACTGCGGCAGCAAACTGAAAGGACTGGAATGTAATACAGGAACTGCACCAGTAGATACAGTAGACAAATTACATAGAGATACCTATGTGGCGAGCAGATTACCGGAGGAACCACCTCGTCCAACAGGCGAAATCTCCCCTTCTGGAACCAACAACAGCATTACTACCACCTCCGTGTCCACTATTCTTCCCATGACGGGACTTGCATTCGCTTCCTTCCTTTTATATAAAGTAATAATAGCCACTATAGTAGCAACTGCACTTACAACTAAAGAAAAATTGTGTGTTCACATATAAATAATATAATTGATGAAATATTATTTCTATATGAGTAATAAAAAATATAAAAGAAGATTCTGCTGTGTGTGCATAAAATACTTATTCTTTCATTCCTTCCCTTCCCCTCCTTTTCCTCCCTTCTCTTTTCTTTTTCTTTTTTTTTTTCAATTTCTTTTTTTTTTTTCCCTTCTTCTCTTCCGTTTAGTACAATCTCCTACCTTCCTGGTTTCTTAATAAATTTGGAGGTAGGAGCAGAAGAGGAAGGTCAACTGTGCCCAATTTCGATACACTCCCAGAAGACACCTCAACAATAGGAGGTGACACTTTTACCGAATACTCCACAGACAATTCAATAGCAGGAGATGGTTCTACCACAGTATATTCTTCTGCTCCATATACCACTACTCGTTCTAAAGCAGCAAAGAATAGTGGACCACAACGAAGAAACGAAGGAAGGAGGAAGAATATACGTTATCAGAACATGTAAAACACATTAGAATGTAACACATTGAAAGAATAAATGTCTTACCTTCCGTTAATTGTAAACAGTGTGAATTGTCTACCTCTCCCTGTCCATCAGGAAATATAAATGATCACTGCGCGAAGTCCGCACACAGTTTATATGTGCAGTGTACGGAAGGATATTTCTTTCGTATTTTGCTCTATTCTGCTTTATTTTGCTTAATTCTTCTTTTTTTTCATTAATTTTTTTACTTCTTACTACCTTCTTACATTTGTGTATGCTTTTGAATGACTCTGCATGGAAGAGGGAAAGAATATACTCCCAACGCAGGGCACACCAAAGAAAAAAAAGGACAAAAAGTTAAGGGCGCAAAAGGTAAAAAAGTAAAAGAAAAGAAAGGGAATAAAAAAAATAATGGAGGAAGGGAACACAATAAGCTGGAAATGAGAACATGCTACTGATAATGTTTCATCCACGGAAGGTGGAAGGAACACCTAAGCAACAACTATATGTACAGTCCCACAAGAAAAATCGTCTAACACGGAAGTTGTGGATTCTAATCCCTTGGCAACAATGGTATTGGTCTGTTGTTTGAGGAATGTATGTGCGAAATGGAAGAAAATGTTCATGATAAAGATGTATATTTGGATTATTGATTACAAAACACACTTTGACATAATTGTTATGTGGACATATAAATAGAACTGTATTGCGACAATAATATTTGATTTTTTTCATTATGAAACGATGTATATATTGTGCTACAGCATTTGTATTACTTCCTATTTTTTCCCTTTTCCTATTTTTTTCTTCCTCCTGCTTCCCAAATGTTAATGATTTTGTACATTCCAGTAGGCTTCTCCTTTCTTTTTTTAAATTTCCTTTTTGCTTTTTTTTTTTCATTCTTACTTTTTAAAAGAAAAAAGAAGTCCTCTAAATAAAAGAAAGTTTTCTAATCTCCTTTTTTCCTTTTATATATTCTCTTCTTAAAAGAAGAAGAAAAAAAGGACATAAGAAAAAAAAAAAAGAAATAGGCTAAAGAAGAGAAAAAAAGGTTTAAAAAAGAAAAAAAATTTTTTTAGAAAAAAAGAAGGAAAATAAAGAAAGAAAAGAAGAAAAGGACGACGGAAGGTGAGTAATTCCTTCCCTCCTCCTTCCTTCTTTCTTCTTTTAGGAAGAATGTAATGCATAAAGTAAAATTCAAAAAAAAAGGGGGTACATAGGTAGAATGTATACGATAAGGAAGGAGGCAATGGTTGTGTTTTCTTTCTCTTTTTCTTTTCTTCTTAGGAAAGTGCAATGCATAAAGGAAGAAGGGAAAATTGTTTTCTTTTTCAAAGGGAAAAGAAAAATTTAGAAAAAAAGGAAAAGAAGGAAATAAAAAAAAAAAAAAAGGAAAATATCTTTTCCGCAAAAAGAAAAAAAGAAAAGAAAAAGAAAGAAAAAAAAGAAAAGAAAAGAGGATTAAAGGGCAAAAAAAAGGGAGGAAGATAGCAAAGGGCGCATGCGCAGAATTTTTCTGTTTTCGTCTTTCCCTAAAGAAAAAAATAAAAAAACAAGAACAAAAAAAAAGGAAGAAAGAATAAAAAAAGAACAAAAAAAAAAAAAGAGAAAACAGGAGAATAATGAATGGAATTAGAAGAAAAAGGGGGGTTTAAAAAAGAAGAAAAATGTTTAAAGAGGAAAAAGAAAAATTTCAAAGAAAAAAGCAGGAAGAAAAACTAGGAGGAAAGGAACCATAAAAGGGGAAAAAGACGACAAATGTGAATAAAGGACGATTATAGAGAAGGAAATGGAAGGACGGAAGAATTGAAAGAAGGAAAAAAATATGGAAAAAGAAGGAAAAGAAGCGAAAGTAAAAAATGAAAAATTGCGCACATAGTACTTCCTGGAAGTGAGCAAGTCAGTCAATCAAAGATTAACATTATAGGTGGAAAAAATGTGCTGCATGCAGAATTTGACGCAGTGCTATTCCTTATTTATTGATAAGTGAACCAATTTCTTTGAATAAGTTGTGGTAAAAAAAATGTCTTCCACGAAAGGTGAAGATCAAGATAAGGTTTTTGGCCCGTTAAAGAAGGAATGGTTGGAGAAGAAAGGATTTAAGGGGAACGAAGGCGTGGGTGAGGTAATATAATATGATCTCCGTGTAACATATGAATGTGTTACTGTCCTGAGTTATGTTATTTAATTGTAATAAAAAATGCATAATGTACAGGGAGAACATATGTGAATATATGATTCTAATTTATAGACGCAGCTGTACCAGGAAATAGGAAAGTGGATTAATGTTATTTTAGGGGAAATGATAAAGGAGGAGAAGGATATTGATGAAACCTATAAGGAACAGTGCGAAAAAATGAATAAAGGAACAAAGAACATGACGGAAGAAGAAAAGAAAATTTGCGCGTTCATTTTGGCGAACCTGCTGAAAATATGGACAATGGACAAAACAGAAAAAGGGGAAGAGGAAATTGATAAAAGAATAAAAGAACACTTGTATTGTGCAATGCTCAATATGTGGTTACATGAATACCAAAATGTAAACTGTGAAGCACAAAATATTATGAACAGTGCTTACGGTGCAATGAATTATTTGTGCCAGCAGTTGGGTATAGAAGGCAAATGTAAGAATTGTGAGTATAAACAATTAGAGCCTATGATGATAAGGGAGAAAATACCAATGCTAGGAGTTATTCGTGGTGGTATGAAAAATAAAGGGAAAATTATGGGAGTAGTATTTGATGCAGAAAAGAAAAAGGATTGTCCAAAGCCGAACACCGATCCATCAACAGCACAACCTCCAAAGGTAACAGGAGCAACAGCAGCGGATGGGGAGACGACAGTCCCCGTCCCCGTCACCACTTCCACCACGGCAGCCACTGCAAAACCATATCAATTCCTAACCAAGCTATTAGAACTGTGGATACGAGCACGCGGTGTGGAGAAAGTGGACCAATTTGGGGTAAGGAACTTTAAATCTTTGAGGGAAGTAGTTGCATAATAATAATATGGGGAAAAAATATAAAAAGGATTCTAAGGAAGGAAAAGTCTAACGAAGGAAGAAGAAGGATGTGTCTTAGGAGGAAGGAAAGGAAGGTCTAATTAAAGGAAGGAAGAGTATAAGGAGGCTGAAGGAAGGAGGGTCTAATGGAAGGAAAGGAGGTCTAAAGAGAAGGAAGGAAAGTGGACAAGGGGGGGAGGGAAACCGGGCAAGGGGGAACCTCAAAGTGCACCTGAAGGGTGTATTTAAAAAAAAAAAAAAAAAAAAAAAAAAAAAAGGAAGGTGTTTGAGCAGGAATGATTAGAGGGTCGTGGTTTAGGGGAGGAAAACTATATATATAGCATACATATATATATATGTGTACTTACGTTAATTCACTCTTATAGGACCTTATATGGAAAGAGTTATATGATGTATTCAATGATATGATGTTAAATATAGAGGGGGATGCAGAGGATGAAAAGGAAATGTGTGAAAGTGGTTATAGTAGTCTGCGAGGTAGAGATCCAGGGAGCGGCAAATGGCATTATAGTAAAGAGGAAGCAAAATTGTGCAAAATTTTATTAAGATTACATTTCTGGATCGATGGATTAAAGCAGGATGCCGTATTTGTAGAGAAGAAGCCCGAAGATGGGTACTACCACTGGGTAAAAAGAGAAGATGGAGGAGGAAAGAACAGAAGAGAGAAGGAGTTACAGTCCTATTTAAGATGTTTAGTTGGAAAGGTCACCATGGTACGAATGTTAGGACAACATTGTAAGTTAGGGGAAGTAGCTCATTTTATTAAGGACGGTGTGAAGAATATGAGGAAAGAACACAAAGTTAAGGGGAAAGACAGAATATGTGACGAAATAGATAGTGAAAGTGTAGGTGTAGGTGGAAAATTAATATGGGACGAGCTAATCCGAAGGTTAAATAATTATGAGAGGAAGGAGGAAAATACTAAAATGGATTTAAAGAAAGTAGTGGCAGGGAAAACTACACTGCACGAAAGAAAGAGGGAAGGGAAGAACAGGAAAAATTGTCCGGCGCAAGAAAAAAAAGAGAAAATTGACAAAGACACCTTAGCAGACTTAGAAATAAAACTCCCCCCAGGGAAGGATGGACTAGACATAGGGGAAGACAGTCTACCTTCAGGGAAGGAAGCCTTAGGGAAAGTATTGAATAAAGTATTGAAGGAAGCAGTAACGGAAGCAAAGGAGGGCACCGATGACACTGAACTTGTACTGAAGATAATGGCATCATTGGAGAAAAAACTCCAACAACATATAGGAGATTTTCAAAAGAAGAAGGCAACACTAGCAGCACCTAACACAGGTAAGTAATATTATTAAAAGTATTATATAAAAGAGAACGAAAGAGAAAAGAAAAAATTTAAAGAATTTGAAAAAAAAAAAGGAAACAGAAGAAAAAGAAAGAGGAGTTCTGAGTAAGGGGGAGCTTGAAGGAAGGGTTCAAAGAGAAGGGCTTAAAAGGAGAAAGGGTGAAGGAAAGGACAAGGGGGACAACCCAACAAGGGGAAACCGGACAAGGGGAAACGGGACAAGGGGTGAACTGGACAAGGAGGATGAACTGGACAAGGAGGATGAACTGGACTAGGGGGAATGAACTGGACAAGGGGGTGAAGTGGACAAGGGGGTGAAGTGGACAAGGGGGTGAAGTGGACAAGGGGGTGAAGTGGACAAGGGGGTGAAGTGGACAAGGGGGTGAAGTGGACAAGGGGGTGAAGTGGACAAGGGGGTGAAGTGGACAAGGGGGTGAAGTGGACAAGGGGGTGAAGTGGACAAGGGGGTGAAGTGGACAAGGGGGTGAAGTGGACAAGGGGGAAATTGGACAAGGGGGTGAACCGGAACAAGGGGGTGAACTGGACTAGGGGGTGAACTGGACAAGGGGGTGAACTGGACAAGGGGAAACTGGATAATGGAGTGAACTGGACAAGGGGAAACTGGATAATGGAGTGAACTGGACAAGAGAGTGAACTGGACAAGAGAGTGAACTGGACAAGAGAGTGAACTGGACAAGAGAGTGAACTGGACAATGGGTCCAACCGGACAAGGGGTCCAACAGGACAGGGGGGAAAAACCTGACAAGGGGGAAGAAGTCGATGAAGGGAAATCTGTTGAGGGGACAGACGAATGATAAGATGGATGGGGGAGTGTTATGGGCCATATTCCATTATCCTCCTGAAGGGAGGATATAAAAAAAAGTAAGAAAGAAAATGGAAGAAAGAAGTAGAGAAAGGACTAAAGGAAAGAGTGATAAAAAGAAGGGGGAAAAGGAAGATAGAAAAGAGACGAATGAAAAGGAGGGAAAATGAAAAAAAGGGGGATGTAGAAGAAAGGAATGAATCTACCTTTCCTACTATTCATGTCTTCACTCACTGTTTCTTCCCTTTTCTTTCTTTGTAGATGACGACTGTAAGGGGAAAGCTGACTTATGTCCGCGTGTAAAATGTGTAGCAAAAACGTGGACAAAAATCAGGGAGGGGAGCAGCAAATTCGGGGAACGCTGGGTAAAGATTCGTACTATTCATTCTGGTCAAAAGGATCATAATGAATAATGCACCATTCCTGTACTGGCGCCAATATTTGTGTACACATATTGTGCATATACTTAGTATATGTATATGTTCCTTGCTTTCTCCTTTTTTTAGCCAAGCACATTTTGGGATCATGACGTCGCGAAGGAATTGGAGAGATTGTCTGAGGCTATGACTAATAATACTGGGGACACTGATAATCTATGCGAAGAACTTAATGGAAAAGGAAAGACATCGACGGAGGCAGAGAAAAAAGCATGCCAATACATCACTAAAGCTTTACAGCATATATATACCACTCAGGAAGATAAGGATGATGAGAACGTAGCGCGCAGGAAAAGTAACCGACCATTTAAACAAACTATGTCATGCGCTGCATTAAATCTATACGCAGATATGCTTATAAAGAAGACAGAGGGTCAGCCGTGCCCCATCACAGAGGATAAAATAAGAAAAATGTTTGGGGAAGGAAATGGAAAGCAGGGTGATTGGTGTACGGGTAGGGAAGGTGAAGACATGAAATGTGATCTGTGTGAAAGGAAACCTAACTTAAATTGTGAAATAGAGTATAAAGGGAACGGCTACGAAACCAAAGATAAGGTAGAGAGGAAGGTGAATGACCTGCTCCAGAAGGACACCAACATAACGAATACCTTGACTGACATAAGTAATGCAACTACCTTATGTCAACAAGCAAATTGTGTAGCGACTAATTGGTTTATAGACAGAAAGGGGTACACGAGCAAACAAAACTGGGTAAATGAACAATATATTATTCTCTACAGTTTGGGTTCCTGTAATAAATAGTACATCCTTTATATATAATACAGAAAGAAAAGGGGGCAACTGTGAAACTTATGCGCATGTCTATAAAATGCACACATATATCTTCCTTCCCTCTTCCTTCATTTCTGCAGTGCAACTTCTGGGAGTGGGACGTCAAGAAGGAATTGGAAAGACTATCTGAAGCTATGTTTAGTAATAATGAGGGGGAAGCTCATAATTTATGTGAGAAAATTAATGGGGCATCCAGTACCGTGACGGAAGCAGAAAAAGCAGCGTGCAACGTTATTGTTAAAGGATTAAAACATATATATGAAACTAAGACAGTAGAAGTAAACGAAAAGATAAAGGACAGGGCAAAGGAGGAGAAGAAGCATAAGAATAACAGACAGCTTTATCAAACTATGTCATGCATTTTTCTGAACGCTTATGCAGATAAATTAGAACAACTGTCGCCTTGTCCCATCGGGAAGGATATAATAAAAGAAGCGTTTAAAGAAGGAAAAGGAAAGATGAGTGAATGGTGTACGGAGCCGCCATGTGTTGAGTGCAAAAGGGATGATAGTTATAAAAGTTGCCCATTAAACGTGGAAGGAAGTCTATGGACAGATAAAAAAAAAAACAATGTAACGTGCGATAAGAACGGAAATAATATGAAGAAAGAAGTGGATAAAATGCTGGAGGACGATCTAAAAATAACACAAACTTTCACTACCATAAATAATGCAACTACTTTATGTGATCGTGTGAAATGTATCTACCATAGGTGGGGAGAAAACCGAAAAGTCGGGGAACAGAAACAGGACCCGGTAAGAATCACTATTGTGTGCTGTTCCCAAAAACAAAGGAATCGATAGTGTGCATATATTATACGCCCTTATATTGGGGAAGTGCAACCTCATGTTGTGTATATATATAGTGTATATAAATATATGATATCTATATGTATATATGTTCTATCTTTTTCTTGTATATAGGAGAAGTTTTGGGATCCCGACGTTAAAACTTTATTAGTTAAATTGTCTACTGCTATAACCAAAACAAATGGAACGGCCGAAAGTTTATGTGAGAACATTAAGGATGGAAGTAGTACAATTTCAGGACCAAACAAAGAAGAATGCCAATATATTGTTCGGAGTTTAAAACATATATATCAAATTGAAAAAGGACAGGTAACACAACAAGATATAGAAAGAAGAGGGGCAAAGAACGAAGCGCAAAGGGAGAAGGAGGACAACCTCATATTCCACCGAACTTTCTCTTGTATCTTATTGAATATATTCGCAGATGAGATGAAAAAGAAATGTCCCAACGTAAAGGAAGAAGAAATAATAGAAATGTTTAAGACAGGGAATACAAAGAAGGATACTTGGTGTTTGGATAAAGATAAGGTTAATGGTGATTGTGTACAGTGTGATAGGTATGATAGTTATACAACTTGCAAAATAAACGTACAAACAGACGGGGACACAATAGGGAACAGAATGAAAACAATGCTCCAGCAGAATGGCCAAATAATGGGGACAATAACTACTGCATGTCCAACCAAACCAGCATCAACACAATCTCAACCAGCAACAACACCAGCATCATCAATAGAAAGTCGAGCTAGGTCTGAATCATCAGGTGCGTCAGAACCAGCAAAGTCCCCACCAGCACCAGCATCTGCACCAGTGGAACCTTCTCAAGACAGTCCAACTCCCTCAGTTCAGCCAGGTAAGACAGGAACTGTAGATTGTAAGGGTGGAGTAGTGCAAGGTGGTGAAAACGCAACTCTTCAGTGTCTTGGTGTGGACGATGATATCAGTACTCCAAAATGTCTCGGTGAAAATTGTGACCATAACGATGATGTCCTGAAAAAGGGTACTTTTTCCGATACTGGTGTCGCTGCAACGGTCACTACTACTAAAATTACTTTTACCAATGCAGGTCCTGACCCTAACCTTGCAGACAGTGATCAACCTAGAAAGACTGTGGATGTGTTACAACCTGTAACTCCTGTTCCTACCCCTCCTCCTGCCAACACCCCCGATGGTAGTGGAGCAGGTGCTGCTGCATCTGCTGGTAGTGCAAGTGAAGCTTCTGGTCCAGGTGCTAACGCAGCTGGTACTGGTGATCAGAAGGATAATAAAGATACTCTTGACCCCAGTTCCAGCTCCTCTGCTCCTACTGCTCCTGGTCCTTTACCAGGTGCAGGAGTTGCCCCAGGGGTAGCAGTTCGTCCGAATTTAGGAGGAAGTGCCAATACTCAAAATCCAACTTCATCAGGAGGTGGAAGCGGAGGTAAATCTGTTCCAGAAGTACGGAAGGTTGTAAAGGTAGTGAGTGTAAAGAAGAAAGGAATTATTCCTTCTGATTTTACCCTATACCTTCCTTCAATCCCAGTTATAATCGGTATTTCTGTTACGAGCTACCTCCTTTGGAAGGTAAAGAAAAAAAAAAAAAAAAGGGAAAAAAGAAAAAAAAGAAGGAAAAAAAAAAGGAAGAAGGAAAAAAAGTAAGAAAAAAAAGAAGGAAAAAAAAAAGGAAGAAGGAAAAAAAGTAAGAAAAAAAAAAAGGAAAAAAAAAAGGAAAAAAAAAAAGGAGAACAAAAAGGAGAAAAAAAATGAAAAAAAAAAAAAAAAAAGAACACACGCGCCTCCTACCCCTTCCTTTTTCACCTTAGATGCACATATTGCTCTTATATTATAATAGCTATTATAATCATAATATTAGCATTTTACACCTGAAAAATTACTTTTTACCCCTTTCTTTTTTTCTTTCCCTTTTTTTTTTTTTTCCCATAGTATTTTGCCTTGCCTCATAAAAGAAAACGTTACAAAAGAGCACATAAAGTACGTGGACCTCCATCCTTAGAAGAACAAATTATGGACCATGGTATGGACAACTCTGGTCTACATGAATATATCTTAGTAAAGGAACGCAGACAACCAAGATCAACACCACAGAAAAGAAGGAAACAAGTTGGTATGCGTGGTGTAGGTCATCGCACTATTATTGATATTCATTTAGAAGTCTTAGACGAATGTCAAAAGGGGGATTTACATTCCACGAAGGAAGACTTTTTTGAAATATTGGTTCAAGAATTCATTGGATCGGAATTTATAAAAGAGGAGAAGGTTCCTAAGGAACAATTTTCTATGGTTGATGTTCATAAGGAACAGGTTCCAAGTTCAGATTCCGGGTTTTAGGGTGTAATAAATATTTTTCTTTTTTTTTTTTCGTTTTGTGTATTAAATTGTTTACGTATTCATGTGTAAGAAATATATGTGAAAGTGAAAAATTTTTTTGTGTTATAGATTTTTACTTTCATAAATTTTCTTCCTAAGATTTTTTTTTTCGTGCATAAATATTTTTTTTATCGTAATAATTTTTTTTTTTTTTCTTCCTTTTAAGTTCTAATTATGGACATATTTGAAAAAAGTGTTTCAAAAATTGTGCGCGAGGGTTCGCGAAGGTGCGCAAAAAAAAAAAAGTAGTCCGCCCCCGCCTTCTTTTATGTTACACATCTTTTAGATGCATGCAGTTCATATAATAAAGTGCAAAATTACACAATGTCTTCACAGAAGAGAAAGGGGAAAGCTGCGTCCATTCCTTGTATGCTTATTGTAATTTAGGTATAATATTAGTCAAAAAAAAAAAAAAAATGCCCCAATAAATTTGTCACACAAAAAATTGCACGAAAGAAAAAAAAATTGTCCAAAAAAGAAAAAAGTGCCCTAATACAAATTTGTCACACAGAAAAAATTGCAAAAGAAAGAAAATTTCCAAGAAATTGTCCAAAAAAAGAATTGCCCTAATATAAATTTGTCACAGAGAAAAATTGCACAAAAAAAAGAAAAATGTCTTAATATAAATTTGTCAAAAAAAGAGGAAAGGAACCATGTTTTTGTTCGCGCATCCGAATTGTTTACACTGTTGAACTGTACCGCATATATTTTTTTTTACGAACACACCTATGGAAAAAAAAAAAAAGAAGGACGAGAGAATTAAGCAACGTAATAGAATTCAAATCCAGTAAGATAGAATAAAAAGGTTCAGTGGAATATTTTTCTTATGTAATTTTGCAAAAGTTAAAATTTTCCTTTGTATAATTTATTCTTAGGTTTTCTTAACAAATGTGGCGTTCGTAGTCTCTCTTTACAATGTTATTAAAGTAGCTTTAATAAATGGTTCATATTATAAGTTCACTCTTATGCATAAAGTAAGGGGGGGTCACTTGGAGGGGAAAATAATGGAGTAAGAATTACTTATGCCCATACGGAATGAAATATACACTATTTGCCTCTGTTGCACATTACTCCTATAGCATGTGTTCACAAAGGTGGGGCATATTTCGAGGTTTCGCTTATATACAGTGCTATGGAAGTGAACATGGAATTTATATCAAGTTAATTGTTTATAACAGTGTAGGAGCTCACACAAAGTGTAATAATAAGAGGAACAAAGGAAAAATAAATAGCAAGCTCGCCGTATAGAGCATACCACAGCACCATCTCCTTCCCTGAACTTACCATCCTTCCATCCCAACGTACCATCTTCCTTTCCCTATGTACTCAATAATTACTACATTTCTATTTATACGTAAAATATACATTTATATAACCGAGGACTAATTTAAAAAGTATTTAATAAAGGAAAGAGCGGTAAATACATAAATGGACGGAGGAAAAATTATATGAATTAACTATTATAGGGCAAAGTATAAATAAGGATTATAGAAAATGGTCACAAATGAGCGCCAGCCCATGGAGCAGGATCCATGTAATGAGGTAAGGAAAATAAGAGCATGGGCAGAATATCATATCTGGCGGAAGGTAAAAATGAAAAATTAAGGATGTATAGAATGATGCATACTATTTCTCATGTTCTTAGGGAAAATGTTTGGAAAAGTTAAATTCAACAATGATGTTCACTACACTGGAATATGGAGGAGGAAGCGGAAATAATTGTAATAATAAACGCACAGAAATGATAGAAGTACAGGTATGAGGTGCATTAAAAACATATGGGGATCTTGCAGGTTATAAGGATAGGATTCTGAATGCTTTGTGTAGAGTGAGTTCATTGTCTATAGGGGGAACATGGAGCCACTAGTCTCTTCTGTTATATATTCTATATTATTGGCTGGGAGATATAATAGCAGTGATAGGAGCGGAGGTAACAACCCTATCCCACCACCATCACAACTGTTGGAACAATTAGGTCTAAGTGCAGTGGCTACGGGAAGAGCAGTAAGTCCAAATACCATGGGGACAGAGTCACATGGTCTGGCACGAAGTCAAGATGAACCAGATTCCATGTGGGGCGCGACGAACAGCATCCCTACCATTCCAGTCGTATCTGCAACCCTACCCACAATAGCAGGAATTGGTGCCATTGTTTTCTTTTTATATAAGGTACAATTTCCCTTATTAAGCGGCAAAAAATTTGTGTATATAATTTATAGGACACATACTCATATTTTCCCCCCTTTATATATTTTTTCCACGTAAATATAGAATGGCTACTCATATGCCCTTGTACACATGTATTACATGCTCCTGTATTTCCTCTTTTTCCTTTCCTCAGTATACCCCATTATTCTCTAAGGGAGGTAAATCCTCTAAAAGAAGAAGAAGATCAGTTACACGTAACCTGAATATGCAAGCTGAAGATTATACCGAATATTATACAGAAAATGTCTTAACAGCAGTAACTTCCACAGAAGTTTACGCAGAATATTCAGCAGGAGCTCCAACGGAATCTTCAATAGAACCTTCAACAGAACATTCAGGGGATGACTCAACCGAATACTTGGAGGAAGTTTCAACAGTAGCTGATTCCACAATAGGTTCTATGGAAGAAGTTAATTCTACTATATATGGTAGACAACACATAAGAGGGCAAAATACGCCGCATCACCGGAACAATATAGGTTACCAACGTATTTAACATCGCAATGAAACAAATTGGAATGTACCACATGTAGAATGTAACATTAAATGAATGAATGTCCCCCCCTTTTTAGAGGAGCAATAAATGACCGAACAGTTTATACAGTGTAAGGAAAAAAGTGACACTTTCTTTTTTTTCCTTCTTATTTTATTTTTTCTTTCTTTTTCTTATATTTGTATGTATGAGTAATTATGCATTGAGGAAGGATACTCCCCACGGGGCGCAAAAAAAAAGAAAAAGGGAAGTACTAACCTTCTCGAAAAAGTATTCATATATAAAAGAAGAAAAAGAAATAGTAATTTCTCTGTAAAAAAGGTCGCGTGCAGATAAAATCAAATAAAAATTAGTGTTCAATAGTGTTATGCTTGTCCAAATCACATCCGATGGATATAAAGTAATTGCCAAATGAAGGCAAAACTGAAGAGAAGGGGATGAATGCCCATTTTTACAGGTGGCTCTAATGGTACAGTTAAAAACAGAAGTTAGAAAAGTTCCCCCTCCCCCTCTTTTTTGAAGATCACTATTGTATTAAGTATATACATTCCTTTGACAAGCTCCCTTGAGGAGCTTTCTCCTTGAACTTTTATACGAAATCGCATTTCCTTTATTTTTTTTTGTCCTCTTTTTGTCACTTTATTTTTTTATTTTATGATGAACTGAAATTTTTTTTTTTTTTTCTTTTCTTTTTAAATGTGCCCGTTTTTGTCCTCATAACTTCGTTCTTTCGTATACACACACATGTGTGACATGGTAAGAAATTTGTGTAATTGTACCAAAGTTCCTTTTTTTTTTTTTTTTTTTTTGTAAGAACACTCTCTTTTTTTTTTTGCGGAGGAGGAGAAGCATGCATTGTGATACATGTGATGTACTGTTGGGCGCTATAAATGGACAACTTTGCGCGCAAAAAAAATCAGTGTAAGCCAAGCCCCTCCTTTTTATTTTGGTAGTAAGCCCCTTATTTGGGTTGTTGTTGTGCTTTCCCCTTGGTTGTTCCCCCCTTTTTTTATTGTGTACTTCCCTTTTTATTGCGTGTGTACACTTGCCCCATTCTTTTTTTTTTTAATTTTAGAGTGATAGACGGATATTTTTTTTTTTCTTCCTTTTTTTTCTTTTCTACATTTTTGTGTTTGAATAAGCATATAAGGAAAGAATACTCCCAACGCGGATGCGGAAAAAGGTCCTGACATTTTAGAAAAAATACTTGTGTATTTAAAGAAAAGAGGAAAAAAAAATTATAAAGGTAGAAAGTTGTAACAAAAAAAATTAATGAACATATTTTGGATCGTCAATAAAAAAATTTACCAAACAAGTCAAAATGAAGGGAAAATTTTTTTTTTCCCGCCTTGATGTTAATTACACATGAACGTAAACAATTTAATACAAAAAAAAAAAGAAAAAGAAAAATATTTACTACAGCATAAACCGTGAACTTGGAACCTCTTCCCTAGGAACACTTTCCTTAGGAATATCTTCCTTAAGAACATCTTCCTTAGAAACTTCTTCCTTGGGAACAAAGTCTTCCTCGCTAAACGTTAAACATGAACATTGAACCTGTTCCTCAGATGCATCTTCCTTAGGGACATTAACCCTAAACCCGGAATCTGAACTTGGAACCTATTCCTTAGGAACACGAACCATAGAAACTTGTTCCTCCGGAACATTTTCTTCTTTCGTGAATTCGCATCGCATAAATTCTTGAACCAAAATTTCAAGAAAGTCCTCCTTCGTCGAATGCATGTCCCCTTTTTGACATTCGTCTAAGACTTCTAAATGAATATCAATAATCATGCGGTGACCAGCACAACGACGATCAGCACCACGTTTTTTTGGCCTCTTCGTTCTTCCATCTTTGGGTGCAGATCTCGGTTGTTTTCGTTCCTTTACTAAGGTATATTCACGTGGACCATCCTGGTCGTCCACATGATGGAGTTGTTCTTCTAAGGAAGGTAGACCACGTACTTGATGAGCTCTTCTGTAACGTTTTCTTTTGCCAGGCAATCCAAAGTACTGAACGATAGAGAAAAGAGGAAAGATAGAAAATGTTTTTTTAAAAGGGTCGAAATATTCTTTTAAAAAAAATAACTACTACCTTCAACCTAAGTGCGAAATCCTACACACTTTTTTTTTTTTTTTTTTTTCACTTTTTTTATTTTATTTTTTTTTTTCATCTTTTTTTTTTCCTCCTTTTTTTACCTTCCAGAGTAAGTAGGTCGTAATTGAAATACCAATGAAGACAGGGGCCAAAGGAAGGTATGGAGTAAGATCAGAAGGGTCAATTCCTCCTTCCCTTACGCTCCTTCTACCATGTGGTCTAATTCTTGGTGGTGCTGTTGGACTTCTTCGTGAATGAACTGCTGGTGTTAGTTGAAGTACTGATGATGTCACTTGTTGTGGTGGCCCTTGTGGTTTCCCTGGTGGTGGTGGACCTTGGGGTTTGTTACCACCTTGTTGTGGTGGCCCTTGTGGTTTCCCTGGTGGGGGTGGACCTTGGGGTTTATTACCACCTTGTTGTGGTGGTCCTTGAGGTTTACCGGCAGGTGGTGGTTCCTGTGGTCCCGGTCTGGGACTACCAGTGTTTTGATTACCAGCTGCACCTGAACCGGTACCAGAAGAACCTGGATTCCAGGTTCCTGTAGAACCGGAACCAGAGGAACCAGGATTCCAAGTTCCCGTAGAACCTGGTCCAGAGGAACCAGGTTTCCAGGTTCCAGTACTACCAGGTCCAGAAGAACCTAAGAAAGAAGTAAGAAAAAGGGGTGGTTAAACTTATCTTTCTTCCTTCTTTTTTTTTTTTTTTTATGTGCACCTTCCGGTGCATACACTTCCTTATTTTACTTTTTTATTTTTTCTTTTCTAATTTTTTCACTTTCTAATTTTTTGTACGTCCGAATTTTTTTACGTCATAATTTTTAGATGCATCCTTATACGCAGCGCACATTTGGACAGGAAGTGTTCACTCCTTTTTTTTTATTATTATTACCTGCAGCTCCAGGAGTTGCACTTATGGAAGCAGAACCACCTGCTTCACCTAAGAAGTATGTAAGGAAGGAAAGAAGGACGGTTAAGTTTATCTTCTTCTTTCTTTTTCTTTTCTTTTCTTCTTTTTTTTCTTTTCTTTTGTGTACACCCTTCGCGTGCACACTTAGACGGGGAGTGTTCATTCTTTAATTGTACTTACCTCCTTTAGTTTGAGAGGGACCTAGGGATCCTGATGGTGTTTGAGTGTCTGTTCCTGTGCTTGGAGTTTGAGCTTGGGGACCCTTAGTTATACCTGGATCTGCAGTAACAGAAGTAGTGATTGTGTTTATGTCAATATGAGCCCGCTCAGTACCTGCCTGACCAAGTGGACCGGTCCCCCTATTGGCTTCGTTCTTATCGTCCACATTGTCCTTAGATACTGGGAGATCATTATCAATAAATTTCAGACATTCGTCAGCAGCATTTATACCACCATCTACTTCATTCCCATTACACTTTGTACTTTCGGACTTACCTTTCCCTGCTTTTTCTTCTTCTGTATCATTCGGACTCTTTACAACTGACTCATTTGGTGATTCAGCCCTTCCAACTGATTCTGGTGTTCTTGGTGCTGCTGGTGATCTGCTTCCACCACTGGAGGATGATACTCCTGTATTCTGGTCATTAGCGGCTTGGGTGGGTGGTTTCGGACATATCTGTTCTAGAGTTTTTTTTATTTTGTCATCATTGTCAAGCATTCCGTCCACTTTGGTCTTTACGTCCTCTTCTTTAGTCTTTTGGCCTACTTTACAATCTTTTAAGTTAGGTACCCTTTCACATTTTTCACATTTCATGTCTTCACCCGTATTATCCACACACCAGCCATCCTTCTTTGTATTACCATTGTCAAACATTTTATGTATTTCAGCTTCCTCCACGTCTGGACAAGTTGTTCTTATTTTATCTGCGTATGCGTTTAATAAGACACATAACATAGTTCGCTCGAATATTTGGTTGTCCACAGCATTCTGCGGAAGCTGGGGTTTCCCCTTTGGAATTTTATATATATGTTTTAACCCTTTCACAATATATTCACAAGCTTTTCTATTTTCTTCTTCATGCTGTGTATCCTTCTTTCCTCCTTGCCCAATGCCTTTGCATAGATCACGGTCGTCCGCTGTGCTCCCTTTGGTCATAGCACTGGACAGTTCGTCTAATCTCCTTTTAAAATCACCCCAATATCCACCATTCATATTCTAAAAGAGGAAGGAACATATATGTATATTCAGTAGAGACATATATGGTTAGTTGTCACCATGCTCGTTAATAAAGAAAAGGTGCAGTGCTCATTAAAGTTCACATAACTGTAGTGCATAATGCTATAACTTACCCAATCCGTTGGATTGTTCTCTTGACGTTCCCTGCTGGGGAACCACTTCGTTGTTACACAGTGTACGCGTTCACATAAAGTAGTTGCATTATTTATGGTAGTGAACGTTTTTTGTATGTCGTTATTCTTTTCGAGTAAGTCATCCAACTTCACTTTTATATTTTTATTGTATGATAGGCACTTTGTACTTTTTTCTTTATCAAACAGGTCTTCCTTCACGCTCAGTGCGCAACTTAGATTAGGTTCCCTTGTGCAAGTAGCACAATTATTATTCAGATTAGTCTTCTTATCCTTACACCAAGTTTCCATCTGTGTATTTCCTTTACTAAACATATCTTTTATTTTTTCTTCTGTGATAGGACAGATGAGTCCTGCCGATTTCTTTATAAGCATATCTGCGTACGCATTCAAGAATAGACAGTACAGGGTTTGTTCTGTTAATCTATTATTTTTCGCTTTTGGTATGTTCTTCTCTGTTTCACTCACTTGATGTTCATAAATGCCCTTTAAACCTGCAGTAATAAGCTTGCAGGCCTCTTTTTCTGCAGCACTCCATGCAGTTCCATTCCCATCAGCGGTTTCGCACAGTGAACTAATGTCTTCGCTCCCTGTCATCATTTTTCCAGATATTTCTTTCAGTCTATTTATGGCGTCCTTATCCCAAAATGTACACTGCGTACCAAAGGGAAGGAAAAAGGAAAGGAGGAAGGAAGAAATGGAACATATATATGTAACCCTCATGTATATATATAAAGGGTTTGTCGTTGTTATTCAGATTTTTAATTATGTATTGACAATACTGCTCTTTCCAGTGACGTTAATAACAGCGGAAGGTGTTGTTTCCCTTACCCAGTTTTGCATTTCATTTCCATTTCTGTCATTAAACCAATTAGTCGCTACACAATTTGCACGTTCACATAAAGTACTTGCATTACTTATGGCAGTCAAGGTATTCGTTATGTTGGTGTCGTTCTTGAGCAGGTCACTCACTTTCTCTTCTACCTTATCTTTGGTTTCGTAGCCTTTCCCACTATACTGTACTTCACAATCGAAGTTAGCTTTCCTTTCACACTTAACACATTCCAAGTTACTACCAGTTTTCTCATCCTTACACCATTCACCCTTCTTTCCATTTCCTTTACTAAACATTTCTTGTATTTTGTCTTCTGTGACGGGGCAAGCATGCCCCTGTGTTTTCTCTATAAGCATATCTGAATAAAGATTTAATGCTACGCATGACATAGTTTGATAAAATGGTCTATTACTCTTCGCTTGTTCTGTATTTTTATTCTCCTTAACCACCTCAGTTTCGTATATATGTTTTAATCCTGCAGTAATATATGAACATGCCTCCTTATTTGCACTGCTCATGCCAGCACATTCCTTGGCAACCTCCTCTTTCTTCTGGAGCATGTCTTTAGAGAGTCTTCCCAGTTCATTCTTCACATCATAACCCCAAAATGTGTTTGACTAAAAAAAAGAGAAAGCAAGGAACATATATATCTACTAAGTATATGCACAATATGTGTATACAAATATTGGCGCCAGTACAGGAATGGTGCATTATTCATTATGCTCCTTTTGACCAGAATGAATAGTATGAATTTTTACCCAGCGGTCCCCGTATATTAGTCCATTTATCTCCCTGACTTTTCTCCACGTTTCTGCTACACATTTTACGCGTTCGCATAAGTTACTTGCAGTAGTTATGGTAGTGAAAGTTTGTTTTATTTGGTCACTCTTCTCCTGGAATATCGTCTTTATTTTGTCCCCTATCACTGCTTCGGCTATTTTACACTTCGAATAGTCCTTTATATCACAGACCTCACAATTATTACCCACAGGGCACGCATTTTGCTTAATTTGTCCTATAGATTCAAAGGCCCTGTTTATGCCCTTATCTATAGGACAGGGTAGTTGTTTCGCCTCTTCCTTTAACTTCTGTGTGAACATATTTAATGCGACACATGCCATAGCCTGTTTAAACTGTTGATTATCCTTGGCCTTCTGTTGTGCGTCCTTTTCTGTGCTACTTAAATCACCCTTATCTATTTCAATACCATAAGTATACTTTAAACCAGCAGCAACAAACTTACATGTTTCCTTCTCTGCTCCGTTCAATGTATTACCTGTCCCTGCAGCGTTATTACAGTACTTGTCAACATAATTGTGCTTGTTAGGTATTTTATCAAGGAAGTTTCTCCATTGAGTTTCGACGTCAGTTTTAATTCTATCCTGTGAATACAACAGATGGATGAACATATATATATAGAGCCCCAGCGCACATAAAATTTGTGCTCACTCTTCCTGCTGTTGCATATATGCTATAGTACTTATTGTATTGTTCTTCATTATTGTACACAATGATGTTTCTTACCCAGGTTTTGTTACTATCATCATTTCTATTTGTGAACCATTTATCTGTTACAATCTTTACAAGATCGCAGGGATCATTACTCTTTGCAGCAGCTGCCGTTTTCTCCTGATACCTTTTCTCCAAGGATTCCATTATCTTCAGCACAAGGTTAGGGTCATCTTCGCCCTTCCCTCCAGCTCCTTTTACTGCTTTCTCCAAAACGTTAGTCAACTCCTCTTTTGGAAAACTTTTATTGTCATCCTCTAGGGACAGGTCTTTACTATCGTCGTTGGAGACTGTTATTTCTAAATTCTGTAAGGTTGTGTGGTCAATACTTTCTTCCCCTCCGTTTGGGCAAATTTCCTCGTTTTGTACTTGGTTCCTTATTTTGTGCAGTTTGCTCCCTTTTTTTTTTACTTCCGATAACCCAACACCTTGTTTGTCTTGAATAGTAAAATTATCTATCCATTCTTTAATTTCATCCCACATGAACATTTTCCCCAATTTTAAACTCCGGAAATCCACATCACTACAGAGTTGATTCCCACCCGAAATTTTCATCTTCTCCCTCATATCTTCTCTACGCTTCTTAACTGTTTCTGATACTTCCTTTAACTTACAATGCTTACCTAACATGTTTAATATAGTAACCTTACCGATTAAACATCTATAATAAGAGTGCAGTTCATTTTCTTCCGTTTTTTTTTCCTTCTTTTCTCTTTTTTCCTTCTCTTCTCTTTTTTCCCATTTGAAGGACCCAATGCCGTAGTTGTTCCCTTCCCATGTTTGAACAAATCCATCCATCCAAAGAAATATTCTTGCTAGAAGTTTGCATAACTCTTGACTTTTAGTGTCCAAGCCCTTCAACGTGGAACACATTTCTTTATCCTCCGTTCCATCCACCTCTATATTATACATCATGTCTCTCCAGAAATCCTTCAACTCACCCCATAGAAGTTTCTATAAGAGTCAATTAACGTAATTAAACATATATATATGTCTGATATATATAGTTTTCCTCCCCTAACGACGACCCTCCAAACCATCCTGCTCAAACACCTCCCTTTTTTTTTTTTTTTTCTTCTTTTATACACCCTTCGAGTGTAATTTCCCCCCTGGGGAGACTAACTAGCAGGCCATATTATGGGGTCATTAACCTACAAAGACCCTACCCCTACACCCTAAACCCTTCATTCTAACACCCCTAACAACCTTCCTTCTAACACCCCTAACAACCTTCCTTCTAACACCCCAAACAACCTTCCATTCTACCACCCCTAACAACCTTCCATTCTACCACCCCTAACAACCTTCCATTCTACCACCCCTAACATCATCGTCCCTCCTTACATCCCCTTTAGACCCGTCTTCCCTCGTGAGATCTTCTTCCTTCCCTTCTTCCTTAGACCTTCTTTCTTTCCTCCTCGTTAGACCCTCCTTTCCTTCCCTCCTTAGACCCTTCTTCCTTCTAACACTAAATGCGAAATCCAACATCCACCCCCCTTCCCTTCCTTCCTTAGAGATCCTCCCTTAGGGACTACCTTTCCCTAGACCTTCCTTCCTTAGAACTCCTTTCCTCCTCATCCTTAGACCTCCTTTCTTCCTTCTAAGGAAGTTTTCCTTCCTCCCCCCTTCTAAGGAAGGTTACTTCCTTTCCAACCTCCATAGTAAACTCCCCCTTCCATTATATATATATTTTTTCGTATATATTATTATTCTACTAATCCCCTCACACATTTAATGAGTTCACTTACATCAAAGTTGCCCAACTTGGACTGATCCATTCCCTTTGCGATCATCCATTTTGTTATTAATTTGGATAGAAAGCGGAAATCCCTTTCGGTCATTTTCTTCCCCTGTGCTCCCTCCCCCATCTGCCCAGAATTACGTGCACTCGCCATGCTCACTATAACTACCACTATTATTGTTCGAAAGACCTAATGTTCATAGAACATTGTTTTGTTCTGTTCTGCTGTTCTGCTCAAGGGAATGTACAATCTTCCTTTCCTCCCTTCCCTTCCTATGTACAATTGCATTCTTCTTCTGAAAAAAAGGACGAAGAAAGGAAGGAAAGGAATTACCCACCTTTTTTCTCTTTTCTATTTTTCCTTTTCCAAGAAAAGATTCCTTTCTTCCCCTTCCCCTTCTCCTTCCTCCATACACTGCATTCTTTTAAGAAAAAAGCGGTGTTCTTTATACATCTCTCATTTTCTAAGGAATCAAAAAAAAAAAAAAAGAATAATCTTCCTTCTCTTTCTTCCTTATACACTTGCATTCTTCGCAAAAAAAGAAGAAAGAGTAAAGAATAACCGAAACCTTCGTCCCTTATTCTCCCCAATTTTTTCTTCCCCCCCTTTTTTTCTCTTTCTTCTGAAAAAAAAAGAGGGAGGTATTATCCACTTCTTCTTTTTTCTTTTTTTTCCTTTTCCTTTTTCTTTTTTTCCATAACTTCCATTTTATTTCTTTAAAAAAAAAAAAGGTGATCGAGAAACCTTTTCCTGTTTCCTTCTGCTTCCATACCATGCATTCTTATTAAAAAAAAATAAAGAAGGGAGAAAAGAAGTGAGCGAAGCAACCTTCCCTACTCCTTCCTTCCTTACATACTCTTACATTCTTTCTGAAAGAAGAAGGAAGAAAACATTATTCCTATACATTCTTTGCCTTTTTTTTTAAAAAAAAAAAGAGCGAAGAAAGAGGAAAGGAAGGTGAATAAATTTCTTTCTTCTCTCCAAATTTTTCTTTTTTTTTTCCTTTTTAAACCTTTTTTTCTCTTTTTTAGCCTATTTCCTTTTTTTTCTTCTTCTTCTTTTTAAAGAAGAGAATATATAAAAAGAAAGAAAAAATGATAAGAAAACCTTTTTTTTTCTTTTAAAAAGTGGAAGAATGAAAATGAAAGAAAGAGGAGGAATGGAAAAAAAGAAAGGAGAAGCATAGTGGAATGTACAAAATCATTAACTTTAGGAAGCAGGATGAAGAAAAAAATAGGAAAAGGGAAAAAATAGGAAGTAATACAAATGCTGTAGCACAGTGTATACATCGTTTCATAATGAAAAAAAACAAATATTATTGTTGCATTACAGTTCTATGTATATGCTTTTATAAGGGTTATGTGAAAGTGTGTTTTGTAATGAATGATGATCTAAATATATACAATTTCCTTTATCACACACACAGACACATACGCGTTTTCTCTTCCATTTCTCAGTGTTCAACGACCAACGCAAGGATTACCATCCACAATTTTATGGCTAAACGATTTCTCCTATGGGACTGCTCATATAGTTGTTGCTTAGGTGTTGCTTCTACTACCTTAGGTGGATGGAACATTATCACCAGCATTTTACATTTCCAGCTTATTCTGTTCCTTTTCTCCCTTATTTTTTTATTCCCATTACATTCTTTCCTTCTTTTTTTTTCCCTTCTTCTTTTAGAATGAGAGGAACTTATCTAATGTACGGGACAGAATATAACGTAGAATGTTCTGTAGTATCATCATCGTCCTCCTCTTCCGTTAATTCAGGTTCTGAATCTACTGTTGTTGAGTCAAATGGAGAAGAATCATCTTCATTTTCCATATTTACCCTGCGTACTAATGATCTTTTTATTCTTCTACTTTTATTGTTGCTCCTTCCTCCCCCTCCTCCTCCAAAGAAGGTGTCACGTAAGTCGGAAAATATAGAAGTATACTAAAAAGAAAGGATAGGACAAGTGTAAAAATGTGTGCGCAGAATATATATATGTCAACATTACTGCTCATTTTAAGCATTCATTTTTTACATATTGAATTTTTTTTACATTCCATTTTTTTTTTTTTCTACATTCATTGTAACGTTCATTTTTTTACATTCCATTTTTGTTTACATTTATTTTATGCATTCACTTTAACATTTATTCTACGCGCTCTTTTTTTTACATAGACAGCAAATATTAATAAGTGTTATTATACATATTTCTTCTGTTAAGTGTACTTACTTTATATAGATAGAAAGCAAGTGCTGGTAATCCTATTGCTGCTGCACCAGCAGCAGCACCACCACCAATAGTGGTACTGTCCATTCCTTCAGAGGAAACAAGAGCAGCTGGCGATACTGCCGTCCCTGCTGGTGGTACCTCAGGTTTTTTTGGAGGGGCCACTGGAACTTTTTTCTCTGGAACAACTTCCTTTGGTGCTTCAGGAACTTTAGCAGGTGGTGCTTCTTCCTTTTTTCCTTGGTTAGGAGTACTTTCAGCTTTTTTTCCTTGATTTTGTGCACCTTCTGCTTTCTTTCCTTGGTTTTGAGCACCTTCAGCTTTCTGTTCTGAGCCATCTCGAAAGAAAGAGGAGAAATATAGACATCGTGCAATCTTCCATTTTTTTGCTTTTCTTTTCTTTTTTTTTCCTTTCTTCTTTTCTTTTCTTTCCTTCTTTCATTTCTTTCTTCCTCTTATCTTTTTTTTTTTTTTTTTTATACACCCTTCGGGTGTACTTCCCCCCCAAGGGGGAACATACGCCCCTTAGGTCTTTCCTTCACCTCCTTCCTTCCACCCTACACCCTTAACAACCTTCCCTTCCACCTACCACATCTAACAACCTTCCTTCCCTCCTTAGACCATTTCCTTCCACATATCACCCCTAACAACCTTCCTTTCACCCTACCACCCTAACAAACTTCCTTCCACCAACCACCCACCTACCAACACCTAATAACCCACCTACCACCAACCTCCCCTAACAAACTTCCTTCCACTTTCCACGTAACACAACCTTCCTTCCACCAAACAATCTTCATTGTACTACCCCTAACAACAGTCATTCTATGCCCCCTAACAACCTTGCACCTACCGCCTTTACTCTTTGTCCCTCCCCACCTCCTCCTTTTTTGTGTAATAGTATATATATTTCTAAAGTATACATTTGGGTTATAGATATTATTTGTTATTATACATATTTGTTAGTATGTGTTCCCTTCACTTTCCTCTCTTTCCTTTCTTCTATTTTATTTGTCTTACCTGCTTCCTCCTCGTCACATTGCGCTTTACGTCCGAGTTCCTCAGGGCATGTTAATGGCTGCGGGGGCCCATATTCCTTCTCCTCCAGTTTTTTTTTTTTAAATTCTTCACAATAGTTATCATTGCCAGTGGTTTCGCAAGTTCCACTTAAGGTTTTATATGTTGTTTTCGCTGTACATAAGGACTTCTTGTAATCTGCACTGTTGCAATATTTAGTAAGCTCATCGCTGTCGCTTCTTTCCATTCTTCTATAGTCGTAATAATAGTCGAATAGTATTTTAGCCTGTGGGAACCTCTCTTTGGTAATATTAGGATACAAATTATCGCACTCACACGCAGGGTTGGAGGCCTTCAGCTTCTTATAAATTTCCGGCATAACCATTGAGCGAGAGCCTCCTAATTTATATCCTAACCAATAATAGAAAAAATAACAGCGATCACTATCGGACAGATTATCCATCCAATCCTCTCTTCCTCCTCCGTTACATGCATAACAACCGTTATCTGCAATTTTACTGGCTAAATGTTGAATATCTGGGTATGACCATAATGAACTTTTCACCTCCTGCTCCAGGGTATTACGTTTCCCCTGATCCCCCGCGGATCTACAACCTTTTATTCCATTTTCGAATTCATTATATATTTCTTTTGAAGGTATTTTAAATGAAGCTGAACTACCTTGCTTCCCCTACAAAAAATATATAGAATTGACGCAAAACATATATATATGTATGTACTCCTAACACTTTACATCATTGTACTATGCACGTAAAATATTATGCACACATAATATGTAACCGTTTATTTTAGACGAGGAAAGGAACAACAGATCTCTTTAGTGTGTTCCTTACCCTTCCACTCATGGTTTTATGTATACATTCGCCTGTACAGAATCAAATTTCTATTGAAGTTGCCTTCTACTTCCTTTCTTATTTATTCATAAGGAATGTATGTGTGTGAAATTTTTCACATTATATATATTCCAAGTTGGGGAGTCCCTCAATGGGAGGTATATATATATATCAAAATTTTATTACACTTCTTTTTTCTTAATTTTGTGAATTTCTTCACTTCTAATTATGATTACACACACTACATAAGTACGTGTTAAATCATTAGGAACATTTAATTAAGGTAAGAACAGGTATGAACGGGCGTACGAATGAACGAACAAGTAAAGAATAAGAAAATAATGGATCGAAGGAATCAAACTCCTCTTTATGTTCAATCTGTGTATCTATGTATTATATTTTTGTGCACATTCTGTGTGCATTGTGTATATGCTTGTTCATTTGGAGCATTCCATTATTATGTACACTTCTCTCTAATTATGTGCATATAAGCACACCTTTTTTCTATTTGACGAAAAAATTTTCACATGTACTACATACTTTTATGTTTTATTGTTATGTTTAAAGGGGAGAGTTAATTGAAAATTGTTAATACATGCACGTATTGCATATTTCAATCCAAAAAAAAAAGGAGCACACTCTTCCACACGTCCCTTATTTATACACTGTACTATTGTATGGTGCAAGAATGTTCGGAATATGACGTTAATATTTACACGCTCTATCTACTTTACATATATATAATAATATGATTTCCTTCGCTTTTTTTTTTCATAAAGAAGACTTTCACATATTTCTACTACTTATTACGTGCCCAATTCTCACAAGAAAAGTTAAATAAAAATTGTTGACATATATATAGTGCACCTCACATAGGGAACATTCTCCCATGTTCATTACGAAGGTGCACACTTATGAATATGTAGTAAAAGGAGCGTGTATTCCTGGAATACAAGAACAATGAATATAATATACCAACAGTTAGAATTCATTATACATCAAAAAAGAGAACCGCACGAGTCCCACTAATAGCATTCCACAGTACACCCTCTATCACCTATAGTCGCTAATAATAACTTCTTTCTAATTTTATTCCTATTCTTCTATTCCTCCTTTCTTTCTTCTCAGAGAAATATCACGAATAACTCCTTCATACTGAAAAACATACATTATAGACTATTTGAGTTACTTCACACTCACCCTCTAATACACATTACACTTTATACATTAGTGTACTAATCTTTTTTTTCCCTTATAATAAGAACATTATATAAATAACTTCCCTATACTAAGAATATGTATCATGCTACTGGAGCTTTTTTCTCTCCCTTTTTTACTTTGTACAATACATTCCTCGCATTAATGTGCCTTATTTTTTTTTTTATAATATAAAAGAACCCTTCGAGCTAACACTTTATTCACCTCAACTTATATATCTTCTCGCCTAGGGTTCAGCGCTAAGGGCTTAGGCTTTAGAGTTTAGGGTTCTAGGTTTACTGTTCAGGTTTAGGGCTCAGCTTTCAGGGGTTAGCTTTCAGGGTATAGGGTTTAGCGTTTAGGGTTCAGGTATCAAGGCTTCAGGGTTTAGAGTTCAAGGCTTAGGGTTCAGCGTTCAGGGTTGAGGGTTTAATGTTCAAAATTCTCGTTTTGCGTTTAATGATTGAGTGGTTTAGTGTTTGGGTTTCAGATTCTAACTTTCAGAGGAGCGTAATACCTTTTTGGATGTTCATAATATTCTGTAGTTAATGAAGACCCCAGTCCTAAGGCTTCTTCCTAGGAATGCATTCCTTGATGACAAGACAATATTCCTAGAAAGAAAAAGTTAAAACCAAAACCCTAAATCCCGAACCAAGATCCCTGAATCCTCAATACTAAAATATGAACCCCAAACTCTAAACCTTAAATCATGAGCCCTAAAACCTGAACACTATACCCTAAACCCTGAAACATACATCCTTAAATCCGAACCCTAAACCATGAACACTAAGCCCTGAACACTAAATCCTCAAACCTGAAATCATAAAAGCTGAAAATTAAACCCTGAAACCAAAACCCTGAACCGTGAACTATCAACTGTTAACCCAAAACCATTAACTCTAAACTGTGAGCCCTAAATCGTGAACCCTAAACAGTGAACCCTAAACGGTTAACCCTAAAAGGAGAACACTAAACATTGAATCCTAAACCGTGAACCTTAAACCGTGAACCCATAAAGCCCTGAATGCATAAAGCCGTGAACCCATAACCCCCTGAACCCATAAATGCCTGAACCCATAAACCCCTGAACCCATAAACCCATGAACCATAAATCTTAAACCCTAAAAAGTATACCTAAAAACCTGATTCCTACATCCTGAAAACCTAAACCCTAAACCCAAAAACCTGAGCCCAAAACTAGAAACTCTGAAACATAATCCCTAAAACCTAAACACAAAGATCTAAAGCCCGAACCCTAAACCCTAAACCTATAAACCTGATTCCTAAAACCTTGAAAACCTAAACCCTGAACCCTTAACTCTAAACCATTAATCCATGTACCCTAAACCCTGAACCATAAACCTTGAATGATGTGAACTACTGAAAAAATTATAAAACACTTTTAAACATTAGAACGTTTAAAGAATGGAATAGTGGAATGCTTATTAGTCGTGTAAGGTCCCTCCGATACTGTAAGTCATTTTAACCCCCAATTGTTTAAATTTGATTAACCTCTGCTAACCTTTCTGAAGCTTACTAGTAGTGTAAAATAAAAGGAAAAAGTTCAAAAGGAGCGTTTGCATTAATATATAAGAGGTAGTATGCATTATTGGGAGAAGTAACTCAAATAATCTGGTGCACATTGCACATATAAGGAATGAGTTACAGCACACTTATCAAGGAGCAAAGAAGAACGAAAGGAAGAATTATTATTATTGAAGGACCATGAAAGGGAAGGGAGGAGATGTTTTGTAATATATTGTTATAAGGATTCATGCATTTTAATCTTCACACATGTAAATAATGTATGTTTCTCCATTATTTATGTATCAGTTATTTGTAGAAGTGGTACCTCCTTTATGGAATTATAATGAATACGCAAAATTGGAAGAAGAAAAGGTGCTCCATATATAAATTTTACTATATGTGTTAACAAGTTTTAATAATCATCTTTAGAGTGTAATGGAAGCTTAAATTATTAGGGTATGTTAATATTTTTTAGTAAAGTAATTGTACCCTCGTACACATAGTAGCAGCAACTGGCGAACTATAACATCATTTTTCGAGCAGTCCCATATACAGAATACAATAATGCAAAATACAATAATGTGCAGTGTAGTAGTAAGGTGGCCACGACATATAAGGAGGGGGAAAAAAAAAGAAAAATGTAGAAAGAGTGCATATATCACAGGAACTCTGCGATTTCATTCCTTTTCTTTCCTTAGACTGCTGTTATGAAGAATTTATTCATATTTTCAATTTAATTATATATATGCAAGGACATAATACGTGTAAGGTATTGCCATTATTACCATATGGAAAAGAAGAATAAATAATATGTGTATATATACATTTATTTTAAGGGAAGGAAAAAAGAATTAAGTGAACAACATCGATGCACAATATATAATGATCCTAAAATGTGCCAAAATTTCGCACCTATTTATTCTGTACGAACCTATATGAACAACATCTCTAAATTTAATTCCATTATATATACATAAGAACACACACGGAGAAATGGCAAAACCTGCACAGGGAACATCACACCTAAAGGTATGTTCTCTATGTTTAAAAATGGATACATGAATATTGTACAAATAATAATTTATGAACATAGTGTAATAGAAATAAGAATAAAAGTACAGAAATGAACATATGTGTATACATTCTATGCGGAACCACCACATTTACAGAAAGGGGACTTACAAATGTTAGGTTCGAGAAGACTTTTCTATAAGAACATCGATGGAGACGCCGCTGCGGGCGTCGAAGTGAAGGTCGATTACTGTAAACTTATTGATGCTGATGGGGACCAAAAAAAAGTGCAAGTGGAGACCAAATTAAATTCATGTACTGAAATTGCAACGTCTGTTGAGAAGATTCTGGGGGGTCTATGTTATGTGACCTCAAAAAAGAAAGCAGAACAGGCACTGGCACAAGCAACCCAGGCGGGACCATTGGGGACGGGGGGTCCCCCCCCCCCGGCCCGTTGGACCAGACGAGGTGTTAGGGGAGGACGAGGATGACAAACGTCTGTATGAGGCACTTTGTAATTTTTTATATTTTTGGCTTGGGAATGAAGTATGGGGTAAGGGGGAAAGTATGGATGGTACGAAATTTTTAAAAGCCATGCAATGCATTTATAAAGCACTTCCACAATTCGATGTTGAGAACAATTGTACACTTCCATACGCCGACACCAACACCGACACAAGCACTACTCACTTGAACAAACAGCTTTTTGAGCACCGTAAAACGGTGTTTGACTTCACCTTCGACTACAAAGGTATAAAAGACAAACTGAAGCAATTTGACAACTCCTGTGATGAGGACTATTATAAACACCTACAATCAGCCGTTACAGCATTTAAAGAGGTACTTCATGATTGTAATGGCAAAGGTCCCAAAGGGGACAACAACAAATGGGACAAAGATCCCTATTGTATGGAATTCAAAAATAAGTACGATTTAAGCAGAAGTAATAATCAAAACCCACTCACCTTAACAAATGGCGGATCAGAAGAAAGAATTGAACAAAGAACCTCACAAAAAGTTACAGTTTATAGCAACGTTAATTTAGAACTGAAATATGGACCAAGAACGAGTGCAGCAATTCCCGCTGCTGCTTCTGCTGGTACTCTAATAGGAATGTCACTTGTAACCTTCCTCTTATATAAAGTAATTCCCATTATAGTATATGTGTCCATAATAGCACTCTACTCGTATTTAAGTTCTCATTTAGAAGTACATATATAAAATAAGTTCCTTCCCATATATTTTTTGTGCCCCCTTCCTCCGTTCCCTTCTCTTACCCTCTTTCTTTCTTTTTTTTCTTCAGTACACTTCCTTATTTTCTGGATTACGTAATTCTTCTTCTTCTTTTTTTGGAGGAGGAGGAAGAAGCAACAGTGGAGGAGGTGGAAGGAACAATAGAAGCAGCAGGAAAAGAAGATCAGCTGCAAAGAACTGGAACACATTAACAGCAGACACATCCACACTATATTCAACAACGGACGACTCTTCCACACTTTATTCAACATACTTATCCACAACAGATGCATCTACTATATATAATAGTGAACAACCTAGGAGAAGAACAAATAATAAACAACAACAACAACAACAACAACAACAACAACAACAACAACAACAGCGGCAACGGAGGCAAGAACAGAACCAACAACAGAAACAACAAGGAAGACCAAGACAAAAACAACAGAGACAAACAAAAATAGGTTATCACAGTACGGAACATGGAATGTAATGTTCCCCTCTATTTATCATAAATAACATGTAATGTTCCTTCCCCAGCAGGAACTATATAATAACTTACAATGTGTGTGTACGTTATCAGCATCAAATAATTATGCAAATGTGCCCAAAAAAGAAGGGGAAAAATTTTGATACATGCGTATATGAACTGATATATGAAAATTACCACAGGAACAATGCAATGCATAAAAAAAAAATTTTTATAAATGTGCACATGAATAACATTTAATATTAAATGAAAGAGGAAGGAGAGCAGTGGAAGTATAGTAGTAGGAGCGAAGGAAATATGTGAAAGGGATACCACAAGAAAAAAATACTAGCATTCAAGGGGAAGAAGCAACCAAATAAGGGCTTTGGTACGGGCAGTGTTAAAGCCAGGGAAATCGTTACATGTACAAAAGTGGACGAGCCAGCGCAACAATTAGAACAGCAACAATTGTGTAAAAATTCGTATGAGCCGAACAATCGTTTAACAGTTAAGTTGTGGATGCTTATTTTAGCTTTGTTGTTTGAGGAATGTGAATGGGAAGAAAACTTTGAACCTAAGGAGTAGGTTCCATGTTCAGATTCCGCGTTTACAGAAGGAAGACCTTGTTCCTAGGGAAGAGGTTCCTAAGGAACAGGTTCCAAGTTCAGATTCCGGGTTTAGGGAGGAAGAATTCGTTATTAAGGAAGATGTTCCTAAGTAAGGTGTTCCTAGTTCAGTGTTAGGGTTTAGGAAGGAAGACTTTGTTCCTAGTGTTGATATTCCTAAGGAACAGGTTCCAGGTTTAGGTTTGGCGTTTAGGGAAGAAAATTTTGTTCCTAAGGAAGATGTTCCTAAGGGAGAGGTTCCTAGGGTCGATGTTTGTAAGGAACAGGTTTCTTGTTCAGATTCGGGGTTTAGGGAGGAAGACATTTTTTTTGATGAAGAGTTTGATCCTAAGGAACAGGTCCTTACGGAACAGATTCCATGTGCAGATTCCGGGTTTAGGATTGATGTTCCTAAGGAACATCTTCCTTAAGTACCTTTTCCTTAAGAAGAAGCAATTTGTAGCGAAATTGTGGATGCTAATCCTTGGATTAGTATTTGAGGAGTGTGAAATGGAAGAAAATGTTCATGACAAAGAATTGCATTTAGATCATTTATTACAAAATACACTTTGACATAACCGTGATAGGGCCATATAAATAGAAGTCACATATTGGAATAATATTCCACTTTCCTCCCATTCAGCGATATATATAATGTCATATATCGTCTATACTACATTTTATTCTTTTCTCTTTTTTCCTTTCCCCTTTTTGAAGTGTATTTCTTAATTCCTCCTTTGCTTGATTCAGAAACGTCTGTTCTTCAGGTCCACCACAGCTGCAATAGCGGTCATGATAATTCCACAGAAGGAAATTTGAATAGATGGGGACGCGCACAAGTTCTCGAAAACAAGTTTGTAGTTCCGGTTCTGCCTGCGATGTGGGAAGTAGATGAGTGCTTGTGTTGGAGTGTGGTTGATGTGGTTGTGGTTGGGGTGCGGGGAACCATGATAAGTGCGGCAAAGAGTATCGCCATGTACGATGGCGTTGGTGGTACAGCTTGAGTAGAGGTATTGGTATCCCCTGGGAGGTGCTTGTATCGCACTTACAATTTATAACTGGAGGTGTAGTAGCTCTCCCCAGGTTGCAAAAAGGAAAAGCCATTCTGACAGACGACCTTAAAAGGGTGGTATCGATAACGACTCAGACAAAGCACGTCATGCTTCTGTATGGTGAACTCCTTCTGGAGTTTGCGCGGGGTCCATGTTTTTTTCTTCTTATTTATTTCGCACTCTATGGATTCTTCCTCCACCGTTTTAACATAATCCCGGTGTGCTTCTTTTTCTTCTTTGTTTTCTTTTACGAATGGCAGGGGGTTCCGTTTTCCCGTGAGGAGGACCATCCTTGTGGGGCCCGCGGCGAGAGAGGGTAAAGCTAACTTGCCGTTGCGGCCACATCACAACAGTGTTTCCCCCAGTGGGAATGCTCACTCCCTCTTGAAGTCACGTGTATGGGGGGGTAGCGCGGTTAGCATGCACCAAAAATTGTAAAAAATCGGCAACGCAGTTTTAATTCTCGGAAAAATTGGTAACTCCTGCCACGCTTCTTCGCGCGCGGGAAACACACCGAACAGTGCCAGGAAAAAGAGAGGTTGAGACCAACTGCCGAGTAGGGTTAAAACCGCGCAAGGTGGAAGAAAAAAAAAAAAAAAATAAATATAAAAAAAAAAAATTAATAAATAAAAAAAAAATAAATAAATATATATTAAAAAAAAAAAAAAAAAAAAAAAAAAAAAAGGGAATGGGGTGACCACGCCTATGAGCCGCTATTCAGTTGATAGGGGTGCCCCAAAATATAGCTATGTAACTGCTGGGTGAACGGACACAAATTGGTATACACATCTTCCTCAGGGACGCGAAAAACGGCAGAAAAGCCCAAATCATATGTTAAGATAAATGGTGGAATTGAACTCCGTGTCGCACCTTTTAAAGACGATGGAGATATCGTACCCCCCCGCATGGTCCGACTTCTTCAGCTCCTCTTCTGAGGAAAATCTACGCAAAGGAATGTCTGTGTCGTTCTTGATGGCAGGATTTAGTGGCTGTGGCTGGCTCTCAGTAATGTTCGTAACTTTTATTTCATCAAACAGCTTGGGATTTTCTCTAACAAGGGAATGCACAAATGACTCATTTTGATATTTTTTGATAAGTGGTCTGTGCTTAATAATTTCATAAAAGTTCCCTTCCTGTTTTACAATATCATGTATTTTTTTTTTTTCATTTTCAAATATGATAACATTATTTTCTTCTATGATTTTTTGATTTTCCTTTTCGTATTTTTTAATGTATGCTTCGATTATTTTTCTCTTTTTTTCGTCCGCTTCGTTTGTTAACAGGTAGATGATGTCTTCAATTTGCTCCAAGTAGTTATTGTACAGGGGGGTACTTTCAAAGTTGTGTCTTTTTTTGTTAAAAATTTCGGTCAATTGGGATCGGATGTTTTTTTGATTGGAGTAGATTCTCTCTTCGATGTCAAAGGGAGTCACATTTTTTTTTGACACACCTATTTTGCAACGTGGGCAATGTTGCTTGCTATGCTGGCTGAGGTGGTTCTCCAGACATTCTCCGCAGATCTTATGTTTACAAATGTCAAAGTAGAACAGCTTTTTTTCGCTCCTCGTGCACACGTCGTCTAGGCAGCTGCTGCATTTGTATTCATCCATCGGGGGGGGGCGTTTCTACGTGGCGATGTGTTAGAGTAGCGATGCGTGTGTGGGCTCCTACACGTTTGTGCTCGTTGGACGAGGCGAGCGGGGCATCCGGTTCGGTTCTTTCCCGAAAACTGGTCCACTCCTCCTACTTTTCACGACTTCACCAAGCCGTACGCACCTTCTGAAATTACTGCTACGGATGAGTAGCTGCTTTGTATGAACATACCAAACTATCTTGCAAAATTTTCATTTTTGGGAAAAAGAAATTGGCCAAAAAATTTAAAAGCATGTATATTCAATCCCACTGATTACGGCTAATCCCACAGGGGGCGTGTAGGAGGAAGAACTGCAAAAGGATTACTCCCTCCACTTAACATTTTGCTCCTGATATTCGCAAGTGGGTGAGAAATTCCATTCGGAAAATTTGTTCATGTGAGTGCGAACATTTGTGCAGTCGAATGTTATAATTGTTTAAAACGTCGATACAAAAAAAAATTGATCAGTTTTGCATCGGCCTGAACGTTCGCTCGCTGATAGCGCCTTTCGTAAGCCTTCTCCAAGGGGGTTACTCTTTTTTCGACACTTTTCTCAAATTTTCGCCTCCCTTACATGCCATTTTGTTAATTTAAGAAATGCCACAGCTTAGCTGTGAAATGAATTATTTTCCTCTTTTATCCATTTTTTTTTTTTTTTTTTTAATCATCTCATGTGCAATTGGTCAACACCTGTGTATGTTCGCCACATTTAACGGCAACACCTTTTTGATCGTTTTCAACCGAGCTGCACAACTTTGAATGTTCCTTTTTTTTTCTGTCTGTTGTCGTTCTCTCAATTGATTGGATTCGTGATTACCTTCTGTAGGGTCTGTTCTGTCTCCCATTGAGGTGAATATTCCCCCCCCCCCCCCCCACAGAAGGTACATTGTACACCATTGGTTAATCCCCAACATTACCGTTTCAGTGGAAACAAACGGAGGAATACATTTTGGAGAAGTCTTCCCCTCCCTTTCGAGTTATGCCCATTTGGCGAAAAATGTCCTCTACAACTGGATGCCAATGTAGGAGACGCACGTAAAATGAATGTTTTGCCTTTTATTTTAGCGATGGGAGAAGTAGACTTCTGTGGCTTATCCGTAGCTGCCTTTTTTTTTTTTTTGTTCATTGCCCTATCCTTAACTTTAATAATCCGTTTGGGAAAAAATTAGTTAACAGTACACACATACGGGAGGATTTTTTTTTTTTTTTTTTTTTTTTTTTTTTAAATGACTCGCCAAATCGTACATTTTTGTATGAACAGTTCATGCGATATTTTGAATTGCTAGGAGGTTCCCTTCTCGATCTAGAGACAAAAAGAAGTCTTTCTCACATGTAAACAGAGCAACTGGGTAACGGTTTTGGTTTTTCTCCTTATCGCACATCGTATATAAGGGTTTCCCTTACCCCCTTTACATGTTCGTTCTTACAGTTTGCATACAAAAGCGCAGCTGCACAGGTAGGTAGCCATTTGTCCGTTTTTCTTTTTCTTTTTTTTTTTTTTTTTCTTGTTCATATTTTTCACAGCGCACATGTGAAATGCGTTTTAGTTTGGCTACCTTGTGACGGTGATTTGTCCATTCCGTCAGTACTCATTACCATTTACTGTCCCCACTCCCAACTTTGTGGAGGCAAAAGCTTTAACAATATTTTTTTATGTTTTCTCCCCTGATGTTGCCATAATGTGATACTTTTTTTTTTTCCTCCTGGAAACTGTGCAAGCGAAAAAATAAGGCTTCCCGCTTTGCGATAAAAATGTAGGATTACTTCGATTCAGTTGCTTTTTCTTTTAATACCAGGACAGATTAGAAGTTTTGTGCGTCTCTGGCAATTTTTTACAGTTTCCACATTCATTTTGTTCGCCATCGGAGAGCACCACTTCCGACGCGGCGTCATGTGGATTGTCCCACCCGATAGCACTTGCGTTAAATCGGTGTACGCTATTGTATTTTTTGTTTCATTACTTTCTTATTTTTTTATTTTTTTTTCGAACCACCCCTGCTGCCTATGCGCTGGAATTCCCCTTTTTGGACGTGCTGCCCTTTCGCGAAAGACGTCTGAGTGAGGCAAAAATTCCCCCCCTTCACAATACAAAATGGACAGACTGACCCAGCTAAATGAGTACGCTAAAATTTCCCAAGTTGGTGCAGATGAAAGGCGACGAGAAGAGAGGCGCAGTGGAAAGAAACACGACGCAGAGTACTCCGAGAAGGAAAGGCATTATTCAAAGGTGAAAGAAAAAAATGCCTTCATATTGCCGTCAAACCATGTGGAAGAGAGAGGCGCATCCAGAAAGTTATACCCGTGCAGGGAGAGCAAAAATGAATACCAGACACAGAGAGTACGGAAAGCAAATGAATACCACGACTTCGGGAATGAAGTACCTTCCTCCAGCTTGAGCTTAACGCCAAAAGGTGACAAATCTGTGAACCACCCGTATTATGAAATGAAGAGGAGGAACACCAAAAACACCCTAAACTATTATCTCGAACAAGTTCGTATATGCAAAAGGTGTTACATGAACGAGTTGCATGAAAGGAAGAGAAGGACTGCAGTTTATACGTTAGAATTTAATAACTTGGTCGACTGTGAACCTTTGAGTGGACATCATTCAGTGAAGAAGAATGCCACCCTTGCGCGTGACTTGAAACGCAAGAGTAAGTATCGTGAGGAGCTCTCTGCTGGGGAGGGAAACAAACGAGCAATGATCGTGGAGAAGCTGCCAGAACAAATCCCGCAGAAGAAAAATTTGTTCCAATTTTTGAACTCCATTTTTAGCGTGAATTAGACATGGTCCAAGTGGATGGGATGGGAGGAATGTGTCGTCTGCTGGGTAGGAGCGTGGCCGCATTGGGGGGGTAAGGAATAGGGCTATGGCTAATGGGAGGGTACCTTTTTTTTTTTTTTTTTTTCTTCCCCATTCTGATGTGACAACCTGTTGGTAAATAATTTACAACTATGTGGTTAGAGGGGCATATCGGCGTCGCATTGTTACCAGGATTTGTCTTTAAGTTGATGTGTTCTGAAGGGCGGGCAAAATGGCACATGCGTCGTCGATGGCACTATAATTGCAGCGCTTCTCCTCACAAGTGTGCCCCTACATACATTTCCTCTATATGGATACTCGTCTGCATAGGGACCACTGCGCTGATATGTCTGCCTGGTTTTAAAAGTGCGCCCACTCTTTCCCGACTGCCCCTTTTTGTGCCCCCGTCCCCGTGTCGATTTTTTACTCATGCACGGGGTAAACATTTGGGGGACAAAAAAAAAAAAAAAAAAAAGGGGCACATAATTATGCCTTCCACTGCTTTTCTTGGCATTTTTTGTACCCTCCCCTTGATATGAGAATTTTTTTTTTTTTTTGTCACCTGGGTGAGGTAGCGTTTGGCTTGGCACTTTTTTGGTTTCACTTTTTTGATGTCCCTTTTGATGACACATTTTTGTACCTCCTTGTTTTGTACTACCCATTTTTGTGCCCCCTCGGGAGGGCAATTTTTTATTCCAATTTGCCTCGCCTGCCCCGTCTTCCCCAGTTTCTTGCGTATTTCCTTTTAGTGGCAGAGCGGGCTTGCGCTGGTGCAAGCCTGTTCACCTGTCCAACTTGCTTTAACTTGTGGCCGAGCGGGGTTGACCCCTCACCAGGTCAAAATTTGCATTTAAAAAGAAAGAATCATTCCGAGGGATGACCTTTAGAGAGCTGTCCCTATGAGCGGAATAAGGGCGCTGTACCTTTTTGCCCCTGTGGCAGAGGGAGGGGAGCATGCCTTGATTTATGAGAGGCACTTTCCCAACATGGAGGTGTACGCGAGATGTGTGCAGGTTAGAGAAGGAGAAAAAAAAGAAGCAAAGAAGGTGGAAAAAGAAAGGACTGGCGTGAAAATGCTCACCTTCGTGTGTATCGATTGTCCACCCCCTCTTCGCAGACACACAATTACGTGAATGTTTCCAAACTGAGGAAAGTGGAAGAACTACTTAAAGAGCAGATAATAAGAAGAAGCTTCCAAGTGGTAGACACGCACTCCGAGTTTGTCCAACTGAACAGAACAATATGTTGTTATTCCGTACGGGTGAAGAATAAAGTTGTTTTCCCCTTCTTGTTGATGAGAAGGAACAGCTTCCTTTTGATAGTCCTTCTACTGATGGAAGGTGAGAACAGTGAAAGTCCCCAGGTGGAGGCTGCAAATAATGCCAATAAGCTACTCTACTACAACTTTATGCAAGATTTTTTAACCTACATGGAAGGTAAGATGGTCAAGCGGGGTTCTTGCCTATTCACCCATTACAGACAAGGGAGCCACAACAAGGTAGTAGTCCTGCAAAAGATTCGCACCATGGGGGATGCATACATAACGTCCACCATTCCATTTGGCAGACATATCCGACAGGGAAGCTCTCCCTTTATATATTATCTAGAAGGAGATATGTACAAAAGGGGGGACGTTTTGCAGAGTAGCTTCTTCCCCTTTTACAACTTCTTAATGTTGGCAAACAGGGATAAGAGTGTTCACCTGGGGGAAGATGCACCAACTGTGTGCAGTAGTTATTTGCCACAGGGGAGGGTCCAATTTACCTTCCCGAGTCAGCAAAGCGAGAGCGATAAGGACAGCATATTTAGCAACGATGATTTGGAAGACGCAAACAGTTCAATGGGGACACTGGAAAACCTCCCCTCCGCATTTGCCAAAAGGAAGGAAGCAAATGATGTTCTATACGTAAATGCCAAGCCTGCTTTTGTATCACCCACAAAAGGGACTCGCACGAACAGGAAGACAAGAGAGACCTTCTTCAAGCTACTTGTAAAATTCTACACCTTGGCCAGGAGGGACAACCTTGCCATGGGGGAGACTCCACTTCCACCCAATGCAGACTACCACTTATATCTTTTCTTCTTATACAATTACTGCACCCGTTTGGGGAAGCACCAACAAATCCCCATCGAAAACCACTTTGCTGAAAATGAGAGCGTGAAGATTAGCAGGGGGAATATTCAGACCTACGTCCCGGTTTATGTCCACGAGTAATGAGGCCATCATCGAACAGATAGAGTTTCCTCTCCACAAATGAGTACGCTCGTTGAAGAGTGGGCCAATTTGGAAGAGACACATTTGCTATGTGTACCGTTCTTAACTCCCCTCCCAGGAGAAGCAAGCGGGCACCCACTCACCTGCTCATTAGGGAGGAGCTCACCGGTTTTGTAACAAGTTTGGAAAATCGGAGCGCGGAAGTGAAGGTTGGAATGCGTTCTGCGTGTGTCCGTTACTGAGTAAGCGTGTTTATGCTTGTCCGTTAACGCCACTCCCCCCTTTGCAGGGCGAAATAATACTGCAGTGCGACGACGAGCGGTACTTGGACGTTGACCTGACGCTCGAGCTGGACGACCATGTCTGCGATCTGTACGCAGCAGATTTTGCCAACGTGGAGAAGAGGTACTCAATGAGAGGGGAACGAATAAAGGGAAGAGTTACCAACTGTTTCGTGTGCACTCAATGAAGTTGCCTCTGAATCGCGTGCAACGGCATACACCCGCGTGAATGTACCCTCCACTCATTGCACACCCGTTTTGCGTCGATCAGGGGGAAGACCCTACACATCCAAGTGGCTACCAAACATACGAGCAACAAAGTGCTCACGTACTACTTCAGGGATGTACCTTCTCCCCTTATCGGTAAGTGCACAGTAAAAATCGGGCCGAACCAGCTAACACGATAATGATGCGTTCCGATTGTACTTAGAAGAAGACGCAACGCATTAGTGATAACACAATTCGAACCCCCCTCAGGTTCCTACACCCTTAAAAGGGCCAGCGACAAATGCGCACAAGTAGACCTTGCCCTGCAATGGAATAAGAACGCGCCTTCCATAAGTCTTGACAAGAAAATAACGGAGCCCTTTTTTGTGCGACTACCCTTTCACGGCGAAATTGTTGGACACAGTTTGAAATGCAATTTGGTAAGGATCGCCAGATGGGGGTATACACATGGCAAAGTGCCACAATGAAAAAAAAAAAAAAACACACACACACAAATCAACATATCAACAAATCAGCAACAAAAAAAATTGCAGTGAAAGAACAGCTTGAATGCAGACGGCACGCGCCAAATGATTCATTTTCTTTTCTTTTTTTTAATTCCTCCTCCTTCCTACTTAGGGAAAGATAAAAATTGAGGGCAGGCAGGAAATAAAGTGGACGCTTCTTGACCTTCCGAGTAATCTCCTCCGCGAGGGGAAAAAAAAAAAAAATAAACATAATGCAAAACAAAGGGATGGGCTCAAAGTGACTACCTCTACATGGAGGTTGTTGCCATTCCGTTTCGTTGCTCATGCATGTAGTCACTTTCTCCTTTATTATTTTATTTTATTTTTTTTACAAACTTCGTTGCAGGAGAATCCCGCGCATGCCTGTCTGGAACGGTCCAAATGAGCCATACGGGTAAAAATATTTCTTTTCCAAAAGTGCACTGTAAGAGGAGGTGGCCAACCTTGGGAAGTAGCCCCTTTTGGAGTTTCCTCACGGGAATTTGCGCAGAGAGGAGTTTCCTTATGTTTCCTTAATTTGTTCTGTCCTATGTAGAGGAGCGGCCTACATGTAGCTTATGCTTACGTTTGCGTGTACTGCCTTTTTTTACTTTGCTTGTTCGTGTAATTTTTTCCATGTTCGATTTTTTTTTTTTTTCAGACGTGGGGGCAAAACAGCTAGCTGCGGAAGTGCACCTGTTATCCAAGTGTTCTTACTCCAAAACGGCGGTGATCACTATGAGCGAGGAGATACACCCAGAGCAGTTCTTCCACGCAAGGGGGTTGAAGTTGCTCAGTTCCTAGATTACTGACACCTTCGCCTATTAGCAAATTAGCAGTTCACGTATTTGCGCATTTTCCCAAACTTTACGTGCCGGTTGAAATTTTTTAAAAAGTGATTTAAGTAAACGTCCTGCGGAGGGGGGGGAGGTATACAAGTGTGTGAAACATGCCAGTGGGTGACATCATACGGTGTACAACCCTCTCTGGAGAATGGAGCAAAGGGCCCTTCCTTTATGAACCATTTCAATGGTACTCACCGAGTAGGCCGTGTTTGCGCAGGACAAAATGACCTTGTACAGACGTTCGCTTTTGATGTTAATAATTTTTTTTATCAGAATTTCAGACAAGATTTTGTAGAGGGCGTCATTTTCTGTGTGCTTCTCCGCTTTGGAGTACCCGTATTTGTTTCTGGTGACCCTTCCGTTTTTGCATCCCTGCAGTGGGTGTGTGATCAACATGTGGTGAGGCGCAACTGTTGTTATGTTTGGCTAGGGCGTGTTGGGGGAGGGTAACAATCCGCATAACCGCATAACCACATAACCGCATAACCGGTGGCCCCCCTGGGTGGCGTTTCCCTTTACCTGAACAACTTGAAAAATTGTGAGGGCGTAGAACAAGTCGGCCACGTTGTTCACGTCGAGGCGCACCAGGCTGTTCGCCCAGAGCGGCAGGGCTTGGAGGCTCTCCTTCAGTATGCGCTCTTCCGCTTCAGTCAGCTGCAGGGGGGAGAGCGGCATGTGTGCAGTGGGCGAAATGACGGATGAGTAGAGTTAGCCACGTTTGCAGTGTACGAACCTGGACCTGCCACAGGTGAGAAAATATGTGGGCGAAATAGGTTCCATCCGTGAGGTTGAACTTCACGTCCGGCTTGGATTTAATGAACTCGTTTATGTCATCCATCGTGACGGATCCTGGCTCGTCTCCATAATTTCGATAAAACAGGAAGTTCAGGTTAGAGTCGTCGAAGTGACGCTCCCACTGGTGCGGTAGCGGGTGCACATCTTGTTCCTGCATGTCCCGTTGCCCATTCCTTCGGATTAACCGTTCCACGAGCGCCTGCTGCTCCGGGGTCACATTCTGCGCATTATACTTGTGGACGTTTTTCTCTCGATCCGCTTGGAAGTTCACCCGTTTGATAAACTCAATTTCAGCTGGGCTCTTTTCACACGCAAAGGGGAAGACAGAGAGAAGTTTCAATTCGATGAGGAGAACGATGTGCTTGATGGTGTCCACCAGATCCATGAAGGTCTTCTCGGATGGGTGCAAGTCATAGTCGTGACTTACAACTAACATTTCATCGTCCAGCTTCAGCTTCTTTAGGTTCCAGTTGGCGTCACAGTTGAAGGGGGCCAAGGGTTGGTTCCTCTCCCCAGCCGGTTCGACCTGCCTGTGCAGATTTGCACTTGTGTCTATGATCATTTCGTTGTTGTCGTTTCCACTTGCATTTCCATTTTCGTCTTTTTTTTTTTTTTTTTTTTTAATCCATTTTTTCCCGCTACACCCCGATAGGACATAACTCGGGGGAGAGATTCCACCCCCTGAATGTTCTCCCTCCGTTTCCCCCTTGTGGTCATAAATTTCCAGCGTCGCTTTGTGTGCATCCACATCGAATTTTGTGCCAAACTGTTTACTTATAGCGTAAAACGATTTTAGCAGAGGGACGAAGTTGGCGTCCCCCCTTGGTGTGTCCTTTAGGACTTGCTCAAAAATGTAGTGGAACAATTTGGAGGAATAGGGCCTATCCAAAAAGGTGTAAAAATGGATGAGTTGCGTAAGGTGATACAGCGTCTGGGCATTCCTCAAGTGGCCATATGCCTGATGGCCGCACGCGTAAAGCAGAAGGAGCAGCAACTCTGCGTCGATCATTTTATATTTTCTAAAGGATAAAGATAAGGAGGTAATATCGTCTGAGTGTATCTGGATGAAATTCACATGTGTGTCCTTCGACTGGGACTCATCTACCACCGGTTCTTCTACAGGAGAAGAGTCCGACCGAGTGACAAGAAGGGTCCATTTATTACTGTGTGTGATCAAATGAGTTAAATACTTGTAAAACTTACTCACGTAATAATAGTTGAAAATGTTAAAGTGCATGAGGAAGTCCAGAAAGCGTGTCACCTGATGGACAGTCCTGATTTTGTGCATGTCAAGACATACCTCTCTACATACTAGTTTGCAAAAGTAGGGGTGGTAATAATTTAACTTCTTCACCTGCTCTGTTAGTAGTAACACGTCGTTTATGTTGTACAGGTCTCTTTTTTTTATGACAATTTCGATGAAGTGGGAAAGGACAGGAGAGAGCAAGTGGATGTCCACACGATTCTTGGAACAGAACTCAAACAACTCCAACTCATTGTAGTTTTTTACCATTTGAAGGAGACCATATTGTGGCAGATTATTTTTAAACGCGGGGTTTGTATTTTTGTAAATCTCAAAAAAAGGAAAATCATGGTTGCTTAAGTTCCCTTTTTTTTTTCTCCTGCTCTTGTCTATTTTATGTTTGTAGTACTTACACAGGTTGTTTTTCTTCTCTACCTCATAGCTGTTCACAAAAAATCTATTATACTCAAGTTTCTTTCCATTCAATTCTTTAAACTTCGTTTTGTGGTTTACGAAGCGGATTTTCTTCCCAATTTTCTCATTTTCCCGCTTTATTTCGTTCAGGAAGGCCTTGTACCGCTCCATTATGTGGACGCCTCCCCAGGCAGTAGGCAGTGAGCCGTAACTGGTGTGGTATGCAGCACAGTGTAACTCTTCACGTCACTATGTGGAGAACCATCACAGGGAGGATGTTTCCCCTGGATCTACCACGGGGAGTTCCAATATCTCAGCGCGCATGTAGGGCATCCTTTCCGTTAAGGGGGATTTTTTTTTTTTTCCTTTTGGCATCCCATGATCAGATCACTTGGCAATTTTATTCACCTTGTTGCGCACCGCGAGATATTCTCTAACCCGGCGCTTGTGGTTCCCCCTACCTGTGGCAGAAAGGAAAAATGAACCAAAGGAGACGACCACACAGAAGGCCCTTCACCCCTGTAGCATCGAACTTGTGATCGCCCCTCCGATGAGTAAGCGACCTCTCCGGTACGGAAGCAAAAATTCGATCACACTGGAAGAATCACACCCACGTCAGGAGGGAAAAAGAGAGAAAACAATGGATCAAAAAAAAAAAAAAAAAAATCACTCTGCTGGTTCCGTACACCCTCCGCATAACTCAAATGCTGCTTTTCCTCGACGTCCGTTTTTCCGCCTTTTTTTTTTCTTTTTCTTTCCGTCCCTTTTGATGACAACGCATTAGACTTTTAAGGCTGATCTCAGCTAGCCATTTGGAATGAAAAAAAAAAAAAAAAGTGCACACAAAAGGGGACTAATTTATACACCCGTGAGTCAGGTAAAAGAAAGTGTAACGAATCAAACGGAGGGACAAAGGAAAGTCAGCGTTGACCTACCAATTGGAGAATATTCCCCCCGGCGGAGGAGCAAACACCTTTTTTGAAACCGTTCGAATGCGTTTATTTCCCATTTGTGGGCGGGCTTCACCATCGGCAGCGGTTGACGCGGTTACCAGTCTGCCCATCACCATACCAAGGAGCAGCAACGAGGGGGACGTGCTCCATTTCGTTTGTTTAGCCTATTGCACTCAGTTTGAGAGCATCATGTTTGTTCTCCCCCCGTTGCCTACACATAATCACTCTGTCAGGGAGGGAAGGTAAATCGACTGAGGTGACCTCATTTGTGTGAAGAAACCTATGCAACTTATACAAACATCGGTGTTGCCCCTCCACTGTCTTAAGAATGGTGCCCCCTTAGGGTGATCAAACATTCGCACCTAGAGGGTCCGCGAAACGTTTCGCACGTTCTACACGGACGGTCGAGAAAGTCACTAGATCACAGCTCCTACCATGCAGCGCACCCTGCCGCGTGTGCGTCGTTAATCGTTTCGCCTAAGAATAGGACACCTAAGTGCGGCATGCTCCCTCAGTTGACCGTCGCCGTTGGTTTTAATCGACTTACGAGGAGAAACTAAACGCGCGTTCGTGTTCGCGTGCACACATGTAGGTACATGCACAGTGCAGCGTTGCGAACTAGTCGAAGTATCACCCGTTCTTTAAGTCACCCTTCCAGAAGGGAGTTCCTCTTACGTCATGCGGATGGATGTATCCCCCCCTGTCGCAGCAAGCATACACAGGTATACGTTGGTACGTACGCATGCTCATTAACATGACCGCACTTCCATGTCCATTCTGCTGAGGGGCAGGGGACATCCTTTTTTATTCTCCCTTCATATTTTTTCATGTCTGTGACGAACCATCAGCTTAAATGTGCAGCATGCAATCATTTTAAATCATGACTGCGTTTTTTTTTTTTTTTTTTAAACTGTCCGGTCATACAATGGGTTACATTTGGGGACGCCTTCCTTGGGGAAAACCGTTCTGTTTTTTTTTTTTTTTTTTTTTTTTTCTGTTTAGAAGGCACTTGTAATTTTGTTTCGTCCCGCCGTCCCCATCGCGGTGACTCGTCCACCGGTCAATGGTCATTTCCCATTTGTCATTGGTCACTGGTAGCTCGTCGCTGACCACTCGAATTTGTTAACTCCGTCATCCAGTCCTTTCGCCGCTCTGCTGCTTCGTTTTTTTTTTTCCCCTCTATGTATACAATACATATGCCGCACCAGCGCGAAAGCTGTTTTTTTTTTTTTTTATAAGAACGAAAAAAAGGAAAAAAAAAACGCTGAACCGTTTCAAGCCCATGTTTACGTAGCTGACGTATGCTCGTTGCCCGTCCCGGGTTTATATCTTCACTCTGCGTTTAATTCTTCCTTTGCATTAATGCTGACATGCATGTTCGCACTAGCATTCGCGTTCGCATTTTTCTTTGCGCTCTTCTGGTTTATCGATTTTCCCATTTGTTTTAGCCTTACCCCTTCGTTCGCTTACCCGTTCGTTCTTTTTTCTTTGCGTATTTTCCCTCCCCACCCCCATATTAGCGTTTTTTCTGAGCAGCACGTATGATGGACCAATGCCATTGAGCCACCTCCCGTTCATTTATTCAGATAAAAACGCTAATGCGTATGCATCATGTATGTCCCCCCACCACATGTGAACAGATTTGTGCCCTCCTTCATTGAGGATTATTTTATTATTTTTTTTTTTTTTTTCAAAATTTCTTTCTTTTTTTTTATTTTTTTGTACCCCCACCAATTTCCCACCGTGAGCTTTGCAAAAGTTTCCTTTCCATTCATATAGAAGATTAGGCATCCCAAAATGAATGATAGCTAGTACGTGTTCGCGCTTCATTGTACCTCTCTTGCGCTAAATTGAGGGGTGCCACTCGGGCGGTGCATGCACGTGATGGTGTCGGCTCCCTCTTTTGTGTGTTGCATGACGCACGTCTCATGTGGTGTCCTTTTATGCGTGGTCTTATATGTGGCTTACACCTCAGTGCATGAGCCATCCCTCCCCCGCCTCATTGGGACAGCTGACTCGTCACAGATGTATAGGGCTTCCTGAATCACACCACTCCCAATGTACTTCCCCCTTCCTCATCATTTTTGCTTCACCTCTACCCCCCCCTTCACAGTGATAGTTTATTTAAAATTTTACTAATTGGAGACAGTGGCGTTGGGAAGTCTTGTTTGCTCCTTCGTTTTGCCGTAATGCCCGAGTGTCAAGAGAGAGCAATCTGAATATGCCCAGGCGCATGGGCGTGCTTACCTCATTTCTCGTGCATAGTTACACCCCTGTGAGAGGCATCCACATTGGGCCTCCTCACTTCCCCTCCTATGCAAAGAGCAAAAGGGGCAGATAAAAATATACCTAATTAATCGTTTCGAAAGAGAGAATGGCCAAACAAACGTTGCACCGAATTTTGTCGTGGTGTGGAACCGCATGGCTTGTTGAAAAATTGGTAATGACGTAATAACAACGCTGCTTCTTTTTCCCCCCTTGCAGGATGATACCTACACGGACAGTTACATCAGCACAATCGGAGTGGACTTTAAAATAAAGACGATAGAAATTGAGGACAAAATTATAAAACTGCAAATAGTGAGTTAACATTTGGCTAGCCACCCCTTTGCGCCAAGGCCATATCCAAAGTCGCTACCACCATAAAATCACTTATGTAACGATTTCTTTTTTCCCTAACAACTACAGTGGGACACAGCTGGACAAGAGCGATTCAGGACGATCACGTCTTCCTATTATAGGGGAGCCCAAGGTACCACTCATTTTTTAAAAATACTATGTTGTGCAGATGTTGCCGCGCAAATGGTGCACCTCCTGGACGCTGAGAGGTGTGTTCCTGCAGACAATTACATAGGCAAAACCAGATACACACGTACCGCCAACTACACCTTCCCCCCCAATTACAGGTATCATCATAGTGTACGACGTGACCGACCGGGACAGCTTCAACAATGTGAAAAATTGGATAATCGAGATAGAAAAGTAAGTCCAAGGGGAGTGCTTCTTTACCAGTATATCCATCTGCGCGGATGTTTTCGCTCCATTTCCACGCGTATCCACTTACGTGCCGACCTACCGTTTCTTTCCCCCTCGCAGGTACGCATCGGAGGACGTGCAGAAGATCCTCATAGGAAACAAAATTGATTTAAAGAACGACCGCAATGTGAGTTACGAAGAAGGAAAAGAGCTAGCTGACAGCTGCAACATTCAGTTTTTGGAGACTTCAGCCAAAATAGCCCACAACGTGGAACAAGCCTTTAAAACCATGGCGCATGAAATAAAAAATAAATCTCAGCTGGAGAACCAGCAAAAGGGAAGGGCCAACATTAATTTGAACGCCAAGCCGATAAAGGATAACAAAAAGAAGTGCTGCTGAAGTGGGGACCATAAAAGTGCGCGCTGTGCAGTATATTATGTATAGTGTGTAATGTGCACGTGGGTCCGATGGGTTCCAGCGGGAATGGAAAAGTGGACATGCAAGAAGGATCGGTTAACATTCAAATGTAAATCGTTGAATGATGCGCCTTCGTCGAGTCTTCCGTCTTCACTTCGCCTACGTCACCAGGTTATGCTTCGTTCTGCTGCGTCTCGCCGGGTTTTTCCCCCCCTTTTTTTTTCCAAGTCATGTATTGCGTGGACCCCAAGGAATGGTACAGAAGATCAGACTCCATTGCCCCTCCTTTTCACGTTTGCAAAAGATTTTTATATGTTTTAAAAAATGGAGCTCGGCAGGAGCAAATATATATGCCGATATGACGCTGCGCAGTATGTGCATCAAAACATGTCCATGTGAGATGGCCCACGGTTGTACACACGTAAGTGCCCTCGTACATAGCCAATTCGGGCACCTGCACGTGCTAAAGTGCAGTAATTATGAGGATAGTTTTTTTTCTTTTCCTAACCTAATGATTCACTAATTTAAAATTTTTGTTTATCAATCATTTTTTTTTTTTTTTTTTTTTTTTTTTTTTGCATCACCCCATCTTCCCCTTCATGTTTTATGTTCACCATTTTATTTACTATATTTATTTATTATATTTATTTATTTTATTTCTTTTTTGCCTAATAAGCTTTTCATTTTTTCCTGTCTTGGTACTCACCACGCTGTATTTATTTGTGCCAGTTGTTCTTTGTTCACCTGTATGTGGGCCTACACATGGGAAACACATGGGCTTGCACATTTTTGTGTGCATTCCTGTGCCCGGGCGCACCTGGGCAGTGCGGGGGGTACAAAACACTCATGTGCATATTTCTGCACGGACAAATTATATTTTCCAAATACTTTTTTGCGTTTGAAGAATTGTGAAATGTGTGAACCGCCCCGGGGGGGAGCGATGGCCAACGGTTTGACGTCTACCCCATGAGAGGTTCCAGGTCCTCGTTGTAACTGAGAATGCTGTAAAGAGGGATATTCAGTTTCTGCTCAAACAAATCTTTGAAATACACCTTTTCATTGTGCTCATTCAGTTCGTACTCATTTCGGTTAAGTAAAACGATGAAAGCGACAACCTTCAAGTTGGGGTATGACTTTAGCTTGTTCATTATCTCCGTCAAGGCAGTGCCACAGGTAAAGACGTCGTCAATTATGATTACCTTTTTTTCGCTTTTGTCTTCCTTCGCATTGTGTACATCGCCATTAACTTCTTCGTCCAAGTTCCCCACAATGAGCGTCTTGTCACCATAATCTTTTTTTTCCTTTCTATCGTACAGGTAAAAAACATTTGAAAATTTATTTGACTGGAATAAGAAGTGGCTAGTTAGGGTTGCTATTGGAATGCCCTTATAAGATGCCCCCAACAAATAATCAAAGGGAATTTTTTCCTTTAAAATTAAATGAGAAATTAAAAACGAAATAATGTGTGCAGAAACGATGTTATTTAATACTCCACTTGAAAAAAAATATTTTGATTTTCTCTTTGATTTTAAAATAAAATCACCAAATTTTATGGCCTTATATTTTAACAAAGCTGTGATCAGCAATTTTTTCATTTCCTTCACGTGACAGCTGTCCACGTCATCTTTTTCCAGTTCGATGCATTCTCGAAGCTGGACATATTTTTTGTGTAAATCTTCATCACTGGGATAGTTCGTTTGGTTAATACTTTTCTCTCCTTCCATTTTGTTGAGTATTTTCCAGACAACAAAAAAAAGTTACTTTACCTATATCTTCAATTTGAACGACTGGGGCTGATATGCCAGGGGAGGGGGGTGAATCACTTGGTGTATTTTTCTAAATGCGAGGAAAAAAAAGGGTTGGCACAAGGTAACCCTTATCGGAATATACAAACAAATAATCGAATGAACAGCTTGCAAAAACGCCTGCTCTCCTTGGTCAAAAAAATCTATGAAAAAATCTGTGCTTGCAGCTGCTAATAAACAGAGTATTTCCTCTGAATCTATCTATATCTAGGTACACTCTTCTGTATGTTCCTCGTGGCCACGCGTTTATTTACGCCCGTTTTCCTTCTGCTTTTTCTACACCATCTGGAAGTGGAAGAAAAGCAACCCTTTGAGGAAGATCCACCGCTCGTAAATGTTATCTTCTATAAATGTATATTATATATATGTTTTTTTTTTATGACTTGTTCATATTTTTTTAAACCTTTTGGCTAGATTTTTTTTTTTTTTTTTTTTAACTGTTCATATTTTTTTTAATTTTTTGGTTAGATTTTTTTTTTTCAAACGGGGGGCACAGTATCACTCTAACATGAGATAAGCGCGGTAACAACACCCATCAGAGTTAGGAATCGGGTATCGATATGGGGGGTGGATATGCGTGAATACGCCGCAAGTACGTATACGAGTAGCGGGTTGTCGGGCAGGTCTGTTCCCTTTCTCTGCAGTTTCAGCTGCCGAGTTGCCGTTCTGCACAGGCATACGCGCATGCACGCGACGGGAAACCAAAAAAAATAACTTGGGCAAGAAGTTGATGCAGAGTGGCAAAAAAAAAAAAAAAAAAAAACTACAAATTGTCCACGAACTGCGGGGGAGGGCCAACGCGCCAATTCGCAGAACCTAAATGAGCGGTTCAGCCAAAAGGTTGGTTGGGGGGCGTATTCCACAGTGAGAGATCCACGAGTCTGCACCCCCGCGCCATGCTCTACCAACAAAACGTTTCCGACACGTTCATGCTTAATGCGACTTTTATAGCCTGCTCCACGGACTTCTTACGTGCAACAAAATTACAAAGGATGCTTTTATCCAAATGGTGATCTTCACAAGTTGACATGCGCTTTATCAGTTCAACCCATTCGCTTACGTCTCCGGGGTTATTTTGTGTTGACAAGTGGGAAGGGGAAGTCGTGCTGTTCCGAGTTGGCTCCTCCTGCACTGTACTTGTGCGCAAATGCAAATCGTCCAAAAGGTCTTCCTCCATTAGGATGGAATAATTTTTCGTTATCGCATAAAGGATAACTTGCATTAATTGTGTGTCACTTGCTGTGTTCAGTATGAGGCGGTGAAGTGGGGTTCCACTTCCGACCAGTCTTTGTACAATTCGCATATCTTTCCTGCTCCTATGGTGACGTAAAACTATTTTGTGTTTAAGTAAAAGGAAAAGCAGCAAGGGGTTCGTATACGTTGTGGCGGGACGGTCAAACTCGGAGAGGCAGATTTGTTCAACTTGTTCTGCATACACTTTTAACAAATTTCCTACAAAATGCTTATCATCATTTTTGTTAAAAAATATATTTTTTATTTTTTTATTTTTCCTCGCCATGTTGCGAAAGCAAAGTAGACACACGTAAATGAGTAGACTCCTTTCGTCGTTCATAAAAGTCCACCTCTTCAACGTGGTGCTCGCAATATCCACAAGGATTCGCGCAATAGGGTTGCCTTTCATAGAATGGTAATTCATCTCATTTTTTCCTTTTTGCAAAAGTGAATATAAATAGAGAAGACTGTGCATGATTAGTGAGTACACGTGCTTCCTCCGCATGCTGTCCACATGTGTGCAAATATAAGTCCTACTTAGCACCATCAGTTTGTTCATTACATCATTCGAATTTTTAAAAAAATATATATTTCTTTTTTTTTTTTTTCCCACTTCATTCAGGTGCAAATGCGTTAAGGCGGTTTTAAAAAACAACATAAAAAAGTTGTTATCCCCTCTGTGAACAATCCCCCCATTTGACAGCAACAAATTTGTAAAGAGGTTCCTCAAGAGGATAGTTCTCCTTTTAAAGTTGTTTCCGCTATAGAGGTAGACCTTCATCAATTCTTCGCAATTGAAGCCGCTCATTTTTTCCTTCACCGTGTGGGTTATTTTGCTGCACAAGGAATGATTTTTTTGCCTGACCATGTTCATACAAAACTTTGCTTTTTTTTTCTGTCCAGCTAGTCTGTTCATATATTTGTAACTTTTGAGCAGAAAAAAATTATCCACGTTGTTCCAGTTTAGCCCTTTTAAAATTGTCAAAATTGCTACGTTTAAAAGTTGCAAATTGGTCTTACGTGATGGTAACGCATTTTGTTGTCCGTTTGACTTAACGTTGTTTTGTTGTTCATCGATTTGGTCGTTCGTATTGCAGGATGGGAGCTCATCCACATTGTTCCCCTTGTTTGTTACTCCATTTGTTATGTCCACAGTCTTCGGTACAACGTAACGGTTGTCTTCACGTGGGGAGTTTAACATGCTTAGCAGCTTCAGAGGAGGGATTAAAAATTGAGGGGTGACTTGTTCAGGCCGACACGTTGAAAAAAATTTGACCAAGAACTCACTTAACGCTTCGGTCAAGGGGTCGTCTTTTATTTTATTTTTCAAAACTTGTATGTAGAGGATCACAACATAAGCACATACGTTCTGAGCACACACGTCGGATAATACGCCCGCATTTTTTAAAGAAATATATCTTCTGCATTTGTGGAGAGCAGAGGTGTACAACGTGGTTAGGAAATTGCTACATATATCTGCGTCTCTGACAACGCTTACAATCTTGTGGGTGTAAAAAAAGTGAAGATTCGTAAGGTCACTCTTGAGGAGTACATCCCTGTACAGTTTTGTCAATTTTAAAAAGTCATCTTTTTTTTTTAAAAATGCGTAATCATACTGAGTCAGGTGGTGAAGAAAAATTGCCATGGGAATGACCTCCTTTTTGTAGAAACTTACCCACGTGCGCTGCTTGTTGATGAAGACAGTGGACTCGGGCCCATAATCGGCTGGGGAAAATGCACTCCTGTTCTCGTTGGGCGTGTTATCACACGGGCCGTTCTTCCAACTACTTATGCTTAGCTGGACCGGCTCCTTACGCATCGGTAAGTTGCTTTCTCCTCCCTCCTCTCCATTCCCGTGCAGCCAAACTCGATTTGCAAAGCAACTTAGGGGCGTCTCTCTTCGACGGGCAGCACGCTTACTAATTCTATACAATGCATAAAGCGTCAACATGTTACTCCTGTTTTTGTGTCGTTTCCTATTTGCATAGAGGGCGCTACGGAATGCGGGGCTTGTTAGGAGCATATTCTTTTGCGAAACAGTATCAGCGTTGAAGCTTTCCTTTTTTTTGTTCACAGATAGGGAGACACATTCCCCGGGGTTACATGCCTGTGGTCTGCAGTCATCTCTCCAGAACAAGCTTGCGTATCGTAGGATCCTTTCAACAAAGTGATTGTCCTTCACGTCGTTCCTGTTCAGCACATACAAGTAAGTCAGAATGTCTTTCAAACTGATGAGTGGCAATTTTTTTTTCTCCTTTTTGTGCACATCGAACAGGTTAACATGTTTTAATTTCGTTTTTTTTTTCTTCTTCTTCCGGTTTATGAGCAAGTCTTCCCCTTTCTTTGTCAACTTGTCAATTGTCTTTGTCACAAGGGAGGAGTACGCATGCATGAACTTGACGCTGTATAATTCCCACTTTTCGAGGGCCAAAGCAGCTAGCGAAAAATATTTTATATTTTTATTTTTTTTCATGTCCATGCATTGGAAAATTTTACGAATGAGTAATTCCATAAGGGCATTGTCCTTCACAGAGAAGTATGAGTAAACGAAAGCGATCCTGTTTAGTGTGTTCAGGTCATCTTCACAATGCATGTGCGTTTTCACATTTCTCCATAACGTTATGAGGAGATTTCTCATCAAGCTGTTATCCACCGGCATATCACTTTGGTACGTCTCCCCCTTATTCGGGGGGGTCACAAAAAACCCATCGTCAACAACGTAAAATAACCTTAAGTACCATTCATAGTTAGAAGGGTTATCCTTTCCGTAAATTTGTTTTACTACTTGGATGAAGAAGTACTGGTAGAGGTTGTAAATAATTAAACTCACCTGTCGGCTGTTCATATAACTGTGTGTGCGTTGTAATTCCTTCATCATTTTTAGGATTGCGTGGTTGTGGTTTTCCTCGTGGTATATATTCATTAGGCTGGCTCTAAGATAGGTGTTGCAAATGTCTTTGTTCCTCCCCAAATGGACGATGCTGCTCAGCGCGGTCGCGTTCTTGAGGTCTTTCTCTCTCCTGTCTTGCCGGATTGTTCCGCGCGGGAAGAATCGGAACGCCTCCTCAGCAGTGCTGTTTTTCACAGTAGTGCTGTTCTCCCCAATTGGGAGCAATTCACCAATTGGGTCGTCTTCCCCAATTGTTGCTTCCCCATTGGGGGTAATCTCTCCCCAGGGAAGCTGTGCCTGCCCCGAGGGAGGAAGAGCCCCCCTTAGCAGCGAAACGCTCCCCCTTTGCGCAGATTGCACTTCCCCATGTTTAAGGTGGCAAATGAAGTGAAACTGGGAAGAAGGCACATCCTTCAGCTTCCTCCTCTTTATTATATTAAAGCTTCTTTCCTCATCCGCCTTTTTCTTCTTCTCGAACACATAGTTGATATGTTTCGCCGTTTTGGAGCTTAGCTTCTTCTGTTTCTTTGTTCCACCTACTCGGCTGCTTATTACAAAAGCTCGGTGAAATTGGTCACCCCTTTTTTTTACCTGACCGGCAATGACACCTCGTTGCAGAAGGGGACACAACGGGTGATACGCCGCCATAAAAAGGAAAAAAAAAAGTATACCTTCAATTTGGCTGATTATTTCTCACCTTGCTTTTAACAATACAGGGGTGTATGCTTCAGCGGAAGGGGTGCCAAGCACTTGCAGACTGTTCGTGCTTCCACGCCATTCTGGCTGTTTCAGGTGTGAACCTACACCCGCAAAAAAAGCGTGCCGATGGACAGGTCAGTCAGGTCAGGTTAGTTGCTTTCCATTTGCTTCATAAAGGGGGAATGATCGCGTCAAACAACATACCACAACATAACATTCCGTTGTGCCGCTTTTGCGAGGCAAACGGGGGAGCGGAGCGAAAATGCAACTACGCCAGAACAAGGCCGCTCACCGGTCGTTGTACTTCCCCACTGTAGATGTTTAAAAAAAATGGTGAACCGTTTTGACGCGCTTCTTCCCACCCCTATGTGACTAGAACAAGCGGCACACCGGAATGCCCACCATTTTGGCAAAACCGGAGTGACATAAAAAAAAAATGCACAACAACTTCAAAAAAACAACAAATGAATGTAAGAAAAAGCATCTTAAATTATTTAATACTGCATAGCAGCATCGTCCGGAGGAACCATCACAAGAGCTACCACAAGAAATGCAGCCACCACGGCAGCCTCAACGAGATGGAAAAAAACAGCAAAATGAAAAACGTGAGGCCCAACTATTTTGTGTGCATCCCCCTGTCAGGGAACAAAGCCTTAGTGGAAGAATTGCTCAAAGTGCAAAACCACGTCGCTTCGAAATTTGAAATTCTCAAAGAATGTGCAATTGAAAGAAACAAGTTTCACATATCTCTCCTCATTTTACACGTGAAGAAGTCCCAAATGGAGTCCTCCAAGGAGGCCTTCCACGAAGCCATGGAAAAAATTAAAAAGCTCAATCATCAAGCCATTTCGTTCGACACATTGGAAACGTTTCGGAACGACGTTTTGTATGCAGGGCTGCAGGAGGACAGCCGGAAGTATATAGTGAATATGACAGCTCTCCTGAGGGACTCCTTCGCCAAGAGGGACATACACATCTTCAGCAACCACAAGGGTAAGGAGGAAGCCCGGGAGAAGAAGCGCCCAAGCGGCGCAATCGAAAAAAGTGTAACGAACCCAACCGACAAAGGTGCAGCCCCCCCCAGCACACACCAATGCGCAGACAAAGAACAAATAACCCCCCACGTGACCATCATGAAAAACTCCTACCTGAGAAAAATATACGCCAACAGGAAGCCCCAGATTTTCCCCGACTATTACGCCGACTTCAACTTGTCCAAACTGCAAAATGAGCGGGTCGTTCCCAATAAAATACAGTTCCTCGAAATGGACACAGACTCGGCAACTTCGTACTATAGAGTCATCGCTGAATGTGACCTTCCTTGAGTTGGTAGGCACTCCTCCAGTGGGGAGTATGCGTTTAAACTTTTGCAACTATGGCAGCTAGCCATTTGTCCGTTTTTTTTTTTTTTTTTTTTTTTCCTGTTCATAATTTTTTTTTGTTCATATTTTTTTTTTTTGCGTGTGCAAATTTGCACACATGGAACAGTGGTGGTTAGTGTTTTGCTCTACATGTTTGAAGGGACCCCAAATGGTTGTCCAACTGGTGGAGTGAACATGCCATTGTAATGTTCCTCCACTTGGGGAATGACAAAAGGGGCACCAATCGATGTTTCCCACATGTGATTGACCGAAAGAAGGGAAAGGAACAGCTAGGGACGTCTTCTTATATGTGAAGAAGCAACTTTGGGGAAGAGCCTATGATGTGAGGGTGCACCGTGTTGTGTACGTACAATCCGCTCGAGAGGCACTCACCTGTTCATGTATTTATGATGAAAGCAATAACTACTTATTTTTCACACATTTTTTCTTTCTGACAGTTTTTCCTCCATTCCGTGTTGTGATTTATTCAAGGGAGTGTTTCCACCGCGTTAAGTCTTTTCCTTCACGTTGCAGTCACTCCGTGCATGTCATTGCTTCCGTTTGGTTGCCTTTTCCCCCTGGCTGATCAGATTAGCGACTCCCCCCTCAATTGTGTTTGTTTTACCGTCCGCCCCGTGATCACAATGCTGCGTAGGCTCCTCCGCATTGCAGTACTGCTGCCCCTGTTGGGCGCCCAAGTGCGCAGCGAAAACGACATCTCCGTGAAGGGCAGCCTAACCGTGGCGAACCTCAAAATTTCCTCCAAAGGTAACAAAGAAAATGGCATCCTTTTCCAGAGTAAAGAAGTAGAATACAAGATGGGGCTGAACCCGTTAGGGCAGTTTATAATAAGTAGGAAAAACAAGCCAATCATAAGTATCGATGAGCACGATAATATGAACCTCCTAAACCAGGACCTAGTTGTGAAGGCATTAACCATCGATGGAACATTTAAGGTGCGCCATGTAAACCAATTCCAAATGATTGTGCACGAGACGTTCAGTAGCAGTGAAAGTACCAACGGGTGGTCAGGTGATAACTTTAACAACTTCACGTCTATATGTGGTGGAGTCAATTTGTTAGGTGGCTATGGAAAGCTCTCGAAGGGTAGGATTCGCAAAACGTTTGTGAATATCCCAAGTCATACGCAGATTCGAATTAAGGCAAACTTCCATTTCATTGATGAGTGGAATTTTCATACGGCTTATTTAAAAGTTGGAAGGGATGATCAGGAGGATCTTTTCTACGTCTGGACAGATAGCCATTCCCAGGTTGGTCTGGAAAATGCAGTGAACATTTGTGGCAGTGCCACTGGTGAGTCGAAATTCAGCTCCGTGATAGATGTGGTTATACCCCACAACTCGAGCAAACTCATTGTGGAGTTTGGCACCACCATTCAGGTCGATGACCCGAAAAGCGTTTCCTGGGGCGTCTCCAACTTTCAGCTGTTCATCGTGTGAAGGGTGCGAATATATATATATATATATGTATGTGTGTGTCCCCGTTAAGACGTGATGTGTTAATACGTGTGATGGTGGTTTCAGCTGGGGAGTACGCCCCCCGTGCGCATCTACACGTGTGTGCGCTTCTCCCCGTGCAGTTTGAACTCAAACCGGGCAAACTGCCCAAATGCTTGTAAAGACGGTTTACCAAAAAAAAAAAAAAAAGTCCGGTGGAGGCAACGAAATTGGAACCAAGGTGGTGGTTCACAGTGGCAACGAACTCAAAGTGGCACCTCAAATGGGGGAAGCCTTTTTAAAAATTCAATTAAAAAAAAAATGCTTTTCTCTTCGGTTACCCACCCACCCCGCAGGGTCACAAAAAAAAAAGGAACAAATGGCACATGTGTATTTGTCACTACAAACGAAAAAAGAACGAACACACATGGAGAGTGTGTATATATGGGGTGCTAATTCAGGGGCTCTATTTTGAGTTTCTTGTTTCCAGCTCGTAGTCTCGATCCGACATCTTCTCCTGCGAAGGGGTGGTGCAAAGAACAAATGGGGGAGGTATGCATCCAGATAATGGGGAACAAACCAATTCGACGTTAGCCTTCTGTTCGTCCCACCTAATGGATGAACTTACCGTCCAGCACGAGGACCACCCTGCCAAGGGAAACCGGGTCGGTGAGCTCAATCCTCTTCCAAGCCTCATAAATGGCGGAGGCCAAAATAGCAACGAGCGTCATCGTGGCCGTGTTGTAAATAGCCTGAGACTTCCCTGGAACATTTCTTAAAACGACTAACACCTCACTGGTGCAGATGGTTAAGAGACATTTCCTCGTTGCTTTCCTTAAGTCCAATAAGGTTAGTGACTGAGGTAAATAATTCTTATCGCTTGACGAAATAAGTTGCAAAAAATTTACCCACATATCTTCTTCTCTCTTCCATAACCTCACGTTTAACTCGATTGTATTTTTGTTACTAAATTCGAGGAGCACTTGTAGGGAGGATAAAGGGGTCCCCATCTGGCAGGAGAATAACCATGGGGTTAGCAAGTTTTCTTCGTTCTCTATTTGCTGGTGTATTTTTTTTTCCACTTTGTTTTCTCTTCCCTCCCGGTCGATGGTTATGTCTGTTACTTCTAGTTTGTCTAGCAGGACGACCACTTGTCTCTCCAATTTCATCAGCCTCTTCTCCAGGCGGTACTTGTCTGCGGGTGGTAAAACAGTGGTTAATCGGTGGTTACGCAACGGTTACACGACCGTGTGGATATGCAACCGTGTGTGCCCTCCCCTCTCTAACAGTACCTTTTTCCGAGTTTTGAAGCTTATCATTTAGTTCCTTCACGATGGTGAGCAACGGGTCATACTTGGTGACGATAAAGGTCTGCAGATCGCTACTGAAAATGGCGGCATTCTGGTTCGTCGTCATTTTGGGGAGGTTCTGTTGCGGGGTGAAGCGGTAAGGAAACCTTTGATCTTCAATCTGTGCGTGTATTTTCTGTGCCTTCCCTCCCCTGTTTAATCGCTCTGCAAGGGGGGTGGAGGAGGGAAGTGTTCACCCCCGTGTGTGCGATGGTGAGCGGTTGACCTGTCCTTGGGTCCGTCCAGCGATCTGTCCACTCAGTTAGAGACCGCCCAACCGCACACCGTCACGATACAACGCCGCTATCGCGATTGCATGCACAGACAAATCCGCGTGGGAAAAATGCTGCGCGAATAAATTACACTGCGTTGCTGAGAAGCGGCAAGTTTGGAAAAAGGAAAACCAAAAAAATAACCAAAAAAATAACCAAAAAAAATAAAAATAAATAATAGTCACCTGTTTATTCATTTTTTTTTTTTTTTTTTGGTGGAGAAAATTCCACCCGTTCGCATATTTTCAGGCGTGGAGGGAAAAGCATACACAGACGCGAAATGGCTTTTTGCAACGCAGCACATGGGGTGGGCGCCTAACCGGAAGGCCAAATGCACTGCAGCGGGCACGCTGAGGTGACAGCACCGTGACTCCTTCCAACGGGGGGAAACAAAAGTAGCCTCTCTCCCTCCCCGTTTTAGGGGAATCCCCAAGGGAGGTTATTTCCTACCAATGTATGTTCGCTTCACCAAGTGTATAATACACTGTTGACTTGGTGTGAAAAAAAAAAAAAAATAAAATAAATAAAGTAGAAAAGAATAACTTGTATGCAGGGGGTGACGTTCTGTTCGCTCGTTCTTGTAGGTCAACTTTTGTCGCCTTTTCCTTTGCCCCTCATTTTGCTTTCATAAATTGAGGCAAAAGCACAGGCTGTTTTTTTTTTTTTTTTTTTTTTTTTTACCGAAATGGTAATTATTTTTATGTGCTAGCTTTGTAGATACTTCCTTAGTTGTTTAAGGGAGTTCCTACCCAAGGAGGCTGTCATCCGGACGGGGAATACCTCCACTCGGTGGGCTCACAGGTCGTGAATGAGCCGCTCCGGGGGGGTATGTCTCCACCAGGGGGAAGAGCCAAAAACGGAAAGGAAAAAAAAAGCAATAAATGAAACGCAGCGAAATAAAGCGCAATATCCTATAGCAGAGTAAATAACCCCAGCTGCACTGGAGGGGAAGTCTCCTCTGCAGGACCGTGCGACCAATGCAGTGTCTGCTCCAGGGATGATCCACGTTTATCTTCTCCTCGGCGCAGAATAAGGGCCACACGGGTCAGAAGTTGGTAGAGCGTCCACCTATGACCACAAAGGTAGGGAAGAGCGTTCTCATCGGACAGCAGCTTAGCCCTGCACACCGCATATAACCGCACCGCATCTGATTGCACCGCGTTGCCCCCCCAGAAGCACCATGATTAACCTGCAAGTGCACCAACTGCGAAGCCCCAGCGAGGTGGACCACTGCGAGTGCGGCAACCTGCTGCACGAAAAGAGCCTAGAATTTGTCCTAGTGAAAAATAAAAACCTAAGCATATATACCTACCAAAAGGAGAGAAAAAAAAATCACCTTATATACGAGACAAAGCTAAACGCACCAGTTGTGAAGCTCCTAATATTAAAGAATGTCTTTCTGCGAAAAAACAAGGAAAGAATTAGTGGTGTTTTGCTTGTATATAAGGGGATGCATTTCGTCCTCTACCGATTCAACCGTCATTTGAATACCCTTGTGGTTGTTTTAAAACACAGCTTTATAAAGAAGGTAAACTTTCAGTCGCTTTTTTACTCATTACCGGTTTCTGTTAATTATGTGCACAAGTATGATAAGGGGGGAGGCAGCGCCGCGGGGAGGAGAATCCGCATCGGCGGAAGGAAATCCGTCATGGGCATCACCAGGAGGAGGAAATTCAAATTGTCCTCCAAACGGATGAAAGGGTGTATTCCAGGATTACGCCAAGGAGGGGAACTCCCCCAGCAAGTAGTGCCCACGAAAAAGCGAAAGGGAAAAGGAACAGGTCGAAGGAGGAAGGCAGCTCCGGTTGGAAAGCCCACCAAATCGGAACTCAACTCACAAAACGGTATTAACGACGAAACATATTTTAACCCTTACGGTGAGAGGGGAAGAAGTGACGACATGGAAGACCCTTTTTGGCTAGATCGACCCGTTCCAGAGGACATCAACATTGGGGATACTTATAAGCAGACCCTCCGAATTGGCCAAAATGGACAAGCCAAAAGGAGGAAGCGAAGTTTGAATTTTTGCGAATTCGTTGTTTCCTTCTCGAGTGACTTCAAAACGATTTACTTCCTTTTCTACTCATCGAGGAGACGGAGGAAAAATGGTTTGGACCCGACTTGTGCTGGAGAGATGAAGACGATCTACTTTGGGAAGGGCCTCTACCTGTTTAACGTTATGAAAGTTAACCTGCAGGACCTCTATCGGCATTTTATTTTTATTAAAAAGATTTTTTTCCATGGCGGGAATATCCACGTGTTGCTGCAGAATGAGCCGGTAAGTCTTCACGGCGCGTCTGTAACTGTGCTACTCACCATTCCACCTTGTCACTATACCCTATCACTATACCTTATTTGTGCCCACCCCTGCAGGTCAACGTGGGACACGCCACACTGGAAGAACTGAGCCTGAAGATGCTAATCCTACGGCAGGAGGATCACAAGTTTGACGCGAACAAGCTGATCAAGGGGTTCCCAAACGGTACTGTAGACCTCCTGCGGGTGAAGGAGCTCCTAATATGTCTCTGCCAGGATTATATCTACCTACTAAACATGAAAAAAAACCAAAAGGTAATTTATATTTTTAAAAAAAGTGGTTACACCAATGGGGTTCTTCACTCGCAAAGGAAGGAAACTCTGTTCTGTGATTGCACAGATTTTAATGTGCGCTTCAAACAGAGTAGTAGCAACATGTGTTACAAGAAGGGGAAGCTTTTTATACTGACCAGGAGGTGTGTCCTGGAAGGGACCCTATCAAGGGATCATAACAATTTGGTGAATCTGATAAAATGGAGGAAGGTTCACACGTTCAAGTATGATTTAGCTAAGTTCTCTGTTTATTTCTTTGGAGGGAGAGTCCACTTTGTGTGCTGCTACAATGGGCTCTGTGGTAGAGCCGACGTGGATTTGCTCGTGAGGAAAAGGCGGGGAAGACCCACCAGGGGTGAACCCATCAGAGGATCCTCGAGGAAGAGAAAGGCAGCTCCCCCTGCACATGCAATGAAGAGGAAGAAGTGTGATGAGGGATCCCATATCAGGGACGTGCCACCCGATATGGACGTTCTGTCTACAAATGAAGATCCCCTAATTGCGCCTTCCCCCGTTCTAACCAATCGTGGAAACCCACCACGAGGGGCCAAGAAGGAACGACCGAATGACAACTTCCTAATGGACCTCCTAACCTACCTGAACAAAAACCCAACGGTGAACGAACACACGAAAGGACTCAACCACAGCAAGTACGACTTCCTATTTCAAAAATATAAAAAAAAAATAAAAATTTTGGAAGGAAATTATTCCTTGATAAATGCCCAAGGGGGGGTCGAGTACGTACCTTCCCTTTTCATCCTTAAGAGAAGGAAGAAAAAAAAGCGGGAAAAAAAAATGGGAACCCACCTCCCCCAAGGAAATAACCCCCCAAAAAAAGAAGTAATAACCATAGTGGATAAAATATGCTCCAAAGGGATGCTGACAGATTTGGTTAAATCGAATGAGGAACCCAACCTAATCAACAACAGCGGCTACTTCGCCCTTATAGGGAATAAAAAATTTAGCAGCATTCAGAAAATTTTCTTCAAAGTTCCTTTTACAACTCTCTTAAATGTGTCCTTCGGAGGAATCTGTGTAAAGAGTGTGTGTGCCAGTGAGGGAGGAAGAAGGAACAGCATCCGTCAGTATGTTATGATTAACCTAGAAGAATGGAAACCCGAGGAGGGTGAAGACAATGGACTGATAAGGAGGAGCCTCCTCCTATGCGTAGACAACCTTAACGCATGGAGACAGAAAAAGGGGACAATCACAAAAATGACTCCTTCGAATGGGAACAAGGAACTACCAGTGGATGAACCAACAAGTAATGGGTTGCACTCGTCTGACGTGGGGGACAACCCAAGGGGATCCCTACTTTGCAATCATCGGGCCAAAGTTATATATACGCTAAGGGGAGACAGTCTGCAGGGGCAACCATTCGACCACGTGGAGTTCCCTCCAACGGGCACCGCCAAGGCGAACGCCTTTCTTGCCTTTTTTAGATCCTACCCGTTTGTTCATTACAGCAATAGGGATGTGAAAAGATACCTGGAGGAGGGGGGTTCCAACCGTGGGGCGGACCATTCCGTTGGCCGAGTAGACGAATCGGATGAAAGGATCAGCAGTCACATCGAAGCTGAATTAAAAGAAAAGTACGTGCAGTTTTTCCTCATGGAGAGAGAAAAAAATACTCACTTAAGTATGGAAGGGAATTGCATAGCTCTGTTAAGGTTTAAGTCTTTACTAGTGCAGGTTTGCCAGAAACAGATCAACGTGTCTCTTTACGCCAACACGTGCATGGTGCTTCGCAACATCTGTTTGGAGGACGCCGTGGTGGAGTGCAAGCTGGTGAGGAAGTTTTTAATTCTTCGACACGAAAGTGGTAGCTGCTCTGTGTACACCTTCCACATAGACGCAGTGACAGACCTGTTGCTGCGGGTGGGTGAAGTCACGTCGTTACTTAACATGTGTCTGTTACGTTGTCTAGATGTGGACAGTGGGGAACAGGAAATTAACCTCCTCCAGTTTGCAACTACCGTCATGGAGGGAGAACCTTCCCCCTGGAATTGCACCAACATAAAGGAGCAAGACCTGCTTTCCATTTTTCTGACCCAAACGCCAGACCTGTTTTGCGAAGTTGTAAAAAGGATGGGTGACTCAAACGTAGGAGAAATTATCTCCTTCTACACCCAGTTGGACAACGTCCGCTGTATTTCCACGGTGAAGAGGAGAACCCAGAGTCTTCTCGCTTTTCTGGATGACTCCAACTGCACCCTGCGTATTTTCCACCTGGAGAAGAGACGCACCCTTTTTATTAGCAACGCTTTGTTAGATGTGCCCAAGTATCTGTACAACGCGAAACGCTACAAACGTCACAAACGTTACAAACGTCACAAACGCGAGAAAATAAAAACAGAGGAGGGAGAGGTGCCCCCCGGGGAACTCCTCCTCGACACGTATAAACTGGAGGAGGTAATAAATGTGCTCCTCTTCCCACTAGGCCCCAACTACGTCTTAATCGTTTTCCTAACGGGGAGACCCATCCTGATCTACAAAAGCGTTCGCGAGGTGAGAAACGTAATCAGATTGAAGTTCCAGGTGGTCACACACAGGTATACACAACCCCTACTCAGTAACGTTCATTTTGTGAAGGACCCCAATGGTGGAAACGCACAAGTTGTCACCATTTCGCGTGATAAGGAAGAGATGAACAACGGTTTCTTCCTCCACATTGATGGGAAAAACAAGGGAAGGACTAAAGAGGACAGAGTAGGACTTCAAATGAAGGAGAAAAAGAAGAAGAAAAAAAAACTATCCAATTGCATAGTAGGTTATCCCCATGTGGACATCTCCAAGGTGGACTTAAGTCACGTGACTGGCAATCAGCAAGAGCAGCTTTATCAGAAGGTCCGTTCGTACAACGCATCCTTCCCCCCTTTACTATTGTCCAATTGTAGGGGGAAGCTATTTGTTCACCGCTGCGGTGGGGAGGGCGAAATCGCACCGGAGGGACAACCCAAGGGTATGGTAAAAATTGACGGTAATGCGTTCCTCAGGGTTGAACCAACGGGCCTTCGCATCGTTACAATTGGGGAAGAAGAAAAAGTATGTGCAGCAGGTTCGGAACGACCTGGCCTAAATGACCTCCTTCAGCGCGAATCACAGTTAAACCGTGACGTTGCGCAGACGCTAAGTGGGGCTTCTCCCCCTTTGGAGGTGATCTGCCACCACAGCAACGTCGACAAGGTACAAGTACAGAAGGAGGTGTTCCTTGTGAGAAGACCCCCTCCGAATAAACTCTCCTTCAACGACGACTTCGTCTCGAAGCTCTTTTTGTCCTACCCGTACGTTTGTAAGATTGCCGTTTCGCAGTTTGAGTACTTTCTGAAGAGGGGGAAACGACACCAAAAAAAGGGGGCGAACAAACCAACGGAAGACACGGAGCAAGACAATCACCCAGTTGCACCTAACCAACAGGGCGAACCCACCGAAACGGACCCACCCTTGCACAGCACCACCCGCGGAAAGATCATCTGTGCCGTGGTCCGAATGAAATATGAGGAATACCACTGCCTGAAGAAGCTACAAAAAAGGAGACTAAATTTGCAAAAAGACGAATTGCGAAATAACGTTGCATATGCAGGGGAGGAAGAAGTGCAGTGCGTGCCAAATGTGCACTTGCAGGACAGCATTAACAACCAGTACACGCACAAGCTGAAGGGGTTCCTCTGCGGAAACGACAACGAAAACGGGGAGGACGTAACGACAAAGAAAGACGAGCAGATGATCAGGAAGAACAACAAACTGATTTGCTCTGCGAAAACGAATGCAAAGTTTAGTAAGTTACTCCTCCTACACGAGTGTAATAAAAAACGAATCTATGGATACTACACCTTTGAGCACAGTGAGGAAGTGCACTGTGTTTCCTTCGGGTGTCTCCACGGAAAGGAGTACATTTACGTGAGCACCAGCTTAAATATTGGTGAGAGGGTCGAAACGCAGGGGAACATCTACGTGTTTGACTTAAGCGGCGTGTTCGTGCGGGTGGGGGAGGATCCCATCGGGGAGAATCCCAACAGGGAAAATCCTACCAGGGAAGGAGAAGCAACAACGGAAGGAAATGAAGAGGGCGAATACCCCCCCATTGGGAAGAGCAAAAAAGGAAAGCTATCCCTATACATGAAAAAGACGTATAACAGCTCAGTGACGCAGATCCACCCGTTCTACATGCACAGCGAGGGTTTCCCAAATGGGGGGTTGGATAGTGCCCTCCAAAGCGTCATCCTCAGTAATGGGGGTGACACGAACCATTATGGTAAGTACGGGGAATTACTCTCACCAGCAGAGGGGGAAGTGCCCTATCCCCACGGTAATAGGATTATAACAACGGGAAGGACGAACCGAAAAAGCAGACATGTCGACCCAAACGTACACTGCAACATCCTGCACTGCATGAACTCGAAGCTTTTTATTCATGAGGTGAATCAAAACGACTTTACCAAAGGTGCCTTCCTGGACAACAATTTCTACATCAGTGATGTAAAAGTCGTAAAAAATTTTTTCATCATAGCAGATCTGTATAGAGGTATATTCATAGACATGTATAAATATGAGCAACAGTACGATAGTAGAAGTATCATCCCTATAGCGAAGCCTTTTTTTAGCGCAAATTTAAATGTCCTCTGTTGTCAATACATCGTTTTGGACTCTTCCATGTGTATCCTCGCCATGGATGTCTACAACAACGTTCTCATCTTTTCGTTCAGGAATTACCAATCTGTGGATACTTTATACATTTTTAATTTTTTCAATTTTTGTAGAAGAATACTTAAATTTGTGAATGCTGTGCATCCAGATCGGAGGTCCAACTCTGCTCTGTCCATTTCGAACGACGGATCTATGCATTTGTTTCACCCGGTTGGAAGCAAATCGTTTACCTTCCTGAGGGAAACTTACAAATTGGTTAGGACGTCCCTCTTTCCCCACTTGGCTGTCAATACACACGCGGATTTGACCCCTGATGTTTTCACCCAGTCGGTCAGACTTAACCTCCACAGGAAAACCGACTCCTTCTCGATCAAAAACGTCCTCTTCGATGACATGTTACGGTATGAGGAACTACTACGATGCAGCTACTGAGACGGATGCACACCTACCCTTTTTGACCCGCCCCAATGGGCTATATCACGATTACACCCAAACGTGTATACACATGCATATACATTTCCCCCCTTCAGGCAACTCCCCTTTTACTCCGCCCAAGTGCTTCACGAATTATTCCTCAAAAGGGCCAACCTCCTGGACCACATAACGATAGTAATGCCAACTGCACGGGTGACTCCTTCCCCATCGTAGAGGAGCAGCCACCGCAACAACCACGCGTTCATTCCCACGGATGCATGAGATGCGTATTTATGCCATGCATCTTTTTTCCCATTTCGCAGGGGGAACTCCTAATCGAGCTGAGTTCCTTGAACGAACGGTAATCCTCCTCACGCGCAAGGTGATCTGAAGAGGACAAGCCAACCTTTTCCATATGGGAGCCGCAACAGCATGTGCACCGTGGCACGCAAACCATTCGTAGTTTATTCGTAGACCATTTGGGGGGTCTCCTTCCCCCCGCATGGCATATCAGTTTTCCTTTTTTTTTTTTTTTTTTTTTCAACGATAACTAGCCACCTTGCGCAACACGCATTGACGCCCTGTCGTTAAGCTTTTCCCCCGTTTGACCACTTAAATGAGTTGCAAAAACGTAGACCCGTAGGACGAGCGAGAAATGTCACTTTGGTTGAATGTGTTGTGGATGGTCAGTTGGGAAAACTGATCGGTGAGGGCAGGCGCACAGAACACATGTTCCTATGTTGCTACGTACCTGTGTTTACGCGTGTGTGAAGCATGAAAAAAAAAAAAAAAAAAAAAAAAAAGGGCACTGCAGCGATGCTCTGCAGGGAGATATGCAAAAGGATCGTCAACGATACCCCTTTACAATTCGTACGTTTTAACATATGAAAGGAAAAAAATAAATAAAAAATAAAACACGTTTCTATTGAAGGAGAAATATCACACATACTGGCAAAAAGCAACTTCCTCTCAGGAATGCTTCACCTTCGCGCAAACGGACGTGCGTAAAAATGAATCCCCCTACACACGCATCCACTGATATACTTCGATTGACGCACTTACCCGTTTAGTACTTCTTCGCCAAGCGGGCACAGGTCTCCAAAGATACCTTGATCATACTTTCAAGTCTCTCTGGATGGAGGTTGTTGTCAAAGTCCCCTTCGTCCCACTTCAATGGGCATCCATCGACGATGAAAATGCCGCCTGTTTTTACCTTTCGTAGAGTACCCATAACCATTAACGTGGCTACTTCCATTTCGACAACAGCAACATTAGCCTTTGAATAATCCTCCAGTCTTGTGGGTATGATCTTGTGTGGGTAGTACATGTCAGAGGATAAACTAATTCCGTTAAAAACGGGGACCTTCAATTCTTGGGCAACTTTATTTAACGTGTCGTAAACTTCAAAATCGGCCACAGCTGGGAAATCGGAGTAGATCATAAGGTGAGATACTCTGTCCTCCCTTACGGCTGCATTACATATACAAATATCTCCTCTCTTCATTAGACCTGGTTGGAGAGAACCACAGGAACCAGCACGAATGATTACCTTTGCTCCGTTATTCATCAGCTCCTCAAAACAGATGGCACATCCTGCTGAACCCACTCCGTGACTCACACAGAGGAACTTCTGCCCTTTGTATGTACATTCAACACTTTTGTATTCTCTGTTATATGCCAAATCTACATACGAGTCACATAACATCTTCACCTTGTCCACTCGACCTGGGTCCCCTACGACCAGCACAACGGGGGTCGTCTGTGATGGGGTCAGCTTAATATGCCTTTGCATTTCTTCCTTCATTGTGTGGGCTAATTGGTCAGAAAAAAAAAATTTTCTTCGAAGGGGTGGCTATTCGCAGTAACGGGGGGGAACTCCGTCGGTAGGCAGGTTTGCCGGTTTGCAGGTTTATAGATGAACAGCTTTTTAGCTTTACAGTTTTTGCAGGTTCACTTTTGCACTTGTGTGGTGTTACTCCGGTGGGGCTCACGTCAATTGTGAAAATGAAAGCCAAACGACAAACGTATAGAGAGAGATTCTTAATGAGAGTGTTGTTGCAAAAAAGAAAAGAAAAATGTTTCAAGTGAAGTAAAAAGAGAATTGTAATAAAATGTGATTCAAAAAATTCTCGGTAAAATGCTTCACAAAATAATGCTTGGCGAAAGTGTGCTCGAAAAAAAAAAGAAGCCACCAATTTTGTGCTACTTACCACCGCGGTGAAAAACGCACCTCACCAAAATTGCAAAATATCGTCGGCACCATCCCACTAACAGCAGCTGCACCGGGGGAGTCGGTTGTCAAAGGGGGCATATACATACAAGTGCCTCCACCCGACATCCACAAAAAAAGGAGCACTCCCCACACACACGAGAAGTGCTACATCGTCCCCATCAACTGCACTCACGGCGACGTTGTGCCGATCCAAACATAAACCACAAAGTTGAGTTTTTTAAAAAAAAAAAAAAAAAAAATGCAAAATAGGTATGCACAAATAAGTGTGCTGCTTTGTTACATATGCTCAAAGTGGTTAAGGCTGGTAAAAAGGGGGCATACATTTCGACGCGGCGTCGTTTCTCAAAAAAAAAAAAAAAAATGGTATGCTAAGCCCCCGGTGCATAATGCACAATGCACCATGGCTATATTCCTCGTTGTCACATAACACGCATATCCGCAGAGGTGCCTCTCCCCGAGTAGGAAAAATGATCCCATTAAACCATCTTCAGCGAACTATGGTATATGTCCCCCCATGAAGGTGCTTCCCCCTCACGGTCACTTCCTCATGAGCAGGTTGTCAGTTGCTATTAACCCCAAGTGGGCCCTCAGCTGCTGAACGCCAAAATTCTTCAAACTGGATACATTAAATAAGTAGCTATTTATTTTCATGTCGTAGGGGGTCGTCTCCTTTTGGATACTTAACCCCTGCTTGTGCGTGCGCTCGTTAAAGCATTTGACTTTCTTCCTGTAATCGTCAATCACGGAGAGGACTTTAAACATGAGCTTGTGCAGCTCGTGTGCCTGTTCAGTTGTAAGGATGGAATGGTTGGAATGGTATAAGGTGAAAGCACGTTTTTACAGTTACATATAGGAAGTGTGTATACTTATACGAAAAAACATTCAAACGTCGCCGATGGGTGGAAGCGCTGAAAAGGTGAGAAAAGGCAAGCAGAGTTATATTACTACTCCCTTTTCACTTGACATACCTTAAGCCTATCCACCTTGGTGACGACAATTTGGAAAGGCACCCCCTTCGTTATTAGCATGTCCAGTAGGACAAAATCATGTGGAGTGAAAAACTCTGTGCATTCGATCAAGCATAAAGCGCGCTTCAAGTTGACCGCCCTCTTCAAATACTCCTCGATAAGGATGGACCAGTTGTCACGCATGTCCTTAGAAACCTTGGCGAACCCATAGCCAGGTAAGTCCACGATGGAGAGGTGATTTAGAAGGTTGAAAATGAACAAATGCCGGGTACGCCCCTGCGTGGAGGAAAATGGGGGATTTGCACACATAAAAAAAAAAAAAAAAAAAAAAAAAGGGGGTGCATACTCCAACACATCTTCATCACAAATGTTTACGTCCGCTTGGGAGCAGCTGGGACGCATAGATGGGGAGGATACTCCTGGTGGAGAGGAAGGATGGTTCTATTCAGTTCAACATCAACGGGTGAGTTTTGCATATGCCTGTGACGGGTGAATAAAATGTGCACCCCCACTTTGCATGTTTTTTTTTTGGTGTAAAATTACCGGCGTCTTTGAGGCCTGCGCGACTTCCCTATTGTTCAGCAGGGCGTTGATTAAACTCGATTTGCCGACGTTGGACCGTCCGAATATGGCTATCTGCAGTTTGGAAATTCAAAGGGGGAAAAGGGGTCCTTTTGCCGCGAGGTTAGTTTGTGCATGGTGATGAGTTTTTTTTTTTTTTTTTTCTTTTTTTTTTTTTTCCCTTTTTGGCTACCTGCGGGATGGCTGACGGCTTATACTTATGAATTGTTTGGGCTACATAAACTGGGTAGGCAATAATTTTCGAGTTGAAAATCGAGTTGCACTTTTTAATCTGCATTGGGGGGGAATTGGGTCAAGTGGCTAACTGTGATTTGTTCGTTCAGGTGCGGGTTGCTACCACTGCGGCGAAGACGTTCTCTATGGGTCGCTTTTTCCGAGTGCAACTTGTCACGTGGTGACCATGGGGGCAAGTTCGATGCGCCACAGATTGCATTTTTTTGCGAAAAAAAAGAAAAGGGAAAACGAAAAAGAAATCGCCATTCGCGCACATCACACATCAGGTTTAAGCACACTTTCGTAAGACACCATTTAGGCACATCTTATGTAAAAAATGGGATAAATTAAGCTGTTCTATGCTCTCCCCATTTGGACAAGCAAAATTTCCACGCCATCATGCGGCCGCACTTGGATGTGCTCGTTGGTATCCGCACGCACGTACATGTTTCTCATCGGTCAGCCAAAAGGGAAGCTCTTCCTCGTTTAAAAAGTTGATATTAAGGAATGGCTTTGCCAAGTACGGTGTTCCTGGTGCTGTCCAGGGGAAAACGGTGAACAGTCAAGGATGTAGAGGAGGAAGGACACAACATGCAAGGAACTATGAAAGCTCGCACTGATATGTGTATGCCTCACTATGTGCATAAATGCCTCCGCATTTTTCGCTCAGCCTCCTACGCGTAGGAGTTTACACAAATGCGCTTCTACGCAATTCCACCCATTTGAACTCATTTCCACCTACGTGCGTCTTCCTTGAAGAGGGATCGCGCAGCCGTCCTTATCATTTTAACAACGTCGGTGTTCCATCGGTAGGGGAAATATGCTCACGTGGTGGAAAAAAAAAAAGGCCATACCAATCCCGCAAGACTCACGCACAAGTGGAGCAATGACAACAGAAAGCGCGGCACGGGCACTTAAAAAAGGAGCAAAAGAAACCTACAACACATTGTTGGCAACTCCGAAAAAAAAAAAAAAAAAAAAAAAAATACTAATAAAATTACATGTATGCAGTTAAAATTTGACCAAGCGGTTTCACGCTATATTTACAGCACAAAACGGCGTGGATTTTTTTTTTTTTTTTTTTCCTTTTTTTACCTTGCCGTTCATACAAAAAAAAAAAAAAAAAAAAGAATTACCTTTCCGTAAAAATGGTAACATGGCGTTTTTCCGCTTTAAAGGAGTTAAATAAAAAACATTGCAGGTCCACTTGGTTGAAGTTTGTAAATTTGGGAGAGAGCATACAGTTATTGGATAAGCTATCAGCCAAGCAGGCAGCAACCGTGCAAACGAGTAGAGATAGTTACCGATACAGTTATAGGATAACAACGCGAAGTCGTGCGAGAGGGCTGGGAAAATGAAGCCAAGGTGAATGTCCAGGGGACGCGTAAAACACCATATTGAGGGAACGCTCGAGGGTGGCACGTTGAAGCGAGTTGCTAAGTTGGTTTCGCACTATAAATTGGTTTACTTCAAATTGGCTAGCTGCTTGGAACCACGCAAACAGATCCGCCAATTTAAAAAATCATCGAAAAAGGGAGAAAACGTAGTGAAGAAAAAAGGGCAGGAGAACACTCATCCGTGATCCCAAACGCGCTGCAAGCAGCTCACCCATTTTGGAGCTGAAGAGAAACAAAAAAAGACCCACGGGAAATAAATAAACTGAAATATCCGACACGTAGATCCCTGCACGTATATATATAGATCGTGCAATTTGAACTGAGCAGATACCCATTTTATAGGGCCCCCCGTGTTGTCAGACTTTTCTCCTCAGTACAAACGTTTCTAATGATGGAAAATGCGTGCAGTTGCAACAACTTTAAGAGGATACATTTGAGTTTTTCTTTTTTCATAGTGGGATAGGGGGAACGCACACATCGTCTGACGATATTTGCTTCCTTTGCCCCGTTTGCCCAGTTTGCCCATTTTTTCCTCCCAGGTTGAACCATTTCCTTTTATTTATTTTTTTAATAACGGGGGTGTTTAAAAATGTTACCCTTTAGGCCCCTTAGCCAGTTCGTTTTTCAGTTCCTGATCATAACGTCGACTGCTTTGGGCAAGGCCTTCATACAGGTAGGACAGACGCCATTGCGGGGGAGGGGACTCCCTAGCTCACTCAACCATGTGGGCATACATTGCACATTTGTCACACCGTGCATGTGTGCACTCGGCGATTGAATTTTCCCCGCTTAAGTTATTTCCCTTGTTGCCATTTATAACCCCCCTACAGGCGTACAAGGAAATTATAAAAAACAAGAATACGCACTTTATCAAGGAAAAGTACAGCACGTGCATGAACGTGGAGGAGGCGCTGAATATCCTGAACGTGGATAAGAGCAAAATTTGCAAAAATTTAACAAGAGAGGAATTGAATGCCCTGCGGGAGGAGATTCACAACAGACACATGATACTGAGCAAGTTGAATGAGAAGAGCGGGCCGTATAATGGCTCTGCCTACATTCAGAAGAAGGCAGAAATTGCCAGGGACGTGTTGCTGCAGAGTTTGAAGCAGCAGTGATCGTGCGTGGGTTTGTGCACATGCGCAGCCGTGCGTGCGTTTATAATGCCAGTTTGCACACCTTTTTGGCATTCCATTTTTTTCCCCCCCCCAAGTTTACTATCTTATCGCTATCATTATCGATATCGTTGTCGCTTTGTTTCTTCCCCCTCTTTGTCCCATTTTTTCACCATTCGAGCAGTTTTTCTTTTTTTTTTTTTTTTTTTTTTGTGTCCCCTCCGCAGATATGTACACACACATGCACACTTACTACATGTGTGTAATCCCCGGGCGTGTATGCCCCCCCCAACTTTTTTTTTTTTAATTAAATCCGTGTAGGAATTTGTGGTTAAGTTGTAGTTTGCCGAGCAGTTATCACCAATTTGTTTTTTATTCGTTGATCGGTTGAATCCTACTACGTTTGGAAAATTGTTGCGCGTTAAATGTAGCAGCGTGCTGTCATATGTGCAACGTTGCAAGGATTGTTCAGGTGTGAGCATGATTGACTGACTTAATTTTACGCCTTTTTTTTTTTTAAACATGTAGCATTCAGCGTACTGACCAGCGCAATGCCTGCTTATCAGCTGACGGGCCCCTTGCTGCGAATCTTCCGTGTGGGTTCCTCAAGTGGAGTGGTCGGTCCATTTTTCCGCTTCTTCAAATAACTGGCAAAAGTAATGGTGGGAATTTTCTTCACAATGGAAGCGTTTTCCTTTCCCTTGGGATATTTTGACATGAACATGTTCAGGTCGAAATTGCGTTTACATCCGTTACTGTTTATAAATCGAACTCTCCCAAAGATGTTTTTCTCGTTCCAACTTTGGTCATGGACTCCCATGATAGACCACATGATGGAAACGTACCCACTGGGCGTCTTCCCATCAATCGACAATTCGTTATTTAACTGCAAGGCGTATTTTAACGCAGTCTGCGAATTAGCTGACCAGTTCAGAATTTTTTTCGCCCAGTAAACTTTTAAAAATTCATGCATTATTCCTTCATTGGTAAGTTGTAGTTGGCAACAATTCCACATGTCACTATGCGTCTTGGCACTCCTGAAGTCTTCATAGTCGTACAAATACTCCCTCTTATCTGCGTCGTGTTTTTTCAAACTTTCCTTTGCCCAGTCTTTTCCACCTTCGAAGTTGTCATAATTTTTGTTATAGTAGCAGTAATTGTCGGCCAATTCTTTGCGCATGATAAAATCGTCGCTGAAGGATTCTTTTCCGCTTACTGCATTTATGGACGGGTTGCTGTACGCGTGTTTGTGCACCTCCAGGACGCACCTACAGGGGGGAAAAACGTAAAACATGAAACGTAAAACATAAAACGGGTGACAAATCTGCTTGTAAAACAAGCAATCGAATGGGCTACACGGCACCAGCGCAGCAGATCGTACAGTCCACTTGCTGGGCACTCCACGCTGCTTCCACGCCGCTTCCGCGCCGTTTCCACGTTGCACCCGTGCCCGTTTTGTTTTCCGTACCTCTGGGCAGATATGACCCCCAAGTTAACATACGGCAGCAACACACTGCCGGCGTCGCTGTTGGGGTCGTTCCTCTTCACGTTGTACTTATCCAACACCTTCCTACAAAAATCGCTGAGCAATTCCTGTGCCTTTTTTTCCGTGAGGACAAAATTGGGAACCTCCGCACAAGTGTTGGACACGCTGAGTTTGCTCATCACCTCGTCTATGTCAAACGGGTCCGGGAATTTTAAATTCTGCTCAAAAGGTTCTATCGATACGTATTCAGTTAGGAAGGTTGGTAGGAGAGCCTGTATCTTTGGCTTGATTGTCCTCACTGAGCATTCCTCTACTTTGGAGGTGACCCACATGGGGACAATATTGTGTGAATCTACTTGGAACATTTTAACCTTCCTCTTGTTACACAAATGAGACAGCGACTTAATGAATGCCTTCTCCTCATTCAACACATGCAGATCACACGTGATTACTTTTACTTGATGCGTTTTTATGAATTCACTAAACTCATCTATCATGTAGAGAGGTAAGAGGTAGAAGGGGATGTTCACTTGCTTCAGTGCATGCTCTAAATTCTTTAGAACCTTCAACTTTGTGTGAATAAATCGGTTCGTTACTTTTTCTTTCCTGTTTAGACATGTGCAGGCGATGAGGGCGAACCCCTTCTTTTTGGCCATCTCATATGCGTATGTCAGTGACCAGTTGTCGTTCACGCGGAAGTCCCTCGTTAGCAACAGGAGTAGAGTGTCCTTCTTCTCATTCACTGGGTTCGGAAGGTTAGATGTTGCATTGGTAGCATCTGTTCCTTCCCCTTTGATGCTACACTTCGGTCCTACTACTGCACCTCCTCCATCGTCACCGGTAGAACCCCTCGGGTTGGCGGCATCTGCCCCTCCACTGCTTTCAGTCCCGCTTTCAAAGGAGGTCAAGCACCGTACCCTCTTCACCAAAATTGTCATTTTTTTCTCTCGCGATGTTTCATATGGGTTCCTTTTCCGTTTGTCTTCACTCCCCCTCAGATGCACAGATGGTAAACTCGTTTTGCTTCTGCATCCGTGGAGAGTCCATGGGGGCACCTTCTTTAGTGAGGCGCACTTTCCGCGGTTCAACGAGAGGGTGCTCGCGGGGCCACTTTGCCGGAGGTGCGGCGCGACGGTTGGTGCATAATGCAGTGTTGATTTGGGTGCAGATTTTTGTGCCAATTTTGAGGTCAATTTTGGGGCCCATTTTGATGTCGATCTTGGAGCAGAATTGGGCGAGAAGCCTACTGAGCTGTTTGGGGGGCCACCGCGGCTTTGCGTTAACCCGTTTGGGGTGCACGTCGAGCCATTTTTACTTCCTAGGGAGGCATCCTTGCCACTAACTGGGTCACTCCTACCTGTCACTTCTCCCTTTTTGCCCCCCGTTTCTTGCATCAGTTTGGTTAGTTTTTCTGGCTTTGACCTTTCCTCCCCATTTGATGTTTCCTCCTTGTTCGTGTCCATTTTAGACGCAGGTCCTTCTCCGGCTATCCATAGCGGGTCATCACTTGGCGCTTTCTTCACGAAGGCCTCTTCATCCAGATTTGCACTTTTGCTGTCTGGTCGCTCAGGTCGATTCATTTTTGCATTCTCTGTGTTCGTCTTTCCTTCGTCGACGTCACTTGTTCGGTTCTTCAGCACATCTTCTGTTTTTTTTTTTTCTTTCTCTTCCGTGATTGTTATATTACCTGTTGGCACTTCTTGTTGGAGGGGTTGTTTCTTTTGGTGCGTTTCACCATGGGGGTCAGTTGGACATCCTTCACTGTGCACGTTTGGTTCTTTGTTCCGTTCACTGACCAGCAGGGTTCCCTTCCCTTGGTCGTTCATAATCCCCCCTGGTTGGTTCATTTTGTTTTCCCTTCCGTGTAGGATGGTCAGATAGCGCTGCTTTCACCAAAAAGTTCCTTCACTTTTATCTCACAGGGTAAACTTCCCCTAGTGCCTGCACATGCACGGGCTCACTCCTGTGGTTAACAAATCCTCTAGTTAACTGGTACACCACTTGGTTGTGCCTCACAGATGCTATCATACAACGGGAAGAAAACTCCTCCTCACACGTGAGAGCAACCACACACAAAAGGAAAGGGGGTAAAGGTGCTTCCTGACAAGGGGAAATATTGTTCTGTTAAAAATGTGCAGACAGTAGGCTCATCATCGTGAGAGCCACCCTTCTCTCCGTTTGTATGCCTTTCGTGTGGCTCCCTTTTTGCTAACCAATTTGAAAAGAGCGTTCTTACACTTGCACACCAGCTTGGGGATTATTCCCTTTCTCATTTCAAACACACGCGGTAGGTATCAATTTAAAAGAAAAAAATAAAATAAAATAAAATAAAATAAAATAAAATAATAGTAAGCAAGTATGCACAGGAACAGGAAGGAGGGTGAAGGAAAAGGTGAACAGGTCAGAGGAAATAAAGTTGGCAAAATTGCCCTTCCATACTGAACCAGTAATTATCGCAACAGGAAAAAAAAAAAATGTGTGAATCGTTTGGGGCGACCTTTTTCCCCATTCAACTTGTTCCGTTTTTATCAGGATCCCCCAGGGAGTATGACACCTCATTGTGCACATTCCACGGAGCAACTCGGGTGAACAAGAAATTCGGTGAACAGAAAATAGGGCGAACAACTGGAGGGGGCAAAAAGAGAGCAAAAAAAAAAAAATGCGGCGAATGGAAGGGAAAGCAGTCGAAGTGAGGCACGACTTCACAGCTTTGCAAATTCACCTCTGTTTGCTCCTCAACCGCCCGAACGAAGGTCGCCAAGCTTTGCTAATCTTATAGAACGCTAACCGGCGTCCTAATCCATCCCAACACACTACCCAATTGACTACACAATGTGAGAGATCACAGGATAATTTTCTTTTTTTTTTTTTTTTCACAACAAAAAGAAGGGAACGCTGCAACGTAGCGTGTTGCTATGTAAGCAGTGAAGAGGTGGTCATAGTAACCATGGGACCATCCGGGAACGGACCCCACACAGGTGGAAGGTCTACTATGATCATGGGAAGGAACGCTCATATAATGCCGCCCCTGGACCTTTGCGCAGTTCGGCTAAGTGAGGCAATCAGGGTAACCTAGTCAACCGATACAATAGAGGTGGACAAAATGGACACACCCGGGGAGAGGGCCGATCTGCCAAGTGTCATGAAGGAAGAGCCCCTTCCGTTAGGGAAGACTACAAATTAGACACCCCCTTGAAGAGGTCCACCGTGAGAACATTATAACAACCCTACATGTGATGGAAGGTAGGAGGAGCCGCCCGCATTTCACTTCTCATAAATGGGGAATGGATGTGGACGCATAACAGCTCGTTTGAGTTGCCCCACCCAGCTAGCATTAAAAAGAAGTGGCGAAATGGATGCATCCAAACGGAGGCACACTTTGTCTGGTCAACAGTGTGACAAATGCCCCACTTTTTTTTTTTTATATACGTGTGTAAGTATGTCCTTCAACGTTAGCTTTGTCATCGTTTGTTTGGTATGCACCGAGTTGGGTTGATGAGGAAAAAAATCACCTGACTTGTCAGGTAAAATGGGGGATGGTCAGGTGAAGGGCAAAAAAGGTTGACCACCTTCAAGCGGACCTTTAATTACAGCAGCTCCACATCCACAGAGGAGTACATACAATGGGGTGTATCCTGTAAAAGTAAATTTTCCCTGTGGGAATGTGTTCCCCTGTAGAGCCTTTTTTAACCCCATCCACCCATCCGTTACGTGTTGCTGCCCTGTATATACACCTGTCGAGTTACCCTTCCAAAGCCAACCAACCGGGATATGCATACACAGGTGAGCTTTTTTTGTTTCACCTGGTCTATCTGAGTGAGGTTTACCTAAATTGCCGATCTTCACATGGTTTGCGCGTTGAGTTGGGGTCTGCCTGTGTGCTCACGACATCGAAAGGTACGGCCTACTCCGTTTCGTTTTGTTTCCTTTTATTAATTTATTTTATTTATTTTTTTTTTTTTTTTGAAAGACGCATAGGAATATGGTCCCTCCACGAAAGAGCACGCACGACTTGCGCTTCTCTGCCGTTCATTCGCGTATTCTATCCTTCGATAGGGGTTTCCTTTTCTTTCTTCTCGCGAAGAACATTTTCTTTTTTCCAACTAAGGTGGTATCCCTGCGGAACGACCTCGATTGGGAAGGAAGGAGTGTGTAAGGAACGGATCGGAGCGAAAGAGGGGGACAAAAAAAATAATGACACGCCCTGCTGACCCGTTGACGGTGCACGCGTAGTGGCAGCCAAGAGGTACAATCACCCACGTGTATACAACTGCATGCAATCGTAGTCACAAAAAAAAGCAGTTACAGTTACACACACAACTGCACAATATATATATATATATATATAGTATAGGTGCCCCGTTAGCAAAATGGCTGCTCTGGGTTCGCTGGTCGGCCTCCTCCTATGGGTGTGCATAGCGTGCAGGGGGGCACGTGCATTTTACTTTAACGTGGAAAATGAGCTAATATCCAAGGACACCAATATGAAGCAGTGCTATCTGGAGCACTTTGTTCATTTCAAAGGGGAAGTTGTGCAGGTATGTCTGGACAAGGTACCCTCCGGTGTAGTGAATAAATACAACATCCTGATTAGCTCCTACGGGGAAGACAAGAAGTGGAACCTGCAAAGCAAAGTCCTCGATAGTTATACGTCAAAGCTGCTCAGATATTTCTACAGTTTCACAAATGACGAACAGCTAGTCGTCGTCTTCTGCTTCAACAAAAGTCTCTCAAACCAACCATACGAATGTTTCAGAAGCATCACTAACGATTTAAAGACGTTGCAAACAGACAAGATACAAATAGATTTGCGCATGTTCGAACCGTCCTCCTTCAGTGACTACGCACTGAACTCCTTCGACCTCTTCGGCGTGGGTCACTTCCTAATTTGCGGCGTCAACAATAAGCGTAACTCCAGACCGAATGTAGGGTTGCTCGTCATCTGCCATGCCAGCTCCGATGGGGGATTCACCTGGGGGTAAGCAGCAACCAGACGGTAGCCAGTGCTGCGTAGACTGTGCCACACTTAACCGTTACTTGATCCACGTTACTCATTCCACCGTTACTTGTTCCACCGTTACTTGTTCCACCGTTACTTGATCCACGTTACTTGTTCCACGTTACTTGTTCCCCCCCTCTCATTTGCAACCACGTTGTGTTTTTCCCAGGAAGAGGCTCCACTTCTACCACCCCAACATGGACAAGCACACGACGTATGAAAGTCTCGTGCCGAAGATCAGCGGAAACGAAATCGGCTTCCAGTATCTGGCCTCCAAGGTATCCCTCACAAAGTACTTTAAGTGCTACTACAAGAAGGATCACGACTTTGAGTGCCAAGACGTTAACCTGGTGAGGGAACAAAGTTACCTTTGGGACATTGCCAAACTTAGGGGTTACTACATTTCCCCCTTGTCTGACGGGAAGGTTCCTCCGTGCACATTATACTACATGTATAATAACACCTACTTGATGCCGTTGGAAGTGCCAAAAAGTATTGGAACAGAGTACCACCGAGGAAAGCTGTTCCAACTGGACAGTAAGAGGTTGATCTATAACTATGCTAATGAGAAGGAAACCTACACGTATGTGTTGTCCCACACGGGGACAGTCAAGAACTGCACCCTCATGTATATAAAAAGGGACTACATGAATGCAGGATTTGTGAAACGAGGCAACAATTACTACTGTGATGTAAACTACGACGACTTAACCGTCGAAGGGGAGGACCGATTCTTCACCGTCAGCATATACAACGGAGTCAGACAAGACATACGAAAATGCTTCTACCTGAAATACGACAACATGTTAGAACCCGTAAATATAGTGCACAAAATAGATAGCGTCTATGAGTACAGCAACTTTTCCCTCTACACTTTATTCATCAAAAAGGATATAGAAAAATATTTTCTAAAAGATATGACCCTGCAATGCTACCTAGGAGAAGACTTCTACCTCTCTCTAAACATTAACTTTAAGAGAAATTTCATTTTAGACAACACAGATGTGAACCAATCTGTTGTAAACCTCTACCCAAACAATATTATATACTTTAAACTACCAGATGCACGCTCTCAAAACCTGATCAGAACCGTTTCTTTCCCTCCTAACACTAGATACATTAAGGTAGACGACTTCTACTACATTTTTAAGCTTCCTTCTTTTATTCCCGCCCAGTCTTCTACACAGATGCTTTTCCTTAGTAACAATGGGTCACAGAAAACGCAGAACAAAAGTGTGACTTTCCATGCAGGGGGGGTACAAGAACAAATCTTGGGGGTGGACTTTTCTAGGAAAACTAAAGTCTGTGCATATGCCGGGGTTGACAGTAACTGCGATAAGGTAAAGGTTAGGGGGAATAAAGTTACCGTCACTGTTAACATGGGGGTGGCAACTGAACAAGCAACTACGCAAATCACCCTGGGTCTCATCTGCCCCGTTAACAAGAAAAACAAGAACACCTGCTTCAACGAAATTTACGATAAAAAGAAAAAAGTTTTCATTCGGGATCACCTAAAAGACAGCAAGGGCTTCCTCACCATATATCCGAAAACCTACGTCCACATGCCCACCCCAGGGGACGAAGTCTTCGAGGAGTCCATTCTCGTCTTGACGCCTCAGTTTATCGACCTCTACAATAGCAACCCATCCAAGTATAACAACTCCTTCCTCTGCAAGTGCTACGCGAATAATAGGGCTTATGAAGTCACCTTCAGCTTCGCCTAACCTGAGGTGTGCCGACCAAGGGGGAATTGCCTCACGCGCAATCCACGCCGTAAAAATTTTTTTTTTTTTTTCTACACACATGGAAAGTGTACTTACACGCCACTTTTTCGTGTCACCCAGAACAGGTCCCAACACACACGCGAGAGGCAACTTCGCGGGACGCCCGTAATTTCGCCTCCATAGCAATTTAATCACCACGTAAGATGAACGGACAATCGAACGGGCGAGCTTCCACCACTGAGCTTTGCCGAGCAGGTTTGCTGGCTTGTGGAAAATATCACCGTGTGGATTTGCCGAGGTGGCTAATTAATCCTAAGGGGAGATCTCCCCTGTAAATTCATCACCCACCGAATGGGAACCAACTTCGCATTCACAAATAAGTTTTAACGGGGAAAACAATAGCTATGCTCCCGATCCGCGTTTACAAAAAAAAAAAAAAAAAAATACACTATACGTGTGCACGCCTAGGCCTACACAACAATATGTGCAACTATTTGCATGTAGCACTCTGCCGTGCAAGGGCACTTCTCTTTCCTTGGTAGACTTATTTTTATATGCTTATGGGGGCGCACAGAAGGCGCAGCGAACACATTTAAAAGGGAAAAAAAAAAAAAAAAAAAAATTAACTTCATCAATGGGGGGGATTTACTATTAAACTAAGAGTGGTTGCTCATCGCCCGTGCGGACTTTCACAAACGGGGTCGACTGGTCAGTTGGAGTGTCTCCCTAGAAATAACAGTAGCAAATTTGGTGGGTGCACGTCGACCGGGGGGGCAGTGTGCCACCTCACGCAGCGGGGTAGATACGACTCCGTTCGGCACGCATCTGGTTCACCATGTTGCCCCCTCAACAGGAGCAGAGCGCGCCCGGGCTGTGGTCCTCGCCAGACAACTTCACCTTGGATTGCTGCACCCCCAGTGAGGAGACGTTCTTCTTCTTTTTCTTTTTAATCAGCTCCTCAGTTATCATCGTAAAAGCCAACTCAACATTCGTAGCGTCTTTGGCAGACGTTTCTATAAAAGGAATACCTAACTCCTTCGCTTTGTTTTCTCCTTCCGTGGTGGTGATCTCCATTTCGTCTTTGCAGTCTGACTTATTTCCAACGAGCAGTTTGCACGTCTCCTCAGTTGTGTATTTGTTTATTTCGTTTATCCATTCCTTTATGTGAAGGAAGGAGTTCCTATCGGTCGTGTCGTAAATTATTATTATTCCATCGGCTCCTCTATAATAAGCTGACGTGATGGTCCTGAAACGCTCCTGTCCCGCTGTGTCCCATATTTGTAGCTTTACCATTTTATCTCCCACTTTTATTCTCCTAAAACGGAAGTCCACTCCGATCGTGGTTATGTAGCTTTCTGTGAAGTGGTCATCTGAAAAGCGTAACAGGATACATGACTTCCCCACCCCACTGTCTCCAATGAGAATTATCTTATACAGGTAGTCGTAGTCCCGTGACCTGTGCTCGTTCATCTTGTTCCTCTTTTGGGGGGGTAACTGCTTGATTGAAAATGGCACGGCGTACCAGGGGGGGAGTATATACCCACGTTATGTGCACGTATGCTCGTCCTCCCCTGGCCACTTCACCGTTTTACCGCTAACACAACTGAGTGGTTTGCGTAACACATCCTTCCGCCGATGAGCGCTTCTTCGTCGAGCCTCAACGTTGCAAATAATCACGGCAGGGGTTCTTCCTTTGGTGAAAAGTGGAGCAGGATGACTAGCTTAAGCGACAAAAAAAAACGTGCACGCTGTTGGTATAATGCGCGCGTTGAACGAGTATGCTACACTTGGTGTTGCTTCCCTTTTACTACTTCACCCTTGTGTGTTTTTTTTTTTTTTTTTTTTTTTTACATGAACCGTTCAGGCAAAATTGCGCCGAAGCCGGTTTGAGAAAGACTGAACAAGGCGCAATTTTGCCTGAACGGTTCATGTAAAAAAAAAAAAAAAAAAAAAAAAAAGTACAATGCAATGGAGCGATGAAGGAAATACCTGCACGCGAAGTTGCGCACCATTCGCATGTCACTCTGCAAAAATAACATGTTATATTTTTGTGCCCAACTGGGATTGTGGAAAATGCTCAGGGGTTCCTTCCCTTTTTCGTCCGCTTATCCATTTGACCACTCTCACACGACGTGACCTCCCTTTTATGAAGTCACCCAAGTAGGCAAAACCCCTACTCTACAAGAAGCCTGTCAACCCAATTGGGAAGATAAAAAGGGGTAGCCCCCATTTACACCAAATAGGATAGGTACCAAGTACAATTACCCCCTCGTAAGGGAAAGCTTAACTCTGCGTCGCCGAAGGGGATAGGTGATGCTACACGTTGTGAAGTAGTTAGGGGGATGCCCCATGGAAGGGCAAGCAAATGAAGAAACAAATGCAAGGCGAACGTATGTACCCATGTGGACCCGACCCCATCACGCAGAAACCTCCGCAACGTAAAAAATGGAGAGAGGACATTTTTACTTAAAAGAACAACTGGAGAATGACCAGTTTAACAGGAGCATACAAGAGGAGTACAAGCAAAGGTTTGGAATAGCTACTAAAAATGATGACCATGTGGAGGAGACCTTGGTGGATGCTCCTTCCAGAAGGGGTGCCCCCACCGAAGCGAAGAAACCACCCCTGCAGAAGTACGTTTCCCCATTTATCGACTTAGGAAAAAGATTCTACTCCTCTCTGACGTTGTTCTACGAACCCAAGTTAATCCACTTGTCCATTTTGTTAACGACCCTGTGGGCTTTTAAAAGCATTAAGTGCATTAACCAGTTGCTTATCCATAAGTATGCCGACCTGCACTATCAAATAACTCGTCCCGACTCACTCAGGAGTAGGTACAAAGCATTCAAGGTGTTAGCCCTAGGGGGGTCTGTTCTCCCTGGATGCTTTATCGGTTTTAGTCTGTATGATTTCTACTGGGGAAGGACCAACTCGGTTCTCATTCCAAAAAACGAGGGGTCCTCCCCGGGGAAGAATGCTTCTCCTCTTATCCCATACACCCTACGGAGGGACATATCGAGAAAGGTTAGTCTGGGCGCATCAACGCATCGAAGCATGACGTGAATACACGTAGGCATAGGCCCAGTTAGAGACACACGTGCAAACGTGTATACACCCTTGTCTGTTCCCCCACCGTTTGCAGATGCGCCTGCTGAAGGAGAAAACCCTCTTCTTCGCGAAGGACCTGGCCGAGAATAACAACTTGAAAAGGTTATCCAAGGAATACCACAGAAGCCTCGACCGGCGTCTGCATGGCCTCAGCGTAAAGAAGGACCCGATGGAATAACCTGCTCCCTGTGACACAGTATCACACCAACAGGATGACACATCTATACGTCTATACTTTTTTTGTTTCATGTGGTTGCACTTTTTTCGTTGTCCATGCCCCGTTTGATATCCTTTGCCATTTGTTTTAGATGCTCCGTTCCGGAGAGCTGTGCCCCTAAAAGGGAGGAAAAGTGGGCGTCGATAAAAAGACGCTCATATGCCAGAGGTGTCACCACGACGCCTACTACAACTGCTTCTACTGATACTACTTCTGCGTGTTTATTCCTTTTATGGTCACCTACCCAAGTGGGAAGAAAAGTTATACGGCTGAGACGGGACAACACGACTGCCCTTCCGGTAGATGCAGTCGAAGTCCCCAACTCGGTCCGTCTCCGGTAAGTTGTACCCCTCTAAGTTAATTAAACTCATCAGCTCATCCAGCATGTTAAACTTAAGTGTGTAATCTTCCTTCGTGTTGGCCGAGAGAGAAGGAGAGGAGTTCACCTCGATGAGCCATGGCTTTAAATTGCTATCGATGAGGATATCGAATCCGTACAGCTCAAAGCAGTGTCTGTCATTTATTATAATTTTGTGAACCGCTAGAAACGACTGAATTATGCAGTTTTCTATGTCCCTGATTAACGTGCCGATTCGGTCACTTCCATATCGACTAATCAGGTAGAGAAATAACTCTCTCACGAACCATTTACCTCCCACGGTGTCATCATACCCTTCTGCATTTTTTTGTATAGACACATTCGTTAAGTGCATCGTAATATCGGTCATGTTGTTTTTTTCGTTTTTAAAATAAGTGTGTGAAAATCTAGCGAAGCCACTCCTGTAGAGGTATATGGTCAGGGGGGAGTAGGACACGATCAGCACGTAGAGGCGGATATCAAACTTCTTGCCACCGATGAGGAGCGGGTTCGGGATATACTCCTGCACGATGTACTGCTCTGGGCGGTCTCCTCGGTCTGCTTCTTTGTCTGCTTCTGTTGGCTTATCCACTTCGGCAACTTTGCTTCTGTGAGGGTCTTTTCCCCGATCGGGTGATCTTCCCACTTCGAATGCTTTGTTTCGGTCCACGTCTTTCCCCCTACCGACGCTCCAACTCTTTATCTGGGATATTTTGTTGAACAGGAAGATCCCCTTGCCCTGGGACTTCCCAATCGGCTTCATAATCCACGTGCGGTTGCCCCGTCGCTTGTATTCCTCGAGGAACAATTTGTATTCAAGTGGAAGGACGAACGTTACGGGGGTTATGTCTATCAGTTTTAGCTCTTCCTCATTTTTCACCTTCTCATTTTGCTTCTTCAGCCTCTTCATGTTTTTCGCCAGCAGGTCCTTCCGGGTTAGCTGCAACGGAGGCGTGAAAAGGAAAACAATAGGGTGATTGCGCCAAATGATGGTATTACGTGAAACAATGCAGTAACACACGACACACAGGCCTACTACGATCATGGAGTGGACACTTAAACTAGCTAGTTGCAACAACGCATGTAGTAGACGCCCCACCTCGTAGTAGTTCCTAAAATGGTTGACGTATTGATTGTTCCTCAGGGATAGCGTGTCGTACACCTCGTTTATCCAGTCCTTCTCCGACCAGCACATGTTCCAGTCGGTTTCGCTGTTGGGGGGGAAGGCAAAGTGGACAGATATATAATGCAGTTGCCCTTGGGGGGGAAGAGAAGAGCTACACGAAGCGGCGTTGTTGGTAAAGCGGCACTCCCTTACTGCGTGGTGAGCTCCCATTTTCTATGCAGGAACAAATCGTAGATTGTGTTACGAAAGTCGGTTCGGAACTTTATCACCCTGAGGGGGGGGGAACGTCGTAGTGGAAGCGGGACAACATCGTGGAGGGTCTACCAGCTGGGCTGGACACGCATTTACGTGCATTGAACCAAAGGGGTGGTAGACAAAACTGCTGTGTGCACATTGCACATGCAGACAGGTCTGGCAGAGATGGCTTGTCAGTACTTGTTCGATGGAAACAACTCACGGAAGTGCACAGACATTTTGCGTTTCCCCGGATGGTCTGGTTCAGGCGCAGCGGAAGGGATGTTACGAATGGGAAAGAATTTAAAAAAAAAAAAAAAAATCCTTCTACATTTTGTGGGCACACATTGGACGCTTATACAAAGGGGGGACACTACAGTTGGTGATGCCTTTCCCACGTGGAAGGATTCCTGACAGATGGAAGTCGGCACAATAGTTTCCGTTTCGCCACTCCACCGCAAAAAAGACGGAAGGGCTCCCCCCCTCAGCACAGCACACACGCACGCGGGAATGCCCAACGTGCAGCGTAGCTTTGCTAAATCATGGAACTAATTCAACGCGTCATATCATTCTTCCTATTCCTGCCTTGTAATGACACAAAAAAAAAAAAAAAGGCTCCTCTAAAAAAAGGCGATAAAACGCTATTGCGATATATGCCGCCCTGAAGGTCGGCTTAAATGGCCATCTGACTGACGAAGCGCGAAACGGTGTTCCTCTCTGCCGTGTGATTGTTCTGCAGGAAGCAGAGCAGGTACAGGAAAAACTTGGCCCTAGTAATGCCTACATAAAAGATTTTCCTCTCCTCAATTATGTCCCTATTATTTTCCGCCGTCTGGGGAATTTCCCCTTCCATAGCGTTTACAATGAAGACCACCTTCCACTCCAACCCCTTCGACTTGTGTATCGTCGTCAGGGTTACCTTCTCTACCAACATCCTGTCGTGTATGTCATTTTTAAAATCGTTTAGAAAGGAAATCAGACAGTCTGAACATTTCTCATTTATCTCATTCGGCTTGTATTCCATTGTCATTTCTAAGAGGACAAATATGTTCTGCATTTCCTGTTCGGCAAGGTCTTCCTCGCTCAGTCCGAAGTACGTGCGGAGGTCCTGCTTGATCTTTAGTTCGTTCACGAGGTCGGCGTGGCCCGCATCCCTCTCACCCGTGCACTCGTCGAAGGAGCGCTTCCTCCGTTCATACTGCTGATCCGGTTGGTCCGGTTGGTTCGGTTGTTCCATCTGGCCGCCCCGTCTTCGTCTTATCCTTCTGAGAGTCCTGTTCACGAAACCCGTTTTGTTCAGCATTTCCATCACCAGGCTATACACAGAGTTAGCCTTTGATGCGAATTTTAAAAAATAATTTACGCAAAAAAAAAAGTCTAAAATTTTTTTTATTTCCTCTTCTGTGAATATGTCTAACTGGTGGATCTCGTTTCCGTCCAATTGATTCCTCTTCCAGAGGATGTACCAGTGGCTGATCCTCTCGATACGGTTAAAAAGGGAGGGGCTGCTTTCCTCATATGGGTCTGTCCCCCCCGTGTCGGTTGACGATACTTCTGCATCTTCCGCTCTACGGCCAACGTTGCTGCTTTCCAGCTTTTCCAATATGCCCCTAACCGCCTTGTCATTTTTTATAATTTTAAAGGCCTTCTTCAATATGATGTCGTCGTCCACGTTGAGGAGGAATCTGAGAACGGTTATCAGTTCTACGATTTCCTTCGACCCGAAGAAGGACTTCTTCTTGTTCAGCTCTTTGATTGGTATTTTGAACGTGTCTGGGGTTACGTCCGTCCAAGGGTGGTCTCCCCCGGGTGAAACACATCCTGCCGCATGCATCTCAACCTTGCTCATTTCGTGAAAGAATTTGACGGCCCTCCTCCTCACATCCACGCTGTGCATGCACTTGAGGGTCTCCTTCAGCGTCCTGTTCGTCCTGGACAGAATGACAAAATCGCCAAACTTGTAGCTGTACTTTTTTTTTAAAAAAATTATTTGGCATAGGATAAAGGACACCTGGTCATTGTTCGTTCTGAACGCATGAAAGTTCACCTTCTCTCCCTGCACATTATTCGTCTGTAGCTGCTTTTCTATTCTACAACTGGCATTATGCAGGATGAGGTTGCAGGAAACTCGTACGATTTCTTTGGTGCTTCTAAAATTTGTACCCAGTTTGAACAGCAGGCAGTTGTGTTCTTTTATGATTCTGTCGAACACGTTAATGTGGGCACCCCTGAAGGAGTAAATGGATTGGTCGTCGTCCCCGATGACGGTGAGGCCCCTATCTGGTTCGTAAGAACCACTGGAATGCTTTTCCCCGTTGGGATGGTTTTCCCTGTGTGATGACCCGATCCCCGTCGAGTATCCGTCACAATTTGCATTCGCAAAAAACTGCAGAATGTTAAACTGCGTTGTGTTGATATCCTGGAACTCGTCACAAAACATGTAGTTCCATTCGGCCAGTATCCTATCCCGAATATGCAGATCCCCCTTCATCAGTCTGTACGTCTCGATAAGCAAATCATCGAAGTCGTAGTAGATATGTTTGGCACTTTGCAGGATCCTTTTGTACTCCTCGTAGAATTTTTCCTCCACAGGGTTCATCTCCACCTTCAGGCTGTACAGTTCCACGTATTTGAAAAGTTTTATTTTTTTTTTCAAAAATAATATGTGTTTTTTTTTCAGTATACTTGGTATGTCTGCATGCTCGAAGCGGTCCTTCTGCCCGTTCGCGTGGTTGACGTGGTACAGGTAGTTGTAAAAGTGGTCCCCATCCTCATCGTCACGATCGTCCTCCTCACCGTTGTCATCGTCACCTTCTTCGTTTTCCGCCTCGTCCTCGATCTCCTGCGCGTCCCTCTTACTGAACCCTTCCTTCAAGGTGTTTAGAAAGTTCAACAAATCGAATGACCCTTTCTGGTCATCCCCTGTGTCTTTGCCTGACCCAAAACAATTCCCTCCAACACCCTGTGTGGATTTCCCCTTCAGGAAAGACGCGTAAAAATTACTAAAGGCTAATTTAATAACATTTGAACTGATAAAATCGGTTAATATTTTAAAGGGCCCCTTATACTTGAACAGGAGATACCTACAGAAGGAGTGAATCGTTCCTATAAACATGACTGTGTGTAGAACCTTCAGCTTAGTCCTACTGTGGATGTTGCTACTCGTGTCACACTTCTTCCTAGACGTTTCGTCGGTGAAGAGTTTGCACCTTACATCTGCGTCTAAAAATAGGTCTATCAAGCAGTTCACCTTTTTTGTAATTTTTTCCTTCAAATCGTTGGCTGCATAATTCGTGAACGTTATACACACAACAGATTTCTTCTTTTCGATGATGCTCCTGATAATGCGTGCCGTCAGCGTAGACGTTTTGCCTGACCCTGGACAGGCAATAATGCATAAATTCCTATTCAGGGGAACCTGCACTATTTTTATTTGTTCTGTAGATAAGTTGCTGTAGAGGATGCTATTAAACATGCTTTCGCTGCTCCATGACTTATCCTTGATTAGACTGAGGCGTGCATTTGGCGCATTCGGCGAATTCGTTGCATCCAGCCGATCGTCACTCGTGTCACCATCACTTCCCTTGCGGCGTTTCATTTCAACAATCTTTTGGAACTCTCCCCTATGCATTTTTCCCCCCCTAGCACGTCTACTTGGGCGTTCACCAATGTGTCCCCCGTGGCAGTTGCTTCACCTGCGCCGTCGCACAGTTCTGCTTTCCACGGGGTATTCACACCTGGGAAGGTTCTCACAGGAGAAGGCCTCCTCTTAAAAAATCCACACACCGTAATCATATCACGCCATCTGGCTATCTGCTCACGCTGGTTCAGTCAAGCTGAGCAAAAAATGGGGCAGAAAAAAAAAAAAAAACTCCAGTGCGGCAATTAAGCTTGTAAATTTATGCCAATTAAAAAAAAAAAAAAAAAAAGCCTTTAACCCCATTTGGGGAAAATAAACACCTCTTCATAGGTAACACACACTGACATTGCAGATTCGTTTCGCCCCCCGCTCATTCGTCACTCTTCCCCAATGGAGTATGCACCATGTGCAAATGTCTCATTTTACGCGAAGTGCATGGGTGTCCCATTCGACATGTTCTTACACTTGGCAGGGTTGCCAACTTGCAGCGAACAACGCACGCACAACAGCGGCCAAAAAAAAAAAAAAAAAAAAAAAAAAAACGACGTAAAAGAGTAACGGGTCCTCCTCGGCGTGTAAACTGTGCATCCTCCGCAAATTTACGTAGGACCATTCGAAGGCAGAACGTTACGGTATTTCCCTTTTCCAGGCGTGAGAGAGTATTCCTACCGGAACGCCATCCAAATTGACACCTTTTTTTTGCCACAAGAAAAAATAACATGATGGGAAGGTATGTCCTCCTCCACTTGCACACAAAAGGAGTAACCAAAAAGGGGGAGCCTCCAAATTTTTGGTTGAACAAGTTAGTTTTATTACACCGATGATCCATGTGTGATCGATCACCCCCTTTACATAGCAGATGATAACGTCCTATCGGAGTGGAACATTCACGTCGTTTTTTTGTTCCTTTCCGTGCCTCAGTTTTTTTAAAAAGTGGTGAAGCTTCCCTCCCTGTCTGATGAGGTCACCCCAAAGGTTACCCACCTTTTGGCAGCCTTAATTTTTGCCTCTTAATTTTTCCAAACGGGGAGATACGAACATCCCCGGTGGCCACAACATGGGAATTGTTTCGAATTTGTTCCGCTGAGAGATGGTGTAAGAAGGGATCCCCTTAGGATCTTGCACCCCAAGTGGTGCTTATGCCATAAAGACACGCGCGTGGGGTAGTGCCCCGCAGCCACGCTGTGAAAAGAGGTGAGCAGTAATTCTCCCCGATAAGTATGCACTTATATGAGTATCCATCCAGTGGCTGATCATGCAGGCCGCGGCACAAGATCCACCAGCTGACACTATTCCAGACGCTAAAATGGTAATACGAGGTCGGATGAAAAATTGAGTGGTATCAAGGTACACGTGAATGTCATATGACACGACCTAATATTTCCCTTTCCTTTTTGCGTCTCCTTTTCGTCAAATATAAAAGCGCCCTCTGTGCATGCACGTTACCCCATGGGCACAAAAGGAGAGCAAAATGCATGCTTTTCTTTGTTCCTCCAATGCTTGCTAAGCGTCCCCTCCCCGAAGCTTAGTGCTAGTTATAATTTTCCCTTTTGTAAAATTCCTACCGGTAATTTTGCCCATACGGAAAACTTAACTCGCAATGCTTTAGCTAGCTATTTTTGCAAAAAAAAAAAAAAAAAAAAAAAAGCCTTAACGGCAAGGTTATTTTTGCGCCAAAATGGGAACATAGCGATATATAATATACTGTTTGCATTGTATTGTACTTTTTTTTTTTTTTTTTTTTTTTTTTTTTCTCTTTCTGTTCATACAGCTTTGTCATTTCGGTCGTCTCGTTTATTTTTTGTTATTCTGGCGTCCGTCCTTGGCATGCATACCTTACAAACATATCGTTTGTACAGCTACAGATGGAGTTACTAATGGTTACTTTCTTTTTGCAACTGTTTGGCAACTCTTTTCTAGTACATTATTTGCCTTGCCGTATGGCATATTTTCCTCCCCTCCTTGATGCGTATAAGCAGGAGGGAAGCCCTCATGCGGCAACGTTACAACCAATGTTACCTTCTCAGCATGGTAGCATAGCAATATTGCAACCGTTTTTATGGTACCCCTTTTGAGCAGGGAACATGATTAGAACTGTTCCCAACAGGATGATTTTATCCATCACAGGGGGGTTACGCTAATGGGATGGAGGGGATCCACAGAATGGCAGCCTTGATCAGTTAGCGACTTTTTTTTTTTCCGTCCAAGGAGGAGCCGTATATTATCTCATTGTGGCATAAAGAACGATACGCTTGGAAGTAGCTATATACCCCCGTTGCACATCCACAGGGTACAATTTTGTACATATGCTGGACTGTAAGCTATTTTTTTTCTCCTCCATGTGGCACGATAAAAGCCGTTTGGAGGACACGTGATGTATGCCGCCGCTTTAAGTTTTACGCCAACAGTTGTGGTTTTCATAACCGTTGCGTAGGTTATTTTTTTGTTTTACAATTTTGCTATTATTATTTTATTTTTTTTTTGCGTACTTGCCTGTTCATCCGTTAAGCACGCACGCGCGGAGGTAGAACAAACCACCTTGTGAGACCTTTAGAACGAAAACGTTTGGGAAGGAATAACAGATCACAACTGGTTTTGCTGCTGTGCAGGAAGAAGTGACGACCGGTGGTGCTCACTGTCGAATACGTGACAGTAGCGAATTGATTTCGCTTCTCCAAAAAGAGTGCCAACGTGTTGGTGAAAAGATATACCCCGTATATGTATCTGCTTATCTACACATCTGCCCACCTGCAAAAACCATGTACCACAGTGGCAACAGCGTCATGCCTGGAAGTGCCCCTCTGTGCAACGTAAACGGCGCGCCAATCTACATGACCGGCGTAAAGATACGGACCTTCTCCCCCGTCTGGAATGGCAACTACACAAACATGAATATAAGTGCGAACAAAATAAGGAAAAATGTCAACGGGTACTTAAGTCCGGTTGTTCATTTTTTGGGTCAAAGGAGATTTCAAAGTGGAGCTAAACGAATTGGCAAGAAGGAGTATGTAAGAAGTACGGGGCAACCGAACAGGTTGAAGCTGCTCAAGCAGTACAGGTGCGTTGCGAAGGGGTTCCCCTGCTCCGAGCATAGCGGCGGTATAAACAACTGTCCAGTCAGCTCTCCAATCAGCTGTCCAGGTGGAGGTCGAGGAGGTAGTCGAAGTGATGATCGAGGTGGCCGTCTGAACAGCTGCCCACCTGCCGATTTAAGTTCCAACCCGAGTTGCGACCCCGAGGAACCAGAATGGCAAATAGTTTCGTACAATCACCCTCCCCAAGACACCAACCCGCCGGTAAGTAGCCGTTTGTCAGACAAAACCAAGCACAACTACAAGGCGGCAGGATACTTTATAGTGATGACCGAAGTGGAGCAGAACCCTGCAAATAACGCCAACCAGGAAACAAACCGACGAAACATCAATGTGAAAATATTGCTGGGTTATGACCCTCTGAAGAAGCAGCAGAACAAGGAGCCCTTACAAACGGATGCGGGATCACGAATGAAGGGTGAACTAAGCGTTCCTGGAGGGAAGAGAGATCGAGGGGAATACAACCCCGTGGTGACTGCCTACAGGGAATTCAGCGAAGAGACCCTTTATCTGTATAACATGTTCGTGTCGTACTTTAGCCACTTGCATTACGTCATGAAGGGGATCACCCCGGGGGGGGAACCGACCCAAGGGGGGGTGAAATCCCAAACGGAGGGACACGCCCCAATGGAGGGTGACCCGTATGAACTGTTCCTACAGAGGAACTTCCTAAATGACATAACCCAAATGAGCATCCAACAAAAGATGAATGCAATAAACGTGCACATCAACAATTTTATGCTGTACTTTAAGGAGGCGTGTCTAAATATAAAAGAGAACCACGAGACCATGTACCGGTGTTCCTACCCCCCGTCCTACCATCAGAGGAGGAGTGCCATGTTGGAGCAGATCCACAAGGAGATCAGTTTATTTTCCTCGATAGAGGATGACGAGGTTAGCAATTTTAAGCTCTACTACCCGCAAGGGAAATACTGCCTCTTTTTTTACAACGTAATTCAACACCACTGTAAGAATATGCTAGACTATTTGAGAAATTACTTCTGGCATAATTACATGACCTTTTTTAATATCCTGTTGAGTGAAAATATGCACTTCTTAATTAGATGCAGAGCGAACAGTAAAACGGATTATGAAACGTACTTATTTGATTCCACAGAAATAAGGAAAAGAATTGATCCCGATTTTTACTACAACTTAATGCACGTAAGGAACTTGATCCCATCCAAATATGAGAAAAATAAAAAGGATACTTTTTATGGAGAAGGAACTAGCCAAAAGGGGGAAGCAGATAACCAGATAGATACTGGCTATATGAACGACATGACTTGGCTGGACCTTTCCGACATGCTTCTGTACTTTCTAAGACACTGCAACCACGTACCGATTGTGCGTCATGTGTGGAACCTTTTTGATGAGATCATGCGAAAGGGGGGTAACCCTGTTTGTCTTCCCCCGGATGAACACCACAGAGAGGACAACCAAAAAGATGCACCCCCGTCGAAGTTCATTCTAGTCGATAAAGGTTCCCTAAAACTACACAGATGCGTTGCCGCGAATGTGTGGCACCTCTACAAAGACATACACACCAGACTACGCATGCTAATCCAGCAGGAGAAGTACGAAGCCTTTTGGGCTCTGTTCTTTTCTCCTTTTAATACGAAATTAACTGAGCATAATGTGGGTACCCTGAGCAAGACCTGCAACGCCCCCTATAGGAAGTTTCTCAGGTGCTTGGTCACCAGCCGCGACTTTTGGGTCTTCCTCTTTCTGAACCTGGTGGGGACCATTCCGACAAGGTAGCAACAGCGTAGCAGCGCAACAGCATAACAGCATAATGGCGTTTTAATAACTCTATGTGGGATCAAAGGGCGGAACCCCCCTGGGAGAGCTCACTACCCCGTCCACATGATCACGACGCGATGTCGCCTAATCATTGCCTCACCACACCCCTGTTAGTTCACTCAGCTTTTTGATATTTTTTTTTTTTTTTTTTTTTTTTTTTCGTGATAATTCCATTTGACTCCACACCAATGATGATGATTTCCCCCCCATTTGTGTAACAACTAAACTTACTGATTGTAACTTTTTTTTTTTTTTTTTTTAAAATTTTTGTGTAAACGGGGGATGGTATTACCACCTATACGGGTGGTCCCTGCCCCCTTTTCGTGTAGACCCGTTGGTCAAATAATGTTAAAGGTGAAAAAAAACCTCTTGCGGGGTCTCCAATTTTGTTCCGCGTGGTGTTTATTTAGGTCGAGGGGGTACACAGATCAGGCAGAACTGCTCAGTGGGGAACTCAGTGCACTTTTTCTTCGTCGTACTTGGCACCTAAAACACTCTCCCCTTCTACTTGCGATGCTTTTTTTTTCTCCATCCCATTTTGGTGGCCAAACAACCATAATGGAGGAAGTGACGACAGGGTTAGAGCTCCCTCTTTGACCCTTCCCCTCAGGTGTGCATCGTGGAAGCGGTAAAGCGGTAGAACGGTAACGTGGTAACGCGGCAGAGTAAGCGATGGCGGAGGGTGACCCGATGAAGCGCCAAAATGAAACTTGCAAGGGGGGTACTCCTCCTATGGCGCATATATATGATGACGTACCTGCAGGAGTCCATCCTCTGCTACAGGCAGAAGGGAAACTGTAGCATAAATTTAAGTCGAGGGACCCCTAGGAGAGAACAACTTGCCTATGTTAGAAGTTCAGTGGGGCGGAGTCCAAGGCAGTGCTTTAGTAACAGCTGCCTCTCCCCAAGTAGGATACACAAAAGAACGACAAGTCAATTGAGTAGCCTTTTCGGAGGTGACGTCTCACCACCAGTAGGCTTCCTTCACGTGAGTGATAAGACCAGAAGAGGACTCCCTCATGGGAAGAGAAAAAAATATATACATCCCTTTTCCTGTAGGGAGAATCGCAGCTCTGCCGTTTATATTGCCAAGCTGAATGGGGAGGGACAGGAGGAACACCCTAGGGAGAGTGATCACAGTGGACATGCCCCCCTACTGCACCTCACCCAAGTGGGCGACTTTTCCTTTTTCTACGGAACTGGAAGTAGGCAAAATTGCTATTCGACGTATGAACAGATTGTGCACTACATTGAGCAGCACGGAGGGGAATTCTCCTCGTGTAGCAGCCCCCCCAGTGAAGCTACTCATTCAGAGGGAAGTACCAAGAAGACCATTATCGACCAGAATTACACTCTCATCAGAGGAAGAGTGGAACAGAAAGTGAAGCAATCGAAAAGGATTTTCCTTCGCCTCAGACAAGAAGGGGGAGTTTATCTCACCTGTGTGTATGAAAAAAAAGGAAGAAGCACCGAATGGGAGGATCCTCTGCACAGCTATATAAAAAAGATACGGAACGAAAGTGTGGTAGACATTGTTGGACATGTGAAGGTACATGGGGATTTAAGCACAAGTGGGGTTCCCTTTTTGGAGAGCATACTGAATGAAAAGTGCATAGAGATCGTCGTGAGGAGCATCCAATGTATTTCGGAAGCGTTTGATGATGTGCCTGTTATGGTGAACGAGGGCAGGGCGTTCTGGGCGGCGCAAAAATGTGGCGTCATCGTCAGTGATGGTAATAAACATGATGGTAATAAACATGATGGTAATGAACATGATGGTAATAAACATGATGGTGCTAATAAACATGATGGTAATAAACATGATGATGATGGTAGTACCGATGGTGTTGCTCGCCGACCCACTAAACTAAACACCAGCGAAGTCATCCTGAAGCTGCAACACCCCAGCCTCCACCACAGACACCCCATGAACCACCTCGTGTTTCAAATGAAGAACCGAATTGCACAACAGTTAAGGGAGATGCTTCGGCGGGATGGATACACAGAGGTGTTCACGTCGAAGTTGGTTGACCTCGGTGGAGAACACACTGCAGGTGATGCAGGTGATGCAGGTGTTGCAGTGGGCACCACTTCCGCTTCGGTGGATGGCCGCCCCGGTTGCCAATTGAACGGGTCGGAAGGAGGTTCCAGGTGCTACAAAATCGAGGGGGAAAAAGTGATACTAGCACAGAGTCCCCAATTCTACAAACAAATGTTAATAAACGCCGACTTTGAGCGAATCTACGAGATGAACTACTCCTACAGGAATGAAAAGTTTAACACGTCAAGGCATCTGAATGAGTTCCTTTCGCTAGACATAGAGAGAGTCCTCTACCAGAATTACTACGAAATAATTATCCCCATGTATAATCTGTTAAAGCGGCTAAATGGGTATATGCTTAACACCTTTGGGGAGGAGTTAAGTTTAATTAGCTCCTTTTTTGGAGGTTACCATTTAGAACCTAGCAAATTTCCCGACGTTCCTTTTGTGCTCTCCTTTTGCGAGGCAAAAGACATACTACACAAATATTACTCAAGAGACCTGAATGCTACTACTGGTTGCTCTCCCCTTGACATGCAGGAAGGAGGGAGGAAGAAGTCACACGTAGGAGGTAACTTTGCCAAGGAGGGTGTAAGAATTCTCACCAATGAGGAAAAGGAAGAATTAAAGAAAAGACTATCATTTGAAGCACCCCCTGGTGACATGCTACACAACGTGTACTTTAATCAGAAGGTGGAAAACACGTACCGTATATACCAGGGAGGTGTCCCCATCGACGGGAAGTCATCATCAGGACAAGCGAACCAACAGGAGGAGAATGTTTACGCCTTCCTAAACAGGTTCGACCGGGATGAGCTCTACAAGAGGGTACTCCTCTTTCTTAACCGCCTGTATGAGGGAGGTACCACGGCAAATGCGCCAGTTGGCACAGATGGACAGGTCGAATGTAAATACTCCATGCTGAATCTGCTACGCAAGAACCCACATGAAGAAGGAGACGAAGTGTATGTAACCGAATCGGCACATAGCGCAGCGTTAAAGGAAAAGTACCTGCACTCTCCCGACTTCACCAACGAAGAACTACAGTTCCTACACCAGTTTCTGAAAAAAAACTTTGACGTCGACCTGTTCATAATAGATCAGTACCCATGGCACCTCAGACCATACTACACAGCACACAACCTCTACGACATGAGGTTTACGAACAGCTTCGACTTTTTCTACAAGGGAGTCGAAATCATTTCCGGCAGTCAGCGAATCAACCACTTACCTATTCTCCTATTCAAAGTAGTGAACACCTGTGGGTCCGTAGAGAATCCACAAGGAAAATTCTCCTGTGCATTACCCGTCACGGAAAAGACCAACTTTTCCCTCTCGGATTACCTCAAGAAGTGTGAAGATTTAATAGACAGCAACTCCACTTTAAGTAAATACATAAATTCGTTTCGTTTTGGTTCGAAGCCCCATGGGGGCTTGGCGCTCGGCTTCGAACGGTACCTGCTTGCTGCGCTCAACCTGGGGAATGTGAAGCGCGCCGTTTTTTGTGAATAACCGGGGGGATCACTATGAACAGGTGCAATTGTAGCGCCCAACCCCACGTACTTATTTTCATACCCCTAAAGGAACGCCTTTTTATTTTTCTCCTTTTTACCCATCCGAACAGTTTAACGGATTCCATTCGTTTAGCCTCCACTGGTTCAATTGGCCTTGCTCGTTCAGGCAAACCAGGGTGGTACCTACTTGAGGGTGTTGAGTCACAAACGTGGAAAAGCCTTCCACCTTCCATGTTCTCACCTCTATCCAGCCAAATGAAAGCATCCCCTATTAATATAGCCTTTTTGGAGGCAGATGCCTCGTACGAGGGGACCCAAAGCGGTGAATTAACCCAATGAAGGTAAAGCTCCAATTATCGGCTACTTCAAAACAAGGGGATGAACCTACGAATGGTTGTAGTATGGGAAAAGTGCCCACTATAAATGCATATGCAAAAAAAAAAAAAAAAAGAAAAAAAAAATGGGGCGAAATGGTCAAATGCGAAAGATGCGCAACTTTTACCAAGTGGCAGTTAAAAAGGATAAGTTTTTTTTCTTTTACCTTTATTACGCTTTTACAATTCATAGAAAGGGTAAAAATGAATTCATATTTTTTTTTCTCTTTCCCTGTTGAGAAAAAATGTTTGTTTGCCGTGACCAGGGATCGAACCAGGGACCTTCAGATCTTCAGTCTGACGCTCTCCCAACTGAGCTATCACGGCTGATACTTAGCCTTCTTCTCGCTCACGCCTAGTAAGAGGTGCTTCTCCCGATCACGGCGTACCGCTTAGTAGAAACCCCAATTGCAGCGCGCAAAACGCCCCTCTGCCGATTCGGAGTGAATCCCCAAATGGGGCATAAAACTCCCCCACGGTATGCCACTTTTGCGAAATTGAATTGATGTTCCTTCAGCACGTTTGTTCCCGCCGACGATACACTACCAGGCAATACTCAAAAAAAAAAAAAAAACTTTTACTTCCTTAGCGTAGCCAGTAGCACACGCTTAACATTCTCATCAGTGCCATAGGAAAGTTGAAAAGAAAAAATAACGACGATGTTGTTCCGGCGGAGTTGCGCCAACAAGCGGTATATAGCTACATACCAAAAGTCGCGTAATTTCCCCACCTCAGGGGTAGCGCTAAAAACTTACGACGGTTGCGTCACTTCGCAGCTTCACAACAATGCTAACTGATGGGCCATCCGCCTATACGTATATTATCTTTAAACGTCTACCTCCGCGAGGTAACCCTTCGGGGGCAGGTTACGTATGTAGGTATGTCGGTAGGTTGGTAGGAAGTCAAAAAAAAAAAAAAAAAAAAAAAAATATTCCCCCTAACATTTTCACCTGAACATGTTCAGGTGAAAAGGGTAAACAAATTCATCTCTGTTGATGCTCTCCGTTTTGTTTCTTCATAAAATAATTCAGTTCCTTCGGGAAGGTCTTTCACACAGGTGTGTACATGGCACAAAAGGATATTCTTAACCCACCGATGGGTGGGGGATATCACTCTCCCTTGGTCAACCCTGTCCATATAATTTAAAAAAAAAACTTGCCACAACTGTGCTCGTCCATGGAAATTAAAAAAAAAAAAAAATACACTTTATATGTACATGTTAACAGGAGAAAAGTCCGTCGGGTGTCCACACAGCAACTTCTCTCCAGGACCGTTAAAGAGAGGCCTTCCAAAGGAATAAAATGAGAAATAATATTGGGTAGGCAATTACTCACTTTTCCTATGTTAGTATATAAACTTCCATGCCTTTTTCACAACGCAGAAGATGTCCTCCAGGATGTTTTTAACTATATATCCCCTGCGATGTTAAAGGGGGGATGTGCATGCAAGTTGGGAAATATGCCCACGCATATGCTTGCTGGTTAAACAAAAACTCCTGCCGTTTACACTACTCTGAAATGGACCTCCCCTTCTACTCACAAATATTCCACTGGGTGGTAGGGCATAGATTTGAATGCACAAAACTGAGTTATGGCGTACAGCCCGATGTACGAAACGGACGTAAATTGCGTACCTGCGGGAGGGGAAAAAAAAAAAAAAAAAACACAAAGGGTGCAGAGAAAAACGCACACAACACAGACTGTTCAGGGCAAAATAAAGGTCAAACAGTGGACAACAAAATGGGGGAGACACCCTGGGATGGGTGCTGCTTCCATGATGTAATGCTCATGATAGGCTCATTACTGAAAAGGCTGATATTCTCGTTGTCCTTCATGTGCGGGTTGTCTAGGCATACATAAAGGGAAAACAACGCTATGGGGTGGGGAGGAAGAAAAGGCACACAAATGTACTTACTCCTACTCACGTAAGGTAGCAGTGGAAATGCTAATCATAGAAAAAATAAAATAAGCTTTTGAAGGGTACCCGTTAAAAAGGTGAGGAACACCACAATAAGGAAAAGGTAGCACTGAGAAGGGGTGGTGGTGGAAGTCGAATCATGTGAGGGTGGTGAAAAACAGGCACCAACGTAACATTCACTCTATATATAGTACATCTCATACATAGTTCTACATTCCCGCGGGTAGGAACACACCAGGAAGATGTCCAGCACCGAGATCGTGACCGTCCCTGTCACCAGCGATACGTCAATTAAGTCCTTAAAGGAAAAAGGGTACATCTCGACTTTGGCATAAATGTAGGTTCCACTTTTTCTTCTCAGGATAGTTAGGGACAGCAGACAGAGGAGGAAAGATGCCACTGCGAGGATCTGCAGCAGGTCTGTCATGCGGAAAAGAGGAAGCGGCAGCATAGTGAATTGATGGACGCACCCAACATACATGTAGGAGGTTTATGCAAACCAACGTACGAATGCCCCACATGGGAACGACACGTCAAATGGGCCATTTTTGTGCACACCTCTGTTGACAAAAAAGGTCCGATCGAAGTACATGGTTAACACAGTTAGCGAGAGCAAAGCGAAGGAGACAAGGAAGGTGGCCCACAGGATCCCCTTGCAGACGCTTTGTAGCCGAATAAGGGGTGACCCCTTATCATATTGCAGCGAATTGACAATGGAGTCTTTGGCCTTCTTAAACAAATACATGATTCCAAACAGCGGTGTTGGAGTTCTTTGGAGGGGGAAAATAAAAACGATGATACGAACGCAGTGGGGCGAACGACCGAGTGGGTAAACTGCACTAGCGGGGTGACAATGGTGAACTGATTAAAAATTTAAGACAAGGGTGCATGGCACGTGAAATGGTTAGTGTTGTGTGAAAACAACTGCACGCTGGCAAACGGTTCACATAGGACGCCAGGGACTTCAAACACAAGTGCATGTAGACTCATAAGTAGACATATGCTACCTTGGGTACATGTACATACACACCTTCGAGGGGGACAACATAACAGGGCAAGAAGGCCCCCCAAAAAACACATACGAATAAGCATAAAAGCAGAGGCATACACACATGCGCCAGTGACGAAAAAATAAAAAAAAGGGGCCTAAGTTTTTAGGTACTCCTTTAATTTTTTAATTAAAACAAATGATGGTGCAGCTAGCGAAATGTTTTAATTCCGGCTGCTGCCATGTTTTTTTTTTTTTTTTTTTTTTTTTTCCCATTTTCACCTGAACGGTTCAGAAGATTTTTCTGCAAAATGGGGGAGGAAAAAAAACGCTGGCTAGCGAAGTGGATGACCAAAATGGATAGCCACATTGTGGAATGCTCCTCAATTGCCTGCATGTTTGTCCAACTTCAGGACCGTCCCGTCCTGTTTGCTTATGAGCGCCACGCTCGTCATGTTTACGAAAATCCCGTGGTCTACAACGCCCGTGGTCTGCAAAGAGTGAAACGGTGAACAGGTGAAATGGTCAAACGGTCAAGTGATTAAGTGGTTAAGTGGTTAATCAAATGGCCACACAAAACGGCGCGCTCACCATCTTTATCCTGTTGCATGTGTCCAGCAAATCCTCGATCGGATTGGCGAAGTAAAAGTCGACGATGAAGTTCTTGTTGTCCGTTATGTACACCTCCCCATTCTTCTCCCGCAACTTATACTTGCAATTTTGGAGGGAAGAAATTTGGAGCAAATTCTGAATAATCTTCTCATGTCCAAAGGAGAGGATTTCAATTGGCACTGGTCCCTTCGTGCCCAGGCCATTCGTGCAGAGTTTGGATTCGTCCACAATCTGCGCAGGGGGAGAAAACAAAAAATAAAAAAGGGATGCAAAATCGGATTGCCCATCGAGCGTAACTGGGATACACCACGTGGGCACTTTTCAAAGAAAGACGAGCCTCCCTGTACGCTTTCACATCGTCCACTGGTGTTCGCTCCTTACAATTATAAGGAAGGATGCACAGGAGGCAACCAACTTCTCCCTCACGAGGGCTCCACCTCGACCTTTGACCAAATTCAGGTCCATGTCAATTTCGTCTGCACCATCTATGGCTATGTCTATGTGGGAATTTTTTCTCAGCGTCGTCAGGGGGATGCCTAAATTCTTGGCCTGCGTGGGATCAGGTTGGAATATATGGTATAGGAAAGTTCAGACGTGGACACGAGCACTTAGTGTTCGTTTGGGAAGGAGGATAAGTAGGCCCTCACGTGTAGAAACTTTTTCCCTTGGTAAGGCATTGTTCCCTTGTGCTAACCTTTATCTCCGTGTCGATACTGGTGGGGATACACACCACATTCTTGATCTTCCCATTTCTCATTAAATTCTCGATCCTCTCCAGTACATAAAATACAGTGGTACCAGTCCCAAGCCCGATGGTCATATTAGACTGGACGTAATCGTCGACCGCTTTGTAGGCCTGGGGGTGGAGTGCAAGTAAAGGGAAGGTATAGGTTTTACACGGCCATAGCAGAGAAGAAACTCATAAATAAACACTCCGGTAGGTACGCTAATGCATCAGCTCGTTGGTTTCCACCCTTCTGCAGAATGTACTTTCCGCACAGATAATTTCGGACAAAAAGGAGGAGAAATTTAAACAGAAGGAGGTGGTCTCGGCTTCTTCCACCAAGGCACAACTTTAACGCCCTGCACAAACAAACACACGTTAGCTGAGTAGTGAAGACTTACCACGCGCCTTTTTAGGTTGTCCATTGGTCCGCTCATCGATGGTAACGGTTAAGAAGGGGAGGAAACGGATACCGAAACGGACGACAAAACGGAGGAGGGGAATAACTGCCCGGCGTGAGCTTCACAGTTGAGGCCAAACAACTCTAAGCAGTTTAGATTGCCCCTCTTGTGAAGCGCTCCTCCCAACTTATGATAGGCAGTTAATCCGGTTCGTTACAGAAATGGAAACATATATATTTGCAACCCCCCGGAGAGACATAAAAAATTGGTTAACAAAAAAAAAAAAAAAAAGAACAAACAAATAAACAAATGAACAAACTATTCAGAACAAAGAACAAACTAGGTACTCCGTTTCACACTCCCCATGATGGTTCACATAGGTAGGCATGTAACAATGTATGGCAGAATAGGAGGTCAGAAGAAAAAAAGAAAAAAGCAACACTAAGTAGTGGGTTATACATTTATACGTGTTCGGTAAAATTCTGCCTCTTCTACATAGAGGGGCCGGGGGTGAATCAACTATAATATGAACTCCGCGAGGGGCAACCAGCAGATACCCATTCGCATATCTTCATATCTACCCATCTATCTGTATAGCTGCAATTTTCCACGTCCCTGCCTGGGCATACACGGGGAAGGGATAATGTATACACTTGGATGGAGAAGGGGCGTGATGTAGTAACAGTGAGTAGAAAAAAAAAGGAAGCAGCGGGAGGAAAAAAAAAAAAAAAAGATGCAATACGACACGATAAGATCATAAACGAAACGAGGCATCCACAAGGAGCAGAAACAAATTCAAAGAAAGGAAACGGGAAAAAAAAAAAAAAAAAAAAAAAGCACCGGCACTCGTGCACCACATGACAACTGATTTTTTTTTTTTTTTTTTTAATTCGCGGCAGAACGGAAAGAAGAAGCCAAATAGCCGCAACACCAGGTGGGACAACTATTTCGTTGTAAACGTTGGGGGGACATCCAAACTGCGATGTCTTGCGTGGAGGAGTCGTTTCTTCTCACCACTCGTGGGACAATTCGAATACGCCAAGTTGGCAAGGTCACCTAATATGTGCACAGAATATATCTCCAAAAGGGGAAAAAAAAGAAATCCCAGACGAAGGGAAGAAAGCCAAACAAAGCAGCCACAACTAAGAGAGCAACCTTACAGGAAAGCGCAAAGTCTACTCAAGTTTAGAAAAATTTAAAGAGACACGCACAATGGGATAATGCTTGAGAAGAGGTGGAAACAACGGGGGAAAGTGCTCTCCTTCACACAGTCTGAATTGGGATGGGCGGGACAAAAACGGGGCAAACTTTTTATGATGTTGGAAGAATGAGTTACCCTCCCACCAACGTAGGGACATACAAGGAGGGGGGTAAAACCGACTACTACATTTTTAACCAGACAAGGGAGAGCAACCCTGCATGTAATTTTTTTTTTTTCTTTTTCTGTACCATGTCGGAGGGGCCATTTCGCGCACACAAAGACAGAGGGGAGGCAACCCTCCCCCCCAAACTAGCCCTCAACAGCGTGAAAGTTTGAAAAAATCATTTTATAGTCATACCAGGAGATGTACTTTTTTTCCATAGGACATGTACATATCGGGGGGGAGCCAAATGGGTATCCCCCTCACACCTTTTCTACGAACGATGAATGTGCATTTTTTAAAAAAAAAAAAAAAAAACGCGACGAACTGGTATGTATACGCGCGTTATTAATTTTGCGTCCCCTATAATTGTCTCCTCTTCCGCATTGTTATTTGTATGGTAAATGGAGACGACGCCACGTGGAGGAGCATCCTACTGTCGAAGTTAAAAAGATATTTCCCCCAGTGAGGAGGCACTACACAATTACCGTCTCAAAATAATTGCGCGTTAATTGGAGAGGTGTAGGAAGTACCATCCCCCCAAAAGTGAATCCCCCGAACATGCACGATGGAGGAAGTCAACCACCCCCCCTGGGAAGCTGCCTTCTGGAAAAACTTCTTCACTAAAAAGAGACACCCCCAAAATGGTCTACAAAGCGACTCCTCCGTGGAGATTAAACAGCCCGCTACTCTACAACTGAAAAATGTCCTCATTAACCATTGCACAATCAGTGGAGACCTCCCACTGGACGAGTTAAGTTGTGTCCACCTAGGGAAAGACGTGGTCATCCAGAAGGGGAAGGAAACATATATAGGAAACTTTAAAGGTAGAAATGTGGATGGGTTTGGAAAAATAACCACACAGCAACTTGTGTATGAAGGGCGCATACGAAATGGTGAGAAATGTGGTCAGGGAAAAGGAACTTTCTTTTTGGGTCCTTCCGTTGGTGATGCTCAATCCAGCGTAGTGATCTACAAGGGGGAGTGGAAACGAAACAAGCGTAACGGCTACGGAGTTATGTTAATAAGGAAGCATGTAAATCACCCCACTGTGAAGACATACGAAGGTTGGTGGAGACAAGACGGGAGGCACTTCTACGGTGTCCAACGGTATGTGAATGCCGTTTATTGTGGCTTCTGGGCGAGGAACAAAAAGTGCGGGTTTGGGAAAATGTGTTGGTTTGCAAAATGTAGGGAACGCACTAAACCATGTGACGACATCACCTCTAGGAGGTCTCCCCCCAAAAAAGGCAGCACACCCAAGAAGATCATACAAAACGTATACATGGGGGAATGGCAGAACGACGAAATGCACGGGTACGGAACGTACTTCTGGTTCGTTAAACGCACAAATAGGAAGAATACCCCCTATCAAAGTGAACGATACGATAAGTATGAAGGCTACTGGCAAAGGGGCGAAAGAAATGGGTTCGGCATTTTCCATCACACATGTGGAGATACCTATTGGGGTTACTGGAAAGACAACAAAAAACATGGACAAGGGTATCTCCTAAAAATAAATGGCACAGTTTACAAAAGCAACTACCTCCATGGGGAAGTCACAGCTCAGGTAGAGCTCAACCAGACCTACGTAATGAATCACTTGTATACGAATTCCATCTGCCAGGTCGTCAACTTAGGGACTCTCCTCCAGGAAGATCCCAACTTAACCAACAGGGATATAAAACATTTTTACAAAATTGTGTATGACCATTTTGACCTCCTAATGAAGGTATATGGTTTGTACTGGCGGAAGGAAAACCGCATAGCAGGGGGGAAGAAGAGGGACAAAAGAAGTATTATCAAGGAGACTGCCCGTCCCCCCATCGGGAGCTTCAAACTTAAGAACCTCTGGCTCATGTTCTACGATGCGAAGATTATCCACAGCAGCTTCCCCCTTAGCTCACTAAACAGGTTAGTAAAGGACGACACGTCCATAGGTGAACACGTAGATTTGGGTAGTCTCCTTTGTGATAATTACAGCTGGGTGGATGATAATACACCACTGAATGAAGAAGAAATGGTCAGGAGCTTCTTCCAGTCTGGCCACTTATTAACCGAGCACTTTTGTGGGACACATGACGCACCAAGTGGGGCAATCCATCCTGTGAACACCCCGCCATACGGAACTAACAACCCCATGGCGCACGTCCTTTTCAACAAAGACCTCTTCATGGTGAGAGGCTTTGCAAAGTTTTACAAAAAACAGTGGAAGAAGCAGCGGTGTTATCATATGAAGGAAGCAAAACTCCTGTTAAAAAAAATTAGCCTTTTCCTTTTTACAAATAAAAGTAGACACAACAACGGCTATCTGTTCTACGTCCTGTTTAGTGTGTTCCACTCTGCCTTCCCTGTCTGGTATGCGTTAGCGCGCATGAATGGGGCGTGCCCGGTTGGCCGCACAGGAGGGGCAAGACAGAATGGCAATATGGGAAGCCATCGAAGTGGTGACTCATGTGTGGATGCCAGTAGGAGTGTCCACTTGAAGAGACACCTTGCCCTGCTAAACCTAGGCAGATATAACATTCACGATGAAAGGAGGAAAATCTCCTTTAACTCCTTCGTGTATACATTCGTACGCGTGTCGTTGCACCTAAGAGATCTTCGAGGCGAGCACCACACGCGCGTCATGCTCAGCCTACTTAATGCGCTGAAAGGGTGTGTGCGCAATGTGGACGGGCAGAAACCACACCCCCACAGCGGTAACATCAAGGGGGGTTTAAAAAAGAGGAAGAGAAGAACGAAGCGGCCTCCCAACAAGTGTGAAAAAAAGGCAGAGGAGGAGAAGTGGGCCGTAAATGGGAGAAAGGCCAAAACTGAGAACCGTGAAAATGGTGTCTGTCCCAAAAAATACACGCATCCTGCGGGTCGCCAAGGATTAGCCCCCAGTCAAGCGGGCGAAACGCGGCAGGGGGGAGGAAATTTCCACGAAAAAAAAAAAGTGAAAAAAGTGAAGAACGCTACGAAAAGGGCGAATGCCTTGCCCAACTGCGCCATCTGCTGCCACCGTGGCGCACCGCCAATCAAACCAAATGAGAAAAATAAAAACGGTTCCCACCCGACCGGCAAAGAAGGCCTTACCGTGTTAGTGAACATACTGGACAACTTCGTCTACTACTTCATTTTATACTACCTTCTGTTCAACTCAACGGAAGAGCGTTTTTCACTCCTCAGTGCAAAATTAAATGTGTCCCTACGGCTGGGAGATGTGCTAAAATTTTTACTAAAGTTGAAGCTAACAAGGAAGGATGAGACAACTGGGGGGGACGCAAACAGTATCAATTTGGGCCCGCACCACCACTGCGATGACTACCGGCCAGTTGGCAGGGGGCGAACAAAAATTAAGGCGAAAAAGTGGAAACCCTTGCACATCCTGAATTGCGCAGATAAAAAGGGAGAAAAAGAAGGAACAACACTTCCTAAGCGGCAGACGAATAATAACCACTATAGCGAGGGGGGACATACAAAGTCAACCGCAAAGAGGAATAGCTACATTGCACACACAGCTAGCCATTTACAGTATATGCGCAAGAAAAAAAAAAAAAAAAAAAAAATCCCAATTTCACCTGAACCGTTCAGGCAAAAACGACAACAAGAAGAAGAAAGTCTTAAAAAAATTCTCGCGTATGTTCTGCTTATCCTTCGTCCAAGTGTTGGCAATCTTTGCAAAAACGTTCAACACACCAAACTTGCATTTAACAAATGAGTCTAATTTGCAATTGTGTCTCCCCCGGCCAAACGAAAGGGAAAAAATCGACAAACACCGCTTGCAAAATAATGCGCTACGCTACATTGTCCTATTAAATGAGGAGAAAAAAAAAATTCTGAACAAGTTTGCCACATGCGCAAAGCGGAAAAGTTACTCAGAGGAACTTCTCCCCAATCGGAGAAATGGCGAGACAAAGGAAGAAGCACCCTGCCTTGTGCACACCAAGGGGTATAAGAACAAACTGCTGAACGAACTGAGCGAACTGATGAAACAACTTGAAGTGGAAAATTTGGAACAAGTCGGAAACACTTCACCCCCTTCTGTGCAACATGAAAAGGAAAAAAAAAGAAACAAGAAGGGGGGAAGAAAAGATGAAAAGAAAGGTCCAAAGAGGATCCATTCGGATGTGGAGGAATGCCCCCAGGTGATGTCGCATGAGGGGGGACACGCACATGTGCGCATAAAACGAAAGAGCCAAGTTGAAGTGGCATTGCATCGATTGAGGAAGCGGTTCGCTCACTCCCGGAAGAACTACATGAATGTTCTCGATTACTATAACACGTGCGTAACTCCCTACGAATTGGGTTTGTTTTTTTTAAGATTCGTTCGAGTGGTAAAGCGGAAAAGGGAGATCAACAGTTCGTACAGCGACGTGCTGTTCTTTTTCGTTTTCCACGTTTTGCTCCGAAGGACCTTCCGACTGGCGCGGCAGGCGGGCGCTCACCCGTGAGGTGCTCATAAAAAAAATTAAATTAAATAGAGTAAAATGAAAAATAAAAACTTAAAAATACAGCATGCAAAGTGAGAAATAAAACTGCTGGTCAATCTCATTTTGAATGAGACGGCCTCGGTTGAGCAACTTCGCGCCGTCTTTTTTTTCACTGTTCCTTTGTATGTATAGCTGGGCCGTTGAACGGCATGACAACGCAAACGCGCCAATGTGGCGCAACTCAGGGAAAAAAAAGTAGTGACACAGGGGTGGCATGATAACGCAGTGAACGTCTGCTCACTCTGTGGGGGAGGAGGAAGTAATCGCAGCGCAGGGCTACATAATAAACAAGTGGGTATCAAACCGGAGTCCCTTACAAATGCATGCGCATGCACACATGCATATCTACAAAGGTGCATACAGCTAGCCAAAAAAAAAAAAAAAAAAAAAAAAACAAAAAAAAAATAGTGAGTCAAACTACGGGTTAACTTTTGGCTGGTCGTGTATCCCAAGATGGGATTGCTTCCTTTCACCGCTCGACGGATACGATGGAGATGGCGGTACTTCACCATCAGAAAACACCGTTCTGCACAATTTAATTAAATTATTTACGCCAAGAAGGATGTCCAAGTTCAGTCTCTCACGTTTCATTTCTTCACATATACTTGGAGACACCGTGTTGTCAAAGGAGTAGGTAAAATCAATCCACTTTACGTCACACGTCTGCGGGTTGCTTCTGTCATATATAATTAACAGGGAAGTCGAGCAGAATGAATAAACATGTTGTTCTTCTAGCCACACTTTCAGGCTTATCAATTTGGGGAGAACAATCGAAACGATGCTTTTGAAAAAATAGCTCAGTGCGTACACCACGTGCTCTTCCCTTAGGTGGAGTCCGACGTCTCTGCTGATTTGCAGCTTGTTGTCGACGCGGTCGTAGCAGTGGTCGATGCTGGGGGGGGTTCTCGCCCCGTCGTGCTGCAAATGGTTGTGCTGGTTGTGCTGGTGGTCCTGCTTGCCGTAGCAACCCGCACCACCATGGGCCAGCGATCCATACTTTGCCACAGAGTCCACGTAGAATTGCCGCACCCCTTGGTCCGTCAACACGTCCTGTTGCTCCACCCCGCATACTAGCGCGCATATACGAAATCCCAACCTCCTCTGTGTCGTTATGCGTGCAGTAATTTCTTGCTTCCACGATTTTAAGAGGCAATAAATTTCATGATTATCGTAGTTGAAAAATACAGGGGGTAAGTTCATGTCCCTGGCAGATAGATGTATAATGTGCTCGTCACTTGTATTTAGGTGTGCACTTCGTATGTCTTTTTTCATCCTCGACCACCTCTTCACGTATTTTTCCTTTTCGCTCCACGGGATCGAGTCGCTCTCTTCCTTCAGTCTTTCACTAAACTGCATGTCATTATCCTTCAGTGTGTTGTAACCTAGCTTTAGGTCAAGCACGTTCTGGTTTCGGGGGTTAATCGTGTGGCAAATTTTTTTCAATTTCAGCGCTAAGTGGACTGTGCGTTCGGGGGGGTCTCCACTTGGAGTCCCTTCGGCTGCCTTCACGAGGTCGCTCAACTTTCCGACCCTCCACTTTTCGGCTTCTTTAACAGGAATATCTTTTCTCATCACTATGTCGTCACGTTTACCGTTAAGGGGTGGCTCTTCTTCATGCGGCTTGTTTCTCCTTCCCTCCAGTACGCAGTCCGCATCGGAGCCTGCACTTTGGCTCCCACTTTTTATTTTGTGGGTCTCCCCCAAATAGGAGGACGCCTCTTTCCCCTCACATCTATACACAGGTACTATGTTGTAAAACTTTGGAATGAGCTTCTGTCTGACCAAAAAGGCCAAGACACGGTGTTCGCCCAGCGCACTGGTGTTTCTGTTTTTCGTGTAATGACCGTTTCTCCCTTGCAGGTGGTGACAAGATATGATATCGCTTCCTACGTATGCAGGAGAGTCTGCACTGAGAGGAAATCTTGTCTTTCCTTCCTCTACTGGACGTTTATGTTCATCCAGGTTCTGCACAGCGTAGTGGCTACTACTTCGTATTGTTCCATTTGTGTCCTCCTCCCCTCGACGTGGAGACTTCAACGTTGAGTTGGGTTTGTCCAGCTGGGGATTATCACAGGGGGGTCGTTCCACTTCGGGGCTTTCCTCTACGTAGTTTTCCCTAAAATGATCCCCGTTCGTATTTGCACTTGTGGTGGGGATACTTGTACTGGTCGCTGTACAGTTGGGAGGATGCTCCATCGCATCGTGCATTTGGCCCCCTTGAAGGGTTCCCTTGCACGGGCTGCTTCGGGGTGGCCTGTTCCGGGTTGCACTCATCACCTTCTCGTTCATAAGGTAGAAGTAGGCCATGGCGCTCTTCATGCTGGTGTGCAGCTCCCCGAGGCGATAACGTTTGCCACGATCATCACGTTCGCAACGCTTGTCGAGCCCCTCGGGGGCCCTCCTGAACTGCCCACGCAGTTGGTCATACGCCGTAAAGGCATTCATGTAGAATTTTGCCTCCCCGTTCTTAAAAAAGGGAACTAGTTTATAAATGTATTTGGATTTCTCCCCCGTCAACATGACGGAGGTGCCAGTCAACTTCTGGTTGGCCATGTTGTGCAACACTTGATCTGACTCCCTCTCACTGGCCTGTTCGTACGTACATTTTTTTTTTTTTTTTTTTTTTTTCCTTCTCCATCCATAATGTTCCAAGGTAGTACCGATCGTGCGAGCAGCTTGGTTGTTGCTGGGGGAAATGTTTTCCAGTGTGGTTCCAAAGTTTACCCCTTGGGCAACATCCTCCTCACCTTCCCCACAGCTGTCATCCTCTGCATCCGAGTTTTCAAAGTTGGTGTAATCCGTGTCATTCCAACTGCTACTACTGTGACCATCTCCTTCGTTAGCTCCCCCTTCCCTTATGTGATGGAAAATTTTCAAGGCTTTAAAATGGGGGCAATTCTCATCATGTCTAAGTAGACCGTTAAGACTACGTTTTGTGTCTCTCTCCCCGTTGGTGCGATTCCATTGGGGCTGTTCACATGTGCGGTTACTCCTTCTGTTGTTTTCCTCCTCACAGCACTTTGGTAACTCTCCTTGATGGGGTCTGCCGTAAAGGTTTGCACATCCTGGACAGTTCCCCCCTTCCAAGTTAGCAACGACCATTTGTCCATTTAGACGACTACTCATATTTCCATCCATTTTGTTATACTTTCCATTCGAGGGATGCTTAGTGAATGCACCTCCCTCCATGGGATACTTATCACGCGTGGAATGCTCTGCAATTACTTCTTCCTCGCCGTGACCCAAATAAGTTGCACTGGTTCCCTTCCTGACAGGGTACCCTTCTGCAATGTCACAGCTTTTATTTTCTTTGAAGCTCCTCTGACGGGGGCACTCCAAATGGAGGTCTCCGTCTAGCGATATCTCCCGGGTTTCCCCTCCCATTGGGACTAACTACCCACTCGATAGGGGGACATACACATCGTCGTATGCACGTGGGCATGCGGGTTGACCCGCCTTCTCCCTCCCTTGAACGATTCAAATGGGTACAAAAAAAAGAAGAAAGAAAGAAGAAAACTTTAAAGCGTTTCTCCTTTTGTCTACAATCACGTGGCCTATCCTCCAAAATTCTTCCTGCAAATCATCCTGAGATGACACCTTGGACAAGCGCAAATAAACTTCACACCGTAAGGCAGTTCTGTGCCGCCTTGCTCAAATGTTCACATAAAAAAAAAAAGTGGTAGACGGGGTGATCATCGTATGGTTACTTAAAAGGGATGCATCTCTATATGACCAACGCACTTTGAGTCGCAGTGTCTGTTCACATGTATGACCCCACCCGTGCAGGAGAGCTGACCGTTTGGCAATTCTCGGTTGGCCCAAAGCGTACGCATTAAGGAGGGGGATCCATTCACTTCTTCCTTTTCGTCGTGGTGTCAAACGGTCAGGCAGATGGTGTGTCGCTTTTAACGACTTAACAGATGCTAACTGCGGAAAGGGAATCCACAATGGGCAAAATAAGTATACTCATTAAAAAGCGGCAGAAGAGGTGGAGGAAGGGCTGCCGCCAAACTGATAATTGCCTTAAAATAAAAACGCAAACATTTCGATGAAATCGTAAATGGGAAAGAAGTCGACGCGCACGGTAGGAAAGATGATCGATCTCAGTTAGAACTTCACGGCGGATGGTAAATTCATTTGTGGGATGAAAAAAATAAAGTAAAACAGCACAACGTAAAATAAAATGAAGAAAAATAAAATGAAGCTAAAAAAAATAACACTTCACTTACGTTCTACATATGCCGGGGGCAGGAGAAGGCCACCGCGCAGACGCAAAAGTCCGTGGGCAGTATGCCTCAAGGATGGCCACCTCCTTTATAATGCCCGCAAAAGTCGGTCGCTAATTTTTTTTCCTAGAAATATAAACACGCGGTGCGCTACCCCCCAGCTGGAGTAATAAATAAAAATGGGGTTAATGGAGAACCGCCCGATGGGGGAAAAAAAATATAAAAAAAAAAACATCAAAATTAAGAAGCAAAATAACCAAATGACGCAACGGCGAAGCGCGAAACGAACTTAGTCACCACGACTTCGCGCAAGCTGGTCCATTACCAAGGGAAGGGAAAAAGGTCCCCACGCACTTGCTTCAACATTTTTCCCCCAATGGGGATAGGCCCTTTCCAGGGAAGGAGACACAGCCAAGTACTTTCGCATGCCATCTCTCAGAAGGAGAAAAAAAGAAAAAGAGGTTACATCCTAGTGTAGTACTTCACAGTACGAAGGAACCCTCGGAAGGAATCCCAATTGAGCCAAACAGAGCAAGGGACAATTTATTACAACCTTCGTACCACCCCAATCTGCGCACCTGCACAACTGAACAGAAGTATGCTCCCCCAATGTGAATGAAGCTCACGATGCCTTTTTTAAGTGACGTTCCTTTATATGCGTATCCGCCTTGTTTACTGTTTCGTGTTTTCCTCACTCTGTTACCACCCCCCCTGAGGCTGCGGCAATGCTGTTAGTTTAGCCGAAGGGGGTGCACTACTTGTCTGCGCATTTATTGTCAAATGGGGGAAGATCTCCGTTAGCACGCAATTGGGTAAGCCGTACATTGGCGCTGTAGCTGAGCAGTAATTTTAGCAGTTGTTGCGCGCCGCGAGACGGAGCGGAAGAGAACTGAACCGAAGGTGTTCTTTAACCCCGCACCCATACCCAGTGGTGACAAAGGAAGTCCATTATTATCACTACCGTTCCGCTGTTGAGCCAAACCAAATGAAGAAAGACAACAGCGCCGTACAGACAAGGGGAAAATCCCCAGACAAGACGCATATAGAAAAGTACCATGCAAACCCATTCACAAACTCGAAAGAAGATTACTACAATGAAAAAATATTGCGAATAATATGTACCATACTGTTGCGTAAAAATATAAAAAGAGCTGACTGTGTAGTGTTAGATTTGCTGTTTAATTTTTTTGTAAAAATGGTTAAAACGATCGGAATGAATTGCAGGAAGTTCTCTTCCCTCAGAGGAAGTGTTGTTGTGAATTACATCGACATAAAGCATTGCATCAAATTGGCCTTAAATAATTTGTACGGGGAAATTTACATGGTGAGCAATTTTAATGACCTCTTTGAAAAATCCCCATATGAGGTTGAAGAAGAGGAGGATGATGCTGTTAAAAAAAAAAATCATAATTATATAAACGTTTTGCAGAACTCGTACTTATACTACAAGCAACTGTGTATGAAGCAGAGAGAAAACAATGACTCGATAGAAAACTTGGATGGTACCAACCCTTTGGACAGCCTGCACAACATGACCAACTTGAACTATCTAAACATTGGGAACAACTCCTCATCAAATGAAAATGTAAACGTTTTATTTTTAAATGAAAATATCGATATCGAAAAGTACAAGGAAATTATGAAATTGAAGAAAAAATATGTGCATGATCATATGCCCATTATTCCACTGTCCCTAAATCGGAAAGAAAAAAAAACGGGACTTTACAATGACAAGGCGGATTATTACGTGGACTTATCATCTTCCTATAGCTCCTCCGCCAAGTCGTCCATGTCTTCTTCATCCGAATCGTCTCATCCCTGCAGTGATGATTCGGACTTCTTTCACCACATGAACGAAAACGGCTGCGACGGAAAGAAACTTGAGAGTGAAACAAAGGAAGACATGGGACAGGAGAAAATGCAGGTGTTGAGTCTCCTGCCCAAGTTGAGGGACATATATATGCAGAACGCAGAGCGAAAGCGCCAAGGGGGGGACCCACAGGCCCCTGCAGAGTGCTTGTTTAATTCGTTGAATATTTTTGAGGCCCCAGATGGGGGCGACCGTTAGCCCGTTACAACGGTATCCTTTTTTTTTTGTTCTTTTTTTTTTTTTTTTTTAATTTGTCGAAAATAGCTAGCTGACTAGCCATTACACCAATTTGGAGTAACCTCCCGTGTGGGCATTTCAGACCTGCCATTTGGCACGTAGACAGTAGCGGTTAATTCCGCCCTGTGTGTGCATTGAACCCCGTTTTACGCCGCCTGATGAAATTGCAAAAAGGTTGATAATCGCCTGAACAGCGTGAAAAAAAAAAAAAAAAAAAATCACCGTTCAGGTAAAATTAAAACTACAGTTATGCCATTCGACGCTTGAAAAATGTGCATCGATTTTATGGCATGCTTGATGCGCTGATTCTGAGAAGTGGGGCGATCACGGAAGCGCCGTAAAACAGGCCACCAGGGTACTGCATCAGTACTCGCGCTGTGCATGTGATGATGGACGGGTAACACTTTCACACATGACTTTATAAATATGCAATGGGCAACGCAAAAATGAAAGCTAAACCTCAACAACTTCTTTCTACCCTTGGGGCGAAACGGGAGGGATAGTCTATGGCGCCCAAATTGGGGCACCTCCAAATGGTTAAAACAAGTAAACGAATAATGCTTAAAATGCATAAACGAATAAATACACGCACGAGTGCATGAATGTAGGTAGGTTATGTACGCCCCCAGGAGTGTGTCCGGGCAGACGAGGAAGAAAAGTGTCCCCTCCCCACCTTATTTCACCCAAATGGCCAATGCGGCATGTCAAACATGTGGTCCATTTGGTTCAGGTTGCCATTAAAACTTTTGCTCCTGTTCTTCATTTTTTTTTTTTTTTTTTTTTTGCTATGCTCGGAAAGGGCGCGGTTATCACCCCTCCCAAGTGTGTCTATGTTGTCGCTGGAAAATGGAATTGAGCGATTCCGGCGGACAGAACTATGGAGGCGGACAGAACTATGGAGGCGGACAGAACTATGGAGGCGGACCAAATTGATGGGGAACCCCAAATTGAGGCGGCGAGCTGAACTGCTGCGGGGTATATTGTTTCCACGTGGACGAGACCAAGGGGCTCTGGTTATACACATACGGATTGGCATAATGCTGAAAGGAGTGATGAGGGGTGTTCTTCAGCTCGAAAGCCCACTTGATGGTTAGCGCCGTGGAGTGATTTTCAATAGGCTGATCCGACATGGCTACTTTGGCAAACTCCGCATTGACTCTATACGAATATTGAACAAAGGCAATATTTTTAAAAGGCACATACCTTACATATTCAATGTTTCCAAAGTTGCTAAACTCATCATATAAAATCTTTTCGATTAAGTGAACTTGCTCGAAATTATCGATGTGAATGCTTCCAATGAAGAGGGTTCTGCATTCGCTGTTAAAATTCCCTACCCCACCCATGTCTTCTTTGAAGGTACTGAATTTTTCCCGTCCAAAAATATCGATGGTTTGTTCAAACTGTAGTTCATCATTTTCGTTTGGAATTCTGTGTCTGTAGAGACAGTTATGCCCATAAGCACAACAACCGCGTGCAAAATAAATGCAAAAAAATTGTTTGCTTGTCAAATTCTTATCTGCCTTTGTGTATCCTGAGTCGGTGGATGGATTGCATTTGAACCTTGCCACAAAGCGTTGTACACCACTGCTACTGCCAGTACTGCTGCCTTTGTCGAATTTGTCCGGCACGTACTTTCCGAACCAGATGTTGTACTGGTCATTGCCTTCTAAGTATTCCACTTTGTTCAGCTCCTCTTGGGTCACTTGCAATTTGGCTGGCCGCTTCAGGATTTCTTTTACCTTATCGTTCTTCTTCATTAGTTGGATGCTTTTTTCCAGTAGGGAGGAGAACTCATAGGGCTTCCCCCCCATGTCCTTTTCCATCCCACGGTTGTAGTCCTGGCACATACCATAGTAATTGTAATTGTACTGGTAGTAGTAGTAATTGTTGTAGTTTACATGGTTCGTGTTTGTTGTGTAGGTTGCGTACGTTGTGTACGTCGCGTTTGGCGCGTTCACCATGTTGATCATTCCTGGGGGCGCCATCGGTGGGACTGTCGTGGCAGGGGGCATGCCCGCCCCACCGGCGTAGCCACAGCCGTACATGTCGTAGTAACCATTGAAGTTAATCCAGTTCTGCGGAAAGCAGCTTCCACCATTAGCATTATTGTATGCCCCTTGCGGGTTACATTTATTTCCCGCGCCCTCGCTCTTCCCCTTCTGCGCCCCGTTAACACAGTCGTGTGATTCCTTATTGTGATGGTGCTTATAGTCGCCTCCACTCAGGCGGGTGTCATTCTTCGGTGCACTCTTCTCCTCTGCTTTCTTTGTCGTCTCTCCTGAGTTACTTCTCATCTGTTGTTCTCTCCCCTTCTTTGCTTCTCCTACTTGTGGCGCTTCATTCGGCGCACCCCTTTCCACGGTGCGTCTATCGGCATTCCTGTTAGGATTACTGCTCCCATTTTGCAGGACCCCATGTGGGGTCTCTCCGGACGTGTCCTCTCGGCTACAGTGATCCCTTCCTTTCACCTTGCTTACTTCTTCGCTATCTCTTTCCTCTGCCTTCAGAGGGTTAGACGGGGCCGCAGCCTCATCTGAGTCTTTTTCCGCTAATCTGGTACCCTTCGCATCACCATTGGCTTCCTCCCCGGTTACTCTATTAGCTTTTAGTGCATTGGTTAACTGGTCAGAGGGAACCTCAGTGGTGTTCTTTTCCTTCCCCTTGCACACGTTCTCATTTTGTGTCCCTTTGTCAGGGATTACTTCACTTTTCGCTTCCACCCCTTCAGCACATCTCTCGCTTATGTCCTTCTGGTTGGCCTTGACATCGTCCCCTAGTGACTGCCCCCCTTGGTTGGCCACTTCTGCGGCTTCTTCATTCTTTTTCAATCCAGGTACTTCCCCTCTTCTCGCGTTAACTTTTTTTTTTCTTTTCTCATCATCGTCCTCTGCTTGGACTATATTAAAAAATCGTTTCACGCTCATCTTCAGCTGGTGAATGCATCGAGGGCGATGGGGGGAAGAGACACATGGAACGATGGCATATGGACAGGAGAAGCCGCGGGGAATTTGTAGCGACGTTGCGAAATTCCTTTGAAGCTTCGGCAGGATCACCTTGTGGTCATTTTTTTCCCCTTTTGTGTGGGTACCCACGGGGCATTGCTTCACTTCTTCACATCGCTGCTTTTCACAGGTTGGCGCGCCCTGCAGGGAAGTAGCGAAATGTGCCCCACCGTGTAGGTCACTGCCTCTAACGGAAGCTTGCGGTAACTTTTCTTTTTCTTTCTTCCCGCCCTCTTGTGAAAATTTCAGAAATTGGGAAGTGGGAGGAAGAGGAAAAAATAAATCGTCACGGGGTACCTTCTGTTGACGGGGAACCGTACGAGTTCACTATTTTTTTTTTTTTTTTAACCTTTTTTTTTTTTGGCACATTATACAGAAGGAAAAAAAAATAAAATGACAAAAAAAAAATACAACAAAATACAGCAGAAGAAAAGGTGCTTTCACTCCACTGCCAGCGGAGCTGCTTCCCGGAAGTGAAACTCCTCTTTTTACACAATTTTGTTACAGATGGATCTTTTAGGACCGCATTGATGAGGCTACGCGCCATTCATCAAGTGGCAAATTCAGATCATACAGAAAAAAAGAAAAAAAAAATTTTTTTTAAAAAGTACAAAAAAAATGGGGACCCACATGACGTTATATTAAATAGGACAGAGTGGGGGGAAATTCTTGGAAGGGAACAAACCCCTCCCTATGAAAAAAAAGAAAAGAAAAGAAATTTCCCAAAGGGGGAAGAAGGGCCCCCCCCCTGAGGCATATACTTTGTGTCTCCCCTCCGTTTTGGGATACCAAGAGTTCTCTATCAAACAGGGGGAAACTCCCCATGTGAATGGAATACGTGTGTGGGTGGAGGGGGTATGCGCATGGCGAGGGTAGCATAAGGTCAATTGTCTTATATGTACACTTGGTGCAGCGCATCGGCAAGGGCGAAAACGGAATGGCTATCACCTCTGCGTGCCTGTCTGCCTGACACGCTAAAAGGCAACTCTCCCCTTGACGTAAAAGTAGTAGTAGAGCATTCCCAGGAACATCCCCGTGAGGTGTGCCACGTGGCCTGCCGAGAGGGGGGAAGGGAAAAAAAAGGGCATGTTGATGAAGGAACATATATGTGCAATGTAAAGCGTGCACGCGTTCTCAGATGAGATGCCGAACCTGTGTTGTCGTTCTTGTCCGTAAGCACGCAGTAGACCTCGTTTGCACAATACAGGGAAGTGAACAGGGCCTGCGGAGGGGAAAACGTGGCAAGGAGGAATGGAAAAAGGTAAGCGAAGGCAAAAAAGGCAGAGTGGTTCAATGAATGAACGAACGGCAAACAGGACGAATTAAGCGCGGCGGCACAGCTTCGCTACGTCTGAGCATACCAGGGGAAGCCCTAACACCCCGTAGAGATAAATGCTGCTGCTAGGGAACATGAGCGTATACGTCGTAAGAATGGAACTGATGCTACCGCTTGCCCCCAGGACGCAAACATTTCCATAGGAAGAGGAACGCCCACTCTTATGGTAACAAATCTGTACATACGAAGATATCATCCCACTAATAAAATAAGTTAAAAAAAAATTCCTCGAATTAATAATCATCTCGAAGGACCTCCCAATGTAGAAGAGCGAAATGGTATTCAGAAGAAGGGACTGCACAGTGTTGTGGCTGATGAGGTTGGTTATGAGTGTGTAGAGTTTCTTCTCCCTCAGCTGTTGCGGCCCACAGCAAAAGTGGTTATACATAAATTCTGTGGTTAGGAAGTTGAACAGCCCAAAGGGGAAGGACTGACCGGACGATGCATTCTTAACCCCGAAGGGGGTATACACATTCGAACTGGGATAGTAAAACCCTCGGGGCATTGAAACATAGTTGTATGTATCCCCAGGCTTCGCACTCATCCATAGGAGGAAGACCAAAAGGTGCAATGACATCAACGTGTACGTCACAGGTGCTCTCCTATAATGGTAATGAATTAGATTTCTATAGTATGGTATGTTTGCGTCCCGATAAAAGTGCTTCAGGTTTTTTAAAAAGAATTTTCCTTCAAGGGAAATTTTGTGCAGGGCAGTTTTTACGTGTCTTCCATCAAATGCTACGTTTTTCATTAACATCCCCTTTAAGAAGTGAGGGGCAATTCGTTTTCTAATTTTCGTTCTTTCGTCTCTCCACATGGATAATGTGTCCTGATATTTCATTCTTACCTCTTCATACTTGACACGCAATTCTTCAAATGTCCTTTTTACCATTTTCCCCATCTCCTTTTCTTTCTTGTGGGCATGTTCCATCGTTAGGTCGTTCCATTTGGGAAACATATTGCGCAGCGGGATGCCCCGCATAGTGCCTAAAATGGATTGACTCCTCTTCTTCTCCTTAATAGGTTGCTTATGCGAATACCTGGAGAAGCCCCGAGCCCAGTGGCCGCACTGGGACAAGTACCTCTCCACCTTTTTCATCTACACGCGGGGCTGCCAGGGCACGCTCTATTAAGCAGTATCACACTGGGTCATGGTGGTTCATGCCTACTGGGGTGGTAAATCACTCTTCTCCTGCCAACGCCGCGCATCAGGGGGAAATACTACACACGTACGTACTGCTGTTGTTCCTACCTTGTGACATTTCCGTTGTTCGAAGGGGGACCAAATTGGATAATTTATTTTTTCCACCTGTGCGCACAGCTTTTTTCTGACGGCCCTTTTGGAGAAGGTTTTTTTTTTTTTTTTTTTTTTTTTTAATGTTGACTAGTGTTGATCATTTTATTGTGTATTATTTATTTTTTTTATTATATAGGCTACTATGATATGTAATTGTTTTGATCATTTTATTGTTGTATTATATTATTTATTTTATTTTTTTTTTTCTCCTATCTTGCGCGGTTTTAACCCCGTGCTCACCAGTTGGTCAACCTCTTTTTCTTGGCAAGTTCAGCGTTTCCCGTCCGCAGAAATGGCGTGACAGAAAACTTACCAATTTTGCCGAGGCATAGAAACCGCAATACCAAGGCTTAGAAATCGCCTAACCGAGGTCTAAAAACCGCCTTTTCCAGGGTTTTTACAATTTTGTAGTGTACCACCCCTGGAGGGTTATTTCCCTCATGAAATTATTCAAACATACAAATGTAGGGAAAAAAAGAGTGAAATATTAAAAAAAGAAAGAAATGGGCAGTAGGAAAAATGAGGTGAAAGGATTAAGGGGGAAATGTCATTCCATTCTGTTTCTTTCCCCATACACAAACTGTATGAAGTACACTGTATATATATATATACTTTGTGGTTACTTATGTCCCTTGGGGGGACCTCATGCAGCTCACATACGGCCATAACTTATATTTCCCTGATGACCCGTTGCATCATTTGTTCTTGCTCGTGTTCTTCCTCTGGGTTGTCTTGTAGAATGCCCTGTGTATCCAGCAGAACGTACTGCAGAATCATTCTCTCCTGGACCTATTGTAGAAGTTTCTGTGGAATAATCTGTTAAAGTATCTTCTGTGGAAACATGCAAGTTGTTTCCGGTGGATCTCTTTCTTCTTCTTCGTCCATTGGAGCTGTTACCGAACCAAGAGGATAATGGCGTGTACTGAGAAGGAAGAAAGGGTGGGTTAAAAAGTTGAAGGGTTAGAAGGAAAAGGAAGGGACTGGTCTAAGGAAGGAAGGGTCTAAAAAAGAAAGGATGGTCTAAGGAGAATGAAGGTTGTTAGTGGGTGGCAGGTGGAAGGAAGGTTGTTCGTGGTGGAAGGTTGCAGGTGGGTTGTTAGGGTTGGTAGGGTTGCTAGGGGTGGTAGGGTGGAAGGAATGTGTAGAGAAGGAAGGTGTAAAGAAGGAAGTTGTAAAGAAGAAAAGGTGTAAAGAAGAAAGGTTGTTATATGGGTGGTAGGTAGAAAGAAGGTTGTGTTACGGGTGGTAGGAAGGAAAGAAAGGATGTGTTAGGGGTGGAAGGAAGGTTGTTAAATGATTCAATTTTTTTATTTTTTAAATTTTGGAATTTTTGGGTGCTTACTTTGTATAATAAGAAAGGGGCACCTATGGTTGCTAAGGTACCAAAGATGGAAGAAATGGAAGAAGTGGTGGTTGCTTTATTTAAGATTTCTTCTGCAGTAGAGGCCGCTGCGGCAGCTTCAAGCTGGTGATGTCTTGTTATTAGTTCCGCCATCATTTGGTGGAGATTAGCTGTTTCACAATGTAAAGCGTAGGTTTTCTCAAAGTCTGTACAATATGGTTTCCCCTTATGCTCACTAGCCCCTTCTCCTCTGCATACCTTTTCCATAGCTTTACATGCTGAAGAAACTGTTTCCCAATAGGTGGACCATTCTTTCGCACAGGTGGTACCACTGTACGTATTTAGTAACCTCGGTAGTTCCTTATAATCGTGGTAAAAATCGAATATGATTTTCATGTTGCGAAAAATGGTGTGGTCCTCAAGATCTTTGTACTTAAATTCACACTTCTTTCCACCACTACTGATAAAAGATTCCAGCGTTTCGGAAATTTTATCCAAAAGGCTTGACAATGGTTTAACACCTAAGTCGTTCCAGTATTTATGGCCGAACCAATAATAAAAGAAATAGCAAGGGGAATCCCCGTAATCCGGTTTCCCATTCTGCATACATGCGTATACGTAGGCGTTCGCGATTTTTGCAGCGTTCGCAATAATTTTCGTACAATCCTGGAAGCTGCTCCTTAATTCAGCCGTCAATTGTGTACCTTCGGTACCCCCGTCGACCTGCATCCCTGCAGCAGTGTCGAAATTTGTATAGAAGGTGTTATATATGGATAACTTCTCAGTAATTGATACTGATGAACACGTCTGGGGGAGTGGGTGTTATGTGTGTGCAACATAAATATATATGTTATACATACACATATATATATGTAAATATATGTATTACACATACATATATAAGGAGTTGTATGTATATTCTTTTTTTTCCTTCTTTATTAGACCTCCTTTCCTTCCTGCTCCTTAGACCCTTCCTTTCCTTCCTTAGAACATCCTTTCCTTCCTTCCACCTACCACTCCAACACCATCTTTCTTTCACCACTCTAACAACCATTCCTTCCACCCTACCACCGATCATCCTACCACCTAACAACCCACCTATCACCAGCCCTAACACAACATTCCTTCCACCCTACCACCTAACAACCTTCCCTTCCAGCAACCACCCCTAACAACTTTTCTTCCTTAATATTATTCCTTAATATTCTTTTTCTTACCATTGGTCCTCCTGGTGCTATTGGTGCGGTTTCGGACATGGTTAATATGTATGGGCTTCTATATATGTGTGTATAATGTGAAATTTATATTAAAAACTTTACTCTATCTATTTGAAAAAATAGGGGGAAGTTTATGTATGCAAGGAATTGTGCCCCGTCCGACAGTGTTTCTTGATGAATATGAAGTTCTTTGTTTCTGTGAACAGTACACATTCCTTCTAATTTTTTCCAAAAGTAACAGAAAGCAGATTGTGCATACATATATACATCAAAGTCATTATATATGTGCGATCAATACTAAGAACAAATGTATTGAGTAAACATAATAAGAAAAAAAAAAAAGAAATGGTTAAGTTTCTTATATATATTCCATACATATATCAATTATATTATTCAAATGTGTAAAACTACTTCAGAACCCTGCTATTACTATACACATTCTTCCTCTAATGTACACAATAAGGCGGGGGCGGGGAGAGCATCATTTTTTCTTTTTTTGGAGTAAGAAAAATTTGAGCATGTATTCTATTCATTTTATGTTCTACTATTGTTAAAAAAAAAATTATTAATAATTTTTAACGTGCACATCTATCGTATACATTTCACGTACATGCATATGTTCACAGGAGCACACTCTTCCTTCCCTCCTCCCCCCTTCCCTCACCATATGTGTACATGTGTACATTGTGCACATGATTTTATTCATATGTAATAGGTAGACTATGCACGAACTCATAAAATAAATGAAAATTACATAATAAAATGAATTACATGAGTGTTATTTGTGTGAAGAAAAGAAAAATTTTCACACATTCCTTATATAATAACACATTTTTTTACACCATACCTACCACTCCCCTCCTCCATTCTTTTATTCAGGACTTCGCAGTAGTAATAAAAGTTCCTTCTACTTTTTTTTTCACTTTTCTTTTCTTATTTCATTTCTTTTCTCTTTTCTTTTCTCCCTTTACTTCATTTCTTTACTTATTTCTTTTTCCTTATAATTATGATACAAATACCTTATGCATATGGGGTAGATGTGTACACCATGTTACCTGAGATTTTTTTTCACTCCTTTACTTCATATTATATTTTAATTATTAATGCTACCCTACTTTTTCTATCTTCTTTTTTTTTTTTTTTTGCATCGTTAAAAGTGTTTGCGAGTATATGGTTTTTATTTAGTACGCATTGGGAATAAGGTTTCCAGAATTTTTAAGGGATTGGGAAAGTTCTAAATGATTCAGTGTTCTTTACTTTCGCGTGTATATTATTTCACTTTATATATATAGAATGTTATATATGTGTATGGTCAGAGTCCTCCATACAGATATTTGTTACAATATATGGTGATGGGTTACAAATAAAATGACTGTGACTCCTATAACCACACATACATATATGTACCCCTTTTTCTTCTTCTTTTTTCCCCTTTAGCTCAAGTATATATAACATAATACAAGTTTAAGGGAGATGTAAAAGGGAGGAGAGCGGCACTTTAGGTGGTTTTGTATTATTATGACCTGAGTTCTATATTTTATACTGTTGAACTAATATAATTCCTTCATATTTATGCACATAGTACCCACAGTATCACAGGATATTGTATATGTATGACTGTATTAAAAGCTTATTATGGAGTATTTACTATAAAAAGAGGAAAATGCTTATGCAGGTGTCCTTTTTTTTTATATGTTAGGGTGTAATTCTCTTTATATTTCCTTTTAATTAACCTATTCCCGTGATTATTTCGCTCTTGTATTTTTCTGTACATCCCATGTGTAAATATTTTTGCGCCTTATCTGTATGGACACGTGTAGAATTCTTACTTTACAGTATAGTACTATTTCATTATGCACGTGTAACCGTTTCCGCGTTCAGTACGTATATAGTCCCTATATTCCTATGCAGTAAATAGATGCTGCCTTCTGTTCAGATTCGGAGATAGTGAATAGTACGGTAGCCCATATATATAATGCTCCCCACCTACTGTAGGAGTATTAAGCAGCACCGTACCCTTTACTCACAGTATTGCTTACTCAAAGGACGAACATTAAATTTAACAGTTAACCAGTACATAAGAATTTGGTCTATTATACAGCGCCCTCATGGAGTACATGTAATATCCTATATTGCATGAATGTCCGCTGCATTCTACGTCCTTCTAAGGGTTATACGCGTACATATTAAATGGGAATACAGGACAAATGCGTAGTGAATTCTTATTGGGCACCCACAAATATGCAATATAAGCGTTCCATCTATGAGTTATCATGGTTCTTAATGAATGGTGCAGAATTTGACTTCCATATAACATACTGAGAATCATAGGAACAGACACTGCCACACCCAAATTAGTGCTCATAAGCACTTTTACTGTGGTCCGTATAAGCAATTTTTATTCGTAAAACACGGACATCATCTATGCCACTGGATGTCTCCGTCCAAATTCGGTTCAGCTACCGGAAAATGTACTTCCTTCCCATCCTTGAAGGGGGAAGCGTTGAACATGGCAATAGACACATGGACCATTTATTGTCCCCCACAATATTCATAAGTGTAGAATACCTGAGGGGGGTTTCACATAAGAATTTAGAACAGTAGTTCCACGTAACACTAATTTATAAGGAATTATATAAATTACTACTTTGTAACAATTAATTTATGGGCTTCCTATCCTTTGGTAGCTTATTACTAATAAATTTCCCCAAGGAATATATGCGAACAAATTTTTACGTAACAATTTTAAAGGGGAAACATTTTCTATACTAATTTATCCTTAATAATTTCATTGTTCCACTTTATGCCAGGAATTCTATATAGGGCCTAATATAGGCAGATGCACAGTAACAGTTGTTTCCCATGGAATTCGAGCAACAGATCTTATAAAAAATTCCGCTTAACATTCGTTCAGTAGATATTACGAACAACTTCTTTGTTCTTCGAATTCTTCTAATAGTGTTTTCTAAAGTTGAATGGAAGTAGCAGTAGGGGGTCAGTGCAGTGGGTTCCTTCTCTTCACTGTATTAGTAACACTAATGTATTAATAGTTCTACTGTCCTCAGTAACTATGCTGTCTTTACTATCACTATTGCTCTTAGTAGCACCAACAGGGGAGAATGAGTAAAATTGAAGTAGAGGTCATTCATTTTTCCTCATTCCCTTCCTTCCCTAACCACCTTATTTTCTTTTCTTCTCTTCATTCTTCTTTTATACTTTATTTCCTTTCTTTTTCCTTCTTTTCATTCTTCCTTTCCTCTTTCTACTTCTCTTTTTCCTTGCTTCTTTTTTTTTTTTTTTAACGGGAAGAATGCAAGTGTATTTAAGGAAGGAAAGAGAAAGAGGAATTACCCACCTCTCACTCTCTCTTTTTTTTCTTTAATTTTTTATTTTCTATTCTTTTCCTTCAATTTCCTTTTCGTTCTTTTTTCTTTTTTTTCTTCTGTTTTTTTTATTTTTCTTTTTCCTTCTCTTTTTTATTTCCTTTCTACTATTTACTTCTTGCTTTCTACATTTTTACTTTTTCCTTTTTAAAAGAAAAAATTTTCCAAGGAAAAAAATTTTTCTAATCTTTTTTTCTTTTATATATTCTCTTTTTAAATATAGAAAAATAAGAAAAAAAAAAAAAAAAAGAAAGAAAGAAAAAGGAAAAAGGAAGGCGGGTAATTCCCTCTCTTCTTTCTTCTTCCTTTTTTTCATTAGAAGAAGGCAGTGTATAGGGAAGGGTATAAGGGAGAATGATTACACGCAGAAAAATTTGGCTTTAGCCTTTTTTAAGAAGAAAAGAAAAAGAAAAAGAGAAAAATTTAGGGAAAAAGAAAAGGAAGGTTAAAAAAAGAAGAAGATAAGGTAGGTAATTCCTACCTCGTTTTTCTTCAGAAAAGTGCAATGTATGTAAAGAAGAAAGGTTTAAGAAAGAAGAAAAAGAAGAAGGAACGTGTAAAGAAGGAAGGTTTATGTAGGAAGAAAAAGAACAAGGAAGGTATAAAGAAGGAAAGTTTAAGGAGAAAAAGTAAAGAAAAAAGAAGGTGAATAATTTTTTCTTTCTTTTAGAAGGGTAGTAGTGCACAGATAGAATGTATAAGAGAGGTTGGATTATATCTTCCTCCCTTTTTTTTTAAAAAAAAAGAGGCAATGAATGTATGGAAATATTATTTTCTTCTCTCCTTTTCGTCATAAAGAATGCATATTATGATAGAGGGAAGGAAGATTATTCTTTTTGTAAGGAAAAAGGAAAAATTAAGAAAAAAAAGAAATAAAAGGAGGGAAGGTGGATAATTCCTTTCCTCTCTTTTTCTTAAAAGAGAACGAGGAAATAAAAAAGAAAGTGGGAAAAATAGGAAGGTAGGTAATTCCTCCCTTTCTTCTTCTCCCTTCTCTGTTCTTTCTTTTTCTTTTTTTCAGAAGGAAAGTGTTGTACAGGAAAACGGGAAAAGAAGGCGCATGCGCAGAATTTTTCTTTTTTTGTTGAACAACTCACACTAATTTGAAACGAACACATATAAAAGAACATTACCTCATGGGGGAAGAACATTGTGTTAAGCCTAAGTGTAAATGTTGTATAATAAAACAGAAAAGGGATACTGTGTTGCATGACGACGAAAGGAACGGAATAATGTCCTGCATGACGAAAAAAGAAGAATAATGTGCTATGCCTAAGAAATGTATATAAAATAGGTATAATGTTCTTTTAAAGATGAATAAAGAAAGAGAAAAAGGAAAGGAGAAAAAAACGAAAATGAAAAATTCCTCACATACTAGTTCTGGAAGGAATAAGTCAAGAAAGGAATACTATAGATTGAAGAAAATGTGTTGCATATAATATCTGATGTGGTATTATTTCTAATTAGTAAATAACGCAGAGAATAAGTAGTGGTTAAAAAAAAAATGGCTCCATCGAAGAAGAGTGAAGATAAAGATAAGATATTTGGCCCATTAAGGGATAGGTGGCTGAAAGAAGTAGGGTCTGAGTGGAGCGAGGGCGTAGCAAAGGTACAATAATATGGTGTAAGCTATATGTAAAACATGAGTAAGTTCTCATATAGATTATGTTGTTTTTCCTTAATAACAGTAATTATATATTACACACAGAACATATATGAATATATTATTCTAATTTGCAGACAAAATTATTCCTAAAAATAAGGAATTGGATCAATGAAATGCTAAAGGAAATGACAAAGAAGGATGATGAGGAGGTAATTGCTCAAACATGGTGCGATATGATTACAATAGATGATAAAAAATTGACGCTTGAAGAAATGGAAGTATGTAAGTTCATTGTAAGAAATTTACTGAAAATAAAGACAACAGACAGAGGGAAAAAGCTGAGGAAACAAGTTGATATAGAAATGGAAGAGCACGTGTATTGTACGATGGTAAAAATGTGGTCATTTTTATACTTATCTGAGCATTGTGATAAAGGGGATGTTATACACAAGGCATTTGGTACAATGAAAAATGTGGGCACAGTACTTAGTGGGGGGGTGATGCATAAGGAATGCGATTATAATGAAGTGATGGAACATATGAAAGTATTGGGGCAGCCCATGTTACAACATATTCGAAGTGGTATAATGCACAATAGGGTAATTATGGGAATAATAAATAATGGAAAAGAGAAGAAGAATTGTGGGGAAGGAAATAAGAATGCTGTGTCAACAGTGTATAATTCGAACAGTGAAAGTATAAGGAGTATGGCGAGTGGACGTCCACCACGAACACGTGTTCCAACAACAAAACAGATTCGGCAACGTCCTCTACAGAGCAGACAGGGCATCATGGAACAAGGAGACCCATCCAACGGAGAGGAAATTTGGAAGCAAGTACAGCAACAATGGTTCCAGAATATAAGGAGGTACCCCCATTTGAAGGAAGTTATAAATGTAAGGAAATTAACTTAGGGTTGTGGAATAAGGAATGTATGAACAGATATATACGCAGTACTCCTGTGTACAATATATATATGGAATGTATGTGAACAAATATATTGGTTCTTTCCACGAATTATAGAAAAGAATATGGGGTAGAATGGAAGAAATATTTAATAACCTCATTTTAACTCTAAAAAATGAACAGCCGGATATAAAAGTTCACTGTGAAAAAGGAATGAATAGTAACTACGAAAATATAGAACCGTGGAATAATGAAGAGAAAGAGTTATGCAGGAATATGATGTCAGTAATGTTATATACAAATGGGTTGACGCAAAATTTAACAGTAAGAAATAAGGTCGACGGTGAGGATATAGTGGACACGTACCTTCGGTGTGTAGTGGGAAATGCAGTATTAGTAGAATTATATGGAAGCAACTGCCGCTTTGAAAAGGTACTTCCACATGTGTCAGGAATGGTAGGAGGAATGGTGGATGCCCACTTAAGGGATAAAACGGATGAAAAGTGTAGTGCATTCAATCGTGAAGATGCAAGAATAGGAGGAAAACTAATTAGTCAAACCATAAAGGAATGGATAGACGAAGGAGGGTGGAAGAGTGATAAGAACGTGCGGAATTACACTGCAATAGAGAAACAAGGGGAAAATTGTAATGGGCAGGAAACAAGTGGAAAAGGCAGAAAGGAAACAGAAGGGGAGGACGAAAATGAGGAAGGGAAGGACATAGAAGAAAAAGTAAGCGGATTAAAGGATATAATGGATGCAGGAAAAACAGTATCTCAGGAAGGAGCAGACGAAGTAGTGAAGAAAATGGATCCTAATGATAGTGAGGATGAAATGAGAAGAAAACTGGAAAGTGAAATTCAAAGCAGAGTGAAGGAAGAGAAAGCAGAAGCTCAGAAGGCAGCACTATCGAGTAATCCAAAGCAGGTAGGTAAGTAATATTATTAAAAGTATTATATAAGAAAAGAAGGAAAGAGAAAGGAAAAAAAAAGGACGAAAGAAAAGGAAAGAAAGAAATACAGGAAGGAATAAAGGAAAGAGTTAAAAAAAATGGGAAAAGGAAGAAAAGGAAAGAAAAAAGGGGAATGTAAAAGAAAGGAATGAATCTACCGCTACTCATTAGTGTCTTCACTCACTGCTTCCTTCCTCTTCCTTCCTTCTTATTAGGTGATGACTGCAAGGAGGAAAACTTATGTAAACGAGCGAACTGTGTAACAACACAATGGTTTAAGATTCGAAAAGATGCAAGCATAGGAAATCAGAACTGGGTAATTGAGAAACAATATATTATCCATTGTAATTAACGGCACCACTATAAGGAAGAATAGTATTCCTTCTACATAAGTGCAAGGTGGGGGGGGTACGAAATCACAAGGACGAACCCTTTGTGTACATGGAGTGTACACATATATATTCAATTTTCCGTTCCCTTTTGTGCAGTGTAACTTTTGGGATTATGATGTCAATAATAGACTGAAGCAATTATCTAGTGATATGACTAATGGAAATGGGAGCGATGATAACCTATGCAAAAAAGTTAATAGAGAAGGGAAGGTCGCGACGGAAGCAGAGAAAACGGCTTGCCAATATATTACGAAAGGTTTAAAGCATATATACGAAGTTCAGGTGGATTCGGAGAATCGAAATCAAGATCAAGCAAGAAGTAATAGACCATTTTATCAAACTATGGCATGCGTCCTACTGAACACCTATGCTGACAAATTTAAAGAAAAGAATCCTACTTGTATCACGGAATATACTATAAAGAAGGCATTTGAAATCGGAAATTCAAAGATGAGCGCATGGTGTGTGGATACTAATGGTAAGAGTAATGATTGTGTTACTTGCACAAGGGACACGAGCTATGTAAATTGCACACTAAGCGTGGACAATTCTCTATGGACAACAACTAAAAGCACAGGTGGAACATGTAAAAAAGACGGAAATAATATAAAGGAAGAAATGGATGGTCTGTTCCAGAACAATACCGAAATAACAGCATCTCTAACTAGCATAAATAATAACTTCTGCACACGCATAAAATGTGTAGCAGAGAAGTGGAGGTGGCATAGGGAGAAAAAGGGAAATGCATACCCAGACTGGGTAAAGATCATTATTGCTAATTGCAGTTAGCAGTACAATGAATAATGCGCCATTGTTCTACGGACGCAGGAAGATGAGCTCAAATATTGTGCATATACTTAGTATATATATATGTTCCATGCTTTCTCCATATTAGCTGAGTAAATTCTGGGAACCTGACGTCAAGAATGAATTAGGAAGACTCTCTAAGGATATAGTTGATAAAAATAAAGCCACAGACGTCGATGGTCTGTGTGAGAACATTAAAAATGTACATAATGGAATGGAAGAATCAAACAAAGCAGCATGTAATTACATTGTTAAGGGTTTAGAACATATATATAAAATTACAAAGGGGAAGGACAGCAGCGACCACGAGATGGTTCTGGACAACCAAATATTCCATCGAACTATGTCTTGCGCCTTATTAAATGCATTTGCGGATAAATTAGAGCAGCTGAAACCTTGTTCCCCCAAGGCAGGCGTGGAACACGCATTTAATGCCGGAAAAAGTCTCTTTAATCAACTATGTACACAGAAGAATGACGCTAATTGTGTTGAGTGCACAAGGGAACATAACTTTAAAGGTTGTGAAATAGTCGATACGACGAAGAAGAATAGGAAAGATAAGGTAGAGGAGAAGGTGAATGAACTGCTCGGGAAGGATGACAACATAAAAAAAACTCTGTCTACTATAAGTTCTCTAAATAAAACCTTATGTAAACGTGCACAGTGCGTAGCACATACATGGAGAGAGATAAGAAAAACTTCTGAGGGAAAATATCCAGAGTGGGTAAGGAGGAATGATTCCTACTACAGTTAACGACAGTTCAGAGAGAGGAGTGCGTCCTACGCATATGTTTCGGAAATAGGACCATAAACCTTGCGTGTATGCACTGATTACATATCTATTTCTTCCTTTTCATCCATGATTAGAATACTATGTGGGGGAATCAGGATATCGGACGCCTACTGAGTGACCTGTCTAATGCTATGAACAACAAGGACGCAACCATAGATAATCACTGTGAAAACATTAACGGGACAGATGGTACAGTCTATAAGGAAGCAAATAGAAAAGCATGTCAATTCATTGTTAAGGGATTAAAAAATATATATAAAATTGGGACAACAGAGGGTGATAATAACCCTGAGGAGAACAAACAATTTAATCAAACTATATCCTGTTTCTTACTAAATGTGTATGCCGATATATTGGAAAATCAGAATCCATGTAAACCGAAGGAAGGTGTGAATAAAGCCTTCAGTTTCACTTCACAAATTAAGGAAGGAACAAAGTGCGAGGATGATCCTACTTGTTTTGAATGCACAAGAGATACCAGTTTTAAAGACTGCAAAATAAACGTAAAAACAGACAGACAAACAATAGCGCAGAGAATGAAAGGAATGCTGAACAGTGATGGTGGAATAAAGACAACTCTGCAGGATCTATGCCCGAAACCACCATCTGAACTTCGTGAACGATCTGAAGAGGTCCAAGAACAAGTCCCGGTACCAGCACCATCAGCAACAGATCCAGATAATAGTCCGGCAACAGTACCTAAAACAGCAGAAAATGGGCAAGGTAAGTGTACAGGAAGGGACAGCCTTGATGGAGGTGTAAAACTTTGTGCTTCAGTTCCTATTGGTGTTAAGGATACTAGGCCTGCAAGCGTTGATATCAGTACTCCTGCTGTAGCGCGAAGTGATGATAACGATCTTCCTCCAGGTGTTGATATCTCCATATTCAAGGACAGCAGAATAACTCTGGACCAACCTCCTTTAGACCCTTCTTCAGGTGTTAGTGCAGCTGTCGACACCCAAACGCCAACCACAGGAACAGACACTCAAACTCCATCCGGTTCCGCAATTCCCACTCAGCCAGGTAATCACACTATAAAAGAAGGAACAACATGCTTTGGAAGTGTGTGCACCATAGCAGGGGTGAACATACAACATCTTATATAATATCATTCATAATCATATTAAAAACACACACCCTTCTTTCCTTACTAACCCTTTAGGTACAGTTGGTCCTACGAGTGACAAGGGTGATCCAGGTGTCCCTGGGCGTGCTACTCTTAGTTCAGGTGGTGGTAATCCCGGTGGCCCTAGTCAACTTGATGCTGGTCCAGGTGGAGGTGATGCTCCTGCCTCCGTCGGTCCCTCTACTCAACCTTCCCCTGCAAAACCGGACCCCGCCCGTTCTGGCCTCCCTCCTAGTTCCGATCCAGTTCAGGGGGCTAGTGCCTCAGGTGGAAGATTAGGTAGGAAGGGGGGAGGAGGAGGTAAAGGTGCTTTAAAATCACCCCAGGTTGTAGGAGTAGGGAATGTGTTGAAGGAAAGGGTTGACCTCCTTACCCCATACCTTCCTGTAATCCCTGTCTTCATTGGTATTTCTGCTATGACCTACCTACTTTGGAAGGTAAGAAAAGAAGAAGGAAAAAATATGCTCTACGCAAAAGAAAAAAAAAAAAGAAGGAAAGAAAAAAAACGAAGGAAGAAAGAAAGAAAAGAAAGAGAAAGAAAGCAAAAAAAAAAAAAAAAAAAAAAAAAAAGAGGAAAGAAAAGACAAAAAATATAATAAAATAAAAATAAAGGTGAATGAGTGCCTGTAGGATTTCGCATTTAGCGTGGTACGTGGTTAGGATGTAGCATTTCGCATTTTAGGAGTGTTTGTGTAGGATTTCGCATTTTATGGGTGTATGTGTAGGATTTCTCATTTTAGGGGTGTAGGATTTAACACTTAAGGATGTGTAGGATTTAACACTTAAGGATGTGTAGGATTTCACACTTATGGTGTAAGGCGCTGCATTTAGGGGTGTACGTGTAGGATTTCGCATTTTAGGTTGCACATTTCGCACTTAGCTTAAAAGTAGTAGTTATTGTTCGTAAAAACAATACTCACCTTTTTAAAAAAACTTTTTTTTTTTTTTTTTTTTTTTTTTTTTTTTTTACCTTCTGCTTTAAGTATTTTACCCGCGGTAAGCGAAGACGACGTCATAGAAGAGAGGAACACTTAACCTCTTACCCCTTGGAAGAACAATTCCTTGATCATGTGGATGACCAGGATGATGGTCCACATGAATATACGTTAATAAAGAAACGCAGACAACCAAGATCTACTCCAACGGGAAGAACGAAGAGGCCAGAAAAGCGTGCTGGTCGCCGTGGTGTGGGTCGCCGCATGATTATTGATATTCATTTAGAAGTCTTAGACGAATGTCAAAGGGGGGACACACAATTGGCCCAGAATGACTTTTTTGAAATTTTGGTTCGAGAATTCATGGGAATCGAATTTATAAAGGAGAAAAACGTTCCTAATGTTAATGTTCCAAATGAAGAGGTTCCAAGTTCAGATTCCGAGTTTAGGGTTTAGGGTTTAGGGTTTAGGGTTTAGGGTTTAGGGTTTAGGGTTTAGGGTTTAGGGTTTAGGGTGTAGCAAATATTTTTTTTTTTTTTTTGTTTTGTTTTGTTTTGTATGAAGGTGTGCACGTTCATGTGTAATCAATATAAGTCTGAAAAGAAAATTTTTCCCCCGTTCATGGACATGTTGGGAAATTCTTTTTACTAAGAATTCAAAATGTTTATTAAATTTTTTTACAAGCTTCTATTTTTGTAATATTTTTCACCTTCAAAATTTTTTTTTCTTTTTTCCCTTTTACGTTACTATATGTTTTTCAGTATTATGGCATATTTTTTCGACTCGCACATAAATATAGAGGTGGTCCACAGTTCGCATTTTCATGATTCTGTTCTATTCTACTCTTCGGCCATCTCCCCTTATTTTTTTGTTTGCCCTCAGTGGGTCAGCGCATCCACACTTTGAATAAAACAACACACACACGTACTTCCAAATTTGCGAACATTCATTTTGTTTAATAATGATATTTTTTTTTTCCCCCTTTGTGGACAGCGCAGGGGGGGCCACCTTCCCCTATGGACTGTAACTTATGTATTATCGTGGCGTACTTTTATACCAAGGCCCTTTTACCTTTTTCCTTTCTATTGATTTTCTTCTGACAAGACATTTAGCACTTTTTCTCTGAACAGTAAGTCTGTAATCCCACCCACATTCGCGCTTCACATTTTATTCTGGAATTTTAACTCATTTACTGAATGTATGGTGCTCAGGGGCGGAAAGGAAGCCGCGTGCTTATTCTCAATACAACTGCATGCAGCTTCTCTTGAAAGGAACATCCTCGTTCTCGCGAGATCTTAGAACAAACACGCCGTTCCAAATAAGCCACTTTCGCAGGAAGATGTAGGAGGGGTATTGTACATACATATAATATACGCGTTCAGCGGCAGGAAGGAAGACCAGTTCAGGCAGTGCACTATATAATTGATCTGCGCAGGGATAGGTCTTTCTCGTATTTCGTATAGGCTCATTACTACGCCTCATTTGTATGGTATATTCGTGCAGGGTACTTTTTGCCTATGACATATATGCTATCTCCACTCCGCGCAACTGTTTTAACAAGGGAAAAACAGCCCTTTTAATAGAGCGTGCTATCGTGGAAACCAAGAAAAAAAAAAAAAAAAAAAATGTCCTTTCCGGAAGTCCCACTACGCGGCAAAAACGTTAAAAAGATGCTCCCTATGGGAAGGTTTGTTTTTACACCTTCATCTGCTGCGCTTTTGTTCAAAGCCAAAACCATAACGACTGTCCGTGCGATTACACCCACCAGCTGGGAAACTTCCACGGGGATGAAAGAGCCCACATGGCAGAGCACACTGGTCTAGGGGGGAAGTCAAAAAGGAAGGAAAGCCAAGAGGAAGGGGAACCCGTGCCGCCATCCCTTATTGACATTCTGTAAAATAAGAAAGAGGCCTTTCCTTTCTTCTTCCTATCCGTAAGGCCCTACTGAGAAAAAAAACAAAAAAAAAAAAAAAATCCAGTTGGATGGAATCCCCAAAGAGAGGTGAAAAGAAACCCAAGGGTACATACATTTTTGTATGCTTTTGAAAGTGAGAGAAAATGTGAAGCCCCTAACTCCTCAGAAACGCAAGATGAATAGTGTGAGCATAAAGGACGTCAGGGATTATTTCTCCGTAAGGTTAAGTCTCTTCACAGTTTTCAAATGTGGGCACGGAAGTGATGTCCAAGGGAGGAGCAAGCGGCGTAGTCATGGGGCAAAGGACCGAGCCGTCTCCCCCGGAGAAGCGGCCTCTTCCCCCCCAGGTGAAGACGCAAACGATAAAGCAAAGAACATCGCTATCACGGTCAGTGCCCTGAACGGGGAGGACAAAATGGTGTTGCTCCGCAAAATGAAGAGGCTGGAAAAATTCAAGTACCTCCAGAGGAAGAGGAAAAAGAAGCATCTGAGTATGCCATTGGATGGCAAGGAAAGAATCCGTCCAGGAAGGGGGAACTCAAAAAGGAGAGTGCCCCCCATTCAGTCGAAAGGAGCTACCGCCAGAGTGCGGGCAGGGTTAACAAGTGGTGCAGGCTCCAAGTCAAATCAAAATAGAAGAAGGGAACCTCGAGATAGTAAGTATGTGAACGAGGAGAAAATCCTGAGTGATGAATTTGAAGTCATTTGCTATTTTCTTATGGACAAGGAGTTTTATAGCCACCCAGTCAGCGTCAGGTGTGCAGCCCCCGGCAGGAGGAAAAGCCACCGTGCCAGACAGCTTAGTGACAAAAGTGTGAACCATTTGGGGGAGGACTTGAGAAGATGCACACGCATAAAAAAGGATGAGTGCCAAAATTATGATGATCGAATTGCAGAGGATATGGCGCAGATGTTGCTCACGCAGGATAGGAACAGTTTCGCGTTAGGGAAGAGAGAGACAGGGGAAGGTGAACAACTTTGTGAAAATCCAATGGGGTGTAATAATCTGTCCAGTGGAGGAGAGCCACCCGCAGGTGCCTCTGTTAAGTGTGACAGTAGCCGTGATAACCACTCTGATGACTCCCCGGAGGAGGACTCTACGATGATTCCCAGAAACAGAAAAGCCAAGGCCATACGAAGGAACCTGTACACAATCAATCGAACCGTCAATTATCCTATTAGGCACTCCCAGCTGAGTCCAGACAGCTACGTATTTTTTCTAATCCAGCATAGGAAAAAAAAATATCAGAAGTTTTACTCCTACTGTAGGGTGTTCTCCCCCAGTGGAGTTATTAAACAGGGATTGCAAATTAAGAAGTTGTACCATCTGGGAAGGAAGGAAAAAGTTCAGGACGTCATTACCTCTGTGTTGAGGAAGAAAATTGCTCATGTGGATGATAACAATTCTAGGAGGGGTACTTCCTACCAGGGTATAATTTCCTTTTTGCAAGAGAACAGTGTTTACCGTGATTTGTTGTGTTTGTATCGTCGCCCCCGAAATGGAAGTGTGCACATGAGGAGGAGGCAGGTCAGTGGGGGGGTCCTCAGTGGAACATCCTCAGAAAGGGGTAGTCATCACAGTATACTCCCCTTAAGAGAGGAAAAAAAGCAGAGAAATATTTTTAAACGTGTGTACGAGGGTGATGGGATGGGTGACCAGGACGGCATACTGATAGGTACTACCTCCCCGCGTAGTGCCAAACGACACGACCAGTCCATATGCCCTACAGGAGGAGGAAACTCTCCTCCTCGACAGCGAAGTGTCAGCTTTTACCAGTCGATGAAACAGTGTAGTCGCATTGAACGTTACGTGTGTTCGGTGAGGAAAATTTTTTTTGGATGGGGTGTCCCAGTGGAGAATTACGCCCGTGTATGGGGGACACCCATGCAGAAACAACAACGGAAACACAACGGTTATGTTTCCCCCCGTGTGACCAACCTTGGGGAGAAAAAAAAAAAAAACAATTATGACAAGTCAGGTGAAACGATTGCAGAGGAAGTTGCGCCAGTACGAAGGGAAATTGTTTTGGATGGGGAGAAGGACACGTTATGAATGTGGCAAACCTGGTCATCTCCTTGAGGAGACCATACCGAAACGGAGCCGTGTGGCGTCATCCTTGAGACGAATATCAGAAATGTACAACCAGTGGAAGACAAAGGAGGAGAGGCACATTGCCGGGTTCCTTTTTTTCCACTTTTCTTTTTTTAACAAACGTTGCGTATACTATGGCGACAAGGGGGGTATGGACGATCAGGGGGGAAGCGATCTGGGGGAGCCGTGCCCGATCAGTTGCCGCCGCGATAATCGTGATGACCGCGATTATGGAAGTAGCTGGTTTTTCAACTCTTTCGACTATGTAGGGGAGGTGGATGGCGCGCCGGGGGAGGGAACCAGTTCAGTCGTGCGGGACTTCCTGAAAAGAGTGAAGAGGCCTCTCAGGGGGGAAAAGGTGACACTACAAGAGAACGAAATCTTGGATGTGGGATCAGTCGAGGAGAAACCCACGGGGAAGGAAAAAAAGCGAAACGACATATTCGAGCATATGAATAGGTATGCAAGTCGCATCAGCAAGAACATCCACCTGGCGAACAGAAGCAGATACGATGATTACCCGTTTGACTTTTCCCCCCAGAAAGGGGAGGGCGCATGGCATGGTACAGCCGACGCAGCTCCAGCGATGGAAGAAATAAAAACGATAAACACCATTTTGAACATACCAGTGATTAAGCTAAATGAGGCGGAGAAAAGGTGCCTGTGGAAGTTCCGCCTGCAGCTAGTTAACAGGGAAGAAGCTTTGGGGAAGTTTGTCAAGAGCGTCAATTGGGACAATCAGCAAGAGAAGGATGAAGCCACGGAGTTACTAAACTATTGGTCCAAGCCATCTTTGGAAAACTGCCTTGAGTTGTTGAACACCCACCTACAGCGCACAGTAATTAAGAAATACGTGATGCAGATAATTGCACAGGCGAAAAAGGATCAACTGAAATTGTACCTGTTCCAGCTGGTACAGAGTCTTCGAGTTTTTAACCACCAGCCAATTGATGATCTGTTTATTGACACCTTAATTAACAAGTGCATTACGTCGAAGAAGCTGTCCATTTTTCTCCACTGGTTTTTGTTAAGCGAGACCAAGGACAAGTGCAAAGGAAACCTCTACATACACATTCATAAGCTGTTCATTACCAAGTTAATGACGTCTAACTTGAGGAAGAAGAGAAAGATTCTGTCTATTCTGAAAAACCAAAACCGATTTAGGAACCAATTGCTGTACCTCACGAAAATTGCAAAGAGCAAATCCGACCGGATCTATAACAAAACGAAGAAGCTCAGGCAGTTCCTCTTTTGCTACCGACAAAACTACGGCTGCGTTGTGATTAAAGACTTCATAAAGAATAACATCTTCGTGTCGGACAATGAGGTGTATGACTTTATCTCTCCCCGGGGTGTACCCCAGGGGGCAGCCACGGAAGGAGTACAAGTGAAAGAATCGGTAACAGAAAGAGAAACAGAAGAAGACCACGTTGCGACGCAACATGTGAACGAGGAAGACGCGAAAAATGACGCCGCCGCTGATGCCGACTCCGATTCAGTGCACCACCAGAGCGATGTGTGCAACTCCGTGTACTACCTAAACGGCGAGCTCAGCATCCATGCCGACCCGGAGGCAGACGCATACTGCTTCCAGTACGATCCCGGGGGTGCACAAACCACGGAAGAGGCACTTCCCCCCGCGCACAGATCAACCTCGGATGTCAGCACAGAGGACAGAAAAACAGTCAACTACATAGACGACTCCAAAGGGGCCCCTATCGAGAGAAACAAAGATACCTCCTTCTTCTCCAACCTCCTGCAGCTAAATGACAACTTTGACTTCTTCCTGAGCGCAACGTACAGCGACGAGGACAATAATATCGACATTCTGGATGATTCCATAAGTCTCGTCAGGAAGCAGAAGATAAAGAGAATCAGAGCTCCGCTAATTTTACCCATCGATCCAGACATAGAATTCTTGAGCTTCCTACCTGAACAGTCATACGTTTTGCGATCCTCTCTCTACCCAATTGTAATAGCTTGCCTGGTCAGAAAAAAAATAAAATTGGCACATGAGCATTTCCACAATTTGATAATAAATGAGCAAAAATATTTGAAAAAAAATGTCAAGAAAAAAAAAAACTATTCCATGTATTATTCGTTCAATTCTAAGTTTTTAAAATCTCTGTATAGCTCCTTTGACTGTGCGTCTGATTTTGAGCGTCATTACAGAAAAGTGAAGTGGAAAGGCAAGAACATTTTTTATAATGGCAGGAAGGTGGAGAAAGTGGGGTTCCAAAAATGGGTCCCCCGTAATGGTGAAGAGTCTCCAAGGGCAGAGTCCCCAATTTCGGGACCCCCCAACGCAGGAGTGGTGATCCACCACAAGACGGAAAGTACCTCACACAGTAAACAGCGCGTAAAGAAATACAACGAAATTTACGAACTCTCCATTAAAAAATACATTTACAAAGCGGGAGATGACTTGAGACAAGACCATCTGGTCATACAGATAATATGCATCATTGACAACATATGGAAACGATATGGACTGGATTTGAAGTTAACTCTTTACAAAGTTCTTGCCCTCTCCACAGATGATGGTTTTATCGAGTTTGTTAACTACGCAGAATCTATATCTTCTATTAAAAAGAATTATAAAGGAGAAATTAGACAATACTTTATGGAGAATGCCACCGATCCGAAGTCTCCCCTCGGATTTGATGCCACCATTTTGGAAAACTTCATCTCCAGTTGTGCAGGATATAGTGTTATCACTTACTTACTTGGAATAGGAGATCGACATTTAGACAACCTCATGGTTTCACGAGATGGATGCTTCTTCCACATTGACTTTGGGTACATATTCGGGGAAGACCCCAAGCCGTTTTCTCCACCCATGAAATTGTGCAAAGAAATGATCGAGGCCATGGGTGGAGCACATAGTGTCGGTTATGAACAGTTTTTGAAAAAGTGCTGTCTGGCATATAAGTACCTGCGCTACCACTCCAAGTTAATCATTAGCCTGCTAGACTGCATGTGCGAATCCGGATTGAAGGACATGAAAATGAGCCCCGAGTTGTGCGTGCTCAAGGTTCAGGAAAAGTTCAGACTGGATTTAAACGACGAGGCCGCGGAGGTCTACTTCCTAAGTGTCATCAACACCTCCGTTAAGACGCTTTTCCCCGTCGTGGTGGACAAGCTACACGAGTGGGCCCTCAACTGGAAGTGACAGCGGAGAAGCAGCTCGCCTTACTGCTGCAATTGCTTACTCCCTTTTGTACGTTCCACGGGCGTGTGCTCCTCTTTTTTTGTCATTTTTAAGGTAGGTTGATCCTTCTGCGGCTTTGCCCCGTTTGGCCGCCTCACCGCGCTGCCACCGCGCGAATGCTTTTTTTTTTTAAGTTTCATCTACACAAACACATCCATGTACATGTGTAGTAAAAATGAAAATTTACCTCCCCGCATAAGCGTGGTAGACGGATATAAAAACCCCCTTTAAAACCAAGGTAATTTGTCCCTAACCAAAAAAGTGCCTATAACTGTGTACAGAGTGGTGATACATAGCGCTAATTTTATGAAAGGAAGTTCACCATTAAGAGAAAAAATATGAAAAGTGTGATGGGTATGCGCAGAACTTGTAACAGCATGGTTACTTATGCAACTCTTTTTTTTTTTTTCCCTCATAACCCCCTACTCGTGCACATTTGGATGTTACCATTTTGACGCACCTTTTTTTTTCATGCTCATAGTAGCAATAGTGAAGGGGGGTCGCCCCACTTAGCAAAACAAAACAACATGATAAAGCCTGATACAGAAGAGTGTAAGCAGGATTACCAATGTGGTGTTGTCTTCCCAGCCGCATCCTGCCACAGGGGGGGAAGACAAACCCCTGCACACACTAAAGTGTGTAGGCTTCTTAAGCAGGTCAGCCATTTTTACAAACATTGCAGCTGTAGGAAGTGGGAATTAAAAAAAAAAAAAAAAAAAAAAAAAAAAAGCTAACCTGTTCAGGCAAAAACGAATTTGGCAGTGTTGCATTTTAGCTCGAAGGTGAAATACGAAAGAAGGAAGAACAAAAGTACGAACATTTTGGAACGCACACATTCACACATCCATGCTGCATAAGCATTATGCATCAATTTGGCAGTCTTCCTTCCCTGTTACTATCGCAAAAATGTAGAAACTGTGCAGTGGGAAGTTAAAGGGTAGCTAAACTGAGTCAGAACAAAGGTTGAAACAGTGCAGAAATCACGGTGTGTGCAACTTGGACAAAAAAAATATGTGCACACTTTTACCTTGCCATTCTGAACAAAAAAAAAAAAAAAAAAAAAAACTTGTACAGCCATTAATATTAGAAAAGTTAAAGCCACAGCAAGGTGATAAAAACACACCACTTTGGGAACTTTTCATTTTGAAATTATTCACCCTAACTGTGCATAATTATGCACACAAGGATTAACGTGGAAATTTGTTTCCCTGTCTACATAAGCATGTTCATGTCTACATGTAGGTATACCCGTTTGATGGCAGAAGCTCGTACGTTGTACCGCGGAAGGAGTTTTTAATTTTTACTTTGCTTTGTTTCTGTTTTATTTTTTTTGCTTTATTTTTGTTTTATTTTTTTTGCAATGTCTGAGGGGGGACAGAAAGGAGTAATAATCGGCGAAGAGGCCAAATGACCAGCGGGTAAAATTGCGGAGGCGAGTCACCAACAAAGCCCCTGCGATCACCCACGTCACGTGCCGTGCTGTGCCACGTGGCTTCACCTTTTCTCTTTTTCAAAGGGGACGTAACAAAAAAATTCCGTCCAAAATTTTGCCCTCATTTGTTCTAAATTTGTTGTCTAAATTTGTTCATCTAAATTCATCCGTCTAAATTTGCCGTCCATTTTGCTGCCCCTTTCACGCCGAATAAAAACGCAGAACTAACATTTCTGCTAAAAAATAAGAAAAAATGTTGGCAAAATAAAAAGGAAGAAGCCCTCCAGCATGTAGAAACGTGCACACCGTACATGAAAAAACTACTTCGACCTACGTTGTCCAGTGCGCGCAACGTGAGGGGCATTTGTTTGTAAATCTCACGCGTAGAAAAGGGAGGTGCACGTTCTTAGTAGAAACGGACAAAGCGAAACCCCCTTTGCGCGTCTTTGTTTTTCAAATTGTTTTGCGATACTTAAGTGCGCCTACCCCTACCCACACTTGTTTGTGCGAATCCGCAGCGTAGGAAGCCCTTCCCCCGTCTGTGTGATTGCATGCACATTGCGTCGCCCCATTTGCCCACATGCATTGTGCGTAATTCCCTGTTTCGCCTAGAATCGCTGCCCATTTTGAACTCCCAGCGGAGTTCCCCCGACCGTATGCGTAGCATTCTCGCTCCAAATTAAAAAAAGGCAGGAAGAAATCCCCCCAAAAAAAGTTAAAAAAGACAGAAAGATAGGCAGCCTCAAGCGCCTTCTTCGTCAGATTCCTACCTGCCGCTTCGCTCATCATAAACGGAGCCACAGCAAGAATTAGAAAATAGAAGTGAAAAAGGTCGCAGAAAGGATACCCCCTCGAAATACCCTCCCACGGCACATCAAAATGAACTCCCTAAAGTAATAATCAAAGAGATGTACGAAAGGCGCTGCGGTGAATTCGCTGCAAATCAGCGGCGTAGACAACATCTTTCAATTATACCTCCCTTCTCATTTTAAAATAACTCGTTGTGGCCGCTTCAAATTTGTTTCACCCCCTTGTTTCTCCCCTTTAAAAGGAAAAAGAAGCAAGACATCCTCTGGGGAAAAAAATGGAGAAACGTAAGTTCAGAAAAAATTACCAAAGCGGGTTCAATTGTGCATTAGTTGTTATCACCCAATAGGTTGTACACCTTTCAATATGTTCCCCTACCTCTTTCCTCGCTGTAATAATGGGTGCTGCTGGGAACGTTAATATGGGAAGTGCTTGATTCACCCTTGGATGCTCCACCCATGACTATTCCTCCGTCATCCACGCAGCTTATACAGCAAAAGGCAATTAAGGAAGAAATGAACAAACAGCTGAAGGCCTCTCTGGAGAAGCAGTAAGCGAGACCCTGCCAAGGGGGCACAAAAAAAAAAAAGACACGACAGCACAGGAAGGGGAAAACCCCCTAGTTGGCGCATCCATCAGAGGATAATCATATATGTAGTTACGTCCTTTGTTTGAAATGGTCCATTCCCCCTCCTTGCTTCTCATCTCTGTTGCACTTCATTGCTACGCTTTGGAGGCTATCCCATTGTGTTTCCCCTTTGTCTTCACCTCAGAAAGCAGGAAGAGGAGGAGAAAGAGTGCACCTTCAAGCCACAAACCCTGTGGAACCAGAGCTTTAAGAAAACAATTTCCTTCGTGGACGAATTTTTCGTCAAGTTGAAGCCGTACATAGAGCAGCAGCAAGGTGATTACCTCAGTTGCGCGAGTGCATGTCCCCCCGGGAGTGGCACATTTATGCCCACGTCTGCTCCTGAACCCTAAACCTGCCCACTGTGCCCACTTCTGATCACCCCCGTAGCCTACCTGAACCAGCTGAAGGAGCTCGATCGGGACGACGAAATATTCGCGCAAAAAATTAAGGTAAGCCAAAAGAACACACGCACAAATATGGACGTGTGTATTTTTGCATGTGCGCCATTTCATACCTATTAACCGTTTCCCCCTACATAGGAAGAACTGAGAAGCATGTTGGCCAAAGCAGTGGACAAAGAAATAATGGAATCCATCATCGAAGGATATAAGGGAGTACGCACCAGAGGAATCAACAAAGTGAAAAGGGAAAGACTAGATATCCTGTCTAAAATGATAAAACTAGAGAGAGCATACAACTGTTTCATGGCCAAAGAAAATGTTGACAAGAAAGACTTAGGAGAGTGTGGGTTCGACTGTGACTTGGCAGCAAAGTTAAGAAATGATATTCTCAAAAATTCCCTGTGTCCAAATTCGCTGAGAGATTTTGCTAGAATACGATTGGAGATTAATCAAGTGCTAGAAGAGGAGCTTCACAAGAGGGAAAATGAAAAGGATAATTTGACCTACTCTACTGGAGGAGATAATAATGAATTATCTAGGAGTGAAGAAGATTACACGGGTCGGTACACCGCCTTTGTTAACAGCTCGGGGGAGACTTCCCAGGAGAGTCTCACCAACACGAGTGACAATAGGGTGGCAGATGATGGAGCTATGCTTATGGGGGAGTCGTACGAAGGGAACTACGAGGGGAATGCACACGCGGGGGGCAAAGCGACTAGGTTGCAGGATGGTCGTCTGGAGGCATATGTCGGGGGTAACTCCAGTGGAAACTTGGATGGTGCCTTCCGTGGCAACTTCGCTGGGCCAACCCCCCAGGAATGGAGGTCAGTACCACATGTCCCCCCTTCAGATAGGTGCCAAGTGGTGACGCCCACCAGGAATGTCCCCAATGGCGGTTCTGCCTTTTATCAGGATGGACAAATGGAGGAGGCGCGGATAGGAAGCCACGAACCACAGGGAGCGACGTATGAATACTCCCCCCCAATGGAATACATTAACTACACAATGAATACTGTGGACACTAAGCAAAGGAACAACAAAAATGTCTACCTCAATAGTAACTACACGGCAATTTTAAAAAACGAAGACGCACACAAATACGTCTCGTCGCTCCAAAAGGATTTGAGTTCAGTCAATGTGATAATAATGAATAATAATGCAGCGAAGAGCGTCATCAGTAGTGGGGGTGCTACGATGCAGAGTGGCGCCTACTATGGGAGGGACAAGCCAACCTATATGGATCCAAACAATATTAATAGGCCACGCAATTTTGACCAAGTGCAGCAGGGAAGAGGTAGTGTGCCCCAAGTGTTAACCCACAAAGGGGAGTTCCCCACTCCAAGTAGCAGGGATGGAAGAAATGCCCAACATGCGGGGGAAAGCCCTGAAAGGAAGAACACCAGGTATGTGGACAAGAACACTTACGTAATAAGGAATGGCAACAACTTTTACGACGTCGATGGGATGAAGAATAAAAAGGAGGAAGTTTTCCACCAAATGAACCCTTTTTTCCGAAACGAGCTGGTCAATATTCCGCGGGAGGATGTCGTTCCGGTTGGAGTTACGGGGGGAACAACTACCCTCGGCACGTCTGCGCATTTTGGGGGTAACTCTCCCACCCAGGGGGTAGACCCCGGCAAGCCCCTACTTCGAAAGATAATGGACAAGTTTGCCATTTTGTAGGAGCGTTCCCGCAGGGGTGTGTGGGGAAAGTTACCACCACCAGGTTATTGCTCCCCCCCCGTTGCGTGCATCCATCTCTCCATCTGCGTTACACCCAACGTTGCGTCTTTAATTTTTGTGCCCCGTTCGTTACGTTTGTGTGAACAAAAAAAAAAAAAAAAAAAAAAAAAAATTAATTAAATTAAATTAAATTAAAAAGGGGTAATCTCAGGGCTGGGGATGCGTCCATACCTGATTGCACCTCACTCACGTTTGAACTCCTCAAAGAGGAGATTCCGTCTCGGCCGCTTGGGCTCCTCGGAGCATATGGGGTAGTCAAGAACGTTAAAGTTGTTGACTCGAAAAAATTTGCGCCTCTTAATCATCTGCAGCAGGGGGACATTGATGTAGACAATGTAGACGTAGCAGAGGAAGAGGAGAAAGAACAGGAGGTAGGGATCCGTCTGCAGGTGGACATTTTTCTTTTTAAAAAAATTTCCTTTTATGGAAAAAATGCTGCTTCCCACATGGACAAAGCACATGAACACGAGGTCTATCCCCAGATATTTGCAGAAAAGTATAATATAAAGGTTGAACCACTTGGCGCTTTTGGACGTCTGGCTGAACTCGAGTTGGATGTTCTTGGACTTGTTGGTGCACTCGGTGGCGAGCTCGTAGGTGTCCGTCTGGGGGAGGGAGCAGGGTGGAATGGACAAGGGTGTAGAATCAATTAACATGCAGAACTAACGCACCAGTTCGCGCAGTGGGTGACTTACCAAAATTTGCCTTACGCCTCCATCCCGCGGTTCCATAGGCCCCCCGAACGAAATGCACCTTGATAGCAGCACCGACACGAGGGGAATTATACAAATGTTCACAACTTGTCGCACCAGGTAGAGCGTAACCCGGTTGGGAAGACGAAAAATAATTTCAAAGTAGAAAAAAAAAAACTGATTTAATGCAGTCAGAACAATTTGGCAGATGAGGGGATACTTGCCGAACTTTTCCATCGTCTTTTTAAATCCACGTACCCAGAAGAAGTTAAAGTTAATGTAGAATAGAATGAGGAGGGTAATAATTTGAGACATCTCTGTGAAGAAGAGGTCCAGGAAGGTTATGTCAAGGGAGCTGTACAAATAGTAAAGTAGAAAGAGGAAGATCCACCTCACGTCGAACCATGTGTTCTTTGGCTTGAAAAAATAGATGTCGTCAAATGAGAGAAACAAAATTTCTATCCTCTTCGATGCGGCCAGTAACATGAAGGTTAGGAAGATTATCGATATATTGATCCCTAGGAAGAAGGAAAACTTGGAATAGAAGTTATTCCCCACGGGCACTAAAATGTAGAAGACGTTCCTCTTCACCAGCTTGACTAGGTAGGAGTAGTTCTTCGCTATGTCCTTTATATGCATGCCGATGATGTTCGAGAAAGTTACGAAGAGGAGCATGTCCAGGAGGAAGCAACACAGCACGACGAGGTAGGTGCACCGGATGACGTTGATGCCGAGCCTGCGGGGGGGAAAACGGAAAGGAGGATAATCAGAAACGAGGTGAAGCTGATTGAAGGGGATTATTTTTGGTGCCCTTCTTTCCCCCATTCGTTGTGCACACCAACCTGAGCCCCTTGGAGGTGTAGAAGTACATCCCGGAGTGCAGTGACATGCTGATGGTGCAGTGCATCATGCAGGCAATCCAGACCTCGTGGTTGAGCAGCACCCCCCTGACTTTGTCCCAGGTGAAGTCGACGAGGAGAAACTCCAGCAGCGTGAAATCACGCATCGTAATTATGAAGGCGGCGAACACCAGTATCAGGATGGACAGGTGGATCTTCAGGACTTTGTGTGAAGTCTTATACTTGGAGAAGGTGTTGTAAAGGATGAGGAGGAGGAAGGAGAGGAGCACCGTGGTGTATGCAAACTTCTCGCTTTTCGGTTCGGCGTACTTGCTCAGCAGCGTGTCATAAATTTTGGTGCCCTGCAGGGGAAGGGTGGGAGGAAGTTTCATGCGGGGTGAAGAAGTCACTTCAAAGCAGTTTCAATCATTGTATGGACTATCGCAGTTGTCTCTTTTTCTCATCGGCGGTACCCCCCAACACACGCACCAACTTAATCCGGTTGAGTTCACACACAGAAGTAGCCTCATTATAGTAGCAGATGTTACGAGCGAAGTCACAAATGCTGCGGCTGCCGTTGAACTTGGAGCATATTTTTGTGTCGACGTTGCGGTAAACCCAGGGATTATTAGGGGTAAGGTAAAAGGAAAAATAAATAACCTGCAAACATATAATGTCAACACAGTTGATAATGGAGAGGAGGTACGAAATGAGGAGAATAATTCCGATGGGAAGGTGGTAATAATCGAAGGAGACAAAGAAAGACATGCATCCATCCAAGAATAAGCGACCACAGTTTATTTCTTGTAACAAAAAAGGAAGTGATAAAATCATATACGTAAAAAATAGAGGAAAAACAATGGCCAACGTTCTATATTGAAGAAACAAAGCTAATGAACACGGGAAAGTGGACAAAGAATACGAAACACAATGAATGAGAAAAGTGGTTATATCAAAGTTATGAAAAGAATTGAGCTTTCTATAAATCCATGGTAACATATACAAATTACAATTCTTCAGGTGTTCAATATTTTGGAAGACACTAGAGATGAGTATGATATCATTGTAAGACACACCCATGCTGATCAGATGGTAGAAAAAGTTGTCCCTCTGTGGATCCTCTAAAAGAGCTTCAGAGTTTTTCATAACCTTCTCCATTGATGGCTTCTCAAAATATATTTTGTAATCACATAACGCCTTCAAGTTTGAATACGCTTGGTATTTTATTTGATAATTTTTTAGCATATTGAGAAGCTTCAATCTCTGCTTCTCCTTTTCACCCTTCATATCGATACAGGCGTTCCACATATTCCATTCGTTCAACTTTAACTTTAACTTTTCCTGCTTGTCTTGTTTTTCCATTTGAATGAGCTCTGCATTTTCGTACGCCTTTAGGAAGAGCGAATATCTGATTTTCTTTTGGTCATTTTTGTTTTCCTTCACACACCGGATTACGCTTTCGTAGGTGCTTTTCGTGCGCGTCGCTAAGGGAGTCCGGCACATAGACTTGGTTCTCTGCACTGCCACATTTCGTCCGTCCTCCATGGTGGAAAGTATAAACGGGGTGGAGAAGGAGGTTTGTTATGGGGAGGTTACAACTTGACACACACCTACTCTACACAATAGAGCTGATTTGCAATATCTATGGTGAAGGAGTCAATCCCCATTGGCAGAAACGTTGCCTCTCCGGGGTGAAAAAAAATGCTGTGCACTTAGAAGAAAGGGTGACCTGTTTGCTAGACCGGGTAAGCACATCCACACCTTCGCGTGCATGAATCCTACACTCCGGATCGAGGGAACACCATGACTACAACGGAAGGGAGAATTACCCAAGGCGCAAAATCATCCCAGGTAAGGTGAAAGCCGTCGCGTCCCCCTTCAAAAATGCGATGCGAGATTTAAATTGGGAAAGTTCCGTCCGATACATTCACGCTCGACCCAGATCAGCTCAATTCAATTCGGCAAGTCATTAACTGCGCCCGCAGGTGTGTGTACGAAAGGAGTGCAAAATGCGGACACCGCGGAGGGATGAGAAAAAAAAAAAAAAAAAAAAAAAAAATGATGTCCACATTGTAGAGGCCAAATGGCGAAGGAGCAATGACGGGGAAAAGGCGGGGGAGGGAAGGAAATCCCGGGGAATTGATAGGCCTAGGCAGAGCACATTAATAGGCATACGCGGTGAATACTTATCGGGATGCGTCCCTCGGTCTATTTCAGGACCTGGAAGGGTTCTCACAAGTGAGTAGCTAATTCGTTTTTAAATCCGATTTTGCTTTATTTATCTCTTTCTATATTATTTATTTTTTATTATTATTTTTTTTTTTTTTCTATTTCATGGTGACAATAGAGCTTGTCGCACATTATAAAATCAGAATTCCCATTTCCCCGCTCTTACTTTGATGGTGCCTATTTGCGAATGAAGCAAGGCAGGAAAGGTCCCCGAGTTGGCCCCCCCGCCTTGTATTACGTTCATCCATTGGAGCTATTGTCAGATTGTCCAGGTGTGTGTTGGTGTCCCTGTCCATCTCCACGTGCACACAAGTACAACCGCGACAACAACATCGGAAGGAAAGATTAAGCATCAAGCGAAGCGACTTCTTAATCAGAATGAACAAAAATAAAAGAGACATATGTCTGTCCGCAATTAGTTCCTCCTTTTCCTCACTGCAACGCTGCACACATGTTTGCACGGCATGTATCCACGAGATTGGCTCAAATTGGTCCGTTCAGTCCGCTCGGCTCTGCTCAGCAATGCCCCCACATGTGTGCATTCGCAGACGGGGGTGTATCACCAGTTAGTGAATGGCAAGAAGGACAAATAGGGTGTACATCCCTACTACGAATAGTTGTCCGTACAAATCATTATATGCAAGTTGAGAGATTACCTGCGAATTCTACATTTAGCGTTTCCACCGCCACCCTCCTCACTTCAGCATTTCGTCGTGCTTTTTGCTACTCATTTTTTATTTTTTTTTTCCGACTTTTCCTGACTTCCCATTTTAGTAATTTTTTTTTTTTTTTTTTTTTTTTTTTTTTTTTTTTTAAAAATACAGATCAAGTCATACAAAACATAGCTGGTCTTTTTTTTTTTTTTTTTTTTTTTTTTTTGGCTCAGTTTGGACTGCGACTAACGCATGTGTGTATGCCTGCGTCAGTGGACAAGTTATTAAAAAAAAAAAAAAAAAGATTTTGTAAAACGAACTGGTAAAGCAACCCCGCAGAGAAAACATCCAGACACTGCTTTTATGCGATACACTTAAGCGAACAATCTACGCAGTCCCACTCCTCAAGGAGGCACATAGCTAAACCCGTTTTGGTGAGTCCACTTGACCGACGTTGACACTCTATTTGGACATAGAAGGTGAGAAAATCAGCGCGCAAACTAGCGCTACAGAGGACATGTCGTGCGTACGTGTTCCTATACCTGTATTCGTTTGCATGCACGTGCCTATCACCCGTGCAACATGCTCCATGTGTCAGATCGGCGAAGCGGACGAGTCTACAAACTGTCTAGCAAAAAAGCAAAGAACAAATAATACAAAAATAAAAAACAAAGAACAGGAAAACGTGCGACTAGCTTCAAATCTGTGTAGCTCACATTTGAAACACTCCACTTGTTGCAACAACGGCTTGGCTGGAGAGAGGCTGAGAGGATTATGCCACACTTTTGTATGTGCAGAGTTGGTAGCTAGCTAATTGGAACCTTTACCTGACCTGTGGGGGTGAAATGAGGGAAAAAAAAAAAATAATAATATAAGAAATACAGAAAAAATACGAAAAAAAAAAGCACACACTTTATGTTTGACAAACGTGGCAACCAGCGCTCACGAAACTCAACTTCGCTCTTCACCCAAAAGAAAAATGCAGGAAAACGTAATGACAAAAATAAATGATGCCAAGTCGTGCCTAATGGGCTTCTTGGGCAGCACTAAAGCGACAAATGTTCTACAGGAGGAGTCTGGCCAGAAAAACATGAACAAATCGAAAGAGGATGTAGAAAGAGCGGAGGTGAGTAGCTTGAGTGGAAAGGTCCAAGAGGATTCGTTATCTGCTCACCAAGATTCGGATGTTTTAAAAAAAAGGAAAACCGGGACTGTTCTGAGCAGACGAAGTGACAACTGCGAGACATGCATAGGGGAAAGGTAAAAAAAAGGGCAACATATAAAAAAAAAAAAGAAAAAAAAAGAACAGATTAGCGGGGGAATTCACCGAATGAGTGGTTAGCAATTCCAGGGCGTTTCGTTTTCGTCTCTGCTCTGTTCATAGCAGCTGAAAAAACAGCATCGGCTGCTTCGACTCTTTCGCAGCAAGGAAGAAGATAGTATTGCAGCGTCCACCGGAGGGAATGAAGACGCAGGAAAGCAAGTAAGCAAAAAGTACATTCCTCACTATCTCCACCATGTGCATAAATTTATATTTTATCACGCCACCTCTTTGTGTCGTGTGTTCGTCTGTTCTACCCCCACATGTATGCTCAAGCAGAAAAGAAAAAAAAAATCATGCGTCTTTTTCCCCTCTAGGTATGCGAAACGGACGCAAAGGAAAAGGATGATTTGGGAAAGGAATGCTCTACATCGGAAAAAAAAATAAGTATACATTTGATGGGTGAGGCAGGGAAGCTGCTTTAACACAAGGGAGAAATGTTGTGTAATGGTTGCAACTAATCTCCCTGTTCCTGTCACAATTTTGTAAACCACCCCTCCTACTTTTCTACCCCCTCTACACACACGCAGAACGAAACAACCTCTCGGACGTACAATACATGGAAAGTCTGAAATGCGAAATTGTTGAAAAACAAGACGGACAGCCTATCCAAAAATATGAGTAATGATCGCTCAAAATGTTTCATTGACACAGCGCACTGCTTCGGCACACGAAGTGGCACTTAGCTTGTACATCACTTTTTTACACCCCTATGTTTGCACAGGAGCAAGCTGAACCCAGTGGCCCCTGAGTTCAAGCCGCAGAACTCGCTCTACGTGTATCAAAAGATGCAGCAGTGAGTGGAATGCCGGAGGGGCATCGAAGCGTTGCATCACGCTGCGACCGGAAAGTTCCAGCGAACGCAAGACAACTGATCCTGCACATCAAATCACCCCTTTCTCAGACACACAACGAAAAATCTAGTAATGCTGATAAAATCCTTCGGGTACCAGGGCATCAAGATGGAAAAAATTTCGGGGGAATACTGCAAGAAGTACAACGCCCTCCTCAATCTGAGGCACGCAGGATTTACCAACATTTACAATATGGTCAGGAGCCTGGACCACTGCTTGATTTGTGAGGAGGTGGAAAAAACAGCAGATAAAGCAGCGAACACATCGACGGGAAAATGTGAGGAGCCGCATGACAAGGAGTCCACCCCAAATGAACCAAAGGAAACAAATCACGACTCAGAAAAGAACCTAATCATAAAATATAAAACGCCAAAAATGAACGAAGACAAACAATTTTTTCTAAAAGTCATTCTAGGCACGATAGGAGAATGCACCAACTACAATTCTAACTTAACGGAGGAAGAAACACCAGCGAGTTGTAGTGTCTCCTTGACGAAGCTGCAGCAGGAGGTGAAGAAGCTCTTCGGGTCGTCTTTCAATTTAAAAATATTGCAAACCAGATGTGGAATAGACAAACTTCAAGCCTTCCTAGAAGAGGTCCAAGAAATAGAAATAATATCACTTCCTAATGATGTGAAACTTAGAATTACTCCACTAACTTATAGTCATAAGATTCCGGATCTGAAGTCGATAAGGTCGTTACCGAGCAATGAGTTCAAAGTTAGTGCACCCTCCAAAATGGGTAGCAAAAAAGTTCCCGTCTCGACACATTTCAATGATCAGGATTTTAGGTCGAATTCATTTAACGGGGGGGACAATAGTATCCTTAGTGCACTAAACAGCAGGGGAAGAGGATCCCTTAGCAATGCACATCTGGGGAGTGTACTCACTGCGAACAATGACGCTAAGAAGAAAAAATTTAATTCCAATGGGAGTTTTATTTTGCCGACTTCCAAGTCGCATGAGCGTATCTGGAAGGGTGTTAGCGGTGGGAGTATACATCGAAGTGGTAGCAGCCTGGTTAATGGCGTATTTTCTAACAACGTGCTTGGTGACGGCGACGGCGATGGGGACAGTGAGTCGGCCCTCCAAATGAAGGGGAGTTTTTCCCAGGAACCCTGCACCAATTTGATATGCAAACTTAACAGACAGAGTAGCCATGACAACTCGTGCATGTACTCCAGCGACTGGGTAGGCATCCAGGGACAGAAGCATCATTCAAAGGAGTACTCAAAGGGGAGTCATAATCTGAGTCAACACCACAGTCGTAACTTGAGCCACCACCCAAGCCACAACCAGGAACAACACCCCTTCATCAAAATGCTAACGAAGGCACAACTACATATTCTGCTGTACCAGCTGGTAGTTGTCCTCACGCAGAGGCAGAAGATGGAGTGGGAAGACATAGTAAAAATAAAGGAGGAATTGCTCCACCAGGGTCAGTCTTCCTACCTGCGTGTGCCATAACGAAGGGGAAGCACCCTCACATGGAGAACATATTGGGTGGCATGATTATCCATCTATAACAACCCGTGGAATGATTTCGCTTCATCTACGTCGTGCACTTCTTCTTATCACCTTTTCCACCTCCCCAACCTGCAGGTAGTAGCAAGACATACGAAAATGAGAACTTGGGAAGGAGCGAACTGGAGGTCAGCAGGGATGAAGTGCATGTTAATAAAGTAGAGGTAGATGGTGACAGTGCAAAGGAGAGTAGCATTGCAAAGGAAGCACCGAATGCAGTCCAAACTGGGGATGACAAAGTAGAAGAGCAACAAAACAACTCAACCACGAACACGTCCGATTTTGTGCATGAAATTTTCATCACACAAGAAACGGCCAAGCAGAGCATATCGGACAAGACACCATCTGGCGAATATTCGAAGGACCCACTATCGAGTTCGCTTGAGAAGGGCACAACCGAAGATGCATCTCAAAACATCATCGGCGTGTTTGTTTCCTCCATTAAGAGTGAATGGAACAAGGCCTACTCGGAGCAGTACCCGTTGAGCTTCTACCTAAACCACTACAAGGCAAAGAAGCTGAGGAGACTTCTGGAGGAAATTCCGAACCTTGTTATTGCCGGGTGTAGTAGGAGCATACAGGTCTTCACCCTAGATACTGCTCAGTATTTTTATGACAATTTTTCTTCCGAGGAGCTTTCTAGTTTGAAGCCGTTCGCCCGGTCCAAGTTCACCCCGATGAGTGCCTCACACTACTTCAAGGACGCTACGTATAAGGTGCGTTACTAACGTTAGCAATGTTAGAAGCGATAGCACCGGTAGTGGTGCCCCCGTTTACAGTAGCAGTGACCGATTTGGCAACCCGCCGCCAATCTACACATGCCGTATCGTATATGATGATTTTCACCCCCACTTTGCAGGACGTCGCTGAGGAATTCGCCAGAGGGGACTGCTCAAAGATGATGAAGGTGCTAGGACTGGATCATCTGAAGCCCCCACGCTCAACCGTCAGCAAGAGCTATGAAAAAATTATGAGCAAGTCCAGGAAAAACCGCAGCAGTAACCGCATGGACAGTTACATTCACTACAGCAACAAAAATTTCGGGCGCCCCCATGGGGGAGGTTCATTTGTGAGCAGTGAAGGGGGTCCCTTCCTTCAGGGTGTACCATTCGTGCAGAGCAGTGGAGAGCAGACCAACCTAGAAATGCTACGGTACCACCTGCACAAGCTTCTCTACAACCTAGTAATCCACGTTTGCAAAAATCAGAACGCGCTATACCTAGCATATAAGAAAAGTGGAGTTATCCTGAGCGAGTATGAAATGAACAAACAGATGTGTGGCCCGATCTACTACTCCTCCGACTTAACGTATGAAGATTTCATAACAGACAGACAAAGTTTATTTGAAAAGGAACAGGTAGCCAAGACACTCTTCCTCCTCTCTCAACATGGGATCTATGGAATCAAATTCATACATCTAACTAATGAGTGGTACAAGCTGTACAGGTGCGAGTTACGGCCCCTCATGCGTATATGTGAATACAGTGAAATCGGGAAGATGATCTGTAGCATGCCTAATGTGCTTGTCGTAGGAGAGGGGTTCGACACGAAGTACATTCCCAGCATGGACCTCGACGGGGAGGTACTCTACACACGGCTACGAAACGGTGGATCCGGACAGGCCATCACATCGATCAACACGTCCGCTACCATTTACATGCTCATTTGAATGCCCCCCCATCATCGCCCCTTTTGCAGCGAAACCAGTTGGACGAATTTTCCCCCGGCAGCCTCGCCAAAATGATCTCCAACAGTAATGTCCAGACGTTCCACCGCATCAACACATCTGTGCATTCCCCCTTTGGAAACATTCCTGAGGAACTACGTGCAACCCATTTTGTATTCCTCCCCCCCACACCTTCGTAGATTTCCCGCAAAACCTCCCCGCTGCCTTCCCAAGAAGATCGCATGCCGGAGAACCCACTCAGACGCATAAGAGTGGGCCCTATGAAAGCATCATGGAGGTCCTATTCCCAAATATAACATCCCAGAGGAGTAGGAACTTACAAAAAAGCCACAGCGGAACTGTTCCCTTTTTTAGGAACAACATCGGCAGCTATGGAAAGGACACGTCTTCCTTCTTCGGCGCGTCCAGCAACTGCGCATCCAAGGGGGACATAAATATAAGTAGCTTATTCAGAAATTTGTAACGCCGCGCGTTTGCCGCTACTTATGCGTGACGTCCACCGGGACAAGTTCACCTCTTTTCTCTTTTGCGCCGGCCCGAACAACTCCACCCTTACGTAGTACGTAGTATAGTCTGTGGGAAAGCACATCCCAGTACGCTAACAGAGGGTATCAACGCGAAAGCGAAAGAACGGGGTGACGTGCAGGGGTGGAGGTCGACCCGGAGGGGGACCCCTCCCAACTCTTCGATATCCAACGAGGGATGGCCACACATGGGTGAAGTCCATTTTTGCCATTTCGATGCGCACTTTAACCTCCTAAAATAAAATTAGAAAATTTTCGCAAAAAAAAAAACTCAAATTTTTGCCAAACATCACGTTAGACGATAACATGTCTAAGTGCAGCTAACCTTACTCCCTGCTCTCTTACCTGCATTACTTTTCACATAGTTGTAAAATCTCTGCATGTGTGGGGTCACATCTCAGGATTGCATTCCTGTTTAGGTAACCCTCCAACGGGTTGTCCACCCGTATCGCACTACTCGGCACACATTCTGGAAAAAGAAATGTTCTAGTCATCTGGTCGTACAGTTGTCCCTGTCTAATCACATGGACAACCTGCCCATTCCCCTGCGCGCACGATCGGTATAAGACATAAATGAAAAAATTACCTGAAAAATGGCTCAATATTGCCTCAATTGACTTACCCAAAAATGTGCGGTAACGCATTTTCCCTTTGACGTGACAATTCACCACCGAGCGGTGAACCCTGGTCCCACAAATACACATGCGCTCAGGTGTCTGTGTTATTTTTTTCTTTTTTTATAAATCGAAAAATTTAACAAAAAAAAGGGAAATAAATCATAGCACTGGCGGAAAAAAAAAAAAAAAAAAAAAAAGGAGGCAGGAGAGGAAGAAAGGAAAGAGGAGGAAAGGGGGGACGGTAAATGCATTCTTGGCGGACTACACATGTGTGTTTAAACGGGGGGGCATACACACACGCTACATACAAGCGTGCGTAGGTGTGTGTGCGCATACATACTTATATTCATACGCATATTTATACTCATACTTGTGTTCGCATCGGCTGAGGTTGCGGTTCCGAGTCGGAAACGCAAACGGGAGGAACGCGCCACGACAAATCTGAGGGGCGCGTCATTGGTGGAGACTCATCCTTCCATTAGCGATGCCATGCTGGTGGGAAAACATCGCTACGCTAACGATGCAACTACAAGGCTAAGCCTGCGAGTCGACAAGTTCCTGCTTCTTGGAGGAGTAGTTCCGGGACAACTTGGACTTGGACTGGAAACTGGCGCCAGGTCCACTTCCCTTGGCGTCACTTATTTTGCTTCCCCGTCTGCTCTCATCCCCGGAAATTCCTGCGTGGCTTGTTTGGTTAGAAGAGCTGTCCATTCTGCTGGTTCCCTTGTGGACACTATACTGTTGGGAGCTACTATTCACGCTGTCCTTATCGTCGTAGTCCTGAGACCCCTGGTAACTTCTGCTGTCATTTGAGCTGAAGGAACTTTCCTCCTCATCGTCTTCGTTATCCCCAGAGTACAGGAAGGGCTTCGACGCCTGAGTCCCTTGTCTGCTCTTGGCATAATTCGCTTTGGACGTTTTTCTCTTCCTCTCGTCTTCTGCCACCATATAGTCTGATGCATTCAGCATGACATCGAAGGCACCCAAAGAACGGCCAATAATTACACACACTATGGCAACGTATCCTAAAAAGGAAGGTGCATTGTACGTCATCCCGATAAGGAAAACTAACACTATAGAAATTATTTCTAGAAATCTCCATGGGCCTTGTCCTGTTCTTCTAACCAACCTATTAGAAATGACATTTTTTATAAACGGCAAAGTACCTACAGTTATTAAACAACCCCACATCTGCCAAGTATGCAAGGACATAATGTTGTATGGCATGTGTCCAAAAACGGCCCATTCTCCAGACAGCACAATCAGTATAGGTAGGAGTAGAACTCCTAAAAGGTGCTGGTTGTTGTGTAATGTATTCCCTTTGCCATCTACAAGGTGCATTATTTTCTGCATGAAGCCTGCTCTGAAGATAGCTGAAAATAGGGCATATAATAGAGCCCACACTATTACTCCTTTCCCTGTAGTCTTCGAATCGAAACAGCCAATTACAAAGGCCGCTAGGAGGAATACTATGGACTTCCACCTTAGAGGCATGTACTCCTCCCCGCATCCAACAAAACGAGTGAGGTGGTGAAACACTACCGTAAAACTAACAAGCACTGGGTAGGACGCTATACAAGGGGTTTTGAATAGCAAATAATTAGACAACACTAACATTAGACAATAGAAAATGGACGGGACAAATAACACCTTGAGCATATTCTCATTTATTTCCACTTTTGGAAAGTAAGCAAACTTAGGAAACTCCTTTCCTAACTCCCCACATACATAGGCAACCAACAACCCCTGCGCTAATTGCCACCAAGTCACAAAAATGGGGAAAGGAATCACATCTAGGAACAGGCGGTACATAACGAATACGTTACACAGGGTTAGACCTACAAACAAAATTTCCGCCGTGATCAACTCCGGGTCTTTAAAATATCTTTCGATATCGTTCCATTCTGGCAGCTGTAACTTTTCCATTTTGCACTTCTCGGGGGGTGGAAGGGGAAAAACACTGTGCGTGTCTATGTCTGTATCTGTGTGTATGCGCGGCGAGGCAAAACCGGTTTACACTACGTGCTGCGTTTCACCTGTCTGTTCGCTTCAGTTTCGCGCTTTTGCGCTGTTCCACTTGTCTGCGCCTTCCACGGTTTACTCCCTTTTGGCGGGTTTCAACTAAAATAATTAGTTGCCAATGTCTACAGGGGGAGAGGAGAATTCAGTGTGTCGTTGGGGATGTGCACTCAAATGGGTCACGCGTTTGGGCGGTCACCCTTTTCGCTTTCACTTTCGCCTTTCTTTTTTTTTTCTTTTTGGATGTCTTTTGGACATCTTTTGCTTTTCCTTTTCCGGATGCTTACCGTTTCACAATGGTGCACACACGAACGTACAACAAAATAAAATCGTGTTCGCTTCCGCTTCTGGACACGCTCTGCACGTGCGGTGGCCTTTGGCTGTACAATTATTTTTTTAATTCACTGGCGTGTGTGAATGGGAGGTGTTTCGCGCGGATGAATGGATGCGCGATGAGGGGTGTGCAAATGGAAAGTATACATATGCGAGGTGAACATATGAAAATTGTGCACGTGTGAAACATACACATGCGAATGCGTCCCCACGATGCGCTGGCGATGCTCACTGCGCCTTCACTTACGTGTACGCGTGTGCCAGTGCATGCGTATGCATACGGATGTGCGCGGAACTCTCGGGAACACTGCGAATATGCTAGTCTTTAAAAACGAAAAAATAAAATTTACAAGAAAAGAAAAAAAAAGACGAAAAGAATGAAAAAAAGGAAGGAAAAAGGAAGAACCAAAAAAAAAAAAAAAAGAGGAAAATAAGGAAAAAAAAAAAAAAACTAAAATAAAATGAAATAATTTTTTGTGTCCGCAAAAGCACGCAAGAAAGCTAAACATGGATGCATACACATGAACAAATTACATGTGCGTTGAATTTTTTTTTTTTTTTTTTTTTTTTTTTCAATTCCAGTTCGCTTGTGTTATCTTCACGCGTTTTTTTGTTTCTTTATCTGTCTGTTTGTTTGTTTTATCCTTTTTGCCAATTTGTCTGGTTTGTCTGTTTTGTAAGTATTGCCTATTTAGATTTTTTTGTTTCTTTTGCTTTGCTTCTTTTTTTTTTTTTTTTTGCTTCTTTCCGTTGATGCGTTCACGCGTTTCCACTTTCTATGTTTCACTTTCTGTGTTCCACTTTCTATGTTCCATTTTCTATGTTCCGTTTTATACTTTTGCTTTTCCGAACGGCGTAGAATTATTTTCCGCTCGCTTCGCATTCGCGCGCATTCCTTTTCCGTGCTATAGCTGGTTACTTTTTCGTATTGCCTGTTCATATATTTTTTTTTTTTTTAACACGCCAAATAAAGCCAAAAGTTAGAGATTTTAGCTGTCTGTTTCTTTCTTTTTTTTTTTTTTTTTTATTGCTTGTTCATATTTTTTTTAATCCATAATTTGTAGTTTGTGTGTGTATTTTTGTTGCACGAGTGGCTTTTTCTAGCTTTTTACAGTTGGAACGCTTTTTTTTTTCTTTTTTTTTTTTTCAGAATTTCCTTCCACTGGTGTTTTTCCATTTGTCCTTTTTAACTTTAACGTGCGAAGTGCTCCACAAAAACGGTGGAGCATATTCTACACCAGCATGCAGTGGTGGCCAATGAGTGAGTGATTACAATTGCTGTGGCACCTGCGCAAACACACAGGGGTGTATGCAACTTGTACGCACATGTGCACGTGTGGGGTACGTTAAAATGCACGCACGTATCCCTGCGCATTGGTGGCGAACGAGCAGAGGTTATTTTGCTTCATTTTGCTTTGTTCTGCTTTACTTTTGATCTATTCTTTTCCTGCTTGTTTTTGTTTCCGCATAAGAAGAAATCTGTGCAGTGAAAAAACACGAATGAACGGGAATAAAAATTTCTGAACGACTGGCGTGAAAAATAGACGCCTCAAGAGCTTGCCACTAGGGGCCGTGAAATCGCTCTATCAATCCCTCTCAACACGGCTGAATCGGGGAGGTGCACCAATGCGTGGAAATATGTAGAATTATAAGGACACGTCGCACATCGGTGTGCAACTTCCAATATCAGAAGGGGAAAAAAAAAGCCGAATAACTGCTTTCACGGGAGGTACCATTTATGGTACCTAGTTCCATGTGTGACCATATTTCTACCCGTTGACGCCTTCCTACAAATTGGTATGTACTCTGCAATTGTGCCTGCATGTAGGAGTACCTGCGCACCCATGTGACGAGTCCCCTTTGCTCAATCCGCGTTGTGCAACGTGGTGCTGCACAGACTCGCTCCTTTATCAGTTCGAAGGATGAGCGGGAAAAGGAAAAATGAAAAAAAAAAAAAAAAAAAAAAATGTAGCCCCAGGAGGATGGTCGCATGTTGGCATGTTCATACATTTCACGTGCATTGGCATGTGTTTCCTCTACTCATATGCACTATTTTTTGCGTAATGCTGAAAAGGATTAATCCCGTAAGAATTAACTAGGCACTAAAAGAAACTTTCCACACAGGACAAAGAAAAACTAAGCAACAACATGTTTGGGAAATCAAAAAATGTTAACCCACATGTGTGGCAATTGCAGCCTGTATAAATGAGAAAACGCACAAAGTGGAGTGGACATGATGAGTGCACGGATGGATGAACCAGATGCAGTTTTCTATGCAGAGGAACTCTGTGGTGTGCTCTGCTAAGGGAAGGAAAACTGCCCATATTGGAACTGTCCTGTAATCATTAAAGAGCGTAACATGCGTGTGAATCCGTTTCGTCTCAGAATGGGGAGCAAGTGTGTGTGCCCCTCCAACAACACTGTGCCTGCGTCTGCGCCTGCACATGGAGCAGGGTGCACATCTTTAAGAGGGACAAATAGCTCAACAAAGTGGGGGCTCACATTTGAGCAAAAAATGTCATCCCTTCACCCTAGGTGAGCATAATATTTCATAGAAAAGGAAGAAGGGGGGATGTCTCATTCAAATTATAAGGTCAAAGGGATAAAGGTGAAACAGAGTTTTTTTCATTTTTGCTCCTGTTAAAGGAGTTCCATACGGGGTTGTTAAAAAAAAGAAAAAAAAAAAACTTGACCACCCTGTGTATTCTACATATTATACACTATGGGCGTGGAGCCACACTTAACGTGACCAAAGGGGGGAGTCACTGGACACGCTAAAAAAAAACATTGATCCTAAATACTTAACATTAAAATGTTCTTTCCAAATGGAGATGAGGGGTGTGTTGCTTCTGTACGAGGGTTCCCCACGGATAACCACCTCATGTTTGGTTCTTCCTCAACTTCTCAAACTCGGTGGGTGTGTGACATTTCATAGAGAAAGCGTGTATGTTGGGCAATTCATCCTTTATAACATCGTTAACAATTCTATGTCTGTCCAGCAACCTCTTACTGTCGAAGTTACTAGACACTATGACTGCATCGAAGGCTGTTCCGCAGCCACAGGATTTATCCACCAACTCGAGGAAGGTGGGCTTCAAGGCTGAGCTTAACTTCTCTTCGATCACCTTCTGTACGCTCATTTTGAAAACGCTCAAAAACATTAGTTTTGTATTGGAGGGGAAGAAGTGTCAAAGCAGTAAACAAGTTGGTTGCTACGCGCGGGGGGGGAAGAAGCAAAATGTCGCCACGGCAATGATGGGGAAAGGGGAAGGATAAAAAGAAAAAAAAAAAAAAAGAAAAAAATTTATTTGAGGCAATCTGACACCGTCGATGTAGTGTACTTGCCGCTTCTTTAAATGGTGCCCTTCGCAAAGGATGTTAATCTGAAAATTGGCTGAGTTACTTTTTCTCCGAGGGGAGTACTAAGTATACATACGTACATATAATACGGCATGTGACCAACAATTTATAGGAATGTCGCGAAAGAAGTCACGGGGCACAGAGCCAAACGGTGGATTTATCCGTGCGCAAAAAAAGTTGCCTCTCGCCCCCTCAATGTTGCATTAACAGAGGGGCAAACCTTAACACACAGGATCCAAGTAAAAATTTAAATGAGCCTCAATTTTTTTTTTTTTTTTTGCACGATGAGTGGGATGTGTTTGCGGGACCTCAAAAATGGTTTGAGAATAAAAAAAAGGGGGAAGGACAAAATTAGCGAAAAAAAAAGAAGGTAAGAAAAAAAAGTGAAGGAAAAGTAGGAAGATCCTTCTTTGATAACGCGCAAAACCTGCGGAGAGAGCCGCCCATTCTCAAAAGAGGGGGGAAGCCAAACCAACTTGGGAACAAAATTTGTCCCTCTTTTAAGCTACTTTTTGGCCATGGAAACCCTATATATTTCGCTCACCCCCCAAGCGGACAAAACAGATAAAGCAGGACGGGAGGCAAATCAAGATTATTAAAAGAAAAAAAAAAAAAGAGAGAAAAAAAAAAGAGAAAGAAGGGTGGAAAAAGAAGAGAAAAAATGTCACTTTGTTTCTTACACTGTATATAGAAACTGTGTGCGGACTTTGCGCGATGTTATTTATTGTTCCTTGAAAGGAAGGAAGGGAACATTGCATGTTCTATTCAATGTTCCATGCTCTGGTAACCAATATTCTTTTTCTTCTGCACATTCCTTGTTCTTCTAGAATGAGTAGTATACGGGGCAGAATATAATGTAGAATCGTCCATTGTGGAAGTGTCTGTTGTGGAGTCATTTGTTGTTATTGAGCCTAATGATGAATCGTCCTTTATTGTACGGAAATTGTGTTCGGCAAATCTTCTCCTTCTACTGTTGCTTTTCCTTTTATTATTATTGTTGTTCCACCCAAGGAATTTTTTTATCCCAGAAGGTAAAAGATCATACTACGAAGGAAAAAAAGAAGGAAAGTATGGAAAGGGAAGGAAGGGTCTAAGAGAACTGGAAGGAAGGAAAGGAAGGTCTAAGGTGGACGGAAGGAAGATTCTTAGGGTGGTTGGTGTAAGGAAGGTTGTTAAGGGTGGTGGACATAAAAATATGTGTAGTACATATATATATTTCAAATACATAATGGTAATAATTATTACTTTCAATAGTTATTACTTACTTTATATAAAAAGAATGAGGCGGCAGCAGCCATTCCAATTGTAGCGAGTGTGCCCGATACAGCGGGGGTGATGTTACTCCCAGATGGGGAGGTTATGGCCCCGTATGCTGCGGACGCAGCTTCAACTTGAGATGGAACATTTATAGTACAGTCTTCCCCTAACAGTTCCTTATATTTGTCGTCACTGAAGATTTCTCTAAGGTCATCACAATACTTCTTGCCTTTCCCTTTATCACGGGTACATTCTAATACCATATTTGTGTATGCTCCACAAATGTCATCCAGGTGACCGTCAACATCATCTTTACAGGAAATATCGGATTGTAATTTCCCTTTTATAGTTTCATAATCCTGTTGATACTCATATACTCTCTTCACTCGGTTGAAATTGGTATCGTCCATGCCGTCGTATATATTCGTACAGGTAAAATTCGTTGAAGATGTTCCTACATTCTGGTAAATCCTTTTCATAACTTCTGGAAATTCATTATCACGGACGGTCTCCAATATTTTGTCCCCAACCCAAAAATAAAGAAAGTTGCAATATTCACCGTTTCTTCCTCCTTCTTCTACCTTCTCGTGCACGCAGCATACTACTTCCGCAGCTTGTTGCGCATACTTTTCAATATCCCTACTTCCCTCTGATTTTTCATCCACCTTCGGGGGCCACAGACTACTCCCATTACAATTAGCCACGGCTTCCTCAAATTTCCTATAGTGCTCTTTGCTTGTGAGTAAATCATCCAATTTGCAGTCCTATAAACATAATTAAGGAAGAAATACATATATTTTCCCATGTAATTTTACAACTTCCCTATTGCAACACACATACATAATTGTGCACATGTACAACAGGGACATATATGTGTTCATTTTGAACGGGGATGTTGTTCCCTTCCTTAGACAACCTTCCTTTCCTTCCTCCTCCTTAAACCCTTCCTTCGACCCCCCCTTTAGTTCTTTCCTTAGACCCTCTTAGATCTCCTTATTCCTTCCTTCCTCCTTGGACCCTTCCTTAGAACCTACTTCCTTACTTAGACACTCCTTTTCTCCTTAGACCCTTCCTTTCCTTCCTTCCCCCTTAGACATTCCTTTCACTTTCCTCCTCCTTAGTCCCTCCTTCCTTCCTTAGATTCTCCATTCCTTCACTTCCTTCCTCCTTAGACCATCCCTTCCCTTCCTCCATTAGACCTCCTTTCCTTCCTTCCTTAGATCCTGCTCAGAATCTTTTGTTCCTTCTTCCTCCTTAGTTCCTTCCTTCCTTAGACCCGTCCTTTCCTTGCTCCGTCCTTAGACCTTTTCCTTTCCTTCTTCCTTCCTTAGACCCTCCTTCCTTGCGCAAATAGTGCCGGTTCCTTTGACCTAAATTACCTTCTACATGTAGAGTGAACAAGTTCCATACCGCACATAAATGATACAAACTTATTCATAATGCACACAGAGGGAGGACACAGAAATGGTGCACAGGAAGGAAGGGAGGAAGGAAGCCTTCCTAAGGGGAAGGCTAGAAATAGGAAGAAAAGTTCCATAAGGACAATGAATGTGGATGTTGCTCATTTTCCCTGTCTGCTTATAGGGGAAACAATTTTTTTTTCCTTTGCCATTTTTTTCGTACCTGCTTGGAGACTCCTAATCCAGAAGAGGGATCTTCACACTCCTCCTCGCGCGCTGTAGTGCATGTTAATTTCAGAGAGTCCCACGGTTTCCACGTACTCTTATCCCAGTGATTCTTAGTAAATTCTTTACAATATGTATTCCTAGGTGTCCTACAATGATTACATAAATCTGAATATGTTTTTTGAATTTCAGTAAGATTTTTTGTGTCATACTTCTTCTGGAGGAGATCATTCTTACACTCCGGTTTACTCTGTAGAGCTTTAATGTTATATTCGTAATCAGAAAATTTTTTAACCAATTCACAGAAATCTTTGGTAATATTACGGTATATATTACCGCACTTCCTTATATAGCCACTCTTCCCAAATGGGTATTCCCACAATCTATCATAAATAGAGTTCATGGTATCCCGAAAATCTGCACCAGGATACATTTTTTCTTTTACTTGAGTACATATCCAAAAGTACAGGAAGTGACAAGGTTTATAATAACCTGGGAGGCCGCTCCTCTTCTGTGTACATGCATAATAATAGTTGCTCACAATTTTATTGGCTAACTCATCATTAACTATTCCCCCTACACCTAATGCCCCTTGCATTTTCTTCACTGCTCTCTGGTTGCATTCTGGTCTCGTATGGTGCCCTGTACAATCATTCCTTTCGTTGAATTCAGCATATACTTCCTCTGATGGTAATTTATCTGGACCTGCACCCTACAAAAAAGTAATTGACAAGAAATGGAGCATGTGTAAAAAATGGGTGCTTTCTACATGTGTGTACGTTCCTTCCTATATTATTATTTACTGCACTATGCACAAATTATTATATATACATCATATATATAAGTGTCCATGTTGCAGAAGGAAGGAAGGTTGTGTTAGGTGTGGAAGGAGGAGGAAGGGAAGCAACAATCCCTTCAGTGTTATTACTTACCCCTGGACTCATTGTATGTATCTATATTCTTGTATATAGTAAATTTCTATGGAAGTTTTTTCCTACTTATGCATAAAGGTCGTACATATGTGAGATTCTTCACTTTATATATATTCCAAGTTGGGAAGTTCCTCAGTGGGAGGTATATATATATCAAACTTTTTACACTTCTTCTTTCTTAAAAATACGTATTGCTTAATTGTTCAAAGAACGATAATATACACTACATACACACACATACACATCAAAATCATTACATATGTGCACATATATAATTAAAGGACCAAAAAATACATATGAGAAACGTATATGTATATATAGGTATATAAGTATGATATTATTCCCCACTCCTAATAAGAATTTTAATATGTGCATCATGAATTTATTCTCAATTGTTATTATTAAAAGAAGGGCTTGTTATTAAGGAACTGTTAATACATATATGTAGTGCAGTTCATATGTACGGAGTACCTATTCCTGCTAAGAAATGTGCACACATATATGAATATGTAGTAAGTGGAGCGTGTATTCATGGAATACATGTAGAGTATATAATGTGCCAAGAGTTGAATTAATTACACTCAAGAAAGGAGGACCACACGTGTCCTCAGAATATTATACTGCAGTACACTTTCTATCACTTATAGTCGCTAATAATAACTTTCTTCTGTTTTTTCCTTTTTTTCTATTCCTTCTTTCTTTCTTCTCATAGGTATATTACGAATAAAATCTTATTACTGAAAAACATACATTCTGTACTATTCGATCTACTTCATTCTCTCTCTTTTTGATACACATTATACTTTACATATTATTGTGCTACCCCTTTCTTTCCCGTCTGATAAGCACATTACATAAATAACTCCCCCCTATACTAAGAATATGTATTCTATTACTGCAGTACTTTTCTCTAGATTTTTTACTCTACACTAAACATTCCACGCATTAATGTGCCTTATTATCTTCCTTTAACATTAATGAAGGTTTTGAGCGAACAATTTATTCCTTTTAATTTATATATATTCTAGTTTAGGTTTAGGTTAGAGCGCTTACGGTTCAGGGTTAGGAATGTAGCGTTAGGTATTTAGGCTTAGGGAATTAGAGTTCAGAGTTTAGGGTTTAGGTTTCAGGTTTTAGGGTTAAGGGTCCTTGGGATTCAGCGTTTAGGGTTTAGGGTTCAGGTTTTAGGGTTCAGCATTTAGGATTTATGTTTCAGGTTTTAGGATTTCAGAGTTTAGATTCACGGTTTAGTGTTCAGAGTTTAGGCTTTAGGAGTTTATGAGTTCAGGATTTAGTGTTCGGAACTTAGGATTCAGGGTGTGGAATTCGGTGTTTCGGGGTCATGTTTTGGCGTTTGAGGGTTTAGATTTTAATTATAGATTTTAGGGTTTTAGATTTAAGAGTTGGGGACCTCCGTTTTCAGGATTTAGGGTTCAGGATTATGTGTTTACGATATAGGTTTTAGTATGTAGGTTTTTGAGTTTAGGATTTATGAGCTAATGGTTGAATATTCAGGACATTAGGATTCAGGGGTTACGTTTTTGGTTTTGAGTTTCAGCACTTAACGTTTTAGTCTTCAGTGCATAAGGTTTAGGGTTTCACGATTTAGACTTAAGGTGTGAGGGTTTAGTGTTCAGGTTTTAGCATTTAGACTTAGTGTTTCAGGGTTTAGGTTTTTAGGGTTTTGGAATGAGATTTTTAGGTTTGGGGTTCAGGCTTTAGATCTTTGTGTTTAGGTTTTAGGGATTATGCTTAAGAGTTTCAGATTTTGGGCTCAGGTTTTGGGGTTCAGAGTTTAGTTTTCAAGGTTTAGTGTTTAAATATTTATGGTTTACTTTTTAGAGTTTAGGGTTTAGGGTTTACGGTTTAGGGTTCAGGGTTTAGGGTTTAGGGTTTAGGGTTCAGGGTTCAGGTATTAGGGTTCATAGGTTTAAGGGTTCAGGGATTTATAGGTTCACGGCTTAGGGTTAAAGGTTTAAGTTTCAGGGTTTAACCTTCAGGCTCTAGGGTTCAGAGTTTAGGGTTCAGGCTATTGGCTTCAGGCTTTAGTGTTCAAGTTTTAATTTTCCGTGTTTAAGGTTCAGGGTCTAATGTTCAGGGTTTAGGTTTTAGCTTTTAGGGTTCAGGGTTGAGGGTTTAGGTTTCAGGTTTTATGTTTTCAGAGTTTTATTTTCACGGTTTAGAGTTTAGGGTTAAAGGGTTTAGGGCTTAGGGTTTAGGGTTAAGTGTTTAAGCTTTACTTTTAGGCTTTAATACTTATGGGTGACGTTTCACACTTTAGGTTTTACGTTTTATTCCTAAACTACTAGGCTTTAGATTTTAGGGTCCCCTTTTGCGAGACCTAGGGTTCGACGTCTTAGAACTAAGACCTATCTAGTAGGAATATATTGGATGCTGATGCATTTAGGAATGTTTCTCTTAGGAAGAGAATACATAGGATTATTTCGCTAAAGCGTATATACACACAACTCGGGACGTGCAATCCGGAAATCCAAAAAGGTGAATACTAAAACGGGAACACTAAACCTTTAACGCTGAACGCCCCATCCTATACCACTGAGCTCTAAGACCCTGAACCCTAAATCCTAAGCCCTAAATTCATTAAACCTAAACATTAAACTCTAAACCGTGAAACTTAAACTCTGAAACTCTAAAACCTGAAACCTAAACCAAAAACCCTGAACATTAAACCCTAAACCCAGAACCCTAGACCCTGAACCATACACCTTGAAAACTAAACCTTGAACCCTAAAGTCTGAAGCCGAAACTTTGAAACTTAAACCGTGAACCCTAGACCCTGAACCTTAAACCCTGAAACCTAAACCTTGAACCCTAAGCCGTGAACCTATAAATCCCTGAACCCTGGACCCATAAATCTCTGAAGCTAAAATCCCCTGAAACCATAAACCCCTGGACCCTAAATCCTAAACTGTAAAAAGTAAACCTTAAAGATTTAAACACTAAACCCTGAAAACTAAACTCTGAACACCAAAACCTGAGCCTAAAATGCGAAATTCTGAAGCATAATCCCTAAAACCTAAACACAAAGATCTAAAGCCTGAACCCTAAACCTAAAAATCTCATTCCTAAACCCTAAAAACCTAAACCCTAAAAACCTAAACCCTAAAAACCTAAACCCTGAAACGCTAAGTCTAAATGCAAAAACCTGAACCCTTAACTCTAAACCATTAATCCATGTACCCTAAACCCTGAACCATAAACCTTGAATGATGTGAACTACTGAAAAAATTATAAAACACTTTTAAACATTATAACGTCCAGAGAATGAAATAGTGGAATGTTTGTTAGTCGTGTAAGGTGCGTCCGATACTGTAAGTGATTTTAACCCTCGAATTGTTTAAGCTTGATTAACCTCTGCTAACCTTTCTGAAGCTTCCTGGTAGTGTAAAATAAATGGAAAAAGATGGAAAGGGCGTTTACATTAATGTATAAAAATAATATTCATTTTTGTGTATATGGCTCAAGGAATCTGGTGCACATATAAGTGAGATACGATATACTTATCGGAGGAGAGAAATGAAAAAGGAGGAATTATTATTATTGAACAATTATGGAAGAGAAGGGGTAATGTGTACTGGAAAGAAAAGGTTTATTATGAGGATTCGTAATATTTCTCCTTCTCTTCTTCACACATGTAATTAAAGTAATTTTTTTCATTATTTATATATGACTTATTGTATATATGTGCACGCTCGACTTATTGAATAATAAGGAATATACACATTTGGACGAAGAAAAGGTGATCCATACATAAAGTCCACTATATGTATAATGAATTTTTAATAGTCATCTTTAAGGTGTAAACGATGTTTAAATTAATAGTGGATGTTTGCATTTTTCGTTAGGGAGAGTTGTACTCTTATATGCAAAGTAAGGGGAACGTGCACACCGAAGCATAATTTTTCAAACAGTCCCATATACAGAGTGCAATAACACAGAGTGCAGTAATGATGTGTAGGAGCGTGTAGCGTAGCAGGTGGTCCATCATATAAAGCGAAAAAGAAAAAAAGAGTGCATATATCACAGGAACTCTGCGATTTCATTTCTTTTCTTTCCTTACACTGCTGTTATGAATAATTTATTCATATTTTCAATTTAATTATATATGTGCAAGAACTTAATACATGTAATGTGTTGTCATTAGTACCCTAAGAAAAAGAAGAATAAATAATATGTATACACTTATTAAAGAGGAATCCATGATATTATATACAACTATTAAGGGAATATAAATGTACAACATGCACGTCCAGGGTACAATCATCCTGAACAGTTTGCAAACCATATATATATTTATGTACATTCTAAATGTATACATGTATACATATGTGTGTTCTACGTATATATATATATATCTATATATATGTATTGTTACTATAAGTACACATTTTATAGCACAAAATTCACATTATATACACATATACACACACAAACTCACATTATATACATATATACATTACATATATATACATAGAAGAAACACACAAACACATTAACAATGTCAGGAGGGAAATTATACCTACAGGTTAGTGCTTACTTTATTTAGAATGTACATTTCCATAAATATATGTCTGTGCGAGAATAATAATGCATGCATATTTTAATAGAAATGAAAATAAAAAGTAAAAGTATAAAAATGAACATATTTGTAAACACATGTACATTTTATACTTCCCTATGTTTATAGAAAGGGGATCTGCAGTTCTTATATTCAAGAACAAAGTTCTATATGCACGTCGATGGGGTCGACGGTGCGGGGGGAGTCCCCACAACGGCTAGCACTTACTGTAAACTTATTAGTGAGTGGACAGGGGTAAAAGAAAACGTGAAGACTCAACTGCAAGGATGTACTGAAATTGGATCTAATGCTGAGAAGATCGCAGATGGTCTATGTTATGTCTCTTACAAGAAGAAGACGGAAGCAGCACAGGCACAAACAAACCGGTCACAGGAACTAGTGCCTGGGCGTCCCCCCCGGCCCGTCGTACCAGGCGGAACGGACGAAGAGTCGGCCGAGTCAGAGGAAATGGACAAATTGTTCAATAAATTTCTTTGTCATTTTCTCTATTATTGGTTAGGGGATATCGTATGGAAAAGTAACGGGGGTGGGAAAAGTGTGAATGATGGTCCTACTTTTTTGAACGTTATGAAAAAAATTTATGGCGCACTTCCACTATTCGATGTTAAGGACAATTGCACACTCCTATACGGGGACAAAGACGAAGACGTTACTCACTTGATCAAGGACCTCTTTGGTCACCGAAAAACAGTGTTTGACTTTTCCTTTGATTATAAAGGAATAAAGCAAAAATTGAAAGACTATGACAACTCCTGTGATAAAGACTACTACGACCACCTAAACCAATCTAAAACAGCATTTCAAGATGTATTTACTGATTGTCAAAACAAATGGGACAAAGATCCATATTGTATGGAATTCAAGGACAAATATGATATTAGCAATAATCAGAACCCCCTAAAATTAACGAATGGTGGATCACCTACTTCAGAGCAGGGAACTACAGGGACTACTCAAGTTTATAAGGACGTTAAGTTAGAATTAAAATATGCATCTAAAGCAAGTAGCTCAGCACTTCCCGCTGCTGCTTCTGCTGGTACTCTAATAGGAATGTCACTTGTAACCTTCTTTTTATATAAAGTAATTCCTACTATAGTAGAAGTGTTCATAATATCACTCTACTGATATTTAAGTTCTCATTTAGAAGTGTATATAAAATAAGTTCCTTCCCATATATATTTTGTACCCCCTTCAACACTATTTTTTTTCTTTTCTTCCTTTACCTTTCCATTCCCCCTCCTTCGTAGTACGGTCTCTTCCCATCATGGATAAGCAACAATTTTTTTGGAGGAGGACGAGGAGGAGGGAGCACCTCCGGTAGAAGCAGTAATAGAAAAAAAAGAACATCAGGTACAAGGAACTGGGATACATTAACGAACGATTCTGCGGACCTTTCGACAACATATTCAACAATAGCTGAATCTTCAACAGATGAATCTACTATATATGGCGCACGACGACCCACAAGAGGAAGGGGAATAACGAATAATGGAAGACAGCAACGAAGGAAGAACATTAGTTACCAAAACATGTAACAACACATTGTGTGGAATGTAACGCATTGTATATAACATTGAATGTAGTGTTTCCCCCATCAGAGCAAGCATAAATTAACGCAGAGCTTATGCAGTGTAAGGAGCAAAATGACCTTTCTTCTTTCTCTTTTCTTCGTTCTTTTTTTTTTTTTTTTGTAACTTCTCATGAACTGAACCCCTTTCTCTAAATCTTCCCAAATTTTCAATTCTTCAACTTTCAATTTTCACCTTTAAAAAGGGAGTTTGCATATTTTCTATACTTACAAGGTGGTGAGGGAGCTACACCCACCTTTTATTTTGTGTGTGTACTCTTCCTATTTTCTTTTTTTTTTTTTTTTAATTTTTAGAAGGGTAGACGGATATATATATTTTTTTTTAATATTATGAATTAGTTCAATTTAATTTTTTCCTTTTTTTTGTTGAATGTGCCAGTTTGTCCTCATAATATTGATTCTTTCTCATACAAACACATGTAACATGGTAAAAAATTTGTGTAATTGTGTACACAGTTCCTTTCTTTTTTTTTTTTTTTTTTGTAAGAATACACTTTTTTTTTAAGACACTTCTTTTTTTTTTTGCGGAAAACAGCACATATATGTGACGCTTCGCTAAGTTGACCTTACGCAAAAAAAAAGCAGTACGCCAAGTCCACTCTTTTTTTGACAGTAAAAAGCCCCTTCTTTTTTATTTGGGTTGTTCCTTATTTGGTTGTTGTTGTTGCTTTCCTCCCCTTCTTTATTGTGTGCTTCTCCTTTTATTGTATGTGCATACCAATCCCTTGGCAAGAATGGTGGTGTGCTTGAGGAATGTGTGTGAACGGGAAGAGGAAATGTGTATGTGTGTGTGTAATAAAAGAAATTGTATATTTAGATCATTTATTACAAAACACTTTGACATGATTGTTATAAGGGCATATAAATAGAAATAACATATGATAACAACATTCTTCTTTCTTCCATTATGCGATATGCATAATTTCTTACAACATTTGTACTATTTGCTACTTTTTTTTCTTTTTTTTTTTGTATTGTATGAAAGTGTTTACACGTTTATGTGTAAATCAATATAAGCCCAAGCAATTTTTTACATCATTTTGACCTTTTGGTAAATTTTTTTTACTGAATATCCAAGAAGTTTATTAATTTTTTTGTTATAGGTTTTTCCTTTTATAATTTTTTTCCTTCTCTTTTTTTTTTTTAAAATGCATAAATACTTTTTTTTGAGAACGTCCCTGCTTTCTTTTTTTCCTTTTCTCCTTGCCTCTTGTAGGAATTATCTTTCCCCGACCAGCTATTTGAACATACAAATGGAAGAACAAAAGTAAGAAATGACAGAAAATAAAAAAAAATAAATAAAAGAGAAGAACAAAAAAGAAAAAAAAAAGAAAGAAAGGGGGTTAGTAGGAGGATGAAAAGTGTAATGGTATTAGAATGAAGGATTCGGAGTGGTAGAATGAAGGATTCGGAGTGGTAGAATGAAGGATTCGGAGTGGTAGAATGAAGGATTCGGAGTGGTAGAATGAAGGATTAGGAGTGGTAGAATGAAGGATTAGGAGTGGTAGAATGAAGGATTAGGAGTAGTAGAATGAAAGGTTACGGGGTGGTAGAATGAAAGGTTACGGGGTGGTAGAATGAAAGGTTACGGGGTGGTAGAATGAAAGGTTACGGGGTGGTAGAATGAAAGGTTACGGGGTGGTAGAATGAAAGGTTACGGGGTGGTAGAATGAAAGGTTACGGGGTGGTAGAATGAAAAGTTACGGGGTGGTAGAATGAAAGGTTACGGGGTGGTAGAATGAAAGGTTACGAGGTGGTAGAATGAAAGGTTACGGGGTGGTAGAATGAGAGTTTAGGGGTGGTAGAATGAGAGTTTAGGGGTGGTAGAATGAGAGTTTAGGGGTGGTAGAATGAAAGGTTACGGGGTGGTAGAATGAGAGTTTAGGGGTGGTAGAATGAAAGGTTAAGGGTGTAGGGCTAGGGTCATCCTACGTTAAGGAACAGCAATATGGCCTGCTACTTTATTATTTAGGGGGTTGTAGACCCGAAGGGTGTATAGAAAAAAAGAGGAAAAAAAGAAAAATAGCAGAAAAAGAAAGAAAAAAGATAAAAAAAAAAATATTACAACAGGAAGAAGAATGAAATCATTGCCGAATGGAGGAATAGCAAAACGGACAAGCCATATTCTAAATAAAGGAAAAAACAAAATAAGGCGAGCGTAGTATTACATCACTGCGCTAAAACACAAAATGAGGGTGCCGCGGAAAAAAAAAAAAAAAAGAGGGTTCAAAATGGAACATCTGTTTTAATAGTTCAAAGTTCTTCCTTTTTGTTTGTCATGCCCTTTTAAAAAATGATATGTTGTTTTAAAAGAAAGAAAAAAAAAAAAAAGGCAGCTCCTTATATACCTAAGCGTGTTCATCTTGCTGCAAAGGGTTAGTACCTTTGATGACCCATTTACCTCCTTCACATGGATTAAAAATTTAAGTACACATACGGTGCGGGAGTACTAGGATAATTTTTTTGGCATTCTCCTCAGTGGGGGGTTAAACAAATTTTCTGTTCACTGTCCTGCCATTGGTGCTCGTTCCCTCCGGCTGCACATAAAACAACTGTATTGTTATTTACACAAATGTGTGTGGTGGCTTTTCAAACACGTTCCAAATGGTGCTACCTTAAATATTGCTCGAATATTTCCAAACCTGGTGGAGGAAAAAAAAAAAACAATCCGTTTTGTGCCGACGAGTTGTATGAAATGAAATTACACACCTTGGTCAAATTCATCCTAGTGATCTGTTCCCCTCTTTTGCCCCAACACCAATGCTACAGAAGTAGCAAAACCTTCCAACTGCTTGTTCCTAAGGGGGAGAAAGGAAAAAAATCCACCTCTTTTGTGCACCTCCCCACACAAAGACATGATTCGTTCGATAAGCAAACTTTCAAATTAAAAGGAACACATTCATCATCCATGTAGGGGTGACGTGATTTGGTGCATCCAACAAAATGGTGCATTAAAGGTATAGAAGAAAAGGGTTGGCACACAACTGAATATTCGCGTAAAAATAAGATTGTCCCTTTGTGCGACCTTTCCACATAGCCCCCTTCACAGCGGGGTTGCGTTTTTCCCATAGGTTTTTGTCCCAGATGGAGCTGTGGAGGGGCATCTGAACGGAGAAACACATTTGAAAAGGCGCTGCTAACGAGGTGGTAAGTTTTAATTATGTTTCATGAGTGTGCACATGCGCATCTACGTGGTTTGCGCGAGTTTCCTGCCCACGCACGGGGGGAAAAATCTTTTCATGGTTTATACAATGGACAAGTGCACTGGTGGTGGCGGCACAGCGGCGGCGGAAGTTACACACGTGATAATTAAACTGGGTTAGTATAGATAAACGTTCGGAGGGGGACCCTAATTTGAAAGGCGCTGTTTGATTGGGCACTCCCGCCGGGTTGGGGATGGCCTCTTTTTTTTTTTTTTCTAATTTTCCATTTCACGAGTATAAAGCAGTGCATCCCCTAGTGTGTCCACACGGGCTGCCATCTGCACCGCCACCACGGAACATTCACATATACACTAAAAAACAAGGCTCTTCCAAGCGGTTAACAGGTCCGTCACCAAAGTTTTGACCGCTATTGCTGGACCTTCTTGGGCGCGGGCTTGCGGTGGCGCTTGCGATGCTCGTCGTCACTGGAACCCTTCAGTTTGGACAGCGAAAAGGGGTAGGACTTCAACTTACTGTTGATCTTCTTCCCTAATTCATTCCACTGCTTTTTAGAGCTGGCATACCTGAACCGATTCATAAATATTTTCAAATAATTGATGGCTTGAAAGGCGAGAGATGGTGAATACAAAAAGTTACTGCCCCGCTCAGTTAGATACTTAATATGCTTGGAAGGAGCCGTTTGCAATAATTTGCTAATCTCCTTCTGAGACCTTAACCTGAAGGAACACACAGATCTGACGTCTCTCACTTTTTTCAAGTTCAAAAAGAAAGGGATGATATCCAGCAATTCTGTGTCATTTAAATCCCCTTGCCATTTTTTTATGGGGAAATAATTCTCGGGGTATTTCAAACCAGATACATTAGAATCATCAATTAGCACCATTTTGGAGATTTCCTTTTTTATGCATTGCAAGTTTTTTATATAAATTTTCTGGCTCACTTCAAAGCAGTCTTCTCTGTAAAATTTCTTATCTATGTAGTGATCTACATCTATTATGTTGAGCACTGTATCGGCGTAGGACTTAATAGAGGTAGTAAAAATAACTATTTCGAAATAAGGGTTTAAAATGGAGAAGAAGAGGTCTATGTATGGCCTCTTACAAACATATAGGGAGAAATACCTCCCGTTTATTAACACATCTACCTCCTTCTGGTGACTAAACTTTTTTTTTTTTGTACAATAAATGAGTGTTTCATCTAGATCCAATACTAGAGTCATACTTGGACAGATCTTCCTCTTCCTATAGGTTCTAAAGTGCAGCTTTTCCCTCAGGATAAGGGTTCCAAACACGTACCTGAGGGCATCCTTTATTTTTAGCCATATGTTTACGTAAAATGTTAGCTTGCTTAAGAGATGAGAGATACATCGTCTTATTCTTCTCCTTTTCATGCTGGTACTAATCTATGGTGTAGGGTGCAACATGGGCACTTCATTTTACGCGCCTGCGCGGGGCAGCGGCTGGGAGAGATGGCCTGATCGAGACGCTGTCTCGCACTGTGCAGATATATGCTACCTCTCCTCCAGTGGGAACCTTTCCAGTTGTTGATTCCGAACGTGGCCGTATTTTCTGCCTTTTCTGAAATAACTCCTTTTGGGCATTCGGAGGACCCCCTCTCACTCGCCGACAGGTTAGATGCTTCGTTGGGGTTACGTTGGTCCAACTTTCCACCGCGTACCTACAGATTCACGTGCAACACTCGCTGCTAGTGTGGGCCCTATTAAAGTTGCACTTCACCTGGTTCCCACTTTTTTAGGCACTTCCTTGGGGTAACTTCAAACTGGTAATTCTTTCAATCAGGGATGCGCGGATCACCTGCTGCTAGGTAGGGGGACCAACTGGGGCCCACAATTCCTTCCTCCTGTTTTAAGATCGCCGCGAAGCAATTCCTTTGCGAAGCGGTTGCCTTTGCGGCACGGGTGTGTACTCCACGCGCGGACGCAAGAGCTGCCAAACAGCTGAGCGGAACGTAGGCACAAACAAATAGCTAGAACAAAGGGGCCTCCCTTCCTAAGTTATCCGTTCTTCACCTTTCTGGTAGAAGGTTAACGAGGTCAGGTTGACTTGGTCGCGCGTCGATGCCGTTTGGGGGTTGCCGTACTTTAGCGTTTTTGCTCGGTTTTTTTTCTTTTCCTCTTTTTTATGCTTTTACACTTTTCACTTTTTGCTGACGCGCTGGAGGAGCTCCCTTTTAATATCTTTTGCAATTTTCGGGGATGGCAAAAATATGGCATTGCACAAAATTGGGCTAGCAGGCACCCTGCGGGGAAAAACATTTTACGTACGCGGGGCAGGGCGACGGCGCACCGTTCACATTCAACGCAGTAGGCCTTCTGCAGCTTCATCCTTGCGAGGCGATCAACGCAGTACTCATCATCGCCAGGTCACGCACAGCACTACTCATGTGTATTTATATGTGCCTACGCGAACACACACCTTTGGAAGAGCTAAGCAATTTGACTGTTCATTCCCCCAATCAGGGCACCATAAGGTGATACCAGTTTTGACCCCTCATGTTGTGAACATGAAAAAAATATATAAATAAATAAAAAGAATAAACACCTATCCTTTTGGTTCATTTTTTTTTTCTTCTTCTCCTTCAAATTATTGAGAAGGCCAAATGCCATAAGAAGATTATTTATTTTTTTTCTTTTCTCCCCTTTTCCACTCCCCAAGAAAATGCCCCACCTCCCTGTGCCACATCGAATCATTCGTGTAGCTGTAGGGTGGCACACTGGATTGGTTAAGAAGAGGTAGGAAGTTTGCCTTCGCAGACGTAACCGAACGTGGCTTTGAATATCCGGATGCACCCCAACTTGATATACACCAAGGGGATTACCCTTTTGGGAAGATCTCCTTTCCCTTCCGTCACGAACTTCCCGTTTGTGCCAGACTGGACAAACTGTTTGCCTCTCGACTGTCATCTGGCTGCGCTTCTTTCGCTTGCATATTTTTAACCTGTCCATTTTTGCTTGCTCGGCGGTGGAGAAGAGGCAGCCCTGCAGATGTGCCGCCGTCCCATGTTCCACCCGTCTGATGTGTCACCTCGCCAAATGAATTTCCAACTCACCGCAGAGATGCACCCCGCACAGCTCCAACCCGTTTCCTACGTTCCCGAATGACTGCTGAATGAGCAACTGCTTCCACAGTTAAACTGATAACGCAACAGGGAAAGGCCAAAGAGGTTTCCTACAACATCGCTGTGCATATGTGGACCCCCTTGTGTCCGCACCTAAGATGAGTGGCATGTTAAATCGGGTGAGTCTCTCCCTTCTGCGTTCATATTCGTACCACTTCATACGGTCAACGGTGCAAACAGGTACTAGCAGTCGTAGTGTTGGAAAAATCAGGGACACACCCCAACAAGGTGCAGCACCGACGGTTTTTTCCCCTTCACCTGTTGTTTGACCAAACAGATGTATGCACACAACCCTCATCACACGAACAGCTTCAACTATGAATACATTACAAGTTGGTCTCCTCCTCCTTATTTGTCCCCATGCTATGTGCCTTCCGTTCGTTCCTCGCCTAACATAGTAGAGGAACATCGATGCAGTGCACATAAAGATGCACTGAATAAACAGGCCCGTAAAAAATTACAGCCACCATTCCCCCACGTGAAAAAAAAAAAAAAATGAAGCACGCACAATTGTGGCATGTACTTGTGCAGAACGAACAAATTTAGGGGCGCTCGTGTGGGAGAACAGAGAAAGTATGCTCTCGCGCAGGAGGCAGTACCTTCACGATGATGTAGGTATGTTTCTTTTTTTTTTTTTTTTTTTTTTTTTTGCTGCTTTATTTTGCCAAGCCGCGAACGAAGTTACATCCACTTTTGGGATGATTCCCTTGTAGGATTGCACAGTCGGCCAGTTCGTCGTTTTACTTTGCAGAGGCACCCAGTTGCCTGTTACCCGGTTGGCCGCCTCACAGCAGAATGAAAAGACTCCCCATAAGGAGCCTCCGGGCGAGGCTCGTTCAGTACCCTGCCAGCAGGGTCCATTTGACCAAGTGTAGTTTCTCCAGCAGTAATAATTACGAGCCGTTCGCGAAGTGGAAAGATAAAGGGGATGTGTTCGGTACTCAACACGCCAACGCCGCGGGTGAAAACGCCCCATTTAGCAACGCCCCTTTTGACAGCGTCGAGTTTGACGACAACGTGGCCACGAGCCTCACCTTCGACATCAGCGTAGACGAGGAGAAGTGGAAGGACCAGGAGGAAATGGAGTACCAAAGGTTTATGAGCAGTGTGGGGACAGAACCTGCACACTCCCTTGGGAGTGCAACAGTGGGGAATACCGATGTGGAGCTCCTAAAAGGGCTGCTCAACAATGTGGAAAAAGGCGCCAAGTCCGTAGCGGACGCGGTGACCCTGGTGAATAATAAAAGAAACATCCTTCTCAACTTGGAAGAGAGACACGCAAACAGCTTCTTCAACCAAGTGGGTGAGCACGTCCAGCAGATAGACAGAGACAGTCTGATCGATCTGATAACGGGACTGAGCCAACTAAACATGAAAAACAGGATCCGTGATTTGTGTTACGAGATTGGTAAGATGCTCAAGGGGGGAGAGATATCCACAGATCAACAGGAGAACCTACTCGAAACCAAACTTTGTCTGCACTGTGTAACCGTGTTGAATAAGCACTCTCTTTATTTCTCCGAGTTCTACGATTATATGGCTTCCAAAGTGGGGCACCTCGACACAGATGCACTGGTGTCATTTGCAGAGGAGTGTTACAAGCACAGCTTGAGGACGAAGCATTATCTGGACAAACTAGTTCCCGTGTGTGTAGCAAAGGTGGGAGAGTTCAACATGGACCAGCTAAAGAGTCTGTTCCACTCCTTCCATCGGTTCTGCAAGGAATACTCCACTTTCTACGATAGCACTTTAGATGCAGTGGTGAACGATGTCCCCCACTTCGACTTGCCCTTTTGCCAACTCGTACTGAAGGTCGCCACGAATTTTAAACACTCCGAAAGGTACGTCAGTTTGATTAACTTAGTAAGTTCCCATTTAAGTTTGCAGGTGAAGCGACTGGACTGTGAGCAGGTGGGTTTGGAGAGCAATCAGGGGGGGGAATCTTTACTGCTTAACCAGACAGTCCCATCAACGCAGCAACATAGTGGTTTTTCCAACGTGGATGTTGGTGTGATGCCAACGGGGGACAGATCAGAGACACCACTTCATCACCACGTGTGCAAAAAAACCAAAGCGGTCAGCCAAATAGCGAAATGCTTGAAGTACATGGAATACAACAAAAAAAACGGAGGGCAGGTAAAAGAAGCAGTGAACGACATCTGTGAGTTACTACAGAGGAGCAGTCAACTGATTGGCCTCCTAGACGTAGAAGATGTGGTGCACGCAATAAACTGCTTCTCCTCGTATAACAAACGAATCGTCCTGTATAACAACTTCCTAGATGTGCTATGCGAACGGTCGAACGATCTCCTTCATGCGAAAAACATTTCCCTATGGATACACCCCATCATAAGTTTGGCCAAAATTTCTTGGTTCCACAAAAACTACATACAAAATGTCTTCGACTATGTGAAGGACACCTACGTCCTCAGTCGATTGAGTGTCTTCCAAATTTTGAAGGTCCTATCCTCCATCGTGAAAATGAATGTGTACGATGAGCACGTATACAAAGTACTCATCGAACAGGTTTACAAAGAGTGGGATATAATAAAAGGAAAAATGGTCGACGTGGCCACCTTTCTGTGGTCCTGTGCTTATGTGAACATCATTTTTAAGCCCCTCTTTGATAGCTCCTACAAGTTACTTCTAGGCTCCTTAGAAAAAGAATCTCTCAGTGCAGACAATCATATGATGAGTAGGAATTGCCTCGTTAACATCACCTGGTCGTACATTGTAGCGAACTATCATAAAACCAATGAGAATTTTCACCACATTTTAAATGCCACCTTTGTGGGAAGAGACCCAGATGATTCGCAAGCTTTTAAGAGACTCCACCAAATTGCCGATGCATGTTTTACAGAGATACCCCACTGTTTAGTCAACGTAGATGCAGTGGATTGTATGTACAAATACTGCATGCATGACAAGTGCAAAACACTGAGGAACGATTTTAGCATTTACAAGAAGGAAAAGGACGCCTTGAAGATGAGGAACAGAATATTAAATGAACTAACACACATGCTAAAATCTTTTGAAGTTTCCTATGAACTCTACTTTGAACCTTATGACAACTCTCCCTACATGATTGATATTCTTCTGAATGAGGAGATGAAGATAGGCATTTGTGTCTTTGGGAAGGAACATCTGATGCGCACTTTAGAAACAGCTAGCTGGGATCACATGAACAGTGGCTTCGTCTCCCTACAGATGCGCGTCCTCCACGCGCACGGCTGGAAGGTGAGTTGCTCAGGGTAGGATACCTCACCCGTCTGTACACACCACTGATCCCACACCACCTGCGCATATTCCCACCCACTGCTAATTGCAAACCCTTACTTGTCACCCCTGCAGATCATCCCCATCAACGGCGGCCAGTGGCTTCAGATGAACTCCGAGCAGAAGAAGACCCTCCTGCGCGAAAACTTCCAGCGTTATTCGATACTCATATGAAGGGGCGGAATCAGCTACTCAATGCGGAGACCCCTGCGACTGACACTATGGCACATTCTTCCATGTATCCCCCCATGTGTCTGCATTATTTTCACGACTCCCTTCCCATCTTCCTTCCTCCCAAGGTGAAAAACTCAGTCACCTCACAAAACAGCAATTTTGAGTGTTTACGTGAAGTGTGGCTACACCTTACGTCAAGTAGGCTTGAACAAAGAAAAAAAAATCACTTTTTACCTGCACATGTTCGTACAACTTGTGCGGCTATTTGTCAAAAAATTTGCCACGTCGTTATTTTTTCGATGTCCCTTTAGACAGTCGTGCATTCTTCGGGTGGTCCTTAGCACACCTTTTTAATCTGTCCCCTCAAAATGGGGTTTTTCCCCGAAAAGTTTCTCTCATCACTCAATTCGGGAGGCATTTCGTTAAAGCCGTTTCTATGTGCAGCCAACCATATATGGTGTGCACATTTGGCGGGGTTCGCGCGAGGAGCGTTTTCCCTTTTTACGTAAATATGGTTAACCAATAAATTGGCATACCTTTTGGAATTGCAAAGGGGAGGGGTAGTTACTGTTTATGTACACACGTGGAAAAGAGGAAAAAAAATTAAAGTAAAAATAAAGAAAAGGAAAAAGTAATGAAAAAGAAAAAGTAATGAAAAAACTGAAATGAAGTAAAATAAAGCTAAAAGTTGAGGTGGATCCGCGAGGCAACTGGGGTTAAAGCATACATGCTTCTCATTCGCGTAAACACAAATTGCGCTCCTCTTCTGGCGTTGTGTTGGTCTGCAGCCACTTCGTGACAAAAGCGAGACAACATCCGTTCTTCTTCCTTTCCAGTTTGGCTTTCTCTAATCCCCCCGTCGCTCGCTTTCTTATTATCGCATAATCACCCTACGCGCGGGTACATATACATACGGCATACACAAATGTGGACGTACACATATGTGTCCTCTTCGCGATGGGGCAGGTTCTTCCTTTTCCGGGGACCACGTAAACAGCTTTACAAACGTCTTCCTCTTCTTCCGGACTTTTTCCTTGTGGAATCGGTAGGGATTGGAGTCACATCTTCTATTCTGCCTATTTTTAATCCAGAACGGGCTAGTGCTCTGCAGGGGTGGCAAAAGGTAAAAATACACATGTGCGTAATGTGCTGGTAAGCACTTCTCTCATTATAACGTACATCCGTTCTCTATATATGTATATATATATTTTTTTTTTTGAGGGGGGGTCCTCCCCTTTTCTTACCTTAGGGCTGACTGTGCACCTGGACCTGGGGTCTTCGACTTGGTACCTCCTGAGGCTCTTAACTTGATGTGAATGGCTGAGACTCCCAATTCTTTAAGTCGAACTGCCACATCCTGTGCTGCCATCATGGCTGCGTACGGGCTGGACTCGTCTCTGTCAGCCTTGACTTTCATTCCACCTGTGGAAGTATTCAAATGGACGGGGGTAAAAATGAGGTAAAAGCGGTTAAAGGGTTAACAGGGCGGGGGGGTTGCGACCAAATAGGAGAGCCTCCCTGTAGTGACATCACTACCCCCCGTTTGCAACATCTCCGCGATGTGGAAGCAGGAAGAACGGTACAGGGCACGTGCACAGTTGCTACACTTCGCGGGGATGTTGAGAACAGGGGTGATGGTGCTGTTTATCCCCCTTCGCGCGTGCATATATACATATGTATGTATTTTTTTTTTCGGTGTTTTTTTTTTTTTGCGTTCCAACTAACCTGTAATCCTGACGAGGGTTTCCCTTCCACTTAAATCAGTGACGTGGATAAAGGTATCATTGAAGGAGGCAAATATGTGCGCGACGCCAAAAACCAATTCTCCTTCCTTGGGCTGAGGGCCGGAAACAATGGCCGTTTCCGGTTGGGGGGTTTTCACCTTTTTGGATGCCATCTTGTAGTGAAAATTGAAGCGTATAGCTAGTCGCTGCGACAGTCGTATATAGTAAAAGTTTGCTCTAGTGCGAAATGATAAAGAGTGGATCCCTCTTTCTTGTTTTACAAAGTTGAAAAACGCCGCACGGGGAGGTACTTATAACGCCTCTGGCTTGGAGTTATTTTATTGTATTCCTTTGTTGGAAATTTTTTTTTTTTTTAAATCCTCAGCGTGGCATTATCAAGTTGGCTTCAATTTTTCTTTTTGTTGATTTATTTTACTTCAGTGGGTGGAGTTAAAAAAAAAAAAAAAAATTCTCTGCAAAAAGGGGAGTCGTAGTCGTATCATGTCGAGTCGCGTATCGTGTCATGTCATGTAGGGTTTGCCAATATAATTGCGAAGAGCGCTCTTCAAATAATATACTATGCTGTTGCGGGAGCAATTTTTCTTCCCTCAGTATTTTTTTTTTTTTTATGCCCCTCCCAAAATGCTAGAGTTTGCTTTACCTTCGGGAGGGAACAATGCGCCTACGGGTCCCTCTTATGTGAATGTTCCGTTCATACACTAACGCACGAATGGGGTCGTATTGCAAACAAGCACTGTTCACTTTTTCCTTTCTGTTCCGCCAAAAGGGGGGTAAAAAAATACAATCACCATTCCTCGACCCGCCATTAATAACCCATATGATATTGTGAAGCACCTTCGGATTTCCCTAAAAGGCCAAGTGTACCGGGTTGAGGGGGGTTGGTAACATCTTTGTAGATTACCTACGGTCCCCACTTTTACAGTGTCGCGGTTCCACTCACGCCAAAAGGGCCCCTTGCAAGAGAAGGAGCTAACATGTCGTGTCGCGGAAAAAAAATTAGCAACCTTTTTTGTGTACCTTTGCGCCTGGTGCACTGCGGATGGGTCCAAACGGTTAACAATTATATGTATCCCCACGCACCCTCTTACAAAGTACCTACTACGAATTATACCATTTTGCCACGTTTGCCCCGCGAGAAATAATCACCGCCGTGTAGCAAGTTTTTTTTTTTTTTTTCCCCAACTGCATATACCCACAGTAAAAAAGGGTAACCACCAATTCTTTTAAAAAAGTAACTTTAACTATTCGTTTTTTTTTTTTTTTTTTTTGTGAAGATACCCACCTTGCCAGTTTTTTTTTCAAAAAGATATACCTCATTGGGATATATTGGAGTTCGCAATTTCCTGCTCCTCCATTTTAAACTTTATTTTTCCCAGTTTGCACAAAAAAAAAACCTCTTTAATCACCTCACAAGGAAGTAAAGGCGGGGGAAGCACACCCCAAGGCCTGCAGTGTGAATTTTTAAGTAGCACCTCAACGGAACGACAGATTTGCCACCACAACGTATGCAAAGCAACGGAGTGCGGGGCATCAAAAAAATGGAAATAACACAATGGACCTATATAGCTCCATATATTTGGCTAAGTATGTAGTTTGCTTCTTCGTCCTTTCGTTTATTAATATTAAAGAATGGCAGAAGTGGAAAAAGAAAAAAAAAAATAAAGAACAGCAAAGGAGAGTAGAACAGCTGAGAATGCGCCGTTGGGGGGGATCGGCTTAAAATGAGAGTACAAAAAAAAAAAGAAGCAACAAAGAGACAAAAAAAAGTACTGTAAAAGGAACGAACCAGTTAACGACTGTAAGAAGCTCAACTAAGTTGGCCCCGGAGCAGCAGTGGAAAACGGAAAGCATATTTACGAGTATACCCTCCTCACATGCAACGTCGGGTAAGCGTAATCTTCGCACCTGTACAGTTAAAATGTCCTTGCAAGTTTGCTTTCCGTTATTGTCTTGTCCTACCATTTTTTGACTTTGTAAAAATGCACACAGATGATTAAATGGTGACGAATCACCGTACCCTCCGTTCGCGTTGTCGCTTCGCAGTGATTGCACCCCTCCCATGCGCACACGTGTGTTGAGGCGGGTAAAGCTGTACCGATATAACGCTTCGGTTATTTTTTCGGTAGAGGGTCCACTTTGCAAGTTAGTCCTCGCGGGGAAAAATCCTCTGAACGACGCCACAGGGGTGAGTCCTCAGGCCACCATTCCAGGGATGAGGAAGAGGAAAACTACGCGAGACATTTGCGGATCGGTTGAATGAGCAAGCGTTGTACGCACACTCCCCAAAGGGTTACCTTAATTTTTCTTTTTTTTCCCCAAACGGAAGTAGACAATTATTGCTTCCCCATCGCACCACTCCATTTTGTACCATTTAAATTTTCTTGTAAGGACTTCATTCTCCAGCAACACATGTAGAGTGTTATTTATCCACCTGTAGAGTAGTACCCCAGAGTGAGCACATAGAAGAAGACAATCACTGGTACCGACTCGAATATGAATTCCGTCCTTTTCCTTCTCTATCTGAGTGTCCTTTTAAAAATAGAAAGCAAAAGGGTCTGTAAAAAGGTCCTCAAAGGGAAGGTCACACATCGGGGGGGACCCTTCTTTGTGCGAACCAAGTCATTTTGTGTGATAAGAGTGAAAAGAAACAAAATGGCGTTGCACACCGTTGGTGATGAGGCAAACCCGAGTGAGCTAAGTATCCTCAAGGAAGAACCTCCCACAATTGGTACAAATGAAGCATCCGAGGTAGGTAACTTCCCAAATGAGGGGACCCCCCCAAATCGCCCCAAACTGACGAACATCCTTCTCATCGTTGACTACGACGGCACGAACTATAGCGGCTGGACGGGCATTGAAAACTGTAGCGATATCTACCTACGCGCAACGAGGAATTACAAAAATGGAACGACTGAAAAGAGGAAGGCGCCAACGGGGGACTCAAAATGTGATACAGTACAGAACACCATCTTAAATTGCTTGTTGCAAATTCATGGGTATGGATATGAAATGAAGAAACAGGAAGGGGAGGTGAAGTCCAATTTGAAGGCCTTTGAATTTATAGGGGTAAGTAGAACTGACAAGGGAGTCCACGCGAAGGAATATGTGTGTCAGTATGTGTCTTATGAGAGGCCCCCCCCGTGTGATGGTAACTTGCATAAGGTCAAAATGGCACTAAATGGATTGCTAAATAAGGACATAAGAATCCTGGGCGTTTTAAATGCACCCTTCCCTGACTTCAATGTAAGGTTTAATAATTTGGGAAAAATCTACACGTACAATTTTGACGTTCGAGTTCCGAGTCAGCCTTTGGAGAGGAACTACGCATGGCAGCTGTATGATGACCCGAGGTTTGCATTTCTCCTTCGGGGGAGTGCGAAAAAAAAAAAAAAAAAAAAAAAAAGAACAACTGGAGGAACCCACCTGTGAAGAAACCATTCGTGAAGAGGTCATCTCTGACGATCTCCACTGTGGGGGAGAAGCGGCCGAACCGCCGACCCAACTGTCAACCGAATTACCAACCCAACCGGACGTCTCACACTGCCTGCACATAATCAACCGCCAGGGGGGAAGCAACCCAACCATCCCCTTTGACATGGAGAAAATCAAGGAGTGCTGCAAGCTGTTCATAGGACACCACAACTTTGAATTCTTTCGCGGAACGTTGAAGGGGACGGAGAAGCAAAAGAAAGTGGACCCATTTTGCAACATCTACTTTTTAGAGTTGCACGAATTAAGGAGTAACATTTACCAGTTTGTTATTCAGGGAGATAGGTTCCTCTATCACATGATTAGGATAATCGTCGGGACTCTGCTTCAGGTCGGAGTCGGACTGTTGGAGTACGAGGACGTACGGGATGCCCTTCATTTTAGCAAGCCACTGAAGGTGAAGCTCTGCGCCCCCGCACAGGGCCTCTGCTTGACCAAAATTTTGTTCCCCCCTAATATTCAGGGGGATATTTCCGCGGCGTTGCTGTCGTGATAGGGGAGGGCTTGCAAGCACGCATATACTTATGTGTTCACCTATCCGATGTAACATCAATTCTTACACGTTTCCTTTTTTGCGAATGTGTGCCTATTTGGCGTGATATGTTTTTTTGTTTGTTTGTTTGTTCATTTGACGGGGGAGACCACGTCACTTTATCATTCGAGGCGTGCGTGTGTCTCTCCCCCTTCCCTCCAACATGAAACTACACCCAGTTGTAACAAAAAAAAAAATTGGGGAAAAATGTAGGCAGGAAAAATAGCCAGCAAAAAATGGAGTGCTCCTTCCCCGAGGACGCAACGCATACGTCGAAACCGAAGGACCCTTATTCATCAGTGGGACGCCTCCCCATACAAGTGCACACATGCTTTGCCCCACTTAGAGCTCATTCCGACTAACCTTCCGGTCCAGCATGGAGGAGGCATAACCCTTTGACTTCAATCCCCCCTCATCAGAGGAGTAGTCCTCCCCACTTGTGTACTTCCTACCAAACATATTAAACGAAGTGTACTGTTTATGTGTTCTAACGCGGGTGCCTTTTTCAGCATACCGACCTCCATCCTCACTCTCCCCATCACTAGAACCAACCGTGTGGTCACTAAGACTCTGTCCAGTGTGCATCCAACTTGAGGGATACCTCAAAACATTATACTTTGCCAAAAACTGTTCAAAGGTTTTAAGAGTTAAGTTCTTTACTCCTCCTTTTATGCTGTTCAGTAGGTTACAAATTTGGTGTATGCATGTACCATTGTAGTAAATGAGAATAGTAGGCAGCTTCGCCTCGGGGTAATTTTCCACAATTCGATTGTATACACCCTTGGTGAACTTTACGTATTTGTGTTTTCTGGCCAACTGACACAGTATGTTGTTGATCACTTTGCATGCTACAACGTTGTCTGAGTAGAGATGGATGACGACGTGCGTTCCCTCTGTTCCGTCTGCAACTGCTGCTTCTTCCTCCTCTTCTAAATCCTCATCCCCCCGTGTGCTTTCCAGCGACCGGCCGCCATGTTCACCCAGGGGGTTCCTCTTACTGGCTTCATTAACTTCGGTTAGAAAATTATCCTTGGAAATTTCGTACACTTCTCCAAACACATCCAGCGCCTTACTTCTGTTTATTTCTTTTATCCGATTCGCTTTGTGCTTTTCGATGATTTTCAGGTACTCCTCGTCGACGCAGTTCTCCTCCAACAACGTCAGTTCGTGCAGGTTCTTTTTCTCCAAAGGGTTGATTCCCTCGAGTTTTTCCAAGTTCCTCAGGTATATTTCTTCCTCCTTCACCTCCTTCTCCAGTGGGGGCAAATTTCCATACTTCCTTTGCAGGTCGTCCCACTCGGTTGTTTCCCCCGTCGGGTTCGTGGTCGACATGGTTCCCCACGGGGGCTTAGCCAAAAGGGGGGGCACGCTCGGCCTAGGTAAGTACTGCCAAAAGGTAAATATATATATAGCTATATGTACGTGCTTGGATGCACCAACTGCGCCACGCAGAGCATCTCCCGACCTCACTTTATCTCTTCAGGAAAATGAGACGGTTGGGAATTACCCATTCGTTTTGGTACACCGCGATGGGGGAAAAAAAAAAAAAAAAGAAACAGTAAAAAAACACTAACCAAACAGTAACGGAATGCACGAACATATCCTGCGGCGTCACCGCAAGTTCACTTGCTAAGGAAGTACAAACCCGAAAGGGAAACAAATCCACAGGTCGGTGCAGCGCGCGCGCGTTGTAACCCCTCACACAATGCTGCACTATGCAACGCAGTAAAAATATGAGCACAAAAATTACAGGGGTCATAATGTCCCAAAGTGCTATTTGATCACAGATGGGCAGCGAATTCACATATCAACTTTTTAAATTCATCTTCATTAATTTACCAAATGGGGAAAAAAAAAAAAAAAAAAATCCGCAGGGGGGAAAATCCGACTGGCGAAGGGTAACCTTCATCACATGACGCATGAGAATGAAAGGACCACCTATGTGCTGCACGAGTGGGTTGCCACATTTTGTTCGCACCTCTTGGCGCTTTATTATTTCCCCACCCACCCCCTCCAGGAAGCACTTCCCCCGTTCTATGCGTCCAAGTGGCCTTTGGCATGGTGCGACCCTACGCAATGCACCGTCATTTGGGGAAAGGAGGAAGAAGGGAGGATAATCAAAGAGGGAAGGAAAGGATATCTAAGGAAGGATGAAAAAGTCTTCTCCCGCGCCGTCCTTCGGGTGGTCGCACACCCCCTAGTTCAGCCAATCTCCTTTGTTCTCCCCACTGTCAAGGCTTCCTCGTTCAACCGAACCCAGACAACGTGCGAACGTGTAACCTCATGAATAAGGACACACACGTATGTACTCACGCATGTATTGGAACGCCGTGCCGCCCTCCTTTGAGCAACCACGGGAAGCGTCCCCAAAAGATGATGAGACTTAAAGTGAACTCCATGCCGACCGCCCCTTGGAGTACGTACACCTCTTCTTCCCTTTTTTAAAAGGACAAAATATGCTTCCGGAAAACCACGTCACTGTAGACGTGCGTTACATTATTCCTTCAATCGTCTAGTAAATGCCACACGTTCATTGGTAAATTTTTGTAAAAAAAAAAAAAAGAAATTTCCCCAAAGAGGAAATTAACACGTTCACATTTTGTCTGTCCCGCATCATCCAAAGTGATTGTCTTGTCGGTGTGCTCATCCATTTCCGTTTGAGAAAATTGACTGCTTCTTTGCGCAACTTCGCTTCGCCCCACATAACGAAAAAGAAACCCAAATAGAAAAAATGGACGTCACTTCCACCCTGCTAGACAAAAGCGACCATGTCGCAGGGGACCCATCTGAGGTCGTCCCGGGGGAAAAGAAGTTTTTCTTCTCATCAATTGGTAATGCCACTGGGTTGTCCAACCGTTCCCGCGCGTCATACATAGGGGATCCGCTATTAGCAACTCTCGCATTCGGTAGATCCCGCCCCTCTGGGTGACCATAAAAATGGTGACCCCTTCTCCTCCTTCAGGTAAAGCTCATTTGATAAACGTTCTCTACGGGATTGGCTATACAATACAAATTGCTATGCTACCCTACATGGTGAGTAAGCATGTGCTTCCTTGAAAGGAAAAGCGGCCTCACGTGTCACTAGATCAATCCAGCTCCCCCACCCCCCTTAGTATACAAACGCACATCTGCACATATTCACCCGCTCTACACAACTACACGTAGTTGATCAGCTCCAACGCCGGCATAGAACACAATGGATACCTCTTGACCCTTTTTTCCCTACTCCAGTTTTTGGGGTCCATGTTTTTTGGGAGGCTCGCTGATATGTTAAAATGAGGGCCCGTTGGAACGTCTACCCATCCACACATACACACCGTGCATACGTGCATACATACTTCCGCACACGACCCGTGGCACCCCTCACCATGTGTTGCCTCCCCTTCCTTCCGCAGATGGGGCGTGAAGAAATCCTTTTACTTGTCCCTTTGCTCCTCCAGCCTGATGTACCTCATGGTGAGGGTCGCGCACAACCGCCATTGGGTTCTGTCCCACAGGGAAACCGCACCTGTATGTCTGTCATGAAATTTACGCACATTTTGTTCTTCTTGATCATCCCCCCTCGGCAGCTCCCCGCATGCAGGGACACCTGGACGTACTACGTGAGTTTCCTTCCCTCCTTCTTCATGCAAGCTTTCCAAGCCTCCTCCCTGCTTGTGTGCCTCAAGACAGACAGCGAAAACAGGACGGCCGCCATCGGGTACCTGAACCTCAGTTACGGCATGGGTATCATCCTAGGCAGTCTCATCGCCGGTTTTATGGTAAATTTTGTGGGTCCAAGAGGCAACCTGTTCATCGCACTGGCATCACAAATAGCAGCATTGTATGTAGCCAAAACGTTGAGTGAGGATCCAAAGCTCTTAAAACCAGTCAACCTAGGAGAAATAAAAATAAAAGAAATACTCACTAGCATACAAAAGGAATATATACGTATCTTAAATCTTTTCCGGAAGACCTATGGAATGTGTTTGCTAATTCTCTTTGGCTTGCTTCCAATTCTAATGACAAAGTTTGCCTTTGCTCCTGTCGTGGTAGATATGTTTAAGCTAACTCCATCACACACATCCTACCTAATGACGTATGCAGGACTGCTAACCATTATTGCAGAGGGAGTGTTCGCACCTTATTTAAGCTCCATCCTAGGAGATATGACCTGCTGCAAGTTTTCTATACCTTTAACGTTAGCTGGATTTCTGTCACTTTCTTTATGTGGGGCAAATGAATACCTCGTCCTTATTTTCATGTCCATTCCTCTTTGTGGAGGTGCCCTGCTATACATATGCGGCACTAGTCAAATGACAAAGCGGGTAGAAGAATCCGAATTGGGAACTGCCATTGGGTTGAACACGTCCATTTTTTACGCGGTCACCATAGTGGCTCCGTATTTGGCCTTCAAGTCGTACATCGCGTTGGGCTTAGGGCTCTACTGGTAAAGGCTAACAAAATATGAAAATAAAGGGGGGAACATTATATATATTTTTTCCTTTACCTTTCCTTGTTTGTTTCCATTCATGATGCTACCCCCTTTCCTCAGGTTACTCTGCGCCTTCATCTGCCTAGTCATCACCACGTACATTTTCGCCCTGGACAAATCCACACTGCAAATTTTTAAGGAGGACACTGACAGCCTGGAAACCATGTATTCCAGCGTCAAGGTGGCCTAGTAAAAAAAAGGACATGATCATCAAATCAGCGTACGTGTGAATATCCACTTGCCGCTTCGCACAACTCACCTTGTTAACTGTTTTTGCACAAACACATTTGTGGCTCCCAACCATTTGCACGAAGAGTATATATGACAATTTTTTTTAAAATACTGAACGAATTGTTTTTTTTTGTTTCTTTTTGCTTCTCCATGTGGAATGCAAAAAAATGTCCTCCTCATAAACGAATAAAGAGTTTTGTCTTAATAAAAAGCGGTTTCAAAGGTATGTCCTTGTATAAATTAAAAAAATAGTGACACAGTTGACAAATGAGCAAATAAGTGCACATGTCTGCGGCTGATTGGATACGCTTAGCCACACGCATACGGGTTCCCCCTTCTACACGGAAGAAGGACGAAAAAAAAAAAAAAAAAAATAATAACAGAGAAAGGCAGACACGCCGGTGCAGCCCCCACGAGAGCATTTTGTCATTGAGGCTTTACCCCTAGATGGTGGGCCCTAAAGTTGTATATCCCTGCTCTGTTCACGAAGCAGCAAATCGAAACGCCATCCACACCGATAACCGGGCCTACTCCTCGTACGACTCGACCGTATCCCCCGGGAGAAAATCCACGAAGTCCTCAAAGCCCATGCCGCACTCTTCGCCCTGTTTAACTTGCTCCTTCTCCTCCTTGCCAATCTTAAGAGATACAATCTTTCCAATGTGGATAACTTGGTCGTTCCTCAAAATTCTCACATTGTTCTGATTGTTAACGGTTCCACTGTTGACCACACACCCGGCCACCTTGCCCAGTTTAGACACATTAAAAACTTTTAAAATGGTTGCTTTCCCTTTGTATGTGCCTTTCGGCTTGGAACTCAGTTTCTCCTTCATTACCTTTTCCACCTGGTCAATCAGATCGTACAAAACATTCACATAAATAATTCGGCTGCTGGATTTTGCAGCGTTCAACAGATGTTTTACATTTTTGGGGCAACTTTTTGAAAGCTTAACGTTAAACCCAATAATAATGGCGTCGAAACTTTGAGCATAAGTAATGTCACTGGCGGTTATGTCTCCGATGCTGGAGTAGACAATTTTGTTTCTAACTCGGTGCAGTGTATCCATGACCTCTAACTTTTGGAGGCAATTTTTTAAAACATCAATCGTCCCCTGTTTATCACATTTGACGAAGTAATTCACATACACTGTTTTGAGGTCTTTTTCTCGAAAAGTGTTATCCTCCCTTTCGTTGTTGCTTTCTTCTGTGGGGGTCTCTCCAGGGTTATCTTCCATTTGGGGGGAGTCTCCCTCCGTTGTGTTTTTTTCAAACCCTGGGTTGTTTTGACCATCCTTTTTTGGTTCCTCATGGGGGGTAGTAACGGCGTCCTCCTTAATGATGTACTCCCGGTAGCGATCCAGGCTTCCTTCCTCCGGCCCGTAGTTAAACCCCCGCATTTGTGAAGTCAGCAATTCACTCCTGTGGTGCTGCGCAATTTCTTCCGCGACTGCCTCATTCTGTACGACATAAAATCTGTCTCCTGCAACAGGCACGGAATTCTTCTCATAACCTACCACCATGACCGGGTCGGAGGCGCATGCAAAGTTTACCTTCTTGTTCAGGTGATCCTTCATCATTTTCACCTTTCCGTAGGATGATCCTGTGTAGAAATAATCATTCACTCGGAGGGTTCCACTCTGGACCAAATTAATGGACACGATTCCATTTTTATCAACGTAAGAATCTAGGATAACTCCCTGGCCATTTTTATTCTCCTCTAATGGTAACTCCAAAAATGCGGACTCTAAATATACTGCATCTACTAGCTTATCCATGGTATCAGCATTGAAAATCGAACAAGGAACCACCTGCACATCTCCACCATTCATTTCGGTATATATTTCATGATACACTAGGTCGTTAACAATTCTATCCACCGATACGTTAGGCAAGTCCATCTTCGTAACTGCGATTACAATTCGGATGTTATGCTCTTTAATCAGCTTTATACATTCCACTGTCTGTTCTTGTATTCCTTCCTCTCCGGAAATTACTAAAATGCTCAGGTCTGATATCTTCACTCCTCTGCTTCGAATGGGCATAAAAGCTTCATGTCCTGGCGTATCAATCAGTGTAAATGTGAAATCATTGTTTTTCGACTTCACTTTGAAGGCTCTTATATTTTGGGTTATGAGTCCCTTTTCCTTGTCCCTCTCCTTCGTTTTACATATATAATCGAAGAGCGACGTTTTTCCGTGGTTGATGTGCCCGATGAAGGTAACCACAATGTTTCGCTTTTTACTTTTCTCGGTTGGTTCCTCCGTGGGGGAAGCAATACGTGGTTTGTTTGCCACACGGCTATTGTTTATCCCCACTTTGATTTCCCCATTGGAGTTTGCCTTCACACCGTTTTGAACTTCCTCCTTTTCGTTGTTGTTTTCCTTCCCGGGGGAGCTTTCCAGAGTAACTCCCACGTTGTCTCCACCGCTGCTTTCCACCGTTGGGCAAACATCTTGGGTAATTGCTTCCACCTTTTGGGCGTCTTCCACTAGGTCGCCCCCACCAACGTCGATGACACAGCTGACGTTAAAATGATCACTCGCTTTTTTCATCTGATCCGCACTGAGTGGATGCCCCGAATGGTACTCCCTACTCTCGTTAATTATAAAAAATTTTTTCAACGAGGATAAAGATATTTTTGTAATTTTCGCAAAAACGGACAAGCTTGCATTTTCGGGCACCCGGCACACCTTCGTGGATGCTTTATCCTTATGGAGTGCCTCTTTGTTTTTTTTTAAAAAAGGGTACCCACGGGGGGGGGTGCTCCTCTGTTCATCACGAGTTTTATCCGTATGATGTCCCTCCTTTGATGGACTTGTTCTACTTCTCCTCTTCCTGTGGTCTGCTGCATCCCCACCGGAGGGATCCTCCAACGGGATACTCCCCCCTTCATTCACTAATAGGTCCGCCCCTGCTTGATTCACTAATGCGTCACCTCCTACCTGATTCACTTCCCCTTCATGTGGAAGCCCCTCCGACAGGGAGTCAAAATAGGCAAGCACTTTACCAAACGTCTTGGACTCCTCCGGGATGGTTAATATAAAATTGGACTTAAAGTTTTCATCCGGCTTCTCATAAATTTCGACGTCTATAATATCCCATATTTTAAACAGCTGTGTGAATTGTGTCCTTTTTAATAAGTCGTTCCACCTGTGGTTATGTCTCCCCGTCTGCTTCTCCCCCACAGGTGGTACAAATGGGGGAAACAATTTCGACCTGTGCAGATACCCAGTGCTGCCATTTTTCAGAACCTTAACAAATATGTACGCCTCGCACAACTTGGTGATCAACCCCTTTGACGTGTCTCCTTTTTTCAACTCCACATCTGGATTGTATTTAATTATGTTCCCTAAGTAGTACAATTTTTTTTTTGTATTTATTCCTAAAACTTTTACGAAAATTTTCTGCTTCAGTTTGAAGTACTCATTTAGATCTGCCACATCGTCTCCAAAGTTACATCTCTTTTTAAACAGCATTCCAAAAAGGTTTGTATTTTTTATTTTCACTAGAACTGCATTCGGACTGACTGAGTATACTTCCCCTTCGAAGGTTTTCCCGATGTTGTCTTCACTGGGCGTGTCTCCCTCGGGGGTTCTCAATTTAGAATGGCTCTCCTTTAGGAGGGGGTATCTGTATGCATCGGTTGTGCCGCTCTTTTGTTGGTTGTCTTTGTAACTTGCCCCCTTTTCGTTTCCCCTCTTTTGGTAATACGACGCTGGTACGGTTTGTCCATGTACGCCGTGGGCACTCGCACGATCAGTGGTGTGCACCGGTTCATTCTTAATCCTTTGGTTACTCCTCACTGGGTTGGTGCTTCTTCTAAACGAATCATCTTTCATTGCCTCCGTCGGATCACTGGTCTCACCACGTATTACCTTATTGCCAAGCTTTGTCACGCCTTTCGCCCGCTTCGCATCCTTTTTCTCCAAAGAGGTGTCCACCCCAGTGAACTGCTCTCCATGATCGTTTGGCAAATTTTCTTTTTTTTTTTTTTCGTCTTTCACTTTGGCGTACTTCCTCTTTTTGTTGTTTTCCCCCTGGGGAGTTATTACTTCGGCATCTGTAACGCTTTCACTTTTAACTACTCCTCCGTCCCCAGTGGGATTTGCTTCCTCCTTGCTGTTGCGCTCGACTTTTTTTGGAGGTCTTGCACAGATGGCGGAATTCCGTCCCTTGGCCTTTCGCCCAGTGGGTGGGTATTCACTATAGTCACTCCTAAACAGGAACAGGTATGTATTTTTTTTTTTTCTCACACTTCCCCAGTTGGTGTTCCCGATCTGCCACTTCGCCTGTGTCACCGCTACTCTTTCGCTAAAACTACGTGCCGTATTCCAACCACGGGATTTACTCCGCCCCGATGGGGAACCCAAGAGGTCAACTCTCCCAAGTATATCCCCATAAGAAATGCTAACCGTCCTTTTAGCTGCCAAGAAATTATTCCTACCATCGTAGTTCCCTCGAACGAGGGAACTTTTCCTTTGTCTTAATTGCACACATGGGTTAAATACCCGAGTGTTGACTCTTCCCGTGGGTAACTTATAAGCGTAGCAGCAGTTGGGGTTCACGCACAGAGAGCTATATAGTAATATGAGCAATATGGTTGGTGCAAGCAACCAGCCGCCGAACATCACTGAGTGGTGGGCGGTCAGAGGACGGACAAACCTTGTCGGATTATCATTCCAGGTTTTCCGGGTTTCCTCTAACGGTTAACTTTTGTGGGGGTACCTTCCGCTGCTAATTTCTCTCGTCGCACCGTGTGCTCACATCTTCCTCCCGAGTGGCTTCAGAATGACCTCGAGGACTGGAAGACTGTCCCGGCATTTTCCCACACGTGCCGGAGTGCTTACTCTTAAGCTTAAGCAAAGCAGGGTCTTCGCTGTGCAAACATGCTACACGCAAGTGTACACGCCAAAAGATAAAGAAAAAAATTAAGAAAAAAAAGGGAACACTCGACTGATGCGTAACAGCCCACGCGCTACGTCCTCCGCGAGTGCATGCCAATTTGTCGGCATTTTAACGGCCACCTATTTTAGCAGTTTATATGCCCATTCTTTTGCCGATTTGCTTGACGATTGAGTGCAATTTTTGCGCTACGCTGTACACGGGCCAACTCAACCTGCGCACTTCTCGGGGGAACAGAATAACCAAAACGGCGTAGTTTAAAAAAAAAAAAAAAAACGGAAAAACGGAATACCCATCAAAATGGAGAAGTAACCAACCAGAAAATGTAACCCCCGTGGGGCGGAAAAAAAAAAAATTTCCAAATTGTGGAACTACCTTTTTACGACGCGGCTGCTAAAATTTGCCTACACCCTGATGTGAAAATCTACCGGGTGGGGTGGGAATGCCGAACTGATCGACCAAGCGTTCGACCGGACAAATGTAAATCACCTCAAATTGATTACGTACTTTGTAGCTTCGTTTATACCTTTGCGTTATAGTTTTCCCGGGCGCACTTGAGAAAGTGATGAGGGTGTACCCATTTGTCAGACCGCACAGGCATAGGGTACTCCCTACTATGCGCTTGCAATAATTCTTACACGGAAAAGAGAAATGCAGACACGATGACCCAGGACCAACTTGGTAAGAATTAGGAAACCTGCCCTGTGGCACACTGAACTGCTGGCTACTACTTTGGGAACACCCGGGGAATGATCAAAAACATTGTTTTACAGCCAAAACGTGGTGAATTTCACGAAGTCCCAAAAAAGGAAAAAAAGGAAAAAATAAAATAAAAAAACGCAAGTCTTCAAAAGTGACACACTTTTTTTTTTTTCATTTTAAGCGTAAATACGTTTAACACCCCATCATAGGAAAATATTTTCACCATCCTAGGAACCCCATATGTTTCTTTTATGGCATTATTGTGTTCCCCCTTTTTTTACAGCAAGAAAAAAAAAAATAAAAATAATATGGATTGAATGCTTCAGGTCGGGAAGCGCAGCGCATTTGTTGTCGCAAGGCGATGTAGGCAGGGAAAAGTAAAGGAAAAAAGAAACGGAAAAAAAAAATAATGGGGAAAAACGAAAAAGTATACAAACGCCAACTCGGCGAATGCGCGCATTGGCTGACTGAATTTTCGCAGCGTGTGCCGTGCAGGCTTAATTAACCGCGTGAGGAACGGTAATCGGGCAACGGGCGCCCTGTAAATATGCGCGCGAAAGGTACGCATAATGGGGCCTAATGAGCGTACTCATATGTATGGTATATATATAATTGTATAGGAATTTTTGAACGCGTGCTCCTCTCTCCTTGCCCCGGGGATTTAAAGGTGCCAAGAATATGGATAATTAATTTTTTTTTTTTAAAAAAGCGAAATAAAAACCGCAAATTGGTATATGAAGCGTTAAGTGCGGCCAATTGCTCAAAGGGTTTTTTCTTCCCATTTCCGGCTTTCTATTTTCCCTGCTGATTTGTTGTCGGCTTGTCGTTGGCTTTCTGTTGATTTTATCTTATGCTGCGTTCTTTTCAGCCTGCTTGTCCCCGGAGTGATCTTGGCGCGACGCTTAGCGTAGAGTTGCTGCAATTTCGGCACAGCATCGACGGACCGTTCACCCTAATTTTCCCTTTTTTTTATTTCCGTTTTTTCCCGTTACCCGCGTCCCGCACTTGGTGAAATTATTGCATTCCCCTGTCGTTCACACTCTGCAGTTTTTTTTTTTTTTTTCCTTTTTTTTTTCTTTGCGTGACGTTTGCCTTACACGCCGATATTTTTTTTTTAATTAAAAATATCACATTGTAGGAACGAGGGGGGCGCAACAAGACCGTGCGTGGACCAGCCTCATTATGCAGGCATGTCACCAGCAGCTGTTGTGTTGGTCTCCAGCGAACACAGAGGGGGAAGTCTCCCCTCCATCAGTTGCGGAATCACCAAACGGTGTTAGCAACATAAGTAAGGAGTACACGCGGATATAAGGGGAGTCTGCTACGTCTCCCCCCACTGTCATTGTCTACAAAGTTAAAGGAGCCTTCCTGGATAGTTTTTACACAGAGGTTGAGATGCCTAAGTGGGGAAAAACATGAGAAGAGCGGCACAAGAATAGAAATTCGGAATATACCAAAGCGGATTGAAGCGAAGCTCAGCGAAATAAAACCGTCCGGGTGTGGCCGACGCCCCAGACGAAGCGTCCAAACGGGGATATGTCACCTCACGTGAACCGTAACCTGCGAGCAGAAGGAGAACTCGTTTCGAAATGACAACACAGCAGTTACTGTAGAGGCGTGTTATTTGTGAGTTTTTCACCTTTCTGGGGGGGCGGGTTTCATCCTGAGATATCCTCCCATCTGTTATATTATCCGATCTATTTTTCCGCCTACTTCCTTTTTTTTTCCTTCCAATTTTGAACAAAATGGAGTCCCCAGTTACGTCGAATTCGCCCAGCAAAAGCTTAACCCTTGATAAGATCCAAGTTTTGAATTTGTTTAAGCTGTTTGATAATCTGCCCTTCGACCCAAAGAGCGAAAATGAGACATGGTGAGTGCATCGAGCGAAATTGCGTGAGCGTTATTTTTTGTCGCTAAGGAGGTAGTCCATGTGCATTTTGTTTTATTATTTTGTTCTATTATTTTTATTATATTATTTTTTTTTTCCCACCCCACCGCGCAGGTATATCGTGAACAAAGAATTCATAGACAGCCTGAAGAACTACGAAGAAGGGAAGGCCAGTCGGTACCAAACTCTGATCAACAACAAAATATTTGTGGAGGACGCCAGTAACGTTACCACCAGGACCAGGCTCCTAAAGGATTACGAAAATGGCAACGGAGTCAACTTCCTCCTCTATCCGGAGAAGGCCATAGAAGTGTTGGAAAAGCATTTTCACTTTAACCTAAAAATCCCCAGGGCGGTTTACCCCTATAAGGTTCCCAAGAGGGAGAGGATAATTTATAAGGTTGACATCCAGCCACTGAAAATTGTGGTGTACTCAAAAAACCCGAACGAGTTCAGCAGCCCGTCCAAGATGAAGATCGTCGTCCTGCGGAACGACACGGTGGAGGACGTCCTGAAGGAGGTAATATGCCCGCTTTAGCGGTGAACCAAAAGAACGGTCGACCAGAAGGGTGCCCAACGGGAAGAGTACCCCCGTTTGTACCCGCTTCACTACACACCTGCTTCTTTCCCCCACGCAGATCATCACCGACTTCAACCCGGCGTGCTTCAAGAAGAACCTATTCTACGCAGAAGAAATGAGCGGCAAGAGGGAGTACAACTGGGAGCGTCTGTACCTGCACGATTCGACGGAGTATCCCCTGAAGAAAAAGATCCACGAATATGACATCGATGAGAGGACCTGTTTGTTAATAACAAATGAGCGAGCGGACATAAAATGTCTGACGAATGAGAGTGACTATGGGTATACACGGCGGGAGGCGAGTTTTAGGAGGTCGGAGAAGGAGGAGGATTGTATGAGGGGCTACTCCAGTGGACGCACCGGAGGGTACGGTAGTACTACCCACGCCCAGGGATACACACACGGATATTCCCAAGAAAGCATGGTCAAGCAGATAGGCTATATATTCGAGCACGGGGGGGACCGAGGTTTGATCAACCTGGGGAATACCTGCTTCTTGAATTCCTCCCTGCAGTGCCTTGCGAAGATAAAAAAATTTTCCAATTATTTCCTAAGTGGAACGTTTTGGAATCACATAAACTACTCGAACCCAGTGGGTCAAAATGGACGACTAGCCAAAGCGTACTACGAAACGTTGCTTGAGCTTTGGAAGATAGGTAAGAGAAGCGAACCGTACGCACCAAAGGCATTAAAACAAGCCATAAGTGAAAAGAGGGATGAGTTCTACGGGTACCAACAACACGATTCACAAGAATTGTTAGCCTTCCTTTTGGATGGGCTCCATGAAGATTTGAACCTAATACAGAAGAAGCCCTACTACGAGGAAAAACTACAAGGAGGGTTAGACAAACTGGATATTGACGTAGCGGAAGCATCTTGGAATAGACACAAAGAAATTAACAACTCTATCATAGTGGACCTGTTCCAGGGACAGTACAGATCTCGCTTACAATGCCCCAAGTGTAAAAAAGTTAGCATAGCATTCGACCCGTTTATGTATTTGTCAGTCCCCTTACCTCCCAAAAAGAACCACCGCATTTGGTTTCACGTTATCCTAAATAGGGACGTACCAATTGGCATGAGATTTTCCTGCTCCTTCAGTGGTTCACAGGAGGTACTAAAATTGAAAATTTTCTTTCTCACGATAATAAAAAATTTAAAAGTGAAAAGGAAAAATATCCTACTTCATAATAAGTGTATAATAAAAAATAGCAAAGAGACTTCCCATGAGGGAAGAAGTAACCACGCCAATGTACCTATGTCCAGTAGCAGTGGTAGCAGCTGTGGTGGTGGGACGGGAGACACCACCAGCAGTAGTGCCTTCAATTTTCATTACAAATATTTGGATGACAAAAATGAATTCTACGAAGATAATGAGGACAACTGCACTAATGCGGATATTGCGAATTACGTGAGGGCTATAAAAAATAAAAGTAAAATAACAAGCACGTTGAAGGAACAAGATATCTCCACCGTCCATGAAAGCATCTGTGCCATGTGTAACATTCAATCTATTGAAGAATTAGACATTAATAATTTGAGCTTTCTTTCTACAAAATTTAAAAATCTTGCTTGTAATCAATTTTTTCAAGTCTTAAATAATTCTGATTTTGTTACCGAACCGCATACAAGAAATGGAAAAGGCATCAGCCACATTTTTGTTTTTATCCTCCCCAAGTTATATTCCCACCTGATCGATAAAAACATGGATGCCAATGTTGCTGATGAAAATTTGGAGGTGCTTACCAACTCCACCGTCACCACAAACAACACCAGTCTCAGGGATGAAGAGATGAACGTAAAGAACGAAACGAATAGTATTAATAATAATAATAGTACGGTTGAGAAGAAATCCTTGAAAGAGAAGAACAACCACTCTAGCAAGATTCTTAAAAAGAGGAAGGGTCTGCTCGGTTCCCCCAACAGTAATGGTAGCCCTATTCGCAAGGGAGAGAAAATGCACCCTTTCGGAGCCGAGGAGGACGAAGACGACGAGGTCACTTCGGGCACTGCACCCCCAGGGGGATTGAATGGTAACTCTGGCGGAAATGCTAACAGCAGCGGAGGAGAACCCTACGACGAAGCAATGGAAGAGTCAAACGATGTTAACACGCAGGAGAGTTGCTCAGAGGTAGCCCTACATGATTCCCCTGGAATGAACAGAAGCAGAACGAACTGCGAGCAACACATATCCTACAATGAACTCCTTAGAGATCGAATTATGTTTACCCAAGATGTATACAACCTGCACGACAAGTACTTCTCCCTCCTAATTGTACCCCTATGCAAAGATGAGCAGCTTTTTTACAAAATGAAAAATAATGACTTGCCCCTCCTGTTTAATGTCCCTTTCAATTTTACCCTCAATGACCTGTACGGCAAGGTAGAAAATGCCTACCGGAAGGGACCTGCGGGGAGTACGGTACCCAGGGGAACTACCAACACTTCCAATAGGAACAGTAATCAAGCAGACTACAACAATCCTTATGGAGAACTCTACGCACATAACGGTAATGCAAAAATTGGAGGAGAGGAGGAAAGTGCAAAGAAGGATAGCATGTCCAGTAGCGACGTGGCGAATAAGGCCGTCACAAGTGAGTACGACCGGCTGTTGGAGGAACAGGGAGACCCAAGGGATGTTCACGGGGGGGACAACTGTGTCAGCAAGTTCACTCTGCATCTGCCCTGCTACAACCTGAAGGAGGAGTGGACGCCCAAGGATAACCTCGGGCTCGAGCTCAAAAGAGACGAAACCTACCTCTCAGATTACATAAAAAATTCAGAAGAAAAGCGACTCATAATTATACACCTTAACAGCGTGGACATAGATTATGAGTTGTCCCTGGACATAAAAACCATCACCTTTGTGGACTTGGAGGAACGATACGGCATTGATACCTGTTTGAAATTATTCTCAGAGGAGGAGCACCTGGACGAGAATAACACCTGGTACTGTGGTAATTGCAAGCTCCACGTACAAGCTTATAAAAAGCTGGACCTTTTCCGAATGCCAATTATCCTCATTCTACACTTAAAAAGATTTAACAACACGAATAGGTGGCTGAGGACAAAGATTGATTCCTATGTCTACTACCCTCATAAAGAAAATGAGTACTTAAATATGACCCCCTACATCCTGGAGGACGGTTTAAAACACATGACAAAAATGGATCCTCATTACTCTCCTTTGTATGAGCTAATTGGGGTTAACTGCCACACGGGTGGTCTCTGTGGGGGCCACTACTTCGCCTACGTCAAGCTCAATGGCCAGTGGTACAACTTCAATGATACCTTCGTAACCATCATTGAGGAATCGCAGGTTAATACGAAAAATGCCTACCTGCTGTTTTACCAGCTGCATACTCACAAGAACGAGACCTTCACGGGCGTGGCGGAGCAGAGGAACTTGGCCGAGGAGGAGGCCATTCGTATGGCCAACGCGAGTTACTACAATTAGGCGGTAAAGCGGCCAAGTGGAGTCATTCATCCCATTTGTGAGCTCACGAACGGAGACAACCGCCTCACTTCAGCAACGTAGCGCCACCTCCCCAAGTGTGTGAAGACCCTTTTTTAAAATTTTGAATTTCCGCACGAGAGGAAACCCGAATGATAAACCAGAGTAGGGGCATCCCCTATTTTTGACACTGCTGACAAGGGTCTTCCAATGCCCCCTTAATGTGGGACCACCTTCCCTTGCGTTTCCTTCCGCAGTGTTCCCCTCCCTGCGTTCGCCGCTTCTCCTTTTAATTAAACACTTTCTACATTCACCAAATAGGGGTTGCCGGTCCATTTCATTGGCACTCTGTAAAGTGCTCCCCGCAGGGAATTCACCCCCGACTGCCCGAACCAATCTTGTATCATTTTCAACCATTTGCCGCGTCAGTTTTGCACCACACGCATTAACCCTACTTTAAATTAATTGTTTGCACGTAACAAGAAAAAAAAAAAAAAAAAAAAAAGAAGAAGCGTCTCTAATTTCTCCGTTCCTGTTGGCCGTTTTCACCTTACTTATGTCTTATGTATGTAGGCGGGTATTAACGCCGCCGAACTTTACCGCTTTTTTTTTTTTTTTTTTAACGCATCCCGCATATCGCTTCACTTTTTTAAAGAGAATGACCCCACGCTGTGCACCTTCATATTTAATCCCCATTTCATTTTTTTTCTTTTTTTTTTCACTCCTTTTTGTTCCAACCCCTCATGTGTTAAAATCAACTCAGTTTGTCAAGGTAGCCATTTTGCACTTTGGTTCCTTAAGTTGGGAAACCCCCCAGTAGGCAATCAATCAATCGTATAGGAGCGTTTTTCCCCTTGCAGCTGGCATGGGTGGATGCCTTTACAGTACGTCCGCTTATACGCTGTGTCACCGTTCGTGCGAAATTGTACCAAGGCGTCATCCCACGTTGGAGCTCCACACAGGGTTATTCCCGCGTATTTCTCTGTACGGAATGCACATATGAAACAAATGCACATAGAAACAAATGCACATATGGAACAAATACACATGTTCTCCGTTTTGTGTGCCTTAGATATTGCACTTATCCAGGTGACTTTATGCTACGGATGAATAATTAATAATATGACATTTAGAGTGTTTTTTTTCTCAAAAATGTTTCAGATTCCATTTATATAAAGATATGTTTCACAAAAGAAATGTATTCAGTATAACATAGTTTAGGGTTTTTATCTGCTATCATGTCAAATTTTATTTTCTTTATTAAGAAATAAATCAGGGCTAATATGGAAGCTGCACCTAAGATTTGGGCTACTAATACATGGAATGTACCATATACAATTAATAAGGAAGGATATGTTGTGAAAGCTTCTGTTGCATATGCTATTGCTGGCACTATTGTTACTATCAATTTAATTAGGACAGGGGAAAATATAAAAAGCCCATATCTTCTGAGCACTTTTTTTATAAACAGCTTTTTAGTCATATTCGGATCCTTTTTAAGGTTATATAAATATGATAAATACTTGAATGTTTTCTTCTCACCATATTTGTCTATTTTTTTCAAAAGTTCCAAAATACGAGTTTTAATTTTTTTTTTTTTTGTGGATTGTATATTGCTACTTGAAGCAGAATGTTCTTTCAAGGTTTTACTTGTTGATTTCGTTCCATTATTATTACATTTTTCTTCACTACTTGAATCAGAACCAGAAGGCACTTGTTCATGCTCTGCTGTTTTCGACTTTTCTTCTGGATTATTGGTTAGTAGACGTTTATTTATTGAGTTTGCAGCATGGACCAATGTGCACTGCATCCCCCGGGGATTATCATGATTACACTGAAAAAGAAAAAATGGATATTTATATTATGAGCAATAGTGCTATTCATTTAAATGTAGAGGTGCAATTTTATTGTTAAAACTAAACTAAGCACAACATAGAAGAAATAAATATTTAATATTTTTTTATATTATACCACGTCATTGTAACACCGGCGTCTTATAATGAAAATGATGTATATACAAATTTTGATAATAATGAGAAATTTATTTTTTTTCATTTATATGGGGTTGTTTTGTTCCTTTGTAATAATTCCATCTCCTTTGACAAAAGAGAAAGTCATCCATATTTTTTCTGTTATACAATCATTAGAAAAATGGATTCTTTGAATTCATTATTTTTTTTTTGATATCTTCATTCTTTCCTAATTTTTGTACATTTTAAATACATGAGAAACATTGTATATAAGTAGAATGAATCATTTCAAATGATAAGCATTAGATATAAAAAAAATAGTAGGTTATTTAGTGTTCTGCATAATATGTCATTATTATGTATAAAAATACGTTTGTCAAAAAAAAAAAAGTCTTTATTATATGGGTTCATGAGAAATAATCATACTTCACTATTAATTTTTTTTTTTACTATGGTACAGATTAATTACAACTTTTTTAAACTATGCACTTTTAATATGGGCTATCGCGAAGTGCATAATATTAAATTACGTTGATATAGGAATGTTTAACACTTCAAGAATAATTCTTGCGGGGAGAAGGAAGCGGCTTCCCCCTTTTTTTTTCTTTCGGATTTTTCTCATATACACTATATATTCGTTGTAAAAAAAAGAAACGTCCTTCTTTTGCTTTAATGGCAATATTTTCGCTTTTTTTCTTTTTTTATTTGATTTTTCCTTATGTGCTGCTCATGCTAGAAAGAAGCAACGTTTTTTTTTTTTTTCATGGCGAACTTTTCGTTTTTCTTTTTTCTACTCTTTTTTTTTTGCTTTTTTTCTTCCTCCCAAAAAATTCTTCATTCCTCTTTTTTTTCTTTGTTCTTTTTTTTGTTCTTTTTTTTCTCCTCTTTTTCGTTTGCTTCCTTTTTTTCCTTAAAAAAAAAAAAACCATCCTTTAATGAAGCTAAATACCAGGCCATATTGCTGCTACATAACCTAGAAAAAAACCTGTTCCAATACCCTTAACCCTAATCTCACACCCCTAACAACCTTTCCTTCCACCCACCTAACAACGCACCTACCACCCAACCACCTAACAACGCACCTACCACCTAACAACCCACTTACCACGTAACAACCCACTTACCACCTAACAACCCACTTACCACCTAACAACCCACTTACCACCTAACAACCCACTTACCACCTAACAACCCACTTACCACCAACCATCTAATAATCTTCCACCAACCACCTAACAACCCACTTACCACCAACCATCTAATAATCTTCCACCAACCATCTAATAATCTTCCACCAACCACCTAACAACCCACCTACAACCCTACCACTTAGCAACCTTCCTTCCACCCTACCACCCCTAACAACCCACCTTCCACCTGCCACCACCCTAACACAACCTTCCTCGCTACCACTCCTAACACCCAAATCTGCACCCCGCTGCACACCTTCCTCCCTTCCTTCAATTTTTTTTTTTTTTTTTTCTTCTTTTTTTCTTTTAAATACATGAATATTATTTTTTTTAAGGAAGGGTAAGTACTGCTTTCCCTTCTTTCTTCTTCAATTTTACGTATAATATGGGCCGAAAAAAATTAGCAAAGGAAAGGAACAAAGGGAAGGAAAAGTGTCATTTTGCTACATTCCGTTTCCGCACTGTATGAACCCTATGATTATTTATACTCCTCCCTCCCCCTTCAGGAGGGGGCGGGGAGGGACACACTGTTCTAATGTTACATACAACGGTGCACTACATACGGTACACTACACATGCGATGTATTACATACGATGGTAAGCTATATTCCTGTGCTGATCTATATTATTTGTTCGCTGATTTTTATCTAGATGATGATGATGTAGTGTATGGGATGGAATATTCGGACGAATTGGTTCCTGCTGTTAAATTTGTTCTTGAATATTCTGTAGAAGTGACATCGTAGTCGTCATCATCAAACCCATAATATTCTCTCCTAAGGGACCTTTTTTTTCTGTTGTTCCTAGAGCGCTTATGCTTCTGAAAGAAAAGGTGTGATTTATACCAAAAAAAAAAAAATGAAAAAGAGGTGTTATGGTGTTATTGTGGTGTTAGAAGGGAAGGTTGTTAGGTGGTATATGGATTGATAGGTGTGGAAGGTTGTTAGGAGGGTGGTAGGTGGGTTGTTAGGAGGGTGGTAGGTGGGTTGTTAGGAGGGTGGTAGGTGGGTTGTTAGGAGGGTGGTAGGTGGGTTGTTAGGAGGGTGGTAGGTGGGTTGTTAGGAGGGTGGTAGGTGGGTTGTTAGGAGGGTGGTAGGTGGGTTGTTAGGAGGGTGGTAGGTGGGTTGTTAGGAGGGTGGTAGGTGGGTTGTTAGGAGGGTGGTAGGTGGGTTGTTAGGAGGGTGGTAGGTGGGTTGTTAGGAGGGTGGTAGGTGGGTTGTTAGGAGGGTGGTAGGTGGGTTGTTAGGAGGGTGGTAGGTGGGTTGTTAGGAGGGTGGTAGGTGGGTTGTTAGGAGGGTGGTAGGTGGGTTGTTAGGAGGGTGGTAGGTGGGTTGTTAGGAGGGTGGTAGGTGGGTTGTTAGGAGGGTGGTAGGTGGGTTGTTAGGAGGGTGGTAGGTGGGTTGTTAGGAGGGTGGTAGGTGGGTTGTTAGGAGGGTGGTAGGTGGGTTGTTAGGAGGGTGGTAGGTGGGTTGTTAGGAGGGTGGTAGGTGGGTTGTTAGGAGGGTGGTAGGTGGGTTGTTAGGAGGGTGGTAGGTGGGTTGTTAGGAGGGTATTGTGATTGTTTTTTTTTGTGTTTTTACCTTGTAAAGGAAGAAAGCGGACAAAGCTGCTGGTAGGGCCAATGCTCCTGCAAGAGCAGGAATGGCTGTCGTAGGAACAGACAGAGCAGAAGCTAGGGTGGCAGCAATTCCTTCACCATTGGGATAGTATCCAGCTACTGGTGATGCTTGTGCTAGTGCTTGTGGTTGTGATGGATTAGATCCCCGTATTTTTTTTTGAACTTCCTTCTCTAAATTCTTTATTGCCGAATCTATGTCTCTACTCTCATTTGTGGCTGGCGCAAGTGCTGCTTCAAATTCGTCCGGTGATAAGGTGTACATAGAATCATCATTATTTGTTAGTATTTCCAATGGATCCAAGTTATTATTTTTTTCCAGTCCTAAGAACTTTGCCATACATTCCAAGTTCTTATTGAACTGCTCCTTTTGAATCTGCTCCTGTTTTTCCTTCTTACAATACTTTTCACTCACCGCCATCACACTTCCTATTCTTCTAATTGCACCTCCTCCATTTTCTTGCGCCCTTGCCTTCGCCCTATCTTCTTCAGCCCATTTTCTAATTTTACCCGCAACAATTGCTTTACCGATAATTAAATCCGTGGTGGTAATGTTTTTACATCTATCACACGTTGCACCCATACTTTTATATTTTTCTTTTACTTGGCCCATTTCATTCTCTGAGTCCCTAATAATATGTTCGAACCTACAATGATCTCGGTAAACCTCGAATGCCGTGAGGGCGCCGATGACACACCTTCTATACGATTCTGCTTCACCAATTATCTGCTCAACAGTTCCGCTTCCTAAAGGTTTCTGCGTGCTGTGCGGCTGTATTCCATTCATGAAGTACAATATTTCTGCCATACCTTTACACATTTCTTTCATATCATTTTCCTGCGTTTTATCGTTATTCTCCTGAGTCCACGTGACTCCACCACAGAATGTACATACTTCTTTCCCTCCCACTGGAGTCAACCTTTTGACCAAAGCATCATATGTTCCTTTGAAATCAGCCCATAATTTCTCCTACAAAAGGTATATAAAGAGGTTAGACATACATAAGAATGAATACATAAGGAATTACTGCAATGTGTACCACATCTTTATACCAATGGTTACTGTGCGGTGAAACACATATATATTTATATATATTTGCCCTCTTTAGCTATGCTCCTTTTTTCTTTATATTTCCTTACGTGAACCTTCCCCTTCTCAAGTTTCCCAGGATTATTTTTTAACCAATCCTCTAGCCATTTCTTCCACATTTTTCCGTCAGAATCTGCCATGATGCTACGTTTACATTACAACATACTTCTCTTCCTTTAATTTTCGTTCTTTCTTCTCTTCTTTACACCTTAAACCTTCCTTCCTTACACTTTTTCTTTAAACTTTTTTTTCGTTTTTTAAACATTCCTTCTTTACACTTTTAATCCTTCCTTCTTAAACTTCCTTCTTTACAACTTAAACCTCCTCTTCTTTACACCCTTAAACCTTCCTTTTCTTTACACAGTTTCGTCTTCTTTTTTTCTTCCTTAAACCTTCCTTCTTTTTTCTTTCTTTGTAACACTATTTATTCAATGAATGAAAATCAACCATGGAATATTCATTCAAAGGAAAAAACAAAATCGTTTTCCTATTTAGGTAATAATAATACATCATTAACTACTACGCACGTATTGCGTACACAGAACCTACACATTTTCCTTCTTTACTTTCTTTTTCCTCAATTCCCTTTCTCTTTTTTTTTTTCCTTTTTTTTTTTTTTATTATTTTTCTTCCTCTTTCTTCTTTTAATACACCTTACTCGTGTGCACCCCCCTAAACAACTAAGTAGCAGGCCACATTGTTGAACCTAAACCATGAACCTACTTTCACACGCTGAACCTCAATCCCCCTCACACCAAACCCCCACAATCACCTGCCACAATTACACCACACTTAACCCCTCACTCACTATCATTTTTTTCATTCCTTTTCCTTCATTCTCATTCCTTCCACACATTTCCCTTCACTTCATACACTTCCTCCCGCCTTCTTTCTTCCTTCTCTCCTTTTCTTTACACCTTTTCTTCTTTTTCCTTCTTCCTTAAACCTTCCTTTTTTTCCTTCCTATTCCTTTTTTATTTATTATTTCCCTTCTTCCTTTTCTTTTCTTTTCTTTTCTTTTCATTATACCTCCCCTTATATCTTCATACCCTTTCTCCCATAGGTACACATTACTGCACACTTCCCCCAACATTCTTCATTCCTTCTTTTTTTGTTTTTATCTTCTTTTTTTTTATTTTCTTTTTTTTTATTTTCTTTTTTTCTTCCTTCCTTTTTCTTTTTTCCTTCTTTTTCTTCTTTTGTTCTCCTTTTTCTTTTTTTTCACTTCTTTCTTTTAACAGTATAAGAAACGAAAAGAAAAAAAGAAAAGAGAAGGAAGAAAAAAGAAAAAAAGAAGAAGAAGAAAGGAAGGGTAGAAACATATGTATCACCCATGCATTTTTTCTGCGTATGTATAAACGTGCATCTTGAATGTGCAGTTTGAACAACAGAAATGATGAATATATATTTTTATTTTTTTTTTCCCCGTCCTTTTAAAAAATATTATAAAAGGATATATTAGTGTATGTATATATACATATATATATATAAATATGGACATATACATATATGTAGTTATATATATCTATGTATATGTGTGTATTGTATATACCATTCTAATGTTCTATATATATAATCTACATTAGTAAATATAGTTATTACACTGTACAGGAAATATGCAACAGTCGTTGCAATTCCCACACTACCTAGTGTACCCAATATAGCAGCAGCAGGGGCGGTGGAGGTGTTGTTGTTGTTGGTTGGACAATCTGAGGTGTATTTTAATTTGCACTTTAATTGTGATGGTGATAGAATGGAGGTGGTGCCACGACCTAACAACCTTTCTTCCACCTACCACCTAACAACCCACATTCCACCTAACAACCCACATTCCACCTAACAACCTTCTTTCCACCCTACCACCCCTAACAACCCACCTACCACCAACCATCTAATAATCTTCCACCAACCATCTAATAATCTTCCACCAACCATCTAATAATCTTCCACCAACCATCTAATAATCTTCCACCAACCACCTAACAACCCACCTACAACCCTACCACTTAGCAACCTTCCTTCCACCCTACCACCCACTTAACAACCTTACTTCCAACCTACCACCCCTAACAACCCTTCCCTTCATCTACAACCTAACAACCTTCCTTTCCTTCCACCCTTAACACCATCCTTCCACCTACCACCAACCACCCATCTAACAAGCTTCCTTCCAACTACCAACCCTAACACAACCTTCCCTTCCATCTACCACCCCTAACACAAACTTCCCTTCCACCTACCACCACCCTAACAAACCTTCCTTCCACCAGCCATCCCTAAATAACCTTCCTTGCTACCACTCCTAACAACCCACCTTCCACCTCGTCCACCACCAAGGAGACCATGAGCACCATCATCACCATCAACATCGCCAACAAAACTAGTTGTTCCTGCCTCAGTTGTTAGAAAGATTGACAACCTTCCTGACCTCCTTACCCCATATCTTCCTACCATTCCTGTGTTCCTTGGTCTTTCTGCTATGAGTTATCTCCTCTGGAAGGTAAAAAGAACATTAATATAGAAGAACACATTTTAACAAAAGAAAGAAAAAAAAAAGAAGGAAAGGAAAGGAAAAGAAAAGAAAAGAAACATTACCTTCCTAAGTTGAAGGAAGGTATTTCCCTGAAGAGGGGGGAGGAAAGGAATGGAAGAACATTCCCTCTCCCTTCAGAAGGAAAAGGAACATTACCTTCTTGGGGGGGAACGGTACACTCTTAGGGGAAGAAACAACATCACCTTCCTAAGGGAAGAAAAGGAAGGTGTATGATCCTGAAGGGAAGGAGAGGGAACAACAATTCCTTCTCCTTCAAAAGAAAGGGAAAGAAGGGAAGGAACAGCTTCCTTCCTGAAAGAAAAGAAAGGAAGAAAAGGAATGGAACATTACCTTCCTGAAAGAAGAACGGGAAAGAACAACTTTCCTAATGGGAAGAAAAGGAAAGGGAACAACCTTCCCTGAAAGAAAGGAAGGGAAAGGAAGGAATGGAAACAACATTCCTGACCTTTCAGAAGGAAGGGAACAACCTTCCTATAGGGGGAGGGGAAGAAATAAACCTTCCTAAGAGAAAGGAAGAAACAACTTCCTTCCTCCTTAAGAGGGGAAGGAACAACATTCCCTCCTTGAGGAAGGTACGGAACAATACTTTCCCTGAAGCAAGAGAACATTACTTTCCTAAGGAGGAAATGAAAAAAGATACTTTCCTGAAGAAGGGAGAGAGCAATTCCACCTTAGGGGAAGTTGTTCCTTTCCTTCAGGGAAGCATGCAACCCATTTATATAATGTTCTTTTCCTCCCTTTATTCTAAATTAGAGAAGGTTCGTTATTATACTTTACATTAATTATAAATTCCATTCTTTAGTTAAGTAGCACATTATTTAAGGTGAAAATTCTCTTTCATTAAAAAACAGAAAAAAAAAAAAGGGGGGTTTCACACTTACAACTTGCACACTTACAACTTATAATTTCCAACATTTATGATTTTGATTTGGATTTGTATTTGGACTAGGATTTTGTATTTGTATTTGGATTTTGGTTTTTATTTGTATTTTTTTGGATTAAACTTTGATTTTTTGATTATGATCTTGATTCTTTTGATTACAACTTTGATTACAACTTTGACCTTTTGATATTCTTTTTCCATGCTATATAATAATAAAATGCTAATAAAGCAATTAATAGGGCGACTAATAGGAAGAGCCCCACAGGTATGAGAGTTACGAGTTCCATTTTTTAAGGTGTCCGAATAACCGAAGGTGGTGGAAGTAACAGCTACCTTCAGTTTGGGGAACTTTTATGGCAGGGTAAACCAAAACTTGAAAAATATATAGCTAGAAAATAAAGGCTCAGCATCACTAATATAACAAATAACAAGGTCCAATGTCTATTTTTACGGCACGTTAATTTTTTCCATAATATTTGGAGGTGGTCCTTTAAGGTGTTATTTTTCTCCTTTAGGGTGTTATTTTTTTTTATTATTCCTCTTCCTTCTTCTTCTATAAGGTAAATTACGTGAACTTATTCCTAAATTTGATTTTTTATGTGGTTTATTTGGAATAGCAGTGTTCCTAAGGGGGTCTTTATAACTTTTATAATAAAATGGGCTATGTTCTTGTGTTTCTATACTACTTGTACTTGTTAATGATGCTCCTGTAGAGCTTGCATCTGACGAATCACATTGGGCGCTTGTTGTTGTACTTTTTCCCTATGGGGTTGCGTGCACCATGACTTAACATAAGTAAAAAAAAAAGGGGTAAATGGAATGTGTTCATTTAGAATTTATATAATGCGCAATTTTTACAATAAAAAAAGTGAAAATTTCCCTTTTTCAGCAGAAAAAAAAAAAAAAATTTTAATCATAATGAATGTGCGTCAAATTTTAAAAAAAATGTAACAGTAGCTCCTATCTTACATGGTGGTGGTCGTGGTTGGAACGTTGCGCCCAGAAGTAGAGTATCAAGCTGAGTGTAAAAATTTTCGCAAGGAATGTCATTTTTTGTTTTTGCTTCCTCTTTTTTTTTAATTTTTTTGTTTTCTTTTTTTTTCCCTTTCTCTTTTAATGTAAAAAAAAAAGATGTTTAAAGTGAAAATTTTTTTTTCTTATGTGCATTAATATGTTACGTGATTATTTCCTTTTTTTAATGTGAAAAGTTTATTAAGTCATTTTAAGGCGCTTATGTGCGATTCGCGCGCTGCGCTCTAAACACTGCGCTCTTCTTCTTTTCAATTTTTAGGGTGTGTGTGTGTACATACATATTTTAAAATAAAAAAGTTAATATGAACAATAATGCATATAAAAATACATGTTAATTTAAAATAATGAAAAACTATTTCATTTTATTACCTATTATATGAGTTAGTATTAAGTTAATGTGTTCAGTATTCGGAACTGAAATAATGTGCATTTTTCTATTATATGCCGCGACCCGTTCCTTCTTTTAACGGTGTAATAAGAGGAGCGGATTGCATGTCTTAAGCATTAAAATTTATATATGCACTGCACATATATATATATTTATGTGCCATAGTATATGTGTGCAGTGCATATGTGCATGTTTATGAGCTCAAATTTTTTGCTCCTCTCCTATTTTACTTATAAAGGGTGAATGAAAAGCAGTTAAAGAAAAAAAACTGTTAGAAGAGAAGGAATGATGTTAGTTTCTTTTTTGCACGTGCTCGAAGGGTGTGGAATTTTTTTTTTTTCCTTTTTTTCTTTCCTTTTTTTTCTTTCCTTCCCTTTTTTTAATAAAAAGCATAAAATTAATAACAATAAACAGGTCAAAAATTTTTTTTACAGTGGTGTCAACAATTTCTATTATCTCAGACGTAGTTAGGGTAGTGCCAGATGCACCAAACAAGGATTAATGTAAGAAGTTTTGCAAAGACACATATTCACGCAAGGCGAGCACAACCGTGTCGAGCCAGCTGCACGATGAGTAACTTCATCTAGCGAGTGGACGCATCCAATAATGGACACTCTCTCGACGACGATTGTATAATAGCAACCCTTTTTACGAATCCCCCCGCGGGGGGACGGGTCATCAGGGGAGAACCTTAATGCGAAACGATAAGCATGCCACTCTTTTGAACGGATCACTTCTTACTAGCCCCTGTCTGTTAATTTTTTTTTTTTTTTTTTTGCGAAAAAACCTTTCCAGCAAAGGTGTGAAATTGGAAAAAGATTCGAATTAGGCTGAACGTGTTGCAACGCAGGTTGAAGGGCGAACGGGCTGTTACCGCAAGCCCAAAAGTGTATAGACACACACACAAACGTACGCACGAGTACATTTACCTCTATATATGTCAAACACGCAAACACATTGCAACCCTCCACAGGGCAAAAAAAAGGGCGTTACAAAAAAAAAAAAAAATAATAAAATAATAAATTGAGATCACTCAATGGAAATAGATGCGCAGAAGACGAATCTGTGCTGATGGTGCGGAGTGTGGATCTTCTAACGGGACGCAACCGCTACATCGCTACTGAAATATGATGGAGGAAAACCGGTCGGACGGCGACATTCCAGCTGCCGTTTCCCCCCCTTCACTGGGACTACTCCTCACAGGGTCGGGGGTGAAGTACGAATACCCACTTTTCATCTGCTTGGTGATAACGGTCAACGAGTTTAGCAACTCCTTCTGTTCCTCTTCATTATACAAACTAGGTATCTTTCGTATTTCTAAATTTTTGGCTAAAATTTTCAACAGAAAAAATATATCATCGTAGCAGTTGGAGTCTTCCACATATCTGTTCAGGTAATGTATAGCCATGTAATACTCCTGAAAAGTTATGTTCTTAATATCGTAGGCCAGATTGGATAAGCAGTTGTCTCTCAAATCTTGTAGAATACATTTGATGGTTCCCTTCTGAAATTTGAGGATGTTTTCTGAGAGGTAGTACAACGAAAGAAGGGACGACACGTTTTGCGCAGAGCATCCGTTTGACGCCACTTGTTGTCCCTCTTCATTCATGACATTGCAACAACTGTCCTGGAAAATTCCCCCCTCATTGTATACTCCTTGTAGAGTGCTCCATTCCTCGTTTTGCTCATTCTCCATGATGGGAGGGGTGGCACCGTCAACATTTCTCACGGGGATGGGGGCCGTGGAATCTACCTCTGGGGTTGTCATTGCAAGGGGGGGTTGTGACGCCTGAAACCCTTCACTCAGGTATGATCCACCTGGGTACGCCCCCATTCCCGCCATTTCCAACTGCGCGACGGAGTAGTCCTCGTCCTCCTCCTGTTGGTGCAGTGGAAGTGTAAACACATTGCAACCCTCCACAGGGTCCACCACCGTCCCCATGGACGCATAAGTAGACGCTTCGCCGTCATTTTTCCTCACCATAAATTCATTCAATTGGGAAAGATCCTTATACTTGATGTTGGTAATTTTTTTCAACGCCTCATTGTAGTGCCTTCTCTGCTTTTCGTTGTTATCCAAAAAGGGGCTCTTTTTCCCCGTCTTTTTGTTCTTCTTAGGGTTCCAAAAGTAGCCATCCTTCTTTTCATCATTTTCGAATAGAGTTATATAGTACTCCTTGGGGAAAATGGTGCTATCAAAGTTGAACTCTCCTTCTTCGATGCCATTTTCTGGATCCTTCTTTAATTTCTTATACGCGTTGTATGCCCTCCTACATTCTATGGCCATTTTCTTCGCTTCCAAGTAGCCGTACTGTTTTATGGGGTAGTACTTGGCGCACCTCCTTCCGTGAGATGTATACCATGTGGCCTTCCACCTGTACTGCTTTCTGTCGTAATGGACTCCTACTATTCTCGAGTTTATGTCGTCTTCGTTATTTTCCTGGGTGAGCTCTCCCCCGTTGAGGATGTCCTCATTGGGCACATCCCCCTCGTTCATAATATTAGCGTCAGGGGCCATTTCTCCCATGGTGTCTTCCTCCCTTATGTCGTTAATTTCCTCCTTGATGCTGTCCTTACTGGCACCCTCCGTATTCTCCCTCTTGAGATGTACCCCCCCCAAGTGAATCAATTCTCCCTCCACTTTTACTCCCACCTGGTTCATTCTACTGATCAGGTTGTAGTTATCCAGTCTGTTCACTATTTCACTGTACTTGCTTATGTTGCGTATATCTTCCATTTCGTTGCCGTCATTCTCTATCTGTGCTTCTGTCTGGTCTCCATCCACCACTGTGCTGGTGACTACACCATGGGGGAATATGCTTCTCCCTACGTCATCGCCTGCAACCTCAGATACTCCATCAACAGAGTTCAAATGGGTTACCCCCTTGTCGATGTTGTCTTCGTTTGGCATTATATTTCTAACTGCATGTCTAATTATGCCTCTCCCTCTTGGAGCGTACTCACCGGGGTTCACATCTTCTCCTTCATCTGCGTCGTCGTCAGCTTCGTCTTCCTCCTCTTCGTCATCATCGATTTCGTCGGGCTCTTCTTCCATTCCAGATGGTTCTCTTCCCGCATGCAGGTAGAACCTCTCACTATTGTCATCACCCCTGTTTTCCATCATGTTGGCAGTACTGATCTTATCTTCCTGAACCCCCTGAAGGGTTGGTACATCTCCCTTTTCTGCCTCCCCGTTCGTTGTATAGTAACTACCCCTTTCATCATTATAACTGGAAGCACGTGCGGCGTCTGCTACGTCTGCCATGTTTGGTACATCCGAGGTGGGGTCTCCTTTTCTCCATCTGTGCGCCTCCCCCATGTCATGTAACGGCCCATTGGAGGACAAATACATTTCCACGTTTTTATAGCACGACGAGGTGGACGAAATGTGAGAGGAGGATGACTTAAAGGAGGACGTCCCTGTGGATGTGCATACAAAATGGTTCTTTTTTAATTGCCCTTTTTTTCTTCCTCTTTTTTTTTCACCTTTCTCTACAGTCGAATTCTTCCTCATCATATGAGGCAAATTACCGCTGCTAAATTCCCTACCATTTTCAACCGCATCGTTTGCACCATTGGGGTGATTAAAATGGGTCGACATGGGTAACGGATTGTTGCTATTTACAGGACCTACGCTACTAACCATGTTGTGCATACAACTGTTGTTCTTCTCCCCATCCAAATGAATATCTCCACTTCCGAAGCGTCTCATTTCGTTACTGGACTCTCCGATGGGGTATCCCACCGTGGCATTTCCAAAAGGCATGTACTTGTTCGCATTCGCTGCTTTTCCCTGCTCAAGCATCATCATCCTCTGTCTCACCCGCATCATGTTCTCCATGTCGGTTCGATCAGCATTGGCATCTGTACCTGTGCTGTTCTTCTGTTCTTTCTTCACGTGTCCGGTGCTGGGGTTCACACTATTCGACTCTTCACCTGCTTGATTGGCGCTCCTACCATCTTGAAAATCGCACAGGAGGGAGTCGCCCTCGAGCAGGTACCCCTGCACGTACTGTTTGTCTTGATCACCATCGTTTGATGCGGATGTCGGGTTAGTATTTCCAAGACCCCCCAAATGCTATGCAGGGTATGCTGATTATTCTGACTGTATTGACGATTCAACCCGCTGGAGTAATTCTCCCCAACTTTTTGCGAACCGGGCAGGCTACCACCGGGAAAGTAGGAAGACATCTTGGCGCCGCCGTCGCTTCTGTAATTGGAATCCTTCCTCTCACTGCTATTGGTGCCACTATTGGCACTACCAGAGTAATTGCTACACAGGGGATAGTTACTCGTGGATGATATCTGTCCTGGGCCAAGGTTGCCGCTTCCATCCATTGTGCTGTCCATCTCCCCACTTTGGTAGGTTTTAATATTTTTCCTCCTCTTCCCATATCCGCTGGTAGACTTGTCTTCATTCGAATTGTCCTGCTTTCGGAGGCCCCTCTTTTTGTAGCCTCTCTTGGGTCCCCCTCGTCTGAGCTTTCCTCCTCCATTGATGCTACCATTCGCACTGGCATTCCCGCTTCCGTTTCCACTTCCATTTTCCGTCACCCCAACGTTGATTCCACCTCTAGTCACACCGTTTACGCCCTCCGAATGATCATTCCTGTGTTTGTTGCTCTGCTGGCTTGCCCGGTAGGCCTGCTCAAATATGAGTGCCTCCTCAGGAATCTTCTGGTAATTTTTACAATAAATGGCTAACCTCCGTGCATAGTCGAACCCAAATAATTTAATAGGAAAATATTTTGCCACTCTCTTTCCATCCTCATTCCAGTTAACACTCCATCTTTGCTGGTACCTATCAAAGTATACTCCCTGAACGAGTGGGAACTTTTTTGCCCTCCGAACCATTTCCTCTGTTAATATAGCCTTATGCAGCTTATACTGTGCACCTCCCTTCTTACTTGGTAAGTGGCGCAACAGGTCTAGATATTTAAACATCTCTCTTTCATCCATGGAGTCATTAAAAAGGATGGGAATGTTCTCCTGGTCCTGTCCTAAAGACGACAAGTCGTTTTTTTTCCTTCCTCCTTTTGTTCCTCTTTCGTTGGCATCATTGGCTAGTTGATCAGACTTGATTTGGCCACTCCCGTAAGCTTCATTTCCTTGGTTCCTTTCTCGTACCTTCGGATCGGTATGGCTCCCTGTTCGTTGGGGTGGTCGCCCCCTTGCCCGTCGGTGAGTACCTTCCTGTCCTTCTTCGCTGTACACTTTTCCGTTCACTCCTTCGACGCCTTCCCCACCCTCGGCTCCCTCTTCTGCCACTTCTTCCTCCTGCTCATACTTTGCTTCTTCTCCCTCTGCAGGATAAATTCCGTTCGAATCGTCCTGGTCAAACTTCGTCTCCCTTTTGGTTTCCCCTCTGGCCCAACCTCTTCCACCGTATCCTTTCGCCAATCCTCCCCTGAGCATTACCTTAGCTCCATTTTTTATTACCTTCTCTTTTCTCCGAAGGGCCCTCTCTTCCTTTCTTTGGTCACTCATATTTTTGCTCCTCTCCAGTGCGGCATTATGCTTTTCGCTTTTCTTCTTTAACTCCTCAGACCATAAGTTAATGCATTTCTTGGCAGCATTTCTGAGGGGCCTCCTCGCGTAGGTTCCATTCGTACTTCCATGCTTTGCTCTTCCTCCATCGTTACCATTTGACTGTTCCTCTTCTATGTTCTCTTTCGAATAATCACGGTTTGGGTCATCCATGTGGTCTTCATCCGGTTCGCAGTCTCCTGTAGCATCGACGTCACATCCATCAGAGGGCTTCAAACTGAATCGTCCTCTCCCCCTCGTATCACCGTTCAACTCTCCAGACTTATTGGCACTATTTTTACTCTTCCTCCCTGCCCTTCTGCCCACCTTTTTGACCGCTCCAAATGTTTGGTCGTACAGATGATCTGTTTGTACCCCCTCCTGTGGTGGGGTTTCCTCCTGGCGGCCATGATTTTCTGCGTCTTTCTCTCCACCGCTGTTCAAAGCCACATTCGATGAAAGTGTCTCACCACTGGAACAAGCCACATTGCTGCCATTGCTGTCTCTTATCCGACGAATGGTGCACCCGCTGGGGTCCTCCCCATCGCTCATGCGTAGACACTCCTCATACAGATGGGGATAATCTGTACTCACGTCCACATTATTCTTCTCCTCTTGGAAGAGAAATTCTTTACCCTTAGAATCATTATGCATTTCTTCTTCGTCGTTCTCTTTCCTCTTATTTTTGTTTTTTTCCCTAAGGTGATTTAACAGTTCATACTCTTCTCCGTCTTCCTCTTCCTGTTCATTTCCCCGATCAAGGTACATATGGCCCCCCGCTGAAGGGTCACTCTGGTGTGAATCCTTCTGTTCATACAAGTGGGAAGTGGCTAACAAAGCTGCCTTGTCCTGTAGATTATCCTCCGGTTCGATTGTTACTTGGTCGTCAGGTTGGTAGAGTGGACTCTTTCCGGAGGTCGCCTCTCCATCATTCTGAATTTTACTGCAAAATGTACTTAACTTACTTGTTATTTCTTCATTTTCCAAAAAGGCGTAGTCGTTGTGCACTACTTCCTGTAGTTCGCTCAGGTGGGGCTGATCACAAAAATTGGGGTTCACTCGGTTAAGCAATTTGTCCTCTTCGCTTTCCTGTTCGTTTCCACCAAAGGGTTGATCGATGTTTAGAGGCATTGGGTTGTTCATTTCGGGGGTGAAAATTTCCTCCACCAAGTTGCCGCATTTATGCTCGCTTCCATCCTCGTGGAAGGCACTCTCCTGGTCGGCTTTGCACTCCCCCCCATTCTTTAACCCCATCTCGTCTGTCTCCCCATTTTTAAAAAAATTAAGGTGGTCGCAATTCTCTAAATAGTTCGGCTTATCGGTTGGATCCACCATCTCATCGAACTGGAAATGAGGGTTGTAGTTGCTGTGGTCAGTAATGTCTGCTTCATTGTTTAGGAAACATATGTTGTTTTCATTGCTCATGTAGGTGGTACTGTTGTCGTTTACTTTGCTCAGCGCATCCTCCGTGTTGGTGAGGTCACTGTCCATCCTACTTATAATGGTGTTGATTGTTCTTTTGTTACTTGCGTCTCCATCGTCCAAAAACTCCGTGGTGTTCCCGTCCAAGTGTTTCTCATCATAATAGTAGGAGTCGCATTCGTTGTTTTTGCCTTCATCGTTGTTCCTCCTCATTTCCCCTCCGTTATTTTTTGCTACATCTTTCGCGCCTTTATCCTTCATCTGACTAATGTACAAATCGTAGTCCTTTTTGTTGATGCCAATTTTTATTCCTCCCGTCGGGGTGGTGCCATTTTCCCCACTTATCTCCTCCCCGTGGGGGGTTTTCCCTGGACTGGCTAAAGCGCTTACGTCATCAATGGGGTTGATCTGGTTAACCTGGAAAAAAACCTCGTTAATAGCACCAATTCCGCTTTCTTCCTCCCGATCCCCCTTTCCTCCACCCCCATTAACAGGCACGTCAGGCCCTACATCCGCTAGGATGTCTCCCTCCTCTGTTTCCATTATTTCGTCTGTGTTGTCGCACTGAGACTTAAGCTGTTCTCCCAGGTTGAGGAAAAATATACTTACAAGTTTTCTTCTAAAGGTGACTTCACAAAATATACAGTACGAGCCAAAGGGAATAGGATAAAGGGCGAGTCAGTCCAAACAGTCGCTGGAAAGGCCTCCTCAGGGTGCCCGGAATGTGCAGCGAGGAGATTTGGGAAAAAAAAGTTGTGCAAAAGAAGCAAAAAAAAAAAATGCATCCAAAGGGACTCGGTCTCTGTCCACAGGAGCCCAAATATACGACAAATAAAACTGTATGAGCCACTCGTCACAGGTACTATGAACTCAAATAGGAAAAGGCAAAAAGGAGAATAAAAACAGATGCACGATTACACAAATGTGTACGCACCCACTTATGCACTCACGCTAAAATTGGGTAATCAAAGGAACTTCCTCTTTTGCTTTACCCGCCTGGCAAAACAGAAGATAAGCGTAGCTACATCATCAATTTCTATGTACTCACGGCGCACAAGACCTCGCACGAGGAAGTTGCCGGCATACACAGAAAAATTAATTAATGCACAGTGCAGATCCTATTGGGAAGGACAAACGGGCAAAAAGGGGGTAGAAGAAAGGGAAAAAAAAAATGATAGGTACCTTGATGCTCCTGAATACATGCGTACATGCACACATAATGGTAGCGATGGTGGCGCTGTTGGTGGAGCTCCTTTTATACTACAAAGTGGGTAGTGCGTCCAGGTCGGGTGATGGAACCCAAGGCGAATACACACTTGTCTATGCGTAATATCGCTTTTGCGCAGTGGTAGATTCTCCCCTATGCAAATAGATTTGTTCTAAAAATCATCATACATAAAAATTTATGAAAACAAATGATGAAGGTGTAACCGCCCCGTGGGCACAAGCCGAGGGGGGAAGATGAGGAAGAGGACGAGTGATGAAAACGACGAGTGGATTCTTCCCACGCGAGGATTCATATAATGTATATATAAGGTTTCCCAAAAAAAAGGATGGTGGGAAAAAATTACGAGGAGCGTACAAAAGGTGCAAAAAAAAAAAAAAATTAAGGATTTACTAAAACACATGCACTAAATCGTATGCTACTGAGGGGTTAAGGGGCATCGTAGCAGGAGAAAAAAAATAATAAAATAAAAATCGTAAAAATAAAATCTTTAAACACAGGGATACCAGCAATGCATAACCGGCAAAATGATAATCATTTCACAATTCAAGTGAATGTACAAAAAAAAAAAAAAAAAAAAAAAAAAAACGGGGGTAACTATTAACCAGTTGGAATGTTTACATGAGGATGTACACACATGAGATGAATAATTAATACGTATGAAACAGCTAAATGAACTATGCTTAATGTATACCCCCCGGGTTGTGCAGGCCTGCGGGCGCGAAAGGGATACTTAAGAAGATAAACACATGCAACTATAACACATCATTTATATGTGCACACTAGGAGGCGAATTATTTAAACTACACACGAACGTCTACAGTCGAGGCCTTATGCAGTAGTCTCTACTAACACCACAAATGTACTCACTGCCTGATCTGGTCAGCATATTTTTTCATCATCCTTGGTGATGAAACGAAGGGCAGTTACACATGTCTTTTAGGGAGTGCCGCTTCTAACACTTCAACGGTGCAGCGCGTAACTAACGTTAGCATGGGGTAAGGACGTGTATGCCTGAAAAATACTTCTCAACATGTTCACACGTATGGAAAATCACAACAGTTCATCTAGCACCAAGCAGAATGATACGTTCATCGGGCGCGCGTCCTGCCTTATTACTATATATTGCACGAACTCAAAAAAAAAAAAAAATAATAAAATAAAATAAAATAAAAATACATACGTATGGGAAAAGAAAAAAAATTACGCGTACGATATACTTCACTATATTTACACTATGCGCGTTATGCAAACGACTCCATGCTGACAGTACACGGAGGATGGGGGGCGCATTTCACCTGTGCGTGGTTGTAGTGTACACACTTATTAGGGGGCATATAAAACGCAACAGTTTGTAAGTGAATTTGTTCCACTACAAAAATTGCTACTCTGTACAGGGGGTATTACAACACATGCACATCTGCGTATCTCCACACACGTGCTTAGGAAACATCACAGAACAATGAATAAAAAAACGTGGGCAGTTGTGCCTACCAACATGTGGCTACGCGCGTGGGTGCTCAAGCACACGCAGAAGGAGTAACGAGGGTGTACGTCTTACTTTTTTCCCCCCTCCTTAATTCCACGTAAGGAGTGTAAAAGGACTGTTTACGCAGGGGGGGAAGGAACATAAAACGGTTCGCATCACTGATTATCTTTGCAAACAAAAAAAAAAAAAAAAAATTATCTTTACACATTCAGATTAACATGCACATATTTTCGTACACCAAAAAAAAAATAAATAAATAAAATAAAAAAAACTTAAACCGTTAATCTGTCAAACATACAATGAGGTGAAAATGAGAAGGCAGGTACAATAAAAGGATTTTTTCATGTGTGCAAAATGTAAAATCATTAATGTGAAAATGAAATGAATAATATAATTCCAAAAATGATACTTTTTATTTTCCAGGTAACCACATTTGCTTATTTGCAAAAGGTTAAAAAAAAAAATAATAATAATAATATAAATAAATAAGTGTATATTCGTATCAATCGTGTGTACATATGGAAACGCGTGAACCTTACGCAATCCTACGAACACACACACGGAAACACGTATGCACAATCTCGTGCATCACACAGCAAACGTGCTACTAGTGTTACACATGCGCGCGCGAAAGGGATCACGCTATCGCTCATTGTTTCTTCGCCTAGCACAATGGCAGAAGTGTTCATTCCTTGTGGAGCAGTTCGCCCTTTTCTCTGTATATGTATGTCCCTTTGCGTAATTTTTCTTACCACTATTTACTTGCATGTACCAAAAAAAAAAAAAAAAAACAAAATGCACGTGAGAACAAATGAGCAAATACAAAAGTGCTCGTATGCACAGAAAAGGTTTTCCCTGTTTCTATTTTAAGTACATATTGGGTGCTCACGCCTTCGCGTACTGCATATACACTGAGCGATGTGTAGCATACAGTTAAGCATCTACCACTCGTTAACGAAATTCGTTCGTTCCTGGTTTTGAACAAAAAAAATTATCCTTCAAAAGGCGTATGACTAAGGGGGGAAGGAAAAAGGGAAAACAGGAAAAATAGCAAAAACAGCAAAACGAAGAAAGGTAGCAAGGCGATGCAAAAAATGGCAAAACGATGGAAAAAAATAACAAAATGATAAATAAAAAAAAACGATACCTTATAAATTTCGTAAAAATAAATTTCTTCGCATACTAGTGTCTTAAGATTTTTTCTTTTTTTTTCGTTACTTTTTGTTTTTTTTTTTTTCTTATATTTCTTACCTTCTTGTTTTTCCTATTTTTGTCTTTGCTTTTTTTGATGTGTATGTTTCTTAACCTGTGCTCAGCGCATACATATCACATGCGTGCACTCATGAACGCATATGCACAGTTACATACGCATCCATATATGCATGTACATACATAGGGGTGGGTGTGCATGTATATACACGTGTACATGTATATGTGCACATGTTCAAGTTACTACGTATGTATACATGTTCGCTGCGCGTGTTTATTCTTTTTCTGCATGTATTGCGTGCACGCATACACGTAACACATGGTACGTTTGGTCGAGCAGCTAGAGAAAAAAAAAAAAAAACAAAACAAAACAAAAGAAAACACAAAAAAGAAAGCAAAAAATGTAAAACATGAAATGAGATATATAAAGTGAGCAAACGAATAAACAACCTCGAAGGCTTCTCCCCAAACTTGCATAACCAAAATGGCGTAAAACTACAAGTATTAGAGGGAAAGAAAAAAAAAAAAAAAAAGGGGAAAAAACACATATCAGTATGGTGAAGAAAAGGAAGAAGTTGACATAACATAGTAGTCACCTTATGTGTTAACTTTTTTTTTTTTTCCTTTTTTTCATCTTTTCGTTCTGTCATGAAACCTATCTGTAAGGATGTAATATGCGCATACCAGAAAAAAGTTCACGTGAAAATGGGAAATTCTTCTTTAATTTTTTACGCATACACGTATTACACATGGAAATGCGCATAACCGTGCAAGTGTACATGTGAAGAAGGCACGCATGTGCTGCATATATTTACATCGGTACATATATACACATATACGTACCAGTGCACGTGGAAAATTAAAAAAAAACGTATAAAGGGAAAAAGAATATAGTTCAGCCTACCGGATGAGGTGCTTTTCTTTTCGTGTGCATGAGTTTTAAAAAAAAGCGTACATATAAAACGTCGGAATTGTTTGATGCGGAAAGGGTTGCACGCACATCAACAATATTGGGGACTTCCATGTGAGGGGAACCTGAAAGTGTAAAACGGGGGAAAAAAAAGGGATGGGAAAATGGGAAAAAAAAACGCGAATAAGCGAGAAAGGGAATTTTTTGAAGTTCCATATGAGCACATATTTATAACGAAAAAAACGCATACAAGAGCGCGTAAAAATATACATAACTATATATGTATAATACATGCGTGTATACATGTGCGTACATATTTATACTATACGCAAATAAGCCATTTGACTAACGCGTGGAAAATAAGCAGATGCGTTTGCGACTATTATGCGAGTGAGCACGTGCCCTCGCCGAGCCTGCTTGTTTGTTTGGGAGTTCACTCTGCTATTACATATTACTGCACAGTGCGGTTACTGTGAAAGTTTCACTCTTTCCGATTTTTTTGCCTTCAAAGGTTTTTCCATTTCCGAGCGCAGTTTTGCATCAAACTTCAGCGAAATTATGTGACTCCAAGGCATGCACACAGAACAGATCAAATTAACCCTCACTTTGGAGGAGAATAAGCATTTTCTCACATTTTTGCAGCAACTCTTTTTTTTTTTTTTTTTTTTTTTCCAGTTAGCTATTTCAGCCATTAATACTGAAATAGCTACTTTTTTCTGAACTGTTCAGGTGAATTCTAAAAAAAAAAAAAGAAAAATTCTCAAAATGGCTATTAAGCGCTAAATTAGCAAATAAGCCGCTCCGCATGGTTAAAATTAGGAACAACATGCTGCACAATAATAGTGAATAAAAAAGAGGGAGAAAATAGGAAAATACTAAACGCTGTATGCTGCTCTCTGTACATAAGCAAAGGAAGCAGTTCATCCTAAAAGGCATACCACATTGACGAAGTGGGTGTTCCATCAAATCGCTCATATGCAACATGGGTAATTATAAAAGTTCGTTCTGTCTGGCTAGGATAAGGTATGTTTATTGCGGTTTCTTTTTGTGAGGAACGCCACTGTTCGTGTATTAATCCTATTCTCCATTTCAAAGCAACGAAGCGTGGATTATTTTTGCAACAGAACGGGCATGTACACGTATTTGTGATTTGTGCCTATTTATGTCCATTTATTTCTATCATCTCTGTTTGTCTTTACAACGTGTGTGGATAGCGCGTATTCACCTCCACGTGAATTTAATAGCAACTTATGGCAATCGAATGTGTCCAAATTTTGGCAGAACAAATGTGCTCTCCACGTGTCAGCATTATTTATGAGGTAATTTCTTTCAATGAAATGGCGATTCATATCAGTGCTAATTTTTTCATAATATTCGAAAAATGCATGCAGTGTAATTATCAAAGGGTTAGTGTTCCCCTGCTGCAATTTTTTTCTATAAAAATTTGTGTGTAAATTAATTAATTCTCCTTTGTCCGTTAATTCCTTTGCTTTGAAGCAACCTGAGTAGGCATGACTACAACGCGTAGCAGCCTTCTCAATATGAAGATGTCTCAAGACATACCAAAAGTAAGAACGATTCTCCTCTTACATGAATAATGCCCCCATAATTGAGTTCCAAAAGGGGAAGACAAATAATGCGCCCTCGCAACTGATCCGCATGCTTGGAAAAGGATGAACTTTAAAAAGGGGTACTATCCTTTAAAAGGCATATGATCAAAGGTTTTTCTTCCCAGGGGAGTTATAGTTTTTCCACATGGATTAAAACGATTTATTAAAGCGTTTCCTCATAGCTGCAACCAATCAAGCGGGGCAATCAAATCGGGAAAAAATGTTCCCCCTCCCCTTTTTGCACTCGTGTGATATCTTTTCTCCCAATGCGCATTCCACACTGATGGTAAAGCGTTAGCAACTTGGGGAAAAGGGAAAATAATTTTTTTTTTTTTTTTTTTAATTTTTTAAAAAAAATGGTACGTCTGTTCGTTTTCTTGTAATACCTCTTAACACTGTATGCATTTTTATAAAAATGTGAATAAATGAAAAAAAAAAAAAAACCACACACCTGGGTAGGCACATGATCAGAAAAATTACATGCATTCCGTTGGCGCATTCATCGTATAGACAAGAGCAAAATGAAAAGACCGAAAAAAAGAGTCTATCGAGGAATCTCTCCTTCGGTCTTTCCATCCGTTAATGTCCCTCTTTCCAAAAAAAAAAAAAAAAAACTGCACAAGAAATTATATATCACTCTTCCTCTAGTCATGTTGGCGCCGCACCCTTGGTCAATGCATATCTCGTTCTCCTTAACAGCATGGGTGTATCACCCTTCTGACTAGAGCGGCTCTGGTGGGCATTTCCTGCAAACGTAGTAGTCTCAGACGTGGTGCGCTTACACAAAGTATACTTTCGACGTTCTTTTTACGTGTGCGCCTTTTGGCAGTTTTTCGACAGGTTTTTTTTCAATTGAGTTAAACCATACACAGGTTTGACAACGATGCAACGGCACATGTGCACATCAGATGGGTGCAGGTTCCTATCAACTATAATTCAGAGCACCTCATCCCTGGGAGCAGCCATTTTTTAATCCTCCGTTTTGCCAACCAGCTTGGTCTTCTTGGCACCTCTCAACAAACCAGTTCTTCTAGCAGCAATGAGACCAACCTTCTGTCCAGCTGGAGCGCTTCTCGAAACGGTGGAAGGATGACCAATGTGTTGGTGATTACCACCACCATGAGGATGGTCTACTGGGTTCATAGCAACACCTCTGACTTTAGGCCAGCAGTTACGTTTAACTCTGTACTTGTGGTGAGCAACACCAGCCTTCAAAATTGGCTTGTCAATTCTTCCTCCTGCACCCACAACACCAACCATAGCTCTAGCTCTAGAATCAATGGTCTTTTTCGCACCAGAAGGTAAACGAACTTTGGTCTTCTTTCCATCCTCCGATTGACCAACAACCGTGGCGTAACATCCAGATGCTTTTACTAACGTTCCTCTATTTCCTGTGCGGTGCTCTAAATTGCATATTAAAGTACCTTCAGGCATTTTTCCTATGGGTAGGATGTTTCCGACGGATAGGGGAGCTTTAATACCACAGGAAATGTACTGACCGGTGAACATTCCTTCTGTGGCTACCATCAGTTCTTCCTTCTTTCCATATTTCTCTGTTTTTTTAAAGACGATTTTTGCCAAGGGGGCTCCTCTTCCTGGGTCATGGATAATGTCCTTTATAAGTCCCTTAATGTATCCCTTCTTTTCGCAGAAGTCCAAATGGCGCAGCTTGGCTGCTCCCTTTCGATGGTGGTTGTGGGACTTGAAAATCGAGCCTCTTCCTTTCCTCTGGCCTGCACGGGGGAGAAGCGGTGGGGAGTGGCGTGAGTGATACAATAAGCGTGCAGTATGCCACGCAGGGCAGCGTGCGGCACATAAGCGCATAGGCATAAATTCTCCAACCTCCGCACGCAAAAAGAAGCAAACGCGCGTATGTGCTTTTTCTTAGCCCCTATGGGGAAAATATGTACCTCTTATAACTCTTCCCATTTTGAAAAATCTCTTCTGAAATTATAAACCGTTTTGGGGGGTTTTCCCTAATTGTGGGGCTTTGAGCGAGCTCTACACTTGGGTAAATTTCGCGAAGGAAATATCCTACTGATGTTTGGCCCTGAAAAAGGATCTAACTTACATTCACGCGCAAATTCGTCGCAGCGTTTGGCCAAAAAATTTCGTTCTTTGTTTTTGGATGGTTATCCTGATCGTGAGGATTGTTACCTTTTACTTTGCTAACTTTTTTTCGCAACTTTTTTTTTTTTTTTTTTTTTTTTTTTTTCCAGCTATTTTTTTGTGGTCATTATAAAAGGGTTTTTTTCTTTTTGTCATTAAAATGGATTTTTTTTTTTTCTTTTCCTGCACTATGGAAGAGTATACGCGGTTCCATATGGTATGCATCTCCCATGCGTAATTTGTTGTGTATACTAATCATCCATCGCGTATTCCGTGCTACAATTTGTATGCCGTAAAATTATAAAGTAAACGGAAAAAATGGGGACAATATATAGTTGGGATTATAACGCTGCTTTTCTCTTTCTAACCGGTGCTGCACGCATTCAACAGCACGTATATGTTTGCGTTGTTTTTATAGAGTTGACCCACTGCGGGGTGGCTAACAAGGGGTGATTTAAGAGGTTACCCCCTAAGAATATATGCGTATTCGCGGCGAGCCTTACCGGGGCAGTTAACCTGGGCCTCTGTCCCGCCTTGCCCATATGCATACGAAGAACGTGAAAGGGGGAGCCCTTCTCTGCGCACTACGAAAAGCCAACCCGCTTTTATCGCGACTCCCCAAATGTTACCATTATTTTTGGTGCTCTCACTTCCCTGTTGGGGGAAAAGAACAAATGGCAGAAAATTTAAAAGCGAAAAAAAAAATGGGGATTTTTTTTACTGGGACAACAACAGCTATATGAAGAAAATGCCGAAAGCTGCGTCACAAAACGCAAAAAAAAAATAAATAAATAAAATAAAATGTAAAAATATAAAAAATATAGAAAAAAGTGAATTTCCCAACATGGAAAATAATAAAACTGTCAGGGCGACAGCGCCAACCCGCGAGAGAATGCACAGGTTTACTGTGCAACAACAAATTGGAAAAAAAGGACATTTTTTTTTTATTTTCCTTTTTTTATGCTAATGTATAGAACGCTGCAAACAAAGGATGGTGATACAGGGGGAGCAGAAAAAGATGGATACCTACAATCAGCCCTGTGGAAAAGGCGTGTCCATTCGAATTAGCCATTGTGTTGCCCGTATAATTGTGTGAAATGGTGGAAAAAACCTAACTCCCTATTGGTTGTCATGGCTGCACTATTTAATTCGGTCCCCTCCACATCCAGTAGGGGAAAAAAAAAGTGTAGTATTTTCCCATAAGTATAACCTGGTATGCGTTAAAAACGGTTTACTACGTACCCATCATGGGGAAATTTTTTCCTGGGGCTTCCAAATTAGGTAACTTCCAAAGTGTGCCTCAATCGAGGTGCCCCCTTTTTATTAGTCGCTCCACCTAGACGGACGAACGAACTGTTATTTTATGAATATAAAAGGTTTAAAAGTACACTTTTTTTTTTTTTTTTTTTCTAATATCCTTGGAATTAAAAACTGTTGCAAGTGTTAATTTAAAAAAAAAAAAAAAAAAAAAAAAAGGAAAGATAAATGTGCATACACGTATATACGCCCGTATCTCGAAATGGATGATGAAATGTGCATGTGAGGAAGGGGGAGAAGGCTTCCCCAATTTTCTTTCATTTGGTCTAATACGGGTTCGTACGCAGTCATGACAGTCTCAGCTTCGTACCACTTTGCATAGCCTGATCGGGCCTCTGCTTTTCTTTTTCGATGGCAAAGTCGGTATGGCACAAGTGGACTCACTAAGGGAGGGGGGGTCTGCTGTCTCCCCGACAGGCTTTTTCATCCACCATCACCACTTCCCCCTTTCCATTTTATTCCTTTCCTGGTTGCAATCCATCCATTATTTAACAGTCTGGTACATCGATCTCCCCGGAGTCAATCATCTCTTGGACGGTGGTTGGCTTCTTCCCATCGACGGTGCAACCAATGGAGTTGCAAGTTCCTAAAATTTCTTTTACAGTTCCTTTGAATTCTTTGGCCCTCGACTTATCCTTCATGGTTCTTGCGATAGAGTACACTTGCTCAATTTTTAAATTTCCGTTGTGTTTAATATTTTTCACTTTTTTTCTATCCCTGGGAGCTTCATTCAATTCTTTTAGCACAAGGGAGGCTGACGTTGGCACCACTTCGATCTTGGCTTGCCTATTTTGTATGGTAAGTTTTACGCAGATTTTCAGCCCCTTCCATGATTGCGTTTCTTTGGCTATATCGTCACCAATTTTCTTGGGGGACAATCCAAGGGGACCTAGCTTGGGGGACAACACTGACGAGGCTCCCACTTCTCCTCCAACCTGTCGGATGTAGACTGCGCGTAAGGTAAAAGGGGGAACGAAAAATTTATGAATTATCGTGTTTGGTATATTCACGGGGGGACAGTGATAACCATGGAGGGGGCTCGTGGCGTACACAACGCAGGAGCAATACACCCACGGGGATGAATCTCTACAAACAGGAGAAGCTCATAGGATGGGGTCCCCAAATTGGGAGCAGGGAAAAGAAGGGAACACTCTTCACAGGAATAGTACCCCTCCTTCCCCTAACCAATTTTCCCATCATTCGAATAAGTGCCTCTCTACCACTTCCACTTTGAGGGGGACCCCACCGAATGTCACAAGCATGAAACACGTACATATACGTATGTAAAAATTATTTCTCCACAAAAAAGGTATGCAAAGAAAACTACTCTCGCCACGTGATGAGGTGAAATGAATCAACAACAGAAAGCGCCGGGCGGGAGGCATACGTCCCCCCTCTCTGCTGCTAATCCATTATGCGAATTTAAAAAAATAAATGAATAAATATAATTACCATATTTTATCTCGTTAGGATCTGGTCTTTTGGCCATTTTGAACTTTCGCGTTTGTTAATTCAAAGGGAGTTTTGTTCCAATTTGCGGATGAGTGTTGTTCTTCCGAAGCAGGGGGGTTTGCAGTTCAGTCGCTCGTACGTTCGTACGTTTGTATATTTATAAATTTGTGTATTTATTTATTTTTATTTTTTTTAATTTAATTTTTTATTTATTTATTTTTTTTTTTTTTTTTTTTCCGCCGACTCGGCCAACATGATAATTTCCTCAGCATTCGGGGGGAACGATTTTAAACGCCGACGCGCAAGGAGTGGATTGTAAGCATTTTGCAATGGGGCATCATCGCAAGATGGCACGTTCGTTATGCTCGTTTATACTGGTCCTTGCTCATCCTGTTTTCCCCCTTTTTCTTGCACTTCACTCGGTGCTTAAGCCTATACGTAGCTTGGTTCACCTTATCGCGTCGCCCACCGCGCATAGGCAATGCCGTCATTGCGCACTGTCGGTAGAAGGTGGGCATACATCCAACTCGACCTCGCTCCCCCAAGGTACAACTATAATACATATAAATACACATATATATTTTTGTACTATTGTTGTTCACCCCCCACAGGAGGGGCAGAGTCGCATTGCTTCTTAATTTCGGAGGCATACAAACGTGCAGAATTTGCCTCTAGGGTTTTACCCCTTCCCCGCGCGAGTGCTTAAAAAATTCGCATACAGATATATGTATGATTTACCCACGCGCGGGGATAGCAACAAAAATAGGGACAAAGCATGGAAGGGAAAAATTTACCCCAACTGCCACTATCAAATTTACAGAAAAAAAAAAAAAAAAAAAAAACACTTCAGCCAAGAATTGGAGTTGCACCTTTAGCGATGCAATACGGTGAGTTCGTGGTTTGGTTCCCCCGGCACAGCCGCTAAACGGTCAAGTGAGAGGACGGCCCTAATTTTCCGCGGAGGGTACTTATACCGAGCCCTGAATACCTCGGCGCAGTTGGATAAAATCTGGTCCAGCATATGGAGAACAAATTTTCTCTCCGTGTTTGACGTGGACGCATCTGTAAGCACCACCCCGTCGGCTGAGTGTGCATTCCGCAGCTTCCTAACCAAACGCACAAATTTTACTCCTTTTGAAAGGCCCAACTGGGCAAGGTTATTCTTTATGTGGAAGATAATGTTCTCGAGGCTATCATAGTTATAGTAGTGACTCTGCACTGCTCTCTCCAGTATTCGCAACTCGTCTTCCACCCGAACGTCGGTATTGTGGTTGTTGTAAAGATGAAATAACTTTCGCAAGGTGGGGTTCACCACGGATAATCTCTCCACGTGGGAATTCTTCCCCATGGAAAAACCATCATTATTTCGGGGTACACATGCCCCATCAAAGAGGAAGGTGTTAATCCTAAAGAGGCTTAAAATAATATTTTTTATATCCCTTGGGGAGTAAGCCAGTTGGGTCCTCTCTACATATTCAATCGACTTGGTATAAATTTGCCACCGTTCGTGGAAAGGCAAAACACGACCATATATCGAAAAAAGGGAAACAAAGGAACACATCTCCTTGTGTGTAAGGTCGAACTTGTTGCGCACAATGATTTGGAGGAGCTTCCTTTGGCAATCATCCGAGAGGGAAACTTCTTTCCACTTCCATTTCGGACTCCTCTTTATTCTGCATCGGTATATATGATAAGAACGTAGGAAAAGTACCACGTCAGAGGGTATGCAGAAATCCCTGTTGTGCACTACCTGTCCCATCAGTTTGTAAAGAAGGGCTGGTTCAAAATGGTTGTTTTTTATAAACATCCTAAACAGGAGGATGGCGTCATTTATCCTTAGGTGACTCCAAAAATTGTATAGCGTGTCGTTCACGGAACCTCGCAGTAGGTAGTACTCAATCCGTTTTAGGATGTTATTTTTTTTTCTCTTTTTTTTTTCATATTTTATTTTTTGCAGGGCATGCAATAGTCTAATGATTCCACTAGGACCCAACTCAGGGAGAAGAACCACAGCTTTGTTAAACTGCTCATCCACTTGGTCGAATAATTTACTCCTTCCTATTGTCCCGTTGGTTGGGATGCATTCCCCCTTGTTCCTGTCCACCCTTTTTATGTACTTACTGATGTGTCTCCTTCGTGTTGACTTCCCCTTGGTGTACCTCCCCACCAGGGCTATATGCTCACACACATTTTCCAGGTGCTTCAATAAATGGGTACCATTTATTTTGTTCAAACTTACACTCGGGATGAGGTTCCGGATGAGGGGAATTCGCAAACCCTTCATTTGTTATGCGGATGAGCTGCATACTTAAGTGAGGTGACACCAATTTGGGGAAGTGCGAAAGGTTGGGGTGCACATGTGTATTACCACAATGTTTGGTAGTCCCTCATGAGGAGGGGTGTAACCTTTTGCGAAGTGGACCTGCCGCTCCTGTTTTGCCCTGCATCCGGTAAGTGGCAACAAACCATGGGATTAAAAAAAAAGGGGAAGCACATTACATATGGAAAAATAACACGCACTGAAACACAACTCCAAAAAGGGTCCCTCTCTTACTTGACCATAATATAGAGGGGCAGTTTTAACGATACGATGAACAGATTAGAGGGTTTAGGGTTCCCACCCAATTAGAGGCGAATCCAAGCTACCTTTCTTCCACTTCCCCCAGGAAAAGGTTAGAAAAAAAAAAAAAGAAAAAAGGGAAAGTTACAAATCGCACAGGAGCTTCTACAAATTTAGCTCCGAAAAAATGCACAAAAAAAGGAGGCAAAAATAACAGCGTCATGAATTGCACAAAAGGCACATGCACAACGCGCAACTCCTCGCCTGATCAGTAGCACAAATGGAGAAAGGGCACATTCGTTTAGAACAAAGGTTTCCCTTCCCAAAACCTATTCGGATACCGCGATATTGCACTTTATTTAGGGGAAGAACCCCCCTACAAAACTCATAGGAAGACAAATACACACCAGGAGAGGGCAACAAAAGGTAGTGTGCCTTCCCAAAGGTAACGAGATTGATTACAAAGTGTAAAATTAGCTCCGTAAATTTCCTAAACGCAGGGGGAAGAATTCAACTAAAAAAATGCATCCCCCGGTGGGGATTTATAACCCCCTCTGCGGAAACCCTTCGTCGGGGCTATTTTGTCATGCCGAACGGGTGGTCCCCCCCTGCCTTCCTCAAAAAGTGCAAACTGGAAATTTTCATTTGTCCTAACATTCCGCACTTCACCCATCGGCCATTTTTACAAATTTTTATCATCCCATCAGAGGTGAGGGCCACCAAAAAATTATTCTCGTTAAAATCAAAGTCATTTATCTTTCCTCCTCCCCTGCTGGCATCACTGTGGAGCATCCAATTCTTACGTTGTGTGTTGAAAATGTAAAAATAATTCTTCTCATCCAGAACCCACAGGTGATCATTTCTGTCAAAGGCCAATGACTTCAACTTTGCTATTCCATAGGCCTTTTTTTCCTGCACCCATTCGTATTTATCCCATTTTTGTAAATCGCCCCGAAGGTTTATTGCCCACATTTTATTCCTCCCACTAATGGCCATTTTTAAAAAGAGAGTTTCTCTATGAGTATCTATTTTTTGGAAGCACCTATTGCTCATTAGAAAACCCAGGTTGAAATCTGTATTGATGCAAATGATGTGTCCCCTTTTGTCAGTGCATAAGGACACGAAACATTCGTAGAGGATGTTTATTCTCTTCCAGTGGTAGCCATTCCATGAATACACTTCTCCTGAGGGACTTACTCCAAGCATGTTTTCAAATAATGGTAATCCTTGTTGGCTACCCATTTTCCGTAAAACCATCTTTTTATCCTTTCTTAATATTGGTCGGTTTTTCCGGTTGGCTACTTTTTCATTGGGCCCCTTTCCGTGGTTAGCGTTGCCCAAGTTCCCATGCTTGGTTGAACTTCGCCTCAAATGGATCGGAATATCCCCTGGCTTTTTCCCTACCGACTTTTCCAACTTTTCCAACTTTTCCAACTTGATCAATTCGTTCCCCCCCTTCTTGGGCAAAAACGGCCCCAAAACCTGCACCTTTTCCGAAGGGGGTTTCCCACTTTTCGCAAACGATTGAGTGTTCCGCTTCTCCCCCATTTGGAATGACTTGATTTTATCTGTGCTCATAAACCTTTCAGCTATTTTTAATATCTGCGTCTTGGCCCTGATCATATTTAGTTTCCTTTCCGCATTTATCTTTCTCGCTTTATTATACGGCGAGAATGAAGTATAGGTCACGTTCTTGTCTACTTTCATGCTGAAGGCTTTATTGGGTCCCCCGTTTTTCAAGGCTGCTTGGAGATTTTCTGTGTGCAGCTTCTTCAACTTTGGACTTACGTGTCTGTAGCTGTTGCTCAGCGTGTGCGTCGTGGCTAGCCGCTGGAACACGGACACTTTTTTCATTGCACTTTTTGCTGGTCCCTTCGGTTTGTCTACCGATTTTTCCTCACTCGAGTTACTACTCCGTTCCGTGTCAGGGTCATCCGAGTTTCGATCATCATCTACGCTGCTTTCATCACCTTCGTTTTCTCCTCCCTCCAGCGTCACGCCCATTTTCGACGTGATACCGTTAAGCGGCCCCTCCGAAGCGTCGCTACTGCTCACCTCCAGTGGGTCCCCCTCCACATCTTCACGTTTGAAGCTCACCTGTTCCAAAGTACTTCCATCCAAAGAGCTCTTCTTTTTTTTAAGGGATGACTTTAATCTTGGCGCATTTTCGCTTGTCTGTCTTTCCTCATCAGATGGATCATCTCGGTTGGATCTTTTCCCTTGCACGTCTGTGTGCAACTCCTTTTTGAGCGAAGTGTTTGAATTTTTTATGGCAACGCTGCTGTTACTCAATTTGTCTGTCGATCCCTGAATAACCACCGTTTTGCTCTTTACGTAGTGCATGGCTAATGTATTGGACACTCACGGGGTAAATTTTGCAGAACTGGGAAAAGCAGACCTGAACATGTGTGTCTAACGTATGTAACAAAATGGTTATCCTTTTTTTTTTTTTTTTTTTTTTTTTTACATCCAACGGGCAACCTGCTTACGGCTGCACGTGGTTATACATATGTACATATACGTTGTGCAAAAGGAGAGAAAGAAGGACAAGTTTAAAATAAAAATAGTGAACATATAATGCGGTTAAATGAAAGTCCCCTCAAAATGGAGAACTTGAACCATCAAGCAGTCTCCATTAAAATGAAAAGTCACAGTTTTTCCGAATTGATGAAGTAATTAATTATATTTTGTTTGTGTCAAGGTTGAAGCATTATCGTCGAAAAGACTTTTTTTTTATGAACAGCCATACGAAAAAAAAAAAAAAAAAAAAAAAAAAAAAAAAAACAATAGTAATAACAATAATAATTACAAAAAATAGCTAGCTATTTAGTGGCTGTATGAACAAGGGAAATTTTGTAAATTCGGAAATGTGTGCAGATTGACATATTGGATCGTGCCATGTATAGATATAGAAACGTACGTACTAGTGTATGCTCTCCAGGGGGCCATATCCAGGCAGATTAATCCATCCCCTATTGATACAGAAAAACGCCCGCATTTGCCGATGTTGCGCAAAAAAGGGCTATATTGAAAACGGTGAACGGAGCGAAAAAGACAACTCATATTCTTTTTTCTTATAACTGTTAAGGCTAAATCCGGGCCTAAACGGCCTTTCCAACAGGGAGTCCATGTGGGTCATTTTTTCCAATTTGAAGCATCCATTGTAGCAGTTCCTCCAACATAATGTCGTCATGCATTTGTCTTATGTGTAACACTGGGTTATGCGGTAGTGTGTTTTTGTGTACGTTCAGCGGGGGCTTTTTTTTTTTTTTTTTTTTCCTATCAGATCACAGGGTTTAGCATTCTGGGTCTCCCAAGGGGCTGTGTGTAATGCCGAAATCAGCGCTTTCCGTATAATAATTTTAAAAAAAATTGCAAACAACTGGTTGTTTTATTTTGCTACACTTTATTTCGCTATATCTTATTTTGCTATAATTTATTTATAAATAATTATTTAAAAAAAATTTATAAAACCGTCCAATGCCGTGCGGGCTACTTGTCCCTGTGGTGTGGGAGCACGTGAAGGCAAGATACGTTTACACACGCGCATGCAAACATACGCATATGTACACACAGCGTAGGGGGAGGGGAACACATAAATATGTAGGTGAGTGGCTAAAAAAAAAAATAATAATAAATAAAATAAAAGTAATCATGCACCTAGATAGTGAAGTGAACTGAGGGAAGGAGGACACACATCTATGACATGTATACCCATGCGTGTGCATATGTAGCGTGCCTACTAATTTGCGTTATGAAGAGGATAACCTTTAAATAATGTTAAAGGGGAAGAAACACCTAATTTAAGAGATAAGCACGCGAGTGGGACGAATCGCAACGATAAACTTCCTCATTCTGCGCGCATACAAGTACATACAAGTAAGTGCAAGGACGCATGGGCACAAATACACCCATGGTGATGAACACCTAGACATTTAGCACGAAGGTATACAAATGTAAGTCGATAAGCACCCTTCCGTGGGAATATCATTCTCACCTACACATAATGCAGACGACTAATGTCTTCTCTTACGGGACCACGAGGTGGATCTGGAACGTGACCTAGATGGAGATCTGGATCCAGATTTTGATATGGATCTGTTATTTTTTTTTCTTTCTTGGTAAGACAAACTTTTGGAGTAACTTCTTTTCTTTTCATATGCATCTCTTCTTCTATCCATACTTCTACTTCTGCTGCTGCTAGATGTTCTGCTTCTACTCCTGCTTCTGCTGTGACTTCCACTTCGGCTTCTACTTCTGCTCCTGCTGTAGCTTCTGCTACTGTAACTCCTACTTCTGGTGTAGGACCTTTTACGGCTCCTGGAGTAGCTCCTGCTAGAATAGCTCCTATTCCTGCTACGGTATCTACCGTACCCTCCATCTTCCCGGTGCCACGATATTTTTTTCTCTCTAATGGTTATTTTGGATTTTTCACCTTCATGGGACCTAAATGTAGATCCGTTAAATTTTTCAATCGCTTCAAGCATGTCTTCCTTATGGAAAAAGGACACTTCGCCAATTCCGTTTTTAAAAACATCTGCATGACCGCACTCTCCTGCTTCTCTAAGATGGTCCTTCAAATCTTGCCAGCTGCCTGAAAGGGGCAGTCCGCTGACCTGCACGTGTGGATGGGTGAAGCGGGTTGAGTGTGAAGACGCGCTGCATACAACGGTGACATGTTGTAACATGGGCATTATCATTAATACGCAAAAATGAGGGCAAACATAAAAAGTAAAAAATGCTACACGTTAATGTTGCACAAAGTGGTATTCCTTTTATTTCATTTTTCCCTTACCTCAACGACGTATCTGCCTCGCCTGGCCCTCATTCCTCTTCCCATCATCCCTCTACCCCCTCTGGGGCCGTACTTCCCATTATCCCTGGCGTTAAAAGGAACTTCGACCCTTAACTTATTACCCCCATAATCAGACCCGTCCTTTTCTTTTATCGCATCGGCTGCATCCCTTGCATCTTCGAATTCGATAAAGGCAAAGGCAGCACCGGATACAGTTTTTTTCACGTCACACTTGAGTATGTTTCCATATTTGCGAAATTCATTTTCTACGTCCCTTGGCGATACGTGAGACGGTAGGTTTCCCACGTAGATGCGTGAAATACTCTCACTCACAGACATTTTCTTGGACTTTCTTTTGTTTCGTCGTTAGGCGCAATTTGTGTTGTGCGCAATTAACGTAGGGAAGCGGATAGGCAACTAAACCAGTTACACGCGCACGTATCGAGTACAACTGTCACCGTCGCGGGAATAGAACCAAAGCGTGCTCTCCTTCTCCCGTATGCGCCTGCCGCAAAACGCAACGTTGTAGCTTCTCAAAACTGGAGAACTGCAGCTAGCTGTTGGCCGCAAAGGCACATGTGAATATGTTCACTCTACTACGTTTTTTCAATGTCAGTTTGGGAAGCAAAAAAAAAAAAACAGATGTATGCAATAGGTTTTTAAAATATCAAATAAAATTATGCCTTGGTAAAAAGGGTTTGAATAAAAGGCAAGTGGTCATATTTTCCTCCTTTTCTTTCTTCCCTTCGCATTTGTTTTTTGTATTTCTATATTTGCGTTCCGCTTTTTGTATTCCGTTTTATTACCATCGTTATAGTGCTTTCGTTTTTTTCGTTTTCCGTTTTCTTTTCGCCTTCTGCCGTTTCTTTTTTTTCTCTTTTTTTCTTTTCTTTTTGCGTTTGTTTTTTTTTCCTCCGTTGACTATACGGCTGACACCGAATCACCCTTCGTCATTTTTATTTTGTAGATCCCTCTTTTTATAGTAGGTCGAAAAAAGGGGCAACAGTTGGTACTGCGCACGTGTTTTTTTTTTTTTTTTTTTTTTTTAACAATCCCTATTGTCATTATAAGTAGGCTCACTGACAAAAGTTTAGCTTGCCTTGGTGCGTATAGAAGATCGTACCCGCAGGTATTCTCTCGTATTCGCGCCGGCATTTAAAGCATCCCTACACCTGGGGTTCATTCTTTATTGTAAGCACTTGCTAAAATTCCGACGTTCAATTTGGGGGTGCGTGGTGGGTAAAAAAAAAAAAAAAAAATATGGATAAGAAAAATTGCATGGAGATAAACGCGTGCTCATAAAAAATTAGTAGTACGCACAGCGAGCGCGGCAAAGTTGTTGTGTTGAATGCGTCCCCGTTGGCTGCTTCAACAGAATTGTGCCCCTCTCCCTCCCTTACCTAAAGAGCATAATTCTTATGTACCTCTCATTCTGACAACAAGGAATGCATAAAAGGATGAAATTAACATCAGTGCGCACATGCATGTATACCATACAAGTTGTGTTTACGTTTGCCCTTGTATATACACCTATTCTTCGTGCATATATTAGGTGGGGGCGGAAGGAACAATTATGTAAAACAAAACATACACAGTCGTATGGACGTTTGCATAACATATGCATCGTGCCAGTTTGGGGATTCCCTTATCGCCCATCAGGTAAAATTTAATCATATCATCAAGTGCGGACTCTTCCTCCTTTTTTTTGTTTTCCTTTGTCAAAATGAGGGACACAAATTGTAGGGGGGAAAAAATGTGCCTCATTTGGTTCGCACCAGTTTGGGGTAACACACGGGTGAAAAAGAAAAACCTGTTGACAGGTTTCATTCGTAGAATTGTACCCACCCGTGTAGACCTTCCCATGCGCTAACGAATTGGTCTCTACTGATGGCCTGCTGAATTTTCATCGCCTCGACGTGGTCGGACTGTTTTCCATCCCCTCATCTAAGAAATGCAAAGCAGTTCGATACGTAAGTGCAGACCAGCAAGCAAATTGACCTGTCCTTAAGTTCGGTTAACATTTTTAACATATGACCCTTTTTAGTTTTTCGGTTCAAGTTTGGATTCGTGTAGACATTATGGATCGCCTGCCTACACACAACTGGAAAGGTGTGCATGTGTAGGTAGGTAAGTAGGTACGGGGGGGAAGAACATGCGAAATGATCATTCGGTTTAATCTGCCCACATACATATTATGCACTACATGGGAAGGACTGTCCATTTGGGGTTCCTCCATCGGAATGGCATAATGGTGTGCACCTGCATAGACCTTTCACTGGGTGACATCCTCCGTAATGCGCAAAAAGGGGGGTCTGCACATCTGAACTTTTTATGAGCGGCAATTTTGAAGGAGGCCCCTCCCAGGCGGTGCACAAGGCTGTTACGCTCATGCGCGCCATACATGGGAAGTAAAATGGGTGAAACAAATATGTGGTAAACTTCACCGTCATTTGAAGGCAGAAATGGGCCAAAATAAACATTCAAGTATAACACACTTGCGGTCATCCCTTCTTTGGAGAGCTGACAAGGATTACTAGTCTTTTTTTTTTTTTTTTTTTTTTTAAATAATTTTGGATTTCTCATCACCCAGAAGGTTTGTCCCGTGTATTTAGTGATGAAGTTTTCATGGCATCCGCTCATGTGGGGGGTTCTCCCACTTTGGAGGGAGATAGACCTGGCAAAGTACGCTCCGCAGGGAGGTACGCAACGAGAAAAACCCTACGTTCGCAATACATGCAAATATACTGATATGCATGCACGCGTGTGTATGTCCATCTGGTTCCGCGCATCCCCATGTGGAGACGCTTGGTGAATGTCCATCCTTCTGACGTGCTCGCACAGGGGAAGCACTATACTTAAGTGCCCAACTCAGCATGAAGGGATGTCCGAGACACAAACTAATGATGCAGGTGAAAGTCCCAAAAAAAAAAAAAAAAAAAAAAAAAAATGTTAACCCGCGTTTGGTCGTGCTTGCTAAGACAATCCTAAAAATATAAGCGCAGCGAGGAAGAAAGCCGAGTGAAACAAAACGTAAGCTAAATAATGCTTAGCGCGACACAACATGCGGAACACCCGGCAGATGTGCCACACCTAGGAAACGCATCACACCCGGCAAACGTATCCCACCCGACTGGAGCTTATTCCTCTCGATCTCATTTAGGCACCCTCCCCTTTCTCCCCAGCTCAGTGCATTAGATCATTCGCCGCATCTGCCTTCGCACTGCACACACCCCTTTAAAGCTCCAATCGAGTTACACCGCCTGGGTTACATCTCCAAAACGCATGTGCAAACACATACGAATCATACCCACACGGGCAGCTTCGTCTGGAGCATTTGCCATTTCGCACATGGGGAAGTGCCAATTTTTTCTAGTCCGCCTACCCGTGAGCACATACGTATAGAAATTTGTATGCAGTAAAGCAAGCCTCTCTGCGGAGATGCATCATTCATCCCCGCGTGGAAAAATATGCTCATATGCTCTTGCACATTCGAATGTGTTTGCACATGAGCAGGCCAGGGCCGTAAATCAACCAAAAGGTCGATCCAAAAAAAATTTTTTTTTTTTTTTTTTTCTCACAAATCTCCAAACGGTAATTTCTTTTTTCCCATATTTTATTTTATTCCCTTTTTGGGAAAGAGAAAATATTTACTTTTTTTTTTTTTTTTTTTTTTTCTCCAACGTGTTAATTAGGTTCGGCATTTTAAATCTCCCCCTTTGCATTTCTCAAGAGGGAATAAAATCCCCTTGGTGAATTGCCGAGGAAGCCAAGCCAGCCCTTCAATTTGCTCCTTAAAGTAACTACCCCAGTGAACGGAGAGCACACCGAACGGAAGGGAAGGAATATGCCCCCCCTGGCTGACTAATCCAAAATAGGTGGTATATGCACGGGTGCCTACCGTGACTGTAACGCTGAGAATAGAAACAACCGGAAGTGGAGCAACGCACAATTGAGCATACATTCGGTAGTCCACTTATATTTACTCCACCGCATAGAGGGTGAAGTGATCGGCACGCAGCTCGGTTGAGGCAAACCGGCAAGGCTCCCAAAGGGTCCGTCCGTCCGACGTGGCCATGAGTAGGAGCAGACCCCGTGTCATCAGAAGAAGGTGCCAATTGTGCTGATCGCGAAACAAGTTTCCTTTCTACTTCCTCACCGCCTTGCCAAAATGAACGAGTCGCTGGACATTGAAAACGCAAAGGCGAAGCTGAAGCTGGTGTTCTCCTTCTGGGAGAGTTCGGAAAATAAAAGTTTTTCACAGAGTAACGCATTCTGTGTCCTCTCGGGAAAGTCGAGCAAGGAAGAAAATGCCACGACGCAGGAGCAGTTCCAGATGTGGCTGATGGGCTACCAACTGACGGAAACATTTTTTCTCTTCCTGAATAAGGAAAAGCTAATCATCCTAACGAGTGATAAGAAGAAAAAGTTCCTGCAGCCGCTGTTGGACAGCGTGGAAAACGTACAAGTGATGGAAAGAAGCAATGACAATACGGAAAATTTTACTAAAATTAGAGAAATGATAAAGGATGCAGGGACGGAGGAGATAGCCATTCTGAAGGATAAAGATGCCACGGGAAATTTCTTCGAAAGTTGTTACAGTTTTGTAAAAAGTTTAGAAATTCCGCAGATAGATGTGAATAGCGAATTGAAGTTTCTGCTAAACTTTCGATCCGAATCGGATATGAAAATACAGAAAAGTGGAAGTGACATTGCCTGTATCATTTTAAAAAATATTTTAATAACGACAATTGAGAATGCTCTAGACAGTGAGGAGTACCAAAGTCATGATAAGATAAAGGATAAAGCGTTAAAATTTCATGAAAATAAAAAATGCGTTTTAAAATTGAAGGAAAAGCTAAAGGTAGATATAGACGATATAGATGTCATTTACAGCAATGTTCAGAGTGGAAATCAGTTCACCTTAAATTACAAAAATAGCAGCAATAAAAATTACCTCTCCCAGAATGAGGGTACAATACTGGTAGGTGTTGGAGTCAAATATAAGGAACTCTGTTCAAACGTGAATAGGACACTTTTGCTAAACGCAAAAACGCAACATAAGGAGTTGTACAGTTTTACCCTGGCCATCGAAAAGTACGTCATTAAGGAATGCCTTCAGGTAAATAGCACCTACTCAGATGTGTATAAAAAGGCCCTTAGTTTTATAAAAAGGAATAAGAAGGATTACTCCACTTTGAGTCAGATCGATGTAGAGGACTACTTTGTCAAATGCATTGGTCACGTCATAGGAATTGAATTTATGGAAAAGGATTTTCTCATCACGGAAAGTAACAACAATGGGATGATACAGAAAAATACTTCCTACAATTTATCCGTCGGTTTTGAAAACGTACCCGCGGGTGACAAAAATAATTTTGCCATATGGATCAGCGACACGGTGTGCATAAATGACGAAGGAGAAGTGAATATCCTCACCGATTCCATCAGCAAAGAAATCAACACCATTTCGTATGAACTGGAGGACAGCAAAAGTGAAGACGAAGTGGAAAATAACGTGAAGAGTGAAAAGAAGGAACAAAATGGAGAATATAATAAAAAGAAAACGGGAATTTCCGCTAGCATTCTTAACAACGCAGCTAGTGTCATCGTTTCGGACCGACTCAGGAGGAGGAACAAAAATTCACTAGCCCACAATAATGAGCAAGAAATGGAAGAGCTGAATAAAAGACAAAATGAACTGAAGGAAAAAAAAATGAACGAAATTAAGGTTCGCTTCTCCAAGGGAACAGGCGATTATACAGATCCAAATAAAAAAAATGTTAAAAAGTTGGAAGATGTAAAAGCGTATAACGATGTGGATCTCTTTCCGAGAGATTTACGACCAAACATAATTTCTGTAGATAACAAACATGAGTGCATTTTACTCCCTATAAATGGGGCCCACGTCCCATTCCACGTTTCCACTGTCAAGAATCTCAGCTCCAATTATGAGGACAACAATGATATATACGTTCTGCGTATTAATTTTCAAGTGCCTGGCGGACAAGGAGTCCTAAAAGCAGACGTCAGTACCTTCCCCACGCTGCAGGAAAAAGAAATATACATAAAAGAGCTAATATTTAAATCAAATGATGAGAGGCATTTCCAAAACATTGTGAAGCAGGTGAAGGAACTCATTAAACACGTCAGGCAGAAGGAGGTGGAAGCCGATGTTAATGACACGCAACACACTCAGGAAAAACTTGTTCTGAACAAAAGTGGAAGAAGAATTATTCTGAGAGACCTTATGACTAGGCCAAATATATTCACAGGAAGGAAAATCCTTGGAACGTTGGAACTGCATACCAATGGGCTTAGATACTCAGCCAATTCTAGAGGTACCACGGAATATATTGACATCCTCTTCGACGACATAAAGTACGCGTTCTATCAACCCTCCGATGGGCAGCTAATCATTTTAATTCACTTCCACCTGAAGAGGTACATAATGGTGGGAAAGAAAAAGACGCTGGACGTGCAGTTCTACTGCGAAGCGGGAACACAAATCGATGACCTCGACCGAGCCAAAGCAAGGAACGTCTACGATCCCGACGAAATGCATGACGAAATGAAAGAAAGAGAACAAAAAAATAGACTAAATCTGATATTTAAAAATTTTGTACAACAGATGCAAGATACGTCAAAAATAGAGTTTGAAATTCCCTACCCTGAATTGACCTTCTCTGGAGTTCCAAACAAAAGCAACGTAGAAATTTTTGTCACCGCAAATACCATTAACCATCTGGTGGAGTGGCCTCCTTTTATCCTCTCCGTTGAAGACATCGAAATTGCCTCCCTTGAAAGAATCCACCATGGGTTACGTAACTTCGATATGATCTTCGTATTTAAGGACTACACCAAACCGGTCAAGCGAATTGACGTCATCCCCACTGAATACTTAGACACCATTAAGAAGTGGCTGACCACCATTGACATCGTCTACTATGAAGGAAAGAACAACCTCCAGTGGGGAAATATTCTGAAGACCATTTTGGCCGACATAGACTCGTTTGTCGAATCCAAGGGTTTTGACGGATTCCTTGGCGACGACGAGGAGGAGGAGGAACAGTCAGCAGAGGATGAGGATGATGACGATGAGTACGAGCTGGACGAGTCGGAGATGGTATGGCGTAGTGTCAACTGGATAGCACATCATCCACATGTAGTTTGAATCTCCCAGTTGGAGTGAGAACCCGTTTTCACACGTGTTTACCTTTTTCACACTTATTCACTTTTTCCATTTTTGCACGTTTTTTACACCCCACTGCAGAGCGCCGAGGAAGACAGCGAATACGACGACAGCGAAGATGAGAGCCTTGCCACGGAGAGCGACGGCGAGGGGGAAGTCGAGGAAGACTCCGATGATGAGGGACTCTCTTGGGACGAGCTCGAGGAGCGGGCCAAAAAAGGTACACAAAGAATCACTCACCTACGTGATTGACCAATATGCTGATCGGCCGATATGATAACCTCCTTGTAACCAATTTTCTTTTCTTCCCCTCCCCTGCAGATGACAAAAAACGATTCGCCTACAAAAGCGACGACGAAGAAGGATACAACAAGAGGAAGAAGAAGAAAAAAAATTAATTTCAATTTTCCCCGAACAAATCGTTTTGGCAACATTTACGTGGCTTCTTTTTTTCACCATCCACCAAATTGGCTTCACCATTTTATGCCCCTCTTACTTCCTCCCCCTGAAGGGCGCATACAAATGTACAACCATGCAGCACCACTTTGTGTGCCGCTGATCTTTTTCTGCCCCCATTGAGCAGCAAATTTTGGCTCGCTGGTATATCCACCCCGACGCTGCAGTGCACTGTACCTATGTCTTCCCAACAATTTCTCGAAGAAGAGTTTGGCTTTTTCGTTCACTCGCTTTGGCGACCTATCATGTGCCACCACAATAGCAACGAACAACACTACTGTTATTATCTCCATGTCGAATGTGTTGTGGCAAGGCCTTTTTTCCCTCTCTCCCTCAAAGGGGAGCTCGTCACACCATTTGACATCGTTCCCAAAAATGAAATTGGTGGTGCACACATGTAGTCCTATCCCCTGGCACATAATTACCAAAGGGTGATTTCCTTTTGCATTTTTTTTTTTTTTTTTTTTTTTTTCCATTCGGCCTATCATTACCCTTCCGACTCATCCTGTAACATTAAGTAAAAATAATCGAACGAAATGTAATGGGGGGAAACGAAAAAATTGGTGGACCCACTACATCCATAAGGAAGCTGCCCTGCCGTTGCTCCGTGGTGGAGCCTCCACACAGAGTAAGTAGTCTCCACTTGCATGAGTCAATCAACACAGAGGGAAAAAATGATAAAGGATTTGCATACACCCAGGCATACGCACCAAACATGTTTGTGTGTACGCACCGTTTATATAATCATCGCGGCGGGGTGACTACTTAAGGGCACACATAAAACATCACCTCAATGGTGCATTCATCAAGAAGAAGAATCCTCCACAAAATGAATTCAAAAAGGAAACACATTTATTAAGTACCGTCCTTGTCCCCCTAGCTGTTTATCATTAGGACCTCCCTTTTTACTAATTTATACCCCCTAATTTGGAGCTGCTCGGAGTTCTCTTCCCCACTGTCCGAAAGGGCAATCAGCTCATCCCCCCTGTTCCGCACACACAGGTTCTCTTCCAACACGACAGGGAGGGAAACACCATCTTCAGAATTACCCCCTCCAATGATGAGTGCCCCGTCCAGATGTAAATTTCGAATGAGTGCATCTGACTTCACCCATAAGGTGGAGTTCCGCCTAATGGATATATTTCCTGTGACTTTTTTTACCAGATCGGTTAGGGTAAAGGCAAATTGCGGTTCTAATAAAACCTTGGGGGGAAGGAAATAGCGAACCCCGTTAAACGTCTTCACTTCCAATTCGTCTAACTGGAACAGCTTTCGATTGTATAGACAGGCTAGCTGTAAAAAGGCGCAGTTGCTGTAGTAGAGGTCTGCTTCTGCGCTGAACATGCATTCTGGGTGTATGCCGCTTTGCACTTTCCTCTTCGCCTTGGCTGGGTCATTCTTCACCGGAGAGAAGCAAAGACACCTATCCAACTGGGTCGCTCCAACTCTCCCCCGTTTGCATACATAGCTTTCCATGCTGTTCACAGTAACATCGTGTGACACGTCACCTGGTCCTTCCTCCCCCACACAGCAGTACAGAAAGGCGAAGTCCTGCATCATGCTTTCCACTCTGGCAGCCCGAACAAAATGCTTCCTCTCATGGTCAGCATACTTCGGATTAACATATTCCGGAACGACTCCATTAGTTCTTTTTAGCAACTCATTGTATGTCCTCATTTCGAAGAGAATAGAACTAGTATTGCCAGGAAAGAAGGAAAACCCATCCTCATCCACCAACTCCTGTCCCCCCGAACCAGTCAGGATAGACTCTAAAAAATTATATTCAATGTTTACAACTCTTTTACAACCATCCGTGTTGATTAGGTTGCAAATGGCTCCGATTTCTTCCCCTGGATTCCTCGAAATGGCTAGGAAGTTCATATGAAGCTCCTTCTCTATGGACACCCCCAAACATACAAACAACACCTTCATGGATAATGCGTTCGTGTCTTGGAAAAAATACAAGTATCTGTACCCTGCCTCTATCAGAGCGTCCAAAGGAACGTTATTTCGAATGAGAGAATGGATGTCCCCATGACCATGTGGTTTCCTGGAAAGGATAAAGGAGCCATTTTGAAAAACAAAATCGATATGCGCTTCGCTGTCCTTAAAGCATAATACCTTCTTCTGCTTTAAAAAATACATTTGGTTCTCTTTAAGGTTGAAAAAATTGTTCCTCCGTAAGAAGGTGACTGTCTGTTCGTAGGTATCATCGGATAGCATAATAATGAAGGGGATATCCACCTCTTTGTTTTTTTTCCTTTTTATATACTCTTGGAAAACTTTCAAATAATTACAGTAGTATTCAAGGTACGTTTTTTCTGAGACTAAATTTGTTAGTAGCTTCAATTTGATGTCGCTGTGATTTAATCGTTCGCCCAACCCGCCCGCTAGCAACACGAAGCATACTTTGTCTATTTGGCTCAGTCCTATCTGCTCATAGTGTAGGTACTGGTCGATTTTTGCGATAATTCCACTGGCTTGGGTTACCTCCTTCTCTGTGTTTGTTTTATTTTGTTCCCTCCCTTTTGGCTCATCACTTAAGGAGAGGTAACTACTTCTGTACAAATTCGCGTCGTAACTTTCGCCATGGGATGAAGTAGAGGAGAGTGGCGTGGTGGAAATCCCTGTAGTGGATAACCCTGTAGTGGATAACCCTGTGGTGGATAACCCTGTGGTGGATAACCCTGTGGTGGATAACCCTGTGGTGGATAACTCCCTGGGGGATAGCGTCCTTTGGGACAGTGGAGTGGTCTCACCCTCCTCCGGGGAGACGAAGTTGCCGTTATGGACAAAAGTGCCATTCGCGTAGAACTCCACACTGCTCTGGTTCGACGTGCTTGTCGACACATTAAAAGGGTCCTCCTTTCCATCGGGCTGCACATCGCAGTGAACATCGCACTGCCCATCCGGTTCATATATTATCTTCTCCTCCCTGGTACCTCCCCCCAATTGGTGCATCATATCACCCCAGGGGAATTTTATTTTTATTAAATTATCTGGTCTTTCTATCACACAGTGTGCAAAATTGTGCATTTTCTTTTCCGATTTTTTCATCAAAGTTTTAGCTCTCTCCACGTAGGTGCGCAGCCCATCTGGGTACACCAGTTCGAATTCTTTGATCTGTTGAATTATGTCTAGGATGTTTCTCTCGTTTATTCCTTCATGGTTCAGCAGCTCCGTTTGCCCCGTTTCAATCAGGTCTGTGATGTGTCTTTTGTCTTCATCGCTGAGCGTTTTTGTGAGCTGCTCTATTTTATGCATCCTGGCTAGCGTTAGTGGTGCTTAGCGAAGTTATCTGATCGCGTTTGCTCACTGGGAAAGTGATCCTCCCTCCAAAGCAAGCACGTTGGTACGAAACCGCTCGATTTAGCAAATATAATATAGTGCGCCAGGCAAATGATCGCTACGGAGATGGTGCTTAGTGGAATGTAGACCGGGCCGGTCACCCAAAGTTATGACTTCCCTTTGCAACACGACGCAACTACCATGTCTATTTGTGCATCGACGCTGAAAGAGGGTTATCAAACTACTCGCGTTCACTGAGTGGTGACCTAGTGCACAGATGAGAAAAGAGAGCGAAACAAATTTGCTCACGCTGCCCTTTTCTTCATTTTTTACCTTCCCATTTCGGGAAACATAATATTTTCTTACTTTCGCTGTATTTTTTTTTTTTTTTACCCTCTTAGTCTTCCAAGGGGGATACAAAACCTGGCGTAACTGCAACCTCACTACGTTGTAAAGAAGAAAAAAGTCGTTGTAGCGAATTGACAAGCGAGTTGAAAGGGTCTTAAGAGGAAGAAACGGGGGTTGCCAAACGGGTGACTTTCACCGTTGGGCCCATAATAAAGAGGCCAAAAAAAAAAAAAAAATACGACGGAAAAACGCTAATACCTGTATAGACATGTTCGTGTGGAATGTCTTTTTTGTGGGTGTATGCAGAGTTATATAGGCATTTCCTCAACTGTCCACCCGTTTGCAAGAAACAACAGGTCTACGTTCTTTTCCCCTAAATTGTTTTTCACCTTTCCGTTGCACTTTTTTGGAAAAGTGAAATACACGCTGTCCAATTAGTGTAGAAGGGGAAAATACCAGACAAAATTTTTTTTTTTTTTTTTTTTTTTTTTTTTTTTTTTTTTTAAGCACAAACCTGTACACCTGAAAAAAAAAAAAAATAAATAAGAACAATTTGGCTGTTTTTTTTTTTTTTTTTTTTTTTTTTTTGTTCAGGTAAAAAAGCCAACTGTACACCATTTCATCCGTTTGGCAGGAAACATAATAAATCGTTTTTTGGAAAAATTGGAAAATTACAAAAGGGTAGACGACTGCGCTGTGGGGAATATCTTACACAGATCCTCCATTTGGTGACTTTTGAGCGAAAGAACAGAAGGGGGACAGATACATGTAACTGATGTGTGTATGCAGAAATGCACACACGGGGGGGGGGATACATGTGTACAGATATATTCTGTCTGCCCTACAGTTTGATACATTTTTCACACTCATTTTGAGCAAGCCCCTTTCATATGCGGCACGCGAATGTAGAACGATACACACATGTTCTCAGTGTAAAGGAAGGGATGATCACTTGGCCTCTTCACTCCATCTACTCACGTCCGAAGGGAGTACTCCGCCCCGGTGTCCAACTCTCTGCTTTTCAATTTTTGTCTCAACTCGTCCTGTATACTCTCTCTTGACAAAGCGATGTTGCTCGAAATGGCGCGCAAGTTCTGATCAGCCCGACGATCACCATTATGCAAACCAGACGAAAACGAATCGTCCATCCGGATGGAATTCAAAATGTCGTTCATTTTTGGTAAGTAAATATATTCAATACTTTTCCTCAGCGAATTCTCTATACCTTCAATCATTTTTCCCATGTTGTGCATGTGGAAATATTTATCCTTCACCAAATTAACGTTGGACACCTTCTTGGGGGTTTCCAAAGCTTTATTGATGGAAGCAGACAGGGTCATTTCGTTTTTTTTTTTAATAAAAAAATTTACAGTGGTGGAAATTTGGTAGTGAATTGTTACATGAGTTATGCTTACTTGTATAAGGTGTGTACCTTCCCATGTCAGACTGGTGCATGTGTCGTAATTTTCCTTTTTCTTGATTAAAAAACATGCGACAAATCCTTCTTCGATTGGATTTGGCCACAGATAAACGGAAGACAATCCACCTATGTAGTATGCTTTCCTGTACCGGTCATACATTTCGTTATACAACATTTCCAGCGTGCGTAAGGATTCCGATGGGATGTATCCATTTGGGCAATGTTCAGGGTAGTACCTGTTACTGTAGGGAGACCTATATGAATCCTTCTCTTTATTGAACATATTCCCAAGGTAGTGTTTATTTTGTTCGCTATCGAATTTTATTTTTATAGGCCCTTCCTTGTTTATCAAAATATTGTTCGTTAAGTTTTGGTCAACTTTGGATAACAGTTTGATCGTCTCCTCGAATAAGTGCGCCGGGAGAATGTTGCACATGTGCAGGGCGGCCTCGATTTTCGCTTCCTCCATTTTGTGCCTCCTTGGGGTTGGGATGCGGAGCAGCGGGGGGTAACAATGTAGAAAGTGCTACACTTGCAGTGCAAAGGGGAAGATCAATGAGTGTGCGCTTCTCCTTGTGTCTACATATGTATATATGTGCACGCATACAGATATATACCCTTCTGTACACACCTGCGTGGGCAACGATTCCCGTCTGGGAAGGTCCCGCAAAATGGGAAAATGACGCGGAAGCCACCCTGACCTAGTTGGTCCTATTCTGTCTCATCGCAGAATGTTCTGCGTTTTTTCGCCGCAAAGTGGTCAGTTCATTTGATCATTTACTCACTTGCCCATTTGACATTTTTGGAAAAGTGAAAATCGCCCTTCCCGTGCATGCCAAATGGTAAAAAATTAAAATTGGGTATGGGAAAAAAGATCACCCCCGTTCGCACAATGCGAATGCATAAAGTGTGCAAAGTGGTCAGACCAGTATCATCCCTTCGCCATTGCGCTTTTTTTTTTTTTTTTTTTTTTCACGTGAAAGAATGTTCCCTTTGGAAAAGCTCAAACGGGGGATAATAGAATAAATCACAATGACCCTAAGTTGGTATGCGTAGAACTCGGAGTGGCTAACAGCATTTCCTTTCACCAGCACAAATGCCCTTATTTTTACAACTATGTTCGCGTGGCAACAAAAATGCAGGGAAAAAAAAAAAAAAAAAAAGAAGCTGGCACGGATAGGTCACCTTAATAATTTGACTAAATGTACCACACAGATGAGCTCCTCCGATTGTAGGAAGACAGCATAGCTTCCCAGATTGGAAAAACGAACTGGACGAAGGATGATTTTTGGAACATACCTCCTTCGGAAATTGTGTGAAAGGACATACTATGTGATTTCTTGCTGTGTGGTCACCCCTTCATAGGAAGTGCTCCACATGTTTTTGCCTAACCGTGCAGGTAAAAATGGGTCTACATATTCTGCCCATGTGGGAACACAGCTCCCCTTTTGGCAAAATTGCAAAGAAAAAACACACTTTTGGATAAATACCAAATGGGGTACCCTAATGGGAATAAACCTGAGCAACAGGCCAAACGGGCTCGGTGACCTAGCCCTGTTAAAAAGGGGTGTAATGTCAGGGATCACCCCATTCCACTACGCAGAGCTATTTTGCCAAATTGCGCAATTTGTCAGTCCGGTAAAATTTACCCCGTGTATGACTTACGGTTTAGTTATTTTTTCCCCATTAAGTGGAAAGCAATTTTGCGGCATAACTTGGTGGCATCCGTCCGGGAAGGAAAAGTTATTTCCCCCACTTCCTCCCAGATGAGAGGATTTTTTTTTTTTTTTTTAAATCATCGCATTTTTCGAAAAATATATTTTTCTCCCCTTTGCAAAGTCCCTATAAAATAAATCCGCAAAAAGGTGTGGGTTCTGCAAGGCGCCTCCCTGACTGAATTCCCGCGCCGTATGCAACGTTGCCGAATTTATAGGGGAAAAAAGTGCACCACGCGGGTATGCAAATGCACATAAAAAAAATATATACACGTGCTTCCCATTTTTACAACGCATGGGAAGAACAATCATAAAGGTTCACTTCGCCGATTGGCGGTGCTCTCTCGAATGTATGCACTGCTTCTCTGCATATGCGACGACCTGGAAAGGCGACAGTACCGGTGCGCAGCAAAAGGGGGGCCCAAGGCTTTCCGGCGTGGAGTTACTTCCTACCCCACAGAAAAAAAAAGAACCAATTTTTAAGCGGCAATAAAAAGGGGAAAAAAAAAAAAAAAAGTTAACCGACACGTAACTTCGAAACAGCGTAGCAGTTAGAGGAGAAGCATCCCAGCAGCGAAGCGTAGAAGAGAGTGTAAAAAGAAATAGAAAAAAAATAAGAAAAAACGGAAAAAACAAAAGCAGCGAAAAAAATAACTCCCTCTGCAAACTCACCAACGCTTAGAGGCGTATGCAAAAATATAAGCTTTTTCCTACGCAGCATATTTACGCGCAACGGGAATTTTTATACGCTCAGGAAAAAAAGTAGCTGCTATACCTCTGTCGGGAATTCGTGAAGAGAAGGAGTTTGAAGGATATTTCCCTTTGACCCGTGCCAGTGACAACGTTAGCAAAGCCATTGAATTGAAGGTGATCCACTTGAAAAAGGGATTAGTCAAGCCGGCACGTGGCATCTCGTCGGGGGGCCCTGTAAAATATGTACGCCGTGGTTCCATTTTGGCTAGTCGCCTGAAAAAAAAAAAAAAAAAAAAAAAAAAAAAACAGCACCAATTGTGACAAAATCAGTAATAGTAGCAGTGACGACGCTAGGATGGTGAAGGTCCCGGAGAGCGAACTGAGCGATAGGGAGCTGGAGGAGTTCCTGTCGGACGACAGCGATGAAGGAGATGAGGAACTGCTGAACAAGAAGTATGCAGAGAAGGAAGCACTGATCACGCTGGAAACCCAATTCCCCAAAATAGTGACCATACTAGGCATTCCAAAGGTAGAGGAAGAGAAGCACAGCAGATTAGCGGAGGTGTTAAAAAAATTGTTCATAAGACATTTGAACGCCAAAATAAGTGATTCCTCTCTGCTGAATATAAAAATATACATGCCCGTGGACGATGAGAAGAAGACGAAAGGGATATGCTTCGTCACCTTTAATGACAGTTTCCAGGCAAATGAAGCAGTGAAAATTCTGAACAAGCTAAAGCTGGATGCAAAACACGTGTTAACAGCTTCAAAAATGGACGACATAGAAAACATCATAAGTAGGGATGAACACGTTATGCCAATTAATGTGGTTGGATTTACGAGAGAAAAAATCAGGTGGTGGTTATACGATGAAAGGTGCAGAGAACAATTCATCGTTAGGTATGATTCCCACTTTGAAGTGCACTGGTTCGATCCTCTCGAGAAGGAACCACAACTTATTTACACGACGTATAAGAAGAGTGCTCCATTCTCCAGTGTCCAGTGGAGTAACCAAGGGTCCTACTTAGTCAGTTTTCACAACCCAGGTATAGCCCTTTGGGGGGGAGACAACTTTGAAAAACTCATTCGACTGCAACATAAAAGTGTAAAAGAGATTAGCTTCTCACCCAATGAAAATTATGTCCTCACATGGGATGGAACCCCTGCTTCGCTGAGAAATGAAAAGTCCATATGTATTTGGCGTGTCATAACGGGAAAGTTACTACGTTCGTTTATTACGCCAGAATATAGCGCCAGGGATAAGAGCTACCATTACTTCTTGTGGAGCCCAGACGATAAGTATATTGCTTGTATGGGAAAACAGAAAGAGGTCTACGTGTATGAACTGCCAAGTATGCTTTTGATGGAAGACCATGAGAAGAAGAGGACACCCCTTAAATACACCTTCGTTAAGGAATTCGATTGGTCCCCTGTAGATAATATTATGTCTATATGGATTCCAGGCACGAAGACTACCCCAGGGACACTTATCCTGGTAGATATACCCTCGAGGAAGGAACTCGTTTCTAGAAAAATTTATGACGTAGTCCATGCGTCGATTCACTGGCAAAGTAAGGGAGATTACTTGTGTCTAAAAACTACCATCGAGAAAAAGATCAGCAAGAAGAGCAAGAAAGAATTCACCCAGTTGGAAATCTTCCGAATCAGAGAAAAGAACATCCCCGTCGATAACGTCCAAATAGATGGAATAAAGACGAAGCAGTTCCACTGGGAAGAATCCAATAGTAATAGATTCGCCTTAATCGTCAGAGATGAAGCCACGAGCAGACAACAAATTAGGTTCTACAAAATTGAAAACAAAGGAACGGCTAGAAATACCAAGTGGACCAGCACCTTCGACATTAACAGCCAGATGAACTTCATGCGATGGTCACCACAGGGATCCTACTTCATCCTAGCTTCCCTAGGTTCGGAAGGTCTACTCTACTTCTGCTGTCTCAATACGAACGATGAAGTGGAAGTCATACATAAGGATGAACACCTCCTGGCCAATTCCGTCTCATGGAGCAACTGTGGAAGGTATCTAGTCACATCCGTCTCCAGTATGTCTAACGCAGCCAGCTCCAGTTACAGAGAAGAAAACAGCGAAACGGGATTCTTCATATGGTCCTTCCAAGGCAGGTGCCTAATGACCATTAAGAAGCCCTCCTTCTTTCAGTTCTTCTTTAGACCACACCCCAAGTCCCTCTTCAGTGACAAGCAAAAAATGGACATAAAAAATAACCTAAAGGATTACTCCAAAAAGTTTGACGTCATGGATGAGAAGGTTAGACAAGCCAAACGAAATCAACTCATAACAGATCGAAAAGCTGTAGAAGAGTCATTTAACGAGAGGATAGAAAAAGTCACGGAGCTCTTCCACTCCTTTAAGGAGTATGAGGAATTCAAGAAGAATTGGGAGCAATTCGAGAGCCAATTCGAGTGGGAGGAGAAGACCGTCGTCATTGAGCACGTCCTCTCCGTCAAGCAGGAAATATTCGCATAAACCTTAAACCGGGTGGTGAAAAAAAAACTATCCGACCTGTCCCTTTTTTTTTTCTTCCTTGTAACAATTTACAAATGCTCTGCATGAATTGAATACATTTGTGCTTGTTGCACAGTATAATTTGGGTCACCATTTGCGCCCACCTTCATGTCCATCCATCAACATGTAAAACTACTCACAGAAAGAACTCGTAAAAAATACCCTTTTTCACACATAACATATGCAAGGTGTATTTCCGGTATGCCCACTTCGTAGGAGGTGATCCGCAGGGAAGAATTGAAATACCCACATTGTGGTGTATGTTACGCGCCGCGTCCATAACAGAGTATAGCTGGCAATTTTTTTCATTTGTGCTTGAAGCGTCCTTAATAAGGCTAGCACAGCTACCTGATCAGTGGGGGTCATTGCCGTGCATCACCCAGGGACTGAGGAAGCGAGTCAGCCTGTCCAAACGCGCGGGGGGTTCCCCAGATGTACAAAGGTATTTCTCCCCATCGTTCAGCGCTGCGACTGTGCGAACCTGGTGAAAGTTCGCGTTGTAAATAATTCTAACAGGTCCAATGGTGGGGTTTAGCACTTTGGTAATTTCGCTCAGCAGCGACTTCCAATTGTGCATGTGTGACTTGACTAGGAAAAGCAGCCCTTCGTGGTGTTCATCTCCGTTGCGAAACAGCCAAATATTCTTCGGCTGTGCAATTTGAATTCCATACTTTTGCACCCCCAGCGTCCCCGGCGTGACAACGGATCTTTTGCACTTCTGAAAAATCGTCCCTGGGTATTGTTCGATGGGGGGACATCCCCCCGTTAGTAGGTGGTTAGGGTTAAAATTTGGAGAAGTGCCTTTCGCGGCTGCCCTGCTCCTTAACGTGTCAAACTTCTGCTTGTGCATTCCTGTGTAAAAGTTCTCATCCGTCAATCGGTCAAACACATTTTCGTGCCTTCTCCTCTGCTTCTCCTTGGGAGTGCCTACCTCCAGGGGGAAATTCAATTTTGCACTTTCCGTGAAATTGGTGAAGTGCTTCCTGACAGACTGTAAGTCGCCATCACAGCGAAAGTGGGGACTGCCCCTCAACGCACCGTCATACAGGTTTGTTGTGCAATCCATTGGGGGAGGTTAGCCACGTGGAGTCCCTACAAAGGGATGATCATCTCACAAAACGGAACGAGCAACTGTCGCGTTGCCTCCACGTTGAGTTACTTTTTTTGGGATGTTCAAAATTGTAACGATTTTTTTTTTTCCTGACCGGGCGCTCAAACAGCCAAACCAACCGAGTGGACAAAATGGAAATGCCTTCTCAACAAAAGGGTGAAAGCCGAGTTTTCCTTCATAACAAAAGTTTTCTTAAAAAAATTATCTTCACGTAACGGTAAGTAAAGGTACTACGCACGGGCACACACGCATGCAGTTCCTATGCATGTTCCTATGTATGTTCGTATGTTTGTCCGTGTGTGGTCGCCGTGCTGGATTTTTTTTTTTTTTTTTTTTTTTTTTTCCGCTAACCTGTACATACACACAAAAAAAGGCTAGCTGCGCGGGGGATACCTTTAAAGAGAAAATAAATAAACTGTGTAATAGGCATGGCGATGTTCTCATACCAAGACAATAACAACTGTTGTAAAAAAAAAAATAATAAAGCAGAACGATGAAAAATGCTCTAAAAGGAGGAAATTTATTCAAAAAATTGCAAAATGATAACAACACACTGACGCAGTAGTACAATAGTGTAACATGGTGTCCACTCCCCAAAATAAAATAAAAAAAACGCATATAATGGGAACCTACAGACTTATATGATCATACGTGAACACCAGATCGAACCAACTGACTAATGGTCCCTGTAACTTTCCCCGAATGGGCGAACGACTAGGGGTAACTCCACCCCGTCAGGCACACATGCTAACAAAACTGAATTAACTCTTCCGACAAAAAAAAAAAATAAAATAAAAATGTTGAGAAAAAAATAATTGTGGATAAATGTGTTGAAAAAATCACATGGAAAGTTTCTTCCTCACTTTGAGCATTTTCCGGCACAAATTGTAGTAGTAATAATTTTCCAAAATGTTCACCAAATAGTGCTCGTCTTCCCCTTGGATGTGTATGTCTTCCATCAGGAACAAGGCTCTATCCTTTTCATTGGAGAGAAAATTTAATAGCTCCTTCTCACCACATGTGTGCATTTCCTTCAGCTGGCAGTACTTTCTGTTGTGGACCGTCTCGTACAACTTTTTCAAGTCGTTTCCGTTTTGTGTCGTTTTATTTTTCATTTTTTCTTCTTCATTCTGGGAGTGTCTCCTTTTGTTTGTCGGACCTTCATCATCCGTTCCGCAATTCATGGTTCGCTCCTCTTCGGCGTTCGTTTTCTTTTTTCGCTTCCGCCCTCGTTTGACCTCCCCCCTGCTCCCCCGATCCATCTTCACAGGATGACCATCTTCCGAAGCTCCGTCCGGGGACCCACACGGGGCGTTCAAGTACCCCTTTTTTTCTTCCTCCCCGGGGTTGACCACGATGCTGCTAGTTGGTGACCCCCCTTCGCACGTACCATCGAAGGAGTTGCCTACTTCATTGTCCTCCACAACTACATTTGCATGAAAATGTCTTACGCTCTTTTCCTTGCAGGGGTTATGTTGCCCACTGGGTGAGGGCAAATCCGCCCCTTCAATTACGTCATCGTGAAAATTAGATTCCACCCTTTTAGAGTGATCTTCCCCCACACTGTTCTCTCGAAAAAGGTATCTGCTCCCCTCCACGGAATCCTCCTGAAGATGCCTCACAAAAGAGCAGCTCCTACTTAGCGTCTCCTCATCACCTTTAAGTGGTCTCCTTGTATTCAAATAAATGGCCAACAGAAGACCCAGCTTCCTAGAATACATCCACCCATACACACCCACGTCAAAATAATAATTTTTCTTATTCAGCTGATTAGGAACGTATCTAGAAATTTTCCAAGCATGTCTTTTACTATCGTACTGTAAATTGGCTACATTCACGTCGAAGTAATTTTTCAGAAGTTTGTGTTCTGCGTTCAGGTAGTCATAGACAGCTATACACTTGCCAATTATGTAGCCATACTTTTCTTCTGAATAATAGATTTTTTCTCTGATAAATTTATTCTGTTCTTTTTTCACAATTTCAATATTCCAGCTTTTTTTATTTTGTATCCATTTTACCTTGTTTTTCCAGTGTTCTTCACTTACGGGGTTTTTCAGCAACCCGCAGCAAAACTCAATCAGCTGTTCATGGTGTAGTTGTTCTTGGGATGCCACCAATGTGCATGCATCCAACCTGCTGCCTTCTTCCGGATCGCTGCTCAGAACTTCCCTAACGTAGGTATCATATTCAGATACGTTATTTAGGATAAAATTCACTCGGTCCCTTTTGTACTTTTCCGCCATCTGCTTGGCTTCCTCAAAACCGTAATCTTCAATTGGGAACCTCTTCCTGCACGTCCTTCCGTAGAGGACCCACGAGACTACCCAACTGCCCGTATTCCCCGGCGAAGCGTGATCTCCAAAATTTTCACATTCATCTCTTCCTTCACCCCCACTTGCATCATCACCGTAGCCTCCGTCCAGGTAGACTTTCCCCTGAACAAGGACATTCTTCCGCATTACCTTCAACACTTTTTGCTTCTTCTCCAGAAAGAGTCTTTTCCTTTCCTCCTCCTGTAGTGAAATTTTCAAGACACTTGCGACCAAATCGGGGGTGGAATTGGTCTCCCCCAGTTTGTTGCAACGATCTGGGCTATTGCCTTCATCCTTCCCGGGGGAGGAGTTCAACTTGCTTGCAGAGGTGTTCCCTTTGGTGGTTCTCCCATCCTCAATGATGGGATCCACGCTGTCTACCCGATCAGTCCGATCAACCTGGGTTGACTTCCCCTTGGGGTTCAGTCCTTCCGTCCTGTCTAAACTTTCCATCATTACCAACTTGTCTAACCTTCCCTGCCTTTCCAGCTTTTCCTGCCTCTCTATCCTTTCCCGCCTCCCTAATCTGCCTAGCTTTTCCATCCTTTCTAACTTTTTCATTTTTTTCCACCTCTTCAGCCTTTCTGAATTTTCCCACTTTTCCAACTTTTTTAGCTTTCTTAAGTTAACTTTCTCTTCCCTCATTTTTATCTTTTCCTGCTCTTTCAGTTTTTTCTTTTCTTCTCTCATTCTCTTTTTCTCTTCCTTCATTTGGATTTTTTTTTCCTTTTCTTCTTCTCTGCGTAGTTTTCTTTCTTTCCGTGCTAGCTCTTCCTTCAATTTCTTTTCTTGTCTTCTTCGCATCAGTTCTCTCCGTTCCTCCGCATTTGCCGTTGGCACTTGCCCTGTGGGTCTCCTCAAGGTCAGTCCTTCTTTCCCTTTCGACTGCCTCGTTGGGGTCTCTTCCGTTTCGCCTATCTGAACGGCACCTTCTTTCTCCTGCCCAGAACCCCCTTCATTGCTTCGACCCTTTCTAAACTTCCTCTCCTTTTCGCACTTGAGAGATGAATCCTCACTTGATTGGCCAAATGGAATAACACTTTTCCGTTCGACGTTGAAACTTTTCCCACTTTCTCCTTTTGTATCATGACCCATACTGCAAATCTGTTCACACTTAACACGGTTCCCATCGTTTTGTGCCTCCCTTAGCTTCTTTCGCATTTTCAAGACAAATTCAGCGATGGATTCAATACTCACGTCTGATTTACCATATTGCAACTCTTGCGTTTTGTTCTTTTTCTCGCTTATATTTCCATTCATCCGATCATCGTCTTTTCCTATAAAAAAGTATTTGTCTCCAAATTTTTTGTAAATCTTATTTCTCATGAGATCCCACGTTTTCTCAGGAGTGACGTTGTCCACACCGGTGGTTACTTCACCATACAGGTTGTTGATGCTTTGCAGATCGTTCAGAGCTACATGCCTAGATGCAGAACCGCCGGCATCTATGCTGTAGCTTTTTATAATCGATACGCCTCCGTACTTCCACAGGATGTTCCATGTGTTCGTAATTTCGTCGAACACTAGGAGGCTTTTCACGGGGGATGACTCTTCTTCCTTCTTGTCTTTCGTGTGGGTGTCCCCGAACGATTCGTTCTTTTCTCCCCCTATGCATATACTGTTTGCGCTTCCTACCATTTTGCCTCTTTTTCTCCTTTTGCCCTCTTCCACTTTTTCATTCCCTTTACAGACGGGTCCGCCCCCCGATTGGCATGTAGTTGATCCCATCACCATTTCACCCTTTTGGCTTTTTGCAGGGAGTCGCTCCCTTTTCACGTTACTTTTACCACTACCATGTGGTGCATATTTCGCGATTATTGCATCCCCCTGGGGGAGATGCTTTCCGTGGTTCCCCTCTAACTGGTTCTTCCACTCGCCAACGGAACGGGGATTCACTTGTGTGAGCCTCTTCCCATTTTCACTTTGCAGCTGCACTCTTCCTCCCTTCGTCTCAATTAACTTCGAAAAGCATCTATGCACATTTTGTTCCCCCTTCGGACGGTTTTCTCCTTCCTCAGCCTTTTCACGATGGTGGAAAATCGCCCTATTCCGTGTGCTTCCACTGGTGCTACCTGGAAGAATAGGACCATTTTTCCCGTCGACAGTCGATTCTGCTTCATACGCGTGGGGGATCATTTCCTTTCTATCTCCTTCTTCCTCCTTCCCTCCTCGACTAGGATGCATCCGATCCTCCACAGGGGTGGAGAATGCACAGTTGGGTCTTCCCCCCTTCCATGAACGAGGAAAATAAATGTTTTGATCCTCCCCACCCTGTCCATTCGATGTATACTTACCACCCCTGTTGGGAAGAAATCCATTTGGGGGGTTCACCAATCGGGAGTGACCACCATTAGAAAAATTATTTTTTCTCACTGAACAGTTAGAATGACGGCAAGGTGGTGATTCGGCGTCTTCGCTACGTTGGTACTCTGTTGAAGGTGTTCCGTTTGTTCCTCTTCCCCAACAGGGATTGTTCCTTCGTGTTGGACTTGTCTCCTTTTCGACGTTACCCTCACCAATGTGCACAAATCCCGTGGTGTTCTGTGGACGACGGACATATTCACGACCACCCACGGGGGTACTTCCTCCGGTGTTACTAGAAACACACGAATTCTCCTTTTCCCCGTGGGATTCATTACTGCGTAGGAGATTTACACCACGGTCACGGACGAACTTTTTCTCCAATGGGGAGCTAACCCCCTCGGGTTTCTCACAACCGCTGATATGCCCATTAATGTTGTCCGTATTGTAACCCTCGGGGGGGTCTCCATTGGCCTTACTAATCTGTGCAATTTCACCCTTGTGAATGGTTACGATTTTCATGTTCCACTTTTTTTCGAGGATGTAACTTGTGTCTATCCTTTATGAGAAGGGAATAACATGTTAATTTTTTTTTTTTTTTTTTTCCTACCCCCTCTTTTATCGTGAGGGTTTTTACCCGTACTAGAGGTTAACCCGTTTGGTGTGTCTGCCCTCCTACATGCAAATCGTCACGACATAGATAGAGGGGGGGTGTACAACTTCTGCTACTCTGCACTATGGCGATTTAACAGTTCTGTTTCATTATCGTCATTGTGCAGGGTTATCTCGAACAAAAAAGGGGTGGACCTAGGCGTGTTTCGCAGCTTTGGATGGTCTTTGGGGTTTCCTATTTTTTATGTTTAACTGCGCCACAACTGGTACGTCACCCCTATGTGTGTGTATCACAAGTGAATATACTTTGTGCACCCTGGGTCGGTCTACATACACATCCGTTCAACCCAGTTTTATATGCACAAAAAGGGGACAATATTTTTTTTTAACTGCTTTTCTTCTTGCGCAATCCAGGGAATGGAGCAGTAGAACTTGTTCTTCAAAGTCGCTGCTTCCTTTTTCCCACCTCACCGAATGGTGAAGCGGAAAGGCGAAGAAAAAGCATAAACAAGTAAACAACAAAAAGGTGTACAATGAATTGGGAAACTACAAAAACTTAAACACAAAAATGTAAAAAATAATTATAAATGGTGGTAAAAAAAGGGAAGAGTTTTTTGTTGGTATCAGTAGCCACAAGGACACCTACTTTTTCTTTCCTAATTCTGGAAAGGAAACTTTTTTTTTTTTTTTTTTTTTTTTTTCATTTTTTTCTCATGGTTACTTTTGGAAAGCTGCCTGCCTGTACTTTTCGTTGTTTCGTTGTTTTGCCATTTTTCATTTTTCCTTATTTCACGAGTTTGCGATTTCACGGTTAGGCTACTTCGCCGTGTTATTTCATGTCGTTATTTTACAATTTCGCCACACTGCCTTTTTGCGCCTCACCCCGTGCTGTTTTTCCACTTTGTCAAGCTTGTACGTTTCTTTTAATAGAAAATATTTTTTTTTTTTTTTTTTTTTTTTTTTTTCGCGTACACATTGTTAGCTTTTTTTTTCTGAACAGCCTTAACGGTTAAGGTATTTTTTTTTTTTTTTTCCGTACAGTGGCACTATTTTTTAAAATAAATTCAAGTTGGGGACCTACTTTTGTGTTAAAAAAAAAGAGCAAGTGGAAGTTTAAGTCGAAATTGAGGCCAGTTTGCAAAATGTGTACGCATTTTGGATACTTTTGAAGGAACTCGCCTAGGCATACGCGTAAATTGTGGAAGGTACCCATGAACGGAGGGCATGTACTGCCGAGGTGGAATACCACCCCACTTGCATGCATGCAAGGATACACTGACCTACTGATGCCACGTGATACCGCTGCTAAACGCAGGGGTCCTTTCCCCTGAGGGAATAATTCGCTGCCCATGCGGAAAAGCATTTCCATGAACATTCAAGAGAATACGCAGGGGAATACACAATCGTCGCTGCAGAGCAAAAATGCATGCCCCCAAACACACAAAAAAAAAAAAAAAAAAGCATCGTTACATCCCGTTTCGTGATCCCAAACGAGCGTTTATTTTTACCGCCCATCATTTGGTGTGAGAAGTTCACCAAAATAGGAAAGGAAAAAAAAAAAAAAAAATCCAATCTTCACAACATCAACATGTTGGAATGCTCCTTTTTCGACGTTGCAGTGGGTGATAGGCGAATGGGTCACCACCAAAGGGGATACCCCTCCTTGTGTCCATTTGTGCGCCCTTTAAAGGGGTTAACTTGGGGGGAAAAATAGCTTATATGTGTACATGTCCACACGGTTGCGTTGAAAATACGCCAACGAGGATCCAAAGGGCGATGCGATGCGTCCTGACCAGTGGAAAGTCCACCTAGGGGGAGTAACTGGTATATAGCCTCCCCCATGGGGGAAAACTCCAACAATTGTTGCCCACATTTAGTGCTGTTTCCCCTCCGCGTGGCGCGCAGACTCCTCCGTGACGACGTTGATATTCCCCCGAATGCACATATCAGGGAACACGAGGGCGTTCGGCCTTTCTGTGTACGCCGAGTTTTTTTCAATTTCTTCTCTCACCAAGCAGTGTTTAAGCCAGGCATTCATAAAATCGGCTGGAGGCAACACTGTTTGTAGGTAATAGAGAAAGTTTTCGTTCCATGCAATTTCGCAAAACTGTCGTTTCAACTCATATTCCTCACTTAACACTGCACACATTTTCTGGTCAGTAATTACATGTAGCTGTTTAATGACATCCTCTAAAATGGTGTACACATGTTTTTCCGTATCCTTAATATTTGACCTGACTTGTTCATATAATTTATCCACTTTTTTCAACACATCATTTAATTTTTTTTTTTCCTCTTTGATTACATTTGACGGAATGGCACTATTTTTTATAATAGCTTTATAAGCTAAATTTAGCGAAATTATTGCATCGTTTTTTTTACTTACCCAGGGGCTATTTTCCCCGCATAAATCTGTGTGTGCATGGCTGGAAACGCATTTATTGCATATGGGCAGGTGACAAATTGTACAAAACATAGTGACACGTTGCTCTACATGTATTTTGCACTTGCCTGATATCGTTTGTGCTTCGTTTAGCGTTTTCCGGATGTGTTTCCTTACAAGTTTATTCTGCGTGTGTATCATATGATCACACTTTGCACACAACTTTACCTCGTCCGATTCGCAGTAAAATACAGAGGGTGCGTTTCCACAGTAGTCACATAAAGGCAGGCTGAAATGTTCCTCCCCATTTGGGTCACATTCAAATTGTATTAAATACCGAGGCAATATTTGGGTGTTATCAAAAATGATGTACTCGTGATGAAATGTATAATGTGGTAACACTCCACATGATGCCATGGTGTCTCCTCCCAAGGCTAAGTTTATCCTTTCGCTGTTTTCATCCTCTCGGTTGGCTACCCCTACAGATATGCCACAACCATCATGTCCATCCTTATCACTATAATGGACCGTTAACGAATGATCCAATGCACTCCCTTTTTTCTTGTCAATAAAAACACTGTCATATTCTATTGGTACTGTATCCCTGTTGTACATTTCTGCGTCTTTTTCGCTGACTGATAAGGAGAGACCCACCCCCACGTCACATAGGAAAAATTCAAACACGCTTCTCTCTCCGGATAACAACACCGTTTCGCTGTGCTTTAGGATGTTCTTTAGAGTTTTCTTCGCCTTGTGCGTTGTGCCTGTCTCGCCGTCCAACTCGTTCGGGTTCACCATCTCACGCCCGGCGTCTAGAGAAGTTAGGGGAAATCCGGGGATGCTACGGGGGGTGCCAAAGGTTTGGGTGGTGGTGGGCAAATACAGGTGGGTTGCCACAACGCAGAATCGTTGCATTGTTGCATTGTTGCATCGTTGCATCGTTGTACCGACGCGTTATTGCACCGACGCGTCATTGCACCGATGCATCATTGCACCGTTTTATCAGCGCACCTACTTGAAATTCCCCACGGAGAGGCGCAACCCCCTGCGTGACACGGAAAACCCCCTCGTGCAAACATCCTGAATAGAATTATCCATGTCCAAAGAAGATACGTCAATAAAGCTCTTCAAAACCAACTTGTTCGAATTCCTTTTTTCAAATTTGTTTATCAGGTGCACTGGAGATACGTGCCATGCCTGCACCAGTCGGACCCTGGATGTCCGCACATTCATTTGTAGCAGGTACTCCAGCGTTAGCCATTCTTCTGAGTCTCGAAAGATCTGTGTCAAGTTATTGTCCAAAAAGCTTATGTCCGTTCGTAGCGGGTCCAGCGTCATTTTTGCAAACGCTACGGGGTTGCAAGGTGAAAAGGGGAAGCGCTTAATATAAGTGACATGAAAAGGGTTTAACTTCCCTTACGGGGCCTTCACCCTAAACCGCATAACATATTAACGATTGGTGCGCTTTACTCCTTCACGTGGAATGAGCTGCCTGAGGAAAAATAGCCCCCCTGGAGGCTGGGAAAAAAACCTTTTTACGCTTCGTGTATGCACACGCGGGGTGCCTTCTTCGGATTGTTGGGGGGGATGTCACCAATTCGCTACTTAGCGGTTTAGCAGTCTGCCTGCTTAACATTTTAGCAAATAGCAACTTTGCACTTTTTGCTAATTTGCAACTTGGCCACCTCTCAGCTGGGACACAACACAAAAATGAACTGACATACAGTGCATGCAAAAACGGCTGTGCGTGACCATTTGGAGTTGCGCGGGCAGACGGGCAGGGTGTCCATGTCGGTGCTACCATTTTTGTGTTGCCATTTCGGTGTTACCCTGTCCGAGCGGTCATCGAGAAAAAAAAAAAAAAAAAAAAAAAAGCCTAACAAGAGGAAACGCGACCCGTTTTGTGCGTCCAAAAAGGGGGAGAGCGGTTCCGCCCACTCGCCTAACCACTGCACGTTGAAAATGCGGAACTGACTTGACAAAAAAAAAAAAAAAAAAAAAAAAAAAATCCCCCAAGGGATGGCCCTCCTCACCGCACCATCAGCTTTAGCCACAAACTAGCATAGAAGTCGCAAAAAAAAAAAAATAAATAAATAAAAAAGAAACTCTATTTTGCTATGCAGTTCCTCACATCCTGAGGTAGGAACGGAACATACGCACCACTCAGTTGGTTACTCAAGTGGCCACATTGAATGTTGCTTGGAACAAGCCAGGAGAGCTACCTAATGAGGAAGAAGGAAAGAAGAAACGACACAACTGGTCAGCTCCCAAAACAGTGCCTCCATGTGGAAGTGATTCCCTACCCCGTCCTGAACCCTCCCGATAATGAATCACCCCAATAAACGAAACAAAAATGACAAGGCATAGCAAAAATAACACCGCCAATCCTATATTCACTTACCACGAAAGGAAGAAGGTATCAGGTGAGGACTACCCCCAGCTTTGTAGTGCTCATTTGTGTGTTAATAAAAATTTGGCTCCATGTCACACTATGTTATTTTTGACGAAAGGGGGGCCACATAGAGTTGGTCTGGGTGGACCCCCCGCCAACATGATCATCTCCGTCAATTCGTCATCCATCCACCCCCTTCCTATTTCCCCCCCCTAGATGTGGGAACCCTGAAGGAAAGACTCGGGAAAGACTCCATGCGAAGATTCGAGCAGTGCTGGATATGCCTGCGGAACGCCGAGACACCCGTGAGTACCCCGTATGGACACATATTCTGCAAAATGTGCATCGTCAATCATTTTTTGACGCAAAAAAAAACCTACGCAAAGAGGAAGAAAGAATACGATGAGTACGTTAAAGATTTGAAGAGGAGAAAGGAAGAAGAGGCTTCTTATCAGATCGAAAGGGAGAAAAAAAAATTCATGCAGGAGTTGGAAAAAATTGATAATTCTGAACATGTGCAGGTGATTTTGCACTCCCTGGGGGGGGACAAAAAAAACACCCCACTGGTGCTGCAGGCGTAGGCCTCCTCCATGTGCCTTACATCGATATTGTTCCAGTGAAAGTGTGCAACATTTTGGTGGCACACCCCTAACAACGTGCACGTCTGCTTCTCCCCCTCCGTAGAAGGAAGAACAGAAGAACCTACTAGATATATCAAACAACTTTTGGTTGGCCGGCAATGCAAAGGTGAAGAAGGACTTGAGTAAAAAAAAGCTCAGTCGTCCTTCGAAGGATCTGTCGTGTCCAGTTAGTGGGAAGACGCTAAAAATGGGGGATCTAATAGCCATTAACCCGGAGGTGTCCCAAGAAGGTGACGTTCTCAGCGGGAAGTAAGTTTCTTCCGTTTGATCCCTCTGTGATCGGGCGAAGTGCATGCGTGTGTTTATGTGTTTATGTGCGGATTTGATAGAGCAGGGTACGATATAATTTTTCATGACATTACGCCCCTTCATCAACACAGGGAGAGCTGGGTTTGCTCCTACTCCAAGAAGAATATCGATCACCAGAGGGCCGTTCTCATTAAAAAAACGGGACAGATAATTATAAAGGTGGGTAGGCGTGGCAACTGCGGGGGAAGCGGTTCGCCAGTTGTTTCGCCGTCATCTCTTCGCTTTCCTCGCTACAGCATCTTCATGCCTTTTGCATGCCTCTTGCATGCCTTTTGAATGCCTTTTTTTTGCCTCCCCTTTTAGTCCATTTTTGAAAAGTTCATTTACGGGAAGAATACCCTGGAAGTTCCCGTCGGGGATGGGGACTTCATCGATTTGCAGCCAGGCGGAACGGGTACACACACAGTTGCCTCCACAAGAGGATTTGCTTCTGCCACGTTTGCAAGGCGCTGTTTGTATGCGAGTTCGTCTGTAGATGTAGAGACGACGCAGGGGCGATGTAGGACCCACACAAAAGGATGTAACGCGCAGTTATTCACTTTGAAATGTTTTTTTTTTTCCCTTTTTTTCCCCATCTTGCAGCCTTCTGCTCGCACAGTAATGTTGAGAAGACCATGTATCGGGAGTCCCTTCTGTGATGTAAGTGTATGGGGGGAGTATCCGCTTGGCTCACCAATCCGTTGGACACCCCCTTCACCGTGCATTACCACGCACACCGCGTCATCACGGCGTTTACTTTTTTTCTGTATTCCCATGTGGACATGCATAGGTACATGTTTGCATTCCCGTGTTGTATTTTTTTTTTTTTTTTTTTCTGTAATTGTTCCTTTTTTTTTTTGTGTAATATGACCTCCGAAGTTAGCCACCCTGTGCTGGTCAACCATGAGCATGATTCGGGTGGAGTGCACCCATAAGGACAGCTCGAAGCCGATGCACAATGCAACGCAGCAGGGTTAAACCTCGGTGTAAACGTTCGAAATGGAAAAACGCATGCATATTGGGGTGTGCTCCGTTTCGTTGTTGCCCCGTAGCGGCAGTAGGAAGGCTTCATCGGGGTGACACGCAGTCATCACTGACAGGTCATCGCCCAGCAAGTGTAAATATACGAGGAAGTTACCTATTGGGGGTCTCTCCTTGAAGGTGCATAGAAGGAATGCTCCTCGTCATGTCAGCCGCCCACAATGCACACCACACGAGTGGTGCACGCCTTTAGTTTGTCGGCACGTTTTCATATTACCCGTTTTGTGATTCTTCCAGTGGACCTGGCACAGCTTAATTGACACCTCCCCCTCATTTGTTCACCCTTGGTTTGCCGCTTACCCACCTGACGGGCTACGCTCATTCCTGATTTTTTCTCCACATTTGATGGCGTCCCGCGGGGTTCCCATTTTTTATTTTTCCACCTCTCGACACGCCTGTATGTTCGATCCATTACGCGGCAAGCTTGCCCAGGTGAATGACTCACCAAAAGTGTATGTACAGGTCAGGCAAAATTTAAAAAAAAAAAAAAAAAAAAAAATTGGAACAGGCCTGATGAAGAAAACAAAGCAAGAACATTCGACGTAAAACTACACGAGGCACATGCTGCAATGTACACAATTGAAAGGATGTAGAAAATCGAAGGAATTGATGTTAAGACTACTCACCATTTTTTGTTTTTTTGTCAAACTGTACTTTTTTAAGAAAACAAATCCCCGAAGCAGCAGTCATTATTACCTTGCTCTGTTCAGGCGAAATGGGAACCTTCCACTTTTACACCAAAATTGTGGAAAGCCCTTCACCAAGAGGTATAATTTTGGAAGAGTTACCCACAGGTGTAACAATGGATGTGTCCACCAGGGTAACAAAAAGAAAATCACCCTTTTTGTGACTCGTTTTAACCTAGCTACTCATACCAATGATGGAAAACAGGGGAGAAGCATCACGAGGGGACTCCCACGTGGCACCTGTTTGAAGCTGACCAGCGGGGAGGAGCAAGGTGGTTCACTTGGAGAAGCAGCGGAAAATGAAGTCAACGTAAACAGAGAAAGCAACAACGGGGGAGGCGACAATGGGAAGAAGGACGATCCCCCCGATGACCAACCCCCAGTCAGTCTTAGCAGAAAAAAAAAAAAAGTTAAATTTCAAATTTACCTCCTGGAATAATACCAACGAAATGAACAGCTTCGACCTGGAGAAGTATAGCAAGCACAACGAACCAGAAGGTAGTGAAAACTTCTCCCCAAATTTTCAGTCTGCCTATTATTCTGCCAAGAGTACGTCCGGAAAACACAGTGCCAATCACTCGAACATAAGAATCAATCAGGAGTTAGTTAATGCCCTGTCAGTAGAGGAGATCTTCGACGTCCTTAACAAGCACAGTGAAAGCGCCAAAACGGACACAGAAAAAAAAAAAGTTTTTAATGAAGTAAACATCGTGACGGCTTATCACCGTATAGCCAAACATGTGAAGAATAAAAATTTCTGCTGGAGGGGAGAAGGCAAAGGCAAACAAGAAAGCGCAGCAAGCAGCGACTTTGACCCGGTGACCTTCAGTCTGTTCGAGACGTATTCCACGGTGGGGGGGGGGCAGACAAACGGGGATCGGTCAACAGAGGAGCGACAAACAGATGAGCGGCCAACTGGGGAGCAGTCCATCCGGGTATCTCCAACGGACGAACAGGTCCGACGTGAAGAGGATCACCCCCCCTGCAGCAATCACGCGAATTTACTCACCAGACGAACCTACAGCAGCATCTACGCACTGATGAAGCAAACCCTACTCACCAACGCACCTGTAATCCCAAAACACGTGGCGAACATCGCATGGGCGTCAGCCATCCTGTCGAACAGAGAAGTAGACATATGGAAGAATATAAAAAAAAGATTTTTCGAAAATTCCAACAATTTCAAGGCACAAGAAATTTCCATCATCCTTTGGTCCTTCAGTGCAATCAAGTTCGAACTGATCACCACCAAGGAGGAATTAATCTCTGTACACAACTGCCTGATGAAATACCTGAAGGAGCATAAGTTTAAGGCCCAAGAATTTAGCAACGTCATTTGGGCGATAGCAACATCCAACTGTTGTAACTACGACCTGTTAATAAGTCTCTACAATTATGCGCTAGACATTTTTGATTCTCTTCTACTGAAGGATATAGCCACCATTTTGTACAGTCTCTCTATTTTTGCAGCCGACTCTGCTAATAAGGACATTCTCGATATCATTAGGGAGAACCATCTGAAAAAATTTGGCATAGAGGAAGACTACCTAACGATTAGTAAACTTAACCCGGATCCCACAAATGGGTCGAAAAACACACTCGGAAAATTTTTTAGCTATTTTGAAAGATCAAGTACGGACCCACATTCGGACATCACCATTAACAGTTTAGTGATGGAGAAAAATACAGCTAGCGATAAAAAATACGCGGCTTTTCTCCTGTTTGAAAATTTTTTGTTATACTCCCTGGAGAGAATTGCCAAGGAGAAGGACAAAATGACTATGCGCACGTGGTCAAGCATTTTTTGGCCCTGCGCGAATGTAGGTTTGGGTCTCTACAGGGACGTGCCTTCGCAGCACAGATTGCGCTACTACGCGTGTGGTGGTCAAGGAAATTCCCTTTATGGCAACGGGGAGGCAAACTCGGCCCCCCAAACAGATGCCCCCGAGGAAGGCGCTCCACCTGCCCAAAGCAAGCCGTATGTTCGCATCACCGACGGGGAGTACGTATTCCCCCTCATGGAGGAGAACCCACACCTGGAGGTATGTACCCAGTTGAACCAGAAAGAAATGGCGGACCTTGGAATAGGCGTCCCTCTAGACATATACAATAGGAAGGAGAACAAAGTGGGTCATTCTTCCGTTAATAAGACTAACGCGAAGACATGGCATGGTAATCATTTCGAGGCGACGAACAATCAACCAGTGGGGAAAAGTGACACTATGGAGGAAACGCACAATGGGCAGCAGTCTAACAATGCGAATAGTAAACTCCCTAAGGTAGATCCAAACGAAACACAACACGATGACATACTAACCAGCGAAATGAACAAACCGATTTCAAACTCACCCCTTGGAGGTAGCGCACGAACAAGTGTAGTAAAGGAAATCCCAGAAGAGGAACCACACCAACAGAAAAGTAACCTCAATGGGGGGGGACAAATAGACGAGGCGAAATATGCCAACTTTATGAATCACATAAATGACAAAAAGGAAGACGAAAATTTGTATAACGACACAAACAGGAGCATGGTGATGATAAAGTTGCTAAGGCTCTTCGAATCCCAGTTGAAAGAAAAAAGTATAAAGTGGACCAAGTGTGAAGTTCAGTCTATTGCTAACATCCTGTGGAGTCTTTCCATCTTGAATCTCTTCCCCAGCAGCATTTTTGAAAATGCCCTACACGAATGTAATAAGAGGTTTATAAAATATGGGAAAAAAAAAAATTCGAGCAAATTGCAATTTTTCATCTCGCAAATACATCAATCCCAGTTGTATCAGGCCTCCTTTGCTTACTGCTTATTTTTAATGAGAAAAAATTCAAAGGGGAGTAAACAAATGGACAAAAGATATGAACAAATGGTACCTCCAAATGATCATATCGATAATACTGCGTCGCTGAAGAGAAAAATACAAGCTACATTTGACAAATATTTTAAAGTCTCCTTGAACACGTTAAATATATGGAAAAAACAGCTAGCTAGAAATCAACGGAGAGAAGAAAAAAACCAAGTTTCTTCATCTGTACATAAGAAAATTTCGAACGATTTGAGACACCTTAGTATTTTTCACCACAACGAGTATTTCATTTTGGACTCCCTTCTCGTGGATGTTTACCTGCCCAACGCCAGGGTACGTTGGATATGTTTCAACATTGCAAAAGTGTGGCGCTCCTCGGCCAAGCGGCTCCTTCGCAACACCACTGCCATCCTACCACGTTAACACCCTTCCCCCCTCCCCCCGCAGGTCGCCATAGAAATAGACGGACCGAGCCATTTTCTCCAAAAGGGGAAACTCATTCTGTACAACCCCAATTCGCTGTTCAAGAAGAGGTTGCTCAGGGCGCTTGGCTTTTCTGTCATTTCCATTTCTATTAGCGAGCACACCTTCATGTTCAGCGCCTTGAATACGTTCAATTTTGTGAAGAAGTTCCTGAGCAACGTGAACTTTAGCAGAGACCGTTAGGCGCAGCCTGGATGTCTCCCAATTTTTTTTGTTCCCCTTTTCACAGTTCGGCGCATTTGCCGCGTGGCCAATTTAGCGGGCCCCTTTCCGCCCTGTTTATCCACCTTTTTTACTTCCGTGCACTTCTATTCACCCCTAAGGCGTCTGCACACACGTGGGGAAAGATCCCCGCAACGGATGTCTAACCATTGGAGCAGAACAAAATGTTGCAATTTTTTTGAAAAAGTTGCCTAACCTGTTCATATTTTTTTTTTTTTTTTTTTTTTTTTTTGCACACACAACTGCCTTTTGGCTAGCTAATCCGAATTGCTAAAATTTCCATTTGACTTATCGTATTTACAAAAGGGGATGAGATAAAGTTGGGATGAAAAAAAAAATTACAAACAGGATATGGGGATGCGTCCCTATATGCATCAACCAACTCACCAGTGGTGGATCTACATTTGGTAATGTCTTCCCATTGATAGGGGGCGCGTCGTTCGTTTTCGCGGCTGGGGAAAGCGACTTACACACGTGCGCACACTCAAGAGGAAACCTCCACGTTCACATTCTGTTGGAGTAAAACATGCAAAGCGAAAATACGGTATGAGGGGGCTGCTCATTGGGGAATATCCAAAAGCAAGCAAAGGGGTGAGGTGAAAAAAAAAATGCCAAAAATTGCGCGCAGACACAAGAAAAAGACGAAATGGGTACTGCAATTTTGCGGACGTTTCATTAACTTAAAATGTCTGTGGGAAGCTTGTGCAAGGTGAATGGGTAAGCTGTGGAATGCTCCCCGTCGAAGTTAACACTACCTGCATACGCAGACTGCACATGTAGCCCATACATACAGTTTCACTCCTTCCTTATGGATGACATATGGCGGAACAACAACTTGGGCACCTCCAGCATATCCACTTCATCCTTTTCGAGCACATTCTTCAGTTTTTCATCTGGGATGATTTTCCTTTTCGTGTTTGGATTTTGCAAATTATTATCCTTAATGTACTTCCACGCATATTTCAGAACAAAAACTCTGGACGCAGTGTCCGTATTTAAGAACTCCTTCAAGGGACTCTTTATTTCGCAGTCAATTTGTAATCCATTTGGTTTTTTTTCCTTGGCGTTTGCGTGTTTCCCTTTTGTTTCACCGTTCTCTTCATTGTCTGTACTGAAGTGATTTTTTGCGTAAAATTTTGTGAAGTCCCTTGGTTGGAATTTTACCCCTCGAGTGGTGCAGAGTCTGCCGTTTAGTATGTTCCTTCTGAGGGAGTCCATTTTGTTCGCTTCGTGGTGGTCAAGAGGTGAACTTAATAAATGCCTAGTGGTGATGTAATGCGGGTGAGCAGTAAAGCAGTAGAACTATGGTCAGTCTGCGTAAGAACACACACTTCTGGGAAAATATATGTGCGAACTTGTCCCTCGTTCAGTTTCTTTCACACACTGCCCGATGTGAGCATATTAACGGTAAGTACGTCCTGGTTTTATGCCAGCAAGTGGAACATATGGTGTGAACAAGGGGGGGTGTGCGAACTCCTTCGCGTTTAGCATTTGTGGTTTGCTTTTTGCACCTTTTAAGCTGATTGTGTTGATTGCGGTTTGTGTGCCTTTTATTTTGCTGTCCTCTTTAGCGATTTTTTTTTTTTTTTTTTTTTTTAATCTCTTTGCAATTCCCTCTTTTGTGTTCACTCCTAATTGTCCCTCATCGGGGTGGAGGATGTCCAAGGGAACAAGCACCCAAATCCGTCCGGATGTGCGCACATGCACATGTGTGACGCGTTTCCGCACGGAATACACGCACGCTCAGAGCATGCTTAATTACACGGGGTAACCCACTCGGGGGTGGCAAAAACACAAGTGGCATGCGCCCTTTTCACCTTTTTTTTTTTTTTTTTTTTTTGCATATCTTACTCCCCTTTTGGTAATCTTAAAGAATGTTTTTGCCTCCCTGCGCATGAGTATTCACATGGGCGCCCCTTTAAAGGGTTATATGACGAGGGAAAATTAAAATGGAGCATTTGCTTTCAACATGAAATTTTTTTTTTTTTTCACATGGCTACGCTTTTGGTTTGTTATCCCTCCGTATGCACGCTCCACAGTTAAAATTTTGTGATTATAAAAAACAGAAAAATACGAAAAACACAGCTATATGCAACATGGAAACAATGGTAAGGGAAGTTGCATACTTTTGTTGTGCCCCCATTTTTTTGACAAGCTTACGTAGGAACGGGGCAGCGTTCTTCGCGGGGGAAAAAGCCACAGTCACAGTGTTAACCCCACATGGATGAAGCCACATGGACGGCTAGCTGGTCACCTAATCCTGCTTCAGGTCCAGCGTGGTCGTTTTGACGCCCATCTGGTCGATAATATATATCTCCGTTTTGTCTCCAGTGTATATGTCCCTCTCCGTGGCTGACGTAATGGCATCTTTAACAAAATCAATGTCGTCCCTCAGGTTGAAGTTTAGGTTCTTGATTAGCTGGTTCTTCTGTTCCATTCGGTTGTCTAAAATTGGAAAGATCAGTGCCGCTCCGCTTCCAACGCAAGAGTGTGTGGCTTCGCAGTAGGATCCAATGGCATCGTAATTGTAAAGAACTCCCTTGTTATCGTTACTGACACCGGCCAACAGGTTAAACGTGTAGTAGGGGAAAAATCTTCTGCTGTAGAGGATCACGCAGAGCAGCCTTGCTATGACGTGAATGTCCGGGTAGTGCCCATGCTCCAAGACGAACAGCTCAATTTTTTTCTACACAGGGGGGTGGGTGGCGGTGAAGGTAAGGTCACGTAGGGAGGGGGAAGGAAGTGGATCGAGCCTTCCGCTTAGCTCTTCACATATCCTCTAGCATGACTGTTCGCGTAACTCCCTCCTCTTACCTTCAACAATGAGTGCAACGTCTTAATGTCGGATTGCATCCCAGAAGAGCCGATAATGCACTTATCCGTTCTGCGGGTAGGGGAAAGGAAGAGCAATGCGTCATTATGGGTGGCCTCCACAATGCTCACTTGTCGAAGAGGCTACTCTCCGGTTCGCCCTTTCGCCCAATCAACAGAAGACGAGCAAATCATGCATCTTACAGTTGTGATATTTTGGGACAGTGTCTCGTGTAAATTGAGTAGGACAGGGACAGTCTCGTGTCTGCGGCCAAGATGACGTAGTCCTTGCCGGTCACTCCGATCACCGTTCTGTTAAAAAGGAGGTATTAAAAAAAAATAAAGAAGCGAACATTCACGTGTAACGTTTTGCTATGCGTATGATTCATCTAGTTTGTGAAGACGACGTTGCGGCAACACCCATTATGGAGGGGAAAACCGGTTGGGTAATTCGTTCGCTAAGGTTTGTTGCTCATTTAACTAGGGAGAGCCCACTGTTATGTCTCCTTGGTGTAATGACCGTGGTTATATCCTTTTTCTTTTTCACTGTGCCCTGTTGGGGGTATCATTCCCCAAGCAGTTCACTCTCCCTCCATGACCGATATTCTCGGACTAGGTGATTATCCACTTTGGCATACCCTCCATTGTCCACGTAAGGGTTCCACCTCTTGAATCCGCGGCCATGTTCCACTGGGCCTTCCCTCTCCTCTGGCTTCTTCTCCCCTGAGTAATCACTTAGGGGTAGGATTTCCATCTTGGCAGGTGGGAGTATAAATTGGAAGAGGAGAAAGGGTTATCTGCTAGGCAGCTGACTTTTTGCTAGTACTTCTCACGCGCACATGTGAATGGGTGAAACGGTAATCCGCTGGAATGGGATTTTCATTTGCCGCACAAAGCAAACACCTCTTCTGAGATTTTTCTTTTGTGATTCCTCTTATGTGAGGCTTTTTTTTTCGCAGTGCAGTCAACTGCTTGGAAGCTATTCGCAGCTGGGATGATAATTTTTTTTTTTTTTTTTTTAAACCCTCAAATTAATGCCCCCATTACTGCGCAAAGTTTTGCAATGCTCAGTTGTACACATATGACGTGCGCGCAGTGGGGACGATCACCTTTTTTACACGCTACGGTGCGATCCCAGGTTGGTTGAATTTCTCTCGAATAATGCCCCACTTTTGTTTTTGCCTTCGCGGAGCTAATGTAAAGTGGAGTCAGGGCGAACGAAACGGTCAGTGCAGAGGGTACCTCCTCTTATGGGTGGCAAGGGTTGGTAAGTATTGTGTATATCTCTCTCCCCAATGCAGAAAGGGACACAAGTCACGTGAAGAAGCAGACCCTCCACCTCGTTTCGCTATGTATACATTTCGTGCGGGAAGGACGAATCGGTATGAGTGTTCCCACTCATTGCGCAATATGTTAATATAACTACGATGATGCTTTTCTTTTTTTTCCTTTCCATTTGATCCACTTGGTTGGACATAAAATTGGGGAGACTCTGCGTAACGTGGGTTAACTCCCAGGAACGAATAACATTGAAAAAATAACCGTCTCGCAACGCGGTACAGGTAAAATAGAAAAAAAGGAGCAAGTGCAAAGTTGCCAAAGCAGGACATATACATTCGTAAATGCACAAATGTACACCTCTGCGTGCATGTAGGGGGGGGATTACAAAAAAAAAAAAAAATAATAAAATAAAATAAAAAGGACGGCAAGTCAGCCTTCAAATAAAAGGGGGGCTCCTCCCGGGGGAAGCTACCCATTTGGGGGGAGGCGGATTTGTTTCTCCTCTTCGACCGCTACCCCCCGCGAGGAGGCTGAAAATGGTGATTGCCATTCCCCTGTTTCAGGAACATAATGTTGGTCCTGTGTGGAGTGGTGTAGTTAAACAAATTATAGGGCTTCACAACAGGGGCTGGACGGCTGGCGCATTTGGTCGTACATTTGCTGGTACATTTACCCCTATGGTGATTCCCCCCGTGGGTATGTCCTCCCTTCTTATCTGCCCCTATTCCGACTTTCCCCTCAACATGGGTTCTGTGCAGGTACCGCTCCACGGCCAAGGATATGGAGTGTCTATACAGATTGTACTCCTCTGAGGAGACGAACAAATTGTAATCGATCAGGTGTAGAAAGGTACCTTCCAGTTTGTTGATCTCTTCCGTAGAGACCCCTCCGACCTTTGCATAGAACGCATTGGAGTAATATAGGTCATCGAAAAATTTCGCTGCAATCATTATGGCTGTTATGAGCAATCTATGGATACAGAGAAGAGACAAAGTTATGTCTGTATTTATTTTTACAATTCTGTCTAGGTATATCATTAGGAGGACGAAACATTCATTGCTGCATCCCGTGTATTTTCCAATCCGCTCCATATAATTTTTAATAGATATATCAGGCACTTTGGATGCATGGAAACTTGTGATTTTTCCATTTCCTCTGTTTATTTTAATCATATTTTCTAAAACGATTGGAAGGTAGGAAATGTACTTTTTGTCTGTCCTCGGCACATCTGCTTCTGTGTCATAGTCTTCCATATTGTTCCCCCGTTTAATTCATGCTTTTACGTTTACACACTATTGTGGTGGGCACCCTCGTGGGAGAGCTAGCCCTCATATGGCAAGACCAAACAGTTATATCGACAGGAGAGGGGTGACACTGGGCACGCAACGCGATCATCACGAGGGTGCGTTTGCAAATTGGCGTGATCGCATCGGTTAACCGGTTGGCTGTTTAACCGATTGACCAGTTATATTCGCTTAAAAAGGGTCATCTACACACGCCCCGTTTTGGCAAATCGAATCGTCACTTGGAAGAGCTTACCGCAGTTGCGCATGCGCCGCAAAATAAATAAAAAAAAAAGATAATTAAAGAACGAAAGAATGAAAAAAAAAGAAACACAAACGCATGCATACACGCATACAGGTATACACGTGTGCACATAGGCAAGCTAACATCCCGCGGGGCCAACTCCACCGTGCGGCGCGTTCATAAAAAAAAAAAAAAAAAAAAAAAAAAAAAAAAAAAAAAATTCTTTGCAGCGCGGAGTTGCGGGGGGGAACCACAACGGCATGCAAATGCTTAACCCGCACGGAGCATCGCCATAGGAAAAGGATACAGCGGTGTAGGCACGTCCTGTAAGGAGGCACCTCCCTCCATGTGTAGGTAGGCTCAGTTCGTTTGTTCGCACGAGTTTTATCCCGTTAGCCGCCCCACGGTAGGTACCCCTCTAGGGAAAAAAAAAAAAAAATCACGACGCCGTGATATTGCTTCCGCGAAACGGTAGAATGCACACAAAGGGGGAACACACACCGTAGTGCTCTACGTGAAGGCATATCCACCACACACACACCCCTTGTTCTGTTGGTACTTGGCTACCCCCGTGTTACCCCTTAAACACGACCGGGGCCTTCTTCGGGGTGTGCATGACCGAGCCAGGCTTGACCTTCGAGGCAGGGTTGTTGGCCAGCTCCATGGGCACGATGTTATTCGACGATATGAGGAACTGCTTCAGGTCGTAAAACAGGTGAGAATCCTGCTCCGTTATAAACGAAATTGCCAATCCCTTCTGTCCAGCCCTGCCAGTACGTCCAATCCGATGTGTGTACGATTCGATGTCTTTGGGCATATCAAAATTTATAACAAGTTTGACTCCCTGCACATCGATACCTCTTCCAGCAACATCTGTTGCCACTAAAATATCGAAGTCTCCATTTTTAAAAGAGTTCAGTGTTTGTTCTCTCAATTCTTGTGCCTTACCACCATGCAGAGCAACTGCCCTGAATTTCATTTTACTAATCGACTTTGCAATAATGTCTGCCACTTTTTTTTGGTTCACAAAAACGATGATCGGAGGTTCATGCACTTCTAGAATTTCCTGCAGTTTCTGCTTCTTCTTTCCTTCCGTAGTGAATTCTAATTTTTGTTCTATGGATCGTTTACCAGCTCCGGGGTCTCCAATGGATATATATGCTGGTGCTCGCAGGTACTTCCTAGACAATCTTTCCACCGCTGGTGGCATCGTCGCAGAAAACATTTGCGTCAGTCTGTAGAGTCGATGCCCAGCTTTTGCCATCATTTCTTCCTGTAAGGCTAACGCCTCATCTTCTGACTTCAAATTGGACGTTGGTATTTTGTCTAGAATAAAATGCACGGATTCTTCAAACCCCATATCCATCATTCGATCTGCTTCATCCAGGATTACATAGTTGCACTGATTCAACACGGTGTATGCTTTTTCTAAGCAGTCTTGTATTCTTCCCGGGGTCCCTATAATAATTTCCACTCCTTTTCTTAACTCAAATGCTTGTGCCTCTGCGTTCCTTCCTCCCACCACTGCTACGGTTCTACATGAGCAATACGAAGCAAACTTGTTCGTTTCGTCGAAAATTTGGATGGCTAGCTCCCTGGACGGCGCGATAATTAAAGCGTAGGGCCCATCCTGCGACGTTTCGTATGTCAATGGGGGGAGTTGTTTCACGTAAGAAAGCATAGGTAAAACAAATGCGGCTGTTTTTCCTGAACCCGTTTCTGCGATTCCAATTAGATCCCTCATTTCGAGGGCTATCGGTATAGCTTGCATCTGAATCGGAGTGGGCTTTTCATACTTTGCTTTTTTAATAGCTTTTAACAAATCGTTCGAAAGGTTGGATTCTTCCCATCGTCTAATAGGTGCTGGCACGATTCCTCCTTTTATGTATATTTCGTTGTCCTCTCTAAAAATGCGCCAATCTCTGTCTGTCATTTCTTCTCTCTTCTTCTCACTCCAGTGCTTGTTGTGCACATCTACGATGATGTTGTTCACCTTCGGTTCGTAGATGAATTCCCCTGTTTTGCTTCTACTTAGGGAGTGATTATTTGGGTTCGTTAGATGCTCCATTGGGTTCGGTGTGTTCGCCAGATCTGACATACCTACATGGTTAGATGTGGCATGCTCGCTGTTGCTACTGGTCTTTGTGCCGCCCCTATGGTGGAGATCCTTCTTGAGGGAACTATCCTCCATAGCTCCTTTCTTCACACTAAAGTTAATCCTATTTTGCACTAACTTATCGTAGAAATTATTTTTCTTTCTCTGCTCTCTGACGTCTATACCTGCAATGTACCCCCGTCCAAACAGCAACTGCGGTTCCAGTCTATTCTGGTATAATGGATTCGTGTCATTTCTGGAGGTGTCCTCCGATTGATCCCATTCAAAGTTGAAAATGTTCCTAAACTTTTCCGACGGTTTTTGCATTTTCTTCTTCTTTTTATTTAATCCTAAATATTGCTGCTTTATTATTTCTAATTCCTTTTCCCTTTGGCTTTCCCGTTCGATGGCGCTTATGTTAAGCATGTTCAGCTCCGCCAGGGACGATTCAACCTTCGTGTATGTACTGGTCCCGCTGAAACGGCTCTCCATAACCGTTTTGCTTCTTCCATCGTTTTGCTCCTCGGTAGAATCCCCATTTGGCAACTTCCGCCTCCTTACCTCCTCATTCGATTCGGAGTTCCTCCTTACCCTATGCCTGTCATCCTTCGCGTCGGTCTTCGTATCGATCTCCCTCTTCCTCCTCTTTGCGTCTTCGACCTCCTTCCCCCGGAACTTCCCCCTTGGATGGTCTTCTTCCTCCATAGGAATTTTTTCATTTTCTCTTTTATCCGCCTTTCTCTTCATTTCTTCTCTGTCCCTTTTTGTTAAGAAAATCAGTTTCTCACCCCCACTAGCGACGTTGGCAAAAATCTTGCTGTTACCACTAACTGGGTTCGTGGTAGTGGTACCATTACTGACGTGGTTGTCTCGTTGGGATTCCTCCCTTCTGTCCTTCCTACTTTGGTTGTATTTCCCCCCTTTGAGGGTCTCCATTTTTCCTTTACTTTTACCGATAAATAGGTCTTCATTTGAGGAGGCGTCTGACGAACTGGATGAGCTATACAGGTTGATTTTTTTCTTTTTCATTCCGGTGGGAAACAATCTGTATGTGTCTCTCCGGATGTTGTTACTACTAGGGGGTGTCCCTTCTTCTCGTGCAACTTTGCTGTGTGTTGCTTGTCCGTTTGTATGTTCACTGTTTCCGGCTTTCCCCACTTGGGTGGATAGCTCTTTCTCATTTTTCTCCCCTGAGAGTACCTTCCCCTCTAAGCTTTTTTTATTTTCTTTTTTCTTTTTACTTTCGCCTTCATTTTCAATGTCATGTTGCAGCAAATCGTTTTCTGTCTTCCCTTCCTGGCTACCCTTTTGGATGTTCTGAAAGGGGTTATTAACTGGGGCCTTTTCTTGGGTTACCACATCATCCTCCTTGGCCTTTTCTTTTTTCTCCTCCCCTTCTGCCCCCTCTGCGGGGGTTTGCTTCTTCCTAAAGAAGAACATCTGTGCGGCGTCGAGGCATGGGCTAAGTCGGGAGGGGAAAAAGGGGAACTCCCCCTTGTTAGTAGGTTAGCTTACATATAACACGTGTATATATGTAGCCTGCCCGTAGGTACAATGACAGCTACGCTCACACGTATGATCATTCGCGATGGGCCACTTCCCACCTTCACTAGTTTCGATTATATACAGAAAAAAAAAAAAATAATAAATAAATAAATCGTCACAGTTGTGAGGAATGTGACATCCCCATCAGTCCACGCAAAAATCAGCAAACATGTAAAAAGAAAAACCTTTTACCAAGTGCTGAGACCATAACATAACCTCCCCTGGGTTAATTGCAGAGGGGGAATAAACACAGGCGCGAAATGGAATGTATGTTCTGGGTAAGAATCATGCGGGAAGAAATCGCCCACCGGAAAAAAAAAAAAAAAAAAAAAAAAAAAGGGAAGCCATATCATCACTACCTTTCGCCACAAAATTAGCATACCGTTCACCTCCAAAGAAGTAGTAAACTCCGTAACGATTATCCAGCCGAAACATCCCATTTTGCGACACCCACAAGGGGGACATATTTGTATTCCATTCTTTGCACTTATTTTTTTTTTTCTTCACACGCTTACCGTGTTAAATGTATAGAATGGATTTTTCATGGACGTGGGTGAAAGGAGGGTTCCTTTCTTCCTTTTGATTCTCATTTTGGGAATGATACCCGTGCAGGTGGAAAAGTCCGTATAAATCCTCCTCCTCCTGCTCCCTCCCAGGGAACCCTACAATGCGGTGTAGCCTCACGACCACCAAGTTAGACAACGCAACGGTAAAATGTTAACTGGGAGGTAAGGTGAGTTGGCAAATTTCCTTTCACATTTTTCGGTTTAAAAAAGGGGAAATAAAGTAAAAGGGGCTCTGCCACCAAATGTTTTCCAAAATGTACCATACCTCTGTGCACACCATTCATGAGCAGCTTACCCACCAGCTAAATGAAAAATGTGAGCTGGGTTGACATTCACCATGGGGAACAACCCTCCCCCAAATAAGGATGCAATTTATTTTGAGGATGCATCCGAATTGTCCCCCCCAAATGATGCGGCATACATTGGAAGGGAGAGAACAATTTTGTGAAGGGGGAAAAAATTGGGTGAGACATGTTCCTTGAGTACATAAGTTGCAGCGAAAGAATGGTAGTCTAGTGCGCCAAAATTTTGTGCTCCAGCTCGGCAAAGCGCATGTAGCAGCTCCGGTTGAATGTCTGCACATGTGTTGTTGGATCGTTTTCCCCGCCCATTTTACTCTGTCTACTTTCTTTAACCCCCACATGAAAAGATGTTTGCGCCCAGACGGAAAATCTGGCACATCGCAAAAGCGCGCCATTTGTTGTCCTTCCGCACCCGTTCACTCAAAAATGCACTTTGCTCCTTTTTCCTTTTATATTGGCAAAGCAAAGCAGTTGTACCTATTTGTATGGCACATGGGCAGTGCGTTTTTTTCCCTCCTGTGTGCGCAAAAAAGGGGGAAAATAAGAAGCATACTTTTTTTTTTTTTTTTTTCTTTTTCTGTCCTCCCCCCTTTTCTGTTCACTGTCATAACCCTGATGAATGGTAGGACCCCATCAACTTCCCCTCCACCTCAAACGCGCGAACAGATGGTGCTTGCCGTAACGCACATATACTGATGCATGTAGATATGTGCAAACACACATTCATTTAAATGCAAGCATAAATGTGTAAGCCTCTTCGTGCTCAGTGGCACTGGCATATGACCGCATGAGAAGGGATACGTCCATGTGCACACATACAGGTGTACACGTAAAGGTGTATACGCGTGCGTGTATGAAGGTGTGCGCATAAGAGCGTATGCACGCCGAGGAGGGACACACATTTGAGGGTGTGCCTAGCTCATCCTTACACGACATTAAGCCATGCTAATTTGAAAAAAAAGTCCACGAGCGGGAGGAGGAAATTGATGTGAATGTGGAAGGTAGAAGAAAGAAAAAAAAAAAAAAAAAAAAAAAAAAAACTTATATATAAAGCAGGTATAGCTAATAAGTGTAGCGAATGAGCGAATCGAACGAATAAAGGCACCTTGCCCAGCTGACGAGGTAAACTTGCCATTCTTCACATTGTAAAGAAAGTCCAACCGGCAAAGCTCATAAACAAAAATTACAAGTAAACAAGCACAAACGGAACGAGCAGAATAAGGGAAAACGCAAAAGTCCCAAATGAAACCATACACAAAGGGAATAAGGAAAAAAAGAGGTGGTGTAAAGTGAATTGTAAAAACTAAAACTTGCCTACGGTGAAGGGCAAAGGAGCCACTTCTCTTGCGCCTTTTTCTTTTTTTTCTTATTTCCCCTTCGTCTTGTATGTTTTCTTACCAAGCATGAGTAGCACGTACACACGCGTCCCTTTTCCCCCTTTACGTTTAAGCTTCTTCTTATTGATGCTGCACCCAAATAACGTTTTTGCCACTTCGTGCGTCAAACGAGTTTACAGCCGTTAACACATCGATAGAGTAAATTATGTTTATTACATGTGTTGCGCTTTTTGCCTGTGTTTCTTGTGTTTCTTTTTTTTTTTTTTTCGACAGAGCTTATGAAAAGTTAACCCTTTTTGCCTGAACGGTTAAGGTAAAATATCGTGATTTCTAGCTATTTTTTTTTTTTTTTTTTTTTTCGTTTTTTCCACAATTTTTACACCTCCCGTGTAATCCTGTCGGCAGTTCCTGCTGCAAACGCGTTTTCCATTTTGTTCAATTGTCCCTTTCCCCCGTTCCTTTCGCGGATCCCGAGAGGTGGCCCTAGAGAAGGCCACAACTTCGCACACTTAATGCCTGCCAACGCACACACATATGTGTATAGCTATACAGCGCATTAATGTGACCCTCCACAGCAGACAATAAATACATCCCCCCCTCTCATAATCGTTATGAATGTAACAAGTATCATTAATCGCGAAAAAAGAAAAAGACAGGAGGAAACAAGTCATGTTATTAAGAAAAAATTCAAAAACTGGAATATGTTAAATTCTTTGGAAGGCAATACTCAAAATGGAATTGCGTCCACTTCGTTCCGCACGAAGAAAGTACATACAAGTGAGTGCACACAAGAGGGGGTAGCCAACATATCAAGTAACAACTTTGCAAAGTATGATGATCCTATCATCTTAGACAAAGCGACTTCCAGTGGAATGTGCGCATACCCGCAAAATGGCAGTGCCCATTCTCCTGTTTGTAATAATCCCGACTTGAGTTGGGCCCACCCGAACGAGTCCCAGTTTCATTTGGATGTCGCTGTGGGAGGTGGGGAAGAAGTATACCGACAGGATGAGAAACGGGAAAAGCAAAGCTGGGAAAATGGTGTAGGCGTAAACGGGGTGAATAAACTGAAAAGGATCCGGGGAAAAAAATCCACAAAAGGAGATATCAAGGCTAATGAGAAGAAAAAAAGGGAAAACAGAGTGGGTGGTAGGGATAGTGATCATAGCGGCATAAGTGGTGGACGCGGTGATGATGGTTTCCGCAACAGGGGGCACACGAGCAGCTGGAGCAGTCAGAGCAGATGCTATTGCAGCCCGTCCAGCAGTAGCTGTAGTAGCAGCTGCTGCGACAACGGAAGTAGTGACTTCAGCGAGGGCCACTCCAGCCACGGCAGTTACGGTAGCTTAAGCCGCGCCTCCAACAGAGGAAGAAACCACAAACGCAGAAAAGACAGCGAAGGTAATAACAAACCGAGCAGAGGCGACTCCCTATGGGAAGGACTCCTAAAAAAAGACGTCATCCTCCTTCTAATACAAGCCATAAAAAACATGGGTTATAAAAAATCAGCCAAACATTTGGAGTTAGAAAGTGGTATCGAATTGGAACAACCAATAGTGAAGGAAATGCACAAGAATGTCCTTGCAGGGAAATGGAAAAATGCAGTCCGTAATTTGAAAAACATAGGTGTAAATAAAAAAATCACAAAGGCAATTTCGTTCCTACTATATGAGCAGTGCTTTATAGAGTACCTATATGAAGGGAAGCACTTTGCTGCTCTGAGGTGTCTAAGAAACAAGCTAGCCAAGTTCTGCTTCGACGAGGATACCTACAACAGATTACACGAATGCACAACTTTTTTTATGTCCTTGAATAATGCTCACTTGATAAGGAAGAGAAAACAAAATTACCAAACTAAAGTGAAGAATTCACGTAAATTGTTGTTTGAAAAAATAAATCGCTTGTTACCTGAACACGTTATTCTTCCTCCGAGGAGGTTAGCCATTTTGCTGCACCAGTCGCTCAAGTACCAGGTGGACAACTGCTTGTTCCATAATAACTTTTCCGAGGTGAAGCTCATAAGGGCGCTCCTGCAGGGGAAGAAGGGACGAGAAGAACTGCACACCATAAACGAAGCGAATGTTACAAATGGAGTAAACGTTACAGACGCCACGGACTCAGCCGATCCGAACGGCAAAGCGCAGAAAATGGCCCGAGTTAAACCCACCACAGCTTACAGCGCAGCGTGCCAAGCTAAAACATTTGAATTTAAAAAACAGAAAAAATCGGATGTCAGTAACCAAGTGGACAATTCATCCAACTCAAGTTTGCATAAAAGGAAGAATACCAAACAGGAGGATGAGATGACCTTTTGTGTGAACGACTTTTCTAGGTACCACGATAACGTGACGGGGGAGTGCTCCATGCACTACCAGAAGGCGAATCCTAAGAGTGGCCCTGCAGACTTCGGAGGGTCAGACGACGCGGGTGCAGATAAGGGAATTCCCTGCGAGGTCAGCTCCAACGAAACGACGCTTAACGAAAGGCTGCTTAACGAAACGCTGATGAACGACCCGCCGCCCGATAAACCAGACAATTACACAACCACCCTCCTGTGGGATGACGAACTCGAAGGGGAAAACCAATTTAACGTAACCAGTGGCCAACCTGTAAGAAAAAGCACAAAGCTCAAGTGTGGGCAGCTACCGAGGGGGGCAGTGGCGGTGCACCTTGCGCCAGGCGGGAAGGTCCACACGTCTCCAACAAGGGAAAGCACAAGCAAACGCACGAGCAACAGTGCGGATGCCAGTGCCAACGTCAACGTGGCCACCGCAGACACACTGTTCACCAACCCCTTCCCCTGCCTGAAGGAATCTATCATGAAAAGCGCCAAGTCCACGGCATGCAGGAAGTATGCGAAGATTACCAGTAGCGGCGGACCCAAAATATGTACCCTAAAGGGGTCAGCTTCAGAACAACGGAAGGGAGAGGTCACAGTGGGGAAAAATCCAAATGAGCTCATCGTTGGAAAGAATAAAATGCAGCAGGGCAGTAGGATATCTGGTGGCAAGAATGTGATTAATCCGAATGACGGATTTGTTAATGCGCAGGAGAAGGGATTCTTAATCGGGCACCATGGGGGAAATGTAACTGACGGAGGTACTGGAAAGGGGGGTAGCGCTCCCCTTGAAGGATGCGTGGGTGACGATTATGACAACGTGCGCCCAGAGGGGAAAGACGACGAAAGTGACGTGAGAGAAGCTCGAGAAGAGGGAAGGAGACAGTTTACCAGACAAGACAGAACCCACAGCGGCATCTACGAGGAGGATGGAAGAAGAACATTCACCCTTTCATTGCTAAAAAACCACCAATGTAAAAAGATAAAGCTGCCTTACTATTGCATCAAGATTTTACAAGGTCATAAGGACGAGGTGTGGTACGTCAACGTATCGAAGAATGGAAAATACATTGCATCAGCCAGCAAAGACAAAAGTATAATTCTTTGGAAGGGACTTTACCCATTTAACAAGTTAAGGGAATGGAATGGTCATTTAGACGGAGTGAGTTACGTCATCTGGAGTCACAACAGTAAGTACCTAGTGTCGGGTTCTAACGATTCTAACATAATCATTTGGAGTCCAAAAAGTAATAAAAAAAAATTAAGCCTAACAATGCACAATGGGCCAATCACGTCGATTTACTGGTCCAAGGACGACTCTACAATCATATCATCTGCCTTCGACAAAAAAATATATTGCACCAAGTTGAACAGAGAATTGAAGGGTTTTTCCGTTCTCTACGTCTGGTCCTTTAGCACAAGGATACAGAACTTCGTTTTTACCAACAATGAGAAGTACCTAATTGCCGTTCCGTCCGATAAAAACGTACGAGTAATTGATTTTGCTGTAAAAAAGGAGTTATACATTTTGCCTGAATATGATACCATTACATCTGTGTGTGCCTCCAGTTTGTATAATCATATTTTGGTAAACATAGCTGACCAGAGACCCACTGTGAAATTATGGGACGTGAAGCATAGATACATTATTCAGACGTATCGAGGACACAAGCAGGGGAGGTTCATCGTGCACTCCACCTTCGGGGGGAAGAAAGAGGATTATGTTATTAGCGGCAGTGAAGACAGCCTAATATATATTTGGCACAAAACGAAGGGCTTCCTTCTAGACGTGATAAATGGTCATGCGTCCACCGTCAGTATTGCTATATGGCCGCTTGCCAGTTCCAAGTTCCCCTACATGGTTTCCGCTTCGGATGATCACACCATCATGGTTTGGAACGTGCACCCCAAGGCAACGACTATCCGGAGGGACTCCCGAAGACGCCGCAAAAAGTTCGTCCACCCCTTCTTGCGGGAGCTCACCAAGTTTCGCCCCGTTGTGCGGTGAAGAATTGTCATGAACGGATGCTCTTTAGCTTTACGCAGGTGCCCACCCGACTGGCAATCAGAATATCCCCCCACGTATCACCTTTCGCATTTTTTCAATTTTGCCCCATCTTCACGCGTCTGAATATATGTAAATATGTATAAATATATGTGTATGTATTTTTTTTTTTTTTTTGTTACCTCCCCCGAGGCGCACGCGCTGTTCGCCAATGTCTATATGTGTAGACTCCTGGGGGGGAGGGAAGTTGCTGCTCCAAGAAAGAATCAAAAATTGCGTAAAGTGTAAAAAGTAAAATGTTTCATGTGAGTTGCATTTTGTGCCTATCTAGTGGAGTCACTGCGAATACAATTACATTTCTGCGATAATTGCTGCCGAAAATGTAGCGCGTACGAACAAGGGGCGCAACCTCCAGGGAAGGTCCAACTGGAGTAACAAAAGAAAGAAAAAAAAAAAAATCCCTTTTGTTTTCCCTCATACGTTAAACAACTTTGGGGGGGCACACCATAACGAATAACTCCGCTGGGCATTGCTCCACATGGATTTATCACTTAGGGACTCTCCCTAAGTTCCTTCACGTAAGACGACGAACAGAATTGTTGTTCATTTTTAACCCCATATTATTAGAACCATAAAAGGGTGAAACATTTTTTTGTACACATGGGAAGTGTCCTAAGGTGCGAATTTGCGCCGCGTGGTGGACAGAATAAAAAAAAAAAAAAAAAAATGGAAGAGGAATTGGAATAGAAATAGGAAACGTAAACCACAAGACAAACCGCAGGGCAAAGGACCATCCCTGCGCAGAAATATAGGTTAAGCCAGCAGGACAGCAACTGCTATTTCTCCATTTTCCCCAAGAAGAACTACTCAGAGAGACAGGATGGCCGTCCTCGATCCTCACGCACATATGTAAGCACATATACATATATGAACATGTGCAAACAAAAAAATAAGGCACGCTTTGTGCCTCACTTCTGCCAGAAGAACAAAAAAAAAAAAAAATAATAGGCGCGTTTCATTTGCACGTCTTTTGCCCCTCGCACATCACCGAGTTAGATTTAAAAATGAAACAAAAAAAATATAACAATTATTCCTCCTTGTTCATGGGTGACTGTTCCTGCTACACACCAGTTGTTCACTCATGGTCTTGTTATTGGGCCTAATTGTTAATAAGGATGACAGATTGAAGGAGGAAGAAGGAAAATGTACGAGGGTGATCATGTAGGAGGAAGGGAAGCCAGCCGATGCACAAAGGTATAGGAAGAGCAGCGCCAGTAAATCTACGCTAAACAAAAGTACCATTTCGCAGAGTCTTCTGACTGAACCGTGTACCCTTGGCTGTATCATTTTGAGCATCCTCCTCATCTTCCTCACCGCCAAATTGTATATTGTATGATTTACTTTTTTGCTGCGGCGTTATGTGGTCTTCCTTGTCCAGCTAAAATGGGGGGACAGTGGTGCGGGTTACGAAGCCCATTTGGTAACTAAATTGTGCAGATGCTTGGTGCAACCTTTTTGACGCTGTCCTTTTCTGAGCAAAAAGGCAGTTCACTCAATGTGCGTTGGCCTCACCGTGTTTAGGGAGTCCAGCATGTTTTCGATTTCTTCTCGTTCTTCCTCCTCCAGGCTGTCCATCTGCCAAAAAAAAGGAAAAAAAAAAATACATATATATGTAAATGCATATGTATATTGCCCGTTATGTGCTGCTCCTACCAAGGGCAGGACCCCCCCACACATGCATCCCACAACATGGGCACCCCTCATCCATCTATAAACTCTTATTCTAATTCGCTGCAAGGTTCTTTCTCTCCTCTCCATCTGAAATGAGGAGCGGGTAACATACCTCCTGAGTATTGTCTACTAAATATTAGGAACAAGAAGCATAAAAGAGATGTTTGTTAAGAGGGGGGTTCGGGGAAAATGGAAACAAAAAGGAGAACATAGCGAGAAAAAGTGTTGAAGGAAGTGACACCCTGAGTTACGAACTTCTGGTATCGCGCATACGCGAATTAGGCTGTACCACTCTCTTCAGGGGAGTAAACAGCCGAATGGTTAACTGTCCACAGGGAAGAGGATCTTTTCCTCATTCTTTCCTTTTCCTCAAGCTCGTCTGATTGTAAGGAAAACGAATACACTGTGAGTGGATGTTCTAGCGAAAGCGCACGTTTTGCTTTTTCGCGGTCATTTTACGAGGATGTCCTCGTGCGATTCGCTGGACGCACCTTCCAGGATGCTAATCTGCAAAGGAGGCCCCAAAGGAAGGATAGAAAAAAAAAGAGAAGGTGATTGCTTCCAGTTAGCCTAAGTGTGCACCACGACTCGGTCTGTTGCACAACTCAACTTGGTTCCTCTCACCTGTCTTCTAATTTCTTGTCGTATCTCCGACATGAGGAACATCAAATCATTTTTTGTGATGCTCAACTTTTTGGATGGAACTATTTTCAAATTGATCCTGCTGGTAGATGCGGCGACGGGATCAACAGAGGCGTTTTCCTTTTTAGGCGTAATCACATTGGCTATGTCTGCAACGCCCGAGAGAATCTCACCGAATGGTAAAATTTTTTCCTTCTCACAATAAATAACAGGCAGCAGCAGATTTACAAAAAAAAACAAAACGAAGAAAAGCAGACAGTGCATCTTGAATGAGGGTAGCGGAACAAACGGGGCAGCCACGCTTTGGGAAGGCACTTCTCTAACGAGATGACACTTATCTTTTTTTTATTTTTTTAGGAACAAGTCTAAGCTATGCTTTGTTACTCTATGCTGCAATGTGCGAACAGAACGTGCTTACAGAAGTCATATTTACAAGTGCAGGTGAACAAATCGCAAGTGAAGATTTAACCGAGGACAGAGTGGGAACGGGCGTATTTACAAATGTGCGTGGAAAGGTGTTATCTTCTGAAGGAGTAATGGAAAGGGGGGGTGGGTAAATTCCCCGTCTACATCCCATGCGCTCGTGCCATTTATTGCTAATCGTGTAGAAGGTATAAACGTAAAAAAAAAAATAAAATAAAAATTATGTGTAAGTACACTGGACAACCACAGCAAAACCCCACTCACGCAGCAGGTGGAAAAGAGAAGTAAACCCTTTTTGCCTTGACGGTTCACCCAGAGGAAGGGAGAAGGAAAATTAGCTGCGCGATTGGATGAATTTGTGGCTCCCCCTACCCTTCTAGGTTCTTCTACATAAAATGCACTCTCTCGCTGCTTGCATGTCGAGAAGGACAACGTGACCAGGTAGACAAAGTTGATCACACCAAATCGAGCTCCATAGCGATTAGCCAACAAAGCAGTAATGACTTTTCGAACAAAATTGAAGACGCGGATGTGATATATATATATTTTTTAAATAATCAAGTTTTGGACATTCATTAAAAAGTATTCCCCCGTGCAAGTCGAAGGCGTTGCGCAGGAGGTACGGAAAAAAATAAAGCAAAAAAAATAAGGCGAAAAATTAAAGCAAAAAAACGGATAAGAGGTGAAGCGTCCACAAAGGGAAGGAGATTCACCACTCCGAAGGAAGAGAAGCGAAACGGTGAAAGTTAAGGAATAATCGAAAAAAAAGGGAAAAAATTTTGGATGAATAGGTCAGGCTGAGGCTCAGTGGTAGCCTTTTATAGTATACGACCCAATCGAAGGAGGCAACCAATTGTGATGTCCATGCGGAGTAATGCTCCATTTCGAGGTGGACACAAGTGGTGCGCAAAAAATTGGGGAGAGCATGATGGAAGAAGGAACAGCTAGTCAGATTTCCCTATCTCGCTTGTACTTCACCCCACCGTGTCCTCAGTTGGCTAGATCCAGTCGATGCACTCATTCTTATACTGGCGAGCCTTCACCTTTGCCGCCTTTACCATTTCTGGCGTAACCTCGTTCATCTTGAAAACCCTGTCGGCCGGAGCGCAAGTTCCGTCTTCAAAGTTCACCTGACTGTGCATCATGAGCAGGTTTATGTTCCCAATTTGTGTGCGAAAGGGAGTAGAGTAATAGTAATAGTCGACGGTCGTGCCTGGTGTGAGTTCCTTTAAGTTTGGAGTGGACGTCTTGGTCGTTTTGTAGTAATCGTAGACCCTGTAAAGGGTGTCCGTGCGAACAATACGTGAGAGCGAAACGGTAGAATGCACAGATATCCTCAGGAAAAATGCGAATGTGCACGCGTTTCTATCTGCGCGACTGCGTATATGGCCGAGGAGAGAAGAAGTGCGCCCTCCACCCCCCATTCAGCCATTTGTCCACACAGAACTTACCATGAGCATGTATCCGTCGTCAGCATCCTCATGCCATTATCTGAAATCCCATGTCTGCAAAAGGGGAAGAAACAAAATATGGTAATAGATGGAGAAAACAGTGCCACATATAAAGGCCCCAAATGAGAAAAAAAAAAAAAAAAAAAAAAATAGGAGACTCAAATATCAGTCCAATCTATTATACACTCATAAACAGAACTATAGCTGTTTCTATAAATCCCATGTGTTCCTTTTGTGTGTGTGTGTGCGGATTACTTTAGAAACCTTTCCATCTGTTGAACTGTGTACTGGTCGCTAGAATTTTGCAGAAACATTCTGTACTTGTTTGCTTTGTCGTCGTCCACGCCTATAGTAGCAGAATCCATGTCTCCCATGAATAAGGCGTCTGATGTAGCGGGGTTGTCCGATGCGCCCGCTGGTTCGAGCTTGGCCGAATTGGAAGACCCTTTAGACGCGTCCGCCTTCTGTTCCTTGCCCGACGTGTCAGATGCACCTCCCTGGGGGGAGTCCACGTTATCTGCGGATGAGTCCATCAAGAGGGAAGAAAATGCGGTAGAAGCGTTTATCCGAGAACGAGAGAGCATGTAGAAAAGAAATGGCGTGTAATGACTTTCCATGCTCCGTTCAGCCGCGGTTGTTACCTTTATCCGGCGAGTTTGCGGCATCCATTGTGCGTAGTAAAAATGTGTAAAACGAAAGGGCTATATGCGCAAGTGTTGGCGTAACGGCAAAAAAGTAGGTTAAAAAAGAGTTGGCACGAAAAAATAGACTTAACGATTGGGCATAAAGATATAGTACTCAAAAAGTCTGTCTCGATGTATGAGTTTTTGTTATCCCTCCGTAGAAAGAGAAGAGAGAATTATCGCAATAAGACAAAAAGCGAGTGATTCACTATGCGTGGTGAGTGATGGATGGTGTAGCCTTTAACGCGTTAAAACGGAAGGAGAGAAGGAAACATTCTTCGGATAGATTGATTCGTTAATCCTTCTGTTGTTCAATTTTGTCTTAGTTGAGGAAAGAGCAAAAAATATAACTAAAAAAGGGGACACATCATAACATGTGTTATTTTGTGGTTGTTTGTAGGTGTGACAAAAGTAAAAATAAATATAGCTATTATTTTTTTTTTTTTTTTAAAATAATTTGTTTATTAGACCATTTTTTTAATTTGAAAAGGAAGAAGCTTTTTTTTTTTTTTTTTTTTTACCTGCATGTTCAGGTAAAATGTACGAAAAACAGAAAAAAAAAAAAAAAAATGGCTAGTTGACTACAACTGAGAGTGCTACCAACGCTTGTTTAGACAAGCTTCTATTTTTAATTCGCCTCTCGCAAGGATGAGCGTTGTGCGCTTAGGAGCGTAGCAGAACGTATTGTTCTTTAAGGACAAGCCACTAGTTAGCTGCAAAACGGTAGAGCGTCTGCACATTTGCATGTGCGCTGGCAAAAAAAAAAAAAAAAAAGGCTTTCTGTTTGCACGTGTGGACATGTGCGTTTAGCTGAACGGACAAAATGCTGTGCAGTTTTTTTTCTCATTTTGCGTATCCCTTTTGTTTTGCAACTCTTAACGTGGGTTCCAGCACGAGTAGTACATTATTTTAAGGAAGTTGCACTTTTTGAAGTGAACCCTCTTCTGAATTGTGTGCACATGTGTGGACAGCTGCCCCTCCGCATGGGCATACAACATGTAGGAGTGAACCATTTGCTCCTACGTGTGCATGTACGGGAGGATGCACACAAAGTGGGAATTCCCGGGTTTTTATTAGCTTTGCAGGTGGAACCAAACTAGAGAGGCTTCGTCCGCCCCTTTGGCAAGTGGTGGAGAAGGTGGGACACAAAAATGTCCTTCTGCCGCTTAACCGTTTCATAAGAACGAAATTGTAAAGTGATTCGAAGTTTCCGCTTTTTTCTGCATATGATCATGTGGAAAGTCACAAGTTCTTGAAAATCGGGGGCAAGAGGCGCGTCCCTCTTGAAGTCCCTACTACCTACTTTTGTCCCTTATGCGCGTTAACGCAGGGATGAGCATTATCACAGTTGATATGCATAAAATAATTAGAGGCTGGACAAAAGGGAAAAATCTCCTTCGTGTGGCTGTCAAGTGCACAAAATGATATCACTACTTTTGGAAGTCGCACCAGCGCGGGGTTCTCTCTACAATATTCACCAAACATAAAGCTGAACGGTCCTTATTTCTGAGTTTACGCCGGAAGCGTCGGTTTAGGAAAAAAAAAAAAAAAAAAGGGAGGAAGAAGAAAACCTATATTTTGGCACACGTGCGGGTTTCTCCTATGAGTACACCCAATTTTGTTCAAAGCTGTATGGTGTATTTTTTATTTTATTTTTTTTTTTAAAGTTCACCTTTTTTGCGTCCTTTTTCGACACAGCGAAGATATGCAAGAAAAAAAAAAAAAAAATGGGGTTAAACGGTTAACTGCCTAAGTAGTTGAAGGGGGCCGCAGTATGGTAGACCAAAATTAATGTGAAAGGTAAAACACACTTTTGAACCAAATGTGGAGTTACCCTGAATGCCTCGCCAATATTTCCCCAGAGGCGAGCGCACAATTTTAAAGGAAAAAAGAAGCATGGCTTGACAAGCAGTCAAAACTCGGCTAAATCCGCTCCTCCTTTAAAGAACTGGCACACACGTACAAAAGGACCTATTTACGTATGTACGTAGTTAGGCGTGCCCATCGTCTAATCTGCCCCACTAGAAAGTCGCCATGCAGGACAGGGCGAGCTTCCACAGCAACAAATCGCAGGGTTTGAAGAACAAACTGAGTCAAGCGCAAATTAACCAAAGAATTAAAAACATCAATTTGACCAAGCGGCTAATATCGTATGAAAGGTATATCAATGCTATTCCAAAGGAAGAGAGAAGAAAAGATATGAAAAATGATTGGCACCCTGAGACTCCACGCATTAACAGGAATCTTAGCTTGTCACAGTGGAATGGAGAAATGAAAAAATGGAGGAAGCAGGTACATGCGTGGGGGAACATGTCTGAGGAGGTCCACAAATACATCTGTAATTTGCCCGCTTCGGAAAAGTATAATTATTTATCCAAGTTAAAATTGCCTGAACTGAGTCAGGTAGAAATTGCCAAGTTAAGAAGGAAAAATGAAGAAATTGCAAATAGGATGTTAGAGGATATTGTGCGAGTGAGAGATGACCACGATGGTGAGGGGCACCCACAACCCCCCGGTCATATAATCGATAGGCCGCTTTTTTTTTTGCCTCACAATTTTAGTGGCACCATATTAAACAACAAATTTGTTCTTATTAAGCGGGGTGCCTTGGAAGACTCCCTTCAGTCGATGAGGAGGAATTATGAGGGAAAATATCACCCCCTGTATGAAAAGTATTGTGCCTTGTATCTGACACCCGTTGGTGGTGATAGCAACCAGGATGAGCAATCCCAGACGGGCGACATTACTGTTTTTGACAGGGGGGCGAAAAATATATTAGCTGCTAATATGATGAATACGTACATGGAGAACCAGAAAGAGAGGGCGTCGCAGTACCTTCGCCCAGTTTATGTAAAGTATACAACTGGGAATAACTACGTGGGGGATAAAATGAAAAGAAGGTTTTAAATGACCAGTATGCAGAAAAAGAAAAAAAGAAGTGTCCTCTAGGAAAGTGTCCCCCTTGAGGATTGTATCTTCTATTTTGTCGCACTTCCACGGGGTGGGCGTCTCATTCTATTAATGTATCCACGTTTGGGTTGAGCATGTTACTGTCGGCGTACCTTACCCGTACATGTCCATGCGTTTTGATGAACATACAAACCTAGTGTAAAGGAAAAAACAGAAGGTTTAAAAAAGTAGACTAAACAAGGAACCCACTGAACGAATGATCAATAAAGCTCCATATGCAATTTTCGATATTTTCTCTGCGTTCCGCGCACTCGTGTGTCCATGCACGGATTAACTGTTCAGTTGCCCATTTTATTTACGTGTACCAAAAGACAAAAGATGTACTAACAGGAAGAAGGACAAGGCCCACATCCTGATTGCAGCCCAATTTTCTTTTTTCTTTTCACCCTATCATAACGTGTCGTACAAATAAGAAGAGTTGAGAACAGAAAATAAGTTAAAGAATTATGCTATGCTGTGATTTCTTTCAGGGGGGATTAATTTAAAATTCTTTTTTTTCCTTTCTTTTCTTTCTTTTTTTTGTTTTGTTTTATTTTTCCTTTTTTACAGTTAGATTGCGCGGTACATGCGCGGATTATTTATTCTTTAGGAAAATTTGGCAGGGTAGTTTGTTCTTGCTTTTCTCTGCCTGTGTATATGTGTGTTTTTTATACGGCAACTAAGAAGGAGCATTTTAGAAAATGTTCCATTTAAGGAAAGAAAAAAAGAAAAATTCATGTACAGATAATCTTAATATAAGCACTTAATACATAATTACAGTCTATTCAGGAACAATGAAATAAAGACGAATTAATAACTAAAAAGTTTGTGAGATGTAAAAACACAAGTAAGAGCAACCTTGATTTTGTAAAAGGGACCCTTCTCCCTACTTTTCCCAGAATGTCTGATGCACAGTTAGGTGCTCCCGGGAAGTGCGCATATTCTGGGGTTCTACTACTCTCCACAGATGAGCATAAAAAAAGGGGAAAATCGAAAGGAGTGGAATAAAATAAAATGGGAGTAGGGCAAAAATGGAAAAATGGAAGCGCGGTTAATGGTACAGGAAAAGGGCGATAGAAAAAGTAGGGACGCAGGCACTTTGAAGTACTAATTATTCAACACATACACAAAATTGGAAAATTAAATGAATGGATAAAATACAGATTATGTTCCATGTTCAGGGTGGGAACAAAATTTATGTAAGGTAAAGGGGAAAAATATTTTTACCATGGGAAAAGGGAAGAGCGTAGTTCGAATGCTACGGAAAAGGGCGAGAGGGCAAGCTTGTCTGTAAGCACATTTTCCTTTACACCTTTATTAGGAGATTCGAATTAACATTTTTTTTAGGGACGTTGTATAGGATGCTCTTAATTTGTTTATTCGTCGTCCTTATTTCTCATGGTACTTAATTTTTTTATATGTTTCCTTATGTGTCTCATTTTCTTTACTTTCCGTTTGTAATAAGATACCAGGCGACTATATCCACCACAAACCAAAGCAATGGTCATAAGGGGCAGTAAGGAAAACGTGGCAATGAATTCCAATGTTAGTAGGAATACTAAAAGTATCACGGGAAGTGTTCCGAACACATCAAGAGGGACAAACACTCTGTACTTGCTAAGAAAATTAAAAAGTTTTTGTGTCCCTTTTACTTTTCTGACTGGGTAATTTTGTTTTTCTCTCTCCTTAATGTCCAAATAACGCATAATTTCTGACTCGACCTTGGCATCCATTTTGTTAAAAAATTTACGCATCCATGGTATATGTTTGTATATTTTCTGCTTTACACTATTTCTCTTGTGTAAAATTGTAGGAATGTTACAGTATTTATATTCTTCTATAAAATGTTCATCCAGCATGGGCAAATGTACTCCTGCTTGTGCCTTTGCTCGTTCATGTTCATTATTTTGGTCCACTACATGGTAGAGATTCCCATACGAATCGTAGTAGTCCGTACCAGTATATTCACTCTTGCATGAGCAAGTGCCAACGGATGGATTAACTCTCCTATCGTCATAAGAAAATCTTCTCTGTTCTTTAAAAAGAGTGTCTACACTGCCAAAGTTCGTAGACACGTTATCAGCATAATCATGGTGAACATAAGCAACATCATAGCCATCATTTGGTTCGTTAAAAATACTCTCCACACTGCCAAAGTTCCTAGACATGTCATCGTCATAATAATGGTGATGGTGACGATGATGGGGTATTGTGGTTTGTTGCTCCTTAAAAATGCTGTCAGTACTACCATAATTTGTAGATAGGTCATCATCAAAACTGCCAATGTTGTTATGGGGAACTGTGGTTTGTTCCTCTTTAAAAATGCTTTCCACACTACCAAAATTTGTGGTTAGGTCATCATGGAAATGATCTCGCTCTTTTTTAAAGAGACTTTCCACACTGCCAGTAAATGTGGTTAGGTCATCATCAACATAGTCATCGTCATAATAATTATGATGATGACGATGATGGGGAAATCTAATCTGTTGTTCTCGTTCAAAGAGACTTTTCACACTGCCAGTAAATGTGGATAGGTTATCATCAACATGGGCGCAGTCATCATCAAAATAGTCCAAATTAAGAGATTCGTCTGATTGGTCAAAGTTTCGTGAGCGTTTTTTCCTATTAGGATGCGTAAACTTTCCTGCAGCATCTTTCCTATCTGAGGAAAAGGAAAGTTTTTTTATGGCTTCTGCCCAGTCTGAGCTGGCATCATTATTCATAAAATGAGACCCATTTAGCACACCCTTTTTTTTTAATTTTTCATGATCAAGGATCATGTCGGAAAAAATCTGCGTGAATTCATTGCTTTGGAAGAGGCGTTCATATTGTTTTCTAAAATTTTCATCTTGTATTAGCGCGTTCAATCGTTTGCTAAACAAATCGGTGCTACTCTCATCAGATGTGTTCATTAGTTTGTCCTTTAGGTTGGTATACATGGGTGGAGACTGTACCGTGGTGGTGTCTCCGGTTAGTATTCTGCCTAATTGCATGGTTGGAACATTTTTTGGGTTGCATCCTGTATTGAAAGATTTACCGAAGGTAGGTGACTGAGGAAGAGGGGAGAGGTGGTCAATGAATCATACAGATCTACGTGTGGTATAAAATAAGGAAGGGGGTAACCACAAATGTGGTTACTTGTTAACATACAAAAGTAACATGTAACAACGTGGCAACCATTTTCCGAGTGCCTTTGCTAATTGACTTACCTCGAAAGAATATTTCTTCCAGGGGTAAACTAATAGAAAAAAGGTAAAAACCCTCATGGGAAGAACAAGTCGTTTAATTGTTTTTTCTTTCATGTTTGAGGAAGGTTCAAAAAGGGTGGTTGTCCAAAGTAGTTAAACCATGGGGGTAGTAGGAAGGGTAACCTTTTTTTTTTTTTTTTTTTAGGGGAGAAAAAGATTTATTGTTAAAGCGCCCTAAGGGTAAATATATGAATAGAAGGAAAAAGCAGGAGGACAAAACAAATAAAACATTAATTTAAGATATATTAATAGAATTATCCCCTATGGAGTAAGAACCTGCAAGGATGGTCAAGTTCAAATAATAGAAAATGTTCATATAGGAAATATTTATGGAGAAAATAATAATATAGAAAAATATTCATATAGAAAATATTCATGTATTATATATTGAATATTTAGTAGTTAGGGTAAATAATTCCTTTAATATTCATTCATAAGGTGGTTGTTGAAATAGTGAGTTCCATGAATTTGCGTACATTGTCCTTGTTTCATTTCTCCCTTTTCGCGCGGTTCTTGTTTATGCGATTCTTTCGCGTTGAATATATACGGAACGTAAAAAATCTTTTATTCATAAGGATCATTTTTTTTCTTTTGACAATATGAGCAGAATATTATTATTCACTTTACTACTGAGGTTTTTATGCATTTTTTATAAAATTAATATATATTCTATGTTGTCCAAAAATATATATTATTTAAATTGAGAATTTAATTTACGAAGAAGAGAAAGAAGTAGAAAAAAAAAAAAATGAATGAAAGAAGAAGTAATTTTTCCCCATTAGTCCCGTACTTTTCAAGAACCGCGTAGTTAGTATAAAATTAGAATAGTTCTCATATGAATACCACAAAATATTTTTAAAAGGAAAAAAAAAAAAATTAAAATATACTATATAAAACATAACTCAGGAGTAAACTATAATTATATACATTATAATTATTTCTGAATATATTAGCATCAAAGTAGTTAGAAATTTTTGTGCCATGAATAATTTTAATATTATTATATAATAGGAACTTACCGAATGAAGGACAATTTTTGAAATAATCACGTGAATCCGTAAAACCTATACAAAAATTTTCGTAGAATGAATTTTTCGGAATATAATAAATTCCTCAAAGGAACAAGTTAGACCTTTAAATAAGAGGAAGAATGCGTGGAGGTATAAATATTGGTGTTAAGAAAAATTAAATAGAATAAATAACAACGAAGCACGTAAACTTAAATAAATAGAATAATAAAGGGATGCATTTTAGTAGAATAATATTACTCTTAATTCTTTATGTGAACAGTGAAGAAACCCATACTAGGAGAAAAAGGAATTATTAAATATAATTCCCTATATGATAATTTCTGTTCTAATTATTGATGATGAGATCAGCACTACAACCCTGTCCTTGTGCTTCTTTCAAATATTTTGTAATAGACTGTAAGTATAAATTTCCTTCATCACACACACATTTTCTTCTCTTTCACATTGTTACACGACTATTGCCAAAGAATTAGCATACACACACAATAAAAGTGGGTGGTAGCTCGCTGACCACCCTCGTAAGTATAGAAAATATGCACCCTCTTTTAGGGGTGGAAATTGAGAATGGAATTGCAAATGGGAAGATTTTAAAGAGGGTTCAATTTATAAAAAGGTACGAAAAAAAAAAAAAAAAAAAGAAGGAAAAGAAAAGAAAATTACATAAAAAAAATTTTTAAATGATTATCATAGGCGAACAGAAAAAAGGAAAATTGTGTATGCACGGAAACAAATTATGCATATCACTAAATAGAGAAAAGTGAAATATTATGCTCATATGTGACTTTTATTTAAGTGCCCCGGCGTTTCGCTTTTTCAAACATTTCGTAATAAATGATATAAATACAATTCCTTATCCACGATGTTTTCTTCCATTTCACACTCCTCAAACACACCATTGTTGCCAAGGATTAGCATCCACAATTTGGCTACAAACTGTTTCATCCTAAGCAAAGTGTTCTTAAGGAAGTTGTTCCTCAGCAACATCCTCCTCAGGAACACGTACATTAAGGACATTTTCTTTAGGAACAAAGTCTTCCTCTATAAAATTGCCTCCCATAAATTCCTGAACCAAAATTTCAAAAAAGTCTTCTTTCGTCGAATGCAGGTCCCCCTTTTGGCATTCGTCTAAGACTTCTAAATGAATATCAATAATGGTACGGCGACCAACAGGGCGACTAACGCCCCTTTTTTCTGGCGTTTTCGTTCTCGTTGGAGCAGATCTTGGTTTTCGCTCCTTTACTAAGGTATATGCATGTGTACCAAGGTGGTCCACATCGTCCAGGAGTTGTTCTTCCAAAGTTGGAGGACGACGTACTTGATGAGCTCTTTTGTAACGTTTTCTTCCTTTACCGAAAAAAAAATACTGCACAAAAAAGGAGGGGAAAGAATTAGTTTCTAGGGTGCAAAATGTTGCTCCTAAGACCAGAGCAACCAGTATAAAACAAGTGTGAAGTGTTCATCTAATGTAAAAAAAAGAAGAGTTAGAAAATGTGTGTTCCCTTTCTTTTTTCCTTATTTTTCTTTCCTCTTCTTTTTTTTCTTTGCGGAAAATACATTTTTTTTTTTTTTTTTTTTTCTTTTTTTTCTTCGTTTTCTTCTTCTAATATTAATTTTTTTTTTTTTTTTTTTGTATGCACACCTTAGATGTATACCCCTCCCTAAAACAGCTGGACAACAGGCTATATTGTTGTTCACACACCCTGAAACAGCTAAATACGCCAAGCCACACTGTTGTTCTTATACCATAGAACAGCTAAAGACCAGGCCACATTGTTGTTCTTACAACCTGAAACAGGTAAAACACCAGGTCACATTGTTCTTCCCTAACCTAGAAACCCGGAACTTTAAACGCGGGTTCCTGAATTCTTTTTTTTAATTTTATTTTTTTTCTTCTTTTCTTATTTTTTTAATTTTTTTTTTTTTAATATTATGAATTAATTCAATTAAATTTTTTCTTTATTTTTTTCTTTTTATTCTTATTTAATGTGCCACTGTTTGTCCTTTATAATTTTAACTCGTTCGTATGCAAATGTGACAATGGTAAAAAATTTGTGTAATTGTACACACAGTTCTTTTTTTTTTTTTTTTTTTTTTTTGTAAGAACACACTCATTTTTTAAGACACTTTTTTTTTGCGGAGGAGAAGAAGAAGGGCGCATTGTGATACATGTGATGTGCTGGTGGTGGGCGCTAGAAATGGACTCTCTTTGCGTGCAAAAAAAAAAAAAGAGCAGTAAAAGCAGTATAAGCCAAGCCCCGTTCTTTTTTTTTTTTGTTGCTCCATATTTGCTTCCTTTTTTCTTTGTGGTTGTTGCTTATTTGGTTGTTGTTTTGCCTCCCCCCCTTTTTTTTTATTATGTGCATCCTATTTCTTTAATTTTAGGAATAGACGGATATATATATTTATTTTTTTTCTTTCTTTCCTTTCTTCCTTTTTTTCTTTTCTTTTCTTTTCTTTTTTTTTCTTTTAATATTAATTTTTTCCTTTTTCTTACCTTCCAGAGTAAGTAGGTCATAGCAGACATACCAAGGAAGACAGGAATGGTAGGAAGGTAAGGAAGGAAGGAGTCCATTAGCCCTTCCTCCCCCGCCTCCCTTGCCTTCCTAGGGAGGGACAGTGGTCTACCTCTTGTCTCTGTTCTTGTTGGTCCTGCTGGTGGTGGTGGACCTTGGGGTTTGTTCCCACCTTGTTGTGGTGGTCCTTGAGGTTTACCGGAAGGTGCTGGTCCCGGTGGTCCTGTTGGTGGTTGTGTTTGTGATGTAGTAGATGTTGTCTGACTGTGTACTCCCTGTTCAATGGAGTTACCATTATCCTCCTTACCTCTAAGTTGTGGAATAACTGGGTTATCGTTATTAGAAGTTGGACCACCTGGACTACCACCACCAGCACTTTTGGGATTAGAAACTGGACCAGAAGAACCAGGATTCCAGGTTCCAGTAGAACCTGGACCATTTCCTTCACCTAAGAAGGAAGTAAGAAAAAAGGGTGGTTAAATTTATCCTTCTTCCTTTTTCTTTTTTTCTTTATGTGCACCTTCCGGTGCATACACTTCCTTATTTTATTCTTAAAATTTTTACTTTTTTATTTTTTTACTTTCTACTTCATATTCCTTCTTTATTTTTTAATTTTTAATTTTTTTAATTTTTTACGTCCTAATTTTTTTACACTTGTTTCACTTTCTAATTTTTGTTTGCGTCCTATACTTTTTTTTACTTTTTAAATTTTCATTTTCATCCTTAGTGTTCTTACCTGGAGCTGGACCAGGGGTGAGAGAACTGTGTGATGGAGTTTGATGTCCAGGATCTGCTGCTGCACCTGCAGAAGGAGGATCAGAAGGAAGTTGAGCACTACCTTTAGCTACATCAACATTACCCATTGTAGTACCTGCAGCGCCAACGGGACCCTGCCCAGGCTTAGCTTCATGCTGTTCGTTGAGGTTATTAGGAGGTGGTTCTGTTGGCAGATCTTCCAGACCATCGAGGCATGCACTTAGATCTGCACCCTCATCAGCTAGTTTGTCCTTACAATTTACACTTTTGGGGGTACTTGTAGAAGATGTTGTACTCTTACCTGTTCCTGCTTCATGGGTTGTTGAGGTACCTGGTGATGGTTGCCCTGCTGGTGGTACGGGAGGTTCACCTGCTTGTGGTCCTCGTGGTGCAGATGCTGATGCAGGGGGTCCCATTGCGCCTGTTTCACTCCTACCTCGTGCAGCATTACCATCAAGAGGTTGAGGATGTTGCTGCCCTCCTGAAGTTGCTGGTTTAGTGGCAGCTGGTTTGGGTGGACATGCAGTAGTTATAGCATCCAGAGTTTGTTTTATACCATTATCCCCCCTCAGCATATCTGTCATCCTTTTCCCTATTGGGTTTTCGTCATTTTCGTTTATTTTGCAATTTTTATAGTCGCTCTGCCTTTGGCACACTGGACACAAGTCACCTGCAGTCTTGCATCGGGATATTCCTTTTTTAATGTCTCCACTTTTAGTGAAGGCATGGGTTATGCCTTTTTCTATGTCATCCTTCTTAGTCGGACACTTTTGCTCCATTTCATTAGCGAATATATTCAATAAGATACAAGAGAAAGTTCGATGGAATACGAGGTTACCGTTTATCTTCCTTTCCTCCTTTTCTCGGTCTTTCCCCGGTTGCGGTATACCCTTTTGTATTTCATAAATATGCTGCAACCCTTTCACAACGTAATTACATGCTGCTTTGCTCACCCCTGGAGTTGTGCCACCTTTATTTTCAATGTCTTCACATAGTTTTTCATCCGTTCCATTCTTCTTTGTTATAGCTTTAGACAGATCATTCAGTCTATTCTGGACGTCGTGTGTCCAAAACAGTTCCTACATACAAGAAAAAGATGGAATATAGATATGTATGTATATATATATATATGTTATATATATATGTTAATATATAGTTGTATATATATGTGTTCATATATATATACGCTCAATATATATAGTCACAACATGTGATTGTACTTCCCCAATATAAGGGCGTATTATATATGCACACTATCTGTTGTTCTGTCTGTGGGTGCAGTAAACAATAGTGATTCTTACCCAGTTTGGATACTTTCCGCTATTTTCTTTTCTGTTTTCACCCCACCTATGGTATATACACTTCACACGAGCACATAAGGTATCATTTATCTTATTTATATTAGTTATAGCACTCAGAGCTTTCTCTATTTGCGGTTTACTTTTGTCCTTCTGCCCGTTGTCGAACACTTTCTCCAGTTCTTTTTCTATATTTTCATTGTCCTTATAGCATTTTTCATTTTCATTCCGGAGGGAAGTATCCACGCTTAGTGTGCAATTTAGGTCAGGTTCCCTTGTGCAAGTAACACAATCACCCTTACCATCCTGACCCTTATAGAAACACCAATTATCCCTCTGTGTATTTCCGATTTGAAACACACTCTTTATAGTCTCTTCCGTGATATTACAGGGGCGTTTAACCTGCTCTTTCAACTTATTAGCATATGCATTCAGAAACAAGCAATACATGGTTTGACTTGTTAGTCTATTATTCCTTGCAATCTTCCTGTTCTTGTTCGTACCCTCTTGAAGTTGATAAATGCCCTTTAAACCTGCAGTAATAAGCTGGCAAACCTTTTTTTCTGTATCACCCCATGTATTGTCCCTCCCATCAGCGGTTCCACACAGGGAACTCATGCCTGCGTTTCCATCCACCATTTCCTTAGACAGTTCATTCAGTCTACTTCTGGCGTCAACATCCCAAAATGTACACTGCGCAAAGGATAAAAGGAAGAATGGAACACATATATATGCATATTCCATGTGCATATACGGGGTTCGTACTTATGGTACCCACTCCCATTATGCGGAAGGTACAGTGTTCATTGGGAATGCCCGTAACAGTAGTGGACAATATTGTTCCTTTACCCAGGTTTGCTTCTGAGACTTGTCTTGAAACATTCTGTCCGTAAACCAATTCGTCGCTACACAATTTAGCCGATCACATATTGCAGCCTTCTCGGTGCAATCCTCATCTATAAAAGAAGGAAACAAAGTAAATATGTGTATGAAGAAGTGGTGGTTGCGGTAGATTCCATTCTTCCTTCTTCTATCTTCCTCTTCTTTCATCTCTTCCTCATTTCATCTTTTCCCCTTTTCCTCTTTCATTTTCCTCTTCTTTTCATTCTCCTTTTTTTTTTTCTTTCTTTTTTTCCTGGATGCACACTTTCCAGGGTCCACTTCGAGATTTCCCCACTTGTCCGATTTCTTTCCCCCTTGTCCGGTTTCTTCCCCCCTTGTCCGGTTCCTTCCCCCCTTGTCCGGTTCCTTCCCCCCTTGTCCGGTTCCTTCCCCCCTTGTCCGGTTCCTTCCCCCCTTGTCCGGTTCCTTCCCCCCTTGTCCGGTTCCTTCCCCCCTTGTTCGGTTCCTTCCCCCCATGTCCAGTCTCCCCTTTGTCCAGTCTCCCCTTTGTCCAGTCTCCCCTTTGTCCAGTCTCCCCTTTGTCCAGTCTCCCCTTTGTCCAATCTCCCCCTTGTCCAGGTTCCCCTTTGTCCCGTTGGACCCCGGTTATCCTACTCCACTCCCCGTGGCCCATTACTCCTTCTCCGGTTCATCCAGCATCCGGTCAACCTGTCTAGGAGGATATTTTTCATACAGGCATGAGCCTCTTTTCATTTATCGGAGGTTGCTTCGTCTGCAAGGAATCATTCCCATAACCAAACAAACCATTCATACTTCAAAACACCAGGCCATAAACCTTGAACCCTAAACCCAAAATCCAAATCATATATACCTACACCATTAACCATAAACCCAAAATCCGAATTCCTATACCGCTTAACACTAAAACCAAAATCCAATTCCTATACGCTAAACCCCAAGCCCTAAACCCCTATACCCTAAACCTTGAACCCTGAAACTGAACTGTGAACCTGAACCCTGAACCCTGAACCCTAAAACCTAACCGTAAACCCTAAACCTAAATCCTCAGCCCTAAACCCTGAACCCTAAAACCCTAACACTAAATCCTCAACGCAGAACCCGATATCCTATTCCTATACCCAGACTTCCTGAAACCTAAACCCGAAATCTAACATCCTATAACACTAAACCCGGAAACTAAACTAGAAGTCCAATTCATATACCCATACCCACTAAATCCTGAACCCCTAAAAACAGAACCCCTAAACCCTGAACCCTAAACCCTAAACCCTAAACCTTAAATACTGAAGCCTAAATCCTAACTCCTGAACCCTAAACTCTGAAACCTAAACTCTAAATCCTGAACCCTAAACTTTAAATCCTGAACCCTAAACTCTAAATCCTGAGCCCTAAACCCTAAACCCTGAACCCTAAACGCGAAATATTATTCCTATACTCTTACAACTTTCATTCTAGTATCCCTTACAACATCATAGCTACACGCTCACAACCTTCCTTCTACCACGCCCTAACAACCTTCAATCCACCTATCACCCCCCTAACAACCTTCCTTCCTCCTCCTTAGTCCCTTCCTTCATCCTACTTAGTCCCTTCCTTCCTCATCCTTAGACCTTTCCTTCCTTCCTGCTTAGATCCCCTTCCTTCCTTAGACAGTTCGTTCCAGCCCTAACAACCGTACTTCCTTAGACCCTGTTATTCTTCTCCTTTATTTTATTTTTGTAATTTACTCTTACGTTTATATTCTACTTACCTTGTGGTGGTGGAGTTGGTGCTGCTGGTAATGGTGGACCCAAAGGTGCAGGGGGGAGTTCCTGTGCAGTAAATTCGGCTCTGCTAAGGGATGGTCCACTTTCAGTTTGTCCTTTTTTTTCAACTTCCTCCTTAGATTTTGGATACTTCCCCCCAAATTCATCATATATACTTCCCATTATTTTCTGAAGTGCATCAACTTCCCCTGCATTCTTCGCTTTCTTCAGTGCTTCCCCTAAAGCGTCCTTCTTCCAAGTTTCATTATCTTCCCTTATGCTTGGTACTTTATCACTACCACTAATTCCTAAAAATTCTAAAGTCTTGGAGCTATCTTCTTTCTTCGGTCCTTTCTCCGGTGGGCAAGTTGTCCCTTCCTGTTTTCTTCTGTGCAGTGCGGTATTCATTTTTGAAACTGGCTGCAATCCTTTTATTGCATTATATGGCCTGCTATAATCATTTATCCACTGTTCCAACTCTTCCCATATTAACCTACCTCCCATTCTTACACTGCTAACATCGACGTTTCTACATTTTCCATATTGGTCTACCTCTTCCACGAAATTTATATAGCTGTCTACAGCCTCTCCTACATGTTCTGCTACTTTATCCAGAGCACAGTGCATTCCTAACATTCTCATCATGGTAACGTGGCCCACCAGACATCTTAGGTAGGCCTGCAATTCTTTCTCATCATCACTTTCCCTCTTCCATTGTTTCGCTTTCCATTGCCATCCTACGTCACTTTTGCGTTCGTATTTCAATTCTAATCCATTTATCCAGAAGAAGATTTGTATTAATATTTTGCATAATTCCTTCTCTACGGGCCCTTTTAATCCACCTAAACCATTGTCTTCCTCCATACCACAGAATGTATTTTCTGTTTCCGTATTTTCACCAATATTCTCCATCATGTCTTTGAATATATCACCTAATTTCTTCCATATTTCTTCCTGTAAAATAGATTATTAGGAACATATATATAAACATTTTTCCTATTTAAACTATACTATGAACTCCTCCTTTTCTCTTTTTATTACTTCCAACATTACTATTCTACTTTTTCTTTTGTATTTAAAGTTCCTTACCCCAAATTGGTCCACCTTAGACATATTCCCTGCCATAATCCATTTTGTCAATAACTGGGTTATGAAGTGAAAATCCTCTACGGTGATTTTCTTTTCTGATGGTTGTACTCCACTTGTTGACGCTGTATTCTTCGTATTTATGTTACTAATATTATCCGGAAGTCCCAATTCAGGTCCAGAACCTCTCTGTCGCTCACAGTTCTGCAGAAATGGTCCTTTATTTATTAATGCCATAATTTTCCCCTTCCCTTTCATAGTTCGAAGAATATAATTCAGCATGCTCTGCCCCCTTATTTCCATACGGTCCATTATTCCGTACTCGCACTCCTTACAGTCAGCCCCCATATTAAATCCTGTGCTCAGATTCTTCATTTCACGAAATACCTTGTCTATCAGACCTCCTTCATCGCAATGATCTTGTAGATACAAATAAGACCACGCTTTCATGACCTCGCAGTATAAGTATTCTCTCAAATCCTTATCAATATTTTTTCCATCGCATTGACCCGCATTTATTGTCTTCATGTTCCATAAGTTGCTTACAAGGAATTTGCATACTTCCTGTTCGTCCGCTGTTAACTGTTTCCCTTCTACTCTAAGATCCTCACATGCATTTTCAGCAATATGTTCATACTTATCATTATTCATTCCTGCAAAAATTCCTTGTATCCAAAATATTATTTTACTGAATAGTTGCGTCTGTAAATTAGGATAATGCATTTATATATATATTTCTTATATATTTATTATTATTAAAGGAAAGTGACATAATTCGGTGGAGTGACACATTTTTACTTTACATACAATCCATATTATATTGCCATACCTCCCTGGCGACTGCGCCTTTCCATTTCTCTGTTTTTTCCTCTATCCATCTGTCCTTCAATTTATAGAATTCACCTTTCTGAGCCATTTTTATCACTATTTAATAAAGTCGTCAATTAGCAGATAGAAGTAGTGCCTTAGCAAATATCACACGCAACACATTCTTTACTTCTGTATGCACATTAAAACCTTTTATAAGTAATTACTTCCAGCAGTGCATAATTTTTCATTTTCCTTTTTACTCTTATCCATATTTACAAAAAATTATTGGGCATATCCTTTACGTACATTTCATATACACGACATCTATTCTTCTTTTCCTTCTGCCATTATAATTTTACACTTGCCTCAAGCATGTTTTTTCGTAGTAGGTTACACATCAATATGAATTTGTTCCAAGTTAAAATAAGTTGTTCACCAAAAGAAAAAAAAATTTACACAGAAAAAATTACCGTAAAAAAAGATAAAAATTCCACAAAAAGTTATTGTCAGGAGAAAAATATATTACAGGGAACTAGGGGAAAGTGGAATCCATGTTACCACCTTTCCTTCCCTTTTTTTTTTCCTTCCTCCTTATTCCTTCTTTGCTTCTTATTACTTGTTTCCTTCTTATTCCTTCTTTCCTTAGACCTCCTTCCTTATTTTTTTCCTTTTTATTCCTTCTTTCCTTAAACCTCCTTCCCCTTTCATTCCTTCCTTATATCCTTTTTTTTTTTTTTCCTTTGTCTTTTTAAAAAAAAAAGAAGAGAGGAATTACTCACCTTCTTTCTATATACACTGTATTTTTCTACCAAAACAAAAGGAGGTATTACCCACCTTCAACTTCTTTTTTTTTTTTTTTTTTTTTTCTAAACCCTTTTTTTTCCTTTTAATCTTCTTTTCCTTTTCCTTTTCCTCTTTTCTCCTTTCTTTTTTTTTTTTTTTTTATTTTTCTTTCTCCCTTTCTTTTTTTAAAAAAAAAGAGGGACGAATTATCAACCTCTTCCTTAATTTTCTTTAATTTTTGCTTTTTAAAATTTTTCTTTTTTTTTTTTTTCTTTAAAAAAGAAAGGAAACGAAGGAAAGAGTAAAAAGTAAAAAAGTGAGGCGAGAAAGAGATGAAAAGAAAAGAGGGAAGGAAAAAATAGAGGGGAGGATATAGGTAACTCCTTCGTTTCCTTTCTTTTTTAAAGAAAAAAAAAAAAAAAAAAAATTTTAAAAAGCAAAAATTAAAGAAAATTAAGGAAGAGGTTGATAATTCGTCCCTCTTTTTTTTTAAAAAAAGAAAGGGAGAAAGAAAAATAAAAAAAAAAAAAAAAAAGAAAGGAGAAAAGAGGAAAAGGAAAAGGAAAAGAAGATTAAAAGGAAAAATAAGGGTTTAGAAAAAAAAAAAAAAAAAAAAAAGAAGTTGAAGGTGGGTAATACCTTCTTTTGTTTTGGTAGAAAAATACAGTGTATATAGAAAGAAGGTGGGTAATTCCTCTCTTCTTTTTTTTTAAAAAAGACAAAGGAAAAAAAAAAAAAAAGGATATAAGGAAGGAATGAAAGGGGAAGGAGGTCTAAGGAAAGAAGGAATAAGAAGGAAACAAGTAATAAGAAGCAAAGAAGGAATAAGGAGGAAGGAAAAAAAAAAATGTTATATGCACACTACTGTTTACTCTATATTTAGTATTCCAGAGAACAGTCCTCGACACTTATACTGTATGGTTACTCCTACCATATTGCTTATTATTTTATAAAGGAAGACGGGGATTCCAGGGACTACTACTGCTGTCAGTATACAAGGGATAACAGTGGAGAGGGGTGGTGAACCTTCTTTATTCTTTGTTGTAACTGTTGCTGGTCTCTGTGGGCCACTGTACCTGTTGCATTATTAATGTTAGGTGTCCCTAGACTAGTGCCAACATGTAATGTGTTATCACCAGCACACGTGTCAGCTGTACTTCAGAACTACTTCGGAGAAAGCGGATTCAGTAGTTCTTTCGCCAGCTCTAAGGACATCCTGGTTATCACTTCCCTCGCTACAACTCGGCACCCCATTCCGGTTCTCACTGGTACTGGCAGCATCAGTACCGGGAATATGTGCTTCAGCAGATAAATCATCGATCGGCATATTTTCTATAGAGTTGTGCTCATTCTCTGAAGACCCTGAACCTTGCTTATCACCAGGTTGAGCTTCACCGGGTGCTCCTGAAGAGGCAGACTGTATTTTATCAGTCTGCCCGAAGAACCTATCTCCTTGATCCTCCCTCTCTTGACTTCGAGTACCTTCTACTTTTTTCCCCTGACCACCTGAGGGACGATCATCTTTCGTTTCCTTATCCCTGTTATTTTAAGCACCTCCTGCCTCTTCTTCTTCTCCTATTCCTTCTGTCCATATTCAATATACTCCTCCCTTCAGTATAAATATATTACAACTGTTCTATTCTTTGACACAGTAAACATTATAGTGTAGGTTTATTATGATGCACTGTCAGCTACATAACGCCTTTGGTTTACTGTTAAAAGGTGTCTATCGAGCAAATAGTGCATATAACGAACTAATCCGCTTATTACTTATTATTCATATTGAAGGTCCATACGTCCATGTGTAATACACCCTCAGCTCCAATTTAGACATTTGACCCTACACCTGAATGGTAGCCACTCCTATGGTATGCATATTCTACATGTGCACACATATATGTGCACAATGTGTATAGGTATTTTTTCCTTATATGCGAAAAATGGAAATTCTTCATACAGAATTCATTCCTTCCCCCGTACTAATATCGGTATACTGTCAAGGTTAAAATATAAGAAAAAGTGGTAGCAGTGGGAAGGAATACTTTAACCGTATTCTAAATGTACTCTAATAATATTTTATAATTTTTTTAAGAATAACATTGCAGGGACGCATAGCATGCGACATATGTACCGTGTTAATTATATTCTCCTCTTATGTAAGAAATATGAAGCACATGGAAGTGGTATAATCCGGAACATTATCCCTGCACCCATGAATAAGGTCACACAAGGGAGTTATCCGTACTTAGAGATCGCGCACACAATTCTTTCATTGATCACCCCAACTTCCTTCTATACTTGTTTGCACCCTTTATATTACGAATATATAAGAAATCGTGTTACCCGCATCGAAGCGTACTACCGGTCTATACACACCTCCGACATTTCACAGTATAATTCTTTTAAGAAATGTGAAGAGGGTGCATGGATTCATCGTTCGCATTTTTAGATCGCGGACTATATCCGATCAAGGCTAAATTTTCGACTGTTCGGGAAATAAAATAAATGGTAGATTAGTTTGGCACCCAAACATTAGGTGTTCAATTAATTCTCATTATGAAATAATTCTAAGAATATTACTCATAATTTATTTAATTTACGCAGTTTATATTGTAAATTATATGCCCATCCTTTTTCTTGTATTTTATTTGCCTTGCAGGATATTTAAAAAAATATGAACATACACAGAATTTACAACCTTCTATATAAGCGCGAACACAATGATATGAACAAAAATTTGCAAAAAAAATTGCCAAAAAAATGGCAAGAAATATTTTTCCGCTCGTATTGCGATAAGAAAAAACGACTAAGGCTGCTCTAATTTGAACAACGGTTCCTTCAATGGACGGAGGAATGCACACAGACGGGCTTCCCGTCGACGTTCCTGAACACACCCTCCCGTACCTTCCCTGCGGATATGCTATTACATATGTATATAATTATCTGCTTCCGTGTGATGCATATTTCTTCGCCGCAACAACTTTACATCTTCCTTCCCCACGCATCCATTCACTCGAGAAGTCTTTACCACGGTAATGCTATTTTTACCATGTAACGATTTTCAAAATGACTACATTCGTCCCTATTTTGTTCAATTAATCGCTTATTTAGAAAAGGAAACCAAAGGGGGAGAAAAAAAAAGCTACGTGTCATTCGAATACTAGGGTGTGTAATCGAAATGGTAACAAAAATCTGCACAGGATAGAAGTAACCGCTTTACTGTTCACTACACTTGGTGCTGCTGAAAGTGTGCATATCTGCATGCAACGAAAATGACATGTGCGTTAGCCAATTAATTAGAGGCACCCAAATTAGCGTAGCACTTCCTATTTTATTCCCACCGGTTTAGGCAAGGCAGAAAATTTGTTCTGTTTATACCAAGATAACAGGGGAAAAAAGCCACATCATGAGCCCTTAAAAGGAGTTCTTTTATTGTGCTTCAAAATGTCGTATACCTTCGCATGGTCATATTGGGGTGTACTTTCTTCATTGCCGTTGTGCGCATGAAATTGATGCAAAGTTCCATTCGAACCGTTTCGACTTTGTGGATGTGAGCACTTTAAGCTTTCCCAAATTTTGCTTCTTTCCTTTTTTTTTTTTCTCCCCATGCTAAGGTCAACGTGCAGTAATATTATTCCTCCTTTTTTTTTTTTTTTTCCCATGGGCACATTCCTCCACACACACCATTGCGCGGGTGCACGTACGAAACAGGCGAGTAAGGGGAAATAAGCTCAACCCATGCACACGTTCTAGGTGATACAGCTGGGAGTCCAAACCAAACGACTGTGGTGAAGAGAACAAACGCGGGTTTACCCATTTGTGCGCAGGGTGTGCGGAAGTCCCCTTGGCGGTCCGTTTGAAGGGTAGTAAGCACATGAATTAGTGAAGGGGACCACCCCCAAGCTACGCGTACGCTTAAGAAAAGATTTAATCCCATGTAGGCAAACACCACTGTGTGATCTTTTCCCCAACTGTTCACCCCTTCCAAATGATGCAACTAACGCAGGTCCTGAGCGGACTTTGGAGACAGTCCATTGTCCGAAGCGCAGACAACAGTGGAGTAATCAAAGCATGCATAATCGGAATTGGCAAGAACAAGTGGGGTACGGGAAAAATAGGAGATCGAATTCGAGTTTCTGTACGAGACAAAACAAACGATTGCACCATTCAGGAGAAAACTCCCAAGGGAATCATCGTTCGGAGGAAAAAAGAAACGAAGAGGAAAGACGGCAGTTACATCAAATTCGATGACAACGCTTTCGTTATTATATCGAAGAATAAACTTAAAGCAACCAAGATAAAGGGCCCCGTTGCTATGGAGACCAGGCATAACTGTAAAAACCTCGCCAGGTACATTTTCTAACCACCTGCATGGAACGGGGGAATGTAAGGGGGGATTAACAGGCACAGAAGGGGACCCCCCTCTTCGCATTCCCTACTCAGCTGCAAAAAGGAAAAAACATGCGGTCCCGCTCCTTCACACTGCTCTTCTTTTTTTTAATAATTTTTCACTTTTTTTTAAGAACTGTTATTTTGGGCATATAAAATGAGGGGGGAAAAATAGTCATGCATATATATATGTATACATATGTAAAAAACATAAGCGTCATGAATAAGACTGTAATTCTGTTCGCACGTATGGTGAAAATTAGTAGTTACGCTGTTTTAAAATGGGCATCCTGTCAAAGGGGTTGCGCTCTCAACATACGGTTCAGCGGCGTTCCTTGGTGTGTTAGTTAACTGCGCTGCTCGTCTGCGTCCTGCGCCACCTGTACGCCTCGCCTTCGTTCATCCTACACACACACACCCCTCAGAACATGCACCAAAAAGTGGAAGCTCGCGCAAATAAACGCCGCCTGTGTTGCTGCTCCATGAGTGCTCCTTTATCAACTTAATTATGTGGCAGGTAGCTTATTCCGTTTGACGTCAAAAAAGGAAAAAAAAAAAAAAAAAAAAAACAGGAGGTTCATAGTTTATGGGCCCGATAAATGGGGCGAATCGCATGCATGATAAAGAAAAAGAAAAAGGGGGGAGGAACTTTCCCGCGAAAAGGAACACGTAAAATAAATAAAATTTGGGACATCCTAAATGGTTGTATAGTCGGCACAAAGCTTCGGAGTGTCGGAGATGGAGATGTAAATACCGATAATTAAACCTGCGGGAGGGCGAAGAAAGCACAGATATGTTGTGTGGATGTGTATGAAACATACTAGGGAACAGTGAACAAATATGCGTGGAAGGCGAGTTAACGGACAGCTAAGCGTGCAGGCATAGGTCGGAAAAAACACCCACATAACATGCACATGTGCGCCACCCAGTTCCTGTTAGGCATCCATTGCGGTCAACCGCGCATAGCTGTTCTTACCATATAACGCCAGGGTTTCCGAAAAGACAAGAATTAAAATCATTCCGATGAATAATCTGTTTTGCTGCGCATTGGCTCTTACTCCAGCGTCTCCAACAATTCCGATAGCCAGTCCGGCGGCCTGCAGAAGGGGGGGCGAACAAGGGAAAAATGAAAAATGGCTCACGTGTTCCTCCTTTCTTGGGGATCCACTAATGCGATACACCACACTGGCATAATGGAGCAGTTCCGATGGGACGGAAAAGTACACCTTTATGTACACACCACACAGGATAAACCTTTCGAAAATTTTTCCCTTACCAATGAACTCAGTCCAACTATGAGTCCAGACGACAGGTGAGTGTATCCGGAAAAAGTAGAATATTCTGCCGCGGGGGACACTGCCGGGAGAAAAAAAAAGAAAAGTGGGGGGGATATAGGTATACTCATGGGTGTGCACTTGCGTCCGTATGCATCTCTGCGTAGGGGCTAACAGCAGCAGATCGACTCCAACGCGCTAACACGTATGAATCGTATTCTTCGCCACTGCTTGCGCACACCCTTGCTTGATGCATGGGTATGTGTGTGCCACTCACTTTTTCCATATATAAGGATAGACATAATGATTCCGTAGATTCCAAGAACACCAGCCATAACAACAGGCAAAATCGATTTCATGATTAAGTCGGGCCTCATGACACCAACGCTACACACCCCAACGCCACTTTTCGCCGTTCCATAGGCGGCCCCGAGATCTGCAAAGGGAAGGAGGGTGAAAAGGAATGAAAAAAGAACAAATTACATGATAAGTGGGCACAATTTCTCACACATGTCAATATTGCACACAGGGTCGACAACATAAATCCCCCCAATGTTAGCAACTGAACATGCATAACTTGATCACGCAGGTGGCTGCAAAACCACATTCATGCATTGGCATCGTGGAAATGAATTCCTTCACCAAAAAAAAAAAAAAAGGATTACTTGAAAAGATGGAGGACGCGGCTATCCCCATAAACCCAAAAAAAGCTGAATTAGGATCACATGGTCGCATTTTCGTAACAAAAAAAAAGTAAAATAAAGTGGGTTAAAATGTGATAATGTTTGATGCTCTTTGCTAAGCTTCGCAAGAGAAATGAAGGAGGGAGCCCTTATGCAACTGAAACGCTTCGATTAAGAGGGGTCCGGAGGCACGAACAGCGAGTGGTAAATGAGCGATCAACGAGCTGTTACTATGAATGGTCAGCGCGGATGACGGAGTGACGAGATGGCGAAACAGAGAAATGGCCCAACAACATAAACTTTACACAAGGGGGGGCATGCGCAATAAATACACGTATGTCAATATGCATGCTAATGTCAGCACGTATGTTTTCCAAACGTATGGTTAACCCGCGTATCAATAATGTACAGAGAGTGATGTATGATGAAAAATGCGTATGTTAAAATGCTAACGCGTTGGCATATACATATACACGTAAATATACATATCGAGGGTAAAAGGAAAAAAATAAAACAAGGAAAATGCGAAATATGTTTTAAAGGGTTTTTTCGTTTTAATTGTGTTTATGTAATTTGAAAAAATAATTTAAAAAAAAAAAAAAAAAAAAAATCCCCTTCTCGCATGCATATATTGAGTTATAAAATTGGCAGAAATTTAAAAAAAAAAAAAAAAAAAAAAACAATTCCAATTTTGGGGAAAACCTTCTTAAAGCCTTCTTACATGTAAATAACTAAACAAATACGTATATAAGTGATGTATAACACCCCATGGGCTGGCAGAGAAACACACCAAAGAAAAAAAAAAAAAAAGTGTCAAAATGGCATGTTGGGAAAATGTATGTAGTGGAAAGTACCATTTGTGCTACCTCCTCCTTTTCTGTGCTTCACGTTACGCGTGTCCCTTTTATTTTATTTTTTTTTTTCTGAGTTCCACTGGACGAACAAATGTTCACCCCCCTCTGTACAGACAACTCAGTCAGAATGGGGAAAATGTTAAAAGGAGGAAAAAAAAAAAATTCACTTTTTTGCCTTCTCCCAAATGGCAGTGTTATGTTAACATTTTCACGTTGTGTACATTTCTCATAAGGTATATGCACATAATTTTGTGCACCTCCACCCCGGGGTGTCACATTAATCGCGCCTGGAAAATGAGCAAACGGATAATTATTAGTTGGGGCAGGCAAATCTCTATACAATACGGGTGAAGCGTCCCCCATGAACAGGACCAAACGGCTAAGAGAAGCACATTTTTCAACCCTGCCGTGAATGATCCATTTGTGCGAACATATATATGTGCTTACGCAGAAGCGTACACAGGGCGTATTTAAATACACACACTTGGATGGGTATTTTGTTTATATCCTTACTACACATTTCGTTACTCCCTTTTGAGGGTGGTTACCTTTTTCATCACCGTTACTAAATGTTGGCAATTTAAAGGTAGCCCATTTAGCTTACCTCATTCCGTTAATTGCACTTCTTTCCTGCGCCTCAACTGACCGAGGTGGTCTGTTCTTATTAAGAAAACGCATATTTCTTTAACGCCAAAGTGTAAAACGCTATGTGTATTCCTGTCCGACGTCCTTGTGTATGAGCAAAAAAGGGCATCAGGTAAAACAAGTTCACGTTAACGCTGCGTTTAGTAAAATTGTGTGAAGTTTTACCCCCCATATGATGGGTCAACATGAAGAGAAGCAAAGCGAACTTTTCTTCGAGGGGCAACCAACGGATAGACTTCCGCAAAATCGGATGTGGTTGATATGTTCTTTTTTTTGGGGGGTGAAAGTTGTGCATTTCTGTTCAGGCAAAACAAAAGTATGGCAATTTTAAAAAAAAAAAGAAAAAGAAAATGAGAACCGTGCAGGTGAATAACCACGTACACTTCATCCCCCGTATTTCCTACCCGCCATCTCGTACCTTTAAACAACAGTTGCACACACCACATGCGGTTGAATCATCGAATGAACTCCCTCGTTTGGTAAAAACGTACTGCACTGTTAACCGAACTGTACAATGAATTGACAGCCTTTTTAATGTTTTTTTTTTTTTCTTCTTTTGCATACACATTTTGTCTGTGTATCAGTCGAAAGACGAAGCATACAATACAAATGTTCCCATTCGCCATCGTGGAAGTAAAAAATGCGGGGGCCCGTGTAAGCATTGTGTATAACAATTTGGTCCATCACTGCATATGTGGCTCTGCCTTCACGAGTTCATGAGTGACTTCACCCATGGGGTGGCCATTCCGCGTAACGCTTAAGAGGGAAGCAAAATGAAATGTGAACTGTCACGCTGACGAAATGGTGACTCTAAGATGCTTTCCCTGCGTTCCTCCTAGGACATCCTGGCGGGCTCCCAATCAACGCCATTGCACACTTTTGCTAGTCACCACAACGGTTTGATATACTGCAGCGGAGCAGCGTCCGCTGTGGGGTGCATTCCATCTGTGCGGCGTGCGTTGTAGGGTGTGTCCCACGAGTTCCTGCAGATGGCCCGTTTCCCAAAAAAATGGACACCTTCTGCCGTTTTTACCACTTCACCGGGATTACATAATTAGAGGCAACCACATATGCCTAGTTGCCAATGTCGGTGTGCGACGGGAACGCAAAGGGGCACAGGAAACCCTCTCATTCGCTACTTCCAACTGAGTTACGCGAAAAAACACATTCACCACGCACTTATTTTGGAATTCACAAAAGAGGGAAAGGACAGCAAATAAAGTATGTGACGCTGAAAAAAAATGTTTCGTTCGAGCAGAAACAACAAGAATGAGTTGTCCCACTTTAGCGGCTAAGCAGCTGACGCGGATAAAAGAGACGCATTTTCTCCTGCTTCACGAATATACATCGGCTTGCAGGAAAAAAAAATTTACGCGCAGATCGTTTATACCATTTCATTCATACCAGATAGTATGAAGCTGTTGATGGCGAAAATTGAGGGAACGTCGAACGAGCAGGATGTGGGAGGAGTGCCCAATAAGGGTCGTTTGCCTGACGATATACTTCGTGCTCAGTTCACCTTAGCGCAAATTTGATGGAGAAGTAGCGTAAAACTACCCTTCCGTATTCTTATCAGCCTGCTATAGGAAATTCACTTATTCCATGCGCGCGTAATATGTGTTGGAGTATGTTCATTCTTTGCAGCCCCAAGGGGGGAATTCACCAAATTAAAAAAAAAAAATAAATAAAAATAAAAACCCGGATCCTTTTTAATACAATTTCATTTCCCCCCTTAGTATTCCCATTAGGGGAGAATTCGCCAAACAGTTCACCATTTTTTCTTTTTAATTTCCATCACTTTACCCATTCGTATTTACATACTTGCACGACGTGCTTGGGTGCACATTTTTCAGGAGCATATGCATCATGGGAAGGAGGAAACCAAACAGGATCTGCATCCTCGTTTAATAATCAACTAGTTACACCTGTTAAGGGTTGATCCGTCTCCCAGCTGATACCCACCATTCAGTTCAATTAGGCCGACCATGATATAAAAGCAGGCGCATTTGATGGAGTATGCCCCCTTTTGCGATTTCCCTCCCCCGCTCCAATTTTTTTTTTCTAACGGAATGATAGGAAGAAAACGATGCTTGGAAGAGGGTGTGTACTTAGCACGTATGTAGGGAAGGAGTTTCAGTCGGGGGGATCTAAGTTCGTTACAATTAAGAGACCATGCAGGTTGTTCCTCTGCGGTAATAGTGGAACGCACTACTATACGTGTAAGGGGGCTGACAGCCATACGGAGAGGAGGGACACAACGAACAGAAGTGCCCAACTAGGGTTAGTACACTTTTACAGAAAGTACTTATCGCTAGATGGTGGGGGAAGGAAGCACAATGGCACCTCCAAAATGGTAAATGTGATGAGAGTGCACACAGCTAAAATGGTAAAAATTAAGAAGGCAGGCAGGGTGGAGCAAGACACTGTCTCTGTGACAGAGTCAATCCATGTCGAATTTAGCCCAGTGAAAGAGACCAGCGAAGGTTTAATTGCCCTTACGGGTGAAAGAGAAAAATGCAAAAGGTATGAATTCGCCAGGACGGAGGATATCCCCATCTGCGGAGCTGCCAGCGCTGGGGAATTCATAAAAAGAGGGGAACAACTCCAGGAGACAAACAATGGTCATACCAATCAGAAGGGAAGTACCCACCTGGGGATCTACCCTCACTTCAGTAGTTATCTCGAATTGTCAAAGTTTAAATTAACTTTGTGGGTAACCATGAGTAGCACGTTTGGCTATTTCATGCTAGGGGGGTCGAACTTAACCCAACTTGGCTCCCTAATAATAGGTGTATATCTTTGCAGCTCTAGCGCCAATACGTTTAACCAGATTATCGAAAGGGACATAGACAAAATAATGCAGAGAACTAAACGAAGACCACTGGTATGTAATAATAACCAACTATCCTTGAGGAATGCAAAAATGTTTGGTACTTTCACAGCCATCACAGGATCGGCAATCTTATACCATTTAAATAACCCCATAACAGCTCTACTTGGCATATTTAACATATTGCTCTACGCATGTGTGTATACTCCCTTAAAGAGGAGAACACCATACAACACGCACGTAGGGTCAATCGTGGGTTCGATTCCGACTCTAATGGGTTGCACAGCAGTGTCGCAAAACTTACTTGTCCCTGAACCTTGGATCTTATTCATTACACAGCTCTTGTGGCAATTTCCCCATTTCTACTCGATAGCCTACTTATATAAAGACGATTATTTAAAAGGGAAATATAAAATGTTTCCCCTGCAGGATAACCAGAATGGATTATATACAGCCAAGTTGTGTAGTCCCTACTTAATTCTTTTATCATCATTACCTTTTTTGTTTTTTTTTTGTGGGTACACTTCCTACATGTACATTTTAACCTCCCTACTGCCGAATCTTTACATATTTTATAAGTTCCAGGCCATTTTTCGAAATCCTTCCAAGGGGAACATTCGCTCATTTTTTAAGCACTCCCTTTGGCACATCATTATTCTGCTAGCCCTGACTTCCTACCACACGCAGATCCCAGATAATAGCAAAAGGAGCGGGGAAGCGGGTGCAGAGCAGATTGAATGTGACATTCCCAGAAGTGAAGGCAAACCAGAGGAGCTTACAGACACCCCCGAATACGCAATTACCAAATTTAAGAAGCGGCTTCTTAAATTCTGCATAGTTTTTTCATAACCGCCCGTTTGTTGAAATGCCATCCTCAACATCAGCGGTGGAGACAAACCGTTGCATCTATGCAGCATGCACCGCAATGCATTGCATTGTTATGAATTTTTTTTTTTTTTGTCTTTTTTTTCGAATTGGTTCACCCAGAAGGGAACTTAATTTGTAAAGCTCCATCTGGAGTGCTCCGCAGCGAAGCGGAAAAAAGTGAAAGAACAATTCCGGGCAGGTGCTTGCACCATTCGGGTGAGCTGACTGTCGTGTCGTACGTGCATGTGCATGTCGTTTTACTGTATTCAATACGGGTTGCCTTTGCGATGGGGAACTTTTTCTTGGCAAAAAGGGGAACAACTATATCAACCCTAATGCGGAAAGTAGTCCCTGGAGCTTAACCTTTCAAGAGAAAAGGACTTTCTGGATACTTCATCATTTTGGCAACCCGACGCGTAATTTTTTTTAGCCACACATTGGAAGTGCTTTGCACATTTGCGATTTAAAAATTTCTTTACTTTTCTCGTTTTGTTGCTGATGATGTCGAAAGCCGTAACGGCTTGCGCAGCGGCGTGTTGTTTTTACAAGTAAGTTAGCATGTAATGGTTAACGTTAGTGGCAAAGCAGAGGGCAGAAAAAAGAAGTGTGGAGTGGGAAAAAAAAAAAAAAAAAAAAGGCCATTACAGGGAGATAAAATAAAAATCATAAACATCCGACTGTGTAACTTTATCGAAACGAAACACAAAACTTTGCAAGTACGAATACGCAAAAGTGAGGGGGCAGATCCGTTTACTTTTTCTTCGCTCCTGAAACCTTTGTCTTGGCCGTGCCACGTACCTGGTGAAGGGGAAAAAAAAAAAAAATAAAATAATCAGTGGGTGGGCCAGAACATGTACAAAAAAATATATTGCCTAATCAGGCAAGAACAGAACAAATACCACACAAAAAAAAGTTGCACGGCGCACAGTTTCACAGTTGCAGTCGGACAGTCGCGCGGATATACAACCGAGTTGGCGACTAGGTGCTGGGCGCGCCCTCCGTGGATGACACATGCGTCACGTGGAAAATGGCACATTGGCGTAACCGCTGTGCAAAGCAAACGACGGAAAGAAAAAAGCATACCTTCTTTCTTCGGTTTTTCAATTCCTTGGCAGCCCTTCGTCCTGGTTTGTTCTCCTTGGTTATTAACCCTTCCCTAATTTGTCTGTATTTCTTTTCAAATTTTTTAACAGAATCCACGCTGTTGTAAATCAGGCCAAACCCCTTGGTTCTTCCACCTCCGAATAGGGATTTAAATCCGAACAGTACAATTGTGTTAACATTGTTCAGCTTGTACATTTTTGCTAACTTCTCTTTTACGTCCTTCTTCGACACTGAGCCCTTATTGGGATGTAGTATTTCCAGGGCGAACTGCTTCCTTTGCAGCAGGGGGTTGCTCATATATTTCTTCACACGAATTGTGAATTGTTCCGCCATTTTGTTTTTCTTCGTTCAGCACGATGTAGCAGAATTGCGAAAAAACTTTCCAACTGAAAATGCCGTTCCTACGCAGATTTCGAAAGAGGCACAATAAAGTGTAGGTATCCCCGCGGAGGTTGGAGAATCACTCACAGATGCCGCGAAAACTTTTGAGTTTGGTATTTCGGCCGAACGGGACTTACTTTTACGATATATAGCGCTTGGTTTAGCTACTCGATAAATCGTTAAGTCACTAAATTATTGTTTCGTTAACTCGTTAATTCGTAATTATTTTTTTTCTTTTTTGTTTTACTTATTTTGTTTTAATTTATTTATTTTTTTTTTTTCCGGTAACACGTTTACGTAGAAGTATACCACTTGCGGCGTACGCAAAATGTTGACTGAGCCACAATTTTGCGAAAATAAAATTTTCACCTTATACAAAAGAAATCGGCTCACTTTCTTTTTTTTCCTCTTCTCATAATACAACCGTGCAAAAGTGCCCCACAAACCGCAGGCGTATTTTTTATTTCTTGTTTCCCTTTTCCTCTGTCAGTGCCCCGTGAACGTGTACCGACTGTGCGTTCATTTAGCTTACGGTTTGGAGGAAAAAACAGTATGCCGTATGAAGGTGAGAGTATATATACATAGTAGCTTGGAAGGTAGAATTATCATCACCTCGTCAATATCAGCATATATTTTTTTTTATGCGTAAGCCCATTTACCTATAACGGGTGACAAGTATTATTTATATACCACCCCCTATGCACGCCTCGAAGTCGCAGGGGAACGAAATCACCTTTTTTTTTTCCTGCGCCTTGCATCCTTTGGCTGTTCAAAAATACGGCGTTGCAAAAAAAAAAAATTGACCGCGGAAAAAAAATCCCGTCGTGAAGTGCAAGAGGGTCCCATTTTATTTGCACTCAGCAATTTTTTCCAAAAAAAAAAAAAAAAATACATTAAAAGAAGGGGTGGAAAAGAAATGTATACGATTCTGGAAGGCACGTAAAAATTGGCCAAAATCCGGCTAAGCCATTCCTATACATTAATAGGAACAAATTGTTGCCTTTGCGCGGTGAACAGATGATGCCCATATATTTAGGGTTTCCCATTCTGCTTGGGTGCAATTTTGCGCTTCGGTTGCTCCATACTGCGGTACCGTTAACGTGAAGTTACGCTATAGCTAACTACCTTTAGTGTTTCCCCCCCCGCGAAGTGATTAAGGTGCATTGACCTTAGGGGGGGTGGGGAGGTTCCCTCGAAATGAAGTTGGGGAAGGAACTTAGTGAAACACTAAATGAGAGCCATGAAGATAGATTCGCTTCACATGGTTGCTCGCCTGTTTGGTACGTTTTGTAGATTTGTTTGTCCTAAGGGAGAAGCCTTTTTTTTTTTTTTATTTATTTTTTTAATTGGCGAAGATGTTCACGTGGCTCTTGCATCACCACGCGCCGTTGTAATATCGTATCACCGTCGTGCTGAAGAAGGAACCCCATAACAATACGCGGATACAAGGGGTAAATTCACATTTTATATTTTTTTTAAGCGGATATAGGGAAAATCCATTTATAAAAAAAGTTTTATATAGAAGGGAAAAAAAGGAACATACACATGCATGCACATATATATATACCCATATACATTAATGCATACATGCGCACTTCCTTCTTGGTACAAATAAATTACGAACAAGGACACAAAACAAGGGACAAAAAAAAAAAAAAAGGCGAAGGGCAGGGGCATTCATGTGCACACGTGCTTGCGCAAATACATCCTCGGGTCATACATATACGCTGCGGTAGCCTGTGACGGACGCGTGCGTATACTTATGTTGCACTTGGACCAGCACATACACATATGCTATGTACACACGGGGAGGGGCAAAGCTACGTGGACATATTAAAAATGAAAAAATGCACGTGAAAAACTGTTTAAAAAAAAAAACACTCACTTTAAAATTATCTATATTTAAAAATGTAGCATAAACGAAGGGGAAGAACTCCTATGCGTGTGCCAGAAGGGGAGGAAATATGCAACATACATGGAGGGAGAATTGCGCAAGGAAATGCACTGGGGTAGAACGTGCCTTGTGCATTTACCACTATTCGTATTAATTCTTTAATAATGTAAATAAAATTAATTACAAAAAAAAAAAAAAAAATAATTAATACAGTGGGGTGAAGTGAGAAGCACGGCAGCACAGTTTGATACGATAAAAGGGGCGTCATCAAAATTGGCCACGTTCACAGGGGGTCAAAATTTGCTGTTCCCATCTGAATTCGCCAACCGACGGTTTGGAAATGAAAACGGTTTGCATAATCTGGGGTGACCGTGGTTGGGCAAAAGGAGAGGGGTTGTTCCTTCGGGAGGGGGTGAATTCGCCAAAGGATCCTTTTTCCCAATTGGCTACTTGCTCCGCGGGTAAGCTCTTCATTCATCACGAAAAGGTAACACAACACATAGTATTCACACGTGTGGGGATGTTCCTCGAGATAGAAACGAAAGGTGGGAGGTGGGGGTTGAAGCCCCTACTCAGGACTGTACCGCTCATCTGCGAATGAGCCGCTCCCCTGCACTTCAGTAAATCTTGAACTCGAACTTAGCAATGAGGGGCAGGTGGTCGGAGGGGCGAATGGGGCTCGGTAAAGCGCAGTTGGACAGCTGGTAAATGTGCGCCTCCTGCATCAGCTGATTCTCGTCAGCAATATTGACGGTGGAAATAATATTCAAGTTTTCGTCATTGTAAAAAATGTAGTCCAAGCATCCTATGAAGTTCCCGGTGTAGTTGGTAAACAATGGCTCGAAGACCTCCAAGTTGGATGTATACTCTTCCGGGTTAAGCTTCTGGGACAGTAGCTTGGATATAGCGTAAGCTGACTTCAAATTTAAGTTGTGCCCAAGTGGCAGGTCTGTCAGTAGACTGTACTTGTCTGAACTGAAGTCTTCATGACTCCTGCTGCAGTTTTTTTTATATATCAACTGGTACACTGCACTAGAAGGGGTACTGTTAAAATCTCCACATATAATCAAACTTGGAACGGTTTCATATTTTTTTATAAAATTTATCCTCAGGTATTCAACTACCTTGACCAATATTTGTGCTTGCCAGATTTTCACGTAATTGGCTTCGGGATTTGCTACAATGTGCGTGTTGGCAACAATGATAAGGTTTCTATTTGGTTTTTCCTCGTTGTTTTCCTCCTTACTGTCATACATTTTTGAATACTGCTGTATGTATTCGAGCAGTATAACCAACGCCACGTTATCCTTTAACAGTCGCTTCACCAATGATGGGTTTTTCTGAATATCCTTTGGCAACGTAAACACTGAGGCTTCCTTGATCAGCTTGCTAAACTCTAAGGCGTAGGTTTCCACAAACTTCAACTTTTTTTTGTTGTAAAATATAGCGCATCCGTCTATGGTGTACTTTCCTCCTCTTCTCTTTCCCGAGGGGGAAGTAAATATTTCCTTCGTCTTCTGTTTGTAGACGCCTTCGTAGCCGAACTCGCTCAACGAAGGTTTGAAAAAGTCCAAGAAGTGTTCATTTTGTATTTCCTGCGGTAAAAAAAAGGGGGGACGTTAAAAAAAAAAAAGGGAAAACTTAAAATACTGACATGATGAGCATAGGCCAATTGACGGAGTAATCACCGCACAAGACCCACCTGCAGGCAGACGATGTCCGGGCTGTTGTTCAAAATTTCCTGAATGATCTTTGTCTTGCGATAGGACCAAGCCAGCATGTACGGGTCGCAGTGGGGGAAGGCCTCAACAGTGCCGTATATTTCGGCCAGCACATTCCATGTCATTATGGTGAACTGGTTGTTCGGATTGCTCACATTGGAATTCTTAAAACACGTTACGTTATAGTTCGGGGAAATAGTCACATTGGGGATACAACAGCCTGTAATTATTTTGTGATAGATGTTGGGGTCCCTTATGTTGTTCCACACTTGGTCATCCAGTATGTAGACTTTTTTCTTTTTCCGCTTCTTCTTCTTCTTCTTCAACTGAAGGGCGTTTTCCTGGGTCGGCTGGATTTGATTCTTTTCCCTTTCGAGAGTGAGTTTTTCCGTGGTGGTTTTTCCCTCCACTTCTGCCGTTGCACTTTTACTAGGACTAGTGGACATGCCACTTCTGTCACCCTCATTCGTTTGCTTATCCTCGACGTTTTCTACAGAGCATCCATTTGCAGGCGTCGTCACGTTGTTCTGCTTCAATTCGGTTAACCCATCCTTTGAGTCACCACTCTGGGGGTTTAACCCATTTGTTGGTTCTCCTTCACTATGTACAAACATCGCTTCATCGTTACGCACAAAGGTATCGTTGTTGCCCCCGTTGTCCATACAAGTAATGCCAAAACTGTTCATTCTATTTTCGTTTCCTTCGCTTTCTTCATTTACGCTGTGATTAGGGACATTCTTGGTTGTGTACTCTCCCTTGGTTGGGTCCTTACCCTCATCTGCTGGTGAGCTACACACATTATTGTCCTCATTCAACGTGCCATCAATATGCAACGTTTGCTTCCCGTTTGCCTCCGTCGAGGTGAACACCGCGGAGGTTCCTTCATCGTTCAGGTTGGTAGTGTCTGCTTCCCCATTGACGATGCCGTTTCCGTCGGTGAACTGCCCTGAGTAGGTGTCCTCCTCCTTATGGCTATCAACATACTGCATACCACTGAAACTTTCTACCTGGTCCGACTGCACACCTGCATAACGCGAGCACGCTGCGGGGCTTTGCTTCTTCTCATCGGCGGAGGACAGATTGAAATCGCTGCCCTGGTGCACTTCGCCCTTAAGAAGTTCGTTAACCGGGCCAACTGTGCAATTTTCTTCCACCTGACTGGCATCCCCACTGCTATCCTCGTCGACACTACTACCCTCACATTCGTCAGAGCTGGTTGTCCCATTCTCCGATGACATGGTATTTTTATCGAGCAGCATAGTCTCCAGCATGATTTGGTGACCCACGTCTTTCAAGCAAGGGATGTAGTTCCTCTCGTTGTTAATTATTTCCCACTTTTCCATGTCCGGCGAGTTTAGCAACCCAGACTGTATTAACGAATTGTAGTGCTTCTCATCGAACTCGATATTCTTCTCATAATTATCCCAATCGAACGGTGAGCAAGGCACACCATAGGTATGCAGATTCGGGTGGGAAGGAATATTAATGAGACCATTGCTTCGATAATACTTGTGCAAGTGATCGAATCCTTTCATGAAACATTCATACGAGCAGAAGCATCTAAACGTGACGGTGCATTGCAAGCAAGCAATTTTTTGTGGGTGGAAGAAGCAAACGGTTCGAGGAGGTCCTCTACTCCATCTGTAGAAAATATTAACAGTTTTTCCTATGGGGTTGTTCTCATTGTCTTCGTCGTCATCGTACAGATGTCCATATTGATCTTTTATTATAACAACAGGGTGTAACTCACAACTCTCCACCGGAGTTATGGGTTCTTTATTTTTCGTGGGTCCCCAAATGAGTTCACATCTGATAATTTCCGCCAAATATTTTTTCTTCTTATTTTCAAGAAGGTTAATTTTGTTTATATTTATTTTAATATTTTTCACGTGGGTTCTTTTTTCTTTCTTTACCTTCTTCTTTATTGTATGGTTTTCTTCTAAGCACTTCATGTGTTGGACGCTAGTGCCTGCCCCACTGGTAGACGTTGCAATAGCAGTTGCTATGGCTGTTGTTAATGCGCTCGCAGGATCATTCTCGTTGATCCGTTCTGTCATTTCGCTATTATGTATATATTTTGGTCTCCCTGGAGGAGGATCCTCTAGTACATAGTTTATGCCCCCTCTATCGTGCAACATGCCACTTCCGTTGCTTTCCTTCGTAGGTGATGTCAATTCGTACTTGGCAACTTTACTTTCTAACAACTCTTTATTTTTGTTTCTTTTAATTTTATTTCCACTGGAATTTCTGGTTCCCCTCCTCATAACAGTTTTTAAAAACAAATTGGACGCCTTCTTAAATGTATCGTTGATGTAATTCATGCCGAAGTTTCCCTTGGAGCTGCTCACTGTGTTGTTCATGCCACTCAGCAACAAGTTATTCTTTTTCCCTACCATACTGTTCAGCATATTCCCAGATGTGTTACTAAGCTCGTTAGAATACTGACTGATGTTGTTTATAGAAGATGTGCCTCTGCTGTTGTTCAGTGTCGATGTCATTCCTCCGTTTAGGTAATTCATAGGAAGGTTGTTCATGTACCCATGGGGGTAGGACTCCCCACTAGGCCCGACGAAGGTCTCCACATTCTGGGGGGGGAAACTCTCCCTGTTGGGTGAAGCGAAATTGTCCACATTTGGGGTGGCAAAGCTGTCCACATTTGGGGCAGCAAAGTTATCTACATTGGGGGCGGCAAAGTTGTCTACATTGGGGGGGGCAAAACTGCCTATGTTCTGGCCACCGTAGGTTTCCATGCTTTGGTTTGGATAGTTCTCCATGTTGGGGTTCATGTAGCTGTCCATAAGGGGATTCACGAAGTTGTCCATGTGCGGGGTGGAATAGTTCTCCATGTGGGGGCTCGCGTAGGTGTCCATACTCTGGTTTGGGTAGTCCACATTCGGGTTTACATAACTGTCCACATTAGGGTTAGCATAACTATCCACGTTCGGATTAGCATAACTGTCCACATTAGGACTTGCATAATTGTCCCCATTGGGGTTCACGTAGTTATCCACGGTGGGGTTGTCATAATTGTCCATGCGGGAGTTGGCATACCCATCCATGGCTACGTTTGCGTAGCTGTCCATAATTGGGTTCACGTAACTGTCCATGACGGGGCTGCCATAGTTGTCCAAATGGGGACTCCCGTAAGTATCTATGTTGGGGTTCAGGTAGTTGTCCATGTTGGGGGTGGCATAATGGTCCACACCTTGGTTTGCGTAGTTATCCACATTCTGGTTGGCATAGTTATCCACGCTCTGGTTAGCGTAATTATCCAAGGTCTGTCCAGAAAACGGGGGTACGTTGTGCCTTGCGTAGCCATTCATGCTTCCAACCTTTCCATTATACATAACACCTCCACTGTCGTACAGTAAAACATTGTTCACGTAGCTTTGTCCACCCGCTAGGTCGTTCATGTGATTCTTGCTACTGTTTACTCTATTATTTAATGTACTGTTGGACTTGTTCGTTTGGAAGGTTGTTCCGTTTAAGCTTCCTACGTTATTCATGCTCTCGTTAAGGTTCCCCTCCCCACCCCCACTGTTGTACACCTTGTTCCCACTGGTAACCATGCCGTTGCTGCTGTTTAGGACGTTGGTAACGCTCGCATAGCTGCTGTTCAGCAAATTATTATTTTCTCCGTTCAACATGGGGTTCATGTTGCTGTTGCTCAGCATGTTGTTGTAGGTTCTGCCCCCCAATAGGTGGCTCTCATCCTTCAGTACGTTGCCCACGCTGTTGCTGCTCCCCAGGTTGCTGCTGCTTACGTTGCTGGGCAGGTGATAACTCCCCAGGTTATTACTTCCTATGTTATTACTTCCTAGGTTATTGCTTCCTATGTTATTACTTCCTATGTTATTGCTACCCAGATGATTACTCCCAACGGGGTGGCTAGCCATATGATACGCAGACATATTATTCCCCCCAGCGTTGCTTCCACCCAACGCACTCCCCCCTACCTCACCGGCGTTGTTAAAAATATTCATCTTGGAGCTCATGCCCAGATCGACTCCCTCACTGGAGAAGTTCAACTTATTATTATTATAGCTTTGCAAATTTTTGCTACTCGTGTATTTTTTCCCTATATGATTGTTACTGGGGTGTATAATATTGCTAGGCGTTCTCTTATCACTCCCTTTGGTAATGCTTAGCCGATTATCCTTACTGCTCAGATTGAGGTTCATATGATTGTTTCTGTTGGTACCAATAGCATTGTTCGTTTTTATATTGACGACGTTGTTGTCCTTGACATTTTTCACTTCACTGTGACTGCCCCAAGTTTTGTTGTGGACGTATCTTTTGCCCGTCTCGTGGTCGAGAAATTCAGACATGGAGGTCGGGTCGAAGGAGCCCTTATACTTGTCATACGTGCTGCTTAAGTCTTGAAAATGGTAGTTCCCCATTTCGTGCGATTTGAAGAAATTTTTATTCATGTGGAATTTACCGCTCAGGGATAGTCCCCCGAGGTTGCCCAGGCTACTGCCAAGGTTGCCATGATTGCCTGCACTACCAACAGGACCAGTGTCACTGCCCTGACCACCGCCACTGCCGATGTTGTTATTGCCCAACTTGAACATATCACTTCGAGGCTCCTTCTTATAGCTGAAACTTTTGTTGTCACTGGAGTCCATCATGTAGCCCCCACTACTATCGCAGTAGAGATCCAAGTGAACTTTATTGAATGCCCCCCTTCTGGAGGTACTCATCGTGGGGATATCACTTTTGTTATTGCTGTAATAGTAACTGTAGTGTGGGGAAAAGTTTATCGAGCTGTCTATATTTTTATTCTTCCCAATCATACTACTTTCGAGGAGTAACTCATTTTTGACCATTTTGCCATCTCCTTGGTCTAGCAGGCAGTTTGCATTCGCACCTGTGATAAAGTCTTCCCTTTTATTCTTCCTATTGTGAGGAGAATCATTTTTCCTGTTTTGTGGGGAATCGTTTTTTTTGTTCTGCCCCGATTCGTTCTTCCTATTTTGAGGCGACTCGTTCTTTCTGTTATGCCCTAAATCATTCTTCCTATTTTGGGGAGAATCCATTTTTTTGTTTTCCCCCTGATCGTTCTTCCTATTTTTCGGGGAATCCATTTTCTTATTTTGCATCATTTCATTTTTTTTGTTTTGTGGAGAATCATTCTTCTTATTTTGTGGCGAGTCGTTCTTCTTGTTTTGTCCAGATTCGTTCTTCCTATTTTGCGGTGACTCGTTTTTCTTGTCTTGGTGCTGTTCCCCCTTCTTGTTCTTGGCCTTTTTATTCTTTCCGCTGTTTTTGTTGTCCATATTGAGGATAATGCTTGGACCGCTATTCAAGCCGCCACCCAGAATGACGTTAATGCTGCTGTTTGGGGTGTTACTCGGATTGCTATTCACGATGTTGTTTTGGTTGCTAATTGGAAGGTGCTCCTTCTTCTTGTCATCCTCCTCTTGATCGTTGGAGTCAAACTCCTTGGCTTTCCCCTTCGAAATGGACTTATCCTTCTCCCTTTCGCGCTCTTCATTTTTTCCTTTCGCTTTATTGTCTTTGTTTTTTTCCTTATTTTTCCTCTTCCCCTTTTCCTTTTTCTCCTTTGCGTTGTCTCTTTTGCCTTCCACAGAGCCTTCCTCTTGGCTACTCTGGTCCTTCTGTACATGTTCGTGGTGTTCTCCTGGAGTTGCTTTATCACGCGCACTATCTCGGAGAGCATACCTGCTGGAGTTGTCCCCCCACATCTGGTAGTAGTCCTGGTCATACGCCTCCTCTTCATCTTCGTCATCATCATCCTCATCGTCCTTATTTCCTTTCCCTTTTTTTTTTTTCTTTAAATTTTCCTCTATCCTCAAATTCTCCTTTAGCAACTTGTTCAACTCCAGAATGTTGCTTTTTCGAATTTTAATATCCTTCGACATGCTGTTCATGTTGCTCTCCTCCTTGTTTGGATTTTTTTTATTCTTATTAAATTTGGGCTTAAATTGTTGGGTGTTTTTAGGGGGTTCTTTTGAGCTTTCCGTGTGGCTGCTCATCCCGTGACCGCTAACTTTGTAATTTTTCACTGTGTAATTACTCATCCCGCCTGGAGTTTCCTTCTCCTCCATCCCGGGTATCTTTTTCATGTCTACGCCCCGATCGGCAAAAATGCTCTGCACATGTTCGGAACTTTTTTCACCCATGGGGGAAGAGGCCGGCAAGGCCCCAGTCACATTATCATATTTTTTGCCAGTGTTTATGTTCTTATCTAGCATACCCGGTGGAGTATTCATGTAGATGTTAACCCCTTGATCCTTCAACACAGGTGTTACACCTTTGTTGTCTGTGCCGCCCCTTTTTCCACTTTTCTTTTCCTCTCCTTTGGCATACATGGTGTCTTCAAATTTATGACTCAGTTGATTGTCATTACTTTTATTCTTTTGAAAGAACATGAAGTTCCCCCTTGGGGAATTATCCATGGTACAAAATTGAGGAGGGAAGATAACTCTTTGTTGGATATGCACCACGCAAGCTCAGGCACAACGTCCTAACAGATGTACGTACCGCGTGTGCAACAAAAAGTTTCGCTGATGCGTTGCAACTCGGTAGAGAGGAACGAGTCAGTGTTGTATAAAAGGTACAAGTGTTTTGCTTTGCAGTACATTCAAAATTTTGAAGTAAAAAAAGAGAAAAAAAAAGAAGCATGAAAAGGGGAAAAGCACGAAAATAAGCAAACGATGCTCATCATTTGAATAACACATTACACGTAAAACTCTCTGTTTCTCATGGGGTTCGTTTCTCAGTATACCCTGAATGGTTTTATAAGAAAAAAAAAAAAAAAAACAGCAAAAATTATGAACAGTTCACATTTTCACTATATATGAATATATATATATATATTTGTGTTTCCTTCGAGAGAGCCACGTATACACACATTTGGTTAATTATGTGTTCGCAATGGTACCACCAGCGCCATGCGTACGATCAGCAACAGTCTGTACCAACGCGCTCGACGCACGCATCGCGCATACCGGTGTAAACCTGTACACACATATGCAAACACACGTTTGTACACACCGTGCTTTCGTAGGTAATAGGGCATGCCGTTTTGTCTGCATGTGCCCGGTGAATGCAACTCATAAGTTAAGCATCGCCACCGTACACATGCATACTTGTTGCTGGTGACATACACACGTAGGGGAAAGGTACTTCTCCTCCTTCCGACTTGTGAAGGGGAAGCAACCAAATGGGTGTATATGTACACGGGGGGATGCGAACGGGGGGTTGTGTGGCTAGTTGTAAGGCGCGTTGTGCTTCGAATCGTACGGGAGTACGCGCCAGAAAAACTATGTTAAAAGTGAATAAAACAAGGCGGCCGAGTAAACGTTCGCACAATTTTCAAAAGGTTTAAATAAGTCATGCGTGCAGGGGCGCATAGGTTGACACATACGCACATACGGATGAATAAGCTAAGGCACGAATATACGCCCGCACGAGCGTATTCAGGTGCGTACACGTTTGTGCGTATATGCATGAGTGAGCGGCACGTGACCGTTGCTACACTCACGGATAGGAATAAATGAGAGGATCATTTCCGTTGGTACAATCACCGATGGGTATTATGCATACGCAATCGTTCGTTTAATCGTATGAGGGCGTGGATGCGCGTGTAGTGGAATGCACTTATACGCGTATTCACTCCCAAACGTACTTCCATCCGTACTTTTAAAGTACCCTGTGCGCACTTTCAAACGTACGTACCCGTGCATCCGCCCGTACGCTCACGTATATTCGCCTCTTCGTACATTTCACATATGTACATGCTTTAAAAGGAAGAGGTTACACAAAACCAGTGAGTTCACATACTGGGTTAGCACGAGGGGATAAATTTGGTTATATATAAATGGGGGAGAAAAATTAGGAAAAAAAAAAAAAAAAATTCAAATTGATCGAACGCGAAAATCTCCTTATAGTGCCACTCTGGTTAGCGTTCATTCAGTACATGGTATCACAGTGCGCAATGAACAATGCACAATTTTTTTTTTTTTTATTTTTAATTTTTTTTTTCTTTTTCTGCAGTGGCAATTACTCTGTATGAATTATTTTTGGAGGCTGTACTCCATCACGTTAACATATAGAAGAGGAGTGTACACGTTCGTGCGCATCTGTGTGACTACGCGGATTTATGTAGCAGAACGTATGCGAAGTGGGAATATTTTACATTGTGGAATATGTGCGGCGAAATATGCAAAGGTAATGTACATAATACTTTTTGTCCGATGCTTGATGTGGTTAGCACGCCTCGTTGCATCGCTTGATCGCTGTGTCACACCTTGGCACAGGGAAGTAGCACGCCCTCCTACGCCAAACAAGGGAATCCGCAACACGCGTAATAGGGCGATTATGCAATAATTGCGCGCTAACTTTGCAAGCCCAACATTTATTTGAAAGAATACCTTGTGTACATTATATACGTGAGTCCGCACACCTGCTCCCCCATCTCTTCTGCTTTAACGGATTGCAGAGAGATAAATGGTTCCCTGGCGATGTCATGCGTTGGGAGGTGGAAGAATCACGTGGCCCCATTATCCCAACCACCACACCGTCGCATGGTTCCACTCCTTCTGGGGTAAAAATAAATCCGCGCAAATTTCGCCGCACCGGGGAAAATACGAGCGACGTTTTTTTCATTTTGGTTCGCCCCATGTGTAGTGCTCCCATGGCTACTTCCGTAAATGTGCACATCGAGTAAGAGTCAGGTATTTATTAAAGGATGGAACGTCGAAAGCACGGGGCCACGTTGGGTGTATGCAACTGTTCCGACTTCACCAGGGGGAAGGCGTCTTTTTGTGAAAGATGCAATCACGGTGAACAATAAGGCAGTGTATATCGGATGACAGGCGGCAGAACCGCAGAGCCATAGCGCGAAGTTTGCACAGCAGTAAAAATACCAAAAGATGGTGCAAAAATGGGGTGAACGGTTTCGCTGAATGTACACGCACATGCGTAATGGCTTTTTACATAGTGCAAACCGCGGGAACAAAAAAAAAAAGAAAAAAAGCACACCTGTTTCACGCCCCAAAATGTTCATCACTCGCTCCCTTTGACGACACGGTATGAACACAGCTAAGCTACTTTTACCTCCTACTTACAACCACTTCTTTCCATTTCTCCAGCGGGGTATAAACATTTTCCTCTTACAATCAGCTATAATTTGTAAAGGTACGTGGTGGGGTTATCTACCTTTCAGTTTTGTATCCTTTCGGAGCAATCTCCAGATGTATTGTTTGTCTTATATCTGACATGAATACTTTGCCAAGATTGGTGAAGCACAAGGGGAAGGGCGTTCTTAAAAAGGGGCATTCAGGGGGTGTTCCCCAGCTCGGTCATTATTATATGTGAAGGGATGTGCATTTACCCAAGCAAGTGTTATCCCAATACGGCACTTGTTTTCTAGGCCATTTTGTATGCATCCTCATTTTTAGCGATTGTGAGCGGTGATCTTTTCCTTTTCATTCTTCTCAAGTAGTCAATACACCCAAGCGGAGAGTACACCGCGGAGGAGGGGGTGCAACTTATTTTTTAAAAAATGATCCCTCGTTTGGTAGGATAACCTTCCTTGCGAAGGGAGAGGGGTTCCTTTTCTTCCGCTATTCTCCCCCGATGGAACTTCACCTATTAGCATTTTTTTTTTTTTTTTTTTTTCCACCAGTTCCCTTTCAAAGCACCACAATTTTTTATCAACCCGTGAAATGTCCTCTATATGCGAAGGGAAAATACACCCGCGCATATTTTGTTCAAGCGTGGGAACATCCCGAATTTAGGAAAAAATATGTGAGTTTTTTTTTTCCTTTCAATTTTTCTGCCCCACGTGCAGAAGCTAAAGGAGGAGGGGGCGCCTTTTAGGGTCGTAATTACCGCAGGGCGAAGCGTAAGATAGGCGACCCGATCCGGTAGAAGGGATCAACTTGACGGGCCCATGTTGCCAGTGCGATTGAACAGCGGCAACTATGGGAATTCCGAATGAGTAACTGCAGCAGAGATTTACAAACATTTTTGGAATCCTTCTGTGTGGGATTAGCCAGGCTTCTCTCTTTACCTACCAGCATAGTGATTACTGTCCAGCTGGTTCACTAATTGGGGGACGAGCCCAGATGAATGGCCCTTTACCAGGCGAAGCAACTGGGGTAGACCCGCCAGAACCCCCAAATGAGGAACTCATAAATGTGAGGAAAACGTTTCTTGGAGAAGAGGAAGATGAATACACAAAGAGCAGTCGTCGGTACTTACATGACCAGGAGAACTACGTGAATAGAATAAAAACATACAACGTATGGGTAAAAAAACCTGCACATCTATCTGCACTCCTTTTGGCTAGGAACGGGTTCATATGTGAAAATGAAACCACGGTAAAGTGCGAAATGTGTGGATGCAAATTTGTGTATGAAAAGGACACGTATTCTATGTACACAAAAATAAATGACCTATGTTTGCTCCATTTGAAAAATTGCCCCTGGAAAGGGAAGTTAATGGATCTGCAGATTCTCCACCTGGATGGGGAGTCTTTAAAAAGGGACAACCTACTTAGGGAGTACCAAAATGTTATCACGTTCATGCAAAATGGTACACACGATGTGCCATATATTGACATAAAAAAAACGATTAGCGACTTTCTCCTAATTGTTAAAAAGCACCTGATGAATGAGGACTCGAAGAAGAAGTTTCTGCTCTTCAGTTGTTATGTAGAATTATTCAAGAGCCACTACGTGGAAATATTTAAGAGTCACAAAAATCTGGTCGACCGAGGAATGCAGCTTATTCGATCGAATTACAAACATTTGAAGAACCACCTTGTGGATGAAGCCTTTTTGAACAACCTGACATATGACCCCCTAGACGTACACACGTACATAAACATCGTAGCAGATGCGAATGGCAGGACACAGAGAGTGAGCCACCCTAATGAAGACCTCAACATGTACTTCAAAATTGTAAAGCAGCTGAAGAACTGCGAATACGAGGATATCAATATTTACAAGCTCATCGCGTTGTTGGGGTGGACATATAAAACGCCTCCTCAGGGGGAGGACTCAAATGTCCCTTCGCAGATCCTCTACTGTAGGTACTGCTTTAGGGAAGTTAATTTGGCTGAGTATTCTACCCTTTCGAGAAAGCACAACAAGTTGGATTTGTTCAAGATTATCGATGTACAGCCCTCGGGGGAGGTCCCCAACCCGTCGGTGGACGACGCTCGGGTCGCGCTGGAACGCCTCACCGGGTTGGCGGATGGCTGGATTGAAACGGACGAGGAGGAGGAGCAAGAGGAGGGTGAAGAAAGGGATAGTGAAGTAAGAGTGGGTGCGGAAAAGGGCAGCGAAGAAAAGGAAGAAATAGAAAAAGAGGTGATAGAAAAGAAGCAGGAAGAAATTAACGGCCTGGCAGAGGATGGAGGAGAAATGCCAGGGAAAGAAAAAAAGGAGGAAGAAAATAACAGCGGTGAAAAGGAAGGTAACGAAAATGTAAGCGACGACACGAAGGGCGAACCCAATGAGGAAGGCGGCACAAAAGATCTTCCCACCGAGGACGAAAGAGACGGCCAGGAGAACGCCGAGGAGCAGGAGGGGTTCTCCTTCAAGTGGAGCATCAAGCAGTTCTTTCGCGCAAAAAAAAGCACCGATGACGCCTCGCCAAGTGAATGCCCCCTGACGAGCGTCAACCAGGACGGGTTAACCCCAAATAAGAAAGGAAACGCACTGTGTGCAAAGAAAAGAATAAAAAAAAAAGTGCAATTGGAAAATATACTTAGTCGTGTATTCCTGGAGGTAAGTAGCTACACAGAGGACGAAAATTTATTTAGCAAAACTGCGCATGATTGTTACGTATTGAAGGGGGGTCCCCACTTGGCCCATTTGGATAAGGAGCGCACGGTATCGGAGGACGATACGGATGGGGCCAACTGTACAAATAATACTGTGGGCTACGGGGACACGGTTAGCAGCACACAGAAGCGCACCATTCGAGCGTTCAACTTGATTGAGAACCATCGGGCCTTCTGTCCATACATGACGGAAGACCTGTACTCGTTCTCCAAGATAACGAGACTCCTCTTCGAGTTGGTCATGTCGGAGTTTCAGCGGCGGTACGTTATGAGGTAGTAGGGGTAAAAAAGAACGCCCTTGAGCTGCATAAAGTTTAGACCTTCCTTTTATTAATTAATTTTTTTTAATTTTTTTTTTTATAATTTCGGCTTCCATTTGTTCCACCAAGATGCGTAACTCACATCCTAGTTGCTAAATGAAGGGATGGACTTTCCATAAAGCATCCACAAAAAATGTCCAAAGGGGAATTTCCCTTTTGTCAGTAATTCCACTGGTCATGTACCACAAAGGGGGGTTACTTTTTTGTTCTTCTCCCTCTGGTTGACATGGCAGTTTGCACGAGTTATTTTCCCCGACCGGCGGTTGCAACACATAGTTTCCTGCTCATATGTAAAAAAGGGAATCTGGAAGCAACTGCATGGATAAATATGCACATCGAGGGGGTGAAGAGAGAACGCCAATAGCGGAATGGTCAAGTTGCTAATCGATCAACCAATTGGAAGTTTGAAAAAAATGGAAATTTTGTCAAAGGGGTAAAGCTTAAAAGCGAGGGTCCGTAGCTGCTCGAATTGGCGACGTGCACACGTTTTTAGGCCTTATCAAACCTGCGCGCAAAGGTAACCCCGGCGAGTGACATACCTACACAGGGGGTATATTACCCCTCTGCATACATAATACGTATATATTTACGCCGTGACATGGGGGCCGGAGTGCTCCCCAGGAATGACATTAAAGTGGCAAAAAGATAAATCCCTTGGTGGGAATAAAATTTGTTCAAAGGGAGTTTTTTTTTTTTTTTTTTGCAACATGGCTATTTGGAACTGCTGGGGGGGCAAAAAGGGGGGATGCATATATAGGCATATATATACGTTACATATATAACTGCATATATATACATACCTACATAAATTAAATACTTACAATATGTACCACCGCTTGGGCGAAAAGGAGGCGCTGCGGAGGGGTAATTGCGCAACAGGAAATGCATACGTAACGCGAGTAAATAAAATACGTATATAGGGGCAGCATATATTGTTTACATATAGCGGCCATTTTTACGGCATTACGCGACGTTTTTTTTCCCGCGCGCGTTCGTAAAATTGCGTTATACTTTTGAGAGCACCCTCGCAGGAAAGTACCATCATCCCCCCACCTCTTTTCTTCCTTGCGGAGCTGGCCAGGGCGCAATTATCTGTGCCGACGTGTACATGTACATACGCCGGCCGCGCGAATACGCCGCGTATTAAAGTTAAATACGCACTGCATGTATTTAATATGCGGAAACAGGCGAAAATATGCGGTACATATGCGTACATATTGCGTACAATATGCGTGGTTAAAAAAAAAAAAAAAAAACGCAAAAAAACAAAAAAGTAAAACATACGCTTTCGCAAAGAAAAAATACAAAACGTCCGATCGGCCGAATTAACTAAATAAACGAAGCCGAGCAATAGCAATTTTACTTTTTCGAAACAAAAAAAAAAAATATCCAACTGAGAGAGCCAAAATTGCCATGCTGAGTATATTTAAAAATATTTGCGAATAATTTAGCAAAATAAGAAAAAAAAATAAAACAAAAAAACAATCGAAGAATTGTTTGTACGCATATATTAAATATATGTACTCATTCCATTTAAGTATATATTCACCAAAGAGCATATAATCCCGTGTATATTAAAAACACTGCAAAGGAGTACCCGCGCCCAAGTTACGTTCTTACGTACGTTACTTTTATGTGGTCAGAAAGTTAACCATTTGTGGAAGAAGAGCGAAGAAAATCAGACCAAGAAGAGAAAAAGAAAAAGTAAGCGAAGCAAAGGAACAATTAATAATTGCCTGTACCTGCGAGATATGACGCCATTCATTCGTGACTTTCTTTTAACGATCGCCCCCCGCGCACAACTCAATTCGACATATAAACAAATACATGATGTCCCTGTTCATGCTCACCCCTTTTACAAAGAGGCACCATGCATTAAAATGTTTGACGCGTGAATAAGAGCAGCTAATTCTACAGCCACTCAGTGTCAGTACTGATTCGTTTTAATACTCACAGCACCAACATATTTTGCAGTTTTATTTATTCCCCTCTCCTTTTTTTAAGTGCGAACGTTATGAAAAGCATGTTTTTCGTGCAGCCATATTTTAAACACACGCGTAGTGCTGGTTCATGTGCAACTATCCTTATGCACACACTGGAGCACCCGCGAATGTACACAATTACGCATACGAAATTGCAATAAGCCTAAGTAATATACCCCCCATTTAATTTATCATTCAGTTGAACGCATTTGCTGCATCGTGCACAAGACTAACAGTCCCAGCGGAGCCGAAACAGATCAGCCCCCGCTCTTACAAACGAGAGAAGCAATAATTGCGCAGTTCTCACGAAGAAGAAGCGAAGCAGTAGACCTAAAAACGTCTAAACGAGTCATACGGAAGGGTAACCGACACATACATGTGAAGACAGCAGTCAGACAAACCAGCATACAAGCACACAAATATTTCCGTGGGGAAACGTCCACACGAGCATTGCGCGTACGCAATTTGCTAAATAAAATTGGCAACTAACGCACTGCGTGCAAATACGCTTATTCCAGTGACTACACATATACATATTTAACTGCACAGCTGTCTAACCCCCCAAACCCGAAAAGATGGCGAAGATGGAGAGAGGCAAAATTCAAAAAAGAACCAAAGATGCCAAAATCATAAAAACGAGAAAAACTGGATTCTCCAAGTTCTCCTACCAACCAAGTAGAGGTGCGTAAAAAAAAAAAAATAAAAGAAGCAACGCAAAGCGAAATGGAACGAAATAAAACGAAACAAAAATAGACGTTGCGCGAAATGGTGTGGGCCGAGAAGGGGAATATGCGGGCACAAGGAATGGGCGAACCGAACGAACCCCACCAATGAACCCCAAATTTATCCCATCTTAGCAATTATAATTAAAAAATATATATATATATATAAGCCATTTCGTGAGTAAGAGCATACTAAAAGTTAATCATCTGTGTTCACAATTTATGAGGAGATGACTGTGTTGCGGGGAAAAAATTAATGAACTGCTGAATGAACGAGCGAATGAATACATAGTTGAACGACACGGTTTAAACCACGTGCACATGTACATACATACGTACATATATATATACATATACATATGCGCACAAAAGCACCCACACATACATGAGAGTACATATAAAATAAAAAAAGGGACATGCGGACGACGATGGAATATAGCGATGCTTAGTGACACTGCGGATGGTAATCGACGAAGGTGGATTGGTTATAGGAGCATAGTCAAGCTTGTTAAAAAAATGTAGAGTCACTATCCGCATTTGTATGTGCTTTCAGCCGTATATGGGTCTCTTACATAAGTATATAAATGTGTGTCTGGCGACGTGATCAGTGGGGCGTTCTAAGTTGGTGTCTGTTGGTCCGCACGACAAGAAGAGGAATGAGGGAAATGAGGGATGCCAGTCCGCTTCATAGGCCCACATAGCACAGGGATGGTTGGTGACCTGTACTGTTGCTATTTAAATTGGATAGGATAAAATCAGGCGAGGTGACAAGGGATTATGCACAGGAAAGAAAGGAAAAAAAGAAGGGGAAGAAGAAGATGAAGGGGGGTGGGCTGTTGAACGAAGCAAAAATGCGGGGTTGTCTTTTTTTGAAGAAGAAGAAGAACCAGCACAACGATGGGCATATTTATTTGTACCTAGCTATATATACACATGTGCATGCTTTATAAGGACGTTTGTTTGTTGCAGTAAATATGCTTCCCCCATTTGTGACGTGTCTAGAAGGAAGGCAATTTTATATTCAGTGGGCCCTATCGAAGATACGTTGGAAACAAATTAAAATGGAATGATATCCAGTTCGTATTTTGTGATAAGTTGAAATACAGAAGGAATTACAGAGAGGGTAGTTACTTACCAGTGGTTGCTGTGTGGGCTAGTTCAGCAGGAGAGCGGCTTCACCCCCCTTTCGAAATCTTCTACCCCAGGAAGTGTACAAATGGTAGTGCCACCTAACAGCGTTTAACGAAGCTTACTTTACCAGTGGAGGGGGAGGCATTTTTGCCGGATGACATATGCAGGGTTGAGCTAAACAGTTTGTAATAACATTTCCATCTTCCTTTTTATCGTGCACTGTGATTATTTATCGCCAAAAATGGGGACCTCTTCTGCTAGTCTGTCGTAGCATGGGTTACTGCTTATTCACGTGTATGCATATGCGAAGGGGCGAAATGGAATGAGGACAGAAGGGGAAAATTGCTTTGTGCTTGGCTACCATAGGAGGAAAAGGTTACTTATCAAGGTGAACTGGCAATTCGGAGTTTTATGTTCTTGGGGACATGCGGTCATGTAGGAGAGGACGGGACAACTAGTGTAACCCATCGGAGGAATCACATCACTTGTTGTGCAATAAATAGGATGTTCACACATATATAAATTCATACATGCACGAATACACACAAGCATACATTCACACATCTATTGTTCAATACGTTTGTAAAGTAGAGATGGGGGGGAATGTCACACGCAACAGTTTTTTCGTGACGGAGCTAATGGCAAACATATACTTCATGGTAACGCGTTGCACCCTTTTTGATGGCACCCCCCCCAGTAAAAATTGGAGAGCTATTTGGAAAAACAGGGATGTACAATATGAGTACTTGTATGTACATGTGTGGGTGCTTCGAGTTTGCAGTCGCAGTGCAGAAGCGTGGAAAAAAATATATATATATAAAGCAGAAAGAACAATGGAAAGAGAAAATAAAATGCCAGCCTGCGCTTAGCACCGCTCCACTACAGCGGCACCTGTTCATTTTGCATCAACGTGTACACGTAAATATTCCCGCACACATGTCAGGCTCCGAATATATTACCTTTTTGGTTTACTCTCATTCTCCACCCATTCACCCCTTTTGTTTTTGTTTTGTTTTTGTTCTTTGTTTTTGTTCTTTGTTTTTGTTCTTTGTTTTTGTTCTTTGTTTTTGTTTTTTTTTTTTGTTATTTTTTTTTGTTTTTCATTTTTTGCCCTCACCGTTCGTCCAAAAGCACCTCCCTTCGGCCCCACCAGATTGATTAATCACCCGCTCCCACACCCTCCTAATTATTTTCAACACAAATTTTATTTACAGGAAAAATATTTAAATTCACTCCACAGAAAAAAAAAGTAGACGTGAGAAAACACATTTTTAAACAGTACGGACGAAGTAATTTATCCATGATGAATAGAAAGTATTCCAGAAGAGTAGGAGGAATTAACTCCTTTTACACAAAAGGGAAGAAAAGAATCGGAGGGAAGTATCAGGATAGGCCTTTTGCCAGTGGGCACAGGGGTTTTGTTAGAATTACCAAGGTAAAAAACTTCAGGAATAGAGGAACAACAAAGTATCGAACCACCAAGAGAAGAAATCACTTCTTTAAGAAAACGCAGAATTTGCATGACAAGATAGGAAAACTCACATCCAAGGAACTGGTAAGTGGAGAGTGCCGTTAGGAGTACGTTCTTTGCAACTGAACGTGCTGGTCAATCGGGTGGGTATAGAAAAATTGGGTGATTATTACTGTTGTATGCGCAAAGAATTAGTGGGTGATTTTCGCCTTTCTTTTTTCTTTTTAATGCTGCCAACGCACACGAATACATCTACTTCAAATGTTTATGAGAATGCGATTATGACTGCCATTTTTGGTACACTTGTCGTCAACACGGAGTAGAGGCGCCTACCCCGCAAGGCACCCTTGAGTGAAAAACCCCGTTTAAAATTTTACCCCCTCTGCCTCACCACCGCAGGACGACGAATTGGACAATTACATGGGCTCGAGCAATGTGAAGTCGAGACTAGACAACGACTTAGAGTCATATTTTAAAAACAACGAAATGTTGCAAGGGGATGGAAATAAAGGATTAAACAAAGTGGCCGAGTAGGCGCCATGGATAGGGGTGTGTTTGTGTTTGGGTATGTAATAGGGGGGGATTGAGTTAATATACTAATTCCTTCCTTTTTGCCCAGGGAATAGAAGCGATGTCGCAGTAAACAGAGCCCACGATCTCTTCCTATTTCTTCTCAAATTGTAGCAGAGAAGCACAACCCCATTGTATAGGAGTACCTAAAAATATTTTTGCAATAACAGGAGCTTGTTCAGCCAACTGTTATCGACGGATTAATGGCCCTACTCAAGCACTATGAGGAAAACTGCAGGCACCAATTTGGAACATCCAAAATGCTACAGTGGAGTGAAGTATTTTTTTCACCCCTTCTTCAGCGTGCACATTCCTTTGTGGATCAAGCAGAGGTGTGCGCAGGATAGGCACACCCAAACGGGAATATACATAATATGCATGCCTTTTATTTCCTTTTGCCACTTTAAGCTATTCATCACAGTTCCACGCGCCATTTCGAATTGGCACTCATCTCTCCATGCCAACTGTTCCTCGAACATAGTGCGAATTATTTTGTGCTCTTTTTGAGTCCCTCTTTTTTTCCATTTTTTAATTAATTTTTGCGTGCTTTATTTTTAACAATTTTTGGGGCAGAGAAACAACCTCCCCCTTTAGAGTTGCCAACAACAATTTTAAGGCGCCAACAGCTGCAGTTTAAATGTTGCACACACGTGCTTGCTTCAGCATGCACAGATCGGCACATCCGTTTGTTTGCCACTCGACGTTTGAAACGCAGTGCGCAACATCTACGACGTTATCACTTAGTACGGGGGGTCTACCCATCCTCCCCACAGGGGGGAAAATAAAATAAGTGCCTTTGTATAATTTTTAACTGTGAGAAGAGAAGACGGGAGAAAGTTAAAAAGGGAGGTGGCACTAAGTAAAACGGAAAATGGCGCAAGGTTTGAGAAGAGAACTATCTTGAAAGTTGCCAGACAAACCCTTGCGAGTTGCTTTCCCACGAGCTCATGAATGCCACTAAGCGAATGCGCAGCTTTGTGCCCTCTACAAATTTAATGATTTTATTTAAGCTCACTCCGCCATGCTTCTTACCGTACAAATATGCATATGTTTATGTGTGTACATTTGCATACATTTATGGGAGCCTCGATTACACCGTCGCCCCTGTTGTGAAAGCTGGAAGAGTAGGGCTTCCTAACGCACCGCCTGTAAAATATATACCGCCTTCTTTGCGCCGCTTTTCACCGTGCACCACGCGATGTTATTTTTATTTTATTTTATTTATTTATTTTTTTTTTAATGTCCAAAAGGTTGAGACTTAAAAAAGCGCACTTGTGCAGTTGTCATAGACGTGCGCGACAAGTTTGGAGAAAAATCTTTTATTCGAAAAAAAAAAAAAAAAAAAGAGAGATAAGCCAATAAGGCAACAATCCGATAGCGGAATGGAACATTTTAACAGGGAGGGGAGAATAAAATTTAGACAAGCGTGCATGTATGTACCCTGTGATTCTGCGCGTGGGGGGTAGTATCAACACAGACGCGTGCATGTGGGGAGGAAAAAAATGAAAAGCGTAGAGGATTTAAAAAAGAGGTCTATTAAATCAAATAAAAACAAAAAAAGGTAAAAAGGGAGAAGAAACAGAAGAGATAGGTGGAGTGGCGCAGAAGGAAGAAAGGACGAAGCTGTTAAAATGTTACAAGAATACGTGAAGAGGTCAATTAACTCGGTGCATTTATGCGTCTTTTCCCATGTTGCTCTGTGTACGCATGTCAGTAAGGTATGTGCTCACGAAGGGGGAACAACTCTACTCGCTTTCCAAATGGTGCCTATTTTGTTCGTCTACACTTGGACGTTACCACCGTCACGTGATCAGCCCTTTAGAGGGACAGACTCTGGCACATACAACATGTTCGTTCTCCAGGGGCACCGCAAAAGTGATGTGAAGACATTGAGCCTATTTCGTAATTCCCCCCTTTCTTCTGTCTCTTTATGTGCACGCGTAAACGACAGGAAGAATAGGCTCATAAAATAAACTGGTTATAGTCCGAGGTAGTCTCCTCTACAAAGCCCCTTCACTGACATAATATATACACACACGCAAGAACGCGCCAGAGTCACATTTGAGATGGAAAAATATTCCCCTGATTTGTTCATACTTTTTCTTCTTCTCCACTTGTAACATCATCTCTCTTAAAGCGGTGTGGAAATGTACACTCAGAAATAGGGAAGGGAAAATCTGGTTCTAAATGTCATCACAAATGTAGGGGGGACGGGACACAGCCGGGAGAACGTTTTGGGAAGCATTCAAAGCTGGAACACCGCTTGAAGGATATACAGGTGTACCACCAACCCAGGGAGGTGCCATGCCAATAGCGTCATCTCAGGTGGTAGCCACTAATGTGGTGCCTCTTCGACAGGTACGTCCTTATAGTTAGGGGAGACGGGAAGGGGTTCTTGGAAATATGTTCCCGCTTATCCTTTGGCTTCCATTTGTTCTGATATTTTCTCGTCGGAGGGTCCATAATTTTTCGAAAGGAAAATTCCGAGGACTTCATAATGCTAATAGCTTTATGTGGATCGTAATTTGCGTAATGCAATAATTTATATGCATACTCAGGTGAAAAAGGGACCCATTCGTCTATATTTGACTTCCAGCTTTTTGCACACTCCTGAACATATGCAGATAATTCGATTTCATTTTTTATGCATTTATGGTAACCTCTGCTCTTCAAGCATTTGTCTCGAACCCTTTCTAACATTACTGGTGAATATACTAACGTCGCTTCTCCTACTCGGCAATGACAAGGCAGGCCTGAACATGTCAGGCAGACCTGATCGTTATTTGTTTCCTCCACCGCTTCGTAATTTCTGTACATTAGTTCTGAGCGGCAGAGGAAGAAATTCGGCAGCTTGGGCACTTGGTAGTTGTTCCCTACGTTGATTTTGCTGCTCTCCTTGGAGCCTTCCTCGGTGACTCGCTTTTTCCGTTTCTTCGGCTCTGATAGGGGGGAAGACAGGAAAATATGAAATATATGCGCAAACAAAAAATTTTCGCTTTATCACTCTTTCGTTAGCAGATCAAGGTGAGTGACCAGGCCCGCCTCTCACATAGACCTACCACCGTAGTTCTCCTCCTCGGAGTAATCTTCATTGTATCGAGCCCCGTAGTTATGCGAGCTGCTCTCGTTATTCATGTAGTCATTGTCGTTGCTGTCTTCATAGTCCTCCTTCGCATTACTGTGCCCATGGAAGTGTGACCCCGGCGAACTTCTTACTTTGTCAGGGACTGCATAATCCTGACTGTGTTCACTTGTGAAAAAGTCTTTCTTTTCAAGGTTTTGCGAATGGGACATAGTTGCATTTGTTGAATGACGAAATTTCGCTTCACTACTTCTGTTCATTCCTTTTATGATATTCATATTTGCATGTATCCTCTGTAATGCTCTTCCTTTTTTCTTATGCCGATGGCCCTTCATTTTAATGCCTCCTCTTGTATGTCCAAATGAGGGTTCTTCACCTGTTTTTACAGATATTTTTGATTGGACGGTGGAGTTGTTCAATCCATTTCTCTCATCGTCTGCCTCGTCCAGGTTGCTACCCACCATTCCCTGTGCTGCTCCGTTGTGGTTATTTTGTCCAGTGCCATTTTCGTCATACGTTTCATACTCGTTGTTACTCTGCGCATTGTAATTTTCGCATTCTTTTGAGTTTCCATCCGCCATGGAAGGGGAGCCCCTCCTCAATTTACTTACACCGGTGAAGGCATTCCTCGCCATGTAGACGGCACGTCCCCTACGGCTGCCATGCTCATTAATCCTCTCATACCTTTTAACTTTAACGCCGAAGCTGTTCGTAGATCCTTGCTCCTGGTTTCCATCTCCATCAGGCTTAACCCCCCCGTTGCAGTCATTACGGGATATGCCAAAACGATTTGTGATATGCTTCCCCTCAGCTCTTGCAGTATCATTAGGGGGGGTCATTCCTTCGTGAGTGTTCTCAGATTTAACATTGGTAAAGTCATGCCTGTCTGTACCCCGCTCGATCATTCCGTTAATGCCTTCGTTTTCTGCATACCTGCTGCTGTCATCCAAATTTTTTCTCCTCCTCTTTCTATGTACTACCACATTATTTGCCGCACCCATTTCGGCAGCGTATTTCTTGGACACCCTGTTAACTCCTTCTCTGTGATCAGCAAGAAGGTTGTTCTTCTGCAGATTTCTTAGCAGCCTTCCTCCCTTAATGTTCTTCGTACCGTTGGTGGTACGGCTGGTCGTACCGTTCTCCGCATCATTGTAAGCATTGTTACCGTTGGGATCGTTAGTGATATGCCCATTGTTACCCGCATCGTTCTTACCAATACCGTTATTACATTCGTATGCCATTTTGAATGCATTGGCGTCGATAAATCGTTTTCGTTCTTCCCCATTGGCATTTTCCGACTTGCCTTGGCACAACTGTGCTCTGCTTAATTCGTTTATTGCGTCAGTTCGATCAATGATTGGGTCCTGATCCACGTGATGGTAATTTCCATGCACCCGTTTGAGGAGGTTATGTTGTTCATACTGATCGTAATTATCACTTTCATGATTAGTTAAGCGTGTTCTATCAACGACTGCTGCTTGGGATATTGTTACTGATGACGCTTTATCTCCTCTTTCGATTTTTTTAAATTTCTCTTCATCGTTCTTCCCCATTCGTAAGGAACCGTCACTTAGCCTTCTATCCCTGTACCTTTCCAAAACGTCCATTTCTTCCAGTTCCTCCAGTTCCTTTATCTGTTCCTCTATTTGTTCGTTCTTCTCATCGTCAGACAGATTTTTCACAATTTCGATGTGATCAAACTCGTTAACGACATTGTCGTATTGTTTTTTTACGTTTGTATTTTCTTCTCCAATTAATTGTTCCCTCTGTCTACTATCCTCATAGGCATACCTATAGTTGTAACTGGAGTAGTACTCACTGTTGCTACCTCTATGGTTTGCGTTGTTTCCGTTTTTGATTCCACCAGCCCTTCCACTGTTGCTTCGGACGCTACTACTTCTGATACCACTACCTCTCATTCCACTTCCTCTCATGCCGCTTCCCCTCATTCCACTGCCTCTCGCGCTTCCACTTCGCATGCTCCCAGTTCCCCTAATGTTTCCTCCATTTCTAACTCCGCAGGTGTTGTTACTTCCCGTATTAACAAGAACATCTGTGTTATTATTCATTTTGTTGTATTTTCTCTTTTCCTTCTCAGTTGTAACACCTGTTTGTATCAGTTCTTGATTTCGGGTGCGCTCTCCTGTTTTGTTCCAAAGGCTGTAATCGATGTTCCGCATGTAGGAGCTATCCCTCAGCCCGAGGTTCTCACGTTGGGCACTACTACCACGCCGGTTGCTATCCTCAATTACGCTTCTACTGTCACGGGTTCCGCTGCTCTCTCGTACTGTGCTATTACCACATGGAGCACTACCCCCTGCTCGTGAGTCGCTCCACTCGGTGTAGGGTTCGATTCTTCTCTCCCTCCTTTTGTTGTATTTCCTCACGTAAATGGATTCCTCCTGATCGTCCTCCCCTTTCTGCTGACGCTGCTTCCGTTCTTGTCGTATCTGTCTCTTCTGCTTCTCTTTCTGCTGCTCCTGTTGGAGGTGGTGATGATACTTCAGTATTAACTCCCGTGATACAGCAGATGATTCTGTCTTGTGTTGTTCCTGTCCTGTCTCTTCCTTCTGGCTATCTTCCAAATGGTACTGCTGCTTGTTCTTGTAATTCGAATTCTTCGACTCAGCACTGGATCTCCTTTCTCTCTCCTTTTCACTATTATTCTGTTTCTCCTTTTTTAGCAATTCATTAATTTCGTGGATGTTATCGTTTGACAGGCTGTTAATGTCTTTTAATTTTATGAACAAGCCAAAGTCAAGCGAATTCTTTATACCATTTTTAAAATTAAAAAAGTTGTGCTCGATGTCTCTGTGCTCTTTCCCCACGTCGATGGAGTTTCCCGGGTGGGAGGTACTTCTCTCAGTGGGGATACCGTTACCAGGATGGGTGTCACTTTGAAGGTCGACTCCGTTACGGACTGCCAAACCGCTACCGATAACGAAACCGTTGCCTTCGCTTCTTCTATACTTCAAATCGTCTTTTTTGACACCGTTAACGTAATCTCTCCTGGAACTTACTGATCTTGTTATAATGGAGTCGTTTATTTGGTTACCCTTGGAGGAAATATAAAATACCATTATATATGTTGTAGGACGGAAATCTCGGCGCGGACAAGGATGGAGGGGCGCAAAAGTGTGGGCTTGTTTAGATGCACCCAAATGGGCGAAAACAAAATTGCAGTATAAATGTGGCACACAAAACGATGATTAAAGATTGGCCAAGTGGACCAAATGCATAAAACTGGGAAAAACGTTCAGTAGGTGAAGCGATGAGACGATGTGACGATGCGACGATGTGACGATGTGATGATGTTACTAGGGGATGTGGCAAATGGCGAGGACGAAAATAACTGAATGCAGAGGTATCAAAAAGACTAACAATCCGAATGGAAAAATGTTAAAAAGCTAATGAAATGCGTAATTAAAAATAAGAGAAAAAATAATTCCTTCTTTTTTTTTCTCTCTCTCTTTCTATTAAAAATTAGGGAAAGACGTAAGGGCGTTCATCTTGAAAAATATGGAACACAAAGGGGGTGAAAAAGAAAGGGGTGGAGATAAGGGGAAGAAAAAAAAAAGAAGAGGAAGATACGGGAGTGACAAAAAATGGGAAAATAAGGATTAACAGCAAAAAGTGGGCACATAAGAATGAAGAGTAAAATAAGGGGCAAGTAAATGGGAAAAAAATATGCAAGAAAGGTACATATGAAAATATGTAAGATAAGAGTAAAAAAAATGGCAGATATAAAATATAAGAAAAAAATTCGAAAGTAAAAAAAAAAAAAAGATGAGGAAAAATTCAAAAATTCCAAGCAAAAAAAATTCATAAAAAAAAAAGCAATAAAACAGCTGGGTGGATAAAATAATAAAATAAACAGGACGATTTCCGCCACGTACTTTTTTCACTGATATTTCGAAGGGCGTGGGCATGGGCTGTCTTCATAAATAAAGGTAGAAACCATTGCGACTAGGTATATAATTTGGAAGGAGCGCGAAATCGGTGAAATATGGGCTTAGGATGAGGAAAAAAATTGCTTAGATGGGGAAAAAAAAATTGCTCACATGGGGGCAGAAAAATGGGCTTAAGGTGGGGCAGAGAACTGACGCAGTGTGGACGCAACGCGGCCCAGCCCCGAAGACCCAGAATAGACGCAAAGCAAACGTTTAACGCTTCTTTTCTCGCATGGGGATAATATGAGTAGTTGGAAACCCGAGTCCCCACTGGAAATGTATAAATATGCGTAACCAACACCGTGGCTTTATAAAAGGGGAAAAAAAAAAAAAATCTTATACTAAAAAAATGTACAATTATGAAAAAGAGAAAACGAGGGAATGTTCAAAAAAAAAAAAAAAAAAAAAAAAAAAATTAACTGGTTGACTAATTGGTTAACTAACCGGTTAACTAACCGGTCAACTAACTTGATGCTTGATTTGTTGCGCATACAAAAAAGGCTTTGCAAAGATTCGCGTAAAAAAAGGTGTACTCTGTGGTTAGTACCCTTCGCGTTTTAACAGAGTTATGGAAAAAATAAAAGGGGCATGTGTATGCAAAATAAATAATATAAATGTGTGAGGGGGGAAGGACCTTTGTCGTCACATGCGACCCGCCATCCGTTCATGTGTCCACAGAGTCCGTAGGCATAAAATATGCCTACCTGATCCTATGCACGTGAAAACAGGAGCGTCCAAATATATGAGACCCCCAAAAGTCATACACAAAGCAGAGCAATATGCTTGCTAAAAGAAGGCACCAATAGTGGACGTGAAAACCAGGTCAGCGATACAAAGAAAAAGCTACAGCTGCAATGACTACCACTGCCTATCTCGCAAAAAAAAAATATGAACAATGTATTTATATATGATTCCCATCCGGACTTGCACTGCACAAGTGTAAGCTGCACATATGGATAACTTAGAAAAGAATTCACGAACACGTTTTTGCTTCGTGTTCTCTGGAATGCTAAGGTGGAAATAATTTCCTTCACATGTTCACTTTTCCCCCAAAGAAAAAAAGATATATATACAAACATACAAATATACGAATACACAAATGTAAATTTTGCACATATGGAAGAGTGGAGTCTGTCCCTCTTTTAATTCCTTCGCTTTTGTTCTTCTTTATGCCTCTTAAATGATAAGGACCAAAGTGAACACATAACCATGCATACGTGATGCACATCAGAAAAATTATCATGCACATTTAAAAGAGGTGTAACGTAAGAAACAGTTTTCATGTGGAGTTAAAAGAATTAGTCTCCCATATGGGTCATTCAAAAAAATAAAATAAAAAATATAATTTCTTAGAAAAGCACTAGAACAGGCCAAAAGAAAGAAAAAAAAATGCAAAATTTCTCAATTTGGAAGGTGTCATATTTAATCTATAAAAGATGAGCACAATAATTCTGGTCCGCTTCTACTCATGTATGAAAGGCTGTACATGCCAGTAGAGTGTGTGCTTAAAACGATTTGCTGCTTCTTTTTTTTTTTTTTTTTTTTTTTACACCCGAGATGTGAGGATATACACTTCCTCTCCGGCTGATCCCGTTGCCGTCGCTGGTGCAGCAGTGGCAAGAGAAAAACTACCTCTGGCGGTAGCCGTGGGGATGGGGCCACGCATGTATAGCCACCCTCACAACCTCAGCACGGGGAAGGCAAAAGTTAAATTGCGGACGCGCAACTGCTGGAAGTGCCCCCACGCGATTAAATGGTAAAGGAAGAATATAAAACTAATGAAGCATCAAAAATTATGAAATGGTGGGTCCACTTCCCAACAACGTTGACCTGAAAAAAACTACTTTATATGCACCCTGCTTCGCGTGCGTAAGTGCAACATGACGGAAGGTGCGAATGATCCACCCGCCACCAACGGCACAAATGTGCAAGCTTAGTTGTATCTGTTGTTTCACGTGATAACTGACGACGAAGTTTGCAAACCATGGCCTTCTCCACCTTATAGGGAAGGAGTTGCTACACCTATATGGCTAGGTTGCATAGTACATGTGCACTTATGTGTATGCATAAACGCACATAACGTAAGCGCTAAGTGGCGCAGCGAATCAAAAACGAATTAATGAGTTATGTAAGATTACGCAGTGGTAGTCCCGACGCATCACTGATGCAGAGAAATGATCGAGGGCAAATGTAACCGTGTTATTAAACCTGTTTTAAAAAAAAAAAAAAAAAAAAAAAAATTTGTGAAAATTGTAGTCCCTCGTTTATGCTGAATTGAGCCGTTCGAAGTAATGACAACTTGCGAACCCCTGCACACCGCATTTTTGTAGAGAAATTTCATCACCTTCCCTAGAAGCGTAATCGGCGCTTTTGCCCCATTTTTTTTTAATTTCCACTTTGGGGCATCAAAACGGTGCAATGTCAATTGCAGAAGTGTGGCTTCCTCGGGTGGCAGCAGAAAAAGGAAGATCTCACTAACAGGCCCTTGCCCCGTTTAAGGGGTGTATGCTTTCACGCAGGCAGAATTGGGCTAGTGGACAAGGGGGGGAAGTGACAACTGAAAAGGGGGGATCCACCCCACACCCGAACGAATGGTTACTTGGCCAACATACCAGTTTAGCCACTTCACCGTTCCCATTTTGACACAATTTCTGCTTTACCGTGATGTTGTTATTGCTTTTTTTTTGTTTAGTCTATGTGTAAAAAGTGAGGGGAAAATCCCCCATTATTCGAAACAAAAAAAAAAAAAAAAAAAAAAAAAAAAAAAAAAAGTTTGCACAAATACAATATGAGTGGAAAAAAATACAAAAAAATTAAAGTAATATGCTCACAATGGAAAGTTCAATGGGTTGTGTTTCTCTTCCAATCCATTTTACAACCAGTTGTGTGATCAAATGTAGGTGAAGTCCTCTTCTTCCTCATCCGAAATGTCACACTGTGTCGAAATGGAAAACATTTTATCGTCATACGTGTTTTCCTCGCGAGTGTCTAAATCCACTTTGCGTCTCAACGAAGAATTCATTAACGAAGTTTCCAACCTAATCAATTTCGCCCTTACATAATTCACAAAAAAATCAAAGGCAACTCTTCCGTAGGAGTAGGTCTGTTTAGCCAAATAAAGCTTCAATGGCAAAGTCGTATGGTATACGTTACACCAGACGTTGTATACAAGGGGGTTCCAAATAATTTCGCTACTCAATAAGTGTAGAACTCCTTGGTAAAAAACATCAGTCAGAAGGTAGCCACAAGATGATAAACAAAAAAAAGACAACGCATTGAGAAGGTAAGGATGGTCAATAAATCTGCTAAACAACAATGTTATGCAATTACTATTTCGATATATGTGGTCAAAAGTTATTTCATGTTTTTTAAAATAAATATTTTTTAATATCTCTTTATTATTCCTTCTGATATCATTTAAAGCATTGATGGAAATTAAAAACTTTTTTTTTTTGTCGTCTACCTTTTCTGGCTTTAACATTACTGTTCCTTCTGGCACATCCACGTAGACGAAGCATTTCAGGGGGGTATTTTTGCTATTCAGGTAGTAATTCCACTTTACACAGCTGTTCGTCTTTCCGTTAAGGCTACTGCTCGGTTTTGCTTTCTCCTCCTGTTTGTCTTTTTCCCATTCGTTCTGTATTTTTATAAGTTCGCTCGTTAAGTGTATTAACTGTCGAGTGATGTACCGCTCGATTTGGGCGGGGCCGGTGCACCTTCCTCCGTCACGCTTAGCCTCCATTCGTCCTTCCCTTTGGCTGCCAGTGCTGCACGTGGTGCGGTTTACGCTGCTACACATATTACTATCCACATTAATACCCACATTACTGGTCACATTACTGTCCACCCTACTGTCTTCCTTGTCACCCTCATCAACCCCATCGCGTGACGGGAACGTGTAGCACCTGACGGCCTTCTGCACCTCATACGGGGGGTATAGCATCCCGTCGAGCGTGTTACCCAACCCCGGCCTCCACCTTTTCTGCCCCCCTACCAACATTCCATGGCCACTCTCCCCAGGCAGAATTTCACCCAAAAGGCTATTTAACCAACTCTTAAGGTCATATAACCTTTTGAAACGAGCATCATTTTGCTTCTCCTTTTTTAAGAAGAACAGCCTACGGGTGGAGTGACTCCTATTCCAACCATGTTGCGCAGATGCAGTCACCTTGTTGTAGTGAGCACCTCTAGGGGGGGTTACTATTTTCGATGTGTGCGTTGAAACAATGAGAAGAATTAAGGCCAGCAGAAGGGTACAACAGTGGGGCAGTGTAACCATAGCAACTTTTCTTCAGTTTAGCATGAGTTTGTTTTGTTGTCCTATTTATGCCGTTTCATTTGCAGGCCGGGCAGGTAGACGCACAGGTCGGGATGGTGACACATCCGCATATGTGCGCATGCGAATGGCTCTCCAAAATTTGCTGTTCATAGGAGGGGCTATGGAAAAGCCACGCGCATTTTGTGGTACCACGCATTAGCATACTTTCGCATGGAAACGGCCCTCCTTAATTTTGTTTAAACTGGTTAAACGGCAATTCGCAGAACGAGTTAAGCGTATCCCCGCGTTGGTGCTGCTTTTTCAAAGGGGGTGAACAAAATTTTTTCGCACATTTTTTTGCGAATTTTTTAGGCACTTGTTTGTGCATTTTTAAGAACTTTTTTGTGCTTTTTACGCACTTGGTTTGTGTGCCTTTCTTATTTTTTTCTGCAACTATTTCCTACCCATTTGGCTTAAAACCCTCGCAACACATTTCCAGCGCAGCGTGTTGCTCCCATTTGGAAATGAGCCTGGCGCCACTGTAGGGTGATCAAAAGGGAGACAAAAAAAAAAAAAAAAAAAAAAAAATGTTAAGCCCCTCAGGGCTATACGACATGTGATTATTGCGGGTGTTTCGTTTAACAAGTCGGAAAAAAAAAAAAAAGAAAAAGGGAAAATTAAACCAATGGTAGGGTTACTTGGGGGTACAATTCAGCACAATCCTTATCCAGGCGAATTTTCCCTCTTTGCTCGCTAAAGCAGTTCTTGATTGGCCAAAGCCTTTAGCGGTGGGGCGCCCCTAAGGCCCCCCAGAAAAAGTGCCTTGTCAAAGGGGCGGGGGGAAACATATACAACGTGCATTACATTATATATGCCTCCCGGTGGGGAAAGAAGCGAAACTGCCAAGTGCATACATAATTAATATATTATATACATATGAATATTTATATGTCAAGAGGGGGATATTCGCTACGTTGAATGAATTACATAAACCCGGTGACATGGGCAGCGGAACCCCGTTTGGTTCGCCCAGGCAGCCCCCAATTTTTTACTCCGATTTGTATGCACTTCGAGGAAGAAGTTATAAAAACGGAATGTTCCACTTCTGATGGATAGCCATTTACACTCATTCCTTGCGTTTGGCCTTGAAAAAACCAACAATATTTTTGTATACCCACAATGCGCTGCTCCTCAGTTTACCCCTCCCCCTCTGGGTAAAGCCCACATGTCATATATTGTATACGCGATACGTGCAATATGGTACCATAAGCGAGTTATAATTTTTAAACCCCGTCGAGCTGCGTAAAAAAAAAATATAATTAGGATCCTCAAAAGGGGCCAACATATAGATGGGAAATACGCGTTGCTATGTAAGTAATATTACATGATATAAAAAAAAAAAAAAAAAAAAGGAACACTTAGAGGTGACGAAAAAAATTAGCACAAATTTGAGAAGATATAATTTAAAAAAAAAAAAAAAAAACCAATCCTTTAAAAGCAACGAAAGAGGAATTAACAACAAATTTGCGAAGCGGCAAAATTGCAAAGTAACAGTTGCGAAGTGACAGTTGCAAACGCTTGACCATCCCTTTTGCGAGCCAAAAAATAAAAACGTAGAAGAAAATGCCGAAGAGTTACAGGAATTACTCCAAAACGGCTAGGAACCCAAAGCGTCCCTTTGAAAAGGTAAAAATGGAGCCCTCACAATTTGCGCTTATGCGTGGGCGGCATGCATATCTTGCGCGAGCCTCTCCTGCAGAGTACACCCCCAGGGGGGGAGGAGGAGGTCCCCGCGTTCGCAGTCGCGGATACTCCAAGGAGGGATATTACCCAAAGGAGGAGGAGCAGATTTACGTGTCGTGCAAGTGTATTTGTATAAGTGCGCTCTTGCATACGTGCTTATTTGTGCGCGCTTTTTTCATCCGAAACTGCAACTAACGCCAACACTCCCACTTTCGCACAACCACAGGAACGTTTAGACCAGGAGTTGAAGCTAATCGGTGAATACGGACTTAAGAACAAGAGGGAAATATGGAGGTAAGTTTCCGCCTGCGTGGCGCTTTTTGGGTCCCCTTATGACATAGAAAAGAAGTGTGATAAGGGACCAATCTGACTGTCAAACATATCAGGAAAAGAACACGTTTGAATGTGAAGGGGAGTGCCCCTCGTATTTGTTTCCCCATCTGATAGGAAAACATCACTCCCATTTCATGTAATTTATTTCACCCCTGCAGAGTGCAATACCTTCTAGCAAAAATCCGATCAGCTGCCAGGTATCTGTTAACCCTAGACGAAAAAAGCTCCAAGAGAATATTCCAAGGAGAGGCCCTACTAAGAAGAATGGTGCGTCAAGGATTACTGGGAGAAAATGAAGAAAAGTTAGATTACGTGTTAGGGTTGACTTTACCTAAATTGTTGGAGAGAAGATTGCAGACAAAGGTTTTTAAATTAGGGTTAGCCAAGTCAGTGCATCATGCTAGAGTACTAATACGACAGAGACATATCCGAGTGGGAAAACAAATGGTGGATATTCCTTCCTTCTTAGTTCGTGTGGATTCTGAGAAGCACATTGACTTCGCCACAACGTCTCCCTTTGGAGGTTCCAGACCAGGAAGGGTCAAGAGAAAGACTTTGAAAAACCAAAAGGAGAAGAATGAGGAGGAAAATAACTGATCGTAATGAGGGTCACCGTGTGCCCTACCAGAGATTATTATGCATGTGCAGGGGGATATACAAGAAGGAAAAACAGCCAATTGGCAGTCACGAAAACGCACCCCTTTTTTTCTATTTTATCGTATTATTAATGCTAACCATATAGTGTGAACAAATTAGCAAGTATGCATATATAGTCCAAAAAAATAACTTTTTTTTTTTTTTCAAATGTTAAAAATTCCTGCTGTATCGAATTGTAAAGAAAATATCGCAATTAAATAATGTCCCAACTGCTTTATTTTTTTTTTCTCTTTAAAAGATAGCGCAAGAAAAGGGTGGAGTGGTGTATCCTAAAGTGATAACGTGCGCGTGAATCAATTCCCAGTCGTTTATTTGGTCTATACGCTCATCTGCCTTTTGGTGAGACCTTGAACGGCCAAGCGCCCTATATATAGGATGATACTGTTCCAGGCGCGCAGTAAATGCTACGACAAAGGTGTTTGTGTTTGGGGTAGTTACCCCTTGGCCGTAACGTAACAGAGTTTTGCAACTTTGGAAAAAAATAGAAATTGTAACATGTGTGTATAATAACTCTGAAAGAATCATCTTCCGGGTAAGGAGTCACAAGTGGGTACATTCGCACATGGGAAAGTTTCTTTAATTCTTTAACCAGTTGGATCATTGCAGATTCGTGTGACATATTTCTACATGCTGATTTATGGGGGTAATGAGCACTTTTTTTTTATGCGGTGGAAAATAAGAAAAAAAAAAAAGGGGGGCAGCGTAGCAATATGGTGCGTCGGGGACATATCATATCGCGAAGGACGAACAGAGTGGCGCTTGTCTGAGGGTCTATTTTATGTCCCTCCTCAGGTTGACCAGCCAACAGGGAAAAGGCCCCCTTTCACCCCCTACAAGTTAGTAAAGAAAAGCTACTTCACTCTGAGCAACCAAAAATTATGCCTCTTTCCACCCCGCAGTTTTCCTCCGTGCAGGTCACTTTTTTCTTTTTCGTGGCAATTTCTACTGTCATTAGGTTTTTCCAAAGCTACTTCGACTTACTATTGTAAAAAAGTTAAGTGGTAAAGTGACATCCACTAGTTCACAACGTGGGTGCTTACCTTGGAGGGGCAAAACGTATCGCGCTCGTGTTCATTCGGACACGCGTTCATCCGCTCATACGTGCATACGTTATAACGCCCCGTTATTGCTACCTGCGGCTCGTGCTTTTCCCATGATACCTTAAAACAATTGGACGGACCCAATGGTCTCAGGCTGGCACATGCGCCAATGGGCTTCTATACAAAGGGGCTTACATCCGAGAATGTACTTCTACTTTCACATAGCCTTCAACTTTCTAAAGTGCCCATAACCTAAAGTGGAGTTGCCCCCTCTTCGCATGTCCATATGGAATTGTGATTACCCCGCGGAATTTTATCCTCCCCCTTTTTTTTTTTTTTTTTTACTGTTGCTTTATTTTTTTCCCATTTGTTTCCACATTTCTTTTTTTTCCTTTTCCCAAAAATTCCCTTCTTTTTTTCCCTTTTTCTTCCCCAAAAGGTGTAGTATACCATACCCACCTGTTCACCCCACGACGGTTTTCCAGGTTCCCCTGCAAAGAACATTTCTTCCAACAGAGTACAGGGCTACGCATCCCATTTTGTGAAGTTGATGACATTACGTCGTCCATGCGTCACGCCCCTTCATTTTTGTAAATCCTCATATTTTCCACTATTCCTTTTTAATTTAATTTAATTTTATTTGCGGACTTCATATTAAACGGACCGCTTCGGGTAAACACCCACTTCTTATTTTACTATTCCATCATTTTACCATTTTGTCATTTTTTTTTTTTCGTGTTTTGATATAACGTACAATTTTTTCATTCTGCTGCCATGCGCATGTGTGCTTATAGGCACATAAGCATACATGTATGTATGCCTACACGTATATGCATATGTATGCTTATACAAGTCGCGGCAACGTGAAATCAGTACATATAGGCACCTGTATGTAGGTGTTGAAGTGGCATTGTAATATGCCATGAGAAAGTTAATGTCGTTGTTGTCGCGTAGCTTGCACGTTTCGTCATTATCGTTGACAGATAAAGGGAACCATTTTTTTCTTTTTTTTATAAAAATATTCACCCTTGCATGATGTTTTGAATGTGCACATAAAAACACAAGAGGGAGTCCATACAAGGCGCAGAAATGTACCACTGTAAACACATGCAAGCACACCGTACGTTTTTGCACATATAATTGTATGTGATACACATGCACGTTTATTTTTGTATACATAGAACTGCCTGTATGTGAGCATGAAGCGGCGGCCCCTCTGCAGTAATGCGATTTTCCCCTTTTCCCCGCACTCGGTCAAATCGTCCGTGTATATACATATAAACGTAGTATCACGCGTGGGTATATATAAACATACCGAACTTCGTGAGAACGACGTATTTCGTCGACCAGGATGAATCCCAACGAGGGATCCGAGGAGAAGGCAGCCCAAGAGGGCGCACAGGGGGGTGAACCAAAGGGGGTTCAGATGGGTGAGCAGAAGGACCCATCAAAGGTAGCCCAAAGCAGTGAACAGAATATCACACCGCAAGGTACCGAAACGGGTCCACAGAAGACTGATCAGAGGAGGCCCTCCCAAGGTGACCCCAAACAGGACAATGCTAACGCGAACAAAGAAGACACGGAGAAAACCGTAAAGGACTACAATAACATTAATGACATGATCAGCTACATTATTAAAGTCGGAGTGTGGGAAATGTATACATACGAGTGGCTAATGAATAGGAAAACCTTCCTTTACTACAATACGTACGTAGAGAATTATTTCTTTTACGACAAAAACAACAATTTGACGCCATTTAATGAGAAGTACTTTTTTTTATATGTAATTACATTTGATAACACCGATTTTGTAGCTAGCTTTTTTTTTAAAAAAAATGAAAAAAAAAATAACGTAAAAAAAATAAAATTAAGTAGTTACACAAAAACCATGCAAGGAAGGAGAAAAAAACAGGAAGATAGGTATACAGTCATTAACGACATGACAAAGTATATAGATGCTTATGATTACAAAACTTTATTTTTTTATAAGAGAAATCCATTTTATTGTTTTTCCGTAATTGATGGACACCGAGGTATAAAGGCGTGCGAATATTGTATGACTCACATTGTGAAAAATATTATTTACTACTTTTATAATCAAGACAATGTCAGACAGGATGAATTTAAACTTGGCTCCTCGTCTGCCACGAAGGATAATAAGCAGGCTCCCTCTGGTGGTGAAAGTTGCGCGGAGAAGGGCAGTACGCATAAAAGGGAGGTCCAAGGCACGACGGCCAAAGGACAAACCCAGGAAGGAATCCAAAAGGATGAAAATAAAAGGTGTGATGATAGCAGTTCCACAGGCTGCTCCCGCCAGGACTCTTCCACAGGGGATGAAAAGAAAGACTCCCCGTCACGTAGCAACACACAAGAGAGCGAAAAGGAGGAAGGTAGAAGCAAGGACAAACGCGTGATGTCAAAGGAACAAATTTCAAAAACTAAGAAGAGAAGAATAGACAGCAGCGACATTACAGAGAGTGAAGAAAATCCATCAGAGAGGGAAAGCGAAGATGACGATAAGAAGCGTAACGGAGGAAAGGTAAGCCCCGATTCTGATGGAAACTTCAGGAAAGAAAAGGACGAGTGTAACCCTACCTCCATAACGGAGGATAAAGCAAAAACAACAATCGCCAATACCAGTGCAGGGGGCCAAAAAAAACTTGTATTTTTAGAAGACCTCACAGATGAAGAAATCATGAATTGTATAAAACTCGCCTTCTTAAGAACAGACGAACAGTTCCTTAAAATTTCCAAATTTCCTAATCATGGCTGCACGGTGATTTCCCTCATTGTTATAAAGAACAAAATGTTCATTGCCAACCTTGGGGATTGTCGGGCCATAGGCATCGTCAATGTGAACAACACGTTGGTAAGTGCTGGTGAAGTGGTGGAGTGGCATGGCATCATTACCGTGAATCTTCCATACGCATGTGCAGATGCCTATACAAATACGTATGTATATATTTCTTTTGTGTTTATTTGCACTTACACATGGCCTCCATTTTCTTCCCCTTGCAGAAAGCGGAAATGCTATCGCAGGACCATAAGCCTAATGAACCCAGGGAAAGGGAGCGGATAAAAAAAATGGGAGGTGAAGTCATCTGCATGCAGAACGTATTCAGGGTTAAGGCTAACGCGAAGAAGGTAACCCCAATGATGAAGCAGAATAAACCTTGTCTGTGTAGTGATGTGCTAATAGGAAAAGCATATCGAGAAATCCGGACGCAAGGAAGTATTTCTCCTACCGCAAATACTTCCCTGTTTGAGTATCATACAATGAACATTCGCGTGCACACCTTCGTGTAGACCACTTCGGACCCTTCCAATTTGCTGGATCGTTTGCCCATGAAGGAGGAAGTTTACCTTGCGGGTACTACGGATGAAATGAACCCTGAAATAGTGTGACGCCCAAAGTTGTGCATGTCGGTTTTAAATTTATATATGTGTATGTATTTTTCCCCCTGCTTACCTTTCCTCTTTCCCCTATATTTGCAATTTTCCACTGTGACATGACTGCAGTTTCCAGAGCCATAGGAGACAAGGACTTCAAAGAGAACAACGTGGTGTCAGCCCTGCCGGATGTCGTTTGCAGAGAGCTGTGCGACGGAGACAAAGGGAACAAGGAATCGGAAAATGAAAACGAAAATGAAACTGTTGAATGTTCCGACCCGACGGTAAGAGTCCAAGTGGAAGAAAACTATTTCAAAGAAGGTGAACCATTTTTCTTTTCCCCGGACGAGATGAATTACCTGTTTGTTGTTTTGGCTTGTGATGGAGTGTGGGACACCCTGTCCAATAAGGTACGTCTAGATGGATTCCCCGGTTTTCACTATGCGCTATGCGTTTCTATAAAATGTTATAAAAGGGCTCATTCTGATTAGATGGATATATATGTACATAAACCGTTGTACACGTGTTCCCCGCTCTGTTCCTTCGTACCGTTGCAGGACGTGGCCCAGATTTTGCAAACCTACCAGCACGACCCGGACAAGGCCTGCAGCGAAATTATAAAAACGGCGTTTGCCTGCGGAAGTCAGGTAATTTGAATAAGACCAAGTTAGAACTGCTCGTGGGTGAACCCTACCACGGTTGACATTGCATCTTTTTAATTAACCTTCCGTTCATGTCGCTAAAATGCGTACGTGCTCATTTTTCACTTTTCCGCAGGATAACATAACCGCCATTTTGTTAAAATTTTACTGAGGAAGAACTGGGCTTGAGTTTTCTTTTTAATAAAATGATCTCCCTGTGAGGTGAAGGGAGATGTCTTCGAAATTTTTTGTACGAATCACTGTGCTGTGTGGAGCTGAGATGGGCTACCCTTTTTCCTCTTCTAAGGGGAAGATGAGCAGCACAAAGTGAAGGCGAACATATTGGGACATTACAAGAAGGGACATAAGGTGGATCAATAGTCGTGGATAAGGCAATGAGGGATAGCCAACCTCCTTTTATTAACCACGTACGGAGTAGCACAATGAGATGGGGTGTCCCTTTTTTTTGCGTTTGTAAAATTATTTAAGGGAGAACGTAACAGATGGGAAGTTATTTCAAGACGTTTATGTCGAACTTTTCTCCTTTTCCCCCTTTGGATTGTACAGTTAAATTTTCCTTTTAAATTTTTTCACCTTTTCAATTTGTACTGCGCACCTTTTCAATGACTATTTTTGGTTACGCTGGAATGGACCCCCTTTCAAGGTTACCCTGTGGAAAGAAATACTAGGTAATGGAAAACACGGGGGACTCTCCAAGCGGATAGCGAAATCGTACCAGCACACTAATGAAGAGAAGGTAGAATGCTAGCGGAGGGACAAAAGTGACTGCCTGTTTTCTTCCCAGAAACTGTGCTGATAGCCCCCTTCCTGGATGGAGTGCCTTAAAAACAGTAAAGCTTCGCAAATTGCAGAAGGCACATTTGTTGATGAGCCTATTACAGTTCTTCCGAATGTGACAAACATAGAAGAAAAAAAAAAAAAAAAAAAAAAAAAAGTTAATAGACGACCAATCGAAATGGCAAAAGGGCATACCTTCAATTTTTTAAGCCCCTGTCCATTCCCCATTTTGGCCTTTTTTTAAACGCGGTAAAAGTGTGCATAAAAATGTACACACCTGTACTTTTTGGTCCACCCCTCCTCTGCTGGGGGGCACAGACATGATGGGCAAAATGCATCTGCGCTTATTTGGTGCCGCCCTGGTACGCTTTTACCAAAATTTTTGTTTTAAAATTGTTTTTCATCTCTATAGCATCTGTAAATTAATTTTTCCACCCGCTGTGTGTGTGTGTTTGTGTTTTTGTGTGCCCCCCCTTTGAAAGGCCACCAAGCGTAGGCCCACATGCACATCTACATGTACATATCTGTCTGTATTCCTACCGTTGTAGTTTTTTTTATACGTAATTAAAACAAAATTTTTTGCGGTCTGTGCAAGTGTACATTCGCAACAAAATGGCGCACGCACAAAATGAATTGTGGCTTTAATTAAAGTAAAACATGTTTGAAAAAAAAAAAATTTGTAATTTTGAAAACTTGGATGACGCGTATTTGTGCGAAAGTCACAGTTTAGTCAACCAACCGACGTGCCCCCACTAGCGCGCAAATACTTCTCCATGGACGCAATGAACCATGAAAAAAAACTGGTGATTAAATTGTCGGAGCGCGGGTCGGGGAAAACATTTTGGTAAATGAGCGGATGGATGTCTGCAGAGTAGTACGGCATTTCGAAGGAGAAATATTTCCATGAGGAAATAAACAAATCCCTTATCTTCGCGAGGGACAAATGAAGGAACAATTGCACGAGTTCGTAGTCCAGCGTGACTTGGCCGTTCCGTCCGTCACCATTAAGTTGGGTACGACCAGGGAAATCATCCCCATTGGGCTTGCCACTGTGGTTGGCACTTCTTTCCACCAATTTACTGTGAACCCCCTCAGTTGGTTCATACATCACGGTGAAGCAAAAATCCACCGGAATGGATTTACTCCCAATGGAGGGAATCGGAACGTCGCTTATGAGGAACTCCAAACACTTGTGATTTATGTCTGTGCAGTGAATTTTAATTTTCTTCCCTTTCCCCGTCAAGCTGGGAAGGTTTAGTGAAAGGTTATTATTTCTGTCTTTCAAATTATTTGCTTGTTCGGCTAGAATGTAGAAAATAGATTTATCTATCAGTACCCACTGTGCAGTTGTCAATTTTGTGTGTATCTTTTTGGCTTGTTCAAAAAAAATATTTTCTGGAATTATTCTTTCTGGAAAGGTGTTTCCCCCAGATGCGGGGTTTCCCATTGTGTGCGTTTTTAATTCATTCTTTAGCTGTACGTTTAATGGAGACAAGTCAAATTGGATGGCGTAGTTATTCTCGATCAAGTGAGCAGCTATTCCTTCGAACTGGATGGAAATGACGCTCATCCTGTCTAGTATGCTAAATATTTTTAATTCTTCTTCCTTCACATTTGGGTAGTAAAAGTTATAACTCTGTTCAGTTGTTTTATATTCATCGTTAATGAGTGTGTGATCTCCATTAACTATACCTCCATTCGGTTTGTAGCTCCTGTGTCTATTTTGTAGACCGTCTGTTGGATCATTAAAATTGTACTCCTCACCAAAAGGAGGAAACATTTCATGTGCGATGCCCTGCCTTTTGGTGGGTTTATGCTTAAATGGAGCTTCGTCAATAGTGCAACCTGTAGTCTGATTATGTATTCCCCCCTTTATCTCCTTTTCTAACCCACCCAACGAAAAAGTGATATGCGCATACTGCGATTTGAAGGGAGAGAAGGAGGGGTAAGGTGGCCAGGAGAGAAATATCGGGTTGGAAGAAAAGTTCCAAAAATGAGAAGGCAAAAAAAAATATTCAACAGAGACCTCCGTAACGTAGGGGAAATTATTATCAAGTTGTAAATAATCTATTTCGGAATATTTCTTATTTAATACTTTCCAGTATTGTATAAGTTGGTTGATAAAATGTAAAAAATATTTCTGTGCAACAATACCGTTTATGGAATTAATTTGCTTTCTTGTTTCTTCACACAATTTTCGCAACTTCTGTAGGAGTTCTTTCCTGGTCGTAACGGCGATGCATATGTCCTGCTTGTTAGCTTTTATATCCCTTACATAGTTACACTTATTTAGGGTTAAATACCTTGTGCCCTTATCATAATTCAGTGTTCCTAACATCAGGTCAAATAAAACCATCAATTCTTTTAGTTCTTCCTCCACCATCACTCTGTACTCTTCTCCTTGTGTCCATTCTTTATTATTTTTCAAATTCTGGTCATTACTTTTTATCTGGATCGTTTTTTCCATTGCAGAACAGAACAACTGTGCATACTGTTGTAAATTTTTCATATTTTTATTTTCTTCATTTGGTACTTCTTCGAAAACGCAGGATCCATCTGGTAGATATCTGAGCAGTCTGTAGTCCCCCTCTGCATACGCCTCCACCTTCAAGTCGACATCGCTAAATTTTTCTCCATGCTTTTCATTCCCCTTCTCGACTTCACTGTCGTCCTTCATTTTGCTGTCCTCAAGGTGGAAAGGGGGGAAACGATAAATTCGTCTCGACGTTACGGGTATGTTGAACTCATCTGTGCTGTTTTAGTTTTCCCCTATTTTTGGTGTGTCTTCTCAACTTGGATTACCGGATCAATGGTAGATGTAGCTTAGTGTTAAGACAACCTTCGCGTAGGTGGACTATATTTACGCGCCGAACTGTTTACTGTCGCTGGTAGATTGAAGGCGCAGCGAGAGAGCATGGTGTGCACAGATGTACTTACAAGACGGTGCGTGTGTATGTGTGAGCGAATAAACAACCGCCCCGTCAGAAACTGCGCAAATGATAACCTCACTTCCCTCGAAACGAGTGCCCATATATATAAATACACCTACGCATACATGTACGTACTCATTTTAAGAATTATTTCTGTGCCAAACGAAACGCACTTTTTTCCATATGGGTAATGACACGAATGGCGGAATCAAAGCGCATGTGTAGGAGGGGGAAGTTGTTCGTAGACATACAAGAGGGAGAAATAATCTGGCACGCCTCCTTAACCGTTTAGCATTTTTATATACACATTTCTGCAGAGGAGAAATTGCCCACTTGGAAAGAAATGGAAGAACGGATTAAATGCCTGATGCAGCAGCTAGCGTGATAAGCCGTTCCATATGCATAGGCATAATTGGATGGACTATTTAGGCGCACCTGTGGGAACAAATTCGCGGAGCGCCACTGGGGTGTTGCATTCGCAGCTCTGTGTATGATGGGGATAGCGACTGGTAGGTAGCGGTTGTGGGTCTCAAAATTTTAGTCCCTCCGCTTGCTCACCCTTTCGTTCTGTTCACACGGTTCACGCAAACGTTTTTTTTAAACTCTCTATTTCGCGTTCCATTCAAGAATATGCCATTCCATCGTATCACCTTGCAACATTTTCTTGTGCAGCATATCACCTGGCAGTGTTTCCTTTTGGGGCTGCGAAATTTGACGCTGATTTTTTTTTTTTTTTTTTAACCCACCTAAAAAGGGTCGCTAAAGGAGAGGGACATGTTTCCTATGCACAAATTCAATTTCAGCTTTGATGAAATTTCTGACAAAACTTACAATTACAGTTTCATTTAAAATTTATTTTGTTCTCCCATCTATTTTGCATTCACCAGTTATTCAGAGGAACCATGCCAAGATTAGCACCCATGCGATAACGACAAATTTAAAAAGAGCTAGCCAACCGTTTGTGAGGCATACACTCCGACAGGAGGTAACAAAATCAACACAGCTAAGTTCTACTCCTTTAGGTTAATTCATCTCTGTAATTGGCTACCCTCCCGCGCAGTTGTCAAAAAACGTACATTCGATCCTTTTTGTCGTACTCGTGAAGGAAGTAAAAAATGGTAAAGTGAAAAAATGGGATAACAATCAATGTCGCAGGAATTGCTGAGCGATGTTTTCAAAACAAGTGCATGCTGAGCACCCCCGCTAGAGTAAAAATCAGCCTCCTTTGGGGGCGATGCGAAATGGGGGCTACACACCTCATGCGCCATGTATAGCACTGCATACCCGTAGATATATGAGTAGATATTTCCGCCTGTCCCTCCCCCGATTCGCAGCTTTTTTTTACCTTTTTTCAACAACTGGCAGAGAAAAATCACCACGTGACGGTCGAACTGAAAAATGACTTGCAAATATCTGGGGTCTTGCACTCAGTAGACCAATATCTGAACATAAAATTGACCAATGTAACTGTGAATCACCCGGAGAAGTATCCTCACTTGGTGGGTACCCCTGAGGAGACGCTTCGTCTGCCTATTCGAATGGCCAAATGGGGCAGCCAGTGGGTGTCCCAAGGATGCAGAGCCGCCTCTCGGAGGGTTCCCACAATACGGTTTTATTATTTTATCGCCTCATTGTCTCACCGCTCCCCCTCCCCTAACGCAGCTGTCCATCAAGTCCTGCTTCGTGCGGGGCTCAGTCGTGAGGTATGTTTTCCTGCCATCCAAGGAAATCGACGTGGAGAAGTTACACCATATGTGCAGGAAGGAAGCCAAAATGACTTCGGAGAAGGAAAAGGAGAGAAAGTGATGCGGCGACGCAGGTAGGTGGGCGCATGAAGATACGCGAAGAGCGATGTCGCTCCTCCCCCACTTACTCAAAATGACGACCACAAGGAACACGCACCGCAAAGTGGCCAAACTTTTGTAGCAAAAAGGGGTCAATCATCATTAGCAGCGCAAAGCAATTTTGACACCCCAGTTTGGCCCCACTTATGTGATTTTTTTTGTCATTCATTTTGCACATTTTTTTTTTTTTACAATAACTTTTAAAAACAGCGTCCTTGTTAAAATGGTTTGACAAAAGCAACCTTTCACGTCGGCCGCCATTATGACATACGGAGCGTACAAACAGGTAAACTTACGCATGTAAAAAAGTTTACACGGAAATGCAAACATATGAATGTACGTGTGCATTCGTGCAAACTTTGCAACAGAAAAAATGAAGGACAGTTAAAAGGGAAGAAAAAAGGGTCTCTTCTTTTTCACCTTTCGACAAGTGACCAAAAAGTGTGGCTTCAGTCATCATATTCCTCTTCCATAATACGTGGGCTACCGAAACACTTCACCAGTTTCGTTAATGTGTGTATTCCATTTGTAAGAATGTACTGTGCATGGTGATATGTTTCCAGGGGGTCCGATTTCCCTTTCGAAACTACTCCCCCGAATAACCAACGTATATGCACACACGCCTACACACTCAGTGATGCCTAGCCCAGCCAAGCAACTGCGGGAGCAACAAATTTGCTGCCTTCTGAAAAAGCTGAAATTCAGAAAAAGGAGAGCTCACATGCAGTTCCTCAAAATTATTTTTTTCCTTATCATTCAAATTGTTTATCTGAGGACTTTGGTTTACTTCCATGTCGAGGTTATTCATTTCGCCCAAGTTTCCATCCTGATTGGCAGACGGCAGATATTTGTACCGTATAACTATGTGGTCTTTCTTCTCCTTGTGTTTATCGATGATTAGGCTGTTGTTGTTGCTGCCTTTGATACATATGGGCGTCTTTATCTGTTCTGCGTCTTTCAGAGAGAGCAAATGAGCCAAACTGTTGATTTTTAGAATTATGCTCATTTTATTATTTTTGTCGTACTTATTTGAGTTCATGTGTTTTTTCATGAAGACAAATTGAAATCCCCCCTTTCCGTAGATAGTCACTTTATTTTTATTAACGATGTAGTCTGGATATATTGGCTTTATTAGGCACATGGCTGTGTTGCCAAAAATGCTAAAGTATTGGTAAGTCGTGTTAGCCGTGGCGGAAGCGGCGGCGGCAGGATTGTTGTCCACACCTTCGGCATTTACACCATAGTTGTACTTCAACGGGTAATATCTGTTCTGCTGATTTTCGTAATTTAAACTCATCCCGTTTGGTGTGCCAGTCGCGTTATTTTCATGACTGTTCATTTGCATGTTCATATAATTTGGGGGAACATTATTGTACATCGCTGGATTGAAAACCCTATTTTTGTATGTGTTGTAGTGGCCCTTTTGGGTCAGTTTTGCCAAGTCTGTGCTGCTTACATGGGTTCTCTGCATAGGATTGGGAACTTCCCTTTTTGTTCTACTCAAAACCCCAGGGGTGAGGCTGCTGTACAGCTTTGCCTGCACATTGGCGTGCAGCCGCTTCTTTAGGTAACTCCCCTGCATGGTGTATCTTCCTCTACGCAATCGTAGTGTGTGGGTACCTATGCGTAGGTAATTATACTGGGCAAACCAGTTGCGCTTATAACTGCACAAACTGCTAACACCTCGCTGGGGAAAACTTTCTAACGGTGGTCGAATGGCAAGAACCTCTGCACGGATAATTCCCGCCTGTATTTACGGATTTGCAAAGTCCGGTTGGGGGGGCTACTCAGAAATGCTCCCTCCTCCTAGCAACGTGCCGATTTTCCAACATATCAATATGTCCCCTTTGCGCTTTTATTTTTCTGCGTTTGGTTTGGGGCGATTGGTCGGATTTTATTTCAGGTGAGGAGTGGAAGGCTAAATGGGGTTAGGAATTTTTTTTTTTTTTTTTTTTTTTTTTTTGTGCCTCTTCCTTTTTGCACACTTAAAACGTATTTAAGTTGATGTGGCTGAACATGTTGGTTGGGCAAAATTGCCATTTTGAAGACTTGGCCCGGTTGCATTTCCCACATGTGTATTTTTTTAAAGGGGCTGCTTTTCCCCAACCGTGGGGAGCAGCATAGGAGGGGTTAAGAGTATCCGTTGGCCAGTTTTGTCCCTCCCTTTTTTATAAGAACAAAGGTGAGTGCGCATGGTGTGACACGACAAAGTGGGATTTATATGCACACATGGATGGAACAAACAGAACGGTGTGCAAAACTTTTAAGCCGATCTCCCACCAAGCAGAAGCGTATCCACGATGAAAGGTTAAGGGGAAGTGAAACGCCCCTCTAATTTATTTTGGGGAAAACGTTCGGCTCACCCTACAGAAAGGTTACTCAAATAAAATTTTTGTTCCACAAATGGAGAGGAAAAAAAAAGACCCACAAGAGGGACTACAAAAGTGTGGGCAAAACATCCCACGGGGAGAAATTATGCCGTGAAAAATAGAAAGAAAAAAAGAAATGCCAAATGGGTATACGTACACATTTGTGATGATATATGGTACACACACATATACACATTTACATGGTGAGCAAAAATGGAAAACCCCTCCCTGTTGAGAAATAAAAAAGAGGTATAATAAATTACACGTAAAAAATTCAGCCCCTACCCCCACCAGCGTAACCGCTCTAAGGGGAATCCTGAACAATGGGTATAACGTCGAGGTCCGTAAAAGTTGGCAACTCCTGAGATGCCTTCAAATGATTCAACCCCGGACTTTTACTCCCTAACGGGTAGGCATATCTGATACAGTTGTAAATGTACTTTTTGGACTCTATGCAAGATTGCAAAATGTTATGCTTTTTTGCCAAGTAGCACGCTATGGCTGTGGATAGGGTACACCCCGTTCCGTGTACGTCTAGCCCTGGCTTCCTCTTAGACCTTAGTTTGTACACATCATATAGGTAGGTTACTCCCCCTGGTGGGGATTGTTCCAGTAAACCTGCATCCCTCTGTACTACTTCCCCAGCAAGTGTACTTCCAACCTTCCTGATACACAAATGGTCGACTGCATACACCTCATTTTCCTCCGTGGAAATTTCCCCCACATTGCAGCTCTTAAACAAACAGGCATTTATGTCCAATTTGTCCGTCACCAATTTGCACAGCTCAGTCATGTTCGCCTTGGATAAATCGACTCGGCAATCTAGTGCCTCCAGAATGACTTTACACTCGTAAAAATTAGGGGTAATTATACAGCTTATTGGACATATTAAATTAAGGGCAAATTTTATGTATTCCAGATTTTCCACTAGCAGGCATCCAGAACTTGATACAAACACTGGATCGAAAACTACAAGCAGTTTTTTTCCCCTCTTTTTGTTCACATCTACTATGTACTCACAAACTAGTGAAATAATTTTCTTTGAATATAAAACTCCTAGCTTCACCACGTCGATGGGCACATCTGTAAAAATGCTATCCAACTGCTCCACAATGAAGCTTTCCTCAATTTCTACAATCCTTTTAACCTCCTTCGTGTTCTGGGCTGTTAATACGACCAAAGCAGTACAACAGTGGCATCCTAACCCCATTGCAGTTTTTATATCTGCCTGTATGCCCGCCCCACCACAACTGTCACTCCCCGCTATGCTTAAAATGTTGCTTACGCCTTCCATGATAGATAGGGTAGCCAAATGTTGGCATAAAAAAAAAAATTGCTTCTCCTGTGGATAGATTTGCACAAATTGAGGCGAATAAATTAGTGTAGTGCCTGCAAAAGTGCAGTTATTTTAAGGGGGAGAAAGTTTCACACTAGGTGGGGGTGCCACAGTGGCGATGCAGGCACACATTTCCTAGCACGGTCGCCATCCCCATCTAAACGTAGTAAAGCACGGCGCATTGTAGGATGGAAAAAAAAAAAATTTCCGCTGCAAATTGGAACAATACTCCTTTGTGATTCACATGGTGCACTCTCTTTTTGTGCAACTCGTTGTGGCTAATTGCTGGTCAATGGCCAAGACGTGCCATTATTTGGAATCCCATTCGGAATTGCACAGATATGCTTTTTAAAGAAACTATCGGTCAGTTTTTACGACATGTTTGCTCGGTTGTTCTTTCACGAAATGGGAACGCATGGGGAGGGAAGGGGCAGAGATAAACGGGAAGTGACAAACGGGGAGGCGATAAATAGCGAAGTGGCAAACGACGGAGTAACAAATGGAAACGGGCAAATGATAAAGATCCACCAAACGCGCCTTCAAAGATTTCAACGCTCGGTGGGAAATGCATGCAACGTGAAAAAAAAAAAAAAAATTAAAAATTGTAAACCCCCACTCCCCCAAGTTTTCCCATTCTTCAAACAAGTGTGAAAAATTAAAGCAGCAGATGCGTCGTCAAAATGGAAGACACATGCACCTTAGATACATTGTGCGCAAATAGAATGTGCAAATTTTATCGAGTGGCCCACTGAGGCAGATTTATTTTGCTCATTAGCGAATTATCTCTCTTTTTTTTTTTACCATCCGTAGGAGAGCATCGCACTGCTATGTGTGCATGCAAATTCTTCAGTCCACAGGCGAGGTCACGTCCAAATTGTGCTCCGTTGGCTAAACACAAGCGGGGCTATGGGCACCTTTGAGTGTTACCCATGTGCCCATAAAAAGTCCAACCCAACCTGTGTATGCAACACATATGCAGTCACAATCACAAATGGGGTGACTTGCAAAATTACGACATGATCATCTCTCCGTTGTTCTTCAAAAAATCCTCGGCGTTTATGAGCAAATCGGTTAGAGACTCGGGGAGGGAATACGTGACAGACTCGTCACTGTGGATCCACCTGTTGGGAGGAAAAAAAAAACGCAATGCAATCGTAACAACATCGCAATGGAATAGTAACATCATTGCTATCGAATGGCCGTTCAATCGACCCGCTAGGCAGCTGGTCCAATTAAACGCCCTGCCCCTGCTACAATCCCCTCGATTTCTAAGCGCCTTACTTATAATCCGTGTGTTCATCTGATAAAGTGATGCATTCCTCGTTGTTCAGCAGAAGCGCCAGATAATAGGTGGTCTCCTTTAAACTATCATCGACCATATATTTTAGAGTCTAAAAAGGAGAAGCAAAAATAGACCAATTGGAACAAGTGCACCATGCGTGTAACAACGTTGTCATATCGTTCCCTAACCAACGTATGTAAGCATACCTTTTGATAATTTAGTAACTTGTACTTGTCCTTATCCAGTCCCGTTTCCTCCAGCGTTTCTCTGAGGGCAGTGTCTAACCCATCTTCGTTATTTTCGTGCAGACCTGCGTATTTGGAAGGAAAAATGTGAGATGTAGGATGGTCATTGAGCGAACCATGTCGGGTATAAGTATTTCCCGAAAGTGTGGCAGCAGGAATCGTAAAGAAGTAAAGCCGTGTAACCCTCCATACTGTCGAGAAAACCCTGCGCAGGATACCTTTTGGAGGAGTCCAATGTTTTTTACCGTACGATGCCTTTAAAAATAAAAACTGAATTTTTGAATTATCATCTAAAAGTTTTCTTGTTCCACTGTACAGGACTCTACATAGCAGAATGCCATAGGCTTTTATAATGTTGTTCCTGTGTGTGTGTGTATGGGTAGGGGGGCATTAGGAAGAAGAAGAAAAAAAAAAATACTCTTTCATTTAAAGGCTTTACAATTAATTTGCGCTCTATAAGGTGCTTTATCCGTTTGCCCCCTTTTGTTGGGTTCTTTTAACAATATTTTACATCTACAGTAGTAGAAGACCCTTTCAAAGGAGGGAACAACTGCATACGGATTTTTGCAAAAAATATAAGCGCGCTTCTGTCCTTTTTTTTCATTACCTCATTTTGCTATACTTGTGGCTTTAAAGAGAAGGTAGCTTCGAAAGGCGTCACGCACGGATGTAGAATCTCTGCAAAGTAGCCTTCTTGTTTAGAAGAAATTAAAGAGTATGTACTACATTATAAGATACGAACATGTGGGACGACTTTCACATACTTTTCTATTTATACTCGCATCTACAATATGGTGTGGCGAGTTCATACATATATATATAAAAGGTACAAGCGTACTTTCGCATGTGGCTGTTGAGGATTGCGCCACTTCGGCTCTGAGGAAACATTACCCTCTGAAATATGTCCTTCCCGTCACATCTGGGCGGAAAAAACGGTATCAAAATGGGATACGGCAAAATCGGGATGTTACCTTAAGTGCACATGCAGCGTTGTACATGTTTGCACGTACGCACTGGTAAGCTGGAAAGAAAACGTGCAGTCAGTCATCACATAAAAAGGAGAATATAAAGGTGGAATTATAATTTGAGGTTAATGTTAATTAGCATGTCATGGTTCGGATTACCCCTTTTACGATGTAAACAGGTGTGCATTCATTTGGGGAGAGAAATATGAACAAAAAAAAAAAAAAAAAAAAAAAAAATCGCATTCGACAGCTTTTCGAATGGAAAATTAAAACGTTAGCACATTAGCAGCAAGTGTATAATTTTTTTTTTTCTCTGTTTCAGGGAATTATTCACATGTATTATTACACGCCAACAATCGCACACAATAATACATTCAAAAAGTGTAGCTTCACCAATTTTGCATTTAAAAAAAGGTCACCAAGGTTATATGCTCTATTGGGGGAAAAAAAAATTCAATAGAGTAAAAATAAAGGGCAAATGGCAAAAATTAACAAAGCTAAGTTTCGACGGAAAAAGAAAAAAAAAAAACTGCGACCGATGAGCGAGCAGTAACTTATGCGCGGAGTGGCCATCTCCCTGCACGGGCCGTGTAAGTGTAGTAACACAATAAGTACACACACAGGTATACATAGTTGTACACATGTGTACACGTTCACAGGGCAAGCGCCGCGCGGGGTTAGGACTTCCTTTTCCGCGTGTAGCAAGACTTGTCCCGTCTTTGCAAAATGAACTTTTCAATGTTGGTCCAAAATTTATTAACGGCGAGGTAATCCTCCTTCCTGTTGTCCCGACTGAGTCTGATAATATCGACATTCCCACCTGTCAACAAATCAGACGGTATCATAACATCATTGAACATAAAAAAAAATGATTTGAATGGCTGAAAAAGCGCAGTAGGAATTTCAAAAGGATATTCATTTAAAATGTTTTTTAGCGACTCCTTAGATTTTATGATAACGGCAATGACACACTTCCAGTCTGTTTCTGTCAATTTGGAAATTTGGTCATTTTCAATGAACGAAAATTTTATGCTTTTTTTTTTGTTAAACATTTTGTAAATGATGGGTATGGAATTGTAAGGCCCCGTTGCTGCGCCGTCACCCCCACCGGTCGTGACATGAGTCCCTTTCGAATTGACGCCAGAGTTGTCCAGACGATTATGCACAAAAAACGACTCCACATTGTTCCTGTTAATTATGTGGTTGCTGCTCTCTTTTTCTATCAGTATAATTGGTCTCTTCTTATACGTTAAGTGAATTTCGTCGATAAGTTTTAACGATTTTTTTTCCACCCCTTTTTTCATATGACCATCATCGACGATGATATTTTTCTTAATTCCATTTATGTATACATTTTTTATATTACTTTTGTTTAGAAGTTCCCGTTCGAAAAGGTTATATATGCGACTGAAGTCACTGGCGTTTTTTCCTATCTGGTCATAGGCGTCCTGCATGTTAACTTCTTTAAGAAGTACCGACTTGGTGATTTCTGCATTCGCTGTAACCTGCTCGTCTGACAATTTCATCTTCGAGATGTTTTTCCTGTCAAGTTTGGTCCTCACTACAGCGCAGTTGTTTTCTGTGAATGGGAAATTGTTTTTTTTCTGGTCATCCTTTCCACCCATGGTGGTGGTGACTACCTCATCCTGTACCGAATCGAAGAGGAAGTCTTCCGCATCGGATGAGAATAATTCCTCTAGGGGGAGGGGGCAACCTTGCTCTGTATTCACCCCCCAGTAGAGATTCTCCTTAAGGGAAAAGTCATTAACAAAATTATGCACGAAATTGACCTGTGCCCTATTCGCATCGTAGCACTGTTTGTCAGTTATTGCTTTCACATACTGCGCCAGCAAATCGTGAAAGAAAATTATCTTATCGTGATCATTGAAATTTTGGACCACTTCTAGGGGGATAAATTGGCCAACCGAAAATTTCGCACCTTCTCCATCTAGTGAATAACCATTTTTCCAGTCAACCTGATTGGTCGAATGTTTTCCCTCTTCATTATATTCATTAATGCTCAAATCGAGGTCCAGCATGTCGTAATCTGCAAAATTTTTGTACAAATCTCCCTTCTGGTAAATATCTGTGTAGTTATGCGTGGAGTACCTTCTCAGGAAATCATTACAGTTGGATAGAACCATGTGTTGTTTATTATCCATGTATTTTATGTAATCCCTGTGGAACTTGCTGACAATTAATTTTACGCACTGATCAATGTGCACTTCATTTTGTGTGTTCGCAAAATATGTGTTTTTTAAAACAGAATATAAATTCATATTTTGGAGAAAAAAGTTTTTGAAAAAATTGTCCTTCCCGAAGTAATGCTTCATCATATTTTGCAGGTTGCTATCAGGGGTGTCCTCATGGTGGTTACCCACTTGTGCTCCTTCCTCTATTGGAACTTCTTCCCCAGTCTGGGCACTTTCGATGGGGGATTTCCCTCCCAAATGGTCTTTCCCAATCGCTGTGTCCTTAACCTCCACTCTGAAGAAGTCATAATTGTTGCTGGCATCGTTGGCAAATTCCTCCAGGGCGTTAACTTCGTTACAATTGAAATAGATTAACGGGTCGTACTGTTCGGAAGGGATATCTCTCTGCAGGAAGTTGTAATCCCCCATTTTCACCCATGGGTCAATTTCGCTGAGGATATGTCTACTTTGGGGTGTTCCCTTCGCCATATAAAGGATTAGCGAGTTGTCCATTTTTTCTGTGTCACATACGGTTCTTACGCTATCGAAGGAGACGAAATTTTCCTTCGCATCATCGTTGGAGGTACCTTTGTCGAGATTAATGCTGCTTTTTTCGTGATATGAAGGAATTGTGTGATCCCCCGTTTGGGCGCCTTCCCCTTGTTGAAGTTTCCCCCCTTCTTCTCGCTTCCTCTTCCGGTGGTCAGGGCTAAATGTTTCTCCCCCTCCTTCGTTTTGCTTCCCCCCCGTTGTGGCACCTTTTACATGGCCCTTTTCATTCTCATTTTCGCTATCCCTGTCGACATCCCCCACGATGTCCAAATGAAAGAGGTCCACCTGTATCCCCTGATCCTTATCTTCCACGTCCACATAGTCATGCAAGTCCAAATTTCTCTTCAAATCATACACATAAATATTTACCTTAATTTCGTCATTATCCTCATTGTCTTCGATAATTTTTATAATTTTGCTTTTTTCAAGAATGCTTATATATTTATAGCCAACAGAATTTATATACGAAAAGGTGTAGTTACTCTTTGGCAGGCATAGGAATAGGTAGATATCCCCAACGTTGTATTTTTCTTTCTTCCTGCTTTCAATTCCACAGAGGATATTTGCATGTATGTAAAAGTTTTCCTTTTCGAAAAGTATGATATCGCTTTGATCTTTATTCACTAATTTTATGTACTCCTTCTCCTCGCTCAGGAATTTCTTCATCAGGATTTTTAAATTAAGTTGTTCGCTCCCCATTTTGTGTTCTTTTTTTTTGTGTGTTGTAACTCCGCATAATATATGGGGTGGAGACGTGGTTGCTGCTTCACTTGTCACTCGGGATGGCTGGTGCTTGATGCGTCACGCGTGGTGGGCACATGCTTATCGATCGTCATTGCACATATTTTAGCTTGTCATGCGTCGGGACTGATTGCCTTGCTCGTCTGCTGCTCTGATGTAGTGTCACTCGGACGGGAAGATGATCTCCTTCCTTTTTCTACGTTTCCCATTTGGCCATAACCTGCGTTTTCCCTGCGCAGATCTACCGCCCTACACAAGTCGACTTTGCGCGTGTCCCTTATGGGTACGCACAAACAAGCATCAGGGATGATAACATGCGCAGGCGTCAAACGCATTTCCGATCGGCTCAGGGATGTTGGCCCGTTGTAACAACGAGTTAGGCTTCCATGCGGCGGCTACTATTTAGGCTTGCGCGTCGTGATTACCAATTAAAGCTTCCACGTTCAGCTACCATGTTATGCTTTCGCGCGAGGGCTCTACGCTGGCGCTGCGGGAAAACCCCCATTCTATCGGGAACTCACAAGGGGGGAAAAAAGTTATCCGCTTTTTGCAGGCGACGGTCGCGTGAAGGAGACGCAAAAACGGTACAAAAATAGAACAACAGAAGGCATAAAAATGGCGCGAAAATAAGGCAAAACTACAACGAACAGATGGTGCGAAAAACATTGTTCACAAAATTGCGGTACGATCCCCGCCGCACTGCTAATGCGCTGCATCACATAAATGCTTACTGCTGAAGAGTTTTGCCCCTACATTAACAGGTATAGGAGGCACAATTTTTGAGCGGGACTCCAAATGATGCCATGTTAACATTGCTTGCCTTTGAGCATTACACCTCATAAAGGGCCACCTTTGGGGGGCAAACCTTTTCACATCCTACACTGTATGCACCAAATTTGAGCTAGCCAAACGGGGGAAGAAATAAAAATGTATACAGAAATGATCTGCGGTTTTTGTGCCGCGTTGGAATTAAGCGCTATGGACCTTCATCTTCGGCATAACGTGTAGGTATTGTGTTGAGAATAACCAAAGTGATAATTATTGGAGTTCTACGCTTCATGGTATTTCCCCCTGTTCGTATTACCAATATTGGGGGATAAAGTAATATTCCTTTTTTTTTTTTTTTTCGTCCACATTCCGCCAGTGGCTCCCTTCCCGTCCGCTTATTAAAGCGAAAAAGATGCCACACATCGGATCAACATTGTAAACCGAAATGGGGAATGCCATCACTTCCAGATGAGTAATTCCCACCGGTACATCACCACAAATGGAAAAGAAGCAGAATATCGCCTTTGGGAGGAGGAACTTTCCAGTATGCTAATAACGGCCATACAAATAACAACGCTTCTAGGACTTAACTACAAAGCGAGGGGGGAAAAAAAAATTAACAAAACGATTGAACAGAAATGGAAGTTATGTGGTTAATCGAGTGTCCACTTTGCCACAGTAGAGTCAATAAAGACAACAAATGGAATTAAAAAAAGGGAAAGGGAAAAGTAGCGAAAGGAGGCAAAAACGATTTGTCGAGAAAGTACACGGAGAGGGATGCGCCCCTTAACGTGAACAAAAAAAAAAAAAAAAAAAAAAAAAAAAAAGGGAAACCATCCTCGGTAAATAATACCTACGTTGTTGTGGCTACACTGCCTGGGTTGGTCATCTCAGACGCCTCACACGGGCAGTACAGCTTACAAATCCATATAAGGCCCCCTCAACCATAAGGCAAAAAAAGAACTGAGCAAACAATCCGGTGAAAAAAAACTGACAAAAAAAATATCACAATTGTGTGAGTAGTTATACGAATAAATTATTTCGGGGGAGATGCGTCACGGAAGGAGGGGACTGCACCCAAGTGTCTGGCGCTGCGTCTCACTTGTACAACGAGTCGACGTCGAAGTCATCGGGCATGTCCAGCTGACTCATGGCAGACAGTATTTCCTGCTTCGAAATGTTGTGCTTCTTCACCAAATCTTTTAAATTGTCAACAGTAACGCTGTTGGGGTCTAAGTTCCTCGTAGCATTGGCGTCGTATAGAGCATTGTACTCTTTTATAACGTCCTTAATATCTTCGTTCGCATTTTCAGGGGCATCAGCATTTAATATTTCCTGGGGGTCTACCTTTTCGAAGTTTTTTCTCCTATTTTTATTTATCCACAGGACGAATTCATCGAAGCTTTTTATGGCATCGTTGTCTTCACTGCGAGATAGGGTCCTCTCCACCAGGTCGTCCTCGCTGTTCCTTTTTTGTAAGCTACGTTCTAGAATTTCCAGGGCCCTCTTCGACGAACAGGCTTTGCTATTAATGAGTAAATCGTACAAATGTCCACTATTATTTTTTGTGGAGTAGACCAAAATTTTTTGATTCTCCAGCTCCGTCAAAGCGTTAATCCATTCTTCGTTTATTTCGTTAAATGCAATGGGGAATTCCTTCTTTTTAATCACGTATTCGATGTATTTATACATATAATTGAGGTAAATACTTTTGATGTCGTTTGGTTCGAAATATAATTCCATTGCGGGGTCCATGCTTGGCGTTGCGGGGTCCGTGCCTGGTGTTGCAGGGTCCACACCTGACGTTGCAGCGTCTGTACTTGCCGTAGCGGTGTCATCCGATTGTTCACTTTTTTCTTTTTTCTCACTCACCTCAGGTGTGCCGTACTTAATGGTATTCAACTTGTCGTACGTGTATAGATATTCCTCCAGACACTTTTGCACCTCTGCTTTGTCATTATATTTCTCCTTTCGGAATTCTAAAATTTCCTTGAACATTTCTTCATGGTTGTAGTTTGCGATTCGGTCGATCAGGTTGTCGATGTCCATTTTGTCCTTCTCGGCGATGAGTTGTTCTTTCTGCGGGGGGGAAGCGCTTATACCCGGGGTGGTTAATTGGCTTGGAAGGGGCACCACTTCGTCGTTTTGATTCCCCTCTGGGTGTTCCCCCTGTGGATGCTTATCCCCTGTGTGTTCCTCCCCAAAGTCGAAGGGCGTTTTATTATCCTCCCCGCCCTGGAAACATTTGGCATACTTAAAAACGACGGGCAGGTAGGCGCTCTTGAAGTCCTTCTTCAAGTAAAGTTTATTTTCCCTCTCGATTTTGTTCTCATTATAAAAGTAGAAAATTTCGGCCATTTCTTTCAGCAGTACGTTCGCCAGAATGGTAACTGAATAGACATTTTCATTGATTAAAATTTTGGGACTTTCAAAAGAGTTAACAAAATTCAAATGCGTGGAAAGTGTTTCATCATTTTTGACAAACTCAATTTGGACATTTTTTATCTTACCTTCAAATATTTCTTTGTTGAAAAAGTGAAACAGATTCTGCGTAACGGTGGATCTGTTTAACTCCGTTGTGGAGCCACACTTCTTCCTCTCAGGGTCATATAGGAAAATGAGTTCGTCAATTTTCTCCTTCGGTTTTGTGTCCTTGGTGGTATTTTCAAGTTCGCTCTCCGATTTAGTCTTGTTGGGGAAAATGCCAGATATCAAATTGATGAGCGTGCCAAAAATATCCTCCTTCTTAATCAAGCTGATTAAAATAATTTTCTCCTTTAGCTTGTCAAAATAATATTCTATCGAACTTACATTCTCGTTGTACATGGTAAAAATGAGATTATTGTTGGATGACTTAAGCTCTTCCAGTCTTTTATAGTAAACAATTTCGCATGCATACTTGCACTTGTTCATAATTAGGTCAATTTGATCTAGGTTCATATTTAGTAGCACCTTTATGCCTCTTTGGAAAACCTTAAATAGATTAATGTAGTTATTTGTGAATAATGCAGAGACGATATGTTTGAGGGGGATTTTCTTCTCTTCCCATGTGTCTTTGCAGTCCTCCCTTTTTATGGCACTTTGTATAATTTCCATGATTCGCTTCTTGTCTATGTTTGCTTCTTTCAGTTTTACGAAAAAGTTATTTAGGCTGTTATAATGCTTTACGTTCTTTAGCATGTCTAGCTCTTCCCCGTTTAGGTACGAATCCAGGTTGATCGTCTCATCTAGGAAGAAGGGCCACTGGTTGTATTCGACTACAAACCGAATGAACTGCTTTATTCGATTTATTTTGGCGTAGTTGAAGATATCCACATGTTCGTCGTCCACAGGTTGGTCATCTGCGTCACCCTCGGTTGACGATTCTGCTATGCTATCCACCTCTTTGATGTTGTCCAAGTTGATATTATCTGCGTCGATGTCCTCCTCTTCCGCATCTAGGTTATTCATTTCTTCCTCGTCTGGGTCTTCATCTTCCAGAACTTCCTCCTCCCACTTGGCGTCATCCTTTGATTGGTTACTTCTTGACTGATCATTTTTCCTTTCAATGCTATTTCCCTGCGTGGTTGCCTCATCGTTCGGATCCCCCTCCTTTTTTAGCTTGCTCTTGGCCTCCTTGACCGTGTTGCTATCTGTATTCCCGCCATACTTGTGCACATACGTGGTGTACTTCTCATACACGTTCAGGCATTCGTCTAGGATGACCCTGGACAGCACGAACGAGTTAGTAACATCGTTGTGTATATAAATGACCACATCATTCGATACGTAGTCAAAATTGTAATCGTAAAAACTTAGCCCAGATATTTTATCCGTAAATTTTATTACAACATTGTTTGGCAAATCAAAACGGAAAAGGTACTTGGTGTAGTAGTTCAAAAAATAGTAGGCAATCTCTTCTCTATTTTTTCGCGTCAACATAATGTTGCTTTTCATAGGGTATGCAATTTTCAAATTATTCATCACGTAATCCATTTTGTTAATATTCATATGTTCATCGTACACGCTGACGTCTTTGTATATATCTGTAATGACGTCTGTCTGTAGGATTCTTTTAAAAAAGTACTTCTCCTTGGTCCTCGCTTTCCTGATGTTTCGGAAGAGTTCCCCTATGACCACCATCATTTGCAGCGTCATAATATTGTTGGTCGTTTCTACCTTTTCCTTTTTTTCATACTTTTTTAAAAGGCTCTCCACATCTTCATTTTCGTTACCGCTTTCGTGTAAAAACCGCATGCACGCATACGTCAGGGCGTTATGTACGTAGGTTAAGTCGAACTCTTTTAACTGCTTCAATTTTTCGATCCCCTGTGTTAGAAGTTTCGTGCAGTTGTTCACATCGCATAGGAAGAGGGAGGACGCAAATTCATTCAGCGGTATTCTGAACCGTTGCAATGCTGGGCTGTTCTCCTTCAATTGGTGAGGGGTCCCTGCGTTGGTTTTACCAGTGTCTGCTCTTACTCTTAGCGCGTTCCTCACTTCTGCTTCGTTCGCTTCTGGGCTTGTCACGTCCGCAGGGCTACCCCACAGGTGCCCGACGTTTTTCTTCCTGTACACGTTGGTGGCCAACTGGATGGCTCGATTAATATCGCTGACGGCGTTCGACTTAAGGAGCAGCATTGTGAGGTCGTCCTGGTCGGGCTCGTCATCATCCAGGGGGATACCATCCGGGGGAAAGTCTTCCAGGTTTGCCACTTCCCGGTTGGTCACTTCCCGGTAGGTCACTTCCCGGTTGGCCACTTCCCCGTTTGTGCCATTCACATTAGTGGTGTTCACATTGTTGTCATCCAAGTTGTCCCCCCCCGGGGAAAAGGAAAGCTCCTTGTTGTATTCCAAAGGACGGAACATCTTCCTGTCATCCCCATTGATGTCCTTAACGTAGGAGTAAAACTTGGCTGCCTCCTCGTTGTCCAAATTGAGGTCCCCCAAATAGGGCGCATAAAAATGGAAGTCCATATTCTCCAATAAACCAGCAATCCCATGAACGAACTTGATAATTTTCTGTTTCTTCTCATCAATTTTTTTGGACATATTATAATTCTTTACTTCCTTAAAAGGTAAAATATCCACACACAATAATTTCTGATACTCATACATGACCTTTAAGATGGTGTAATTTAATAAAAGGGGGGACGTTTTCAAAGCACAGTGGAACATAACATTGGGTAAATTTAAAAAGTGCTTATTTCCAATTCTGTACATTTTCATATTTGGAATTTTTTTCAGTTTCTCCACTTTGTCCGTTATCCAGAAGAAGTTTATGGAGTCAAAATTTGGCAATTCATTGTTGAAAATTTTAAAATTAAAATAATTCCACATGTTCATAATATGTTTTTCTGCTTCTTCATTATTTTGTAAAACATATGGAGTTGAATAATTTATAATTTCCTTCCTCTTGGACAAATAATCTTCCAATTCTTTTTCTCGAATTTTAAACATTTCTTTCATTTTTTCAATAAAATGTGTTAATATATTTATGATTTCTTCAAATTCTGATGCTAGCTCTATGTACGTTTCGCTACTTATAATTTTGTTGCTTCCACTTGGCTGTACATTGGAGTCATTTTCTATCTCCATTTCGTTGCTTAATTTAACTTGGAATGTTTTGTATACTATTTTTAAAATGTAATTTTTTATATACCTCAGAATATACATGAGGAAGATTTTGTCGTCCAAGTTACTCTTCAGGTTGTGTCTATAGTAGTGATGCAAGTGCTTGTTCATGGCTAACTTGATGGACTCCGTTCCCTTTTCGAGAAAGTCATTGAACGCCTCCTTCCCAATGTATATGGAGCTGCGTAACGACTCCGTCGGGAAAAGCATGTTCGCCCGGAGTGCGAAGTTTATGTCGGACAGTTGCCCCACTTGCTCTTCGCTCAGCGGTATTTCCTCGTAAGAGACTCCACCAGCGGCTTCGCTATTTTGCGTTAAACTACTTTGGGAAGGGCAGCCTCCACTCCTCTCGTCACAGCTGCTTGCTTCACCTGTTGCCGCCTCACTAGACGCACCCCCCTTTCCCCCCACGAACATATCATACGTCATTTTTCCGCTAAAATTTTTCGTCAGCGATTGACACGCCTGTTCGCTCTCCCTCTTGTTCAAAAATGGGGTCAAATTCACGGAAGACCTTTCACTCAACATGAACTCCCTTTTGTAAAAGTTAGAATTCACCTGATATATTTTATAGTACTTTTTTGTACTAACACACTCGTGTGCTACGTCATAGCAGAAACTGTCTTCCTCCGAAAATTGCAATCGGTCACTCCATTGCTGAAACCTCATGTTTTCATTTATTTCTTCTTCGTTTAATATTTCCCCATTTAGGTACTCTCTTTTGTCTTTTTGCCCTTCTAAGGGGGGGCTTCCCCTTGGGGGGGGTTCCCCCTGTTGGTAGTTCGACACATGATTATGATTGTTCACCACATTATTCCCCCTGTGCTGCTCCTCCAGCAGAGCATTTTCTTCACCAATGGCTGAAGTGTTACTACCTTGTGTGTGCTCTCCATTTGGGGAACTCCTTATCTTAAGGAGATTCCCTTTCTCTATTCTCCGCACAAGGTGAAGATTGGGATTTATTTCATATTTGGAGGTGCCTTTCCAGATGGCTGGTTCGATAAAATTAAATGCATCGCTCAGTCTCTTAATTTTTATACCCGCATTTTGTGGAAGGACGTGAAGTAGAAGGAGGATTATGCTCGTTACGGTTGCATGGGTGCGTTTTGGCATTTTCTGCTTCGCCGTTGTAGCGGCTATTACGCATCTACGCTACTGCTGCTTCTGTTGTCACCGTGGGGCCTCTTTCACCTCCTCCGATTCGTTGCAGTTATGGGCTCCCCTGCACTATTCGCGTGTGTAGCATTGGGGACGACGGTGCAGGAAAACGCGGCTGCTGCGGGTAATGCCGGTGGGGACTTTTCCGGTGAAGCATTTCTTCTTTCCCTTCCCACAAAAAGTGAAAAAAAGAAAAAGAATCTTAAATTGGCTTAAACGGAGTATGGCCTTATCTAAACAACTGGCAAAGGAGTAAATGTAGCAGTTTGCCTTTCTTTGCCCTGTTTAGAAAAAAAAAAAAAAAAAAATATCTACTTGTAAAAGTTCCAATTTTTTTAACTGATATACGTTACTTTCCACGTGGCAGCAAGAAGCACACACCTTTTGTTTGCTCCCCCAATATGGCCTACTTTGTGTTGCCCTGAATTGGCTCCCAGCACTGCATAGGATTTGTTAAACAGGCATACTGTATACACATATATGCTGAATGTAGTATTCATCCCTCGAGGGTGCTCTTTGGTATATAATACACTCCGCGAGGGGGAAATATTCCCGCGTTATTTTCCTTTTCCGGTGGGAGGAACGTGGGGACAAAAGGGTTACCCCTAACGTAACTGTGCATACTCCATTTACCTAAATGTATTGCATTTTTCAGCCAAATGCAACTGTTTTATAAAATTGGGCATCTGGGCTACCTCTTCGCGAGAAACGGAAACGCGGGGTTTACGCTGAGAGCATTCTGGAATAACTCTTTGTCAGTCTTAAATGCAACCAATTGTGATGTGCTTTTCTATGTAGAGAAGATTAAATAAGGAGAAAAAAAAAAAATCTATGTGTTCACCGTTTGGGGGATATAGCACCTGGGAAGGAAGAATATTATAATGCCCCACCATACAGTCGGGTCACCCTACATATGCTTTTTTTTTTTTTTTTTTTTTTTTTATCTTCACCAAAGGGAAACTTTTTAAAACAACAAAGTATGCTACCCAAATGCAAAGAGAAAAAACAACGCGCTTCCACTTTACAACGCGAGAATGCGTACTTTACCAAATTCGCAGCAACCGAATACAACGCTAATCCCTCAATTTGGCGAGCGCTAAAATTGGCTTAGGCAACTTCCTCCACTTTTCGACCAATAGGTATTTTTTTTTTTTTTATTTCCCACTGATATTCTCACTTTGGAATGCACACAAATTTGCACGTACATGTAGATATATCCTACGTTTATGAATGTGTTGCGCGTTTATTTCTCCACACGAATGCGTTTTCCCATTTCCCTCGCGTAGTTCCTCCAAGGAAGCGGCAAAAAAAATAAAATAATAAAATAAAATAAAGCCACTTCATCATTATTAACATCATAACAGAAGAAGAAGCTAAAAAGGATTTTTTTTTTTCTAAACACTCCACCATTTCTCCTCCAAAATGTATGAAAACAAGAGCAAGGTAAAAGATTTGAGCTTGGCCCCCTTTGGGAAGCTCCAAATGCAGATCTCCGAAAATGAAATGCCGGGAATTATGTCCATCAGAGAGGAGTACGAAAAGTTGAAACCCCTTAAAGGTGCGAAAATAACTGGCTGTTTACATATGACGGTTGAATGTGCACTGCTTATTGAGACACTACAAAAGTTAGGAGCCCAAATAAGGTGGTGCTCATGTAATATATACTCGACGGTAGACTACGCAGCTGCCGCTGTGAGCACGTTGGAAAATGTAGTAGTGTTTGCGTGGAAAGGGGAAACGTTGGAAGAGTATTGGTGGTGTGTAGAAAGTTCATTGACGTGGGAAAATGAAGAAGGACCAGATCTCATCGTTGACGATGGTGGTGATGCAGCGCTGTTAGTACATAAAGGTGTTGAATATGAAAAGTTGTATGAAGAGAAGAAAATTTTACCTGACCCGGAGTCTGCAAAAAATGAAGAAGAAAAATGTTTCCTCAGTTTGTTAAAAAAGTCCATTCTTAAGAACCCCAAAAAATGGACAAAAATTGCCAAGAAAATTATCGGAGTGTCTGAAGAAACCACAACAGGAGTGCTAAGATTGAAAAAAATGGAAAAAAATAACGAACTCCTTTTTACAGCCATAAATGTAAATGACGCAGTGACGAAGCAGAAGTATGATAATGTATACGGCTGCAGACATTCCCTGCCAGATGGATTAATGCGCGCAACGGATTTCCTCATTTCAGGAAAAATTGTTGTCATATGTGGATATGGAGATGTAGGAAAAGGTTGTGCGTCCTCTATGAAAGGCTTAGGTGCAAGAGTATACGTCACGGAAATTGACCCCATTTGTGCCATTCAAGCTGTTATGGAAGGTTTCAATGTAGTTACCCTAGACGAAATTGTAGAGAAAGGAGATTTCTTCATAACCTGTACAGGCAATGTTGATGTAATTAAATTAGAGCACCTACTGAAAATGAAAAACAATGCAGTGGTGGGAAACATTGGACATTTCGACGATGAAATACAGGTTAACGAATTGTTTAATTGTAAGGGAATACATATTGAGAATGTGAAGCCACAGGTAGATAGAGTAACCCTTCCTAATGGGAACAAAATTATCGTCCTTGCTAAGGGAAGACTTTTAAATCTTGGATGCGCTACTGGCCATCCTGCTTTTGTAATGTCCTTTTCCTTTTGTAATCAAGTTTTTGCACAACTAGATTTGTGGGAAAGTAGAAACAGCTCCAAGTATCAGAATAAAGTCTACTTGTTGCCCAAGCAGCTCGATGAAAAGGTTGCCCTTTACCATTTGAAGAAACTCAATGTTTCTCTAACGCAGTTGGACGACAAGCAGTGCGAATTCTTGGGCGTCACCAAAGATGGCCCCTACAAGAGTAACTCCTACAGGTATTGATGGAGGGATAAAATCCGCCATTGTGCATTCATCCAGCGCATCACCATTCCAGCACAAACCCCCCTCATGGGGCATCCAAACGGGTTATCGTTTCCCCATGGTTGCAGTTCACCATACCGTCAGTCGGTTCGCGTGGAAAAGCATATAAACAAGGGAAAAAAGTATACTTATAACAAAAAAAAAAAAAAAAAAATTACACAAACAAGCACAACAAACGGGTGAAGAATGCGCGGAAAAGCAACGCAGCTGGGGCCCTACCCACCGCGTAGACGCACCTGTATCAGTATATTATATCCACTTTCCATGCCCGCTTACCCACGAAAACATCCCCGGCACATGTACGTCCCCCCCGGTGCCGCCTCAAATAAAAAAAATAAAAAATTGCCCATGAGAAATGGTCGCACATAATTATTTGCAGTCGAGTGTGTTTGGCCGTTCGGCAGATTTGCTATGTTTTTTGTTTTTTTTATTTGTCAGCCCCCCGGAAGATGACTCCGTTCCGGGAGGCGTTCGTACGTATGTGCCTTTTGCACGCGCGTTTTTGTGTACCTTCTGGCATGTGCCTCTTTGTATGCTCGTCTGGACATACCGTCTGGCAGCGCAATTATGTGTACCTTCTGACATGCACGTCAAGTGTACTTCTTTGGCATGCGCCTCCTCGCACATGTGTGTGCAAACTCATATTTTAACAGTTCACCCTTAAACAGATCTTCAAACACAAAGCAGCAATCTGCGCACCGTCCCCCGGATGATGTAATGGTAGGGAATTTTTTTATTTACCTACTAATCATCCACACGGGACGTGACTTAAACAAACCCTAGTGGCAACCCCAGCGATTCCATAATTTTCTCCTCCTCAAGTTTTTCCTTAAGCTTCCTATCAATTTCTTCCACTGTCTTGTTCTCCAACATTTCATCCTCATCGCTATCGGACATTTCTGCGTTTTCCAATTTGGCCTTCTCTTCAGTTCTTACGTCACTTGGTTTATCATTTGTATCTTCCCCTTTATCTTCACTTTTTTCAAAATCGGGGATACTTTTATTTTTCAATTCCTCAACCGTTTCGTAATGGCAGTTGTCTCTTAGTTGTGTTCTTCTGTAGCGTCCTCTTCTGTTGTCTGGCCATCCATGTCGATCCCATTCATTCAAATGGCTCCTCTGCCTAGGATGATATCCCTGGTCATTTTCATCATGGGGATGATCATAATGTCTTCTGTGATATTTCCTGTTATGGTTATAATTGGCTTCATTCTCCTGGTCAGAGAAATCCAATTCTTTCCTTTTCCTTTCTCCATCTCGATCCCAGTCCCAATCCCTGTCTCTATGCCTGTCCATATGTCTGTAATTCCTTCGATCGTGTAGGGACCCTTCTCTCCCATCCGCGTCATCTTTTCTGTGGTGATATCTGTAAGATTCGTGTCTGCTACTTTTGCCTCCTTCCCAGCCTCGTCCCTTCCTGTTATCATTGCTATTCTCACGATGGTGCGTATGCTCATGTCGAGTTCGGGTACTGTGCCCATGTGTACGATCATGTCTGTTCACTCGCTTATCCTTTTTAGGTTCCGAATTTTCGTCATCACTTTGGCTGTCCTCCCCTCCTCTTGTATCATATTTATTGTTACTTCTTTTTACCTTCTCAGAAATGTCAACGTATTGAAGTTTGCTCAGGTCGCTATCGGAGGAAATCGAGTCCTTCCCATTTGCGTCAACGTCACTGTGTTCGTAGCTGTTTTTTTTCTCTGGTGAATTGGCATTTTCCTCACCGTTCTCGGCATTATGTGTATCGTCTTCTTCACTAGCGCTGCCATCCCCTTTCGATTTTTTTTTTCTTTTTCCCTCTGTGCGGCGCATCCTTGCCTCTTTTGCAACTTTTGCATCTTTTTTGTATTCCCTCCCTCGGTCATCATCATAACTATCATCATCGTTGTTGTCATCACTTCTGTGCCCCCTTTTACTTTTTTTATGAATTTTTTTCTTTTTTCCCTCTCTTTTCTTCCTGCTGGACCTCTTGGTGCCACTTTCGCTGGAACTAGTCCTGTTCGTATATGTGCTAGGCTTTGAATCAGCACTGGCACTGGAAGAATCCCTTTTGGCACCCTTTCTGATGGGCGTTGAACTGACGGATCGCTTCCTTCGTCTTTTCTTTTGAGAAGATTCTCGTGAAGAGCTTGGCGATTTTGATACCCTTGAATGATTTGAGGAAGATTCACTACTCGATTTGTTTCGCTTCTTACGAATATGCTTTTTTTTTTTTTTTTCAGATTCTCCTTTTTTATCTCCCCCCGCTATACCCTTTTTTGGGACCCACAGTCCTTTTTCGTTTTTCATGAGGTTGTTGCTTTTTCTGCAAATGGAAGATGGGGAAAAAAAAAAAAAAAGGTGAACACGAAACGTGTTTGCATAGCATGTAGAGGTAAGTTTTGCTTATCAAGAGTGACAGTGTTGTAGCTGGACACATGGGGGGTGGTTAACCAGACGACGCGGTCATAAGAGAAACAAAGCAGCTTTCCCCAATTTTTCACTCAATTCTGTGTCATACCTTAGGTGTACACTGCTATCATGTGCATCACCGTCGTTGTCAGGCCCCTTCTTTTTCAACTTCACCAATGAGTGGGCGAAGTCCCAATTTCGATGTTTTATTAGCTCCGTATCATCCTGCTCCTTCAGCGACTTTTCCTGATTGTAAACGGGCACCAATTGGGGCATCTTTATTTTGAGAAATGCTGCACTTGTGTGTCTCTCTGAGGAGACTTTCCTCTATGCGTCGTTCTCCCTTTCTGGTTTACGATGAGCAGGGGGAACTTTTCATTATGCGGAAAAATCACTGGGTGGAAGGTTCCAATTCTGTGGGATATCGCCAAACAGTGGGAATAACTCTATGTGAAATTTGTTCCCTTCTAAAAGTGTTTTTTCCTCTCTCTGAGTTTTCCCTTTTACGACTGGGTGGGACGCAAAAGGGGGAAAATGGGAAAAATGAGAGAAAAAAAAAATTCGAAATGGTCCAAAGGTAGAGCTACTTTTCTAAAATAAATTAAAAAAATGAAAAAAAAAAAAAAAAAAAGCTTTTACAAATTGCTTTGTAGCTTGCCTGTTAATTTGCCTTCACAAATTGGTTAAAAATGGTATCGCGGAAAAGCATGCCAATCGGGTGACGCGGCTGGGGTCGACCAGTTTATAGCACAAGAGTAAAAAAGTGAAGGGACCTTTCTCCTAATCTTTTTATAATTTTTTTCTTTTTCATTTTTTCCATTTTGAAGGTAACCAACATGAACCATTATAGGAAGATTTTATAACTTTTTCCCGCCCCGTTGAGTAAGGTCTACCTTTATAAAACGCTTATATCACTGTCCATTCATGTAAGAAATTTTCCCTAACGTTTGCGCTGTTATATTTTTTCGGGTATCACAACATTGTATCATCTCACGGCACATTAAGCAACATGCATAGGGAAAAGAAAAAAAAAAAAAATTGAGAGAAAAAGGAAAATCATTTGGATGATATATTTATAAGGGGGAAGTCCAAAGCGAAATGTACTTATCGTAAAAAAAGCAGCGAAATAAAGTGAGCAAGTGTTTACATTTAAAGTTAACGTGTAATTCAGGAGAAAAGGGGGTGATATGTTTTCTTTTTAAGCGTTTCGCGTGTGTTTCCCCAACCCGATTAAATGGGCAGATATATGGATCGAAAGGGGGCGGTCTACTTCATTAGCATCCGTGTGATGGCCACATCGCCAGAGGCTTAGCGCAGACCAGCTTGACCCGTCACAAAAACGTGTTAATGATGTTGTTGCAGACGTCCAGCCGTTTAACGTGCTTGGTCCTGGTGTATGTTATCTTCAAATTTTCGAGGACGTCTAAGAGGCAAAAATTTGCAAGGTGCATGTGTCTGCCGTTTCTCGGTGTATGTATGTCCACCTCCCCCTGCAAGCATTTAGGGGAAAATGGGAGGAGGTGTAAAAGGACAAAGTGGGTACCTCCATAATTGACGCTTAGGACCGACAGCAAGAAGCTGAGACATCCGCAGAAGGACTCCTTCACCAGGTTTTTTTTTTCTGCGCATAGGGAAGAGGGCCAAGCGAGGGTTGAAGTAAAAATGAATGCTTCTATCTGTACACGCAGATAAAGAACGACATGGAAGGGAGGAGACCCCTGAACAGAGGGGGCAGATCTTTCCACCAAAATCGTTTACATCACTTACCATAATTGAAAATTACATTGTTCACTATATTGCAAAATATGCCTTTATCAAAGTTGGCTGTTCGTTCTGCGTTTTCGTTGCAGTTCATTTTTACTAAGGCGCCGCTAATCATGTCCTCGTTTTCTAGATACAGCTGCAGGGTGGTAGGAGTAAAAATGAGGTTGCTCACATAAGGAACAAGCAAACTATTTTTTTTTTAAATTAGCATGTCCAGGTGCCAGACAAAGCGACTGCCAACTGGAGTGGCATCCACCCAGGTACATATTCATTTCTTATATAACCAGAATGACCAAATTGAAGAGGGCTATCAAATGGTTTTCCCCAATTTGGAAGGGATTCAAAAAGAAGTCCTTCGAAAGTCCCACACTGGTGCTGGACAAAAAGGATGACTCGTCGTCATTCTGTAGAACGCTTATTTGAAAAAAATCATCCACAAAAAATAGCAAAGAGGAATAGAGCAAAATAATGAGAGAATTCTTCTCCAGGACGCGGAAGGGAATGTGATAAACACCATGTTCGAGTATTAAAAAAACGAGGTCATGAGATTTAAAATAATTTTCCAAATTGGTGTGGTCATATTTGATACCCTCTATATTGTGTGTCTCTTCCTTCTGAAAAAATGACTCCATTTCTTCTACGAAATTGTTTTGCTTCTCACATGGGTTGTCATCACTGTTGCTATTTGGTCCTTCCTCAATTTTGTCGCTAGCAGGTGGAACGTTTTTTTCTGTGGAAAGATTCCCGGACTTATGACCGCTTAAGGGATTTACATCGGTCGAGCTGATCAACCCCCCATGGTTCACTTCATAAAAGTAGTGAAGAATAACAGGGTTCAGAAGAAACATGTGAACCTCTTGCAGGAGGGTAAAAGTGTATCTAAAATAGATGTGGGTATTCAATATGAGATCATTATAATCGGGGGAGTTTAAAATTTTCTTCCTTAATAAGAATAGCTCTGAAAAGTTGTTTTTTTGAAGGACCATATCTTCAATGGTTCTTTTATACAAATTAGACATGGTATAACTTCCCTGTTCTTTAATTTTTAATATTTGTAGAACCCGCTTCTCTGTGCCATCAAAAAGGGTTCTAAAAGCTTCATGTATTTTTAGGTGACCTATTTCATCTACCTGTTCCTTCAGCAGCACAGACAAGCAGGCTAACGACTTGTAGTATATTAAATAAATGCAGGTACTTACAAAGTAGAACAGAATATCCACCTCTGCATTTACTTGCTTTCTGAGGCCAACTTTTTTCCCTATGTTTATGTGGTCCAGATATTTTATGTCCCCATCGTTGTTCATATATTTTTCGTAATTGATGTGCAGGTCATTCAGGACCTGTTTGCAAAAAAAGATGCTTTTCGCTTCTCTGCACTCGAGTATATCGCACAGCTTGCTGAGGAGGCTGCAAGGGGGTGGTGGTAATGGAGAACAAAAGAATTGTCCAATGGGGCACCCTAGGAGGGGGTGGTAGCCCGTTCAATAGGCAAAGATGTAATTGCACCGAATTGACGTCACACCGGTTCATTTCCACACATGTGAGTCACCTCTCCTACCTTGTACGCTTAACGAAGAACAAAAAGGAATAGGGATTCTTCACCTCAGTGAGGAGGTGCAACACCAATTTACAGGTTCCAACAACGTTACCAAATGTTTCATATATATTCACATTTCTGAAGATGAACAGTAAAAATATTGTACAGGCGTGTTCGAGGAAAACGTGCTTTACCTGTTTAACATTCTTGTCTCTGCTTTCCTGGTGAATATCATATAAGGCTAGCTCTTCGTTGTAAAGTACCACTTTTATTATGTTCCTTTTATTTTGGTTCAGGTTAAACAGTTTTATCATAATTTTACACAAAAAGATGGAAAAACTTTGGTCATAAAAAAACGTCTGTCTTTTAATTATGTACTGAATTAGGAAGTACACATAGTGTGAATTGTAGAGAAATTCGTCTGGCAGGATTTGCAAAATTGCTGTCTTCTGATTTATGTTGTCATCTGACAGAGTGAATATTTTGTAAAGTATTTCTGACCCGATGCTGATGTTTATTTGCTCTTGGCTCATGTCTAAATGTTCGAAGTTTTTTATCCTTTTTATTCTGCGTGGAGGTGAATACAGGATGAGGATAGGGGCATGTTTACTATGTGTTTTTTTTTTTTTTTTTTTTTTTGTACGGCAATATTTCCCCACAGGTAAATGCTTTCACAGCTTGCAAAATTTGTTTTCTTTTCGTAGAAACTTTCGACCAGTTGGTCAACACCAATTTGTGTTGGGAGTGAGGAGGCCGATTTGTTCTATTCAACCTATTTTGTGCCCACCTGGTGATGTAAAAATGAATGTCCAACACATCGACCGGGATGTAGAAGTTCCTGTTCAGGCAAATTTTGTCCTTTCCTTTGGTTAGGTTTTCCTTAACATCCTTCACCTTGTTGAATATAATGTACAGTAGTATTACCAACTGGGTGATGTGCCTTTCATCCAGCGTTGCATATGCACACTCGCTGCTCAGAATGGTGTGAATTATCTGGATGGGAAGTGTGCGGGGGCGGAAAAGGGTGTGGCAAGGCAAGTAAGGTGGTGCAACAAAAGGGCATACACCTTATCGCAGCAGCCTAAAGGAAGTAACCCCCTTGCGCATGACCAACACTTTAGTCTACCTCAGGGTCGCGTTTTTCCGAATTTTCCGCTTTGACATACCTGCAGAACCAGGAGATACCTCTCCACATGTTGAGCCCCATTTATGACACTAAAAAAAAGGCCAATCATTTTTTCCAACACGAGGACGAAACTAAGATGAATCCCATCGCGGGTGAGTCCCCTTTGATGGATATCCTTATACGTTTCTATGGTTCCCGTGCAAATTTTGTCTAGAATATAAAGACACGTGAGGGTGACATTCTTTTGATTATTCTCCTTTACATTTTTGAGGTAATTTTCTAGGAAGAAATAGTAGTTGGCTGGATTAACGTATGAACCCACCAAATAAAGGCAGTTCATATAAATGAACCAGCGCTCTTCGTCTAGCTTCTTTTCAAATGCAAATAGGAGATGTGTAAAAAAGTGGGGAAGATGTTCCGTAATATTTTCTTCAATGAAATAAAATAGTAATAAAATAATTTTGGCGTTCTCCAGTGATTCTAATTTATTCGATTCATCTTCCTTTTTCGAATACAGATATTTGAAGTAGGCATTTAAAATGGTGAAGGAGAGTTGCTTGCATTGTTTGTTCATTTCGTTGTGCGTAATTTTTATTTGAGTAATTTTGTTTTCCCGCAGGATGTGCATAATACGTTGATTGCTTTGGAGAAAATTTTGGAGCAACTTCTCGTGGTACTCCACCGAATATTCGTCTTCCCTTATTTTGTCATCTTTGTGCTTTATGTGGGGATTATCATCTGCTTGGTTTTTCTCCTCACGGGGGGACTCAACAACGATTCCACTCCCACCTGTGCAAGAAGGACGTTTAGTAGCTACATTTAAGGTGTACATATTTTTGTTCACCAAAAAGGAGCTACGATAGAAGGAAGGGAAGTAATAATCCGTCAGAGGCAACGGCAAAGTGAACGCCGTCTTGTAGGACCACTCAGGGTTAAACTGGTAAATAATTTCATCGTTCATATTTTTGTCCAACTCGAAATTCTTCCTTCTGCAAATCAGTTGGATATACAAAAAAGACACCAATCTGAAAATTTTGTAATTATCAAAACAGGCCGAAAAGAGGTAAGGCAATAAAAAGGTAACAAAATCATTTGACTCGTTAAATTCGTACAGCAATATGAAGACGAAGGAGTAGAATTGGAACTTCACTTTTGTGCTTCTATCATTATATAAGTTGCACAAGTAGTTAATATTCACATAGGCATTGTCGTAGAAACTTTTTATGGGAACCACGTTGGGATCCTTATACCCAATTAGCATTTCTATAATTTTATAATTTTTTGAGTTGCTATTATTTAGAATTAGCTTCACCAATGTGTTCATGCATTTTATTTTCACCTTACTGTACTTGTTACAGAGGCACTTTAATAAGCACGTACTGATGATGTAGTGGTAATTCACGTAGTGGTCTTCTACTTGCTCGATAATTTCCTCTATGAAGCTCATCATTAGGCAGTTTATTTCGCAACAGTGGTCGAATAGACCCATTAGGCATACGCGGATTATCTTGTCTGCGTGGTTCATGAACTGAGAAAAGAGGGTAAAAGAAAAGCACGCCACTATGTTGAATGTGCAGATTAGAAAGAAGTTCACGAATTGGGAACGTGCTGGTGCCCTCCATGTGAGACTCGTTAACCCGCTCCTCCCCAACCTGCTGCCTGGAGACATCCCTCACGAGGATGTAAAAATACGCGAACAGAAAATATCTGGTGTTTTCATTCACGAGGTAACTTGTAAGAACCATCGGCTTGTGGTCGAACAGTCTCACGTTCTCATTCGTCTCTCCAATGGGTAACGTGCACTCATGCGCGTTTAAAGTGGCAATCAGAGCATCAATTAGGTAGGTGAAAAACTTGCTAATATTACTCTCCTCTAGAATGACTAATAAGGTGTACAAAACGAGTAAGACATTTTTTTCTTCTTTTTTCTCAAACACGAGGAGTAGACAGTGGAACATTTTGCTGAGCGCATAATCCTTGTAATCACTGTAATCACTGCAATCCTTATTATCATGGTTAATGCTGAAGAAGAAAAATAAATCTTCCAAAACGAGGAAGTTATTTTTTTTTATTTCATGTATGTACTTTTTTAGCAGCCTTTTCTTATCACCGCAGTTGATTATTTCGCTGCACTTTGCCTCCTGCACATCGCCCACATATTCATTAATGTACTGTTTCAGCGCGGTTAGAAGTTCCTCCTTTTGGAAATCCTCCGAAAAGCACAAATTGGAGTCCAGTGAAATGTTCTTCTGACACTCTTCACTAGGTGGACAATTCGGTTTGCTCTGTTCAGCATCATAATGGCCGTTTGTTTGGCTGTGTGTGCTTCCTCTCCCTTTTGATTCCAATATTTTCTCCACACCGTTTTGTGTATCATTTCCCTTCGAGACGTATTCCTTACAGCTTAGTCTGTTTCCGCTTTTGTAGTAAAGCAAAGCCTCCCTAATGACGCTGTCGTATTGCTTTGCTTTCTTTTTTGCATTCACGGGGTTGAGACTGTATTGAATCATTTTCCTATTCGATAATGTTGTGAGAAATTAAAATAAATGGAATGAAGAAGAAAAAAAGGAGTTACTACTCCTAGGACTGGTAGAAACTTAATGGGGTGTGTGAAAATGTGGAGATGTTACAAGGGAGGGGTAATTCTCCGGGGAGATGGAAAAAAAAAAAAAAAAAAAATATATATCCAATATACGTACATACATATACATATCACAGGAGAGGAAAGTTCCCCAAACAGCTCCACAGTTAAGCAAACAAACGTTGTGCCTTTTTCCAATTGGGGGAAGAGCCTCGCGGAGAAATGTACTTTCAAACCGATTGTGGTAACTGGGACAGCGAAGCCGCGAAGGTAATTGCACCTAAACATTTCACTGTCGACGGGGTACCAGCCCCCTGTCTGTGCATGCACCGGTGTAATATATACGCTTTTTCCGCGGTGCAAAAAAGGCTAGCCTCACTGCAGTTAACCATTCTCCTGCGTGAACGCTTTCTATACCGCTGCTAGCCGTTGGTGTCGTTTTCCAGTGCCACCCGCACACGTACACTTTGGTGAAGTGGCTGTTTGAAGGACCCCTGGTGGGCCTACCAGCCATATGCCGAACGCATGTTATTATATCATTTTGTGTGCACTTTTTTTGATCGTTTTTTACCCGTTACACCACAATGTGGGCTCTCGCCGAGGGGGTATTTCCCTCGCCGTTGAGTAGCTTGGCTTGACGCACCCCGGTCCAATTTTTCATTTTTTTTAATCACAAAAAAAAAATCCCCACAGTTACTGAAAAGGTGTATGTGGTGATCCCCATTTGGAGTCTTCTCCTGGAAATAACGTCCCCCCAAGTTTGCGCCTCATTAGCAAAGTGCCCACTCCGGGGTGTAGAAAAAATGGGGAGCAGGAGGGAATAACACAGCGGGGCGAGCGCTCACCTAGACGTTTGTACACATGTGCTTAAATAAGGATGGATTTCCGAAGTGTGCAGTAGTCCCTACCCTGCGGATTCGTCACACAGATGTTGCGTTAATATTTTTTGGGGTCAAAAATTGGAAGGTGTATTTTTTCACTCTTTTAAAATTATGCATTAATGGGCTTGCAAAATGGCCCGCAAAATTTATGCCGCCGGTTAGCTTTTCCCTTACGTGAACTTGTTTTCCTTCTTAGCATCCCTCTCTTTTTTTTTTCTCTCTCTCAATTTATATAATGAGCTAAGCGTGGTACAAGCAGCGCACATGTTAGCAATGTGCCAATGCAGCCCCTTCAGCGGACTCGTCCTCGCTAGCGCGTTACCTCTTCAATTTTGGGTGGCATATTACTCTCCAATTTAGCACATACACGTGAAGGGTGTTTTGCTCATTTTTCATAACCAGTATATGCCCCTACAAAGAGGGGGCACAGCTTGGCACGTCCCGATTCTGACACACACCAAATGAGCGTTACGGCAAATGTGTTAGTTCTGTCCCCCTTTTTTGAGATGCGTTTCCCCCAAAATGGGCATAGAGAGCTACTTCCTAAAGTACGTTAAGGCGACGTACATAGCGAGGAGGAGAAGCGAAATGAGGAAAACCATAGAAAATTTGAAAAATAATATTTACACATACAACAATTATAGCTGTAAAAATATAAAGTATCACATGGGGGAAGAAGATACGTGCGATGGGAGTAGCCACTACAGCGTCCAAATTGATGAGCAGATCCAGAAGGTGATGCGTTTTGTTAATCCTCTCCGGTTTGATGAGGAGAATATCACGTCAAGCAGCCCTCCCGATTGGAGTTACAATCAGACGGAATGTCCAAGTGGAGACAATAATGAAAGTTTCAACACCGACAGTGGGGGGAAACCTCACAGAGAAAGAAAAAACAAGACGTACATTTTAAATTATAGAATAAATCACATCGTAGGAAAAAGAGGAAAAAGGGAACAATACAGATACACCTACTTGAAATCCCCATTCAAATACAAATATGCATTAAGACATTACGTTTTCGAAAAATATAAATACCATTTCTATTTTTACAATATAACTCACTTTAATATACATATAATTTTTAACATAATTTTATCCTCCATGACAAGCCAGACTTCTGTCAAGTGCAACATCCACTGGTTCTACCCTGGGAGGAATTTATTCGATTCTGAATTTTTGCGGAAGTGTTTTCTTCCCCTGATTGAGGGGAGGCACGATGGGCATGCGGACCAGTCAGTAATAAATTCGTGTGTGAGGAAACACATCGAAGAGGCATACAATAATGCGGTCCATAATGAAGAGGGGGGGAACAAATTACTTCCTCCACGGAACTTCGACATCAACTTAGACTTGACAAAATATAATATACAAAATTTGCTCCCCCTATTTTTTGAAAATAAATCATTCAGTCAGAATTATAAAAATTTGCTTCTTCTGGAGGAGAAATGTTTCAAACAAGTCAAGAGCAAAATTAGGAAAAAAAATTTCCACTGGTTTTTGAATAAAAATCCAAATGGATAGACAGTGCGCGTTGTAGTGGTGGGAAATAGCCACCGTCACGGAAAAGTGGACACACCAGTCGGCTGGCGTAAGACATGCACAAATTAAATGCGAGTTGGAGTGTGCCCAGCTTGAATATCCCCCCAACTGCTCCAACCTTATGAACCAATTGAAGGGCGCGCCAAATGCCCATTCACACAAAAAAAAAACAAAAACAAAAAGTAGCCACAAAAAAAAAAAAAAAAACACATAAACAAATATAAACATAAACATTAGTATGAATACGTTTGTGTAACCACGATCCGCAATGGAGTAGTGGTTGCCACCCCATTACCGCTTCTTGAATCTGCTCTTCGGAGTCATTTTCTCCCCTATAATGAACGACGAATTCTGAAAAGGCAAAGAAGGATCCCACATAAATATGCACAAAGATGACCGCACAAATGACGCACATGAAACTGACTACAGCGCGATGTAGCGGAAGCAGTCACATTTTCGCCTTACCGTCATTCCAGAAGTTTGAGAAAATTTCTCCGTTACTTGTTTATGGAAGGATAAATCGGTGATCTGCAAAGAAGGGGGGATGCAAACATGGGAACAGATTAATATACATAATGTAGAAACGCACCAACACACTTCGAACGTGCAAGAATGGAAGCTGAGTCAATCTACACACATACATATACACATAGGTGTGCCTTGCTAACTCCATACCTGCTGGTTTAGCTCGCGTATAATTTGCTGCTTCTCGCGTATTATTTTTTTCTTCTCCTCGGCCATAGCTTCCTTGTTATGAATTTCTTTCTTCTGATCTGCGCACAATTTTGCATTTATAATTTCGACGTTCCTGAGCTGTTGTAGCAGTTCTGCATTTGTTTTGTCCTTCCCCTGAAGAATGCTAATTTTTTTTTTAACTTGGTCTTTCAACTGTTTGTTTCTTTCTTGTGCCCTTTTTAACTCCTTCAAACATTTGCTCGCTTCCCTGGAGTTGTTCTTGTTCGCATTTTCATAATTCAACTTCAAGTCATAAATACAGGACATGAAATGGTCTCTCTGACTTTCCAACAAAGCACTTAACAGTTGATTAAATTCGTAAATATACATGATGATATTTTTTTTGTCTATAATTTCTTCCTTCCCATTGATATTTATATTTGCTGCGTAAATTTTTTTCAAATTTTTTTTTCCACTTTTTAAATTTATTAATTTTTTTATATACAAGTTACTGCTGTAATCGAACACTGAATTTTTGGAAATGTCGAAGAAGTAGTTGTGCATCGTTTCGCAAAAATGCTCCTTTGCGTGGTCGATGAGTTTTTTCTTTTTCCTTTTCTTAAGGGAATCCTTATTTGTGTTCATGTCTTTACTGAAGAAGTCGTACATGTTGAAGGAGCCCCCCTCGCGCCCGGCTCGGCCGCTTTGTTTATACGTCGCACGTCTCCTTCTTACTCCACTTGTGCTCTCCTTTTGGCGATTCCTTCCATGCCTGGCGTTTACCTGATTGTTTTCACCTTTTTTATGCCTCCACCGTTGTTTGGTACCTTTTCCCTTCTTACTGTCCATCCGTATCATTTTTCTATATCTGAAAAAGAAACTGACCAAGCCATGCCTCGAAAAGTACCCCCTATTCATCCCACATGTAGGGTACGCAATAGAGAAGTCTAACCTTTCGATGACATTTTTATTTTCTACACACATGTGCACCTCAGAATTAGCATCCTCACCGCTTGCACTACGCATTTGCAAATGGGGGTGGATTCCATCTTTTTCTGTTGAGCTAGGGACAGGGTCATTAATTTTGTTTACATTTTCTCCTTCACCTGGTATTCCTCCGATGGGTACTGTCAAATGGTTGGATACTCCCCCCTCTGCGGTGCACTTTTTCGCATTTTCCTCCCTTTCAAAAATGGCACTACATGTAGGTTCACTAATATTAGTTTTTTTGCTTTCCACCCCTGACGGCTCGCCACAATGACAATGACGATCTCCACTTGCAGATACAAAGACAGGCACAACAATGTAGTTGCAGTTTCCCTTGTTTATAAAAAAATTTACGATTCGGAAGAAGGTGTACTTAATATATGCACTCAATTTTTTTTTTCTTCTGAGGAGTTTTTTTTTTTCCTTTATCTTTAGCTCCTTCAGTCTGCTCAAGCGATCATAATTCACAGAACATCCAATGAAGCCACAAAATAAACAAATTTTTGCATTCTGGTTTTTCTCACATACATCGCAATTGGCTATCTGATAATTGTACTGTTTATATCGGCAAATGGGACAAGACGTGAAACAACATTTTTTAAGACAGCTCGAATGGAATATGTGACCACATAGGATATTAATGCAGACGTTATTAAAAATTGTTTTGCTTTCACTTTTTTTTTTTTTCTTCACTTGATTGTTGTACTTTTTTTGCACATTATGGATAAAGGAGATAACAGATAGGTAGTAGCTTTTCCGGTAATCATTGGCGTAACTACTCAACGTCTTAACGCAATAATACTGTCGTTCCTTCGTTTGCTTGCCCAACGCTTTTGTTTCATACGGGCGCCCGTTCCTGCGAGTACTGCTGCGTGAACTGCTACTGTTATTGCTATTGCTCCTACTTATTTTTTCGCTTGGCTCATTTTGACCGTAATATGTTTCTCCAAAAATTGCAGCGCCCGTGTTAGCGGCGGGAAGAACAGAGTATTCAGCGCCATTCCCATCGCCGTTGTCACTGTCCTGGTTCGGTGGGGATGGGTCCTTTCCCTTGGGTTCCCTCCTTTTTTGCGTTCCAAAGTTTAAATTAAAAATGTGCGATATTACCTTACTGAGGCTGTCCGAGTACAGCGGCTCCAGGCAGACTGCACAGGAGAGCTGTAATTTGTTTTGCGAAATGAGATATAGAGGGTTGATGAATCTGCTTCTGCACGACGGTTGCATGTTTTCATGTGTGTGTTGCATGCTATTCTCACCGTTATGGTTCGCCTTCGCGTTAATATTCGCGTTAGCATCCTCCTCGTAAAACGTTTTCACCCGTACCATCCGTTGCGTGTTCTTCTTCACCCTGGACGTGGCATTCATGGTGATGTCCTTCACGATGTAAACTTTTAATCTTTTCTTTTTTTTCATGTTAAAAAAACTAATCCTCTTCGCCTTTTTCATAATTCTCTTTGCATACACATCGAACGTTAGGAAGTAGATCATATACTCTTCATTGTTTTTTTTGTTTAAAACTTTTAAAAAAAATATGAAATTGTCAAAGGGGTGTAGGAGCTCAAGGAACTCCGAGGGGGATAAACAGTTGGACACGTTAACGCAGAGCAGAACGGAAATGGCCACTTCGCCTGGGGTGTAACGTTCCTGGCTTAGCTTCCTCTTCAAATTGTAACTATCGTGGCTGCCGTGGTGGCTGCTGTGGTGACTGTCGTGGTGGTTGCTGTTCGTGCCGCTAGCAGTTCCAGAGTTACTGCTGTGTTGTCTGTAAAGACAGTAACCCTTGAAGCAGCGGATGTAGCCCGTGATGGACTGAATTTTGGTGTTCCCGCAGTTGTAATTGAATATGTAGTACTTCCTCTTTGTCCTCGATATGGATCCTCCTTCAGTTATCATGCCACACACGTCGCTCACCACTTGGTAATGCTTAGTTCTTATTTTAATTTTTTTTTTTTTTTTTTTTTTAATTTTTCTTTTTAGTCTTAAAAACAGGTGTCCCTTCATTAGCATATCGTAGAAGTTGTATTTTTCTTTTTCGGAAGGGGCACATCTGAGGTGAACATTGCATTTGCCAGTGTTTTTATTCGCACCATTTGCCTCTGCACCTGTCATTATCAGCTTCTGCGATCCCCTCTTTTCGCCCTCTTTCTTGATAGAGTAGTTACTACTAAAGCTGTGCCTGTCTCTGCGCACACTTGACCGCACGTTATCATCGTTAAATTTTTTTTTAAATTTTTCTATTTCTTTGTTTAGCTCCCTTAAAAATTCATTTTGATCATCTCCGTTTTGTTCAACCAAATAATACATCGCATCGACGTCGATGTTTGGAAAGAGGCTGCTCGTTTGTTCTTCCGCGTCTTGGTCATTACTGGGTATAGGAAAATCGTCTACATCTTCTTTAACAGACTTGAATTTGCCACTTTCGCTTGCTCCTTCGTTGGGAATATTCGCTGGGGGCACGCTTTTATTTTTCCTTCGCTTTGTTCCTTTCCTTTTGTCTATGGCCATTTCGGTCACCCCATCGGGGTTGTTCCCCTTTTTGTCTTCCTCCCTATCTGCTTCATCTGCTCTGGTAGGGCTTCTGCCCTTCTCCACAGTTTCTCCAGTAGGAGCACTGTTACCCCTTTCTTTTTCCCCCTTCACAGTGTCACTAACTGGACCATTTAGAGGGGCTGAGTTATCCTCATTCGGTCCGCTTATGTTGAGTCCCCCTCCTCGATCTGCTTCCTCCTCCTCATTCAACCCATCGTCATGTTTGGCACATGTATTAGATGAGGAATTATTTTCTCTTTTTCTCCCTTTGGATTTTTTCTTCTTTTGATTCTTTTTGCTCATTTGGGAAGCGGAAAAAACATAAACGGGGCAGCAGCGGAGTAATGGAAAAAATCAACGTAAAAAATGGAAGGGAAAAAAAAAAAAAAAAGAAATTCAAAAGGGGGAAAAAGTATGCATCATAAAGAGGGAAGAAGGAATGGCTCCACTAGCGTTACAAACAAATCTAAAACGAGCTGCGTTTACGGGACCTGCTATGCATGCGCATGATGCGATTCGGTACATTTTGCAAACCCATATAGAAGTGCTATTTTATCTGCATGTGCGAATTCCCCGTTTCGTGTCATCCAAGCATCTACGTATGTAAGTGAAGGATGCTTGTTCTCGCATCAGGGCGACAACTACACTAAGTGGCGAATAATGACCCGTTCGGATAAGGACATGAGCTACACCACTGGGTTCGGAAGGCATGCAAGTATAGGCATATCTTACGCGCATGATGCTGTCCCCCCTTTTTTGTAAGAACCGCAAGAGTCTGCACCTGCTCATAGCTCATATAATGTCGAAACAGAATTGACGAATGAATAATGTGAGTCGGTAAGCAGCGAAGTGCTATCATTTCCGCGACTAGGAAAAGATCCCCAATTTTTCATAGAAGGGGAGGTTTCTACTTTCACGATATTCCCTGTCAACCAAACGGTTACATTTGGACGTACAAAATGGCATAGGAAAAAAATAAAATAGTTTAAAAAAAAAAAAACTAATGTGCGAATAAACGAACGAATGGTGATACATACAAACGATTGATGATATTGATGAGCAAATGATGGCGTAAAAGTGAAGGGGAATGCTCGTACGAAATCCCTCTGCACGTGGACACTACTGTTGATGGTACATGGTACTGCAAATCCATCAAATCAGTAAACAACAAAAAAATAAACGTGCTTATCTCTACTTAGCATAGCTTAGTGTACATCTGAATTGTGCCAAGTGGGCATCGCGAATGAATGAACATGCTTACCTTACAGTTGTGCATTGCCTCCTTATGCGAAAGTATGAAAAAAAATACTTAACGAAGTAGGTACTTGTATGGAAGACGCCAAGTGGTATAATGATTAAATTTTGGGGGGGAAAAAAAAGTAAGAAAAATTACACCTTACGTTACTCATAAGCATATGTACATTGTTCCCCCACTTGGGCGTGTGAGCCACGATAACCTTCTTTTCCCTCCTGCAGAAAAAAAAAAAAAGCGACTGAGCACGTCCACAAGGGAATTTACTAAAAAGGTGAAAATTGTCCCTACGTGCAAAATGAACAGGCTTTTTAAAAAGTTGAACGCAGATTAATTAGGGGGAAGCATATCCATTCCGTTGATTCAGCTTTTACTTGCCTTTTTGTTCCCGCTTTTGACACATTTTTAATTTCATTTCCCACAGGTGCGTATTAAACACCGACCAACACTGACAAGTTATACACAAATTGCATATAAAAAAAAAAAAAAAAAAAAAAAAAATTTCACAAATTTTATAAGCACAAAGGTAGGAAAAAAAAACATTTTAAATATAACTCAAAGGAGGTGTAATTATACACACCTCTCTCCAATGTGGTGAAGAAAGCATGTCTAGTTTTATAGACCCATTCGCATTTTAAGCTGCTGACACAAAAACGTTTAGCCGCATGCTGATCAATCGAATGAAAGTTAAAAACGGGCCAATGCCAGAAAAAATGCAAAAAAAAAAAGAAAAATGTTTGGGAAGTAATTCTCGAGCTACTTCAGTTTTTTTATGGGGGCAAAATGGACCGCGTGAAACGTAGTAGTCGCGTTTTTGCAACCTGGCAATGCGTCTTTCTTTCAGCCCGTAAACCAATCGGGGAAATCCACTGCAGGTGATCCATTTCCGGGTGACCCCCTTCTCGCCGCATAACCCCGATCGATGTGCGCCCCTCACAAACCCCTCAATTTAACCTTCATCTCGTCATATATCTGCATCAAAAATTGCTTGACGTTTTCCAGACGCAGCTCCGTATTATCCGTGTACATCATCTGCAGCTTGGTAGGTATGGTGGCGTGAATGTCCAGCGCCAAGAAGGAAAAGTATTCCAAATATAAGGAGGTGAAAAAATTCAGTTCCTTGTTTCGAAAGTCGATGGATTTATTAACATTAAGAACGTTGACATACTCATCAATCCTATCGGTGATTTTCTCCAGGTGTCTAAATTTTTCATTTTCTTTCGTATCTCCCATTTTTTCGGTATACTTTATTTTCAGTTCTAATATTTTATCGTACAAATTCATAATAATTTTTTTGTTCTCTTGTGTGAGTTCGAAATTGCTCAGGTTTTTATTATTATCGAGGAAAAGCTCAGCATTTACAAGGAAGTCCGTATTGGTGACATTATAGCTGTTTATTTTAAATCTATACAAATTTAACACGGATATTTCTCCACTTTTATCCAGGAGGGACAAATCTAGCGGGTGTGCAATAATGCCTATCGGAAACATATTATGACTTATGGCAGCTTCGTTCGTATTCTTCCCCTTATTATCGACGAAAATCATAGCAACACACACATTCCTGTTTGTTTTTATTTTTTTTAAAAATTGAACTTTTTCAATTTCGGAAAATTTAATTACTGTCCTTTCTCCGGGGAGTAAATTTGAATGTTCTGTAATTTTCGACACGAAAACGGACAGGTCAAGATTTTTCCTTTCTTTCCACACGAGCAGAAAATTGTACATGTTCAGCACGTGATTATTATCGTACACCTTTTTTAGGTACTTTACTTCATGCTCCTCCAACGTTTTTTCTGTGTCAAAAAAGGACAGATCATTTCCGCTCAGTTTTTGGTCCATCTTATCTTTTATTATTTCTTCATTCACTACATTTATGTAGTCATTACTGTCTCGTATAATTTGCAATATCTCCTTGGTGAATCCTCCTGATGGTTTTAGCTGTGTTCCTATTATGGGCATTTTCAATTTTTTGATTACTTCATTTTTTTGGTTTTCCATTTTTTCCGAAATGATATCCTTAGATGCAAGTTTGTCGTTAAAGTCATAATCGAACACATTCGGTTTGAAGTCTTCCCTGTTTATTGTTTCTGTTGGTGGTTCTTTCGATGTGTCTGCTGCGGCTGCTGGTGGGGATATACTTACTTCTCCGGCCCCAACCGAGTCATTGCTCTCCTTAATAGGTTCTCCATTCACGCTTCCGTGGAGTACATTTTTGCCATACCTTTGGTGATACTTTACAAACTTACGTTTTGTCAACCCTACTCTCTTTCTACGCTTGAACGGTGTAAGAAGGGAGTCATCATTCTTCCCTAGGTGGTCATTGAATGTTCCCAAGAAATGGTAAATCGAAGAGCTTTTCGTCTTTCTACCCACAGCAAGGTTCAACAGGGTGAGTACCAGAAGAACCAATTTGCTGTTCCTTAACATAATCGTTACGTTGTGTTGTGTAGGAAGTACCGCTTATTTTGAGTCTCTCTCTCATTTGCCTCTTTGTTCATTACACGTTCACAACTGGAGGAAAAAAGAAATGCTTCCCTATTTTTAGTATATGCCATACTACGGCAAGGTGTCGTGACGTTTGCCGCAAACCTACGTGGGGTGCTGCTTTGACGGTGTGCTTATTTCTTCACAACTCCCTGTCATAAGCGCGCCAGAGTTTGGTTTTCCCCTTATCCGAATGACGCATTGGGCGCAGCAGTTACACAATATCTGGGCTTAATTTTAGCGTTTTTCTGGCGCTTTTTTGGCCAATTCTGATTAATCGTTCAAACGCTTTACCGCTCCGAAGTTGTCGCACGTCCGCCAAATGGGGCAAAAATATATATCTCTTATTTTTACATGAGAGTCACATACGGTGCCTCCCCCCTTATGATCGGAAGGGAAAAAAAAAATCAGCACGATGGAGAGTGCAAGATGCAAACTGCACGGAAAACAGCTGACTGCTTCGAATGTGTGCCCTCTACCAGGGCAGGCAGAAAAACACTCCTCATAATGGGCCTCCTCCGAGGTTACAGCATACATAGTGCGGTTACCTTATATTTCTTCTTGCCCCTCTGCAGGAAAAGTATGAACGAGCATGTTAGGGGAAATTAGCATAAAAAAGCCCTTCCGAACAAAGATGCACCATGCTATTTAGCAACATTTTTTACAACGTATCACGGCGGTGTAAAGAGAAGAACATTTTATACCTCATCAAAAAAGGGAAATTTTTCTCCACAGAAAGGAGTGTTTTGCCAGAAAAACGCAGAGGCATCATGGGGGAAAACCCTCCCCCCGTTGGTAATCCTCAACCGGTATATAAAAGCTACAAGGGTCATGATCTAAGCATAGTATATGAAAATGAGTTCTTCTTGGTGGTGAATAAGCCTTATGACATAAAGTTGGAAAAGGGGAAGCTGGACGATATATACCCCTCCGTGGAAACGCTTCTTCGGCAGAAGACCAACTTGGATGTGTTCAGGTGGGTAGAATGGCACGACCACGTCCATTTATTTTGCCCCGTTGCATGTTTATTGAGAGGGCGTCTTCGCGTGGACAGCTTTGTGCTAACTGTGCGTAATAACTCCCACGTGATAATTCCACGTGATAATTCCACGTGATAAATTCAACGTGATAAATTTGACGTGTTAACTTTTCCGTGTACCCCCTTTTTACGCGTACAGAATTTGCGGGCAGCTGGACTACGCCACGAGCGGCCTCCTAATCATCGCCAAAGACAAACTCAGCTGCAACATCCTAAACTACAACATAGAAAGCAAGCGCATAAGCAAAATATACCTAGCCATGTTGTACGGACACCTACCCCTAGGAATTCTCCATGTAAATACACCTATAAGTAAAGTAAAGAATAATTTTAAAATGAAATTATGTTACAACTATAATGACTACTATGACAATGGAAAATATTGCTACAGTTTAATTTATCCGTATAAACAGTGCTACTTAAATAATCAGAAGGTAACTCTGTGTGAGCTTCGGACGGTTACGGGGAGGAGGCACCAGCTAAGGCTTCATGCCCTTTGTCTAGGCAGCGGGATTGTGGGAGATGAAACGTACTTTGAGGATATGATAAGTAATAAGTATAAAATTAGTTGTACTTCCAACCCGCGTGACGTACAAATAGGAGCGTTTACTCAGGGTGACAAACAGGAGCGGTTCCTTCATGCGGAAGAGGGAACAATCACCAAAATTGACGCCGAGCGGATGATGCTGCACTGCTGGATTATCCTAAAAAATAAAGAGGACCAAAAGAAGGAGCTTAAAAAAACAGAAGACATAAACATGTTGGAAAAAAAAATATTCGATAGGGATTACATCATCTGCTCAGATGAAATAAGTAAATTTGTTAATGAGGAAGAAAGGACGTATGAACAGTGTGTTCTAAAAAACGACGACATAATAAATGATAATTTTGTTAATTACAATGTTAGGAATATAAATAAAAATATAAAAAATATTGATAGAAGGTTAAACAGGGGGAAATATGACCCCTTGTTGAGGAGTCCCGACGCAGTGGAAAAATTAAACAGATTGGACGGCTCACATTTCTTGAACAGGGAAGAGCCAGACGAAAATGGAAGGAGAGAAAATAACTCACAGGGGAAGGGAGCTACTGAGAAGGGACAGCTGCATCAGACAGATAATATTATACCTACAGAGGAACACACCGAGCAGCCTTCACACCCAAGCAATGTGCAAACCGTTGATGTAACGGGCACCTTTATAAATGCCCAAAAGGTTGATAAAAATGCCATTTATTTGGTGAAAAATGACAGGTATGAAAATCCAAACCTCTTGTTTGACGACATTCACGACAGTGTTAATAAATTTAATTGGGGCTAACTTTAAAAAAAAATTCCCCATGCGTATGTCTTCTTCCTTACTGTTCCTGCCACGATGCAGTTTGCAGCAGACTACTTTTTTATTTTATTATTTTATTTTTTTTTTTTTGTCAACTTCGCGTGAATGCCGCATGCATATTTCCCCGTTAACAATTTGTTCCCATCAAAAATGGGCCTTTTAAAGTCGCTATAAAAATTAAGAAAGATCTTATCAGGTAATGCCAATTGGGCGAGTATACACACAAAAGTGATGTTACGCGTCTGCCTGTTTAGGCTTGTATACATGCATGTAGGGTGAATTACCAACGAAAAAGGTATATAAAGCTGTATAATATGCAATAGTGGGGTTAAAAAGTTACAATCAGTGGTGTGGCGCATTATATATTTGCACACACAGAGGTCTTTCCCCTTATGGATAGCAAAACATTTTGTACGTTCTCATGCCCATACACCCGAAAATTATAATTTTAAAGTCATCTAGGACGGATAATCCGTCGTGGATTCTTCCCCGGTTGGGCTTCACATGTATATCGTTATGGATTGCACAAAAGTCTTCGCTTTCCAATTTAGTTGGCACGGCCTTGTGCTTCCTTTTCGCCAAAATCGTGTCAGCGGTCTCGTCACTGGAGCACGTCGCTTGTTCGTTTATGCTGCACTCTGAGTAGGTATCGTTAAAGCTTCTGTACTTCATCTTTGAGGTCGCAAAGGAAAACTGGTCCTGCCCAGGGGGTTCCTTCAGTCAAAACGCGGGAGCGCACACGCATTTGTGAATATGTGGACATGCATACGTGTGTACATATATACATATGTATACATAAATGTGCTTTCTTTTTCCGCTTACCTCTTTTATGGGGGCTCTTTACAACTGTTCAGGCAATTCGCAAGTTGTCCTCCTTAAAGAAGAAAAAGGGGGACGAAAGGTGGCTCACCAACGCGTTCCTTTAATTTTGCCTTCGGTAGATCTGCATATAAATGCATATACACTCATATATACACATATACATATGTATTATTTTATTTTGTTTTTCCTTTCAGTTTGCTAATGCTGTTGTTATGGCACCCTTTTTACGCATTTGCAACTCCATTTAGTGCGTGAGCCAAAAAATGGGGCTAAATTGTTGCCCCCCAAAGTGGTAGACACATGAAAGCAACTCAAATAGGTCTAAAAAAAATGGTGCAAAGAGGCATCCGTCCTGATGAGAATTTCTTCCCCCGCTTCGTCCTGTACAGCAATTTAAGTATAGGTATGCATATATATACCTACCTATATATATATATATATATTTTTTTTTAATGCATGCGCAGAAAGACCAGGTCAACTTGCGCTTCCATTCTGCCCTGACCTTTTGCCCTCTTCAATACCTGTCTGGGGAACATTCCATTTTGTTAAAATGGCCTTTTTTCTTGCTTTGCAATTTAAAAGAAAAAAAGTGGGAAGTGTGATAACTGGTAAAATTCTTCCAATGGGGAAAAAACACCTTTAAAAAAATTGCCACAGCTTTGTTAATAGAAAGAAAGGGGACCGAAAATACATCCCGCGTCGACAAATTCGGTTGACAGAAAAAAATAGTCCCCTTTTTTAAGGACGTTGCAGTTGCTTATAAAAAATTAAGAAAAAATGCGCCACTCGGTATTGTAATCACGTCACTTTTTACTCCCTTAATGAAGTGACAAGATGGACATAAGTGAAAAGGTCTATACGTAAGTAATAGGCCATGTGGGTGAAAAACGAAAAAAAAAAAAAATAATCCAATTGGCACAGGCATGTTCTGTCTACTCCTTTGAGCGCATCAGCTACATCACCGCACCGCAAAACGGAGGAAAAAATGCGACGTAAAGGAATTAACACAAGCTGAAAAGGAAACAGCAGTTGTCCGGAATTTTTTTTTTTTTTCCCACTTCGAGGGGATTTAATTATACTTATAAAATTGTCACCAGAGGGGGTCCCTGTTGAAAGGTTTGCACTGTGATAGATGAACGAACGGAGGTTCCCAAAAGGAAATGCCAAACGTGAGGAAGATGAACTTGTTGCCATATGACCAGTGTGCGCATAACGTGTATTTATATATCCATGCCTACTTTTTTTTTTTTTCCCCTTTCTGGGGAAGGATCCCTCATGAGGGCACACTCATTCGTTGCATTTCTCCAGAAGGGCAAACTTTCTTTTCCTCGGCACAGAACTTGTAACTGTACAGGTAAGCGTCGTCTTAGGCTCCATTTTTGTGGCATTAAAGGAGGCAAATGTGCACATATGAAAATACGTAGGCCACGGTAAATGCGCTGAGGAGGAACCAACTAGCGGTTGCAAAGAACGAGTGAACAATAAAAATATTTTGACGGCCTACACATGCACGCAAAATGTGGTGCGGAACAATTCGTCGACTCGCTTTACCAACTTGTAAAATTGCCCTATCATTGCAGCGCCGCACTGAAACGGTAGTAATTAAAAAAAAAAAAAAAAAACAGAATCGTCAAAGTGCTGCCACAATTTAACACATCCCAATGGGCGAAATTCATTTTTTTTTAATAAGCTCCCTTTTGGTGAGGAAATAGTTGGTTGTAAAAACGGTGTTCTCTGTTCAGAAGTGCGTGATACGTACACGTAGGTATGAATTTTTGGGGGGAGAGCGAGTTTCCCCGCAGGCGTGCCTCTAACCCTATGTGCTACAGTTGCAAATGTAGCGGCTACTAATTTGCCGCAAAAAAAGAGGCACATATTGAGATGCTCAGAATTGCTTACCACGATAGTTGATTCGACCATCTTTGAACCGTTCCATTCTCCCCCTTTTGGTACCCCTGTTTTATCAACCCCTTTTTTTTTTATTGCACACCACACTGCGTATGTGCGATATAGGCACACGCATATTTGTGACCTTGTGGAGAATACCCACCTGGGGACACCATCCTACAGCGCATGAACCATGTCTGCCTTCGAAGAACTAGGCCTGCATGGCAACTTGTGCGAACTGCTAGAAAAGAATGGAATAGATTTACCAACCGCTATTCAGCAAGAGTCCATCCCGCTCATTTTAGGGGGGGGAGATGTATGTGCATCAGCTGAGACGGGTACAGGAAAAACGCTAAGTTTCATTGTGTCCTCCTTGCAAATAGTGCACGAATTGTTTAGGAATATAGGAACGTACGAGTCGAGCAATTCTAGCGTAGCTATAGGTGGTAGTACCAAGAGGGATAATGATAATGGTGAAATTGCCAGTGAAGTGAAAAAAGGGGGTCTACCCCTAAAAGTCCTAAGCGGCAACAATTCCAGGGTCACCCTGAACAATGCACTTGGAGAATGCACATGCAGTGGTGAGTATTCCAGCTCGTTCGAAGAAGTCAAAGTGGGGTGCGAAATAAGGAGTGGAATGTACGCATACGAAATTGAAGTACTAGGAAGGTGCTTCCTGAACGTTGGCTTTTGCCCCTCAGTAAGAGAAACGCTAAAATATAACTACACCTACTGTAGTAATGGGAGCAAGTACACCAATGGAAGGGAAGAAAATTATGGCGACGTCTTCTCAACCGGTGATATAATAACTTGCTTGATAAATAAAAACACCAACGTAATTGCTTTTAAAAAAAATGGGAAATTTTTGGGAAATGCTTTTAAAATATTTTACAAGTATAATGATCTGCCTTTTTTCCCCTATATATGTGGGAAATACTTCCACGTGAAGTTCCATTTTGCAAATTTGAAGTACGTCGATGGGTCTTACGCAGAGTTGAATGAAGTTATCAGCTCAGGACAGGAAGACAACTCCTTTACGAGGAAGGTATACTACGGTGAAGAGCCAGAGGGGGCCAACACAACATCGAGGATGGGGATAAAGCAGATGCAAAGCAGTGGCCCTCCTGCTCCTAAGGGATCTTTATCAAGCGGCAAGATCGACGCAGCGAATAGGACAAAGCTGTACTGCATCGTTCTATGCCCTACTAGGGATCTAGCAATGCAGACGTATAATAATTACCTCATTTACGCTGAAAGTTTCAGCAGCTCGTCCATAAATATCGGGCTGCTAGTAGGAGGGGAACAACCAAACAGGGACAAACGAAATCAGCAACAGTACAGCAACATCCTTGTGTGCACTTGCTTCAAACTTATGGAATGTATAAAGAAAAACACAATATGTCTGAACGATGTAAGACTGCTAATTTTGGACGAAGCGGATGAGCTTATCAATAATGATGAGAAATCCGTTTTGCAAATTAAGGACACATGTATGAAGCACAGTCAGCATGTACAGACATGCTTCTACTCAGCCACGTTACAGGATCAGAATGTAAAGGATTGTATTAACAAAATTACGAACAAACCCATTTTCGTAGATTTGAAGTATGGGAAAAATAGCATCCCCTCGCATATATATGTTTGCGTCTACTACGTTAACAATAAAAATGCAAACATAAACTACGCAGAACAAAACAAGAAGGAAAAAATGTATGATGATATAATTTACAATGAAAAGCTGCACGCAATGAACTACGAAATGGTTTATGAATATACAGACAAAGTACACTTACTCAATTGCGGAAAAAATGAAAAAGAAAAAATTTCCCTGGATGTTAAGATTAACAAATTGAAAAAATTAATTCACATAATTAATGTTTTTAACATGCAAAATGGAATAATTTTTTGTCGAACAAATTTAGACTGCGATAATGTGTACAATTTTTTAAACCACCTTGGAGATGGAAAAGCTTACAAAGGCACAGTCGAAACGATGAAGGAAAATAAATACTCCTGCGTTATTTTGAAGGGGAAAATGTCCAACATGGAAAGGAAGAATAACCTTGATGCATTTAAAAAGGGAGAAGTGCGCTTCTTAATATGTACCGATGTTGCTGCCAGAGGTATTGATATACAAAATTTAAGATACCTAATCATTATGACTCTGTCTGATAATATAAATTCATTTTTTCACAAAATTGGGAGAGTAGGAAGAGATGGAAAAAACAGCTTATGTATTGTTTTAAGTGCAGAATCTCAGGAAGAGAAAGTGTGGTTCCATACTTGTCCTAGCAGAGGCGTCAACTGCTACAACAGAAATTTGAAAGACAACAAAGGGTGCACAGTCTACATTAAAGAAGCCGATTATATTCACACCATCAACAACATGCTGGAAACGCCCATGCATGTACTCGATTCTAAGTACTATTACGCAGAGAATGTGGTGGACCCACTGAACTACCTCAAAAATAACCCCGTTTCGGACAAAAGTAGGAGAAACAAAAGTCAGAGCGGCAACACCATTTTCTCGGAGCCTCTCCACACCGACGTGATAGGATGCTTCGGCCCAAGTATTGAAAATATAAAAAAGTTGCAAAGCGACATCTGCTGCAGGTACTATGAGTCGGCCAAGTTTGCTTTGTGAAGGAATAGCACATGTCGATCTGGTAATTTCCCCGAATGTGTAGACATACTACTTGCGTATTTGCTCGTTCGCCACAGGAGTAGGAACGCAACGGGGGGATATGGGTCAATGCCAGGTCAATGCGCCGTTACCCACACTACTATTATCGTGTAGCCCCTTAGATCGATCTGCACACCGCAGAAAAGGGAGGGCTCAAATGTGTGCAGTCAAAAGGGACACTTTATGTGAGCATTAACAAGTACCGCGCAATTATCACTAAACTCTTTGGGGGTAAACCTTTTGTTCCTCATTAAACTTGACGAGGGGTCGTCCCATGCGGGAAGAAGAATATTCTGCATGACACGCCATTTGTGTTCCCCGTTCTGCTATTAAATTGCTCCTACCACGGCAGCCTTGCCTCATAGATTTACCTACCCACACGTTGGTACTTTACATGACCAGAATGGCGCTTTCTCGTATAAAAGGGACTCCGCGTAGTTGTGCATTTTACTTTATTTTGATGATTCTTCATTCGCCCCGTGGCGGGAACTGACAAACGTGGACGCCAGGTGGGAAGCACAGGAATTGTTTCCCAAAAGTGTGTATATACGTACGTGAGTACATACGTATGTATTTTTTTTTTTTTTTTTGGGGGGCCCTTTTTCTCAGCGCGAAAAGTGCTCTATTTATATTTCCTCCGTATATTTCCCCCCTTCTTGCTGGACCCGCTCACGCAAAATATGTTTACCCAATTTTACAATTCCGACATGTGCGTTTTGTTCACCTTGGGAGAAGGAACAAATTTTGCTGACCAGGAACATGTGGGCTGATGTCAAAACGGGGCATGTACCCATTTGAGTTTCCATTTTTTGGGTCACTTCGGAAAACATTTAGCACATTGCATGAGAGTGTAATGAAAGCAGGTTATGTGTTCTATTGCTGTTATGGCGGCTGCGGCTGGTGAGTCGTCATAAGGGGCATCCTTCCTCTACGTCCATTACGGAAGGAATTTATAAGCAACTGTGCCAGGATGAATATGTTCGTCCACTCAAGGGGAGGCATAAAGAGCCTCCGGCAAGTTAGAACCACGATCAGCCACTACAAACGGAAACTTTTAAAATTCCAGCAGCAGGCACAGTTCTCCTTATTCAACACTGAACAGAGGAAGGTAGCCGAAAATGACGTCACTAGCAGCAGTGGCAACACTGGCTTTATTCAGCTGTATCACGATTTGGTAAAAACGAACAAAATTGAGCAGGACCCGTTTCAGTACAAATTGGTTCTGATCCTGCAGGTAGGACTGGAGATGTAGGATCGCACCTACTTACGTATCTGCATGTGTAAGCAGTGTGATACTTGTTCTTATGTGCAGTTACCAGCACAGCACCCACACACAATTGTTGCGCACCATCGAAATGGTGAACTCACACCGTTGTGATCCCTTCTTAACGCAATCGCACGCAGGCCCTAGAGAACAACCTGAATGGCTTCTACGACAATGTTGAGAAGAAGCTAGCTAGGGGGAAAACTCCAAGGAAGAAGTTCTTCAGCTCATTATTCGGGATGAAGAAAAACGCACAGGGGAAGGGCAATGCAGGGAGCAACAAACTGGCTGATGACGCAGAAAATGGACAAGAAGTGGAAGACGAACAATCGCTGGAGAATTACCAAAACGACGACAATTTCTTCATCTATGAGGAGGGAACAAATACCAAGGAGAAGGAAAAAAGACTACATTATGACAGCATAGAGAGTGAGGATTATTACCTCCAAGGAAGAGACTCCTTAATTGAGGGGGAAAACATTAAGTATATCAGAGGCTTGTATGTGTACGGAAGTGTAGGCAGAGGGAAGACCTATTTCCTGAACCTACTATTTGATAGGATCAAATTAGGGAAGCTAAAAATTCATTATCACAATTTCATGCAAGAAGTACACAAAAGTTTTCACGAAGAAAAAATGAACAATTCAGAGGATGCCATTAAAAGTATCTCCATAAAAATGAGTAAAAAATATAAATTAATTTTTATCGACGAATTTCAGGTGGTACACATAACGGACGCAATGGTGATTAATTCTCTCTTTAAACATTTGTTCTATCAAGGAACGGTTTTATTATGTTCCTCCAATAGGAACCCCAAGTATTTATACCACAATGGGTTAAACAGGGAACGATTTATCCCCTTCATAAAGCTCCTTTACAAATTTAATTACATTTTCGAAATTGACAACTACCACGATTTTAGACTTCGAAATAACAACGTGGATAATCACATTTATAGCATACCCACAAAAAAATTTGAAGAAATTAAAAAAATGTGCAACGACATGTACTGTCAAGTAAATAAAAAGGATATTAGTCACGTCAGACAGGTGGAAAAATATAATAAAGAAATTGCCGTCTCTGAATTTAAAACTTGTGTCATTCCATACAGCCTAAATAATTATGCCATTTTTTCCTTCCACGATATATGCGGGCAAAATATCAGCATAGACGAATTTAATGCAATATCAAAGGATAGTCATACTTTATTTATTTATGACATTGAAAAAATGAATGAAGAAACGAAAGGGAACGAAATGAGAAGATTTATTTTGCTCATAGATATTCTCTACGAAAAAAACACAAAAGTATTCTTTTTTAGTGATGTGCCAATTTTTCAAATCTTCCAAATACCTTCCATTATCTCGCATTTCCACACCTTCATTGAACGGATGAAAAAAAAATATAACAACTTTAACAGCTTCAAAAATGATGCCAGTGTGTATCTCAAGTCGGGAAGTTTTAACAGAGAAATATTTACAAAAATTGTCTCTCATTTTGACATGGACCAGGAGTCAGTTTTTCTTATTTTTTTCGCCTTTTACATTTTAATACGCTTCATTTATGGTGCGTATACCAATTTATCACAATTATGCACAACGCATCAACAACGATTTCCTTTCGTCCTTTTGTCCCCCCTACAGAATCGGCATTAAACTCTTCGACGCCATAAATTTCAACATCAACAAGGAGTACATCCCCATAGAATATTTACGGTGCGCATTTTTACGGCCCCATGGAGGACGAGCAAAAAGCGGAGCATTATCAACCGTAGCAGGACGCCCCCTAAATAGTTCTATGCTTACTCAATTTGTGCGTCCTTCTTCCTTGCCTTCCATGCAGAAACGTCCTGACCTTCCACATCACCAATTACGAGATCGACGTGAAGAAGCACCTCAAATATTTGGAGGATAAGGATGTCCAGCTGGAGCCAATCCCCTACTCTCTATTTGAGTAACCCAAACGAACTCCTCCGAGGGGGATCCTCTCCTCCCCCGAACTGTATTAAAGCATGTCTCCACTGACACATTTCTACAATTCTTATAACCCTTTTGTACCTTCTAACGGTTATTATTCCCCCTTGCAGTGAAAATGAGATTGACACCAACCAGGAAAACGCCTTTGCCTCAATGAGGACTCTATCTCGGTATGTGCTGATGAATAAGTACCATCGCTCAGCAATTGGCTAATTTTGTCCAGCTCTGAGGAATTCAAAATGGAGGAGCACTGTCGGGGTCGCCTAGCAAGTTCACTACTTACACGTTCCTGCGTTTTTGTATATCTCCAATTTTTTCTTTTTTTCCCCGCAGGATGAAGCACATGGGAACCGTGTCCTACCTGGAGAAGCACAAGAAAATATACGAGAGCAGTGCGTAAAATAAAAAACGTACACGCAGAAGCGCACACTTTCGCAAGTGTTTTACCTGCCTGTGTAGTGTGACCGCGGCACTTACGCAATTACCAATGAGTGTTTTACATCAGGTTTGAAGAAACTAAAAGGATATCCATTTCATGTTTTTCGTTTTGTCTGCATAGCCGTTTAATTGGAGGAAAGTTTTTCCGTAAATTCTGCGTGAATTTTTTTCACAAAATTATGTTTTTTTTTTTTTTTTTTTTTTTTTCACCGCGCCTCGTGCACATAATATACGCGCTTCAATAACGCATTTGCCATTTAAGAGGAAGCGGTCATTGTCACCTCTATGAGTGCGTATTCTCATCGCGACTTCTCCCCTCTAAGAAGCTCCTCCGTTTCGTAAAAACTTCTCAATGGTGAAAAGTTGAGAGCTGTAACATCAAAATGGTGTAGCGGCTACTTTTTTTTTTTTTTGTCTGCTTCGCGTTTTACCTCCGTGTCTGCTCCATTTTGTCGCCGCTTTCCCACCCTCTGGGAGGCAAACTGAAGGGCAGATAAAAAAGGGCCACTGAAAAAGGAAAAACCAAAAGAACGCACAGTGCATGGTGAGAAAGGGTGTTCAGTGAGGAGGTACACATTTTGTCAACCTTACCATCTACGTGCTGTCTTTAATTAGGACTTTTGGTGCATTCACAAGGGGGGTTATCATATCCCTGTTGGTAGAGACTCCTCCGCAGGGCAAAATGAGCACGGTAAAAATGTCGTTCCAGTCGGGACATCCATTTCGAGCTGTTCTATCGTAAAAGTGCAGCACTCATCATGTGGTGAATTTTTTTTTCCTTTCCACATGATCAGAGAAGACGCACGAAGGAGAATTCGAAAAGCTCCAAAAAGAAAGAAGGCAAGAGAGAGCAAAACGGGTTAGGTAAAATAGGAAACAAAGAATTACATTATGTTGTTAAGCTACACTCGGACGAAGAAAATAACAGGAACAGCACAAATAAGAACAAGTACAAACATGCAAAGAAGAAGAACAATAAAAGACGAAGCTTATCAGTACTGGTCCCCAATTACCAAAAAGACATAGTAAATAATATCAAACTGGCTGACAAGCTGTATAAATTAACAGCTAATAAAAGCTCAGACGAATCGGAAGACGATAATCGTATAAAAAGGAAAAACTCAAAAAGGGACAAAAAAAATGACTCGAAGAGCAAGAAGAACAAACATAGGAGAAGCCTCACCTGTGGAAGTTACCACTCCGATAGTGAAAACAGTGTGGACAGCGCGAAAAATAACAAGAAGGTCGATATAAATATTAATGAAGTACAGACAAAGTACAAAAATAAGAACATAAAAATTATTTACGACGATGGGTATTCGAAGAGAATTGTCGTCCGGGGGGATAAAAGGAAGGCAGGGAGCAGCGACGGGGAGGACGAATATGAAGACGAAAGTGACAGCGATGAGCAGAGTGATGACCAAAGTGATGATCAAAGTGATACCCAAAGTGATCGTGAAAGCGAATCAGATGAGGAACGTCGATGTGGAAGCCAAGGGGAGGAACATTCTAAAGGCTACAACAGACGAGCGCGCAAAAAAAAACACAGTGGAAGAAAAAAACACAAGGAAGAAAGCAAACCAACCAAGAGGAAGAAAAAAAAATTCGCCAAACGACACTCCACAACGTTGAGTGACAGTTACTGCGAGGAAAAGAGGAAAAAAAACATCCACAAGGGGAGGAGGGAATTCTCGACTCAGAAGTTCGTAGGGGCGAGAAACAGAAAGGAGAGCAGCGAACCGATAGACAGGAATTACAAAGAAGATAAAAATTATGGACAAAGGGCAAAGAAGGACTACTACCCTAACATGTATGAAAGAGAACATAGTGAAAATAGAAATAAAGACAAAAATAATAACACGTTTCAAGATGTAGAGATCTTTAATCCATGCACAGACAGAGGCAGAAAAGCGATGACGTACCAAACATTGAGCACAAGGAGTGACCAAGTGAAAAACAACTTTTTCCTAAACATTAAGGACATAGTTTTTAAGCTGCACCTGAACTTACAAAACATTAAGGAAATACTGAAAAACAAAAATGACTATATAACGAGCTTGCTAGAATCGTCATACAGAAATATTCTTGAAAATGTAAAACGCAACGCAATAAAGCAGGACAATTTTTACAGGATAATTTTTCACGACTTGTTTAATTTATTGAATGAATTTATCATGGTGGATGATTATACAAAGAAGTTTTTCTTCAGCATCGAGACGGAGGTAAGACAAAGGTGCTTGGAAAATATTAAGAACGAGTTTTACAATTTCATCAATAGGTACTTGCCCTCGGGGGAGAGGAGAAGTGTGTATAGCCCCAACAGAGGCGGGAACGAGTTGAATCCGCAGGATATGTACAAACACATCATGGATATGCATCAATCTGCCAACAAGCGGAAGAGCCTCTATTCTGCCCTGGCGTCCTACAACACTGGGGTGGGGCCCACCGGGAGTGGCTTACCCGGTGAATACCAGACCCACCCCGACATGCAGAGCATCTTCCCCCTCAATAGCCTACAACGGATGGAAGGTGGGAGGAACGAGCTGGGAAAAATCGACACCATGGGAAACAACCTCCCACTTAAAGTAAAAAACGCAAGCATCTTGCAAAATATAAACGAGCAGGAAGATGCCGTGGATTACCTAAAAGGAATTGTAAAAAGCGAAAAGGAAAAAAACATAAAATTGGAGTTGCAGTATGATGAACTGAAACAAAAATACGATCTGTTGAAGAAGAAAAGAGAAGAAGACATCACCAAGGAAGTTAATATGTCTAAAAGTATCGCAGATGAAGAAGATAATTTTTTTAAAAAATTTTATCAGAGTCAGTCATTTATCAAATTGGAGGAAAAAAAACTGGAGGACTCATCCAAGAGGATCGTCGACGAAAATGTTCGTCTGACCAGGATGAAGGAAATGAACGAAAACAGCAAAAGGGAAATAGAGAAAGACATGAACGATATCGAGGTTAGGAGGAAAGAAATTGAAAAGGACAAAGGCGATGTCGAAATTCAGAAAAAGGAGATCGAACTTGCAAAAGAGGAGATGAACAAACAAAAAAAACAATTGGAAGAAGAACAGGACATACTAAATCGGAGGAAGAAAGAATTGGAGGAGGAAAACTCCATGCTAGATAACACCAAAAGGGAGGTGGATGAACAAAATGATTTGATAAAGGAAAAAAGGGCGCAGCTGGACGAGCTGAACAAGTTACTGGACGAAACGCAGAAGCGCGTGGAGGAGGCAGACAACACACTGCGTCAGAAGCAGAAAGAAATTGACGACACAGATGTGCTGCTAAACGAGAAACAGAGCACCATGCAGAGAATGTGCACCTTAATGGGAAGGGACAGCCAAAATCAAATAAGGGAAGAAGGGGACACTTTGGAGGGGACAAATAATAAATTGAAGAGGGGAAGTACCCAAATGAAGTCTAACGAGACGGAGCACAGCGTACAAAATGATGACCCAAATCAGCAACCTGACAGTGGGAACGAACCCCACAAAAGAGAAAACGAAGAGAGCAACACATTCTATATGCAATGTGATAACCCTAGTTATACACCCAGTGGGGGGGCTATCACGGATAAGCAGGGCACTCTCACTTTAGAAAAATCGTCAACACGGATGGTGGAGAACGCCAAACGAAGCAGCGTTCTGTCTTACTTAGGGGACTCGAAATTTTCTCTGAAAGATGCTTCGACGAGGAACAGCAACATGTCGCCATTAAGTGGTACCCCCCAAAATGGTCAACTTGCGCTAAATGATAAAAACGCCCTAATGATGGAGAAGGAAATTGCGGAAAGGGAAAAGGCCCTTTTAAGTAGAGAGGAAAAACTCAATGAGGAAAAAGAACAAATTGCTCAGCAGATGAACGAACTTAGAATTTTACGGGATAACATTTCGAGCAAAACGGAGGAACTCCATATATGGGAAGAGGAACTAAAAAGGAAAGAATTACACCTACTAGGCATGCAACAAGAAGGAGACGGTACACAGCAGGAGGGACAACCAAATGCCCCTTCAAACAGAACCAACACCCTCCTTTGTAACGCAGAAGAAACGAACAGTTTGGGAGGAAATGACTCTAATGGAGGAGTCGAAAATCATCAAATGAGCCACGTGGGAACACCTCAAACTGAAAGCGATCATAAGAACACCAGCCAACCGCATGACGAAGCTGAAATAAACGAATCACTACAAAAAGGGGATAGCACACATTTGGAAGGTACCAATTCTTCACAGGAGAAAAATATCAACGACAGTTCTTCCAACCCGTGCGGATCTTCTTCCCCAACAGGTGACAACTTAGACGCAATAAAAAGCAACCTGAGCAACTGTTTGGATGAAATAGCTAAGTACAAACTATTGCTAAAAAGTAGAGACGAAGAAATTTGTTCATTAAAGACACAACTGGGAAGGCAGCAAGGTGAAGCCAACTGGAACGGAGATGCTACACAAGAGGGGAACAACTCGGGGGATAATTCAAAAATGGGGGATTCTCCTAGCAATACGGGTAATGCGGCGGGAGGGATAAATGGACAAACTGATTCTTCTTCCCTGTCGGGTGATTTGGGTAATACAGCCATGGGTTCTTTGAAGCAGCCAATCGGATTTTCAGGCCCCGAGCCTGAGCAGAGTAAGGTACGCACCGAAAAAACCCGCACCAACCCAACGTAACGCAATTGCAGAGACGCAGTTGCTTGGATGTAGTTGCCTACCCTTATGTGCCAAAAGAAAGGTGCCTCATAAATATTGACCAAAGGGGAGTAAAATAAGTAGGCAACTGGGCACAAAGAGGCAGCGCTTATCCTGCACAAAGTGCAGAACATGGCATCATTCCATGGGTGGAAGGACAATGAATACATAGCACAGCATTCCGTTTTGCATTTGAAAATATAAGTGGAAACTATAACAGATATACCCACGTTTAAAAGGGACGATCGGGACGATTGCCCATATGTGCATATATAAATGGCAAACGTATCTGTGTGTGTATATATAAGTGCCTACCCGCATGTACAAATCCTTTCCTTTTCTTTGTAGCCAAACTCAGAAGGGACCGAATTAAACGCTCAGAAGACGATGAAAAGTGTTATTAGCAGCGAGCTAATCACGTTATACAAAGAGATAAGCAAAATAAAAGAGGAGTACAACAAGAGCATCCTTAAAAAAAATGAGTTCATAGGGGGCCTCCTGCACAATTTGTAAGCACATAAGCGCATGTACATACATGAGGGGAGGTGGACCAAGCACCTCTATTACCTCACTTTTTTTGCATTCCACCTAGTAAACATAATTGGGTCAGATGACGCAGCTCTCATCGACCTGCTCATGTACGATTGTCTAACGTGGGACTGAAAGTGCATTCACGTGTTCACCCAAAAATGCACAATCGGGACGGAGTTGGGGACAAGATATGCGTCTTTTCCTGGCGCCCTTTCTTTGTATTACCCCGCGGAGTTAACCACGCTACCCGAAATGGAAAACGTCATTTGGAAGGATAGAAAAAACATTCCGTTTTTCCCGCATGTCCAACTCTCTCAATTCACAAAATGGACGAACTGCTTTTTCCATTACACCCTTCCCTTCAGCTTTAACGAAATGAGAAACAACTACAAGTTGAAGGAAAATTTTTACCAGAAGGAATCCATCAAATATCAAGCCCTCATTAGCGATAAGGAATGCTACATAAACGAACTTAAGTAAAAAGAGGGTTTCTCCTTTTCGCTGATTAGCCACTCGTCAGGTGTTCCCGCGCGCACAAGAATGATGCCCTCCTTTCTTTCCTTATTCACGTCTCACTCGCTCTTTTTTTTTTACCCCCCGTAGAAATGCGTTACAGGAAAAAAAAGCGAAGGAGGTGTCCTACAAAAAGATGCTACTCAAAATGAATCAAATAAACGATGCGTACAAATTAAAAAATAAAAGAAGCTTGTCCACCGTGGAAATGTTGAAGCAAGACATAAAGCTGCTAAATCAAGACGTCTTAAAAAAAAAAGAAATGGTAAGTTTTGCATAATGGTGCCTATATGCGCAAGAAAGCGTTATGCGTGCGTACACTGGTATGTACACACATGGGTAAAAAAAATGGCTTGAGCAAATTTGACCCCGTAGGGGCCACATCACCTTGTAGAATCGTCACGCACGTGTGAGGAGTACATATTCGTGTTATTTTCCCCACGCGTATACGCATGCAGTAGCCATGTTCCATACGCGCGCATATTTCCGCGCACTTGAGCATATATAAGCATACGTATGTGCGTATGCATACTTACGAACATGCCGCTATCCAAATGTACACGCCCGCAATTCACACGTACATATACATATGTTCCCCTTTTGAAGATTAAAAAATTCGAAGTAGCTCAGTGATGATATGGGTAAATTAAAAAAAAAAAAAAAAAAACGGCTTTTTAAAAACATGCACGGAGCGAAAATTAAAATTGACGAGCGTGCAAGTGCTGAAGTGAAAAAATCCCCCTCCCCTTTTTACAGTTTAAATTTTACTTAATTTTACTTAATATTGCTTAATATTGCTTAATTCGATTCAGTTGTATTAATTTGGTTTCATTTAATTTTATTCACTTCATTTCAGTTTTAATCCACTTCAGTTTGATCCATTTCAGCTTAATGCAAGCCAATTCGATGTAATTAAGTTTGACTTCAATTCACTTTAATTCACTTCAATTTGCTTCATTTTAAGAAATTAAAACAAATTGAAGTGTCATCGAAGCGCGAGCACGTTATGCTGAGAGATTGCCAAGTTATGTAAGGCCAATCATTCGCTCGGCATTTTGAAGTGAAGCGCGGCCTTAATTTGTGCCCCCAACGTATGACGACTTTGCCCACATACGAACATACATGCGAGCATGCATACATGCCCTCACGTGTGCAAAGTTTGAAATTGAAGATCCTCGAATTTTCAGCCCAACCCTTTTTTTATGCCTCCCGCCATCGGCCTACATCCCCCCAGTACACATTCCACATACATACGTACATACCACGCCAATATATAGAGTCCTTTTTTCCCCCTTTAAAAATGCAAAAGGGAGAAGCAGCCCCCTTTACCCATTTTTAATAAATAAAAATAAAAAGAACATTTTTGCTGTAAACAATGAAACAAAATTAATTCCCACATTTGTAGTGTCCATTTTAGCATGTACAAATGTGGTAATACACACCAGGAGAAAATACACCTTTCAAATGAACATGCTTATTTTCCCATTTTTAACAAAATAAAAGACTAGCTGCTTTGCTTTCCGCCGCCTTTTTTTTTTTTTTTTTTTTTTTTTTTTCGTCAACTCGCTTTGATAAAAAAAGAAGAAAAAGGAGAAAAAAAAAGGGAAAGCAGTTTATTTTGTATAAATCAAACAAATGGGTAAAAAGAACAACAAAACTCCAAAGAATCTTCACCAGGTTGTCAACACACAATTAAAAAACAAACCCTCCTTAAAAGTAATACTTTTTCAATAAAACAGAAAAGACATGTCAGGAAAATCAATACAATTGTACAATTATGAAAAATGCGAGCATTACATGTGATTATCCTTTTGCAACATTTCCAAGTCTTTTCGTTCATTTTTTTGATTTAAAACTTATCCGTGCGCACAAATTATGAGCGTCATCCTATTTCGCCATTTAAAGAAAAAAAAAAAAAAAAAAAGAATGCAGTAAGATTATTCGAGTTCCCACTTCAAAATATTTGTTTTTCCCCCTCCTTGTTTTTCCCATTAGTGGCGTTTAATTAATAAAGAAGCCAACTTCTTCGATAAGGCGTTTGAAGAAAACCTATTAAATGTAAAAAACTGAGAGTTTGCACTTATGCGCGTCAAAGGAGTGTCACCGTGCGAACATATGAGCAATCTGCAGTTTAATCACCTCCACACTACAACACACGCATAATTATAAACACACCTACGCGCGAACCCCCCTGAGCGGATGCAAACTCTGGCCATCGGCTGCGAAAATCTGAGCCTTTAAAAACGCTGCCACAAATTTTACTCCTATTTCCCCCCCCCCATTCTTAAACAGTTCCAAAAAATGTCCTTAAATGAAGATGATTATTCATCAAAAAAAGAAGATCATGTAGAAGAAAAAATTATACAAAAACGTAAAAAGTTTAAAAAAAGAAAAAAAAAGCGAAAGGTAAAGGTAAAGGTAAAGCAATACATAACAAGGAATGTGTTAAACAAAAATCGGCCCTTTGCTTTTTTTTCTTTTTTTTTTTTTTTAAATGTGTACACAGTATAACATTCTATGCCATCCAAACGAATAAATATTTGAACGTATTTCTGCGCAATTCCGCCCGTTGATTGCTAACATTGCTTACACGAAAAGATACATCATGCGTGTGCAAAATGGCAATTTGTTTCACCACTGAAACGAAGGCCTTTTATTTCGTTTTGCTTTTTTACGCGCGTAGAAGATTCATCGATTAGACCATTGCATGTGTGTCTATATGTCGCATGCTCCTACTTGCGCGCACATATGTATGCGGTGTATTTGCTTAACCGCGTAAACAAGGCCTTTTGCTTTTATTGTAATTTTTGCGCTTATTTTTTTTTTCCTTTCCCCCCCTCTTCTGCTTTTCAGGTTAAGGGCAAACCGAGGAAGATCTTTCACAAACCAAAAAAAGGAAAATTCACTAGAGGGTGACCTTAATTTGTCTAATTCAGATCATTTCATTTTTTTTCATTTTCCTTTATTTTCTTTTATTTTTTTCGGTTAAAGATTAGTGTGTATTTTGTTATATTGCTTCTACTTAGATGCCACTCGGCTGTTCCCTGGCTGTCATTTTGTCACCATTCCTCCCTGATGGTGTATAATTAAAAGTTTTTTTTTTTTTTTTTTTTTTTTTTTTTCATTCGCGCTGCTTTAAAAAAAATGTGCTAAAAGAAAACTGGGGTTTGGTTTAATTTTATCATCGTTTTCATTTTATGCATAATTTTATGCCAATTTACGTGCCCAGTTTTACGCCCGAATTAGCGTCTAGCATTAACTTTATAATTAAGCATAAATGAATTTCATAGTCCACGATTTTTCCCAAAACGGGGGGAAAAAGGGCCGTTAAAGCGGGTGCAATCATAAGAGGCGTGTTTTTACGCACACTCTGGTGGGGGCGCATGCGGGAGGGTTCCTCTCCGTGATGATAGCACTCACACAGCGTCACATGAATTGAACGGTAATTGCCAGCTGAGCCAACAGATTCGATAATAAATTTAAGCCCTCTTTCCCGTTAGCATGTCTAATGCACAACTTCGCGTTGCTTTTGCGTCTATTACAAAGGAAGTCATACTCCGGTTCATAGGTAACTACGAACGCGCCGCTCTTCCTGACAGCATCTTTTATCTCATCATCTGATACGCAATCCCTTATGTTATGGAGAATGAGGTAAGTTGCTTCTACATGATTGCAGTCTTCCAAGTTGTAGTTAACACCGTCGTGTAAAATAGACTGCATATGTACTCTGAACAAAGCCCTGGAACCCTTCTCTATTGCTTCTTGAAGGATTTTCTTCTTTTCATCATCATATACTTCTTTTCCAAGAAATGACTTCCTGTTAAAGTTTCCCTTTTCACAAGATTGTAAATAATCGGACGAATTAAAGGACTGTTCCGAGTACTTCCTGCTGTCGATGGGGGAATACATCCAATTGCAATTCAAAGTAGTTGGCATGATTTTTTCACATGGAGCGTTGTGGTTAATATCTGGTGTTTTCCTTCCAAATAAATCACTATACAGAGGGTTCACCTTCCTTTTTTCCTCCTTCTCGTTGTCCACATTGGTTACATCTTTGCTGATGCGATGGGTCACGACTTCGGTTGTGTTTTCGCACCCCTTCTGATAGGGTTGTTCCATTTTATTATCATAACAATCAAAAATATGACTGGAGTTCATATAACTTCTTCTTTCCTCTAGGGAAATATCAGCATTATTGTTTTTATACGTATTTATATAGTTAAAATTTGTAGGGTATAACTTTTCCAAGCAAGGGGGTCTATGTGCTCTTTTCTTTTCTTCTCCATTTTTTGTATCTCTGGAAAGATGAAATGGATATACATCTGGTAAGGCATCTTCATTCTTTTCGGAAAATTTGGAAAGATCTAACTTCATTTTGTTGGCAGCTAAAATAGTTATGTTATCATTCCCTGCGAGGCTGTTAAAATGGATTTCCTTGGCTGACAAGTTATTGTACTTTGGGACAAAGGTATTCGCTTTACCTTTCGGATTGGTAATTTTCTCCTCCTCACTTCCCTCATAATTGAATATCTTTGTATGACTCATTGCTCTCTCTCGGTTGGAGCAGAAATTTTGATACCGTTTGTCTACATCGTAGTTGTGCACGCTTAGCTTGTTCCCATCACCGTCATTTTGGGTATGTCCCTGGGGGGAACACTCGGCTGCTCCTACCGAGGCACAACTGGCATTACCATGTTCATTTGGCAGTCCGTTTGGTGAATCGCTTCCTACATCGCATCTTACCCCGCTTCCCGACTCCTCCTTTTCGGGACCCCAATTAGAGGCCCCTTTCCTACCCAAGCGGAAATTTTCCAAATTATCCGGTCCCCACATTGACACTCCTTCATTTTCGTTTGGCCCCCCTGCACCGCCCTGATCGAACATGCTAGGATGCTGCGTGTTGTTCTTCTCGGGGGTGCCTCCACCACTGTAATTGTTCTGTTGCTGTGCCCCGTTATCATACTTCCTATTCGCATTGTCCGTATGACTAATATTATAGCTATGGAGAAAGGGATAACTATCTGGTACCCCATTATTATCATAAAAGCTACTTTTTTTTTTGTTGAATTTTGTTCTTTCTTCGTAGGATTCTTCATACTGTTGTGTGTAGCTAGCTACACTCAACTTAGACTTTTGCGGTGACGAGTCATTGCTATTACTTTTTACGTTTAACTGGTACAATTCGTACGTGTCATCATTGTTGTGATTTTTCGGAAGAGCAGCGTTCGCTGCACTATTTGACGTCGACAAATCGGGGGAGGGTACTTCATTGTTGGGGTTGCTGCTTCTAGTGCTATCGCTGCAGCTGTTTTGTGCAGCCTTGTTGTGAAAACTTCCTCTTTGGCTATTACTGGCACATTGCAGGGGGTCTTTCACGTTGTCACTATTTTGTACATATTCCCCTACATGGTTGTTGTTGCCATGGGACAGGGCAATCGTCCAATCGGGGCCAGCACCGGGCTTATTGGCATTCACATTTGGCATTTTGAGATAGTTGCTACGGGCGCGCTTCTTACAGTTGCTGCCCTTTTGGGCCTCTTCTTTCCTCTACAGGGCGGGGAACACTTCCGCACCTACTTGCCGGTAAAAGTGGATTTACCCGATGTCGCAAAAATGTTCCGCCCTCCCTTTTTCGATATATACTATTTTGCTTATTTAGACAACATGAACGTTAACAAGAAGTGTTGTTTAATTTTTTCCGCTACGTGAACGTTGTTAATTTGTGCTGCTATTAGTGCAGAATGTGTGGGCAGGGAATTTTTTCTTTTTCATTTATAATGACAAAAAAAAAAACATAATAATGGTTACGTTTTTGGTGTGTAATGGTGAACGGAAAAAATTGTTTTATTTTTTCCTCATACTTTAATTAGTGATTCTTTCCATGGTTGCAGAAGAAGAGGGAATTTAGGAAGCTTAAATAAGTCGAAAAATTGTAATCGGATGAGTGTACATTGTTTACATATTATGTGTATATTTCTTTTTTTTTTTTTTTTTTTTCCCGTTTTAATTTGTTCTATTTTAATTTCCTTTTTTTTAACCGAGTAGACTGTCATATGTGTAATTGATTTTTAACTTTTTTTTTTTTTTTTTTTTTTTCTAAAGTGTATAACGCGCAAATGCATGTGCACTGCTTAGAAATTACGTAAAACTGCTATTTTGTGAAGAAGAATCCAATAAGAACGAATGAGGAGGGGAAAAGAGGAAAATAACTATTCTCTGTCAAATGACTGTGCAGCGTACAATTCGAAGTGTGTTCCCTGCGCAATCGATCTTTTCACCAAAGAAGAAAGAAAAAAAATGTTATAAAAAGGAATTGTTAAGTACAACTGGGAAAGAATTGCGAAATTGGGAAACAAAGGAATTTTCAGCTGATTGAAAACATGTGAAAAGAGGGAAATTTTTTAACAGGGGTTTCAATCTGTCCGCGTTCCACGGCTCTGCTTTGTTTCGAGATTCAGCTCCTTTTGCAGAGGGGAAAATGGGTTAAACTTCTTCATTTCGCGCTTTGAGCGTAATTTCATTACACTTTATGTGTAATTCCCATTTAGCAAAACAAAAGGGAAAGAAAAAAAGCGGCTAATTTGCAAGTTGGCTATTTAAGAAAGAAAAAAAAAAAAAAAGTCACTTAAAAGGTGGACCACGTAAAACCGCAAAAAATGACCCAAAAAAAGGAAAAATAAAATGAAAGGGATTACCAATATGTTCCACCAGGTAATGCTTGCTTGTTCACGACTAGGTTCCTGTCGAATGTAGCACGAGAGGAATGTCAACGCGGCTGCTATGAGGAACGCCGGGAAAAGGCAAACTGAAACGCATAGGCCAAACGGGGGAACTTTAAATGCATGCAAAAATACGCTTCATAGTTTCTTCATTCAGTCGTGACATCCGCGGGGTGGATTTACGAAGCTAAACTAACTGAAATATATATATATATTTTTTTTTTTTTTCGGAAGGATTGCTTCTTCCTGACCCATGTTCAGGGCACGAATAATTCATAATCGAATATTTTCACCGTTTTGAAATTACCTGTTTGCATATTTGTGACAGTCCATGTGGCTGGTTTGGTTGGGAGGGAGGCGAACCTCTGCCAAGAATTAGGTTTTAACTTATTCTTTTTTCCTCCTGGTGAATGGTTAAAGGAAAAAGGGGAAATGAATTATCACTCTTATTAATATTCGTGTTCTCATGTTCATGCGCAAAAAGCACATTGTTGAAATATCTGACTACGCAAGGTTGCCATAATGGATGACAACTTCGTAAGCGACAAGGATGAACAGTTGTTGAAACTGCTGCTGAAAAATAGACCAACGGTAAAATACTATGTGTCATTTTGGTGATTCGCTCCATTGGGAAGTTTCCCAAATGTTCTCGCTCAGCGTGTTCACACGTGTATGAACAAATTTTATCTACCCCGTACGCGTGCGTATTAAGTACGTATGCAATATTCGCGTATCGATAGTACCAACCGTGCTGATGATTTTTCCCCGCCCTTTGCTCTTACCCATACCAGTTCAGCGAAGAATTGATTGACTACTACCTTTCCTACAGCGGATGTAGCGTAACGGAAAAGTCCTGCCTCAGATTCATTTCACTCATTTTGCATAAATCGATAGACAAAGTAATGGAAAGGAAAATCGTGCAAACTAACGTGAAAGCAATGTTTTCTTGCAATGTAACGTGAAAGCAGTGTTCTCTTTCTTAACAAGGAGAATGTTCACCTGCTTGAAAGAAATTACCCATTTATGATTCCTTTTCTTGTAGCTAATAGATCAGTCAACGGTTGTGCTGCCCAACGAAGCGCCCCATGGTAACGACAACCAGAAGTGTAAAGACAGCAGGGGTGAACTTAAGGTACCCATACATATGCACATACGCACATACGCACGCACATACATAATAATGATGCAAAAAATAGAACATACGATGGATCCTTTTTCTGTACTAAACGCATAAGTGCACAAAGGAAGGATTATTTTCGCCCACACACCTCACAGCATAATCGTATACATAAGATAACCCATATATGTCTGCCTTTATTTCCCCAACCCCTATACTGTAGAAGGAGCTGAACTGTGAAAAACTGATCGAAGCATTAAAAGAATTTGACCAAAACTATCAAAGTGAAGAAATAGTAAAGAATTTCAATCTGCTTAAGTAATAGCGAGAAGGAAAGCGAAGCAGAGTGGTGTCCATTCATTTTCTTTTTCCCAAGGCACATGGTACTTAACACGTTGTGCTTTTTAATTTTTTTTAAGTATTCGTCCAAATTGATCGAAATTTGTGAAAATTTCGTTCCCGCTTTATAGCGTCTTTTCAACCTGCCGAAAGGTACATTTCAGTTTTTCTTATTTTTTCCCTATTTTGAGGGGGAATTATTTTACAATTTTTTTTTTTAAGTTCAGCGTTAACAAAAAATTTTTTATTAACACTTATTGCGTGTATATCGGTATGAGCAAATAAGTTGCACACAAATGTAGGGCAAAATGCCACAAATTTTTTGAGAAAAATAAAAAATTCAAATGTTGTAAAAAAGAGATACACAAAAAATAGTAGGAGTAACGTAAGAACAAATCGAGGGGAATGTTCGCTTAAAACTTCCCTTTCCTTTTCCTTCCTGTGTATTTGCTGTCCCTCTTCACGTCCAGTCCCTAAAAAGGTGTGTGGAAAAAAAAAAAACAAACGAATTGACAAATATCCACATGACCATGTAAAAACGGTGAGCAAAATGGTATATAGGTTGGCTGCTTAATTGAAAATTGGGAAGAGCATATTATCCGTTGGCTTACCTTCATTCTTCTCTGATTCTTTTTCTTCAAAATCCATTCCTTGTTTTTTTTTATTTGTTTTTTTGTTTTCTTATTATGTCTGCGTTGTGGTGGGGAAAAAGTTGCTCGTGTGTAAGTGGTCATCTTAATACTTGCACAATTTGGGGGATATAATTGATGGTATAAAAAAAAAAAAAATGAACTAAGGGGCGTATGCAAACACATCATTCAAGCGCACATCGTTTCCACACACAGCTAGCTCCTCCTTTTGGCATTTTTACCTCCTGTTTGTGTTCGCAATATCATTATGTTCCTCGTCCTCCAAAGGCTCCGGAAGGTGCGAAACGACGGCGGTTCCTATCCACAAGCACAGGTAATATCTAAAGAGGAAAAGTCAAGACACATTTGGGAAGCATTAAGGAATGAGAAAAAATGTACGCATAAATAAATATGTGCATTTTATCCCTGAAAGGAAGTTTAATTTTATTACTTTTTCGACTTTGCCGAATTTGGAAAATCCACGACAACACCACCACCGAAGCCAGCCTTCATGGCGAAGCTCGTGAGGGTTTCAATTTGTTCTGCGGAGTCTGGGTAAAACTGAAAGACCTGCAAGAGGGGGTGATGAATGCACGCAGGTAAGTACACCCGTTCGTGAATACAACACTAATGAGGAATGCGTTCTTATCTGTCATGCGTAATAGATGCCTTCTAGTACCCTAAACAGACGAACATCTGTGAGGCGCGCGCACTACGAGTTGATGCTTACCGCCCTGGCTCCTCGTTTCATGCAGTTATATAGCCACTTAAAGAATGTGCTAATTCTGACTTTGGGACTTTCGTCCTTCTTGTCCCAGTTGCATAGCCACTGAAGGGCAGATATGCTGAAATAGGGGTGGAAAAAAACATACAAACATTTTTAAATAAACGCTCTCCGGTGTGAAGAAAGAAGTGCATTGAACGAATCAGTAGTAAAAAAGGGATTGTCTACCTGACTACTCCGTCGAAAATGCACGGCTGGAATCTCATCACTGAGAAGGTCGGGCGGGAAATAGAAAAACAGGGAAACGGTGAAATGTGAAAAAGTCGGTTAGGCGTGCATAAGCCGCTTAATAGAATATGCAGTAGTGTACTCATCCCATGGATGTAATAATCCCAATGTGCAATTTTCTTTTTCTTTTGCATGTGGGCACATCGCGAAGGTTACGTTTTCCCATGTCGGCTAGGATCATGTCCCCTCCGTGGTGGGCTTCATTCTGCAATCCCGCTTCTGCAAAGACGAAGAAGCAAAATGTTACATGTTGTTTTTATATGCACATGCGAAGCGGTATGGACCCATAACTTGGGACATAGGTCAAAATGACGGGGAAGAAAAAATTGCCAGTACTTATCATATGAATGCTGATGTCAATTCCTATCCAAAAGTGATCGGATTCGTTCAGGGTCATTCCACTTATTCCTGATCCGCATCCAATGTCTAGCAGCAAGCAGGGGCTCTAAAAAGGGGAAAACCAAAAAACAGCAAAATAGTTAACGCGAAAAGTGGAGAAGGCGTGGAAAAATTCTGTATGCGCCTCATTCGAAATGGCGAACATGCAAAATTGAGTGATGCCACATTTTGACTTACTTCCGGGAGTACCAGCAATTCTAAAGCTCGCTCAGTCATTTGGGACTGAATGTCCCTGATTCTGGAATTGCGGACGTATTTTTTGGCTTCATCCTCGTTATAAAACTGTAAGGGGTTTTTTGGGCGTGTGTATGTATATGCAAAATGGTCTTTGTGGTGAATATAGAACTACATATGCTTGTACGTATAGGGAGACACAGAATGTAGATCTAGGGGTCTACAATTTCATCTATCATGATGGTAAATCGTTATGCCTTTTGTTCGACTATTTTTCTTAATTACAATGTCAGGGGGGGAAGAATACTCTGGCCTAACCATCTCCTCTAAGATACTTTAAGTACAATCATTTAGAAAATATTTTTTCTTTTTTCAATTTTGAATTAAATTTTTAAAAGTTTTTTTGTTGCAACAAAAAAGCGGGTCTACATGTAATGACAGGAGAATCAGTAGGTACTCCTGTGGAAGTAAACTCTTTGTATGTTCCTCTATCCCTGCGTTCGTACGTATGTTATTGGCATGCCAATTTACGTGAATTTATGTGTTCCTCTTCAATATGTATTTGACGTCCGTTGCAGCATAGCAGTGGTAGGATACTGCTGATTCTTTAACATAATTTCTTCAGCACAGCGACAGGATAAGGCGACATAAAAACACGCATAGTTAGGATGATACAGATTTTACGTAGTCTTATAGAGCTACAATAATACGTTCATTTGTTGAAGTCGTCCATTCGCAATTCCTGGGGTACAATTTTATGCATACAAAATTAGAGAAAAATCTACCAAAAAAAGTTGGAACAAGGAAAAACAGTTTCCAACGAGGATGTCAAAATTTATTGTTATGGGAAATATCCGTTTGTGCTATGCTTTGATTACGTGTGGCGGGAGGGAATAATTAAAAAAAAAGCAGCTAAAATTCTACTACCTCCAAAACGCTAAAATGGTTCATTTTGTGGTTTTTAAATGAAAACGTTTTACATTTTTCGTTCATGTTCAGCGCGTTTGCATATTTAGCATTATTCATATGCTATATTTTTTGCCGCGTCCGTTGCCATTTTTTTTTCCCCCGTTCTGTTACAATTTCCGCGAATTGGCTACAGAGGTGTAGCAGTTGTAATTTGATCAGGTTAACGGGTTATTCGCGGATTAACAGGTTATGTTGTTCATTATTTAGAGAATTATTTGACGGGTTATATGGCGTATTATTTATTTTATTTTTTTTTTTAAATGGTCCCATTTTGTTGCCAAGCGTGAAAAAGTAAAATGGTGGCGCTTCGAAAAGACTACACAAAGTGGCAAACGGACAAAGCATGTTGGAATATTCTTTTCGCTGTTCTTTTTCTTTTTCCTTTTAAAAAAATGGCACAACAGTGGACAAGCGGCGAACAAACGGCGGATTCACGGCGGACATTAGACATTTGCATTTTCGAGGCACAAAATGGGGAAAAAAAAAAGGGCAAATAATAAATGGAAAAGTGAGAAATTTCCTCTTATAGACAATGGCGTGTATATAAAAACTCGCCTTCATTTTGACGTACCTCAGAAAAAACAAATATGATAACGGTTGATCAGTGCGGAGATAAAATTTCGAAAGGGCGTGGCGGCAAACTGGGTGAAAGTTGATAAAACGAATGAGACGAATTGACCATAAATAAATGCATGGTGGGGGCATACGTCTACCCCTCTGCGGTTTCGTAATACATTTCCTATGCTTTATAGTGGCATCACTTTATGTTCCTCGAACGCATTCAAATGAGTGTACGCACGTATGTTCCTATTTCTGAATGGAAAAATTGGCCTTACCGCATTTTTTTGCAAAAAAAGGGAAAAAATACAAAACTGGCATTTTAAACTTGCTACTCGAATTTTCGTTTTGTCTGCCCTTGGATCATTTCTTTTAAATGGTCACTTTTGCCAAGTATAAAAATTTTACAGTAGGGCGCACATAAAAAAAAAATTAATTCACGCATGTGTACAAAAAGTGGAAATTAATCGAATGAGTGGAAATGAAGAGCGTTTCTTCTGCGATACGCTTTTAGCCATGTGCTAAAAGGAATATTATTCCTGGGGAATTATTTTTACATGCTACGTGTTCGTGAGTATTTTTTTTTTTATTCTTCCAGGCCGTTTGTCCATTTTGACAAGCAGTAATGCTTAGCAGTGCTTCGTCATGCTTATTACCATTTAGCAATATTTTCAAATGCAAACATTCGAGTAATCTTTTCCCCCTTTGTGCCACTTTGTCGCATGAAGTGCGCATTATTTGGGGGCCCATACACGTAGTGTTTCACTGTACTTTCCGTTCTTCGCAGTTTGTTTTAACTTGGTCGCATATACACTTATATGTATATATACATATGTATGTATTTTTTTTTTTTTAAATCTTCGTTTGTGCCACCCCTGCACACGCTTTTTAATCTTTCCGCTCTTGCCCAACTTGTTTTCAAAGCAATGTTTGTGGTGTGGATGCATAATGTGTACTTGTGAATGCATACATACCAGTGCACGCATGTGTGCCCCTTGATCAGCTTGGCACAAATTTCCGAACTGGATGCAGTAACATCATCCATATTTGTGTATACAATACTGTGAAGTATACTTTTTTATGTGGTTTTTTTTTTTTTTTTTTTCTTTGTTCTATAATTTGGTAATATCAAAGCATTTTATAGATACCCTTTTTCTCGCATTCCTGACTTAAATTATTCCTTTTGAAGAACATGTTACTAGTTCACTATACCACCCTATATTTGTGAAAGTTATTTTGAAGTGATCTGAATGGCCCGTGGATGCCATGAACATTCAGTAAAAGGTAAACATAAAGGGGAAGACAAAAAACATGCAAGATAATGCAAATGTCAATACAATCAGACGCCTCCCCCATTTTAGCAAATTTGTGTTGGCTTCACATTCTGCACAATTTGGTGCACTTCTTCGCCAAAGTGGTGGATAGAAATAGATTTTTATTTGATTTTTGCCCATTTTTTTTTTAGAATAAATTAATGTGAGGAACAACGTCGAGACAGGTAGAATTGTGCGTCTTCTTGTCCAGGTGTAGTAATGCATCCATGTAGGTGAATGCCTCTACTCCGTTACTCACACAGCTTAATAATTTCTTCACTTTTGAGCTCTTATCGTGTATACGCAGAAGCGCGCACGTACGTACGTACAGATTTACATGTAGGTACTTTGGACAGGGAAGGCGACCTCTCAAGATAGAACTCCAAATTGTGCTAGGATCAGTTTTTTGTTTTTCCGTCACCGCACTTTATTTCTGTGCGGGTTCACCGTTTGTTTGCTGCTTCTTTGGCTGTTTGTTTTTTTTTTTTTTCCCGTTTGTGCCCCCTGGCGGATGACCCCTTAACGATAATGTCGCCACAATGAATATGATAAAAAATATAATTAATCAATTTATCAAACTTTTCGGACAAGAGTACTTGGGAGAATGGGACGCCATACAAAATTTGACGATCAATTCTGTGACCTCCCCGGAAGTAGGCACTTATTTGCTGGAGCAGCGTTGCTCTAAGTCATGACATGAACTCACGAATGAGCTGTTAGCCACATCGGTTAACGTAAATTCCCCGTCCCCTCATCACACAAATACACAAACATACAATGATACACACACACACCTTTGCAGATCCTGCTGAAGAATGTCCCATTCCCAGAAAAACTATTCGAACTGATGGAGCTGCCCTTCGAAATAGTCTACTCGAACATAAAAAATCTGCGCATAAAATTTCTGTGGTCATCAATTTTTTCAAATAATATTAGCCCCATAAATATTTACGCCAATGACCTGTTCCTGGTTATAAAGTTTTCCTACCCGAGTTTGTGGGACACCAACAAAATTATGAATCACCAGTACAAGCAGAAAAAGACGAAACTGCAAAAATGGGACAGCATTAATATATCCAAGGAAAAAAAAGAAGAAAACTTTTTAAAAGCACTGCCAGTTAAGCTAGTCAACTCGCTAAGAATTTTAGTGCAGAATATCAAAATCGTATTTTTCGATAATTATATTCATAAAAATCCTTTTACGTTTGAATTTTTGATAAAGAATTTTAAGATAGACGAACTGAACAAGTACAACGTTAAGCTGACAGAGGAAGAGAAAAAAAATATCAAGAAGAACTTCCTAATTAACATATGGATAAGGATGATGGGACTTCATATTATTTACAAGGAATACAAGAAGAAGATAAAGTACAAGAAGCAGATGAAGAAGAGGAAGGCTGACCTACTTCATAACAGTGAGAAGGCTCACCAGGGTGCGTTTAAGTCGAAGGGGGGAAGCGACGACGGAAGGGGTAAGTGCGGCCCCATCGGGGTTAATAAAATAATAAAATAAATAACACCAAAGTGTGAACAACGTAGCCGTACCAAATGATAAAAAGTTGTCCTCTCTGTGGAGACAATCCGCTTTCACATGCAAATGCTCACACTTACCACCTACATTGCCCAACCTTGCAGAGGAATACTTCCTGACGGCCATCGAAAACCTGTTCAGCGAGAGCGCCAGCTCAGTGCACCGAGGCAAGAGGCACAGCTGGAGGAGGGCGAAAAGAAGGAGCTCCTTAAATAATCACATACTGGCAAAGGAATTCCGTTCCTTCAGTGACTACGACATCGATGATAGGATAAAAGATGGAAACTTAAAGAGAAAGGTACGCAGACAGATGCGAACGGGGCGATTTGGCAAAAATTTGACCCCAAGCGAATCAGCGAGTAAGCAAAAAAATAAAAAGAAAGGAAAAAGTAATTACAATTTTGAAATTCCGAAGCATGACTTAGGGTTCAGAATAACAGCGAAAGATGGATTAGACATGCACGTCGTTTTTAAGAAGTATGACATGAAGGCACTGAACGAACTGAAAAATGATTTAAAATGTTTCAAGAATGTGGAACTCTCCTTTGTTAAGCATATGCAAGAGAATATTGAAGATGACTTTTACAATAATGTAAAAATAGAGGAAGAAGAGGAACATGTGAAGGGAACCTGCTACTGCTATAACTATGGCAATAGTAACTTAACACACTTGAACAATGATGCATTCTTTATTTCAAATAATCCAGACGGGTATGAATCCAATGACCATCTTTGTAACTCCGAATTGAGAAACTACGATGAGATAATGGAACGCAGTTTCAAGAATGACTATCCCCCCATTTTTAGTGACATTTCTGCGTTTGAAAGTTTAAACGTCTTTTTTACCGCCTCCGCGTTGGACTCTTTTTACAACTTCATTAAGTACATAGAATTCTGGTTCCTATACAAAGGGGGGTGCAACAAAATTTTTAACATCATTCCAAGTATAGAAAATTGCATAAAATATTCCGAATTGAGAAAATTACGAAATGAGAAAAATTACGTTTACGATAGGGGGACTGAGGATTTTCTGGAAATGTTTGAAGCTTCGTGTCCTATTCACTTGCTAACCAAGTTGAGGATACTCTCCGATGAGTGCATATACAGCAAGGAATATTTCAACAACGATAATGTGAAGAGAAGAGAGTGGAAAAAGTTGTTGTACAATTTTATTAAAAATCAGAAAGGGGCAAACACCTCCATTATCAATGAAAATTTAGAGAAGTTAGACAAATGGTTTTCCCACGACATGTTATTCAATTTGGTTATTCCAAAAATTCAGTTCACCTATATACCCATAAAATATAGTCACTTCAGTAATTCCAGAGTGAAGTCCAATAAGTGCCTCCTGTCCTACACACTAGCCTGTTCCTTCCTATTTAAGCAGGAAAAACTATCCACCATAAAGAAGAAGATGGGCATTTATTTTCACAACGTCGATATACATTCCCTTTTTGTTCTTTTTAAGAAAAATAAAAAATTTCTCATGAATAAGAGGAAGTACTGTATTCACTATGTAGAGAAATTACCCATGAGAAATTTCTGCCTGTATCATGAGCCGAATAGCAACAACGTAAGCTTTTACCAGTTTGGACATTCGAATGTTGGGGATGACTGTGTTGACTCGCTCGAGAGGATACATTCCAAGGAGGAAAGAATTATAGAGAAGAATTTCGGGCATATGATGAGTGGTCTAATCAGACAGGGAGGAACGGAAAAGGGGGTACTGCTTGAAGGTGCAGATTATTACGCAGCAAGTGGGGACCCACCGAATGGGAGTGGTTTTCTCCCCAATGAGACATTAAAACCATGTAATAGCGCCAAGCGAAACAGCCTAGCGCAAGGAGATCGAAATGGTTATGAAAATTATCTTAATGGGGAAGGTGAAAGCGCGAATGGAATTCTGTACAACTCTAGCAATACGGGGAGCGACCAAGACGGCAACCTTTGCATGAACAGTTTTAATAATTACAAAATGTGCAAGCTGTTTGGGAGAGGATATTTTGACGAAAAGCATCTCCAAGGGGAAGATGATGGAGAAAAAATCCAAGTCGAAAATTTGCGAAGTCTTGAAAGTGAGCATATCAAAAATGAGCGTGAAGAAGGTAGATGCCAAAATAACAACATACCAAATAGGAGGAATAATCGAAATACATTCTGGAAGTTTATTCTAGGCAAGCAAAAAAAAGAAACCCTAAATAATATGAAAAATCATAATGACAAACCCATTGAGGACAACAATTTCGATCGCATAATTAATAACCAAGTGGTCCTAATCCCAAACTGCCTAATTATTATTATTAATGATTACTCGAACAATGTAAGGGATATTGACATAACCATTTGCAAGTACGTAATTAATGTGAATAATTTACTACCCCTTGTGAACTTCATCCCCACGAGTAATACGTGTCTTGAGCTTTTCCTGAAATATGATAATTACATCGACAAGGAAGTTATAGAATGTATTTGCTTATGCATAAGTAAGAGCGTAAGGAAGAAGAAGATTCTGCGTCTTCGCATGGATGAGTTGAAGTTCTATTTTTATCACTCCTCGTATGTACAAAATGAAGTGGTTAATTTGAGAAGCTTCCTTAATAAGACAAGGCGAAGCAACAACACCCGGGGGAACTCACGTTATCAGGAAAAGTTCATCGAACATGATCTTCTTCTCGATCCGTTTAAATCGTTGCCGGATGAGAAGCAAAGTGAAATGAAAATGAAAGGCAGAAAATTGCATAAAGGTAATATGACCACTGAGGGGAGTGACTACGTGGTAAGGAAGCACCCAAATGGGGCTATTACGAATAGTAGTGACCATCGTGGGGATGTCAACAATGATAGTACTAGTGAGACCACCTCCATTAGTTCCGAACAGTCGGAGGAGGACCACAGCGGAGACGAACTGGAAAGTCATAAAAAGAGTAACCTCCACAGAAGCAGAAGTCTAGATCATTTTGTAAAAACGCAGGAAAGGGACATAACCAACATACATAACATAATTTTTAACAACCTCTTTGTTGCACATAGGAATTTCTATCATACAAAAGTGAATAATACCTTTTCCTATCTGAGGAAGAGAAATTTTCTTTACTCTATTAGAAGCAGATATTATAGTTTTTTATGGAGGTACATCCAGTATAATAACAATAGGAGTAAGGTAAAGAATCGAAATTTGTTATCCATTGGGGTTTTCGGTCACGTGAGGAATTTGTTCTTGTTCCAGGACAAGACTGATTCGTTGCTTTATCTGAGCGCGAGGGGGGTGAATGTGGATCACATTTTTCACACTTCCTTTGGCAATGTGAAGAGTAGCTATCATTTGTGTGACCGGACGGATTCAGCCCAGGGCCTGCGGGGTGAAATGCATTTGGAGGGATGCGACCCAGACCAGGTATCCACCGCGGATATGGTAAGAAATGGACCAATTGGAAGTATCTCTAGTTGCAGTATCATCAGCACAAGTGACCACCGAGCGGGAAAGTCGCCTAGGATGACCCAAAATGTGACGAACAGATCACCTCTTTTCAGCATAAAGTCGGTGAAGCTGAAAAAAAATGACAACGTCTTGTCCCTCACGGTGAATCTACTAAACTGCAATCTGAACGAAATGTGCGTGTCCCTCATGGGAATACACAAACATGTACTCCCTTTAGAGCATGTCGAGTTGATAAAGGGGAGAATCAACAAACTAAAGAATATCAAACAGTTCCTCCTGTCTAGCAATAAAAACACTGTGCACTTGAATAGGATCAACGTGACGAATGAGTTGCTCTACAAAGTATTAAACAGGTATTTCAAGTTAAACCATATGGTGAGGGAAAAGGACACGAACAGTGGTGATCATCCTGAAAAGACGGAAAACGAATTTACGGTTAACAAAAATTACGAAAAATATATAAAAAAATTGGTCATCAAAATTTTGGACAATGAAAAAATTCTGTACAATAAAGAAGATTTTGAAAAAATATTTTACATGATTTTGAGGAAGAGAGTCACACAACAGGATAATAAGGAGGGTTCCTCCGTAGAAGGGAAAAAAGGCACTCTCCCAGATTATATGACACACCATAGGAGGAGGATGCTCAATAGTTACAACTCGGAAATGCTACACTCCTTCAGCAGCAATAATGACATTGTGCAGAATTACTACACGAAGAGGAGGGAGAGATATGCGAACATGACTGGAACTTCCAAGTCGCTCGAATGGGAGTATCACACCTGTAAGGAGGGCACCATGATGAGCAACCCTGAATGTGAGGAGAGGTCCGATTTGTACAACAATTCGAATTACTTCAACTTGGATACAGCACGGGATTCGTTCTCCAAAGACTCTGAAGGAGGTGATCAAGGTAGGTGTAAATGGAAGGATCATCACGAACAGGGCAATAACAACGAGGAGAAATTATTCATGCAAGACAGGAAGGAACAGTATAAAGACCTTGCTTCGGTGAAGCCATCCAGGAGGTACAACAACGAACACTGCAAATATATGAATCTGAGAAACCTCTTTAATTTTGATGAGATCCTAATCGATACGGAAAAAATAATGGGCGATGATATTTTCATTCATAGTAGTATATCCAGTGTGGAATTATCACAATTAGACTACCTGAATGGGAAAGAAGTGGAAGAGAAAGACACCCCCCAGAAGAAGACATCCCTTTTCTTCTTCCTAATAAGCAAAACAAACGTTGCCATTAGTAACAAAAATGAAGGCATATTCAAAATTGTGTGCAATGACTTTATGAGCGAGTTGACTCGTATGGCTAGCTCTCTAAATATATCTTTGAAAATGAACACGCTGTACTTTTTCTACATTCTGACCATTTCCAGGAAGCCTAAAGGGGGCAGCCTTCCCAAGGAGAGCAACGAAAAAGCGACCAACATTTTTGATGAGGATAAAATTTCCAACGTGCGAAACAACACGTGTAAAAAATATGTCATCTTAACCGACTGGATAAGTAACATATTGAGTGTTTCCAAGTCGAATCTCAAAAAAAAAAAAAACAGCGACCTCTTTAATCAGTATTTATGCATTTTGGAGAGAAAAAAGTTTAAGCTTTTTATCGACTACGATAGGAAGGTGAAGAGTCCAAAGCCGCAGCTCCATTTAGACCTACACATAAATAAACAGACGAATAGAAAAACTGTAAAACTGTCTCTCAGCAATTTCAACCTTTTCTACAGCTCCACCTTATTCGTTTTGCTAAACAGTGTTGTGATAAATTACTTTTTAACGTACATCCAAGAGAAGGAAAAGGTCAGCATTCTCCTATGCAGATATGGGACCGTCTTGCGGAATAAAGGCAGCCAGTCAAACCATGTGAAACATGGCCCTGTCAGGGGGAAAAAAGAAAGGAGAGACGAATTGGTTGTTGTATCCCTCGAGAAATGGGTAAGCAGTCACGAAGTGGTGGACACGCTGCGTACCTCCAGCAACGACAGTTTTATAGACGAAACGTATACAGACAATGACATTAGCTATAACATCTATGATCAAAAAAGGAAACACACGGATGAGCTAAATGAGGATACCATCAATTTAACCAATAACACTTTTTATTACGATTTTTCCGAGAATGAAAATGGGACACAAAGGAATATCCAAAGGAACGCGTTTCATCAGAATGAACAATGTGAAGATAATCCCCTGTGTGATGTCACAAGGGGAGTGGTAAGCGAAAATGGGAGCAATGCTGTGAGTAGAGGTCTCTACAATGATCTGTACTACCGCCAAAAGGTGACCAATTCGGGGAAGGCGAAAAGAAAAATTACCGTGGATGACACTTGTGGAAGATTCGCATCGAAGAGAAGGTTCAACGACACGAGTGGCAACCTTCACGGGCTCGCTCCCAATGTTAACTCGAACGAAAATGTTAACCCGCACGATAATATTAACCAAGATGATAATGTTAAGGCCCAAAAGTGGAGAAAGAAAAATCTCAGTTTTTTAAAATCAGACATGAAGCGAGATGTCATTTGTACAGGCATCTCCTTTGCGAAGGATGACCCCTCAGAATGTGATCTCAGCAAAGGGAGGCACGAAGGGGGTTTCATAAATGAAGATAACACGTTCGTTGCACAGTCTGAGGTGTTGCCAAACGACCAAACTTCCAACAATGCCTATCATGACCAGTTAGCGAATAATTGTGACACTCCTCCGAGTGTAATAAATTCGAAGGACGAAAATTTGGAGGTGGGGGGTGACAGTCCGAAGGAGGAAGTGAGCCAAAAAGTTATCAATGTGGATAATAATAGAACTAGAATTAATACAGTACCGAAGAACATATTCGCTAGGCACAATTCCAAACGAAGACGCAGCACCAGAGAAGGGCAGAACGTTACCGAAAATATCCTCAGGAGGAACAAAAAAGTTTGCCATGCAGTGGCTCAGCACCAGGGGGAAGTGCCGTCCTCTAGGAGGAACACACACAATATTGAAGAAGAAAAATCTCAAAATAGTGCTGGAATTAACCTGTTCGTATGTTCCGAAAATGTTAACATATGCTATCTTATTAACTACCACCGATTCAAGTATGTCTACAAGAAGAACCACAAGGTGGACGCCTACATGAATGACTACATGAACTTTATTGATAGCTGCTCCAACTACAGCAAACAGGAGAAGAAGAAGGAAGGAGAAAATTTGGACCATATTGGAATTATGAACAAAGATCTCTACAATTTTAATTTAAATTTTTTATTTAAACTGGAGTATAAATGCACACAAAACAAGAAAAAGTCCATCAGTGCGTTTTTTCCCTTTCTCTATATTATCCTTATGAAGAATTGCAACTACGTCATTTCGCATTTAACTATCGTGGATGTCAAAGTGAGTGCTCACTTTTTATGCAAATGTGAGGAGGAAGAAAAAAAAAAAATAAATAAAAGTAAACATTTACAGAGAAAAAATACCCCACAAATGTATGACAAGGCAATGTTGAATTATTTGCCCGAAGAACAATCCTATTTCGGCCAGGAAGAAACTCGTGCTGCAGAGAAGTGGAATACGAGTGGAAACGCACATAGAAGTTCACACAGCAGCTGCGACAATTTGGCTATGAAATATTACGACAGGGTGAGTGACAAACCGGAGTGCACTAGCTCTAACGGGGAAAACTCCCTCACGGACAGCTGCATAATAGCAAGGCATATGAACAGCAGCTTGTCCATAAACAAGCGGATATCCCAAAGTAGGAACAATGAGAACAACTCCGATTTGTTGTACGATCTAACGGTGAAAAAGGGGATTATAAGGAGTGGGAATGATCCGTCCCCCGAAGGGACCAGCGAATGCACCGACCATGATAACAGGGAGAAGCATGACGCAGAGAGGAATAACTCCTTGAACCTCACTGGTGGGATGAACCAAGCGGAATCCATATCTAGTGAGAGAAAGATGAGCAAACAGAAGTCCTACATGAGGTTTCTGTTTAATTATAAGAAACCTGACCTGGCGCAAACTGGGGAAGGTGAACCGACTAGCGCTTTTCGGGGCAGTAGTGCCAACAGTGGCAGCATCACTAACAGCGTGTCGCGCAGAAAGAACCTGCTCAAGCACCTAAATTCGGTTGTTAATTTTATGGGAAAAAATAACAGCAGCTCGAAGTCTATACTGAAGAAGGACAACACTACCAGGCGATCTCTGAGTCTATTCAGCTTCAAGACCCCCGCTTTTTTGCACAAGAAGGCCGGACGATGGAATAGCAACACGTTGGAAGTTGTGCGCACAGAAGGTGGTAAAAATAATGCATCCTACGACTTGGGTAGCGTGAATACACAAAAAAGTGAGTGCATCTCTGAGGAGGAAGGAAAAGACGGGAAGCATCAGATGGAGGACCGATTAAAATTTGCCCACCACAGCAGTGACAACTTTGTGAGCATTTCCCAACAGGGAAGTTTCTACCACGTTGGGGATGAACAGTTCATGGGAAATTCCACAAAGGGAATGAACAGAATGGCAGGCGACCATTCCAAATGTAGGAACTCCCTTGAAAGTGTCCCCATGAATAATGAGCAAGACGAATTCAACAAAAGAAGCCAAAAGGAGAAAAAAAAATTCCAACAATTAGAAGGAGATAAAAAAAAAACAGCCATGTGGAAACTCTCGAGATGCAACTTATCTGTGTATAACATAAACCTATTCAGCTGCATTTATTTGAGACGATTTAAACGAGGCAAGCAAAAATACTTACAACCGCTGGTGTATAATTATAAGCACGCTAACGGTGTACATTCTTTTCAAGGCAATAGGAACGCAAACGAGTTTTGCAATCCCTCCTTTGTACAAAGCAGCTTCGAGACGTATGCCAATTTTAAGACCACCAATTATGACAAACTAACAAGAAACAACTATGTTCTGGAAAAGGATTTAAAATTTTTAGAATATATTAATCAGGTATATAGTTTGGAATGGTTTAACAAATTTAATGTCCACCATTTGTGCAATATCAACAAGATCCACTCGAGTGTTTCTAGATTTATGTGCCTGAATGGTAGAGGTAGACCCGACTGCACCGCTGATAATATTGTGTGTTGCTATGTGCCCATATTTTACAAGCACATTTCAGCGTCCTACAGAAATGTTTACAAGTTTTTGTTACTTACCAAATATTACGAAAGTGTGCATTATCTACCCAGGTTGTGCGAAAAGGGAGGGGTATCCCATATCAACGGTGGGGGTGATCTTTATAAAAGAAGCAGAAACGGGATCAAGAACCAACACTTAGATAGGAACACCCTGAAGGAAAGATCTTCAGGGGTGCACGAAATGGACGAAAAACTTCTACAATTAAATACCAATGGTGCGGACAGGCACAAGAGCGACACGAAAAAGGCCAAAGCGCGCAGCACTGATAATCATACGAACAGAGGGAAAGGGAAAAAGAAAAAGAAAGCACACATGTTTGGGGGGAATGATAAAACCTTCAACGTGAACAAGTACCAGCTTCTTAATTATGAGGGAACATTACAAAAAAAGAGAAAGACCAATGGAACTACCAATTTTACTCATCCCCTGAATGACGTAACAGACGCATCTGTAGCGGAAGAAGGAAAAGCATTTTATTATGACGACGCAAGTGATTTGTTCGAAAATGATGAGATGATAACAGACCCACTAGGGAAGTGCACCCTTCCTGGTGACAACAATTTTAACAGCTTCAATAATTACTTAATATATAAGAGAGACTTTTTAAAATACAGCTCTTGGAAGGAGAACCACCTGTATGTCTCACTAAAGCAGGTAGAATGTTACGATAAAGGGAAGGACAATACGAATAGACATTCAAAGAGAAGCGTGAAAAAACATGGGAATAAGAGTAAGAGTAAGAGGACGAAACAATGCTTCAATTTTTACATTCACATGCACGCTTCCAGCATTAACCTGGATCCATACTTCATTTCGACGTACAACTTTTACCTAGTGAATAATTTAAACAAAAATTTAATAGCATACGATATTAAAGAAACGAAGGATTATTTTATTCATAAATATAAGGAAATGAAACAGTACTACAGGCAGACAATTGGGTGGAGTGAGCATTTGGAGAGTGGAAGAACCGAATTGAGGGCGAGTTCGTCGGAGGGTGAGGAAATACCGGGAAGGGTAAAGAACGTTCCTCTGGAGAGAAGACATAATGAGAATAATCTCCAAGGGGGAGGTCCCACCAAATGTTGTAGCATCTACGATGAGGAGGAGGGGAAAACACCGGAGGAGCTGTTCTCCTTCGGCCCACCAAAGACGCTAAAACTGTTCCGCCTGATGAATTCCCTCAACAACCTTACGAACAAAATTAGTGAAAAACTGAAAAATAATAAGGTCATAATTAATGTGGACATAAAAAACGTAGACGTTAATGTGCTTGACTGCTCCTATATTTATGATAGTAAATATTTGCTCGTAGATCATGTGCACCCATTTTACAATAACCAGTATGTGTACATGTCGAAGGAAAAGTATGAACGAATTAGGAGAAAAAAGGGGAATCACTCCAACGACTTTTCAAATCTTGAATCGATGGAAAACAAGCATTTTTCGAGCACTATTAATAATCTCATTTTTAATAGACTTACAAATTATTATAATGACAACTCTTTCTACATCGTTTCTATTAATGCTAGTAAAGTTAAGAGAATTTCTATACAGCTGTATACAACAGTTATTTTGAACAATTTTGTTAAGAAAGAAAATGTGAAGGACGTGCTGAGCGTGATTGTGTACAACTACAGAATGAAGTTTTCAAGTCTTAGGATAAAAAAAGTGAAGAACATAATGAAGGAGGGGAAGCAGGACATAATCAAGATGCTTGATGAAATGGGTCTTGATGAAACGGAAGATACCACAAAGAGAAAAAGGAAAAAACATAGAAAAGGAAAAGGGAGGAGTTCTAGACCTGAGAGGAATAACCACCTTAATATGTACAAACAGTTCAGAAGGAGCAACAGTAAGCTGCATAACTTCGGGTGGTTCGTGAGTAATGATTCGGCAGAAGGGGGTACTTCGTTTATACCCACTCCTCCAACTGCGTCGTCCTGGTCGTCCTCCGAACCTACATCTGTTCCGTTGTCAGCGGCGACTTCTTCCCAGTCCACGTCGATTAACTCCCTCCTGTCGTACGACTCAAACGTCGAAAGGGCAGTCCCACAAATGGGTTACGAAGTGGAGAAAGGCAGAAGGCACAGATCGACCTGTGAACCATTTCGTCTATCGAAGAGGAGAAAACTAAAAGAGGCCGCTTTACAATTAAGAAGAAGACACAGGAGAGAGAGCAACAGCTTCTCAGACAGTATATACACAAAGCATTCCACCTCGCTAAGAAAGCAAGTGGACATGTTTAATGACGAGAATGGAAAGTCCATGAGTTTCCACAATTTTTGGACTCACAGTGGACACGAAACAGATAAACATGCACAATATGAACGAAGAATAAAGAAGAAAAAAGTGAAAAATAAGTTTTATAACTATATTAGGAAGATATATAACAATATGACGTCCAAACAGAAAAAGAAAAAACTAATCCTAGACAACATCGTTGAGAATAATAAGTGGTCCGTTAGTGTAGAAAATCTGATTTTCTATTTACCGCAGTTTAAAAAAGGCTTTAAATTTTACCTATATTTGAACAAATTTATTATATACGACTATAACCAAATAAAGATATGTAACAACATTTCTCAGTTTAGGTTATTCCTTGGCAATAATGCAGAGAGGAAATATCTCCAGCTATGCAACAAAATAATGCGTACGTTTAATCACCTACACTTGAATAAAGATTTACTCAAGGGAAACTTGAGAAGAAAAATTGTGTTGAAAAAACTGAACCAGGAAATATATAATAATCAGCTCTATATAATAGCAAATGAGGGCATAAACAATATCGACTTTATTTTGGACGTGAAAAATACAAGACTTACTTTGCACAACCAGACAATCATGGATTTAGTGAACTACTTCACCGAACTGTCCATCAGCATTTTTTCATTCCTTTATGTGTATACTATCTACCCAGAGGTATCCTTTTTTGCAGTTTCTTACCTGTCTTCTTGCATGAATGTGGACAATTTTCAGAAGGGACTCCTCCTATATAACAACCTGCTGAAAAACTACATCGGTACTTGTAAAAGAGGAAAGCCGCAAAATGGCAGCCTCATGAGCATCTCTTCTTGCAACAACAGCAACAACAACAATAGGAATGCATCGTTCGCAAGTGGGAACAACATGGTGGATTTGGAGAGATCCCCCATTGAGCAGTCCAACAGCTGTGAAGACCCAAACCGAAGCGATAACAACAGTGTGAACAGCCTGGACCGCTTGGAAAAAGCGAATCCAAGTGGAAAGGCAAACGCAACCCACAAGAGACGACAAAACGGAAGCGAACACGCCTCGGATATTAGCAATATAAATATACTGATGGAAAAAATGATTTCCCACAAAAATAAAATAAATTATAAGTACCTAATTATGAACAAATTCGAATACCAAACGAAGGCGCATAACTCTCTGAAAGAATTACATGACAAGAATTACTACTTCCTAGCGTTTGTAAGTAACAACTTGCTCTTCTTCCTATATTTCTACACCAAGTACAGAACCGTCCTGAATTTTGTGTCCACCGAGGATGTATTCAATCTCAGACCCAACTACGTTTATCCTATCAGACGCATTAAACACCGCCCACTGGTGAAGGTTAACAAGATTTGCGAAAATATAAGAACGAAAAAGAAGTTCATGCATGTGGGGAAAAAATATATGCAGAGGGAACAACTCAAAGTTTCTACCTCCAAAATAATGGAAAAGAAAAAGAAAAGAAAGAGGAAGCTGAAAAAATACATCAGGTATAATAAGCAGGAGGGGGGACACAATGCACACAAGAAGGTCAACCCTTTATATGAACCCAATGTAAGCTCACCTCTTTCCTGGAAGGAACATTCCTATCGTCCTGGGGAGAAGGAAAAAAAAGGGAAAAAGGAACCGTTCCCTGTAAAGCACCTTAAGATGGAAAAGTACAACACGCAGGATAATACTAACACTGATCCTATAAGAAACGAACATGAAGGGATCATTCCAGGTAGCAGCTTAGGCAGCATGACAAATCAAAAAACAGTCGTAAAATCCGGATCAGTTATTTATGATAAGATAAACAATGACGAAGCAGAGGAGTACAAGAAGAAGGAAGATAGCAAGGAGGGTGCCCACGAAGTTAAGGGCTTTTCTACAAAATTAAAAACTACCATAAGAAAATTTTTTACCCGAAAGTTATCCTCCCAAGGGTTGGGGAATAAGAATCTCAGGGATGAAAAAAAAAGAGACAGCATGTCAAACACGTCGAACGAGTTATTCTACACGGACTATAAAACAGTGCTGCATGAATTAAGGGACAAATCCGACGTCAGTGCGTCAAAAAAGCACCTAACTTCGCTCCACAATGTACACTTTTTTCGAAATAAATCCATTTCGTTAAGGATGAAGGTGACCTTGTTCGAAACGTGGGTTATCCAAGAAGATCTGTTCAATGTGGACAATGAGAAGAAGAAAAATGTACGGGTCAGCTCATTTTTGAAAAAAAAAAAAAAGAAAAACTTTTTGGCGTCCTCCTCTCTGGACAATCATAAATCGCCAAGGGGGGAAAGACAAATGAGAGGTAAAAGACGATTGAGTAGAAACATGATAAATGAATCGAACAGCTGTGGGGAAGATAACCTATATGAGGAAGTGGAAGAAGCCCAAAACTTGAGCATCAAATCTGTTAGCTCCACCAACTCTGGCAGTAACGTAAACATCCTTAACATTCTGGAAAAATCAAAAAATTATTTCAACACATTTATGAATAAGAAAATCAACAAGCAGATTTTTTACCTTGCCAGAAGGAGGGCCTCCAAAAATGATTTAGAAGATTTTAGCGAAAATGCCAGAACGATCATTAGAGGGAAAAAGAATAATGTTAAAGGAAGGGAGGTGGGAAAAAATATTGTGAGATTAAACCAGGGGAATACAGCCGATTCGCAAATTGAGGTTGAGTCTTCCTCCCTCAGTGACTACACCTACCGTAAAGACAAAGCGATGTCACTCATTTTAGGCGAATCAAATAGCAACATGTACATACATGCTGATAGATATGTTGGGGAGAAGGACCTCTATAAAGCCATGGCAAAACAAAAAATAAAAAAATGGAATGAGTACCACAAGTGGGAGAAGAAAAAACAGAAAAGGAAAAACATAAGAGAGAATAATAGGAATATATGTCTTTCCATCATTTTTAGTGTAGACACATATTACAAGGAGCAGCAAAAATTGGACTACTCAAAGTTTAAGATAGAAGTGAATAACCTAAACATAATGTTAGGGAAGTGCTTCAGCTTTAGTGACATTTATGACCAGCTGAAGTTGTACAGGAGCGACAATAACTTCAGGGCATCTGTCTATGCCTCGGGAATTTTCGACTTAAATCATCTACATGATGCCTTTAACAGGGAGAGGAATTATGCGTACGTGAAAAAACTCCCCAATCGGAAGGATAAAGTTTCCAACAACGAAATGGAATATGCCTTTTATGATAATACCAACTTTTATAATATATACTATAATGAGATGAGGGATGTGAAGGTAGCCAGGCGGATGATAAGAAGTGGGAAGAGGAAGAGCCATAGGAGCAACAATCATCACCATGTGCAGGGTGATCTCTCCCCTAGGGGGGATACCTTCAGTGGAGAAGAAGTGCCTAATGTTGGAACAAGCAGTGTGGAAAAGCAATCAGACAGATACCTAAGCAGTGGAGGCATAACAGATGATCTATCTAGCGAGGGAGAAAACGAGCCATTCAATCCGGCAAAGAAAAGCATAACGTTCAGCTCTACGCACGAAGCGGAGTTGTCTGAACATGCGAAAAAAAAGCGTCACAACTTTGAAGGGGACATGTCCAAATGGAACAGCTCCGAATTTTATGGCAACCGATCGCGAAAGCAAAACCAGGAGAAGAAGACACATGTGAGACGCAGTAACCTGTTTATACTCATGAATAAGAACAGAATTATTTACAAAGACAAGTTTAACATTTTTTTAAATCATAACAATAATATATTTATGCCAAACATTAAGGACGAGAACGACTGGCTGCTGAGCATCAATAGTGTGTATTTGTTTGCAAATTCACTAAGCGGGAAGAGATCCTTTAATGTGAGTTGCCATGAACTGCTCATAAACTTAACCATAGACAATATAAAAGAGCTCTATAAACTGCACGCCAATTTTAACTACAATATATACTACGCAGGGTTTTACAGAAATTATCTTTCCTTTGTGAAGAATATTTATGTTCTTCCATTTCTGCACAAGGACAAAACGTGTACCGAAAAATCAAACGAAAAGTTGAAGATAAATGGGGTGTACCTAAATAGCATGAACAGGCTCAAGGTTACGGACAAAAGTACACTACACAACAAATTCAAGGTAACGAAACGGATGAACTCAGCTGACAGCAGTTTGTATGGAGTAAAATATTCCAAAGAATTCACTGACTCTTCTGATGAGTACCCTCCTATCAGTCTTAAGAGCCCACGTGGAAAGGAAGACCCATATGACACACTCCCTAATGGGACAACCAATCACAGGAATGACCGAATGGACGGACACCCCTCAGAGGCTGCCTCACCAAATGGTAGTAACAAATTTGGCATATTGTCCAAAAAAAGGGAAGGCGTATTAATAAAAGATAAGTCACAGGGAAGAAATAAATGTATCTCCTTCAATAACATGAACGAAATAATTGACGAGACTGACGAGGAGAGGAACGAAAAAAATGAGCAAAAAAAGGACGAGCAGGAAGGAGACGTGTATAACCTGATTAGGGAAAAGACGTTACACGTTCGCGACATGGAGGAAGATGAAAATTACATCAACAATGATATCACAACGATGTACACAGTTCGTAAATATTTCCTCATTCAAAATTTTAATATATACAAAAAAATGGTCCATTATTATGGAAAAATGCAGACTTTTATCGACCTGGATGGGAGAAACGCCAAGTATAGTGAAATTATTCATACGTTGAAAGAAACCTATGTGAAGATAGAACAATACCGGGAGAATCTCTACCACCTGTACAGTCAGCTATTTTCCATAATTAGAAATATTAACGACGAGAAAAACATCATATGCCATGGACTTGTCTTCGTAAAACTGCTCAATTGTCTCTACTCATATAGCAATAAATATGTCACCAACTTGTTTTACTACTTGTTCGTTTTTTCGAAATATAATAAATTTGCAGAATATCTGTGTAGTATACAGAAATATTTTGACTACAAGTATTTTACCTACTTCACCAACAAGATTGGAAATGTGGATGCGTGTAATGTTCGTGAAAGGATGAGTAGAGAGATTACACACGGGGTCAGTTACAATAACAGTGGCATGTCCCCTCATGAGAAGGGCATCTCCATGCTACCCAATAGTGGAAATAACCCAATCATGAATGAGGATTTTGCCCTACATAAGGAGATAAACGAGAATATTAAAAAGGAGGAAATGCTAAAAGAGAACGAAGTGACCAAAAAGAATTTGTCCTGTTTTATTATTTCTTCCCTTCTTTACCTCTACCGGCCGTACATGTACAGACATAAAAAATGCGTTCCCATGACAAATAGGAAGAAGGAAAATTTGAAGACAATGTTCAAACGGAAGCAGCGCCTTTCGTCCCTCTCGGAGGAGGATGGTCTGCTGGAGCGTCATAGCAGCTCCTTTTACCAAATGGGCAAAAGTGAGGAAACGAAACATACACACGTAGGGAACCAAATGAACGACATATACAGGATGGACGGCGGAATGGAAGAGAACATACTGACCAAGTTCAATGCGCTCAGCCAAAAGGAAGGCAAAAAAATAGAAATAAGGAAAAACAAATCGTACATGTTTCACAAAAAGGGAATTAAGATAAAGATAAAAATTCGAGTAAACAATGTGTGCCTTAAAATACACCAGCTAAACAAGGAAAATATATTAACGCTAAATCTGTACGATTTGAATTACTACATGTTTACCTGTCTATATCAGTATCATTTTTTTTTTCACAAAACGAATGAGCATGTCGGCTTTTACCTGAACGACAAGGTGGAGAAAATTAAATTTGAAGATATCTACGCTATTACTGAAAAGAGCGAAATGAAGAAAAGAGTGAACAGTAATTTGTATATGGACAGTCTATGGTACGAAGTGTCCGCTGAAGAATCCGCCATTCAGGACAAACTGTACAACATCCAATGGGGAGATAAAAAGGAGAAGAAAAAAAAAAAAAAAAAACTGTATTAAAATGCACCTGACGTTTAAGGTATGCTTAAAAACGTATGACAATATGTACAACATTCAGGACAATATAATCAACCCCATAACCTTTAACTTTCTGATAAATGAGAAGTTTAAATATTTTCCTATTTTGCATGTCCACTTTTACACCACAAGCATCAACCTGAACATCACCACTTCGTTCCTCTACCTGTACAAGTATTTGTATGCAAATTTAAATTTTAAGAAAGACTTTAATGACGTGAAGAACTCCAACATTGAGATTTACAATGACCTCCACTCGGAGATTATCATTTTTTACAAAACGAGGACGAAGAATAACAACTACACGTGGAAGCTGAACATTATAGACAAGAACGAATACCACCAGTTTCCGTGCGAGTGTCTCTATTTTTGCATTAACAAGAAAAAGGAGAAAAAGAAAATGAACTCTGAAATTTACGATACGAATAGGAACTCCGAAGATTTCATGATCACCAATGAGCATGATCTAAATAGCATTTTCAGGGACATTTGCAAAATTGGTTTTAAAAAAAGGAACCTACACAACTCAGTGGCCAAGCATGAGAAGCACCTCCTCTATGACAACACACAGAGCGTGTATGACATCCTGCATCAGTTCACCTACCGGATGCCCTTCCTATACAAGAACCACGACAATGACAACAAAATTATCAATATAATAAAGAAGAAGCCCTCCTGGATTTATATAGGCGTGCTATACACGGACGATTTGTACTCTCGCGCGTATAAGGTTCCAAATGTAAGTGGAGAGTTAGAATGGCCGAATGTGCTCCCCAGGGATACTTCCCAAAAGAGCCATCAAAATTGTACCCTCCGTGCAAGCTGAAAGTTGCTGCTGTTTGGCGCAACGAGGGGGGAGACATCACGTGGGTATCTTTCCTCTTACTAATGATGCTGATGCGCGGTGTCTTTTCATCATCCCCCCAACGTGGTAATTCATTCCGCGTGTTTACAACATGGTTGTCATTTTTTCCATTTTTGCAGGTCAAACATAATTTGCTAGTCGAGCCGGAAATCATAAGAAACAAGTGGTGCCTCTCCATTGGTACGTGCATACAAATAGAGAACAACTCGGGGCTGTATTTCAGAATATACAAAGAAGGTAAGACGAAATATTTTTCGCGTGTAAATTTCAAGTGGAAGCTAGGGAAAAACAGAAAATCGAGCGGGAACTACTCCGAGTGGGAAACCTTGGATGGAGGAACAAAAAATGAAAAACATAAAAAGAAGACCAAAGGGAAGTTAAAAAATTACCACCACCAGCACGACCAGCATGACCACCACATTCACCATCATCGTAATAATAAACATTTCACAGCACATGTAGAAAAAAACAAGAAAAAGGAAAGATCGAAAAATGGAGACTACATAAACATACTACCCTTCAGCAAGAGAGCCATTCCGCTGTTCTGGTTGTACGATTGTAGTTTGCCATACATTAAAATACTCAGAAAGAAGGAAAAAAAATATAACATGAAAAATTTAAGAAAAAGCAATAAAGAAGAAGAGGAGAACTTAGACATCGAAGCTGTTCCATTTCATATCCTTTACAAACTACTAAATAAATATGCCCTTAATAACAATAATATTTACCAGAAGAAGTTAGACATATCCCCATGTGAGATAATTTTTCAAGGCTTGCTAATGTTTCACTGCTTTGTAAAAGTTAAGGATGTGCCAACTCAGCATATTAAAGACACTTCTTACAATTACACCGTTGTGATAGAACCCATGGTTACGATAAAGAACAACCTTCCAAACCCTATCACGGTCATTGTTAGAATGAAGAAGAAAAAAAGATTTTTCAGCATTAGTAAAAATAAGCAGGAAAATGAAGTGGAGGAAAAAATGCTCCACAAAAGTAACTACGAAATGAATGATGATATTACTAAAATTTTGAAGAAGCAAGAAATGTTCGCTTTGGTGCCTCCCCATCATTATTGGTGCTTGCCCATTTGCACACAGGCGTTTTACATGAAGGTCTTTTACCATGGTTTGCAAATAGAGAAGATGAATTTCATATACGACTACGCGAATGAAATTAAGGGCTACTACGATTTTAAGGATGTGAAGCTGCCCGAGTGGAACGAAGCATTCTACGGGGGTAATATTAACAGTGCAATGAAGAAGGGCGACCAGGGAAGCAGCGCGGCAGAAAACAGCGGCGTGAATGTTACCAACCACCGTGCAAATGATGACCGAACGGGCGATAACGACAAGAACCTGCACAGCAACCACAACAGCAGCAATGGGGGAAGTGTGTGCAACATCAAGGAGGAGCACGCCAAAAACGTGAACTACTGGCAATACAGAAGTAGAGGGGCGTCCAACGTGGTGAGAGACAGTCGACTGTTCTACGAAGAAATGATGAAGGAATTTCAAAACAAGGAAAGGAATGGAGAAATCACCAGTTGTAATAGCCCCAACCGTCAAAGAAAAAAAACCATCTATGATAATTTGTTCAGAAATAGCACAAACAATATAGGCAGTTTTGATGAAAACGAGGAAAATAACTATCAAAGTAGGAATAATTTCATGTACAATTTTTTATACGCAACGGAAGGGTTTTTTCACATTTATATGCCAAGCACTGATACGATTACGTCGACAAAAGTGCTGAATCACAAGTTCGGTCTAATTGGAAATATCTTTTCCTATGAAGAATTGAAGTATATTTATTTCGAAAATAAAATAAGTCAAATAAATAAAAAGGTTTATGATAATCTGCACATTTTTAAAAACATCACTGTTTCTGCTGATGTGTCTAGGAGAAAAATAGACTTTTATTTTCCCTTCTTTTTTGAAAACACAACAAATGTGTGTATCTACGTGAATAATAAGTTGTTGCCGCCAAATAGCCGTTTATACATGACGGAAGAGGAAGCAAAAGGTGTAAGGATTAAATCTTACAAGCATGATCATGCCAACAATGTAATTCTGTGCAGTAACGTCAGCGGGAAGATTGACTGCACCAGGACTAACATGATACGACCTCTCATAAATTTGATTTATAGAAAAATCAACAGAAAGCAGAAGGTACGATTTTGGGAAAAATATGAAGAAAGGAAAAAAAAATACAGCAACATGATGAATACGCCTGCCTTGGAGGAGGAGGAAGAACACACTTCCGGGGATGACGCAGATATGCTAAAACGAACGAGCATATTCAAATTAAAGGTTGTGAAAGACGTCGATGATGGGGGGAAGGACAAAGATGATAATTTAATTAATGACTATGATGGCGAGGTGGACAAACAGGGAACGGATGGAAAGAAAAATACGAACGGCACGAACTATCGGAACGATGTCACAGAGGTGGTTTGCGCGAAATCTCTCACAAATGAGACAAACAAGGAAGAGAAACAAAACGAACTGGGTGAGCACACCCCAGGGAAACCCTCAGAAAAGACAGAAGAAATAAACTCCTCGGAAAACTTAAGTGACACGCATTACCTCCCCCACAACAAGAATGATTTATACTATTGTAACTCCAAGTTCTCTGAAATGTCAGCACACCAAAATGAGGAAAATGGCAAAAGCACCAAAAAGTCCCCAACACACAAGTCGTATAAAAATGCATTCAAAAATATCCTCATGAGTAATAAAACACTCTTCAAGAGAAGAAGAAAAATGAGTGAGAAATCTTCAGAATCCATTGGAAATTTTAAAAAAATTAAAAGATTTAGATTATTTCATAAGCATAAAAAAGGAGGCAAAATAAATGCAGAGAGAGATGAGGAAGAATATTCTGATAACATAGATGAAAGGGGAGAACCCTATGACAACGACGGAAATGAAGACTCCGTCGATAGCAGTTACTACGATGGACATGAGAATGATAGCAAGTTAAGAAAAAAAAGTAAGAAGAGGAAAAATATGAAGAGGACGAATTTTAGCTACTCCAGGAGGGGAAAAGGACACAAAAAATTTTTCAGCAAAAATTTGTACTCACTTGATAAGTTGGGACATAAGTATTTTAGCAAAGAGAAGAAAAAGAAGAAGAAGGATTTGTCATCCCAGGGGGGAAGAGACATACATGATTCCTTCTCCTCGGAAAATGAAAAACCAACAGGAGCTTTCCCTGCCTCGCAGGTAAGTTTTAGCATTTTCCAGCTGTTCAAGGAGAAGGAAGAAACAGGGAAATGCTCCGAATTTGATGAAGACATTTCCGATGATAACGTGAATGAGCAGATCGAAATGGAAAAGGAGGAAGAAGCAGATGAGGTGGAAGCGGAGGAGGAAGAAGAAGAAGACGAGAAGGAGGGCGACGAAGAGGATGAGGATGACGCGTTCCATGCGAGCAAGAAAAGGAAGAACAAGCGTGACATTTTGAAGTTCCGTCTGATGAAGAAGGGAAAAAAGAGGAAAAAAGAAGGCGAACATGAAAACGAGCTCGAAAATGAAAGCGAAAAGAACAATTCAAAATTTAGGAAAGGCAAAAAAAAAACGTACAAGAAAAAGCGGTTCAAAATGGCCCCTTTCTTCAGCTCCGTCGACAGGAGACACAAGGGAAAAGTGCCTATTGGATCGGCCAACCATGCGAAGTATGAAAAGTTATCCTCGGGAAAGTACAATTTGGAAGGCAGTTCCTCAGAGAGTGGCAATTACAACAATGTCACAAGCAAGGAGAAACCTTTTGAGCGAGGACAAAAAGGAGGTGCCTCCCGTACAAGGGTATCCTTCCGGGAGAGGAACCTACAATCTAGGCGGAACGGAAACGATGTTCAGGTAGAAGTTGTAGGCGAAGCTGGTGATGAAGCGGCCGATGAAGCGGCCGACGAAGCGGTTGACGAGGGCGTTATCCATGTGAACCACGAACTTGGTGTGAAAGGAAGAAAGTCACTAAGGGATATCTCCAGACATATGAGAGAAAGCAGAAAGTCGAAAATGAAGAAAAAGGATTATTACGAAGCAGGGTTCCTGTCCTTAGGAATCTGCGTCAGATATGCCGAGGAGCCATTTAATAAATCTAAAATTGTTACCTTTGTCAATAGCTACATATTCATAAATAGGCTTCCATTCGACGTGAAAATAGCTACCGATTCGGTTAGAAAGTCAGACAGTATTTTTACAATCCATAATGCAACACTTCACTCAGATTTTAACAACCCGTATAAGGAAATGCTCCCATTAGATGCCCTCACGATTAGGAAAAGTGCGAATAACATTAAATCGTTGGGAGACACTATGATGGAAAAAGATGTGTGTGCAATTAACGTGGGTGATGGGTCCAGGGTGAGGGAAAATTTCAAACTGGATATATGTAAAGACCAAGTGGCAGACATAGACGCCTTCCGAATTGGGGATACCAAAATGGAGAGAAATACGGCAAGCGGGGGTGCTAAAAAAACGTCCACCATAAACAATAACAGCTTTAACGAACATGGAGGGCATATAGAAGGTAACAGTAACCTGGTTGTGAATAGAAGCTCTACAAATTATGACCACAGCGAAGCACCAACTGGGGAGGCAAACCAGACAGAACAACCATATACTGCCATTAGTAAGAACGCAAATGATGAAAAAATTGGAGAGAATAATGAGACGTACATAAGAAGCGGAGAAATCACAGCTTTCCACTATAATAGGAGTTACATAAAGATAAAGGACAGCAGTGAGGGGTACAGCTCACAACCGTTCTCCCTAATCCCGAAGAATGTCCCATCCAATTTTCAGATCGAATTATTCAACATGAATAAATCACAGATTAATAACACAAACAATTTGCTGGTGGAGGTAAATGTGTGCAGTGGCATTTTTGGAGACAAGCAACAATTGCCCTACACATACAATGGGTACTTTTACATTCTCAGTTTGCCTGTTAGACCCCAATTTGAAATAATTAACGCCACGAAATTTATCATAGCATACGCAACGGATGTAAATAAATATACTAAGAAATATATGAACAATAACTACGATACATATTTGAGGAGAAGCACAAAAAATGGAGACTTTCCGGTGAAGATGATTTATCCGTACAGCTCCATTTACTACACGCTTAGGAACAATAACGAAATTGAGTCTTCTAAAATTGCCCTGAAAATTGTGGGCGTCCAGAAAAGCTCCTGGTGTATTAATACTATAAACTCCTTCATTGACAATGTGGTCATGTTACCTTATAGAATCTACGGGGAGAATAAACTCTCATCGGAGAAGAAATTCAAGGGTAGGAGAAATAGCCACAAAAAGGATGATGCATACTTTATAACAAATAGAAGAAATTCACAAAAAACGCACCTGCAAGGTAACCGGGGGAATGTCGTTTTGGGGGAATTCCACTCGAACGGTGGCTGTGCAGAGGTAGACAATGAAAAGCACATTCTTAACGGGGACGGAGAAAAGGAAGATAATGTAAGAAGAGAGAAAATCGAAAAGGATAACATCTTCCTAGGACATAACTTGGTCAATAAGAAGTTATACTCCTTTTTAATTATAAGGGATAATGGAAGCAGAGCTATTGTCATCACGGAAAAGTATAACTTAGCAAGGGAAATTGTGACAACCAAAAATTTCAGTAAAATTCATAGGCTAATCGCTATAAGTAGCAGGAAAAAAATACTACTATCGAATAAAAACGCCAACAGGAAGTACATGTTGGATTATAAAAAAATGAATTTTGTATATTTCAATTTTCCAATCGTTCCAGTGATATATAACTTTAACATCCCCAGATTGACGGTCACGTGGATTCACAGACAGGATGTGATAATAGCCATTCATCTGTCCAATTTGAAATACAGTGGGCATATATACCCCAAGGAAATTATAAACTACGACATAAATCACATGTTCACGCCTATTAACATATTAAAGAGGAAAGAAGTGGAAGAATACGTGCAGTACGTTTTTCTGAACAGTTATGTAGACTCGATTTTTCTGATCGAGCAGATTCATATAGACCACTTCGTAAAGGGGGACATCCCCGTTATTCTGAAAAACACCAACATTGAGGAGAATGAAGACATATTTTTGTATATTCACGTGAAGCAGTACTGTGTGGATTCCTTTAAGCAGGCCCCCATATATCAAAGCATAATGATTAAAATATCTCCAATAAATGCGAACATCGAATTGTTGGTTATTGAACAGTTGATTGAAATTATAGAGAAGGAAAAGCAGCTATTATTGCTGTACGAAAGGGAGGAGAAATCATTACCACCGCTCATTGCCACGTCGGAGACAGCGAGGAATGCCATTAATACGACGCTTAAAATATTTTCCGATGCGAACTTTCTAAAAATGATATACTTGGATGATTATATCAGGAGAAAAACGGAGAACGACTTCATCCTGAAGAACAACCAAATTGTGAACAATAACATCATCCTTAATTCTACAAATAGAGACGAAAATAAATACAAGACTGTGCGTAACTATGAGCGCAAACATGTGAAGGAAAGCGAAGCGGAAATTAAACCAAATGCCTATTCCTACTATTTTAGCTCCCCCCAAGTTAGAATGATAACACAAAATAGAATAATCAACATTAACAATATCAGTGAGAAAATCTGTTCGGAGGATTCTACGAACAGCTCCATATCAACAAATCCCTGTAGCAAGAATAAAAACGGCAGAAATGTACATAAGAAAATATGCAAAATATTAGTAGGCTATTATAAGTACAAGAAGGTGCACAACCTGATCAATAACACCTACTACGATATTAGCAACATGAATGATGAGCGTGTGTTGCCAATAAAGATCCAGTACTTTAGAAACCAGAAAATTTTTATGAATGCATTTTCTTCTCACCTATTTTTACACCCAAATCCGAGATGGATGGACAATAAGAGCAAACCTGTATATATCAGGGAGTTTAAAATTAACCCAATTGAAATTATAGCCTCTATAAGGACATCTGAACATAGGATATCAAGGAGAATACTACACATTGTGGATGCACTACCTGTTGATACGCCCTCCATGAGAATACATTTGATTTCGCAAAAAAGGAATTATATCGTATGTACGTGGGATGGCTTATTCCAATCTTTAAGGGTTTCTTACTTTAGACAACTGTTAAGACAGTCCCTACCCAGCGCATGGCTATCCAACCCCTTTGCCTTTATCAAAGGGTTCATAAAAGGAATCACTGCCCTGTTTAAGGAAACAGTTAGGGGAGTTAAAACGAGTTCAAACTTCTTCGATGGATTCATGTCCGGATTTAAGTGCGGAATTATCATACTTGTTGTGAACACCGTTGGAGGGTTATTCCAATCTTTAAGTCATATGTTAAATGTGTGTCATAAATTAATGGGAGGCTCAAGGCCAAGACCACCAAGTATCTTAGATTCTATAATTCTTGGCTTAGATGGATTGCTTCTAGATACATTTTACAGACCCTGGGTTTCGTTATTCAATGACCCGAAGATATCTCTGAACAAAGGAAACAGCACTCTAAAAACCGTATGCATCATAATTGGCTGTATCCTCAGGTGCATATTTGCTCCAATTTTTGGCCTGCTGAACCTTTTTGCCTCCATTACGGAAGGATTTGCCAATACCCTCATCGGCGACTTTGAGCGATTCTCCAGGGTTCAGGAGCGCTCGGAGTTTGAAACGGAGAAGGTGCACAACGCGGTTGCCACCATGAGACGGGGCAAAAGCATTATGAAGAAGACAGCCAGACATGACAAGGGCGCGTAATTACAGCAGTGAAAGCAGCTTCGTGGATAGTGTAATGTTTGTAACAAGAGAGGAGGCTTACCCACCTTACAAATGTTGGATCACTCGGGAAATTCCCCCACCGGGGAAGTTACTAAAAGGAGGCACACTTGTATTTTTATATATCCAGCTGCGCAAAAGCACTTCTTCATTGAGGGGCCTAGCCACGTTTTATTCCTCCGCTTCGGCAGTGCAGTCCGTTTTTTCGTTTCCTTGCTATGCCACGGGTTGTCAACTTCTTCGTTTGTGGAATATGCTCACTGGCACATGCATAAGAATATATATATATTATGTATCACCCACCTATGCTTATTTGTTCTTACGCCACATTTGTTCTGCGCAGAATTATGAATGAAGCAGCAAATCGTTTGCCATTTTATGGGCGTTTTTATGCTTGTGGTAATCCTTCCATTTTGATGCCACACGAACAGAGGGAACACGTTCCCCACAAAAAATTTTTTCTTTTTTTGTGACAATAAATTGGCTTATTTTTACCCATGAGGTGTGCGCACAGCTGCACAAAAAAAGTTTCCTTTCTGATTTTTTTTTTTTTCTTTTTTATGTGTTTGTGTTTAGGCCTCTTTTTATACCAATCGTTTATCCATGTGTTTGTGCGTACATAAATATATATTTTTAATTCCCTTTTAAATGTTGTTTTCTTTTACCAAAACGGTAAGCACAATTTCCTGGTGCTAAATTTAACGAAATAAAATTTAAGGAATTTTTTCCCGCCACTTACACATGGGTACGGTTATTACCCCAAGAAAAGGAGTCCCTTTTTTTGCGAAATTTCATTTCCATTTTCGCATCAAGCGTTTTTTTTTTTTTAACTTACTAGAAGGGGTTAAATTAATATCGCCTTTAAGTGCAGGATGGAGGGGTTAACCATTATAATTTACACTTTTCCGTAAAGTGAAAGGTATAACAAATTCTGATGCGACTTTTTCGCTGCCCACATTTAGCTGCAATGCTGTGTAAATCATCTTGAATTTGCATGTATGGGTCTGTTTCCAACTCTTTGAGGGACCTTTTATACTAAGTGAATTGGGAAAACTCGAAAGGTCCAGCCGATGCTGTATTACACCACTTCGTGATCAACGTTCGGCCTACCATAAATTGGTGTACCCCCATTTTTTAGGCGCCTTGGCAACATTGGTCCTGTTTTTTTGGGGGAGGAGATACCTTCATATTGCCCCTCTGCACATTTGCTACCCTTGAAGAGCTTTCGCTTTTCCACCCAATTTTGATTTCCCGCTCATCGTCATTCTTTGCCTAAAATGAACAAATGAAGATTGCCGTATTGTTCTTTTTTCTGTGGAAGAATTTGCTGGCTTATGTGTTAAAGCAGAATATGTCAGGAGAAGGTATACTAAATAGAAGCAGCTTCAGAACGGTTTTGCATAATAGAAGTAACTCACTCCTGGCACATACCAACAAGAATTTCAGGAAATTGAGTAGAGACAAAGCGCAAAGGAGAGCCCTGCTTAGAGCCCTAACCACCAGTGTACGTTTCGTATTCCCACGTTTTTATCGCCCCCAGTTTGCACACCTCACATGTGTGTAGACGCCTATGCTCAATGGACAGTTCAAATAAGTGCACTGGTATGCCTGAATACGCACGAAATATGCTAACGCATGAACTTATTTTCCCCACTCTTGCGCAGCTTCTCAGGCACGGTAAAATTGTAACAACCGAGGCCAAGGCAAAGGAGGCCCGAAGGAAGGTGGATAGGATAATAACCTTTGCAAAGAAGCATAACGATAACAGGCAATATGCGTACCGTCTAATTGCAAATTACGTCTACGACAGGGAATTGGCTCTCAACGTTGTTAAGCAGGTATGACACGAGAGTCCTATACGTTGTGCATGCCTTCCGTTTTTTTATTTCCTTCCCTTTTGTGATATTATAATATGTTGTACCGTTGTGCTAAATGGCTTTACTTTTTTTTGTTTATTTTCCCGAAGGCGCCAGTCCGATATAAAGAACGGAACGGGGGATACACAAGAATAAAACTATTACCGAAGAGCCGAAAGGGAGATGCGGCAAGGATGGCCACGTTGGAACTTGTGTAGATTTGCATCTCCCTTTTATTTCCGTTTTGCACAGGGTGACGCAATTTTTTGCGCAAAGTGTTTTTTTTTTTATCCGAATGATCTACCATTTGTTGTTTTTTTAAATAACTGCTAAGTGTATCTTGCAGTAAATGCGACGTGCCATTTCGAATAAATTTATAATGCCGTGGAGAGGCTTTTATGTATGTCTTTTTTTTTTTTTTAGTGTGCTTGTTCGTTTTATTCGCCCATGTAGTCAAGCGGCGGTATAAGACATCCACAACATATACGTGTTCTCATGAAATTTAAGAAATTTTCGAAATATGGAACAACTCGCTTCCGTTATCCGCAATTTGAAAATATTTTTTAAAAAGATACCACTTAAGACATGCATAAGGGGAACGATGCATATATGACCTCTTTTCCCCCCCTCTTGTTTGGATGCTGCAGTAGATTGCGGTATGTATATGTTGTGCTGTGCAGTTGATATTCCTTTAGCTTATTTCTCCGTGCAGGAGCTAAAGGTAAGAGGAGACAAACTCATCTACACACAATCCCGCGTGTGCGTAGTTGTCTATCTTGCCATGTTGCGTTAGTTGTAAATAATTATGCGACGTGGTAAGGGGGTGTGCGGTAAAAATTACGCAGAAGGAAAGGGAGCGAGAGGAAAGGAAGAAAAAATAAATCCAGTGGGTCCATCCCCAAGGATGAATTAACCCTTTTTAGCCACATGAAACAAGGGCATACACATTCGTAGTTGTGGTGCCCCATACGGAAAAGCGTAAAATTAAAGTTGAAATTTAATAACAATGTTGCATTCGTAAAGGGTTTTCACTTTTTGTTCCATTTTTTAAACAATTATGCCACTGTTTTTTCTGCTAACACGATTTTTATGAAATGGAGAGGTGTAAAAAAATGCAAAGGAATGCTGAAGAACGCCAGGAAAACGCCGGGAAAACGCCGGGAAAACGCCGGGAAAACGCCGGGAAACTGCGAGAAAAAAACGCAGTTAATGGCACACTTAAACCATTTCGGACATGACAATTTCACCACTAACAGTTGCAAAACCGCAAGGCCATTTGCGCGTGTAGGAAGTTTTACCACTTTGCTTCATACAAAATAAAAATACGTATTTTTTTACACTTTCCTGGTTTGCATGTGACCCCCCCCAAAAGAAAAAAAAAAAAAAATACGCAAAATGTAAAGTATGAATAGCAGCATTGATTGGAAAAATTGGAAGAGGGAAAATAAAGGAAAAGGAAATAAATGGCCAAATTGCGAACCATTCGTTCAGCGCCGAGTCAATGGAAGCGGCAAAGTTAGGAAAACGCGCAAAAGGAAATACATGCAAAGCGTATGCGTGGAACACTCCTTACACGCATACATTTCTGCGCAGCATTGAAAGCACACAGAGCGACAAAGATTTGTTAATTTTTTTTTTTTTTTTTTGCGCACGATTGGCAAAATTTTGAAGGACCATTCAGGGATTTTATAAAAATACATTTACAGGCAAAAGAGAAAAAATAAAAAACATTTGTTTTTATTGCATCCTACCCAATTTACGAAAAGACAATTTTTATGTGCACGTAGAGACCTATCACACTACACACATGTGTGTGTACGCTCGAGCAGGCCACATGTCACGAATGAAAAAGCTAGTTTGCCCAAAATAAATATGTAATTGCAAGTAAATGAGGGGAGGGTGCACCTTTCGCGAATTTTCCGTAACATATTAGTAAGCACAGAGGAGTTTTCCATTTTCTGCGCAGACTGTGTAAGTGTGAGGGAGAGGCAAGCGGGGGAGAGCGCGAGTGAGAAGTGATGCGCACCGTTGTATGCGGCGATATAGACACATTCAAACGCACGCACAGGAAAATAAGTAAATATAAATAAATATATATATATATATATATATATATATATATATATGTACGCATATACATGTACGTATATGTATTTACGCTTAGGCGCAGAAGAGCCGGCTTTGTTAGCATAACTGCACTGGCCAAAGGAACACTCCGTACTACGCGCATGTGTGTGTTGGCCAACCGGCATACAAATACAGTAAAGTAAATACGCATTCTGAAGAAGTAACCACATAAACGACGCAAAGCAAAATGAGTATGTTGCACCTGGAGATGATACACCAAATGGACAGCATGATGAGCCTGATCATGGGCATATTCCTGACCGTAGTGGGGTCGATATTTATGGCTATCGCGAACACGTTCATGAAGCTGGGGCTGAGCGACACAAAGAAGAAAAAGTACATGTTCACCAACTATTCCTGCGACATGAAATGGTACATAGGATTTATCGTGTACTGCTTTGGATCCTTCTTACACATAATTGCACTAGGGTTCGCTCCAGCCAGTACCCTAGCACCAATGAATTCATTTGGACTAATTGCTAATGCAATTGTTGCGAATATTTACCTGAACGAGAAGTTAGGCAAAATCGAGATAATATCCACGATGGGAATCTTCTTTGGAATTAGCATTTGTGCATGCGCTTCTTTCTTATGTGATCCTAAGGATGACGTGCACTTTAATCCTATTAATATTATTGAAAGCTGGAAGAACCCCTGGTACATTTTCTACATTTTCGTTTCCATTTTTTTATCTTTTTTTACGTTAATATATTTAAATCATCAGGAAAATAAAATCATATCAGAAAATGAAGAGATTTACGCAACTAAGAGATACATAGAGCTGAATATGTACGATGAGAAGAAGGACGATGTAGAGAATGGAAACAATTTAAACTGCTCGTTAAATACGAAAAGATTAAGCGAAACTGTAAATGCGTATCCAAAAACGATTGGGTTGTCATATGGCTTCTTAGCTGGGTTGATAGGATCTCAGTGTGTGTTAGAAATTAAAGAAATTGTGGCGTTTTTAAATATCGGGTTGACGAATAAGCATATCTATAAAACTCCACTACCCCATTTATGTTTTATCTTCCTCGTGATATCAATTTATCTACAAATACATTTTCTAAATTTGGGTCTAACCAGAGGGGATGCCACTTTAGTTGTGCCAACCTACTACGTCTTCTGGACCTTCTTCGGCACACTGGGCGGTTTGGTAAAATTCAACGAAATTGAAAACTTCAATTTTAATTCGATTATGCTATTTATAGCTGGTTTTGTGTTAACAGTTTTGTTTATCTCTATCTTGGCTGTTCAAGAAATTGCCTTCTTAAGAAAGTACGTCGATAAGGAAGTACCAGATATATCGCTAGACAATTTAGACATCAACGCTCAGGTCTTGCAGAATAAGAAGCTGTCAAAACAGGTTATATTAAATATGGGATTGTTTCCCGTTTCGCTGCTTGGCACAACAGTAGGAAGAAAAAGATTTCGCCCTTTATATGAACGATTCAGGAGAACAAGGAGCATTCTCTCTGACACACACATAGGGGACCAACACTGCGAATACTCCGTAGACACCAACATATACAATGCCTACACATTGCCGTACGATATATACAACACCAATAAGGACTCCTTTCACTCCAAGAAGAAGAAGTTCAGGAACATGGACCAGAGCGTGGAAAATACGTACGTGTTTTGAGGAGATTGTTTGGGGCAAGTGAGGCCGGTGCGGATACAAGCCTCCGTTGCGATTTCGCTGTGCCGCCGGTACTTTGCCATTCTGTCAGTACAGTGCAACATTTTTCTTTTTCCTTCCATGTGACACACGTGTATGTGTCCCCCTCCTCCATTATGGGCAAATTAGCCCACCTGGATTTACCTCCCGTCTGTCCTGCACGAACACACAGGCACGTTGGCAACACCATTCTGTACATCGCTGTGTGTAAATTAAAAAAGCACCCTTCCGTCACACGGCGCCCACACAATTTGTTTCTTCATTGCACAAAATAGTAATCACCTATTTACCCACAAGTGAACCATTCATCTGTCCACCAACGTGCCACTACGTATCCATCAATTTTTTTTTCTTTCCTCCTCTCCTCCTTTTTTTGTTTTTCCCCTGACCACCTTTTGTTCTTTTAAATATCTTTTAAATATTCGCAGTTTTTTTTTCTCCTATTTATTTTCCCCAATTTAAATATGTTTCCCTCATGCAGCAGTTGGGTCTCGGTTCTTTTGATTCCTCCTTTATTTATCTGTGCATTATGTAACTCAAGTTTTTTGGACTCACCATCGTCGTTCGTTGCTTGGCATTCGTCATACCGCCTCATCGTTGACGTTCGCCTATCCACTTTTCCCTTTTTTAAAACTTCACCCGAGTTGATTATGATATTTTTTCCTCCAAAAACACCCAATGTACAAATGTTACGTATATCCAGAATGAGCAACATTTTGGTTGCCACCATTTTTGCTTCTAGGTGATCACTTTTGAAGCACCTACTTTATGCGTTTTATTTGGGGAAGTTCCTGCGAATGCCACTTTTTTAATGGCCATGTATTAGGCTATATTTAATTGTATTGCTATGTGCGTGTTGGAACCCCCCCAGGGTGTGCAAAACAAAATAAGGGGTCACATCAGAGACACTTAAATTTTTCGTCAAACAGCATACCATTAGGAGAACGAATTAACTGTAAACTGTAAATTTGCCTATCTGTTCCCACCCCACACGCAAAGAAAAAAAAACATATTAAAAAAGAATTTTTTTTTTTTTTTCGAAAATGCCAACTTCGAGCCATTTCCAAAGCCTCACTTATCACAGGTCACAAAATGATCGCGCGAGCTCTCCCACTTTTGTTTCTCCTAGCAGCAAGGATAACAATGGCAACGACAAAGGTCTTGCACCTATCTAGGTGTACCTCTTATTTGGCGCCTCCGCACCAACTGGCCAATAATAGGCACACACATGGCAGTAGGTTCCGCGGGCGGCATGTGGACAGACTAAGGCTCCTAGACGAATCAGTTAAAAGTATGGCCGCGTGAGGGGTGTTTCCACTTGACCATTTTAAGGATAAATAAAAAAATACGCAAAAAATAGGCATAAAAATAAAAATATACGCAAATGTGTATGCCTACTTTGCTGCCCTTTTTGTAGACAACGAGCACATAATCAAGTTAACGGACAACGCACAAAAGAAAATCAAAGTAATGTGAAATAAAATGGGTTATTACGACTAAAAAGTTTTTTTTTTTTTTTTTTTTCCTCCCCTGTGGCACATATGCCATAAAGGCCAACCGCGCATAAATGAACAGTAACGTGCGCACACCTCACATTGTCCACATTTATGACTCCCTTTTTAGCAACTGGTAGCAGAAGCTGAAACAGAAACTCTAATACTGAAGCTGTCTGTAAAAAATGGAGGCTGCAAAGGGTTGAAGTACCAAATGAATCCCATCAGGAAGGTATGCATAGAAATGTTTCCACCACAGTGCAACCGAGCAAGGGGAAAACTAATTAAGAAAATTTAAAGAACCCACTGACGGTGCTACTTATGTAGTTATGTTGCGATATCCACCACCGTCATCATCATTACAAATTTGGCTACCCTTTTCCTCCTCTTTTTTGAAGGACGAAATCGAGGCAGATGACTATGTGCAGCAGTTCGAAGAATTAAAGTTCATTCTGTCCATTGATGCAACTAGCGTTATTTACATTTACAACAATATACTGGATTACAGCTACGACTTAATGAATGGTGGATTTAAGTACGTTTCCGCTATAGGATTAGTAGCATCGTCCACATTGCGCCTTCACCCCAAAAGGTTTTATGCCAACGTTTGCGATGCACAGTATATAAATTTCCCCCTTTGGAATTATTACATATGTCTTTTTTCCCCTGTAGGTTTATAAATCCAAATGCCACTAAAAAGTGTGGCTGCGGGAAGTCATTTAATGTTTAGCTGCTGAAGATAAGACAATTTCTCTCCTTTTTTTGTGTGACATTTTTTTAAAAAGTAACGCATTTTTCGCGTATAATTTGTTGACAAAAAATTAAGTTTAAATGATTAAAAAAAAAAAAAAAAAAGTGTTTCTTTTTTGAATTAAACAAATTGTATCGAACATATGGACAAATAAAAATTCAAAACATCGGGACGGTCCTCACTTGAGGGTGGGGAGGAATGGTCTCCATAAAATTTAAGGAAACTCAATTTGTGTTCATTTATCCCCGCTAGAGCATCCCCTGCATCCACAATTTACACACTGCAAAACCTGCGGAATAGGAAAAGAAGCGCAATAATAACAGTGTAGCAAGATAGACATATCACTGGGGTATGTAATTCGCGCTGCTATGCTGAATTAACATGGGGGAAAACCTATTCATATATAAACACATGTGCGCAGATTTGCACATGCATACAACTGCACATTCCACTTTGCAGTACTTACCCGATCGCCCAGATTACTTTTGGGCACTCTACAGATGCAGGTGTTGCTGAAGTTGCTGTCTGATACCTGGATGCACTTGAGGCAGCACAGGTTTTCATACCCCTGCTTCCTCCACTTTGATATGAGCGCGCCGTCCACGTATTTCTCTTGCACCAGGTAGTCGTACAGTTCTCCTGTGGAGGGGGCAAAGTGTGGAATGCACATGGGGGTACATACATATGGTACATATATATATAAATACATATATATAAACGTGCGCTCACACCGCGTCACCAACTTGACTTGCGCGCAAACGGAACAGCAACAAACGCAGTTGTCAAGCGCCCACGCAAGGGATCGAGTTAAGCTGGGCAACTTACTTGATATTTCCTTCCGCTTGTAGTACAACTCGTATATGTAGCGAGACGTTTGGTGGTTGATTTGAAATATGGGCCACAAAATTTCACTTTTCCTTTTCTTAGAAGTATCTTCGTTTTCCAAGCTGCGCATTTTTTTGTTCATTTCATCTAAAAAGGATTCGACTTTACTCCACCCCTCGGGTGGCTTCCTTGAATTCATCGTCCTGATGCGCGGCATGTTCGCAGATGCATATTTAACGAACAGGTTGTTGCATTAGTGATCCAGGCGTTTGGCAGCTTGGCTACTTCGCCACTTGGCTGCTTAGCGTTTTACATGTTAAGTTTGTTTAAAAAGTCTCCACTTGGGGAGCGTTACTTTTCACGTACGCGTTAATTTAAATAACGAGCGGGACCTTAAAAAATTGTTTACGCTAAAAAAAGTGCATCCGAGAAATTTTCCCCGCTGGAAAGCCTTTGCGTACACTTCAGAAATTTTATAAAATTCGCTTTTACCGTAGCGAGAAAAATTTCGTCACTGTATTTATTCTTTTTAGGAAACACAAAGTGGCCAGTTTTTATCTTTTAAATGCTTGTTATACCAAACCGTATGGGTAGCTTTACGCGAGAATAAAAATGGAAAAAAAAATACATTACACGTTTTACTCATCACGCATTTGAACGTTCTTCCGTTAAAGGTAGGAGCAAAAATGTGGTACACAAGTGGCAATTATGTAGAGTATAAGAAGGAATGGCTCCTTGCGGTTGTTTGTGGTACTTTTTTACTTGACCCGTTTTCAACTGTTCGAATAAAAATGTATCATATGTGGGGATTAGGGTGGGTTTTCATAATTATTCCATTCTGCCCATGCGCACCTGAACATGGAAAAAGGAGAAACAACCTCACGAAGGCGAACAAGGGGAACGGAATGACTAACTGTTGTCAGGGTCTATACTGTCTTTATTGAGCCCCCCACTGACTAACTACCTGGTGCTACGACACAAATGCAAACTTGTAGAAGGACAAATGGCAACGAGTCATTGAAAGGTGTGCACAATTATTTGCTCCTTAATTATAATGGGGGAAAGGGAAGCAATGTCAAAACATGAAATATACATTTTTACACATATTGTTACCCATTAAAGGGGTAAAAAAAATACGGCAACTTGTGTCTGCATTTATTTTTATGACCAGATGGGGATTTCAAATTTTATGAACGAAAAAGCGTTTATCCTGAATAACATCAGTTCTGCATTTTCGCTGGTGAATTTGAATGCGTACATTCTGAGAGGAACAATAGCTATCCCGAAGTGTTGCCCTGAAATATAGTCTTCTAAAAAGTTGTGATGCATATGGAGGGATGTGCGTCGTCAATTTTGCTAATGTAGGAAGTAGCCCCCTTTATGTCATTTTTTTTTTAAAGCTAAGATGTTCATGTTAAAATAAGAGGAAATTTGCGGACCTCCCTTTTAGAGAAGTAATGACTGGAGTGGACACGTGCCTGGTTCATTCTTTTGTCAGAAGTCGGTGAAATGTACAAGCAATTCGTACATTTATTTCTCTTTTTTGCTAGGTGTTTTTAAAGGGGAAACAGTGGATGCGTGAAATTACGCGTACATATTATTGCGGATGAATGGGGTGTGGAATTCTCACGAAAAAAAAAGAAAAAAAATTGAACACGTATTAAATGCTCCTTATATTCAGTTTTCACAGTGTATGTAATAAAAAGAGGAAAGACCTTTCGAACAGGCGTAAAATATTCGTTTTATTGCATTTGTTCGGACCTTCCTATGTGCTTGTTCGGTACGTGAAAAAAAAAAAAAATACTTTTCCCACGTTTAAGAAAATGCTCTATGAAGAAAGTATTCACGATAATGCTGACGTGGTGAGCAAAAAAATACATATACACATTCTCTCGTGAAAAAAAAAAGAAACCATAAAAATATGAATTCAAAGTGGTCGTGATGTCATGCACAGCTTGGAAAAGGAGTATGAACGAAGCGCCTTTTACTAAATGAGCTAACTGTACTTAAGACCACTACACACGCATTAAAGAGTAACATGCTCGTCACTCTTGTAAGTGAATGACAAAATTGGGAAACCACGATAATGTATTGTTCCTATATGCCCATATATATGTGCTGTGGGCACTGCGAATATGCTTCTACGTTGTTTGCGATGTACTCCTCATTTTATACACCACTCCAACCCATTAAAATAACGTAAATGTGCGCCCATTTGCTGTGACTACATGTTTGTGAAAATATATTCGGCTTCGCTGCTGAATGGTGACTCCAGACGAATGACACTCACTTCAGAGGGGGGGAAAAAGAACACCCTTTGATAGAAAAAAGCGGTATGCTTTTAGCCCACCAATTGACGAACGCACCAAAAAATAGACCTCTTTAAAAGTGCAAAGTATTTTCCCGCCCTGTAGGAGGCCATTCGGTTTTGTTTATTTTGTTTCACCTGAACAGTTTTATTTGTTTGGTTCGCTTAGGCTTTAATTTGCCATTTTTTTCACTTTTTTATATATTTTTATTCTGCTTTTATTCTGTTTTTTTTTTTTTTTTTTTTTTTATATTTTCCTCTAGCTATATTTTCGCCACCATTTGGCTACTTTTTTATTCCAAATAGCCAAAATTGAAAAAAAAAAAAAAAAAATTGTCACTGTCATATGTTTTTTCCTCTTTTTTTCCTTTTTTTCCCCCCTTTTGATGTGCTTTTTTCCATTCCATTTTATATTTCGTGTGAGGAAATGTGCAAATTGTGATGTTCTAAAGAGCCACGCCAAAAATGGTAAAAAAAGCTTACCTCAAAAAATATTCATGTTTTTTTAAGTGAAACAAAAAACAACGTTAGAAATTTACGTAAAATTTAGAACTAAATAGATGGTATCTATGAGAATAGTGAAATCAGCAAAACTGATATTTTTACACATGCCGTACTTTCATTCTGATTTTTCCTTCTTATTTCCCTATATTATATTATTTATTTTATTTTATTTATTTTTTTCTTTTCAAAGCATGTTCTTGTTATTTTAAAACAGCATTGTAGTGTCGTTCATGTTGCATTTTCACTACATACTTCATTCATTTTTATTTTGCGCGAAAAGGTATCATGATTGAGATGCTCGTGTATCCAAATAATTTCGAGCAAGCTTTGTTGGGATGCATTCTACGCAGATGTACACATATGCGCCGGACAAATTTTGATGTTTGTTCGTACGTGTTTGTACACGGCTTTTAAGGGAGCGCTAGCGTAATCGTTTAAGTGAACCTTATGCGCGATGCTTGCCTTTTTGAGCATGCGTATGTACCTATACACGTGAAGCTATATATATGTGTATATATGTATATATTTCCACCTTCAGTTGCCCGTCCTTTCTGCGTGTTCATTCACACATAGTACCTTTCTATACGCCGTTCACGCAACAGGCTATTTGCATGTGTGTTTATATGCTGGTACATATGCATACACATGAGTATATATTTACACTTTTCACTCGTGCGGAGTCAGCAAAAAAGTAATCCCATTTGTTACACCGTACGTAGGTGTGTGCCTCCGTGTTCATCTAACATTACAATTTAAGAAGAAACGAAAAAACAGTGGTAAAATATATATCCACATATATGAACACTCATGTAAAAATTGAAAAAAAAAAAAAAAAAAATTTACACGCACACAAAATTAGTAGATGATTCCCCCCATTTTTAATATACCCATCTATGTTATGTTAACTTTTACACACTTTTTGCGTAGCCCTTTTTTTTATTCCCCCCCCTGCATGCGTATACATACACTGTTTGTCTGAAATTTCCATTGTGCTTTTACGAAGAGTGTAGTTGTAGGGAAAGGCAGGAAAAATAAACGCCTCTTTTGTGCCAGAACGCGTCTATGTGTACTCGCGTACGTATGTTGTGCATGCCCTGTGAAGTCCCTCATTTTACAGCAAAGTGCAAAAATTGTGTGTTACACTTTCTTTTTATGTGTAAGGGGTAAAATGGAAAGAGGCAGAACCGCTTTATTCCACAATCATCAGCTATTTTTATAAAAATAAAATTCACCTTATGACTTCTATTTCGTATCGTTGATGAGCCATTGATTAAAATTTATTTGTATTGCTTGTCTGATTTGCAAACATATACGTGCTTGTGTGCATTTATAAATTAAAAGGAAGCAGCCGAACGAGCGTCTTACCTTTTGTCTACACGCAAAGGTAAACGTGCGTAATAGCTGGTTCATAGAAACTGGTTGAAGTGGTCCCACCTTTGTTCCTTTTCGTGCATCTCTACTGTGCCTATAAAAATTCGATCATTCATATGTGTGATCTTTTACGATAGGGATGTTGTACGTTTGAATGATGTATAGAATTGCAAATTAAAAAAAAATATAGATACATATATATACATACGTGTCTATTCGCATGTGATGAGTTCATGTGTCCATATTATCACCTCTCAATATACCCACTGACATAATATAATCCACACCGTAGTTGCCCACCTGAACCGCCATTCAATCGAAATAATGGAGTGCGTTTCGCATGACAGCCGAAGCACAAACGGCGCAATATGCACCAAGGAGTTAAGAAATAGCAGTAGCAATTACAAATCGATCGATATGCATGCATATAAGAATAAATTCGAAAAAAGCCCCAACTGTGAGCAAAATGGCCAAGCAGCAATTAGGAAAAGTAACAAGAAGAAAGAAGAAAGGAAGAACCAAATGAATTACTGTACCGATAATGATCAGGTTGACAATTTTAAAGTGGTGCACACTTATTCAGGTACCAGTCAGAAAAGCAAAAAATTTGGGCGCACAAAGAATTTTTCAAAAAATAAAGCAGATTTCAATCATTTCTTTTATGAAGAGAAATATTCCAATAGTAGTTATGTGGAGAAAGGGAAACGCCCCGATAGACATTTTCCACATGGGGGTTCGGGAAGTAATAGGGGATTTAACGACAATCACCTGAGAAAAGGCACATCATTAGGAAATTGCAGCAGTGGTAATAATAATATCGGGGTTCACAATCCGGTTGAATCGTTTGGGAAGAATTATTCAGGCTCAAGAATGAATTGGGCAAATGGTGTAGAGGAAAAGTTCTTTAAACGGGTGGCGAGCAATAACGAGAACATAGTGCCAAATGCGGGTAAATCGAACCTGGGCATGGTCGATAGTAGAAGTAGGAGAAGAGGTGCAAACTCAGAAAAGCAGCCATTTGTCTTTACGAACAGACGGGGGGCAAATGGAAGTTATAATGATCCAAATGGCAGCATGGTAGAGTGCCCTAACGACGATGATCATGTCGTCGCGGAACATTTAGGCGTGAGTGGAAGCATGTGTTCTGACCTCTGTGGTGACGTTATCGATGGCGAAAGGAACAGCCACAAGGGTGATTTCCCCAACGAGGAAATCCCCTCCAGCAAGAAAAACAGCTTCCTGCGAAAGAGTAAATCCCTGAAAAGAAATAACATTTACGAGGGAGAGGAAGACGACAGGGGGGTGGTATCCATCATGAATAGGGACACCCCGGAAGGTACAGACTACACGAATGTAGGGAAAAAAGCTTGTTCTAATAACGAATTAAAATTTAAAGAGAAAAAAAAAGATGAAGCAATCTGCACAAGTAGGGAAGGGAATTACGATTTTAAGAGCGCCCTGAATGTCCAATTCTCGAAGACAAAAATGTGCCCATATATGAACACCAAAGAAAAGTGCAAACGGTTTTTAAATAATATGTGCCCCTATGCACACGACGAAAGTGAGTTAAAGCCATTTCCTGATTTGTATAAAACAGCCATGTGTCGTAACTACATGAAAAATTTATGTAGTAAGTCGAAGATTGAGTGTAATTTCGCACATAATGTGGAGGAGCTCAGATCCACGGATGAGTTTTACAAAACGACGTTGTGCAAGTTTTTCCTCAACGGGTACTGCAAGGCGGACACGAACTGCAGGCACGCGCATGGGCACAAGGAGCTGAAGTGTAAGGAGGCCAAGGGTAGTGAAGCAAAGTGTAGTGAAACGGAACGTAAAGAGGTGAACTGTGAAGGTATGTACTGCGAGAGCGACAGGGTGTGCACGGAGAAGGCGAATAACAATGACGACGGAGAGCATTCACACCAGCCTGGTGAAAGGGAACTGGGGGAAACTCTTCCAAACGGGGAAACAATGAACCAGTTCAAGTCGTCGGAAAGCTGCTCCCTCAGCGAGGGGAAGGAGGTAAAGATTGTAAGAGAAGGGGAAGACGTTGCAGAGGAGGATCTCTTTCCCGAGGATGATATTGAAGTGGACGTTATCACTGTGGAAGGAAAACGCATATCAAACACACGCGATAGGAAAAAAAATGATAGCAAAAAGAAGAAGGACATATTCTACAACGCATCACGCAAACTCATGTCCATTAGCACGAAGGATACGTGTTGCTTTCTGTCCAATGGGCTGTCCAAAAATATGGAATCGTCCGAAAATTTGGATGATGAAAATAAGAGTGTAAGGACGAATGAAGATTCGACTCTCGCCCATAGTAGTGGGGACTCCAAGGTAAAAAGTTCGGACAGCGCAAATAGCTATTTTAAAGGGGATCCCCAAGCTGAGTATCCATTCAAGTCTAACGAAACGATTTACCGAATTGAGGTAAAGGATGAGGAAGGTAACCCCTCCTGTGACGCAAGTGGGAGGGAAGCCAAAAACGGAGGTGACACCGAGCAAGGGTGCAATTCGGTGGATCATAATGAGGACGTGACCTCAATTGGACACTTTGGAGAAAGCCATAATACAACTGATGCAAAACAGGAAAGAGATAATAATAACAAATTCACATATTCAAATTCGCGCAGGGGTAGTAACGTAACACTGAATGGAAGTTTAGCTTTGAAAAAAGAGGGCAGGAAGATCTTTAACGACGATAATGCGTATGCACATAGGAATAAAGTGAACGTCGGTGGGGGTAAAGGTTCGAACGAAGCGACCATTCATCCAAAAATGGAGAGGAACAAAAATGGAAGGGGCTACATGAACCCTAATTTTACCCCCATGGGTAGTAAAAGTGGCACAAGGAATTTTCAGGACAAAATGGGGAACGGAAAATTCAGTCGAAATGTGCAAGTTAATACGATCGGTGTGAACGATGAAATGCGCCCCCAAGGTGAGATGCACTTTGGCAGATTGTGTGAGAATGGCATGTATGGTTATGATGGAGCCGTGGGACACAGTGGGTATGTGCAGGACAGGGGGGAGAATTACACATGGGGGGATAAAGCCGGGGAGAACCACGCCGGTGAATACAATAGGGGCGGTTATCGAAGCAGGGCATTTAATAATACCGACAGGGGCAATAGCAACTTCCACAGCGGGAGTAACAACAACTTTAACGGAGCCTTTGGTAACAGCGCCGATAACTACGGCAGCAGCGTGAGTAAACATTATGGAAATGGGAAAAGGGCGAATGGAGGCACGACAAGATATGGTGAGAACATGAGCAGTACGGACAGTAGCAATAATGGAGTGGCGAATGGGGGCCTTGAGGATAACGCCATGGGGAGTGGTGACTTCGCAAGCAACCTGGTCAATAGGAACATGGTGAAGAAAAACTTCAGGAGTAACAACCCAAGGAACACCGCCCGAAATGTGAGAAACAGCACGAGAAACAATATGCAGAGTGGCAGCATGGCGAATTATGGTGCATACCCTAACGACGTTGTGGAGAATAATATGCGCACCGTGCATTGCGAAAATGGGAACACCTACAACAACAATTTCAGTTGCTACGGTGTCAGCGAGGGGGATGCAAATGGTTACATGGGCGTGAATAATTTTCCCTACAAGAATGTGACCCAGGGCAGCAATTGCAATGTTGTTGGTAGAACACCCAACAAGATTGACCATACCAATTATGGCGATCACTATGGAAACGTTGGTAGCGGTCCAGTCGGCAACAACAACAACCCGTACCATCCACAGGAGTATGCTTCACCCATCTGCAACAATATAATGAAGCAGAGTAAAAATTATAGAGGTAAGAAAAAGGGTGTGCAAAATAACCTGTCATACGAAATGAGCAACAATGGAAACTTTGAAAACAGTAGCGGGTATGATCGTAATGGAAACATATATGATCGGGGTGGTATGAAGAGGGACGGGAATTACAACGCTCATGGGTATAACCACAGTGGTACGATAGGCAGTATGAATAATGACCACGTTGATGGGAACATGTATGGTCATATGTTCATGAATAATGGTCCAAGGAACAACCACCATGGAAGTGTCAATAACATCTACGGCAGTGGCAATGGGAATAATTATTACCCCTACGGCTACAATACTAGTGAGACGCATGTAATGAACACCCCCTTTGAGAACAGTGCAGATGTGCGCAACGGAGGCATGGAACAGAGTGTGCACAGTGGCCACATGTACAATACGGTGCGTTCGTATGGGTTTACAGATGGACAGAGCGGCACACATGACGGAATGCAAAACGACACACATCGATCCTTTAGACAAATGGACAAAAAAGTCCATAGCGGCAATAACGACCATGTGCATGGAAGCAGAAATAGGAAGTATCTTATGAGTAACAATGCTTATAAGGAGACGTACAGGAGTGGTGGCGAAAATTATAGTCACGCTGTTAACCGGGCGGATGGAGCGAACTTGGGTCAACCCTTTGCATGCGACCCTGGTGTGCATGATCAAGGCAGCCTGGAAGGTGGCAGCTTCTTATGGAGGAAGCCAAGGGGTTGCCCCTCGAATAGGTTAAAAAATGGACACATGGAAGAAGCAGCGGAACGGAGAAGAAATAATTATGATGGAACCAATTTAGGCACAAATAAATCGGACCACATGGACAAGAGGGAAAGGGAAAATAGGAAGGAGGGTCGTACTGAAGAACAAGGCGAAAACGACATGAATGGCACTGCATACTGCACCAACTTTAAAGCGAAAGATGACATGAGCAAGTCAGAACGAAGCGCGTATTTGCAAAATAATAATCGTGGTCACAGCAAAGAGTGCAATACACGCCGAAACCGAAATGGAAGCAAAAATGGAGGGAGAAATGATAACGTGGTGATGCACAATTTACATGACAACATGAATCAGAGCACATGGAGGACACTCGCTGCGTGCATAAGCCCCGTGAACGGACCAGCGGATCAGCCATCATTATGCGAAGATGGACAAGTGGAAAGTTCCACCCTAGAAAAAATGAAACCAAAGAATTATGATTCAACGGGTGAAAATTTCAAAAGGAGTAACTTAAAAGGTAGGAGTCCACGAAGAAGGGGATCGCGAAGTAGGAGAGCACAACATGGGGAACACCAAAATAAGGGCGAGCACACTGGAAAGCAGCAAAACAGAGGAGGGAAAAATCAGGAAGAGTTACACACAGAGTTACAAATAGCTGACCATCAGAGTAAAAATGGTATGCTTAACCAGGATGACAGAATTGAAAATTTTCTAATTGATGAAGAACCCCAAACGTGTGTGTCTTGCTATCAGTACATTACAGATCCGACACCGGGGGATATTACACCAACAAATCCATGCTGTTTAAAATGTGGACAGATAATAAAAAAATCGCTCTCTTTGATGATCATAGAGTTACTGCAGCCACAGGTGCAACACCTACTTTCGGATGTCAACTTTTACGTGCAAAATTATCACGACTGATGAGGTTCTCCGGGGAGGGCGCGGGTTGCAACGAGAGTGTATGGTTATAGCTGTATGGGGACACAACACAGTTATGTGCATGTGTGGGGTACGCTCATTAGGACGGACGCACGGATGAGCGAAGAAGCTCGCGTTAGAGGTGAAGCACACTGTGAAAATTGATTATCCTTTTAGACAGCGAGTCAATGGAAAATGAAAAACTCCGATTGTGCGTTGCTGTTCATTTCGCGTTTATTTTGTTCCTACTCGTTCATTTAGTTTCTTTTCATATCGTTTCATTTCCCCTTCATCCATGTGACGGGCCTTTACTAATTGTGTACTCCTTTTAAATTTTTAATTTAACAGGAGTTTCCCTGCTTTAAATATAAGATGTCTCCCTCCGGTTGTCCCTGAAAATTGTGTGGCCCTTTTTTTTATTTTTCCCTTAAGTCTGATTGTATCGATTAGGAAAGAAGACTCGGAGTGTCTGTATATTTTTGTATGGGCACCCCAGCGCGGGGAGGGACATGTTTTGCCACACCTGCGCATTTAACCCATCACGCTTTGATTGTTCTCCTTTTTCCAGCGTTACCATCCCAAACCGGAGCGGCGGTGCGCAGTTGTATGTGGGCACAAACACGTATCAAACAGAACGGAGAACACACATCACACAGCATGTATGACTGCAGTGTGTATTTGTTCATTCTTTTTTTCTTCTTTTTTTTTCTTTTTAAAACACTATAGCATGTTTTAGAAAGACGCAGAAAAGAAAAATAACTTTGGATTATTCGAAAGGAAATAACCATTTTGATCTTTTTTTTTTATTTTCCTTTTTTCTTTTTCTTTGTGCGAAACGCAAACAATAGAAGGAGAGAGAAAAATGTCAAGCTTCTGCAAACGTCCGTCGCGTGTGTGTATACAACAGAGGGGCTCCGTGTCAAGGCTTTTGCAAACATCCCCCCTTCTTTGTTAAATAACATCACAAGTACAGGAAATTTCAGTCTGCCACACAACACAAATGAAGAGGTTCATTTTTTTTTTTTTTTTTTTCCCAACGTCCAATTCTGCTTTAGCACAGTGACATGAGCTGTGTTCCTTTTTCTTTTCTTTTCTTTTATATTTTATTATATTTTTTTTTTTTTTTAGTAATTTTCTTCTTTTTCCATTTTACCTTTTTATTTCCTTTATACTAATTTAAAATGCACCCTCACGGTGCCTCTCCCAATTTCACAAGTTTCAGGTTTGCCTGTCTTGGCCAGGCCAAACATTCCATAGGACTTCCCATTAGGCACGTGCACCTTTTAATTAAACGCACTTAACCCGGTCTGCGAGGAATACTTCCTTAACCAAATATACCAATAAACCCTAAAACCCTAAACCCTGAACCCTAAAACCTGAACTCTGAACCCTGAACCCTGAACCCTGAACCCTAAACCTTATAACCTGAACCCTAAACCTTATAACCTGAACCCTAAAGCCTAAACCCTAAACCCTGAACTCTGAACCCTAAAACCAGAACCCCAAACCTTGAACCCTAAACCCTAAATACTAAACCCTGAACCTGAAACCTAAAACCTGAACCCTGACACGTAAAAAAAAAAACTAAATCCAAACCCTAAACCCCATAATCCTAAACACTGAACACAAAACCCTGAACCCTGAAACCTAAAAAAAAAAACCCCAAATCCAAACCCTAAACCCCTTAATCCTAAAACTTGAAATGTAAAACCTAAAGCCCAAAGAATTAACCGTAAACCCTAAACGCTGAACCCTAAACCCTAAACCCTGAACCGTAAAGCATGAACCCTAAACCCTAAACCCTGAACCCTGAACCCTAAACTCTGAACCCTAAACACTGAACCATTTGATTCTAATACCATGTAAGCTATTTTCAAAACATTTCTCGAAACGCCCTTTTAAACTTTAGAACCTTGAAATAAGGAAGGAATATGATAATTCTTATGTGTTATGTCCTTTTATTCCTTTAATTCTTTAAACTCGTTTGAGAGCACAGAACCTACTCAATTTGTTAATCTTATGGATCAGAAATAAAAGAAACGAGAGAGATTATGCACTAATATGTTAGGAATAATATGTACTACAAATGTAGGATATCATATAATATAGTGTATATTCTGTAAACGTCCGTTATTCATGGTATACTTATGGGAATGGGGTAGAGATAGAAATTATTATTTGTGTGTGATGCAAAATGAGAATGAAAATAAAGTGAACTGCACGAAAGATATTATTGTACATGGGTACTCGCTTATTCCTACTAATCTGTATAAAGAGCGTAATTCTTTTTGCATATTATACTCCCTTCTGTGTATTTCTTTTACTAATGTACCCTCTGCGTATTACATATTCATATGTGTACACACGTTCCGTACCGGGAAAGGAAATATTCTACATGTAAAAGGTACGCAATATTTTTCATTATTTTTTCAGAATTCTGCAAATGATAAAAGAACACTACTTAGTACTACATATGTAAAAATTTTTGATAATGGAAATTTCGCTCTTGTATATGTGTAATAACTGTAGTGTACGAATAGTAATGTAATGTTATAGGTAGCAAAGTGCAATTGAATAATACAACGAGTGTATGAAGAATGTGCAAAGAATTCATTCATGCTTTCCTTTTCTTTCATATTACTATTCTATTATATTTGTTCCTACATATATTCTTTGCCTTAAATTATATATATATGTGCACATATAATCATTTTGTTATATATGTGTATAGAGCATTATCGTTATTCCAAAATTTCATGAATATGTGTAAATTATGAAAAGGTAAAATAAAAATTTATTGTTAATAAACAAAAAGGAGGGATGGAGTAAGCAAAAATTTTCCTATACATTGTTCTTATGTGCCTTTATTCTAAATACATAGGAGATGCAGCAACACAACACACAGAACATTTTATAACATGAATTTATAATATACATACCAAATAAATGTACACATACATATGAACCATGGTGAACGGGCAGGTAATACGATTTCTTCCTTGGGAAGTGTGAACTCATATTTATATAATATTCTATGTACATTATTATGGATATGTAGGAGTACATGAACTTTATAAATTATGTTTATAGGAACCGTGCAAGGTGGAAGATTTACCTTCACGAAGAATATATAAAGAATTTAAGGAAAATGCAAATAGTGTTCATTGCTCTTCTGCAGGAAAAGTGAGGAATGAACTGCAGCATTTTAGGGTACCATTAGGGGATTATTGGGAGAAAATTTTGAGAGCCTCCTGTTACGTGGAAACAATTAGCAATGGTCATCCGTTATATGGTGCACGTTGTAAATTCCTATATTATTACCTAGGTGATAATATTGAAGATGGAAAATTCCAAACTTTAGAGTTCCCGAATATCATCTCCCTAGTGTATAATGCACTGGGGAAACTGAAGCCAGAATTAGAGTGTAAGCATATATACAAAAATATTAGCAAAGATCTGTTCAAGAATACTAAAATATTATTCGATTTCCTTCAAGACAATAGTACTATACAGACTGCATTAAGCAAGAGTAACTATATCTGTAGTGAGGGATTTAAGGATTATCGGCAAAAACTTGAATCAGCATATAAAAAAATGGAAAGTATGTGTACTAGTGATAGTGAAGATCAGTGTTGTGTGTATTTTAATAATACGAATAAAGAGCTAGTTAGAATAGGAATATCAAATTTTAAATGTGACGATCCACCACCAAAACCGAAACCAAACCCGAATCCAAACCAAGCTGGTAGTAGTGATGCTTCACCTGGCCCTGACGCCTTCAGTGGTGCGATGGAAGGAAAAGGAGGGAGTGACGGTGGTGGTAGTCACAGAAAAGAAGGGGAAGAAGCAGATGCTAGCAGCATCGTTCCTGTTGCTGTGGGTAGTACGCTAGCCACAGTAGTATTGCCAACATTGGCATACTTTTTTTACAAGTACAAACCTTTCTTCTTGAGGAAGCATAACCATTCTGGAAATGGAAGAAGGAAAAGGTCCCTTAGGAGAGAATTCAACAGGTTCCCGGACGACGACGACGACTCAACAACGGAATACTCGTCTGAATATTCAATTCCATATACCTCATCATCCAGATGAAGAAGGAAGGTTGTTAGGGGTTGTGGTAGGATGAAGGTTGTTAGGTGGGTGGTAGGGAGGAACGTTGTTAGGGGTGGTAAAATGAAGGGTTAGGGGTGTTAGAATGATGGTTTAGGGGTATTAGAATGAAAGGGTCAAGGGTGTTAGAATGAAGGGTGTTTAGGTGTTGTAAAATGAAAGGTCAAAGGCGTAAGGGTAGGATATTTCTAGTTTAATGCCCCATAATGTGGCCTGCTACTTTAGCTGCCCCAGGGGGGGGTAGTACACCCGAAGGGTGTATAAAAATGAAAAAAAAGAAAAAAAAGAAGAAGAAAAAAAAAGAAAAGAAAGAAAAGAAAGAAAAGAAAGTAAAGGAAGAAGGAACGAAGAAAGAAGAAAAGAAAGAAAGAAATGAATGTATGGAAAGAAGTAAGGTTAGGAAAGAATGAGGCACATGTAAGCTTAAATGTATAACATGAATTAGAAGGGTGGTGAAAGGAGTATGTCCAATAATGTAATGTACACATCACACACATATAAATAAAAATATTCAGGTTGTGCATATTAGGATGGAAAGAAAAACGCACAGGTAGATAAATCGAAGGAATTTATATGTGTATTCAAAGGGAAAAGGAAGCTTAGATAATATGTTATACACACCTTGTGTTTGAATGAGTTCATTTGTAATGTACTCATCTGGAAAAGGATAAAAGTAAGAGGATATATTATAATTATGGCATGATCATGAGTGCAAGAGAAGAATTATTGTATATTGCAGCATATTCTTATACGCAATTTTGCATAATTCTGTAATATATAATAAAGGAGAAAGTAGTAAAGGGGGGGGGGGAGGTGAGTAGAGCTCGTTCTTTACTTTTTTTACTTTGTTATCTCCTGTGTGTGTTCATTGCCATTTTTACTTTAATTATGCACATGATGATTCACAAAATGTATACGGTGGATCGTGATTGTTTGAAATGTTGAACAATGTGTGCATTATTAGAAAAAAAATTGGAACTTAATATTAGCTTATAATTATTACTAAACGAGCAAATTTCTTACATATGTACTCTGTATGAATATATGAAGGGCACATTTCGATCTGAATTTATTATATATACAGAGTAATATATACACACATATGAACAATGGTAACGCAGAAAATCTTTGATAATACAACCAATTCATTCATTCCACTATCGGAAAGTGTATATAGTGATATGTGTACCTATAATATTCCATCAACCATGTTATAGGGGAAATGCATGTATATGTATGGATGTACACACATATTTCAATTTTATACTTTTAGGGAAAGGATGTAGTTGCAAATGAGTTGCCCTCAAAGGACATATATGCTAAATTCGAAGAGGGAAAAGGAGGGAGGTGTATATTCCAAGGAAAACAGAAGAACCCTAGTGAACTGGAAACACAGCTGAAAAATTCATTATCGCCGTACGGTGGGAGTACTTGGGGTGTAGCCACTACAATTGCAAAAAACTATTGTTACGTTTGTAGGGGGACAGAGGACTGGATGAATACTTTGGGCGATGATCATCGTTGTAAATTTTTTTATTACTGGTTAGGTGATAAAGTAATAGGGGCAGAATGGAGGGGGACGGAAAAATTATCACCGATTATGAATAAGATTTATGAGAAGCTGACGAAATTCGATTCTAAATGTAAGTGCACTCATATATACCCTTATATTAGCGAAGACAGATTCGAAAAGGCTAAGAAGGTATTCAATTGGTACTATAACTCAAATAAAATACAAAATGGCGGGGACTGTCATGAATACTGCGGAAAGGATGAATGTGACGCTCCCTTCAAGGCAGCTCAAGAAGCATATACAGAGTTGATTTCAACTTGCGGAAGCAGTGGCGGAGAATCATATTGTAACAAATATAATGAAAAACCTAAAAAGCAGGAATACGCGAAACCGCAACCATTATCGTGTTCAACCACTACCAACCAAGTATCAGTCAAGCCAGACAGCACAGCAGCATCAACACCAACATCAGGACTACCACAGGTTAGTCATTACTTCTCTTTTCTTCTTCTTCCATTCTATTCGAAATACATTTTTTCTATATATGTGCACAATAAATACAACAACAACATTTTTTCTTTGTGTGCACAATGAAATAGAGAATGTAATAAGAAAAAAAATGTAATAGAAGGAAAATGTAAGGGAAGTGTACATATGTGAAAGAATGTACACATGTAAGAAATGTACATATGTGGGAAGGAAATGTACACACATATATATATATATATATATATATATGTGGAAAATCACTTACTCACATATATATATATATTTTACTATTCTCTGTTATCAATTCTATATATATATTTCTTTAGGGGGAAGCAGGAGCTTCAGGTCCATTACCTTCAGAATTGGAATATCGTTACTTCGATGGAAGGAATTATTGCAAAGGAGACCGTGGAACGGCGGAGTACTGTAAAGATGAATTAAAAGGAAAAGTAAGAGTAGCGTTAAGCACGTGGCACAATGATGTAACCTTGACCCCTGGAATTGTAAGCAACTATTATCATGCCTGTAACGAAAAGAAGAACAAGGACAGCTCATCCTACTATGATCCCTGTTATTTTTTCTACTACTGGGTAGGAGACAAAATAAAGGATAAATTTTCCACAGGAAACCAGTTTTCACCGCTTATGGAGGCAATTTACGAACAACTGAAGCATTTCCAATGTAAGAATGAATGCACCAATTTGTACGGAAGTATTTTGAAGGACAAGTTCGAAAAGGCCAAAATACTACATGATTATTATTATGACTATAATAAAATAAAAAATAATGGGGAGCAAGCTAAATATTGCAGTAGTCAGAAATATAAAAGTTCCTACGAAAAAGCTGAAAAAGCACATCAAACATTAAGTTCACATTGCGGAAGCGCTGCCGGATATTCATATTGCACAAAATTTAACAATGGGAAGGACAGCGAGGACGGGGAATTCGCGAAACCGAAGGAACTACCAAAAGAACAATGCCAACCTCCACCACACGAACCAGCACGAACACCATCTCCTGAGCAGAGTCTATCAATATCAAATGGAAGAGTAGCTAGAACGAATGATGGAGATCAGGATAGAGTAACTTTAACAGGTAAGGAGGGTAAAGAACTTCCATGAGAATGTGCTTAGCACACACAACACACTCCCTCCCTACTAACACATTTCTATAAAAGAAATGGTACAACTTGGTATACATGGTACACATGTACCACGCACCTCCTACTCCACCATCGTACTATCCTATACACCCCTCCTAGGTCGATAATATTTTCTTTATTACATTTTACGCCTTTGCTGCAACTTTTTTCTTAGGAACGCAAGGTGATAGGGGTGAAAGGGGTCCAGTAGGACCATCTGGTTCACCAGGAAAACCGCAAGGTCCACCACAACAGGGTGGTAACAAACCTCAAGGACCACCCCCCCCAGGCAAACCTCAAGGACCACCACAACAAAGTGGTAGTCTAACCATCCTGGGGGAGGACACCTTCTCTGGAGTGGACAATACCACCACCACTATTGGTATTGGTAGTGGTGCTGCCGCTGCAACAATAGGATTACCAGCACTTGCTCTCTTTTTATATAAGGTAAATATTACCTCCTTGTATAGATAATGTTATTTATTCATATTAATTTTTATTTGGAACAAATATAAAATAAGCTAAAATATGTATGTGCAGCACATATATTTTTATGTTCTTCGCCTTCCCACCTTAAACCATCCTTCGTCTTCCCTTCCCTTTTCTTTTTTATTTTAGTATACCAATTTATTCTCTGGAATACGTGGAACCCTCGCTGGTGAAAGCAACAGTAGAAAAGGCAGGAAAAAAAGGTCCATAGAACGTAGATTGAATATGCAAAATGATGATTCCTCAGCATACAACTCAACGGAATACGATTCAGAATCAAATTCCAACTTAACAGCAAGTGTAACGAACCCATCAGAATATTCTGTTCCTTATGTTAGATAAATTCTTCTCTTTTTTTAAAAAAAAAAAAGAAAGAAGGGAAAGAAAGAAAAAAAAAAGAAAAAGAAGGAATGAAATATCATCCTCCTTCTGGATGGTATGAATTCTGTTCCTGGTTATTTATTGTTCCTTCAAAGGGGGACCCATTCTTTCAATGCTACATTCCACAATGTGTGTGTTGTTACATGTTTTGATAACTAATATTTCTTTGAGTTCTATTTTTCCGTCTTCGGCCAGGTGGCCCACTATGAATGGTAGAGTTATCTTCTTCCATAGAACCTACTGTTGAAGCTTCTGTGGAGTATTCGCTTGAGTCGAACGTTGAGGAACTTTCTGTGAGTGTATCGAAATTGCTTTGGGCGAATCTTTTTTTTATCCTTCCTCCAGGAGGTGGGTTATTCCCCTTAAGGAAGAAGAAGTTTGATTTGTACTTGTAAAAGAGGAAAGCAACAATTGTTGGTAATGCTACGGCGGCAAGCGTACTACCCACAGCAACAGGAACGATGCTGCTAGCATCTGCTTCTTCCCCTTCTTTTCTGTGACTACCACCACCGTCACTCCCTCCTTTTCCTTCCATCGCACCACTGAAGGCGTCAGGGCCAGGTGAAGCATCACTATCAGCGGAAGGTTTCTGTGTGAAGCAATTATCCAGATTCTCTTCTTCCGATGGAAGTTCTCCTTCTTCGGACAGTGCTTTAGACTGCAGTTGTGATGGTTTGGGGATAGTGTTGTTACTATCTTGACCATCACCATGATCACTCCCCTCGAACTTGTCCCGAAAATTGGTACAGAAGTCATCCTTATTATTTGGATTTTCCCCACTCCCACAGTTTGCTTGCACTTTTCTATAAGCGTCTTTAGCTGCCTCTAAATAGCTGTCAAATTGGGTATTACAGGAGGGGCCGCCAGACTTAGAATCTTTTAGTGCCCTCCATATGGTTTGGTAGTCCTGGAGATAATCAAATATTAATTTTCTTTTTTTGAATATGTCCCGGCTGACGTGGTTGTCCATAATTTCATATTTACATTGAATGCCATGTTCGTTCAATTTAGTGTATATTTGTGGAATAATAGTCTGAAGGCGAGTATGTTGCTTCAATATGTCACATAACAGATCTCCTAACCAAAAATAAAAGAAGTCACACAACTTCTCTGTGCATGAAGACTGACTAGTTGCTTTCATTGAAGATAAGAGGCACCATCCGTTCGCAATTCTTGTAGCATACTTCTCGTCAGCAGTTACCCATTCATTTTGCAATTTACTATCCAAAGTATTACTTAATTCTTCTGCCACAGAATTGCTATGGTCACATTGATGTTTGCCATTTTCCTTGCTTTTCTCTTCGAATTTGTTATATATTTGTTTGGAAGGTAAGTCATCCACATTGCATTCCTATGAACATAATTAGGCAGAATAAATGTTCTAGCATGGTCCACATTTTTCAATTGTAATACACTAAGGAATAGTACTACGTACATACATTAGTGTACGATTCATTTTAGAAAAAAAAGAAGTAAAAACAAACCTCCTTTGCTGCTGCTACTTCACGTGTCATTTTTCCTTATACATTTTAATAAATAGCAAATTTCTATTAAAATGTGTTTATTATATGTTCATAGAGAATATACATGTGAGAATTCTTCCTGTTCGATAATGATTATGAACGAACATATATTGAATTTCTCCTACTTCCCCTTAAGGGAATACATATTATTTAATTCCTTCTAAGCGGCAGTAGTACACTACATTTATGTGTACATGCATCAGAATCATGATATGTGCACATACAATAAGAATGAAATATAAACAAACTTACTCAAACAACAAAATAGGGAATGGAAAGAGCTAAGTTTTCCTTATATCCTTTATACACCCCTCATACATTTATTCTACTATTGATTTATATTTTTCTATTCATAACATTATATTACTATTCGTACCTATTCCGTTATTACATATATAGCATCTGAATTCCCTTTAACAAAAATGTTCACATATATACTACTAAGTAGTGATTCCCTTCCATTTGTAGGATTCATAAAACATTTATGAAGAATATTGTGTAGTTCATATATAGAGTATTTACTTCCTGCATAAGGGATGTGTGTAAATTTATCCATACACAGTGAGGAACGTATATCTCTAAAATTAATAAAAAATACTATAACAGAGAGGGTTGCATAAAACATATGTCAAAAAAGCGTGTACGCACCTTGATAACAGTACCTCCTGCAATATATCCTTCTACGTTTATGTTCCATCGTAATAATAATTCTCCTCCCTTACTCACTTCTGCGACAAGTATACTGTGAACAAGTCACATAGAATATACATTATGTCATGTTACATATACCCTCAGTAATATATGTTATTTCTTATATATTAATGTAGACTTCACCTTTTTCTTTCTTCCCTTATGCTCTACACGATTACAAAGTTCAGGAGGATCCAAGGAATCCAAAGGTTTAAAGGGATCGAAGCAGTCTTATAGGGTTAACGATTATCCTACTGTCACACCATTTAGAAATTTCAAAATTTAAGGGCACTTGAAAATATTTTGCACAGCTCAGGCTTTATGGTTCAAGGTTTAGGGTTTAGCGTTTAGGCTTTAGGGTTTAGTGTTTAGGGTTCCGGGTTGAAGGGTTAAGGTTTTAGGGTTCAGGGTTTAGTATTAAGGCTATGGAGACGTATGGTTCTGGGTTTATGGTTAATGGTTTTAGGGTTGTGGGTTCAGGGTTTAGTGTTTACGGTTCTGTGTTTAGGGTTTAGGGTTCAGGGTTTGGGATTAAGGCTAAGCAGGCGTATGGTTCTGGTTTTATGGTTACAGGTTTTGGGGTTGAGAGTTCCGGGCTTGGGGTTCAGCGTTTAGGATTAAGGCTAAGGAGGTGTATAGTTCTGAGTTTATGGTTACAGGTTTTATGGTTGAGGGTTCAGTGTTTAGGATTTAGAGTTTTGGATATAGGGCTGAGTATTAAGGTTTTAGCCAAATGCGTAATTTATTCGGGGTTCTCAAGTTCTTACGGAGGCTAGAACTATAAACTCTCCTTTACTCATTCAGCACCAAGTCCTGAAGCGTGAACTCTAAATACTAAACCCTGAACCCTGAACCCTTAACCCTCAATCCTATAACCATAAACCCAGAACCATACGCCTCCTTAGCTTTAATCCTAAACCCTGAACCCTAAGCCCGGAACTCTAAACCCTAAAACCTGTAACCATAAACCCAGAACCATACGCCTGCTTAGCCTTAATCCTAAACCCTGAACCCTAAAGACTAAGCCCGGAAACTTACACTCTAATCCCGGAACGCTAAACCCTAAGCCTCGAACCCTAGAGCGTAAGCTGCGAGCCCCAAAGCGTAAGCACGAACCCTAAATCCTAAATCATAAGTCCTCAACCCTGAAGTCTCTATCCCCAACGCTAAGTTCTAAAAAGTAAGTACTGAATTACGAACCATAAGCCCTAAATCCAGAATTCTTAGTCCTTAACATTATACACTGAACACTAAACTCTGAACCCTAATCCGTGAGCACTAAACCCTGAACTTCTCTAATCCATTAAATTTCCATAATCCTTTGAGCAGTTCGAAAACCCTTAAGCTCTTCAATTGTTCTCATTTGCCAGAATGATAAAGAAAATAATGACTTACATTATTATACATAAAATATAATGTGGATGTAGTAGGGAGGGAAGTAGATGAGGTGTTATAGTGCACATTTGCAGTATAAATGTGGTATTTTTAGTGTACTCACCGGGTTAAAAAGGAATGGGAGTTGTACCAGTACCACATATTCGTGAAGAGAAGAATGATCACTCAGTACGAACCGGCATAGGAGAAAAAAAGTAAAAAGAATGATGTATTGCAGGAAGTGCTCTTATGAGTATGTGCACTTCCTCCTGTGTACAAAATGAATGAACACCTCCGTATTATATCGCTCTTTCATTGATTCTATAAATACACGTCCTCCTGACTAATTATGAAATAGTGTAAACATTTCAGAAGGAGACGTCCATAATATAGTGAACTACAATATATATGTTAAAATCCCATAATAAATGCCTTAGTAAGGCTAAAAGAGAAATTAATGATAAGCACCGGGATCTCTGTACCAGAAAGGGAATTACGCTCTCCTATATATGAAGTAGCACAAGCATGCATGTAATAAAGGAACATTCCGAACAGTCGTACACAATTCAATAGTGTAATGAAAGAATATAAGTGGAAGGAAATTTTTATAATGTCCCGTTATTTATTCTACAATATCAATATACTTATTCCAATTATTAGGCCTTAAGTGTACACATATGTTTTAATTCACTATATGTGCACTGTGTTAGCATTGTTCAAGGAACTGTACAGTATATATATAAGGTAAAGTTTCGGTTTGTTTTGGTTTTGATGCACATGTGTTCTTGCTAATTATAATTAATATGAAACGAACAGAAGTCTTATATTCCTTTCGCGAAAATACAAAAACTTATCTCCTGTTAAGAGTGTGACCACATAGATAAGGGAAAAAAATTCCTAACTTAAATGCACATTACATATACATAGAAGAATCTACACATGGACCATGTCAGGGGAAAAGCCAGAACTGACGGTTAAGTTCTTCTATTCAAAAGGGGGGGGAAGGAACCTAATAGTGTATACACACATATATAATACATCATAAATAATGTAATAAGTAATAATAAAGGAATGTTTAGTAATACATATATGTATTTTGCCTTAATTACCTTTATAGAAAGAACATTTAGGGCAGTTACCTTCCAAATGGTATTTCTATGGAAAATTACAGGGGAAGCAGCATTTAACCCCCTGTACTAATCGGGCGGAGGAAGAAAATGTTATAAAGAAAATAGCCGTGTTTCCTGGTATGCAGGAGTATGCTCAAGAAATTGTGAGGGTATGGTGCAATATACATAAAGCAGGCCACATCGGGAAGTCGGATCATGATTGGTGCTATGCTTTTCACTATTGGTTAGGGGGAATATTATCGGAACATTTAGGGTATTCTAGCTCCTTCGCGCACACCATGGGAGAAATTTACCGGGAAATGCGGACATCAGCTCTTGGGGGTGCATGCCAAAAATTTTGTAATAATATTGGAAAAGATGAATTCGACCGAATGAAAATAGTATATGATTTCACAGAGGACTATTTAAATATTGAAGGACAATTAACTACCCCGAATCAATCATGTAGTGAGGAATATTTCGAGCACGTTCAAAAAATTAAGGAGAATTATGCATCCGTTTGGGGGAGTTGTACAGGGAACGACAATACTGCATGTTGCAAAAAATTTAAGGAAATATTTGATAGGTACAATGCTGAGGGACCATCAAAATTAACATGCAAAAAAGTGGGAGATTCTACGGGAAACCAAAACACAGGTAGTCCAAGACCAGGGTCTACTGTAACATGCCATTCGAATTCTGATGGGGTAAGTGGTGTGTAATTGTGATGTGACGCATGTGGGGAAAAAGAGGAGAAAAGAAGAGAACTGAGCAGGTTGCTTTTTTTCTTCTGCCGTGCGTATACGTCAATTCGTGTCTACATATAATATTTCATTAATCGCATAGTGAAAATGTAAAGGCGGAACCCTTTTTTTTTTATAATTGCGTCATCTGCAGGATTCGGATAAATTGCCTTCACAGGAGATGTATGACAAATTCACAGGGGCCCAGTGCACCAATACTGATGAAGCCGTGGGCGCTGGTCTACAGAGTGAACTGAAATCACTCCTAGGTAATGATGAGAACAAGGTAAAAAAAGTTGTAGATGCATGTTATTACGCCTCAGAAATGGGAGATAGTAGTAATCCATTATATGATAAGCTTCAGGGGTTTCTGTACTTCTGGATAGGGCATATGTTCCCAGGCACAGGGGAAGATAGTTCATTTGGGCACCATATATGGGATATTTATATTGCCCTGAATATTGGTAATTTGAGTGGTAAATGTCCCTCTGTGTATACTAAAGAAATTAGCAAAAGTCTCTTTAATGATAGGAAAAAAGTGTATGATTATTACCATGACTACAGTAGGATAGGACAGAAATTACAGGACAGTGCCACAACTAATGAGGAGGAATATTGCGAGCGCGTTCAGGAAGCTGCCGCAGCTTATGAGAAAGTGCAAGAGGATTGTAGGATAAATAGTAATCACAGATATTGTATAGAATTTAACAGAGTGTATAGAAACAGTAACCCTCAGGAGTTACTAAGCTCGAAATGCGAATCAATACTTGCGGCTAAAGCTAAGTCACACCTGCAGGAGCATTCTAAGGACAAATCAGCAACGAAACTCCCCGCTGCAATTTCTTCTGTATTAGGAATAGTCGGTCTACCAACGGCTGCATTTTTCTTATATAAGGTACAGTTATAATTATAATTGTAATTAAAGTTATAATTATAATGGTAACTGTAATTATATTTGAAGTACAATAGTTATTATTGAATTAAAAATTATAAATAATAATAACAATTACTATTAATATATATATACACACACCATTTTTCTTATATAAAGTTGTAAATATATAAAAAATAAACTATACTGCACTATATATATATATATATATATATATATATATGAAACCTTCCAACCTAACACCCCCTCTTTCCTTTTTTCTCCTTAGTACAATATCCTACCTCGTTGGTTTGATAACCTTTTTGAGGGCAGAAGCAGAAGGAAAGAACGATCAGTTGAACACCATTTTGATGCATTAACGGACGACGACACCTCCACCGAATATTCCACAGAACAATCAGTAAGCGAATTAACGGATGCTTCTACCTTATATAATGTCCCACCTAAAGGAGGAAGGGCAGCAAATAATAGAAGACCAGGAAACAGGAAGAACATTAGTTATCAACGTATGTAAGACCTGGAAAAAAATGTTTTTTCCCCTCAACAATTATAGTTCCTTATACCTAAGGAACAAAGAACCACTTTGGGGTATGAAATGCCAGAAGGGAAGAATTTTTATACATGTGAATAAATATATATAATAAAAAAAAAAAAAAAAGAAAAAGAAAAAAATGAAAGAAAGTAAAAAAAATATATTACTATTTACAATTGTGTCCTCCAACGCTCAAATATGGTGTTCCCCTTTTTTTTTTTTTTTTTTTCTTTTTTTTCTTTTTTTTCTTTTTTTTCTTTCTTTCCGGTTGGCTAATATATAACCATTGAGTTCATTTATTTTTCTCTTTCCTTCTTTCTTCTCCTTCCCTATGCGAATGTGAGTGTTGTGTAGTTCGTGTCAATTTTTCCTTTTCTTTTTTTTTTTTTTTCTTATAACCTTTATTTCCGCCAGCTCCTGCTTTGTCTGTTCCATCCGCTTCGGGGGGGAGCGAAAAATATATGAGGCTTCCATGGCCACCAAAGAGTAGCTTAAAAGAGGGAAAATTTTTTTCCCCAGTGGGCTTGGCTTCCCCCTCCCTTTTTGAGAATGGGCGGTTCTTTGCGCAGGCTGTGGGCGTTCCCAAGGAAGGATCTTCCCATCTTTTCTCCATTTCCTTTTTTCACCATTTTTCTCCCTTGATTTTATCTTTCCTTTTTATATTTTTTACTTCCAATCCACTCTTTCAGCCCCGAAAAGTCTCACTCATTGTGCACAAAAAAAAAAAAAATAAAATAAAATAAGGCCAAACAAATAGTTTGCGTAGGTATGCACAAGGTCGCGCAGGGACACACACGTGGTCGCTCTCATTGGAGCAAACAAAGTCGTGGTGTTCCAAGTTTTTTTTTTTTTTTTTTTTTTTTTTTTTTTTCGTCCATTAAAAATAAAAAGAGAAGGAACTTATCTAACATAAGGAACAGAATATATCGTAGAATGTTCTGTAGTATCATCATCCTCCTCCTCCATTAAGTAAGATTCTGAATTTGAATACTCTGTTGTTGAGTTGTATGCTGTGGAATCATATTCATTCTCCTTATTTAACTTGCGTACTAATGATCTTTTTTTTCTTCTGCTTTTATTATTGCTTCTTCCCCCCCCTCCTCCTCCAAAGAAGGTGTTACGTAAGTCAGAAAATAAGGAGGTATACTGAAAAAAAAAGAAAAAAAGAAAAGGAGGTGAGCACGTATGTGTGTACAGAATATATATATGTACAATTACTGCTCACATTTTGAAGCATTCATTTATTTTTTATATTCCATTTTTTACATTTGTTCTATGCATTCATTTTTCACATAGGTAGGAAAATATTAATAAGCGATATTACTCATATTCCTGTGTTAAGAGTGCTTACCTTATATAATAATAGTGCAACTCCTGGAAGGCCTATTGCTGCTGCACCACCAACAGCGGAGGGTATAATAGCTGATGGTCTTTCCGCTCTTAATGGTAATTGGGGAGGTTGAGGTTGCTGTTGTTGTTGTTGTTGTTGTTGTTGTTGTTGCTGTTGCTGCCGCTGTTCGTGATGACCATTCTGAGCACCTTCGGTTTTTTTTCCTTGGTTTTGTGCACCCTCGGTTTTTTTTCCTTGATTTTGTGCACCTTCGGCTTTTTTTCCTTGGTTTTGTGCCCCCTCTGCTTTCTTTCCTTGGTTTTGAGCACCTTCAGCTTTTTTTCCTTGATTTTGGGCACCTTCTGCTGTACATATAAAATTGAAGTAAAAAAAAGAGAAAGTTGTTGCTTTAGTGAAATAAGCAAATGTTTATACCTAAAATTCTTTAGGTGTGAACCACCCATCTCCTCCTCCTTTCCCCTTTTAACCTTCCCCCATACACACTTTCTTCACACAAAACTTCTTCATCCTCTTTAAACCTCCTCTTTTACTAACCTAAACCTTCCTTCCTTTCCTTCCTCCTTTTCTTCTTTCTTCCTTTCTTTCTTCCTTTTTTTTAATTTTATTACACCCTTCGTGTGTACTCCTCCCCCACTGGGAGGATGACTAAGTAGCAGGCCACATTGTTGTTCCAAAACCCTAAAACAGCTAAATACCAGGCCACACTGTTGTCCCTACACCCTAAAACAGCTAAGTGCCAAGTCACACTGCTGTTTTTAAACAATAAGAACAACTAAGAACTAGGCCACATTGTTTTTTTTATACCCTGAAAACGCTATATACGAAGCCACATTTGTTGCTCTTACACCCTAAAACAGCTAAGCACCGGGCCATACTATTTCTCTTATACAATAAAACACCTAAATACCACGTCTAACTGTTCTTTCGAAACCATAAAATCTTAACCTTAAGTGAGACATCCTACACACCCCTAAATGCGAAATCCTATATACACCATAAAATGCGAAATCTTCTTACACATACACACCCTAAAATACGAAAATCATACACTCCACAGTGCTGAATTCTACACACGTAAGTGCTAAACCTTACACCCACTCATGCACTCATTCATTTACCTTCCCTTCTGCTCACGTACCCTTCCCCCCTTACGCTTTATGCTCCCTTCCTCCTTTACTTTTTATCCCTGCCCTCCTTCTTCTTCTTTGTGTAATAATATATATTTCTAAATTATATACATATTATTTGTTATTTACTACATGTTAGAATGTAGTTCGTTACTTACCTACTGCCACATCCTCAGAATCTTCCCTACGAGCAGGGGGTGTAAGGCATGTTAATTCCAGTGGTGACCCATATTCCGGCTTATCTTTTGGGTTCTTATTAAATTCGTCACAATATGATTCTCCACGAATGGAATGGCAAGTTGTACGTAATCCGTCATATGTTGATTTAGCTGTGTCGTAGGAGGTTTTACATTTATTATTATTACTGCAATATTTATGACAATCCCCGTTTCCATTTAATTTATGATAGTTATAATACCAATCGAATAGTGTTTTAGCCTGTGGGAACCTCTCTCTGGTAATAGCATCGTATATCTTAGTGCATTGATTCGTGCATTGGACTTTCGTCAGCTTATCATAAATTGCCGTCATAACCGGTGACAACTGGGTTCCTGTCTTAAATTTTTCGTTATTTATTTTATCACCTAACCAATAATAGAGGAATTTGCACGGGTCGTAGAAGGATTGGGTACCCTTGCTCACGGTACATGCGTAATCGTAGTTACTAACAATTCCACCAGCCAAACTTCCATCATTCTCCCAGATTTTTAATGTTGCTTCCACTTTTTCCTTTAATTCTTGATTACAGTATTCCTTCGCCCCACGACTTTCTTTACAATGATTTCTTCCGTTGAATGTAGCATATATTTCCTCTGAGGGAAATTTAACTGCACTTGCTCCCTAAAAGCAAAAGTAGCGGTAAGTAAAATATATATATATATAAGTAAGTGTTCTTCCCACATATATATATGTGTGTACATTTCCATCCCACATATGTACCTTCCTTACATGTTCCTTCTATTACATTCTCTATTTCATTGTGCACATAGAAAAAATGTTGTTGTTGTATCCCATTGTGTTCACATATAGAAAAAATGTATTTCGAATGGAATAGAAGAAGAAGAAGAAGAAGAAGAAGAAGAAGAGAAGTAATGACTAACCTGTATTGCTTCCTTTGCTCCTGATGTTGCTGCTGTGCTAACTGCTTGGTCTGCTACTTGGTTCGTAGTGGATGTCGAACAGTTCAATTTCTGTGGTGGCTTATATTCCCCCCTCTTGTCTTTTTCCCTGTTAAATTTGGGACAATATTCATCTCCGTCAGTTCTACTGCAATCTGTATTTACTGTTTTATATGTTGCGTCAGATGTGCTAAAGGCAGTCTTACATTCATTATTTTTGCAATATTTGCTGCACTCCCCCTCTTTCCCTACTAATTTTTTATAGTTATAGTAGTAGTCATGTAATATTTTGGCCTTTTCGAAAAGGTCCTTCAAAATACTTCCGTACGGATTTTTACAATCACATTGAGGTACGAATTGCTCTAGCTTCCTATAAATTGCCGGCAAAACCATTGAGAAAGAGCCTCCCGTCTTCAATACTTCCCCTTTTATTTTATCACCTAACCAATAATAAAAAAAGTAACAGCGATCAGCATCGCCCAGAGAACCCAACCAATCCTCCCTCCCTGTCCGGTTACACGCTACACAGTAGTTATTTACAATTTTATTGGCCAACGTTGGATCATTGCTCCCTTTGTACGTCTGTAATGATTGTTGCACCTCCTGCTCTACCCTACTAGGGTTCCATCCCCCTCCCCCAGATGTACAGCGCCCCTGTTCTTTGTTTAACGTATCGTATACTTCTTGTGAGGGTAATCTAATTGAATCTTCCTTCCCCTAAGAAAATATAATTGAAATAAACGTGTATATGTCTGCACATTCCCTCCATTATATGATACATGCGGAACATTATATATACATGTGTGTGTGTACACATATATATACTACTTTTTGTATATATACACAATTTTTTTTTTAAAAATGGTGGAAATGTGAATTGGTTGTATTATTCCCTTTTTACCATTGTTTATGAATACCCTCAATATATAATGGAATTTATGTTAAAGATAGTGTTTATGTGTTCATATAGTTTGGAAATATATATCAGAGTTCTAATTGATTTATGATAATTATGAAATGTGTAGGTATTGAATTTTTATTTTTTCGAATTATATACACATTGTTCAACATTTCAAACAATGATAGTCCACAGTTCACATGCATTGAAATCATCATGCACATATTTAAAGGTAAAAATGTCAATGAACACACACAGGAGATAACAAAATAAAAAAAGTAAAGAACGAGCTCTACTCCCCTCCTCCTCCCCTTTACTACTTTCTCCTTCATTATATATTATTGAATCCTGCATGATTCTTTATAAGAATATGCAGCAGCATACACAAATTCCTTCCCCTTCCATTCATGATCATTCAATAATTACAATTCCAAAGTCTCATCCTTTTCCAGATGAGTACACTACAAATAACTTAATCAAACATGAGATGTGTATATCATATTATCTAAGCACCCCCCTTCCCTTTTAGTGCACATTTAAGTACATCTTTTTTTACCTACACTTTCCCTTCTTCTTCTTTCCATCCTAAGATGTACAACCTGAATATTTCTATTTATATGTGATGTACACATACATTCCATTATGTGAGCTACTTCCTTTCCCCACTTTCAACTAATGTTGTACTTTTAAGCTTACATGTGCCTCATTCTTTCCTAACCTTACTTCTTTCTTTTCTTTCTTTTCTTTCCTTCATTCTTTCTTTTCATTCTTTCCTTCTTTCCTTCTTTCCTTCTTTCCTTCTTGTTCCTTCTTTCTTTCCTTCTTTTCCTTCCTTAGACCCCCCTTCCCTTCCTCCTCCTTAGACCCCCCTTCCCTTCCTCCCACCTAACAACCCTTCCTTCCATCAACCATCTAACAGCCCACGTACCACCACCCCAACAACCTTCCTTCCACCACCCCTAAAAACCTTTCCTTCCACCCCTAGGACTCTATCTTCCCACCCCTACCAACATTCTTTCAACCCATCACCCCTAAAATCACCTACCCCCCCCTAGAAACGCTCTCCTTCCACCCCAAACAATGGTTCTCGTTCCACCACTCCTAACAACACCTCATTCCTCATAACCCCCTTCTTCTGGCTCTAAACCCTAAACATCCGAATCCTAAATGCTGAACACTAAATCCTGAACCATAAAAACAAAAACCTAAACCTTAAACTATAAACCCTAAACCTTGAAACATAAACCCTGAAACTTAAACTCTAAACCCTTAACCCTAGAGCCTAAATACTGAACCCTAAACCCCAAACCCTAAACCCTAAACCCTGAACCTTAAGACCTAAAACCTAAACCCTGAACCCTAAATCTTGAACCCTATTTCATCAATCGTAACCCCGGAACCCTAAACCCTGAATAGTAAATCCTTAGCCCTAAACTATAAGTCACAAAACGCAGAAGACAAACCCTAAATTATAAGTCACAAATGACTAAAGACAAACCCTAATCACGAAAAATTAAAACACAAACCCTATATCGGAAACTCTAAACGCTAATCCCTGAACGTAAACCCGCAAAACTAAACCCTAAACCGTGAACCCTATAGCCTGAATCGTAAACTATAAATCCTAAATCTAATCTGTAAACCCTGAACCATAGATCCTGATCTCTAAACCATAAATCCTTAACAGTGAACCCTCACATATATACGCTAAAGTCTGGGCCCTGAGCCCAAAACCCTAAGCCCTAGATCATAAACCCAAAACTTTGAACCCTGAAAATCTTGAACGCCGAAACGGTAAACCCTCATCCCAGAAACCGTAAACCCTGAACCATGAAAGCATAAATCTGAACCTCCAAAACCTAAACACTGAACAGTGAATCCTGAATTCTAAACCTAAACCAAACCCTAAACCAAACCCTAAACCAAACCCTAAACCCTTAATCCTAAACCGTTAACCAAAACCGATAACCCTAAACCCAGAAGCTTAAACACTGAACTCTTATCCCTAAACACTGAACCCTAATCCCTGAACCCTAAACCCTGATTCCTTAACCCTAAAGCCCAAACCCCGAACCCTAAAGCCTAAACCCTGAATCCTAACACCTAAAACTTAAACCCTGAATTCTAGACCGTGAAATCTGATGTAAGGTAAATTCAATTTTTGAATAAGTTACAGTGAACTTATCATAAAGGAAGTGCTAAAGATAAGAGGAGAGATTAAAATATTATTCTGGAGACATTACCAATGGGAGAAAGAGGGGTGGGTGGGTTGTGCAACGGCAAAGGTATTATTATTGTGGTCATACACATATATTTCCTTAAACATATGGAGCATTTCATATATCCAACATTATAATTTTTTTGCATTTATTTTATAGTTCGACACACTATCCATGGAGTAAGAATGAATTTGTGCACATTTTCGTGAGAGGAAGGGAGGGAGAGTAATATTATGTCCATGTGAACTCTACAGTACTTTGTTAATAAATTTTTAATAGTACACATAAATGACAGTAGTGCAGAAATTAGGAGTATATATATTGAAATTTTTAATTAGGGAGGAGGAATTGCGCCAATCGTCCCCTATATACATAATAATGTGAGCATTTACATGAGAGTACAAGTTTCTGTGGTAATTGATTACCATCCAGTAATGTAGTACATTGATAGAATAGGAATTGTATGGAGAATTGAGGTCTTCTTTCTTATTGTGTTACTCTTTTTCCTCATTTCCTTCCTACATTTATACCTTAATTATGCACATTATGATTGAGCACATGTATATGTGCACTATCACTTGAAAATTAAACAATGTATATAAAGGGAACGATAGAAGTTTGGTATGTGCTCGCTATTTATAATTACCGAGCAAACGGAATTTTTACGCCACCCTTAATTTTGAATGTGATCACGTATAAGGGGAAACAATTTCTGACTTAAATTTACTGTATAAAGAAGTGTGTATGCGGATAATGAGACCGGAAGCAATACCACTGCAGGTGAGTTACTATTCAACATGAAAATATGAATACCATATACACGACAGTTTACTGGCAGCATATGTATAAATCCCGTTTGTACATATTTTCCGCCGCTCACTACACCTATAGGGGTCCCATTGGGATAGTTTACCTTACGGAAAAATATATTCAGAATTGACGAATGCTCCAAAAAATGATAATGGTAGGGATGACCGTGTCGGACAAATAAAGGGAGCAATAGGTACGGAAAAGTATGTGGACGAGCGTGTGGGAGCTATTTTGAATGCATACTCTTATGCATCAGCCAAGGAAAGGGAAAATTCACCAAATAATGACTATTGTAATGTTTTGTATTATTGGATAGGAGATGCATTAATCAATGACTTTGGGGTCAAAAGTACATTCTCAGATTATATGCATAAAATTTATGATGCCCTTAAGAGCGGCTCCATGGAGGATGGTTGTTGTATTATATACACGGATAATATTAACAAGGACACCTTCAAGGAGAGGGAAAAAGTATATACCTACCACCTGAATTATGGAGATCTGGAAAAGCAACTTCGGGAAGAAGACGGCAACAGAAGATCTTGTGATGCAGATTACTGCACTTACTTAAGTGACACTGTTACAGCCTATCATAATATGTGGGAAAATTGCAACAATAAGGATCAGCACACCACTTATTGTAAAAAATTCAAAACAAAATATGAAAAAAATAAAGAGGGTGGGGAAAAAATAGAATTTACATGTAACAAAGTAAGCACATCATGCCTTGCATCAATGACAGATAGCCGAATGTCAAGTTCAGAAGGATTACCTTCAGAAAAAATCTATAATAAGCTGAATATGGCTCCTTACTCCTGCACGGAGGCACACGCAGACACAAGGAGAAGGGAGATTTTGGAAATGCTGACAGATGATGAGGATAAAGTAGATCCAATTCTAGGAGCCTATTCTTATGCACCTAAAATGACAATAAGCAATTTATCCAATAAGGATGATCGTTGTAAATTCTTTTATTTCTGGCTAGGGGACATGTTACCGGACACCATGAAGAATAGTTCATTCCATTCATTCATGAATAAAATTTTTTCTGCACTGTATATGGGTAATGTGGAAGGTATGTGTCCTCTTAAATATAATAAGGAAATTAGCTGGAGCCTCTTCAAGAATGGAAAAGTAGTATTCGACTATTACCATGATTATGACGCTATAAAGGGGAAGGTAGAAGATAGTAATACACCTGATAGGGTCGAATATTGCCAGCGCGTGCAGAGAGCTGCTGAAGCTTTCAAGAATGTACAGGATAACTGCGGGGCCAGTAGTATATATGAATACTGCTTAGAATTTAACAGCACGTATATAAATCACGACCCTCAGGAACTACTGGATTCAACGTGTAAGTCAATACTTGCACAACAGGAAGCTAAGATACAGCAGCAACAGCATGCTAAGGACAAATCAGTAGCCACTGCTGTGTCTGGTTCATTGGTCACCGCAATAGGATTACCCACAATCGTATTCCTTCTATACAAGGTACAATTGCAGTTATTATCACAATTAGGAAAATATTAATAATAAATAATAATTAATATATATATACACAAGCAATATCCATTCTTTTCTTCTTTTTATATATATAGAACAACAATACAAATATATAAAACAACAATATATATATATATAGCGAGAGAATAAACTTTACACTGTGGACTATATATATGTGCACTATACATATACGTAACAAACATTCCTCCTTGGACCCTTCATTTCACCACCATAACAACCTTCCGTCCACCCTACCATCAACTACCTAACAACCCACCTACCACCACACCACCTAACAACCCACCTACCACCACACCACCTAACAACCCACCTACCACCACACCACCTAACAACCCACCTACCACCACACCACCTAACAACCCACCTACCACCACACCACCTAACAACCCACCTACCACCACACCACCTAACAACCCACCTACCACCACACCACCTAACAACCCACCTACCACCACACCACCTAACAACCCACCTACCACCACACCACCTAACAACCCACCTACCACCACACCACCTAACAACCCACCTACCACCACACCACCTAACAACCCACCTACCACCAACCACCTAACAACCTTCCTTCCACCTACCACCCAACCACCTAACAATCTTCTTTCCACCTACCACCAACCACCTAACAACCTTCCTTCCACCTACCACCCAACCACCTAACAATCTTCTTTCCACCTACCACCCAACCACCTAACAATCTTCTTTCCACCTACCACCAACCACCTAACAACCTTCCTTCCACCTACCACCCAACCACCTAACAATCTTCTTTCCACCTACCACCCAACCACCTAACAATCTTCTTTCCACCTACCACCCCGAACAACCTTCCTTAAACCTTCCTAGGCATTTCATTCTCTTTCTTCCTTAGACCCCTTTCTTTCCTCCTCCATAGACCCTCCTTTCCATCCTGCTTCCTTAGACTCTTCCTTCTTTAGGACAAGGTTCCTTCCTTCCCTCCTTAGACACATTTTCTTCCCCCACCTCCCTTACAATGTTTCTTAGTATAATCTCCTACCTTCTGGAATAAGTAACTACTTTGGAATCAATAGCCGTAGTAGAAATAGAAAAAGAGAAAAATCCAAGAGGCATAATTTTGACACATACGCAGGGGACACTTCAACAGAAAACAATTCAACATTAGTCTCAACAGAATATTCCACACAAGGTTCAATAATAGATGGCACAGAATATTCTATCCCGTATGCAACAAGGTATGCAAGAGAAACAGAGCGTGCGCAACAAAGGAAAAGAAAGAATATTGCTTATCAAAACATGTAAAACATCGCATGTGACACACATTTGTGTGTGGAATGTGACACATCGTATATGGAACATCTAGAAAGGGAATGTTTCCTTCCTTACGCACTTTACTACTACTGTGCGGCTCAATTATTCCATATGTGTATTCTTTATTAATGTTTAATGTAAATTCTTACACATATGTATATACATTATCATTTACACACTTATAACATCCTTATCATGCAATGAAGCTGCTTATATACCGTTTAATTTTAAGTAGAGTGCTATTTTATACTACCGTGAACTCACGTCGTCCCAAATTAACACTCACTTTAAGCATTTCCATTATATTACTAATATATAATAGAAGGTGTCAAGGTTTCAATTATAAGTACTTGATCTGCCCATTACTTTATTCTGTTCATGTTTCATGTTATTTCCTTAATACTTATATATGTGTGTATAGAATCGTACAAAAATTTAAAAATCTAAAAAGTCAAAATTCCATGATTAATTCTTTTTTTCTTGTTAACAAGCAACACACTCATCATACTGCTCCCTTCTCAATTCAAAGAAGTTCTGTATATCTACTTTACATTAATCATGCACACTACTTTTTTTACCTAAATGATATATTATTTAGAATGAGCATTTCTTTCATAAGAAACAAAAAAGAAAAAAAGAAAAAAATGCAAAGGGGCGTACATGGGTCACTTGCACACGCGAATATAATTAACGAACCTCTATATTACGGAATTTACCCTGCGCGGCCCACGCAAATTTCGTCGCTACCCCACTTTTGATAGGCTCCCTCCCTCTTTAATGAGCTGTAAAATTTACTATGACCATTGCCCGATGCGGGTGTGGGGTGGTAAAGCGGTTGAAAAATTGGAAAACGCTTCAGTGGGGAAGAAAAAAATTAAGAAAAAAAAAAAAAAAAAAAAAAAAAAAGGAAAAAAGAGAAAGAAAGGAAGAAGAAAAAAAAGGGGGGGAAAAAAAAAAAGAAAAGAAAAAAATATAAAAGTGCGAAAAGTCGAACAGTATGGAAGAAGTTGAAGAAATGGCTAGATGGAGCCCCTGTGACTCATTTAATAAAACGTGTAAAACTTAAGGCGTAGCTTCCTGTCCGCGGTGTGCTCAACAGGCAGGCTATTCACCTGCACATTTCCACCATGCATCCTCCTCCTTTTTTTTTTTTTAATCGAAACGTATGCCTACAGTGGATTATTTTAATGCCCCATGTGCGAAAAAAAAATTAACATGAGAATGGCTCATTTTAGTAACGGAAGAAATTGCATAGGGTCAGTAGTCCCCATAAAAACTGCGTGCATGGCTAAATGCAATTGTGCATGGATTAGTGGCGTGCGTTATCTGTGCATATCCACATCCGTATGGAACGCCTTCACAACATATATACATATATATATTACATATATAATATGTAGGTGCTTGCGCATCCACTATAACTTGGGGTTGTTTTCCTATGGGCATTTCTAGTTCGTTCTTTTGTCGCCGCACCGGGTGGACATGGGCGAACTGGATAATAGCACCAGCGGATGGCGCGCAATTTATTTAGTGGTGCCACAAATCAATCGCTTTTTACATGCACTGGATTGGTAAGCGCATTTAATATGGTTGCATTTTTCGTTCGCCATCGAGACGTGGCTTCAAAATATTCTCAAAATTTTTCTACCAGGTTGAAGGGGTTAAGGGTACATAATAGTGCGCATATTTAATATATCCATATATGCACTTCCCGACTTATCTATCGATGATAGGCGTTGTGTTACTTTTTTTTTTTTTTTTGGGGGGGGGGCGCCTCAAAAATTATATGCGTAAAGTTGTACATAACTAGGTATTCAGCACTTCCGAGTGCATGTGGCGTGGCAGGCAATACGTGTCATATGCGTTCAGTTCGGCACAGTACAGTTCAGTATAATATAGTTCAGTAGAGTGAAAATCGCATTGGGCTTACCCCATCGCGGGCATCGGAAGGGGAAGGAGCCCCGTTTTGTTCAAGGATTCTATACTGCCATAACTTTCCTATGTTATAAGTGGGCCTTCTTCAACAATGCGCAGCGGCAAAAAAAAAATACTAAACAAATTCATAACGGTTTAAAAAAAAAAAAATTTGCGTGATCATTTTTATAGAATCTCCTTATACCGTTTAGCAAAAATATATGCAGGGGGTTTATAGGACGCATCAAAATAAGCACATTGAATTGTTTGAAAAGGTTGTACAAAAATTGGCAATAGTATACATGTACGAAGAAAAAAAATAGTGCAGAAATGAACAAGTAAAAAAAAAGGTATTACATGTATATACATATATGTATAATGCTATATACATACGTGCATATACAAGTAGGAAAAACGCAAAAACGGCAAACAATAGTAAATGCAATTGACAAATACGCAAAGATAGATCTAGATAACAAGAAGAGAAAGAAAAAAAAAACCTGCTAATTTTAAATGCTCCAACTCCCTATAAAAAAAAAAAAAATGCTGTACTTGTTTTTTTTAATCCTGATGTTTTTTTATACTTAAGTAAATTTTTTTTGAGAATGCATATTTTGAAGCCGCGAAAAAATATATACGAAAAAAATGTTTTTTAATTAGTATAAATTATGCATATATGTATTCTTTGTTTTTTCCTTTTATCTTTTTTATTTTTCTTTAATACATTTTTCCATTTTTGTCATTTTTGTACTTGCCTTTTATGAATATATTATTATGCAGCGGTAATTTTATTTTCGATAAACATTTATTTTGTTAAAATAAAAGTTATGAATGATAGGCAGCCGTCGTTTTTGAATGATACCACTTTGATGAAACAGTTAGGTACAAATGTTTACGACATTGCATCGATAAAAAATTTTATATTGTAAGTTTTTTTTTTTTTTCTTTTTTCCAATGATCACATGTAGAGCTTTTATATGTTCTACTTCTTTATCCGAATAGCTTAATTGTTTTTTGTGCCTGTTCATATCGCATTTTTGTGTGTATATGGATTTAGCTGGCTAGTGTTGTATCGCACGAAGTGCACGTGAGATGCGTTGTGTACACTTATGCATTGTGAACAGAACGCTTTTACGTCGGGCTCCGTGACGTACGTCCTGTGCCTTTTTGTTCCGCCCTCTCTCCCTTTCCCGTAACTCCTCTCCGTTTGACAATTTCGGGGACATTGTTCCGTAGCCGTCCCGATGCTATAAATGTGATATGTGCACACGGACTGTGCATTCTTGTAAGTCCCTCTCCCGCACGTCGCTGTGTGTATCGTGTATTCGCATGAAAAACGTGCCGCACGTGTGATAATTTCTTACGAGCCAGCTCCCTGACAGCGTACCGTTATAATTGTGGCACCGCTTGTTTTGTATCTCGTCCGCCCGTTAGTGCGTTTATGCCTCTCCACCCGCTGTGCTAACCATCGAAAATGAAAAAGGATCAAAGGCAATCAATAGACGATAGTAGCCGGAGTAAAAACCTGAGTATTAAAGATGAAGTGGAAAAGGAATTGAACAAGAAGGGTACCTTCGAATTGTATAAGAAGATAAAGACCCAGAAAATTCCCTTCTTTCTACCGTTCAAATGTTTGCCGCCAAGTCATAGGAAGCTGTTAGGCGTATCCTTCGTGTGCGCCACTATATCAGGGGGCTCCTTGCCCTTCTTCGTGTCAGTTTTTGGGGTCATTATGAAGAATATGAACTTAGGAGAAAATGTAAATGATATTATATTTTCCCTCGTGCTGATTGGTATTTTCCAGTTTGTTCTGTCCTTCATTTCGAGCTTCTGCATGGATATCGTAACGACCAAAATTTTGAAGACGCTGAAGATAGAATTTTTGAAAAGTGTATTTTATCAGGATGGTCAATTTCATGATAATAACCCCGGCTCAAAATTGACATCGGACTTGGACTTTTACTTAGAACAAGTGAATGCAGGGATAGGGACGAAGTTTATTACCATATTTACGTACGCAAGTGCATTCTTAGGTCTATATTTTTGGTCCCTTTTTAAGAACGCCAGACTGACTCTCTGCGTAACGTGTGTATTCCCCCTGATATATATCTGCGGTGTTATTTGCAATAAGAAGGCGAAGGTTAATAAGAAAACGTCTCTCCTGTATAATAACAACACCATGTCCATCATCGAAGAAGCATTAGTTGGCATTCGAACAGTTGTGAGTTATTGTGGTGAGAATACTATATTGAAAAAATTTAACCTTTCAGAGAAGCTGTACAGTAAGTACATGTTGAAGGCAAATTTAATGGAGTCTTTACACATTGGTATGATTAATGGGCTCATTTTAGCATCTTACGCTTTTGGTTTTTGGTACGGAACGAGAATTATCATTTCCGATTTGAGCAACGACCAACCTAGCAATGACTTCCATGGAGGCTCAGTCATCTCCATCCTGTTGGGAGTACTCATCAGTATGTTTATGCTGACCATCGTTTTGCCAAACATAACGGAATATATGAAATCGTTGGAAGCTACGAACAGTCTGTACGAAATTATTAATAGAAAGCCTCTCGTTGAAAATAACAATGATGGAAAGAAATTAAAGGACATTAAAAAAATCCAATTCAAGAATGTACGTTTTCATTATGATACTAGAAAGGATGTAGAAATTTACAAGGATCTTAATTTTACCCTGACGGAAGGAAAAACATATGCATTTGTTGGAGAGTCAGGTTGCGGAAAGTCAACCATCCTGAAGTTAATAGAAAGATTGTATGACCCAACTGAGGGAGATATCATTATTAACGATTCGCATAATTTGAAAGACATAAACCTCAAATGGTGGAGATCCAAAATAGGGGTTGTTAGCCAAGACCCACTTCTCTTTAGCAACTCGATTAAGAACAACATCAAGTATAGTTTGTACAGTTTGAAAGATTTGGAATATTTATCTGACCAATTGGATGAAGATGGTTTTGCTTCTCAAAATGGTGCTAAGAAGCGAAACAGCTGCAAAGCCCAATGCGCAGGGGATCTAAACGACATGATGAAAACGACCGACTCGACTGAACTGTTACAAGTGAGCAAGAACTACGATACGATTGAAGATTCCGAAGTTGTTAGTGTTTCGAAGAAAGTGCTAATCCACGATTTTGTGTCCGCTCTTCCAGATAAGTATGAAACGCTGGTCGGTTCTAATGCATCAAAATTGTCAGGTGGACAGAAACAGAGAATCTCCATCGCTAGAGCTATTATTAGGAACCCCAAAATTCTCATCCTCGATGAAGCCACATCATCCTTAGACAACAAATCCGAATACCTAGTACAGAAAACGATAAATAATTTGAAAGGAAACGAAAACAGAATTACCATCATTATCGCCCATAGGTTGAGTACCATCAGATATGCCAACACCATTTTTGTCCTCTCCAACAGAGAAGGCGGAAACAGTTCCACTGTAGATGTAGATATAATCGGCGAAGACCCAACAAAGGACAACAAAGAAAGCAATAAGAAAAATGCAAAAAAAGGTGACAAGAACCAAAACGACAAAATGTCCAACGCAGGAAGTTACATCATCGAACAGGGCACACATGACTCACTCATGAAGAACAAAAACGGAATTTACTACACCATGATTAATAATCAGAAGGTGTCCTCCAAAAGTTCTGGTAACAACGATAATGACAAGGACTCAGATATGAAGAGCAGCGTTTATAAGGATTCTGAACGAGGTTACGACCCAGACGAAATGAACGGCAATGGAAAAAATGGAGATGAAAGTGCATCAGGCAAGAAGAGTAATAAGATGAATGATGCAAATACGGGTAACAAAAATGCCGGAGGAAGATTTGCCTTTTTGAGAAACCTGTTTAAGAGAAAACCCAAAGCGCCAAACAACCTCCGCATGGTGTACAGAGAAATATTTTCGTACAAAAAGGACGTCGTCATTATAGCGTTAAGTATTATCGTAGCCGGAGGGTTATACCCAATGTTTGCTCTTTTGTATGCTAAGTATGTGTCCACGCTGTTCGATTTTGCAAACCTGGAGGCGAACTCGAATAAGTACTCCCTCTACATCTTAGGCATCGCCATTGCCATGTTCATTTCGGAGACGCTGAAAAATTACTACAACAACGTGATAGGAGAGAAGGTGGAGAAAACCATGAAACATCGACTGTTCGAGAATATTCTGTACCAAGAAATTAGCTTCTTTGATCAGGACAAACATGCCCCAGGATTGTTGTCATCACACATTAATCGGGATGTTCATTTGTTGAAAACTGGTTTAGTAAATAACATAGTCATTTTTACGCACTTTATAGTTCTCTTCCTCGTTAGTATGGTTATGTCGTTTTATTTCTGTCCAATCGTGGCTGCTGTGCTGACCGGAACGTACTTCATTTTTATGAGAGTGTTTGCTATTAGAGCAAGATTGTCAGCCAACAAGGATGTAGAGAAGAAGCGAGTCAACCAACCAGGCACCATCTTCGTATACAACAGTGATGATGAAATATTTAAGGATCCCAGTTTCCTGATCCAAGAGGCGTTTTACAATATGAACACGGTTATTATTTACGGGTTGGAGGATTATTTCTGTACGCTGATTGAGAAGTCTATTGATTATTCGAATAAAGGACAAAAGAGAAAAACGCTAGTCAATTCTATGCTGTGGGGTTTTAGTCAAAGTGCCCAGCTCTTCATTAACAGTTTTGCCTACTGGTTTGGTTCCTTCCTAATTAGTAGAGGTACAATAGAAGTGGACGATTTTATGAAATCCCTGTTTACCTTTTTGTTCACCGGTAGTTACGCCGGAAAGTTGATGTCCCTAAAGGGAGATTCAGAAAATGCAAAATTGTCCTTCGAAAAATACTACCCCTTAATTATGAGGAAGTCCAATATCGACGTTCGAGATAATGGAGGCATTAGAATTAAGAACAGTAATGACATAAATGGAAAAATAGAAATCATGGATGTCAATTTTAGATACATGTCCAGACCAAATGTCCCCATTTACAAAGACTTGACCTTCTCCTGTGATAGCAAAAAAACGACAGCTATTGTTGGCGAAACCGGTAGTGGAAAATCTACGGTAATGAGCCTACTGATGAGATTCTACGATTTGAAAAATGACCACCACATTGTTTTTAAAAATGATCACACTGGTGAGATGATGAACGAGCAAAACGAACAAGGCGACGAGGAACAAAACGTGGGAATGAAAAATGTAAACGAATTCAGTTCATCGAAGGAGCATTTAGATGGACAAAACGGTGCCGTGTTTAAGAACAGTGGAAAGATACTACTAGATGGGGTAGACATATGCGATTACAATTTGAAGGACTTAAGAAATTTATTCTCCATCGTCAGCCAAGAACCCATACTCTTTAATATGTCCATTTATGAAAACATCAAATTCGGCAAAGAAGACGCTACTAGGGAGGATGTAAAACGTGCTTGTAAATTTGCTGCGATTGATGAATTTATTGAATCTTTGCCAAACCAGTATGATACGAACGTGGGACCCTATGGAAAAAGTTTATCAGGTGGACAGAAACAGAGGATTGCCATTGCAAGGGCGTTATTGAGAGAACCCAAAATTCTTCTGTTAGACGAAGCAACCTCTTCTCTGGACTCCAATTCAGAGAAGCTGATTGAGAAGACCATCGTTGATATTAAGGATAAAGCGGACAGAACAATTATTACCATTGCACACAGAATTGCCTCTATTAAGAGATCCGATAAAATTGTCGTTTTTAACAACCCAGATCGAACTGGCTCCTTTGTACAGGCCCAGGGAACGCATGAGGAGCTCCTGTCTATACAGGACGGCATTTATAAGAAGTACGTCAAGTTGGCTAAGTAAAGGTCCAGAAGGGGAGCACCTTCTGCTTGTATAATGATATGGACCCACTCTGCGCCGTACCCCTGCGCAACATTCCGCTAACGGCTAGGAAGTGCAACAGAAAAAAAATGCTCTGTGCAAATGAAAAAATACCGAGAGCAAATACGAAGGCGAGGCGTGCTCTGCTCTGCATGGGCATAATGCGCTCATGCGTGATCAGGAGCACGGGGTTCTACATCCCGGGGTAAAAAATGTACATACAATTGTTTATAAAAAAAAAAAAAAGCTGCGCCCACGACTACGAACGAAACCTTTGAATTGTTAACGTAGCTTATTGATGATGTGTTTTCAGGAACCAATTCCCCTTTTTTGTGTGTAAAAAATATTTTTCGCATATGATGAGCATATGAGTGGAGGCGCCACGTGCATTTGTATAATAAAACGTGCACATGTGTACGTGTGCACCTATATTTATATATTTTTTTTCCCATTTTTTTTTAATGTATATGCTTGTTTAACTGAATTTTTTTTCAACTTTGGGAATTAGCCAATATACAATAATTTTGTACACACTACTTTTTGGACCACTTTGCGAAAAAAAAAAAATTACTGTATCGGAAGGAGATAAGCTTTTCCGCTACAGCGCATGATCGTGGACCAAGGGCGAGCTAACACCCCTTAACGTAGTAAACCTATTTAACCGCCCGCATGGGTTAGCTTTTTGCCCTAGTTATTAAGCGAATCATTTAGCACACATGCAGTTTGTGAGCTGTCTTCCTTGTAATCACGAAGAGGAAAAAAACTTTCCCTTCATCGAAAACAAAATTTGCACCATCGCACTCCCCCCGGGGAGAACCAATTTGAGCGTTTAATGTTAAAAATATGCGTTCTTTTCCCTTCTGCTTATTAATTTTACGATGTTATACCATTTCAGGGTGGGTGAAAAAGAAAGGGTAAAAAAAAAGATGTGCCAAATGGGTAATTCCACTTCCTGGGAAAGTAGTTATATCCCAGAATGGCACTTTTTAATGTTCTCATTAAAGCATATTTGATGTTTCAGGTTGGTGCCTTTAAAGGGTCGCTGCACGGGCGGTGTGGGTACAAACCCCACACGCCTTTATATGGGCATCCCGTGAGCACACTTCGTGCATGTACATATTCATGCGGGCAACAAAACCGTCTGTGTTTACATCTTTGCATGGAGCAAAAATATGTATATACCCCCCATGGGGAAGTACTAAAAAGTAAAAAGAAAAAAATAAAAAAAAAAGAAAAAGGCGAGGTTAGTCCAGGACAACCATTTTAGCCCAAAATTTTGCATATCTCGTCGTAGTGAGGAGAATGGTTAATGTTGCCATACACAACAACCGTTGGCTTGGTTTTCAAAAAGTGGCCTACGATCCGGTTTATGTCTTCCTTGGTTACTGCATCTATAGCGTCACATAGCTGTTTTCCGGAGAGAACACGATTTAGAATCATCATTTGTCTAGCCAAGTCTTCCATTAATATGGACTTATACTCTAAGCTCATCCACATAAAACTTTTCAGACTTTTCTTTGCTCTATTCAACTCTTCATCGGTAACTTTATTCATTTTTTGAAACTCCAAAGCCATGGCATTTATTATGTCCATCGTGTTGGCTGGTTCACCGGTGAAGTAGAGTCCAAACAAACCCGTATCTGAATGCTGTGTACTAAAGGCCATACAAGATTCTATGAAATTATAATTGTTCAGAACATTTAGGAATAGTCTAGAATACATTCCTTTTCCTGGTCCTCCGGTAGAGAAAGAGCCGCCCCCACCCATGAGGGTTTGCAACACGGTTAAGGTAATCATATCAGATGTTTTCCAACCACCTTTCGTTTCATACGCTATAGCAATGTTGGTCTTTTTAACATTTTTATCTTCTACGCTTACAAACCCACCAGTATATTTTGGAGTCACTTCCTTCTGGTTTGTATACGGTATGGACACATAGTCTTGAAAAGCTCTGGATGTCCATTTGGTTAATTCGTCGTGGTCTACATTGACACCAACTAGGGTCATATTTTTTGGAGAAAAATGCTTGAGCATAAAATTTCTTAAATTATTGGCAGTGTAATTCTCTACACTGGATTCACACACATACAGCTTATTCCCTAAGGTGTTATTGTACCATGCGGTGTTATGCAGTAATTCAGTTATGTACAGTTCGTTGTTTTCAAATAACTTAGCTCGCATGGTGTTGAGTCTATTTACATTATTTTTCATTTCCCACGATAAAAAGCGCGGAAATAAAACGTTTCCGATTAGTAGGTTTGTCACTACGGGTAGGTACTCCTTCAAGCATTCGCAGGTGTACACTATGTGCTCACGAAACGCGTTGCAGCTTACGTTCGCTCCTATTTTTTCCAGCGATTTTATCGTCCTCAGGTGGGATAGGTGCGCTGTGCTGTGGAAGGCCATGTTTTCCAGCATCACGCTCATGCCCTGCTCGTTCACCTGGTCGTTTATTTCTTCGTACCTGGACCCGCACTTCACATACAGCCCTGCGGGGGAAAAATTGGTCATAGGAGGTGGTATGGTACATTAGGCAGTGTAAAGAATGGTTAAACCAGGATAGGCGCTGTTATGCGTTGTTATGCGCTGAGCCCCGCTCAGGGGCCTCTCTTACCTATTGAACAAACGCTGTTATTCCTATTGGTGGAAATAATCCTGAGGTCATTTTCCAAAACTGAGAAATGTAACTTCTCGTCCACCTGCTTGAAGGCAGGCAACTCCGACTCCTTTATTACAGCAATGTTAAGGGGGATGTCTTTATAGATGTTTTTCTTCCCTTCATTAAAATAGTAGTAATCAAATTTCACCTCCTTAATGATGTCTTCAATTTTCTCCTTCTTGAATGTTACTTTTGCCAAATTTTGTTTTTCCCCTGAGTATAACTTTTCTAAGTTGGGATTTCTCTTCAGCTTTAGGGCTTCACTGCTGAATAGTTGTTTCCCCGGTTTGTTCCTACCGAGAACTATTTTGAACTTTTGTACATTTGCGTTCATTTTTGTGTATGATTTTTTAAGAGAGGTGAAAAGAAACGGAGGGTTCAGCCCCAACTGGTGTGGCAATATAGTTAGGAGGTGGGAACAAGAGGCGCTTCTGTCGTTACACGGATAAGCGGATATGTGTTTGTTGGCCCATAAGAGGCTACTCACACATGTGTGCAACTATAGCTTGTGTGCGCCTTTGCCGGCATGTTCACATGTACTCAGTCTCCAAACAGTGGCAATGGTAATGACCCTTTCCGAGGGACATAAAAATGTACACTTTAAACAATAATAATGAGGCGAGGAATTGACTGAAAATATATTGCTTTCTTTTTCTAAAAAAATGCATAAATTGAATGCGCGTTTTGTTCTTTTTTTTTCCCCTTCCTTCTTCTTTCGTACTTCTTTACCTATTTAATTGAGCACAGATCGTAATAAATGAACGATAGGCTTATATAGAAAAAAAAAGGGGGGGGAAGGAAATTCACAAATTTGGGGTACATATCTCCTTAACAGCGAGGAGCGTTAAGCATAACTCTGCTCTTCTTCTTTGCGCATTACATGTTTAATCACATTCTGAAAAAGGGTTGTTTCTTTACGCAAAGCGGCACAGATAAGCATTCCATTTCACCATTTTTTGGAAGAAAAATGGGTGTACTATTTTAACGGAGAAAAGCAAAGCGGTAATAAAATAAAAAAAAAAAAAAAGTCAGCAGCGAGATGTATGCAAGGTTAACACTCCACATCGCGGCACGCATACGTAAATTGGTATATGTACATGTGCATATATAAATTATGCGTACGTTTATGTGTTCGTGCCCACCGCCCATATGTGCTTGGGGAAAAATATATTTTGTTGTGCTCAGCTGAACAGCTTGCCCATCCCGTTGCACCACTCAGTTTCGCAGATCAATGCCATTCGGGGAAAATATAAATCGCACCTACCACCTGGTCATTTCACGTCATAGCGTTTCTGACATGGCTTAACATTGGTCAACTGCGTACTGTAGGAGGGATATACAATTGTGGGCGTTTTTCCATTCCTGACAGTTTTGTTGCGTTCGGGGTGAATTTATTTCCCCCACCGGGAAAATGCCTGTGTCCGCTTAAGGCAGAGCAAGCGCATTATACACCTGGTCAGCGGCGATGTATACGAAATGAACGTAGTACGTAAAAGGGCAACCGTGTGACATTCCCCCAGTGGCACATTGGTCATTACCATCCTGCGTGTACACATATATTGATTTGTGTAGGGGAGAACCCACATGCGAATGCTTCATTTTTCGCCACCCCACCATTTTATACTGCCGCTTCGAATCGCATTGCACTGCACAAGTGGACAAAATGAGACGGACAACGCAGGCTGACCCTCCCCTTGTAGAAAAAAGGAACAATTATGAGAAGCATAAAAAATGATTTGTTCCGCAGGAACAGTCACACATTTTGTGATTTGAAGCAAAGCGGCTGTTGGGGTTCCCTGTGGGGAGGAAGCACACATGGGAGAGGGGCCCATTTTTTGAAGCTCGGCAGGGGGGAAAAACATAACTTCGCAGAAAAAACGAACCGCATATATGAACCCAGGGAGAGGGCAACTGGATCATCACTTTTTAAAGGCATACCTGGTGATAATTTTACAAATGGAAAAGCAGCATCATTTGGAGGTGTTCTCCAAAAGGGGAATATTGGTGAACTTCTTAGGCATGCTGTGCATGAGGTGAAGGCCCATGGGGGGAAAGGAAGCAAACTGAGTGACAACGCATTGCTCGTAGTAGAGCGCATTTTTAAGAACAACCTACTCGTCCACAATTTGAGCTTTATCCATTTTAATATGCTCCTAACCGTTATTAGCAAGGGTGAAATAAAAATGAGTAAGCAAATGCAAAACGGGATTCTGCATTTACTACACAGGCATATTTCGTCCCACCAAAGCGATATTGATAATACGGGTTCCGCCTGGATTAATATGATCCACTTACTTTCCAGCATCTGCAAAAATGATAAAACTATGTTACGTTTAATTAGGAAAAAATATCAGAATGTAGCGAATGAACATATAAAGGAAGATGCAACTCTCCCCTTTGTGGAAAAATTTGTACGTAGAATATGCGAACAGAACGACTTCAATTATTCGATAAGAGAAATTTCTTTACTCTTACACAGCTGCTACCACTTAAACGTTAGGAGTTGCCAACTGTTTGATGCCATTTTTGATAAGCTACAAAAAAAGGAGCACCATTTTAATTGTCTAGATGTGCACATTTTTGTGTATGCGGTTTACAAATTACAACTGCAAAGGTATGCTCCCTTTCTGGAAAAGTTAAAAAAATATATTTTGGAAAATATATGCCATTTTTCAAGTGGCCAGATGGTAAATATATTGTTAGCGTATACGTACTTCTACCAGAACGGGGGGAATGGAAAACTTCCTTTAAAGACAGATCCGTTCGTGAGTACTATTTATGACACGTGTTGGAATATGGTAAGTAATCTTTCCAATAGAGAATTTTGCAACTTCCTCAATTTTATTGTACAAAATGAAGTTAGCTTAACTGATAAACAGGGGTCTGAGTTGTTTGGCATCATTTCTAATCTGCTAAAGAATCAACACATGAACAGATTGAAGCTTAACCAGATGATTGACTTGGACGTTTTCACGATCGTAAATTTTGTTTACAAATATGGGAACTGCGGGACCACATCGTACATGAGAGATATGCCCTTCGACCATTTGGACCAATTGACTAGCCAGTTAATTGGGAAGAACAAATTTGCACCAAACTTACTTGTATATCTGCTGCACTTTTACAAGCAGAGAATGGCTAGCTACACGCAGCTACATTTTTTACAACACATTTATGTGAACTCCCTCGATTTTAAAATGAAAGTCATCCTACTAACTACAGTGGAGAGGTACCTAACGGGGGGGACAAAACCCTACAGGGGAGGAGCACAAGGCACATTTTGCATTAAAAAATATTACCACGATTTGGTGAAAAGCATTTATGATGACCTCTGCAGGGGGGAAAGCACACCCACTAAAGAGGATACAGTGGACACATCTCTGAAACCAAACAGTAGTGCCAACGCTGTCGTAATCTCCAACACAGACATTAAAGAAATATTAAAATTGATTAAAAGTAAAACGCAGAATGGCGATAATAATGATCTGCATTTGGGAGGGGAGTCTTCTGGCGATTCCCTCGAAAGGGAGACCATCAAATGGGAACGATTGCTTCTCAATAGGGTCAGCGAACACGTGACGCAAAATAAGCTAGTGGAGTTATTCCCTCTCATCCTGATGAATAGGCATGTTCGTGCAGATATTTGCAGCCAAGCGGAGGGAATTATAAACGATCATTTTGAAAAACTGAATGAGTATTTGCTAGGCTGTAAGGGAAGACCAAATGGTATGAACAAGTACGAAAAAAGAAAAAACATTTTCCATTTTTTCGAAGCGCTAAACCTGTGTAATGAATGCATTTTCACCAACAAGGGCGGTGGAGATGTCAAGGAGTTTATGATGAAGAAGAAAGTCTTACTACACTGTATAAATAACACACCCATGAGCGAAGAAAATAAAAAAAATTATTTTTCGTTACATGTACATATGCTCCTGTTCGACATAAACAACAATTTAGACTTTTTTACCAGTCACCTGCTAGCCAAAATTTCGAATTATGTAGAAACCCCTAACTTGAGTTATGAAAGCGTTCTTGTAAACTTTGTCGATATTTTTTCATCCATAATTAAAATGCAACCCAATTATTACGACGCTTATTTGAGCAAAATTTATAAGTACATATTTCCTCAACTGTTTTGTCACTATGAAAAGTTAAATTGTAAACATTTGTCTCTTTTATTTTATGCCAATTTAGTTCATTTACTTTTACATTTGTATGATCGCAATGTGCGCTTGTGTCACGTCACGTTATCGATCCGGCTGATGACGAAATTGTTTAATCACATTGTAAACTCCATGGACGAAGCCACCTACAAGTTAACAGGGGCACATTGTGCAGAACTGTCCGAATGCCACACCAGGGATAGAGACAGAAAAGGGACACCATCGTTACCTCTACCTTTGGACGAGTTAATTTACATCTATAGAGTTCTCACAATTTTTCACTTTGCGGATTTGTACGCGCACATGGATGTGCAAGAGTTAAAATGCTTTTACGCGTTTTACAGAGCTTTGAATTTTTTCATTTTCAAAGTGCACAACTTTTCCGTGACCGAGTTTACGCAGACGAATAAGGGTGAGTTGCGACCATCCTTGCACATGGGCACCCACACGTGTAAATGAGCAACACATGTGTAAATACGCATATGAATGAACGTCCATATGTGTGCACACCCATATGTGTACTTTTTCCTCCCACCCCCTTAGGCGCCTCAAACGTGCATACCACTGTTGTGAACACCCTGAATGGCCTTTTCAAGACAAACGAACGCGTAAAAATTATATGCGAACAAGTTGTGTTCCCGTTATTTATAATAGACATTTTAATTGACAAAAATTGAGAATCTGCACCCATCATTTGGTCCTTTTTTTTTTTTTTTTTGTGAAATTAAAAAACTCTTTTAAATTCATTTTTCATAAAATTTGAATGTTTGCAATGTTACCATCGCTTGTTTGTCGAAAAAATTTCGGCACCTTTAAATTTTATCCATTGCGGCAGCAGCAACAACAAAAAAAAAAAAAAAAAAAAAATGAGCGAAAAAGTGTAGTGATTGAAATGTGCACACACCTGAACAGATGCACAAGCTATCACTGGTTAGTTAGAAAATGTTATGCTGCAATTGTGGAAGGGTGCGAAAAAATGGGTGATGCTTCTACCTGACGGATTTTCTTTAAGTCCGTTTTTGCCCATCTCTGTTCTGGCCAGTGACTACATTCTACATCGTTTTAGGAGCAAACTTCTTCGAGAAGCTCCCCTTTTTTAATTTTCTTCGTACGCCTCATCGTAGGCCTCGTCCCACGTCCACTTGATCAGTGGCTGCTCAATAAACTGATGGTTTGGGGCCGGCTTATCAATAACATCATTCAAATAAAAGGACATATACGGTATGACCGTTCCATCTCGCATCCGTGTGTACATTTTGCTTAACTGGCTGTCCATAATTTTCAAAACTCTCCTCGCCATATCGTCCTTTTCGGAAAATCTCAATTTCTACGAATTACACATCGTGCAAATGAGAAAAGGTACATACGTATGTGTGAAAATATGTGCGGTAAAAAGGAAATGCATGATGAATTTTCACTGGGGGAGAAATATATTCACTCTCCACACACAACGGGGGAAGACGCAAAAGTGAAAAATAAATGCTGCTGCTTTTTCTTATCAAGTACCGTCACTCTTCCCAGGCAAAAGTTGGTTTCCTCAATGTACCTATTATACAGGGGTGGAAAGAAAAAAGGAGATTTAGGTCAAATACACGCATGTTTATCTTTACATAATCTGGCATACGCGCACCATACACGTTCGATCACTTTACACTTACCAGTTGTCATCTTTTTTGACCAATTCTTTATCAGATATGTGCTTCCCTGTGTACCCACTGAAAAAACGCTTTGAACTGTTCACATAGTTCAATTTGATATTTCTCAACTTTGAAATTTTCATTATAAAAGCGTTCAGAAGGTCATTTATGGAAAGTAATATGGAGACTACAACTTTATTGCTTTGTTTTAGCTTGCTTTCAGAGAAATAGCTAAAATGGGAAAAAAAAAAAAATCCTTTTATGTCATTTTTACCCGACTCTTTCATATAAAAGAAAAATAAAAGGACCGTAAAAGAGGCGTAAATAAAACTGCAAACGGGAAATATTCAACAAGCTTCAGGTTACCAATTTGGGATGTTTTAAAGAAGATGTAATCCCTTTTTGTTGTTACAATGGAGTGGAAAAAAAAAAAAAAATGTATTTATATATATACACGCACGTGGGTGTTACGCTCATGTGCGAATACATTTGCACCCTTTCGGAATAAGAGATAAGAATTATACAGAATATTTTACACTGGCGATGCGCTTTTAAAATGGTGACAAATTTGTGCCGCGTTTACCATTTATTTGCGTCGAAATGGTATGGGGCAATACATGTGTGCGCAAGATTACTTTACATAATGACACATTTATCAGCCTTGCTTGACTGTGCGCTTCAAAGGAGGAACGAATGTGGTGCCGATGGGAAGCAGAACGCGCCAGTTTGCCGATCGGTCCTTTAATACCACACTAGTAAAATTAGAAAAGGGGAGAATTCTGTGCACAAACGGATGCTGTGCCTTCCCACATATGCACTGATTACATGGGCGGGACGGGCAGAAGTAATCACTTTCGCGTGTCCGTTTTTTTTTATTTTATACATTTTCTGTTCATGTTTATGCATGGAGTTCGAAACAAACGCGCCTTTTCTTTGCTTCGTCTAGATGCCAGAACTGCATCGTTTTATGAATGAGGCAGGAATGGGGAAATCTATTCTGCATGTCCAAATGTTGGAAATGATTGTAAAACGGCGACAATTTAACCCTGGTCGGGGTACGGTAAAGGGGAAGCCCACGTTAGTGGAATTGAAAAAAGGCACAAGGGGACACACATGCAAAGAAAAACAGAAAACCGGAAAGGGGGAAAAAACACGTTATATCAGTAACTTGTAGGTTTCTCAAAAAAAGTGAAGGAGTGCGTTCAAATGGTTCTTGTTCAATGGTGAGGGGAAGTGACACTATCTTTTCTGAAATGTGGGATGAGTAACCAGTTTGACCTTTGCTTTTTTCTGGCCACACGTGACAGCAAAAAAAGGAAAAAAAAAAAAAAGACCATGCTTTCATCATTTTCATGGATTTTTTCTACAGTGTGTTCCGTTAAAAATCCACAAACGACGGCTCCTTTTTCAAATTTTCCTTTCCTGTTCCATCAGCGAAATGTGAGAGGAGTATACCTCCAACATATTTTCATAACCCAAGTTTGACTTTTCCCTTCCCTTGGCGCTTTAATTTTTGCAGCACATTTTGTGGTACACTGTGTGGTATATTTTTTTTACGTTATTTTTTTTTTTCCGTTTTTTCAGTTATTCAACTTCTCAATTGCTTTCCCTTCGTATAGTTTTTAACTCCTTTTTTTAAGTGTTTTTTTTTCATAAAATGCTCGTTTTTTACCCATCCATAATTTTTATTTACTTCTTTTCCCATATTTCTTTTCACTGTTAAAAAAAAAAAAATTGAAGCCAAAAAAAAAAAAAAAAAAAAAAGAAAAAAAAAAAAAAAAAAAAAACCAAACAGCTATCATAAAACAAATTTGTTTTGAAGGAATTAAAAAAATATCTGATTTTATAATTCTTCCAAATAGGCGACTTTCCCAATACTCTGTTTCTCCACAAATGTTACATATATAATAAACGTACATTTATATGTGTTTATACTTTTATGCATTTATATACACATCCTCACATCCACTGCTGTGTTTCGCATTTTTGTAAAATATTGTACGGCTGAATTGACTGTGGTTTAATTTTTTCCCCCCTCCTGATTTATTTCATTCATACTGAATTTTTATTTCCCCCTTTGGTATATTTTTGTTCTGCAGCTGGGCAAATATACCAAACTATTTTTCCTCTCATGAGAAGGCGCTTTTGCCGGTTGAGTTTGAAGGGCCCCTTTTCCACTTCTTAAACATCCCCTCAAATATATAAGCACGCACAAACTTTTGCACGTACGCAAAGGAATAACCACTTGTACAAAAGTGTACCCCTATTGTATACATACGTATGTGCAAAACATATGTGCATATAATACATATGAACTGCTCTTAACTCTGAGGAAATTTTTTTTTTAAATGAATAACATACGAAAAAGAAATGGTAAGTGCAAGCAAAAACGGACACGGGTGGTAGAATGGGAAGTTCAACAACGTGGACAAAATCGAGGAGCCAACCGAGGACAGCTACAACACACCGTCGCAAATGATGAAAAACTGTATACACCTTTTCCCATTGGTAGAAGGGTTCATTTCCTGATATAATCTTTGTGCACATTTTTTCCCTCCTCTTATGTAGATGCAAACAGTTATTACAAGTTTAAGGAAACGGATGAGGTAAGCTTGAAAAATGAACGAGCTTGTTACGCTAGAGCCTCACGAGGGGAAGAATTCTTGCAACTCTGATTACATATTAGGAGGGGGGGCATAAATTTTAAGTTTGTCCTCGTATTTGTAGCTACGAATGCGTGCTGTTCCAGGGACCACATGCACGAAACATGTATCATTTGTATATTTTTATTTTTTTTTTCCCCCCCCTTTGAAGGATAAGAACGGCAGTGGAAGCATGAACAGGTCACAGTCGCTTGGTAAGTATGCGCGAAAAAAAGACAATTCCGTTTGAGGGAGAGGGACAAAGTAGCATTAGGGAATATATGATCAATTCTATTATTTGCCTCTTTCTTTGTGTGTTCATTTCGCGCCCCTGCTTCTTGCACACCATGCCCATTTTGTTTTGAAATCCCTCTTATAGAGAACAACCAGATAATCCCAAAGTACGACTACGAAAGTGACCGAGAAGAGAAGAGCCTAATCAGTAACATATTTTCCACGAGGAAACCCAAACATGCGGGTGCCGGATTAGTGTCAGGGCTAAAATCAGTAACAAAAGGGATAATCGTGGGGACAAGTTTTTTATTTATATCTCCCTATTTATGTGCCAAAGCGGAAGGAATTAATGGGTTTTTCAAAGGAATGTTTTTTGGCCTCCTAAGTGCAATAGTCATCCCGATTATCTCACTAGGAGTGGCTAGCTACCAAATTGGCAGGGGTATAATGAACACCCCAGAATCGATAGCTCAAAAGGCGCTGGGCAAAATCTGGGATGATGAAAAAAGGGAGTGGTATGATTTTTACTATAATTTAGATGAAGAAGCGAATAAAGTGTTAAACGAAATTAATGACAACGGTGGAAATGGCCGAAACAGTAGCAGCAACGGGAACGCCACGTATGAGAGGAAGAATGATGTAAATGACGATGAATATTATAATAAGAATGGAAATATAAAAGTGAAGAATGATGAATTTTACAGAATTTTACAAGTGCCTACAAATGCTACCCAAAATGAAATTAAGAGACAGTACTATAAGCTAGCCAAAGAATACCATCCAGATAAATGCTCAGATTCGAAGGCGAAGGAGCAATTTCAAAAAATTGGGGAAGCATACCAAGTGCTTGGTGACATAGAGAGAAGAAGAAGATATGATAAGGAAGGAAAAAACGCTATCAACAGCATGCAGTTCATAGATTCTACTTTCTTTTTTACCCTACTTTTTGGTAGCGAAAAGTTAGACCCATACATTGGAAAACTGAGAATGGTCATGTATGTAGAGTATGAACAAATATACAAAGATGAAGACGTGCAGAGAATTATTGTAAAGGAACAGAATAAGAGAGAAGTCCAGCTAGCTCTTCACCTGAGAGAAATATTAAATAATTATATCCACGGGAATAAGGAAGAATATATTGCAAAATTTGAAGCAGAAATTAAGGACCTATGCCAAACTTCCTTCGGACATGTCATTTTGGAAAATGTCGCCTGGTCTTATGAAAATTGCGCCAACCAATTTTTAGGAGATAAATATAGCCTATTCGGGATCAGTGGTAAATACTACAAAATGCAACAGAAAAAGAGAGTAATCGGTACAGGGCTAAAATTCGTAAAAACGTTAATTAAGACCAGCTCTTTGGCTAGCCAAATTAAGAAAAAAGAAGAAGATGAAGATATGTCGCTCGAAAAAACAGCCAAAGTGAATAAAAAAATTGAAGATTCCCTGCCAGCTATTGTCGAAACGATGCTCAACATTTGCCTCATCGATATCGACCAAACGATAAAGGGCGTGTGCAAAAAGGTGTTCACGGATATGTCCGTGGATGAGAATATGCGGAAGACCCGAGCGGAGTCCCTCATCGTGCTGGCCAAAGTGATGAAGAAAATCATCCAAGATTTTAAGAAGAACAACGAGGTCACGGATACTAAGAAGCTCTTCGAGGATGCGTGCATGAGGTGGGCACAGATGAGAGGCGCAGATAAGAAGCGCTTATGGGTCGTTTTGCCTGTGTGTATATACTGAAGGGCCCCCCTTCATGCGCATTTATTTTAACCCTACTTTGCTCCATTTTATTTCACTTTTTCCTTTTTTTTTTTTTTTTCTACCTTAGGGCGTACCAGAAACAGGATGACGACTACAACTGAATTTGATCTGTCCGCGCAGCACCCTCGCCGTTGTGACACTTTTTCATTTTTTATTTTTATTTTTTTAGTATCCAAATAATTTTCAACCACTGTATATTATAATATCATCGAGAATTGCGAAAGTAAAGGCATTTTTTTATCAAATGCAAATTAAAATGTTATTAACGTGTTATTAAACTGTTTGAGCGGGCATATGTACCTGCTTACAGATACGTGTGCGCGTGTGTGGATATATGTGCATGTGTGCATATGTACGTTATGTATCTATGCTTTTGGGTAGGCACGTGCATATGCTTATAACATATGTGTATGTCGATGTGCCCACGCAGGAGGTAAATTGCCAGCCGCATAAAAAAAGTATCCTTTAGCGGCACGCATGGAGCAAATTACCCGTTCTCAGCTTTGTCCATGTGCCTACGTATACATACACACATACATACATATATACGTAAGCATATACAAAAGTGCGTTGATTACACTGGCGCGCATATCCGCATGTGAGTGGGGGTTCAAATGTATGAAGCGAGAGTAACAGATGAGAGAAATGTGCGGGTGGACAAGAAGTTGAGCAGCGAAATGAAGAAGCCGAGGGAGGTCCACACAAATAGGGAATGTTGTCATATTGTATATGCCTAAAATTATTTCCCCCCTTTTTTTTTTTTTTTTTTTTTTTTTGTAGAATAAGAGTACTTTAAATTTACATACATTATATATGTGCGTACACCCACGTACATACACAAGAAAAAAAAAAAAAAAAAAAATTACTTCCCTCATATGTATTCTTACATTTCTCTGTTTTATTATGTTTCTGTTTAAAACAACTTCAGATGTTATAATATGTTTTATTTAAATTATTTTTTTCTTCTTTTTCTTTCACATTTGTTCTGTTTTGCCACACCGGCACAGCGCCCCTAACTCTCTTGTGCAATTTTTAAAACATAGACATTAACATAGCAGCGCATGTTGCTGTTCTTTTGGTCCTTTGGCCAGCATATCTGGAGGTGTTCTGAGAGGGTGAAGAAGGGAGGAACATTGCTTTAACGTCACAGGGTTTTAATCAGGCCAAGCGGTTCGGGGGTAAACTTGTTTTCCCCTTAACACTCTTTTAATACTACGCAGCTGCGAATGTGTGTGCATGCGCGAGTGCTTTTCTTTTTTTCGAGTATGACTATCCCCCGTGTCCCAGTAGGTAGAAAATCGAAGAGCCGCTTCCGTGCTTGCGCTTTTTAAAATGTAGCAACTTACTGAAGGGGGAAGAAAAAAAGACAAAACGAACAGGTTTGCACAGTTGAAGAGTACTGGCTGTATCATTTCAACGAATTATTATTACAACATTGGCAATTCGGAAACAGGTACTGTGATGAGAACAAATGGAACCATGTAATGTGGGGGATTTACTTTTCTTCTCCCCACATTGCATCAATCTGCGTGACAAATTTGTGTCTACTCGCTTAAATGTGTGCATGCATACTTATGTATTTGGCGGGTAACAATTTCGAGTATAGAAAATCCATGGACGTTTCGCAGATTACATTTGACCACTGGTTTATCTGAACGCACGAAAAGGGTGAAAGGTTAAGGAGGCAAAAAATTTAATTTTGCCAAAAGGAAAGTAATCAGGAGCGTTATTCTGTGACGGGGGGAATTTTCCATTGCGAGACACGCCCGCTGGGGGGAAGTTTAAATTTGTGTCCGTTACAGTGGCAAGGTGGATATTATGTTGTCATTTTGATAAATCGCTACTTTTCCATTTTATTGTTTTTTTGTTTTTTTTTTTTACTTCACTGTTGGAGTAGGTTTTATTCCTCAAAAGGTCTTACATTTGGGGGGGACAGTACAAGGAGCATGCATTGTGAAGTGTATGTGTGAGTGGGTGCAGACATTTTGTGAATTTCATTCGTGTAACACTCTCGCTGAAATGGATGTGCAACTCGTTCGAGCGGCTCGTCCCGAATTTCACGTGCGCACGTCGCGCCATTTTTCCCCTCTAAATTTGCGGTACCATCGACTATGGAATAAATTCGTTCGACGCATTCCTTTTCCTTCCCACTTAGCTGGAAAAGAAAAAAAAAGATGAAAAAGTAGAATTAAGAAGTTTTAAATTTGGGCATTCAAAGGGGATAAAGCAAAATGGATGAGAAAAAAAAAAAAAAAAGTATAACATCGTTTTCCATTTTGGCAATAATTATTGTGTAAGAAGTAAACGGAACATCGAGGTATTTCGCCCATAAGAGTTAATTCGACGTTGAATGTCTTATGGGGGTACACTAAAAGGGAATAACGTCTTATATAAAAAGGGGTAAGGGGAAAATAATGAAAAGGTGTGGAAAAGAATGGGGAAAAATATGCCCCTCTTTCTTCCCTTTTAGCGATATCATTTTTTATGGAGAATCTTTACCTTAATATGTTAAGTAACATTTGAAGACACTTTTAGCACCTTGACGAGCGCGCACACTCGAGGTATTCTTCCATTAAATTAGATGGGGTTGAATGTAATTTATGTGTGGCAATTATAAATGCTATCGACATTGCGTCCTTTTCCGGTTTTGTGCTTCGTCGTCCAAACTTTGGTTTCCGTCGCTGAATTTTGCTTCGCCATTTTGATATTTTTTTTTTTTTTTTTCCCGCAACATGGTTAGCCATTTTTTCTCAACAAAAACTCCCTGATTGATTTCGGCAAATGAACTTTGGCTTTTATTTTAGTTCCATTCGAAGCTTTAACTTCGCCCCTTATAAAAGCGAAATTTTATCGTTACACAGGAAACGAAGGCGAAAAAAATAGCCAAACAGTACGAATAGCCAAAAAAAATGTCGATCAAATCGCCGTGCCTGGAAATTTTGCCCTTCATATTTAGGGAGGAACAAATAAGTAACAGAATTCAGTCCTTCCCGACGGAGACCATGAAAAAAGCATACTTAGAATTGAAGGGATATTTTGAGCAATACAAAATTTACGCAGAGTAATATTTGAATGAAACTACGTCGTTACGTTGCACTGTTACAGGAGAAGAACAGTTTGTCTTCTCAGTGTAAATGATTCGTTGTGTGTAGGACTCCGTTTTACACCTTGCTTCTCTTGCCACACACCTGTCAAAGGGGTTCCTCTGTACCTTCTCTGCCACGTGTGTGCCGTACGGTTCGTGTGTGTCCCCCCATGCCACAAATTCGTTTCTTCTCCTCCCCCCTTTAAGGAAATTAATTAACTTTAACGGGTCAATGAATGACGAAAATCAGAGAAAAGAAAAAATGACAATCAAGTTGAGATGCGAATATTACGCAGTCCTCTTCTCACAGGCGTCTAAGCTTTTAAACGAATACATGTTAAATAAAAAAAATGAATGGAACACAACGGGGTTGTGAACGAGCGAGAGGGAAGGTGTATATCTTCAGAATGAATAAACAATATACACTATAAAAATGCCTTCTTTTTTTCCTTTGCATCACCCATATAGAAACTTTAGAAACAGACTTATACTCGAATTGGCCATCAGTGTGAACGGCCTGATCAACTCCATACACCCCAACATAATACAAAGACTTAATGAGGACGAGAAAAGGGAATTGCAAAGATGTTGCGAAGTAAGCAAGGGGAGAACTCGCACCGTTTACACCCTTTTAGTGATATAAAAATGGTGTAGATGGAGGGTTGTCCAAACATGCTGTCACTACAGAATTTTAATGATCACTACATTTGTTGCTTTATTTGCTTCTTTGCTTTTGTTTTATTTTTTTTTTTTTTTTTTGCAGAATATCCGGAGTGAAAGGATCAAGTCAAAGCTAGAAAAAGTAAGACAGTTCCCTTCCTCAGCATTTACCTTTAAGCCCAATACACGCAACACACATTTTGAAAAATGCTCCTCGTTGCTGCATTATTAAACAGAATGCCTATTAAGAGAAACGCTGTTCATTTCTGCACGTGGCATTCCACGCATCATACAAGAAGCAATTAAATATGACACTCTTTTTTCTTCCCCTCTCCCCCTTTGTAGAAATTTACCGTATGCTTCTTGAACGACTTAATTATAGAAGATTTAAATTACGAAGGAAATGAAAATGAAAGCGCAGCTCGAAATGTTTTTTACGCAGCGGGACTGAAAGTTAGCGTTTTTGAGGATAAAGCGCTGGATTTACAAAAATGCGAATGGGCAAGAATCTTAAAGGACTAACTATAGGAAGAAAAAATAGATGGCATCATAGGAGGGACTCTGTACAAAATGATGCTCACGTGTGATGAAATTATGAAAAGGTGTGTATACATCTCTTTTTTGTTTTTTCCTATTTTTTTCTCCCTTTCCGCTTTTTTAGTTTGACCTTTTTAACAATTCATTATGCGTGCCAGTAAGTGTATCATGCAGTAGTGCACATATACACGCATGTCACACTTCACCACAATTTTATTCCACCTTTAAAGACAGTGTAATGAACAATTTTCCATTTTTAAGTTATTCGCTCGGAAAACAGATTAAGAGTAAAATATTAGCAAATCAGTGAAAAGGGCTGTGTGTTCAAATAAACCAGTATAACAATTTAAAGGTATATAAAAAGGGCAAGGAGGCCAATTCTCCTCTTCCCTTTCTTCTTACTATGGGTAAAATATGTGTATCCCTTTAATTAGTGGCTACGGTTTGGTGCAATTTGTTAGGCGTATGAAAGGTAGGGCTAACACATTTTTCACGTTAATCGCTGCAAACGCTAATAGGTAGGAAGCGGTAAAATACACGAAAAGGAAGGCGTAGAAAAATGATTTACGCGAGGGTACAATGCGAAACTGATTGCTACATATGGCGAAATAAACAACATAGAACAATACGAAAAAAAAATCCATACTTATAAACTCACAGCACTGCGACTGCAGCTTGCACAACATAATGGGTAGCCATTTTCGAAAAAAAAAACAAACTAAAAAAAATTAAACAAAAAAATGCCTGAACGTGCAGGAAAAAAAAAAAAAAAAAAACTAGCTGTAAGTGTGGTTATTATGGACAAATTATTACACGAAGTAGGGGATAATGGGATAAAAAATGACCATACAAAAGACACGTATAATTTGGTAGCATTAACAGATTAGACCTTTTAGGCGAAACAAATCTTCTGAAAATGTTTGAAGAAAACGTTCGCCTGCAGTTGTCATATGCAGTAGTTCTACCTTCGTTGGTGAGTCTACCGCACGCTTGCACACATAAAAATATATTGAGCGGGTCAAAAAAAAAAAAAAAAAAAAAAACTCACAGCTGCTTGGTCTAGCTAAAAGGAAAATTCCATCCATTTTAGCATTCCATGTTCATATTTTTTTTTTTTTTTCTTAGTTAACCATTTTCGCTTGTCTTATAGTAGTCGCAAATTATGCTCCGGCACAACTTGCTGTCATGCAGAGGCAGATGCACAATGTTATAATTTTCCCTTAAAATTAAGTGCTTAAAAATATAATAAGATTTATAATTGTAAAAAAAGCTAAAGGAGTCCATGGATTTGTTTGGTATACACTGTTTTGTGTAGTGACTAATTCCGTCGATTTCAAATATGGTGTTTGTGTTTTTATCATAAATGTCTACCACAAAAAGAGAGTTGTTCTTATTTACTACGTATTCGTTTTGTATAGGGAATGTTTCCTGTCTGCCGTTCTTTTTCTTTTCGTAAATATGTTTTATATAGTTATATATCTTTATATGCGATTTGGAGCTTTCTATTTTTTTAAACGTTAAAAGGACTCGCTCCCCCACTTTTCTCAATTCGTTATCAATGCCCGGGTTAAATAAAATTTGCGATAAATCCTGCTGTTTTAAAAACAGAAGGCTTCTTTTATTCATTTTTATTTCGTTCGGGTGAATGCTTTTTTGTATTAAATAAAAAATTCCAAGATTTTCCCTGGGGGAATAATTTCTGTTGTCAATATGGTTTGCGTACAGTGGAAGCACATCCTTGTTCTTATCTCCTTTCATTTGAGCGTGGTTTCCTTCATTGGGGTAATTGTCAACTGTGGGGGTCTCTTCATTTAGCTCTTCGTCGATCGCTCCCTTCCCCGAGCTGTTCCTCATTTGTTCCCCTTCGCTTATTTCCAAATAGGTGTGTGCAAATGAATCGTCATACTGACCTTCTGTGTGTCCCCAACTGCCACTGTTCTGCCCTGGAAATGACGTAAGTAACTTTTCCAAAAAGTAAAACCCCTTTTTGGGTACCCCACTGGAGCTTACGAATTTCTTCACAACATTCCTATCATAGTGCACATGTTTATTCATATTAATTTTTACAAATAAATAGAAGGTGTAAAATTTCATAAGGTTGTCTTCACTTGGGGAGGGACACAAAATGTGCTTTTTTATATTTCCTACGTTTAAACTGTACAAGTGATAGAAGTAACTTCTTAACAAGGTGCGCGCCACGTTTATGTAAAAATAGACGTAGTCACTTTTGTCACCGTTCGGTTTGGTGTTCCCTTGCGTGGGGAGTTTCTCACTCCGTATGTTATGCGTGATATTTGTTATTATTAAAGATAAGCTGTACATACAAGTGAGCACATCATCGTGGGTACAATCCAGGTGGTCCAAGTGATTAGTTGCACCTTCCGTTTTATTGACCACGTGAGACATGTAGTAATTTATTAAAAGCTTCAAAATGAGGCGCAGTTGGTAGAGGGTGACATTATTGTATATCGTCATTGGTAGTAATATTTTCTTTAAAAGGACAAACATATTGGGGGCGTCTTTCACATATAGAAGGTACAAATAATGGTAATTGATTAAAGAGAATAATGGCATGAAGGCCACCCCTGTGTGTGAAAATGTCCAATTAAAAATGGATAATACTCTTTCATTTATTTTGTCGAGAAAATTAAAAAAGGGTGCAGTCCTTTCGGTATTTTTGTACGCCTTGTAAAACACGTGATACATTTTGAAAAAATGTACAGCTGATTGTATGACTAATGATTCGTTGGTAATGTTATTTTTATTTAACGCGTAGTTGATATTGCTTAGACAGACCAAGTTGTCATAACTCTGTTGCAAAAAATTATCTTCCAATTTTACATTTGCGTTGTTCCTGTCAAAGGAATGCACACGTTTTATTCCTTTCTCCAAAATGCAAATTAGCCGTTGGGTCAGTTCCCTCCTTGCCTTGTCTTCCACGTAAAATTCACTCATGAGGCATAAATTGTAAAGGTATACAGACAAATGTTGTAAGTTTAGGGCCGAATTTCCCTTGTAGTAGTTCACATGGTAAAAAATGTCATCACTTCGACTTGTAAGTTTTGTGAGTAAATTTTTTACAGCAACGTTTGCTAACTTTTTTAAAATATTTTGTACAGAGTTCGTTTGGGGAAAATATAACGGGCGTGTTTCTTCCCCCTTTTTATTTACTAAATAATCTTCTGAAGAATAATCTGGTTTACGTGGCTCTGACGAGTGAGCGTCACTTCTGCTTCCACATGGTAACGAATAAGACATGGGATCATCCCAAGTTGTTCCCCCCTCCGAGTTATGGGTATCACCCATGTTTTGCAAATTCCGAAGGCACTTGAAAATAATCGCGTAGTGCTGATAACTGCATTTGTTCAAATGGAAGATAGTACACAGGAGGGCACTCCTCAAAAAGGCATCATAGTCCAAATTGATAAACGAGTCTTCACTCCCAAGAGAAACGGCGTAAGAAGCATTCCCACTAGAATTGCACGTTTGACTCAATTTTTTCATCGGATAGTAAGTGCACACGGACTGAATAAAATTACATATATCCTTTTCGTTAAACTTTGCAAAAACATACTTCCTACTTTGGTGAACCGTATGGAGCATCAAGTCGATGTAAATGTTGTTAATTTTCAATTTGGACATACTCCATAGGAAGATAAAAAATTCTTGAAAAAAAAATTTATCTCCATGTTTGGGATTTTCGCAGCTAAATTGTGAGTGATATTTTTTTTCCTTTTCATTTAGTTCTTCCGTGTTTGATAAAACGCCTCTGTAAAAACTATCCACGTCGTACTTTCCTTTACAATTTGCATTAATGTGCGTGATAGCCTTCATGCACATCCACCGGCTGAGCAGCAAAAACATCAAGTTTATGGGGTCATGTTGTAGCGCTGCCGATGTGCCTTCCCCCGTAGGTATGTAATATTTATATACATAATTTTCATAACATGTTGTAAAATCGATGGAGTAGAAACTAAAAAGTAAAGCATACGAATAGGTAACATTTGCGATGGCCTGAGATGACAGGTGGACATACATGCTGATTATATGCTTGGCATAAATCAAGTATGTTGCGATGTCGTAATATTTTAAGTTTATCAGTGCAAACAGCAGGTTTGATAAGTGTCTGTAGGTTAACTTTTTCACGAAATAGTTTTTGTTTATTTGGTCCACCATATGTTGTAGTATGTCGTTTTTGTAGTCGAGGCAGAGATAGCGTGGTTTTTCCTGTCCATTCATCATATGCACGTTTCTTTCCTTTTTGGGGAAATCGCTCCCTTCTCCGCTTCCATAGCTGCTTCTGATCGAGGTGCTTTCCCCCCCTTGCATAGCCAACCTCTGACTTAGCTCCCCATACTCGTTCACTTCATCCAGGGCGGCCATCCGACAGAGCTCATCTATGCTTACACCAATGATACGGCTATTTATGTGCATCTCGTAATTCACTATCCTGCACTCTTTCTGCTTTGCCAGTTTGTACATTCTATAAACACACACAACGTAATTTAGGGGAACTAAAATGTCTTTGTTGTAATAAATCAATTTATACACTTCATTAAAGTTTTGCATTTCCCCTATCTTCTTCGTTAGCGCAATATTTAGTTGGTGAAAGTCTACCTTTTTGTTGCCTGTTTTTTTTAGGAAAATGTAAAGTTCGTTTTTCTTTTTTGAGATTTTTTTCTTCGGCCAATTGTTTGTCTTCATTATTCCGTTGGCCTGGTACCTACGGGGGGTTAATAATTCGAACAGGTGTGTTCCTGTGCGTGGTACATGCACACAGGTGTGTTCGCATCAGCGCATATGTGCCCCATCCCGCCTCACGACATCCTCCCAACATGGATATTAAAGCATGACTAGTGTATTCACCCCTTTTTTTTTTTTTTTTTTTTTTTCCTAACCTGGTAGCGCTGTCCGAATGCCGCAGTTGGATGAACCTCTCCTTGCCGTCCACATTTTCCGAGACCCCTTTTGACGTGTGGCCACTCGAGGAGGTGAAAGCTTTCCCAACGTGTTTCCCATTCTTAAAAATGCCCAACAGGAACGGCTTTTCTTTTCTTCTTCCCCATATTATTTTCGTTCCATTTAGAAATGACATCAAAATCATTTTCGCGTTAAGGTGCGTCCACAAGGAGGATACTTTTCCCCATTTGCACTGAGTAGTCTAACTATACGGGGAAAACCCGAACACAGGGATAATCGTACTATATGTTCCTGTGGCGGTGTAAACAATAATGGAGAAAAGTGTAGGCCCCTAAATGTGGGGTATTTCCTAGGAGGGTGGATCCGAAGTTGAAAGCTTTTACATTTTTTTTAGCGCAAAATATTTTTTCTAAGTGGAATTCTCTCACGCGTGATTAATTAGGGGAGTAGATACGGACATGATTCACTTATCCGGGTACGCATACAGATATACATCTAAAAAGCGACAACCCGATATGGTCATTCAGCCCAGCGAGTTCGACGAACGGGCAAGCTAGATCAAAACGGATTAATCATTTTTTTGCGGACGTTGCCTTCACCTGGGGGGGCGAAAAGGCTGTGACAAATATTCCTAGTGGGGAATACATGTGAAGGAAAATTCACCATCCAGGCTATGGTCCACTTTAGCAGCGTCATTTTTCCTAAATGAAGTCATTCCCATTATGGCACCGTTTGTGTGATATTGTACGATGCGTCATGCGCGTTATATACGTTGCTACATCATTTTGTTGTACCTGTCGTGCGTTTTTTATTTTTTTTTTCCCTCAGCGGCGTTTTATTAGCAATTAATTTTGCCATTTGAAGGAGTTCCTTTCAAGTTACTCACCCATCCTATTTTACACACTTCCATTTTTTTCATGTTTACCTTTTCCATTGGTCAGTACGATCAGGGGAGAAATAAAAAAAAAAAAATTTCACATGAACGTAAGGGCGAAATACGCTTGACAGGTGTAACTACTTGCACATATATTTTTTTTTTTTCATGCCACCTTTTTTTGCGATATTTAAAAAGAAATGAACGATATTTTGTACCAAAAGGGGAAGAAAAAAAAAAAAAAGAGAAAAAGAAAAATGGACAGACAGCCTGCAGAATGACCCATTTTGTTGTGCTTCCTTTTGACCGTTTGGAAATTCCTCGGGGTGAACCTTTTGGGGGAAATATTCTTCTCCGATTGGCCAGTCAATTTCTTCCAATGTGACAAAGGTCAAAGGGGCGCATTTGTATTTACCCTGTTTGCGCAATTATGCCGTTGCAGCAAAAAGGGGGAAAGCCACAAAAGAGAAGAGTTAGGGACCCATCCCCATCACCCCAATACATGTGTACATATGCCTAGCCCAACGACATTCAAAAATAGAACTGCACATATTCCCAAATGGGAACTCCCCCAAGCGTACGTAATTAAGTGCACACAATTTATCATCACTCTGAGGAATAAAAGGTTTAAAATTGTATTCACGTGAAATCATACCCACTGTGAGCTGGAGCATTTGCTCCTGTTTCTTTTTTTAATGGTAGGTGGTTCGCCAATACGAGCATGTCAGTCATGGTGCTATATGCCCCTGTCGGCGTGCCGCATGGAACAGGATCCCCCCGTAACCACAGATTGCAAGTGCATGCATTTCTGCTAACACACAGCGTACGGTTCTTTCGGTCACCAAGGGGGAGAGGAATGGGTTCCGCTTTTCACCGGATGTGGACTTGAACTCACTCCGCTATGTGTCGAAGGTATAAAATTTACGCCACACGTATAATTTAAGAAAAAAAAATACTCATGCCTATTTTTTTTCTTCCTTTTTTTAATAAAGCTATCTTACATGCACATCCATTCATTTTTGTCAAAAATATGTAGAGGTACGTAAAAGTGAAGAACGTGTTTAAAGGTTACACATTTTTTTTAAAGCGTGCTAGTAGCACAATTGCAAAGCTCAGAAAGGCCAAACGGGGAAACTGCAGAACTGAGAAGGCAGCCCCATTATTATATATATATTTTTTTTTATTTGACCTTCGTGTAATGTGTCGAGGGAGAAATTTGCAGTTCTACGGAAAGAAGGACACTTTGGCGTTTTTACCCTTTTGCCGCTTCGACCGTTTTCCATTTTAGTTTTTTTCCTTTTTTGCCCCTTTAACGTTTTTGCTTTTCAACTTTTTCCACTCATACTACCTCCTACCATGTTTTTGCTTATCATCTTTATCCCCATCAACTTATTGTTTAACGCATTTTCCCCCTTTGGCCTGTTAACCCTTCCAACCTGTTAATTTCCTCACCATACACCACCACCTGTAAGCTTCACCTTTCCACGTCACACCTCGGCTGCCTCTACTATTCATTTGAACCAACAAGCATTTCACCCCTACCGTTAAGCGAACGCTCCAGATTTTTTCGCCACATAAGCATTGCTACGCTTGCTTATTGCAGTAAGGCCGAAGATTGTGCCTTTTCGTAAGTCTACACCCACGTATCATATGCGTGCCCTCATCGTTAATGCGGGGGTCAACCCATCAGCAAGAATAAAATTGATCTCCCTTTTCGTTTTGTACATATATATGTATGTACTTCCATACGTAGAGGTCCACCTGCATACGTTTGTGCATTTGCATATGCGTGATAGACGGCTTCCCTATGCCTGAGGTATAACTGGGCGTATGCTTTCGCATGAGCGGGCTTAGTTCGTAATTGGGCACTTGGCGAGATTGCCATTTGGCATATCTGCGTTTTAGCCGCCTCTCCACGTGGGCATTGGCACTTTACTACATTAGTTTTTGCCAACTTGCGAGGGAGGATAATTTTATTTCGCCCATATCGTTTTATTTTACCGTCTTCGCCCATTCGCCTGTTTTACAATTTTTAGAATTCCATATAATCATAATTTACGCAATTATAATAAACAATCCCATCTTCATTTTTTTTTTTTTTCTCTTTCAATTTGTGCTAATTAAATTTTAGCAATAATTGAAAGAGAAAAAAAAAATACACATAGAATTATTAGCGTTTACATATGTACGCGTCATCATTCACATGTAACGGTAATTATACGCTTTAGGAGCACCAAGAAAGGTACTTTTTTTTTTTTTTTTTTTTTTTTTTTAAAGTAGAATTCCATGACGGTTATATGTATATTCTTGCATTGCATATATATAAATACATGTATTGAACGAATTTGATGGAAATATTTAATATATATTTTTTTCATTTTTTGGAGTTTAAAATAATTAATGATAAAGAGTGAGAAATAAATAATGATTTAGTATTGAATTCTTTTTTTTTTTTTATGCATAAAATTAAGCACGATAAAAATTACTTCGTTTTTGCTTCTGGGAAGGCTCTCTCTCATCTGAATGTGAAGCTAAACGTTTCAAAATTCATCCTCACCTTAAGTAATTATTGCAATATTTTTTTTTTTGCTCTACTGAATGTATAAACCCATTACTCCTCCTGCATATATATCTGCCTTATGTACATATATCACCATGTTTATTGTATGAAATTGTATAATGCTCGCCGTTGCCCGATCACTTTAGTGGATGTATGAGAATGTAGCTGCGTATTTTTATCTTCTTAATTTCTTCTATTGATTCTTCTTTTTTTATTTCCTTTTTGATTCCCCGAACGAATGGTAGGTTTTTGTACACCCCTCTATTCATTTAATGCCCCTTTCGAATGAATACTTTATTTCTAATTAAATTTGCCACAACATGTTATGTATATTAGCCTATGTGCATGATTATATGCTTATATGCACGTACGTATTATGTATGCATTCGTGGCTAAAGTAGATGCCCCTCTCCATCCTTCCGTGGGGAACAGCACGGGCCGCATATGTAGGGTATACGGCCAAGTGCCTTCCGAAATGCATGGCCGTACTTTTTCGGGAGGACTAGCCGATTAGCCGATTAGCTGATTAGCCGATTAGCTGATTAGCCGATTTGCTGATTAACTGATTAGTAGTTCTGCAGATGGGCGAGTTGCCAGAGAGGCAAAGCTGATCATGTAGGCAATTGGCCAAATTGCGAGTGACCATTTGCTCGCCCCCCCAATACTTGATTCTGCTACGATCGCATCTTTAACGGGAAAAGCAGCGCCTACAGGATCGTTGCGAAACCACCACGGAATGCACAAACAATACGCAGATAACCGACAAAGTGTCTACAAAATATTCACCACTTCTGCACCCCAAACATTGCTCCTCGTTTCATGCTTCCTTTTTCCACATCAATGGATGACCATTTGGATGGATTATCCTGATGAGTCTTTTTAACTTATGATTTAACAGGAGAACGATACGAAATTGTTGATTAGTAGCAGGAAGCTTAGTTTTAATTGCGTACCGTTCTTCTGTATCTTCCATATATATGTATAATTTAGTGTAACCTTCACTGTATAGTGACACTCTTTACGGTGCAGAGTGTACAGTAGCACTGGTTGCTTCTTTTAAAGTTGAAGCGAGTGGCAGTTGGGGGGGCAAATTGCATTCGTGTAGCGGTACAGAAGCCCAAATGGCCATTTCGTAACGGTGTATGTATATATACATATACCTGTTATGTGCATATATAGCGAAGCGGTGGACAGGGTGACATAGCATACCATTTGAGGAGCGTGCGTGGGAAGCACCCTGTGGAGTCAATGCCTGATTCGATAGGGTTGCCAGTTAACTTGGCTTATTATTCCACGTTTAGAGGAACCCAACCGGAAGGTTGACCCAAGGAGCATCTTTCACCCGAACGGTCGTATGCAGTCTTTCTTCTTCACCTACCCCAAGGAAGAGGAAATAAATAAGAAGACGCACAAAAGTGGATCAAGCGCAGTAGCCGCACGAATAAATTGCAACCCATTTTAGGATCATTGAATAATTGACAAATGAGTCCCTCACAGAAAAGTAACAGCGGTGCGAGTGTCGGCAGCAGGGAAGGCAGCAACAACAGCAGGGGGGTTAACCTAAATAGTGGCAGAAATAGGTCCTCCCAAAGTGGAAATGCCCAATACGGAAGGAACGGCCAAGCCAACGTGTACAGCTACCGAATGAATGCGACAAGCAAATCTTGGCGGGAAGAAAACGAAGCAGCAGCGGCAGTGGGAGGGGTGACTAATGGAGGAGAAGTAAATCTATCAACGCATGACAATGAGTATGACCTTAATTTTATAGAAAAGGAGGTATGCAGTTTTTCCAAAATAAATAACGACAATTCAAACATGAATAGTAATGCCACCTCAACGAATTTTAAAGAAGAAGAATCCAGTGTATTAAATATGGATATGGACCCAGACAAGGCTCGTAGTATGTATATAAAAAGGTTACAGTCTACGCAATCGAGCATGCACCTGGAAGGAAATACTGATATATATAAGGAGGAGGAATTTATGGAAATGCAAAGTGGAACAGGCAAAATGGAGGACTGTATGTATAACTACAAAAATAAAAGAATGACAAAAAGTAAACATCTAAATAACATGTTGGAGGATAGAATGGATCACCAGCTAGCCGATGAAGAAGATGGAGACAAAGAAATGTACAATAATTCATTTTTTCTGTCGGATACTATGGAAGATGAATTAAGCACCGATGGAAAGAAATTTTCCTTTATGAAAAAAATCAAAATGTGCTTTAACTATTTTGGCCCTGGATGGATTGTAGCAATAGCATATTTGGACCCAGGAAATTTATGTAGCAATTTAAATGTAGGGTTAATTAGATCACCAGGGGATAGTAACAATTTAGTGAAGGATTATACAGGATATCATTTATTGTGGATTTTGGCATATGGTCATATTTTGGGTTTTATTTTCCAAGTGTTATCTATGAAGCTAGGACATGTCACAGGGTTAGATTTGGCATCCATATGTTACAGAGAATTTGATAAAAAGTATTCCTACCTATTGTACTTCTTCGTGCAGGTTGCCATATGGGGTGCACACATACAAGCCATTGTAGGTACCTTTGTAGCTATAAATTTGATTTTTGGGATATCGGTCAAGGTAGCTATTTTGTACACCCTAGTAGAAGCATTAGTGTATAGTTTCTTGGAGAATAAAAGTCTTAACCTTTTAGAAAATGTCCTAAGTGTTCTCATTGGATTTCTAGCTGTCTGCTTCATTTTTAACGTTTTTATGACCCCAATTAATTATAAAGAGGTAGTTTACAGTATTTTGTATCCGAGAATTCCCGAAGGGAAAGGATTTGATGCCATGGCGTTGTTGGGTAGTATCATATCTTCGCATGTAATTTATTTACACACAAATTTAACGTCCAAGAAGAAGGCTGTAATATTTAACGACAGAATGTTAAAAAGGTACAACACATTGGGAACAGTCGAATCGGCCGGTTCGCTATTCCTCTCTTGTGTCACCAACTGCATTATTGTCCTAACCTTTGCAGAGGTTAATATTAACGCACACGATAGGAAAGATGCTTACAACCTTTTCACGGCATACGAAGTGATGAAAAAATCGTTTGGCAAAATTTCCATGTATATATGGTCCTTTGGTTTGCTAAGTAGTGGAAATAACTCCAGCTTCATGTGCGAATATGCATCCAAGTCAGTATTCGAAGGATTTTTAAATAAAAAAGTTAACACCTTTTTACGAGTACTATCTTTCCGCTTCTTCCTTTTCTCCATTTTGTATTTATTCTTACTATACGATAAGTACAGCATTGATCAGTTGACAAACTTTATTAATCTCATCCAAGTGTTGCTGCTCCCTCTGGCCATTGTCCCTCTCTACCGATTTAGTATTCATAAAAATGTGTTAGGAAAATTTGCCTTAACAAAATATCCCAAATTTTTTGTTTTCGTTATTGTTATTTCGATAATTATTGCCAACCTGATGTTAACAATTTTTGATTTCCTTCAGAAAGTGCCCAATATGTATTCTGTATGTTTTGCCATTTTTTTTTCCCTCCTTTATTTATCCTTCATGGTTTTTCTCTTCAAAATGCCTATTACCAAGAGCTACTGTCGCCTGCGCTCAAGCGGCACGTTCCCAAGGGAGAAGTGAGCCAGCCAGCCAGCCAGATCGTCAGTGTGTACACATTTGTGTGGATACTACTGTGTGTATACCATTGTGTGCATCATTGTGTGTGCATATTGTTGTGTGTTTACGTTTATGCACGCGGATCGAGGGAGTACCACCCTTTCCCAGCTTTCCATTCCCGGGACGCCCGTCCACCTCCGTATCTTTATTCGTAGCACCACCTGTTCGTATAGCATATCTACGTATGTTGCTATGTACGAGCACGGCCCAGCAATGTATTATCCCATCTCCCACTCTTACCCCTGTAGCGGCTGCCAAGCCGTTGCAGAGGCACCTCACTCTTACCTTAACACCGCCTATGCTTTTAAAAAACCGACCTTTCACCTTTCTTCATGCCCTTTTTTCACCTTTTAATGTATACTCCTTTTATTCATTTTTTTATTTTTTCCACCTCCTCCATGTAAAACTTATATTTTTTCTTGAACCAACATTCGTAATTGTAACTTTAAAATTCTATCCGTATGACATTTATTAAATAATTACCTCACCGATTCGTATTTTTCAAATTGAGGGGATTGCAAAAATGGGTGAGTGGTATCGGATAGCATTCTTATAGATGGACAACAACCTCATCCCCTTTGATACGGAGGTTGCGCTTACACTTTTTAATATGTTTTGGGTAACTCTGTGAAGTTTTTCTCTGTTTTAACCATTTCGCCTAGACATATGCGCAACAAATACACAACGTAATGGAGCTAGACGTATGTCCTCTTCGCCTTTTCGGTTGGGCCTCTGCAGGGAGCGAACACAAGTGCTGCCTCCTCAGGCGAGACACCATGTTTTATTACTCATTCGGCATACAAATCTAACATGACTTTTCTCCGCTAAAAACATTAATCCTTGCAGTTGGTTAGGCAACATAGCGAAGGAGGGGCACTCTTTTTTTTCTGCATGCGCCTCCCTCTCATCTGTATTGCCATTTGGTAGATCAAAATGTATAGCTTCTGATAATGCCGCTCTGTCTCAACGTTTGGAAGAAAAATTCCTTTTTTTTTTTTTTTTTTTTTTTACGTTTAGAAAACTCTGCTTAAATACGGTTAAGAGGATTTAAAAAAGCTTAATATTACATATGCATGTGTATACGTGTTCGCATTTACACACATACGTTTTTTTTTTTCATTTTTTTTAAGATGATATTTTAGCGTGGAAAAAGACTCGTGAATATGTTATATAGTTGTGTCAAAAAAAAAAATGTAAATAAATAAATAAAACAACACAACGGCGGTAGGTATTTAAAGCAGATGTAAAAAAAAAAAAAAGCGAGATATTTCTCGCAGTTACTTTAAAAAATACGGAAATATACAAAGGGGGGGAAGAAGTGTGATTTAGTGGGGGCACCAAGATCAATCTCTTCTTTTTTATTTTATTATATAAATTTTTTCTGCCTGCGTGTGTGTGTGCCCACAAATGTACGTACATACCCACGCACAAGTATACAGACGCACAAACATGGACACACAGTCGGCACATGCGCAGAAGTAACAACACAAGATGAAACATAAAAAATAAAGGAACTAATTATTATACAATAAAATGCGTCAAGCATTTTATATTTAAAAAAAAAAATTAATTGCAATTTTAAAATTTTACTGAAAAGGAAATGAATACTCTCGCACAATGCTTGTTGTATCATTCATTTTACAGCTAATTTTACATCAAAAAAAAAAATATATATATCTTCTCATATTATTTCGTTTGTCTGAACGGATTATGCATTACCATGAGAAGATTACACGCTCATCATAGTAACGATGTGGTTTCTTCCCTTTACACCATTTCGGCTTCACAAAAATCTAACTAATTCGTGATCACCATTCTGCTGAAATCCAATATTATAATACTTTTCAAAGTTGGCCGCCTTATCACTGCTGCCTGTGCTATTCTGCATATCGTAGTTATTCCCATTCATTTCTATGTCATGCTGGTGGTGGTGATGATGATGGTGATGCTGGCAAGAATGGTGCTCTTTGCACGACTGTTCATCGCAATGATTCGGTATTTTTTTGTGTTTACAACACCGATCTAAGTTTTTCGCCTTTAAAAGTTTGTGCGCTGCATAATTTGTGCTTATTAAAATAACTGCCGCTAATATTGCCATTGGCATGTGCACTTTTTTTAAAAAACTCATTACATTTGGGTTGCTGACCGGAATATGCGCGTGCGACAGAATAAACAATGTAATTCCCACCAGCGTCATAAGCAGCAGGGAGATGTTCTTCAGTTGAACGAAGTTGTAAATGGTTGTGAATGATATTATCGGCGTCATCACATATAGCGCAACCTGAAAAAGGGAAGAAGAACGCGCAAATGTGTGGTGCTACACAATTGGGTAGACACATGTACACATTTGAGCGATTGCATACATGCCGTTTGCATACGTTAGGGTACCCTCTCTACTATTTCGTGCCACCCATTTCCGTGGTCATGGCTGTGGTCATGGCCGTGGTCGTGATCTCCCGCATTAGCGTGGCCATCCTGAGAACCCTTCACCACATCAAAGATAGAAATCAGGACAGTGATGACCGGAATTAAAGCACAATCGAGGAGGCATATTATACTTGCTATGTTCGATATATTGTTCAAATTTGACTTTATGTAAATGTATATCCTGCGATGAGGGTGAAAATGGAAAAGGGGAGAATGTTATTAATACCTTACGGCGAACACGTACACTCAGTCGTGTATGCGTACGTGAGGGCTGAAACGGAAAAAAAAAAAAAAAAAAAAAAAAAAACACTCAATAACGGATTTGTAATCCTTTTAGCATTCTACCTCTTCACGCGGTCCTTCATATTTCACAATCTTATATATTCTATTTGTATACGAAGGTTTATCAGTTCGGTAGGAATAAATATACACTCTTTTTTTTTCTTTCATTTATTTTATATGAAAGAAAAAAATGAAGAAGGATAATAAAGACTAAAGCAAATCATCATGCATAAAAAGAAAAGTGAAAACTAAACAGCTCAAAACATTTGCTGCTCTTATATTTAACACATGCTTATTTGGTTAAACTCTTAAAAGTAAATATTCACATAATTTAAAGAGGAAAAAAAAAAAATAATAAATAAAAGTAAAAGAAAGCGAGGGATGAATAAATAAATAACTGAAAAGTATAATATTTTTTATATACTACTCTATTTGAATACCTCCTAAGGTTTAACAACTGGAATTAAAAAAAAAAAAAAAAAAAAAAAGCGGTTAAGATAAAAAATTTTTAATGCACAATTTTTGGGTTCCCTTCACCCATTTCTAAAGTGACAAGGTTCAGGAAGAAGAGGAAAAAAAAGATGCGATTTCGATGCGTCAAGGGATATGTCAAATGGTATGTGCGTGTACTTAGAAAAATGGCACAAGTGGCTTAAATGCGGAAATTGTACAGGGGTGCGGAGCCAGGTACATATGCGCATAATACATAAAAAATTCCTACGCGTGCAGTTTACCCATGGAACATACCTATGCAATACACGCACGGAGGACCACATCACATTGTGTAGGTGAATGGAAATTCACTTAAAACCATTTTAAACACATGAAGGAAAAAGAAAAAAATAACCTTGTAATTCTCCACCTTTTTCCAAGCAAAGTTTGAGATTCAACGACACGTGATGTGTTTCGTTCGACTCAATTTTTTTCACATTTAGTCTCGATTAGCTCGAACAAAAAAAAAAGAAAAAAAAAAGGAAAAAGGAAATGCATTTCCGCAGTATTCATCGAATGGTATACAAGCACATCTTCACTTGCCATCTTCATGGTGTAACACGCGGAGTATAGCGGCGCTTAATTTTCCTCTTTTCTATGCCCACCCATGTTAATGCGCAATAACAGTTCCGATTGGCAAAGAATGCCAAAGTAGAGAAATTAAAAAGGAGGTTAAAAAATGGGGGCGAGTAGATACGTGCGTTTAGAAGGCATAGCAACATATGCTGAGGCGCACTCAACCAGGCATAAACACAAATGCGGAAAACGACTGTTCCAATAAAATGGGTGAACCAATTCGCGCAAGCAAACACCTTGCGCAGCATAAAATATGCGTATGCACATGTGATTGGCCAAGGGGCATTGTTGCATTCGACACCACTTTGTTGTCTTTTCCCTTCAACGGTTTGTGCCTCCAAATGGGTGGCACTTGAAAGAAGAAAAAATAAAGCGGAAAAAAAATGATTGAAAGTAGTTATAAAGTTTTACCCACACTTTCATAGCACATATAAATACCCCTTTTACACAGCACCCGTAATCGCTCAGGCAAATTGTGCGATTCTCTTTGGCCCATATAGGTATGCGCAGATGGTTTGAAATGAGCTAACAGTTGTGATAAAATAGTGCTATCTGAAAATATACATGCGTAAGCTACGAATGTATGCCGAATGCTCTTCCACCACAGTTATCAACGCAGTTATTCCAACCTGTCCCCTTGTTGTTACCCACATAGTATGCCCTCCTGATATCGTCTCTTTTGCATGCCCTAGCAGCGAGAAGAAAACACACATTTCGTGACGCTGCCCAATGGGCAAAATAACAGCGTAATTAGTGTACATCCCTGAAAAATGGAGCCTCCATAACTACGTTACCTGTGTGCTTATGCGCGTTTGCAACTTGTATGTGTTTACTATGGGTGCGGCTGTATGACATGCATCCGTTCAACTCCAGCGTGTTCTTTTTAGTACATATTGTTCAGTAAGCAAAAAGGGAATTCTCTGGCACGCCCAGAAAAAAAAGGAATCCAAAAAAACTCGTGTAAAACATAGCATATATGAAGCAATTTCTATTTCGATCGAAAAACAGGTGTACATATATTCCTTTTGCATTTCCTTTAAAAAGAAACCAAAGAAAAGGAACACATTTTTTTTTTTTTGCAACCCTTTTAAACAAATGTGGGTATGATAGTGTAAAATATAGCTCTTCCAACCGTATGACGGGTATTATTTTTTCGAGCAAAAGGATAAATCATATCCATTTTGCGAAGAAAAAAAAGAAAAAGAACGAACGGATAACTGCATGTTAATTTGTATAAACACACCAACGGGGGAAAAATAAAAATGCGAATCTTTTACGGGGTGTACATTTTACTTTAAAAAAAAATAAAAACAATCGAAGGGAAAACTGTTCGTGTGAAAATTTCACTTTGTCCTACAACTGCGCAGTCCCGTTATACACCCCTTTAATTATGCCCCTTTAAAATAGTGCCATTTTTATGTGTTCATACTTATACGTGTGGAATAAATATGCATGCACATGCGAAATAGGCATTTTGTTTACATTCACTGAAGAGGGGGAGTAGCCAAAACTGCGTATGCGTTGGAACAAAGGCGGTGAGCCAAGGATGAGCCTGATTACAGTAAACAGGTAGTGAATCCACTTACATTCGCAAATGCATATAATATATACCGCACGTACATATGTATGCTTCTGCTTATTCATTTCTAGCTAATCCGTAGCAGCAAACCGTAGGCCGCCTGAATATGTACGCGTATTTGTGCGCGCAACAACTTATCCCCACTATTGTACATGCACGCACATATATAAGGTACGTACGGTCGCATACATATGCATTTGAATAATCATATGTATCCTTTACATGCAGAAGGCATATATGTGGCATACGTATTTACGCCGCCCATATATTTACTGTACCCAAAATGGTTGCAAAAAGGAAGGGGCGCCTTTAATAAAAGTATTTTACCCAAACGATACAGCCGTGGTACGGCCAAATTTTTATCGCATATTTTATTTATGCCCACCATCGCCCCATCGTATAAGTGGTGCGATTTTTTTTGGCCACGGGGGCAAGGTGCTCACAAAAGGGTACAGTGGGATAAATGAACATATGAGAATGGGTTAAGGAAAAAGCCAAAAAGAAAAGGGAAAAAAAAACAAAAAAATGTACATAAAAAAATGTAATAAATACAGCGCAAGCAAAGTGATAAAATACTCCGTCATATTGAATGGTATGCGGAAATGTTGCTTAAAAAAAAACGAAAAAATATGCCCTTTTTTTCATCCCACTTATACGTAACTCTGTTAAAGCCTGTGGAAATGCTCTAAAAGGCAATTTTTTTTTCTTTTTTTTCTTGTTGAAACGCTCGCTTCCTTCTGCCCCAAATGAAACAAAACTACAAAAGCATACAAGGAGGTATATAGCGCATAAAAAGCCACAGAGAAGAAACCGCCACGAGCGGCACCATAATGGAATATAATATTATATATTACGTGAGCTTGTTTACACTATATAAGCGTATCTCATCATACATACAGAAAGCGCGAAAATAAACTTGGAAAAAAATATGTATTTTACTCATATCGCACTTGCGTACGGGAATACAAAAGTTACGTACGTACATATATTTACCGAGTGTAACTTGCAAGGTGCCTTTTCTTAAGGATAAAAATAGAAAAAAAGAAAAATACCCCTAAATATGTTCTTTTGTCATCGTAATATATATAATATTACTTCCTTGTTTACATTTTTTTACCTTTTTTTTTTGACACCGTTATTCCCATTTATAATATGTGAGATATGAAAATCTCCAAATAAATTATTTATTTTTTTTTATTATACAATATTTTATGTACTTACGCAACTGTAAGTCAGTTTATCCTTCTTACTTTCTTTTGTTTTTTCCAGGCATTCTCTTACATCTTACGTTTTGTATCCTTTACATCTCTTTATTTACGTTACAATCAATCTCATCATATGCAGCATATACATTATCGTGCTTTTCCCAAGCCCGTTCCCCCACCTCCCTCTTTCTTACGTTTTAGCACTTTCGTATTATCCATGAGGCAAATATATATGTGTTATATATAGCAAAGTTTTACTACGCAGATTTTTTTTTTTTTTTTTTTCTTCGTTTCCTTTTTACAAAGTTTTCCATTTTTTTATTTTTATTCTCTCAAATGAGTAAGCGCAGTGTTAAAAGTATTGCATAAAAAAAAAAAAAAAGGGATTATAAAAAAAACAAACAAACAAATAAGTTTATACTGTACATGCGTATGTAATGTTCTTTTTTTTTTTTTTTTTCCTTAAATTGTTGGAATGGTATCCAAATTGTATTATGCAATGTTACGTTTGTTTAATAATAACGTAAAATTATTTTCACAGTTGAGGAGTTGAAAAGTAAAGAAAAAAGGAAACAACCTTTCGAGGAGGCGCAAAAGGAGATCTTTTGTTAACGCGCAGGCAGGGAGGAAAAATATACACTCAACTCATATATATTATATATATATTATATATATATTATTATATATATTATTATATATTCTCACATTTGTATGTATGCATCCCCGCACGACGATGCGTTGTATACCCACGCTTCCCCCAAACCCACGAGCGCACAGCGTATCTTACATGAACTGCGCCATCCCTTAACACCATCACGATCATCACGATCATCACGATCATTACGATCATTACGATCATCACCAAGCACTACCACCATAAAATCTTCTTTGTATTTAGAGTGTTCCCTTCGACACTTCTTACCAAATTTGCCACCAAGCGAAAGTAACCATTTTTCACGCACATGTACATATGTATCTGTATGCGTACTTGTAAGTAGCCCACCTTGTGCAAAGAATTGTTGTGTTTGTGTGCCAACTTAAACAGGAAGAGGCAATTGCATGTGGCACAAAAGAAAAAGGTCTGTTTAAACGCAGTTTTTTGTTTCCTTTTACGCGTCAACGGGTTAGACCCCACCGGAGTCGTAGCATATATGTGTCGTTTATCATAGAAGGAGAAAGGGATCCACCCAGAAGCTAAGCTGACCTGAACTGAACTGAACTGAGCGCCCCCGTGATTGGATGTCTGAGCGATTGAGCGTAGAGCGGTAAAGCGATAGAACTACAGAGCAACTGATTGACGGTCCGTCTGAGTGGCAAAGCGGCAGTGCGAAAGAGCAGCCGATTGACCGTTTGCCCATCTGACCGTCCGCCCGGCTGACCGACCGAGCAAGACCCCCCAAAACCACGCGAACTGAACAAAGTGAGAAGTAATGGAAAAGATCGTGGAAGTAATTGAGGGATTAAGCAGCTCTGATAGCCATGTGAGAAACGAGTGTGAGAATACGTTAAACTTTTACAAAAAAAATGACCTGAACAACACGGTGCTGTCCATTTTGAAGTTGCTAAAGAGCCACAAGGACAGTCAAGTGAGGTTGCAATGTGCCATTCTGATCAGGAACCTATTTCGAGCGTATATCAAGTCGTCCAATGTAGAATCGGTAGGGGAGAAGGAGAAGGGGGATAATAACTCCCTCCTAAACGCGGAAGAAGAAAACTATTGGGATTTATTACCAGATAATTTAAAAAATATAGTCAAATCAGAACTGATAAGTAATATAAGTTCCGAAACTGATAAAATGGTGAGAAGCAACTTATGCAACAACATAATAGATTTGTCGTCGAAGCTACTTGTAAATAAGCAGTGGCCAGAATTGTTATCTGTGACGTTGGATTTTTGCAATTCTAACAACAATGACGTATTGATAAGTGGGTTTAAAATATTGGGAGGTATATTAAGTTGTATCCCATACCAGCTGGAGATGAAAAGAGAGGTAGTTTCTTCTGTCTGTATGAAAGGGTTAAATTCTTCAGATGTGCAAGTCAGAGGGGAATGCATCAATTTGATATCATGCATAGTAGAAGATAACAACTCTGTACTAATGAAGTGTGTACAGCCATGTATTCCACATATTTTGCAGTCGCTAAGTTTGATGGTAAAAAATAGCAGCTCAGATATCTCCGTGTTGGAAGAATGTGAAAAGGTACTTCAGGCGATTGGAAAAATGATTGACTATAATGCCAAGTTTTTTGCCAAACATATTTCCAACTTGTGTGACATCCTCTTTGGTATATGTATGAAAGGAGAGAGCGAATTAAATTACGATTTTGACAGCAGCTTAAAGTCGTTAAGTATTGAAGCGCTTATTACTATCCCCGAGAGGAGACCAAAAATGGCTCTCTCTGTTCCCCATTTTGTGGACAAAATAGTGCACCTATCCATGTTATTTATGCTTGATATTAATAATGACTCTTTTAACGAGTGGATGAATTCGATTAAGGAAGGAAAGGACGACAACCAGGAATTGTATGACATAGGGGAAGAATCGCTAGACCGAGTTGGAAAAGCATTTAGCGAACTGGAGGAAGCTGAGTTTATTCACATTCTGTATAATAAGGTGTCTGAATTTTTAATGAAGAACACATGGGAACATAAGTACGTTGCTATTATGGCCATAGCGCAGACGATAGAATATTTGCCTGAGGACGAAATAGAGGATCAACTGGAGCATGTAATAAAGATGTTGTTGCAGGTGTTGCTTGATCAGGATGTGAGAGTTAGGTATGCTGCTTGCCAGGCCATTGGACAAATTTCCCTAGACCACCAACCGTATGTGCAGAAGGAGTACCCTCGACAAATAATCACTGCTTTAATAACCACCATGAATGACGTACACCTACGAGTTCAGTCACACGCAACTGCAGCTTTTGTAAACTACGCAGAGGAACTCGACAAAATGGCACTCCTCCCATTTGCAGATATGATTATTGACATCCTACTACAGAAACTGAATTCGTCCAACTATTTGCTTGTGAGAGAACAGGCCGTAACTGCCATAGCAGTTATTGCAGGAGTGATTGAGGAGGATTTCCTAAAGTATTACTCTACTGTAGTGCCCATGATGAAGGATATTATTCAGAAGGCAGTTTCGGAAGAGGAAAGAACATGCAGAGGAAAGGCCATCGAATGTATATCTATCATCGGTCTTTCCGTGGGGAAGGAAATATTTTTAGAAGACGCAAAGGAATGTATGAATGCATTACTTCAAATTAGTAGTACCAAAATGGATCCTGATGATACGGTTAAGGAGTATATACAGGAAGCAATTGGAAGGATATGTAGAGCATTGGGAAATGACTTTTTCCCCTACCTGAGCAGCATCGTACCGACCATTTTGTCGCTCTTAAGCATTTTGCCTAAACCGTTAACGGATGATGAGGAAGATCTAACCATTACTATGGTTTCTAATGGTCAGTACGTAGGGTTGAAAACGTCCCTTTTGGAAGACCAGGAAAAGGCTCTGGACCTTCTGATCATTATCATTGAGGTATTGAAGGAGAATTATAAGGATTATATAGAAGCCACCGCCACGGCTGTGTTGCCCATGCTGAATTACGAACTGTCTGACGAGATAAAGCAGAAGGCTTTGACTGCCGTTAGTGAGTTGATAGAGGCCGCCAAAATTCTCTCAGAAAAAACGGACAACAACAAAACTATGCTGCATGCTATCCTAACAGCGGCTGCAGAAAAGGTTCTGAAGAGTCTATCGGATACGAAGCTAGATGATAATTATGAATACATCTTAGACGTAATGATTATCGAATCGAATGGGTTGTACATGTGTTTACAGAAGGCGGGTGCAAATGTGCTTCCCGATGGAACCCTGAAATTATTCTTCAACCAGATTTTCAAACTCCTACAATGCTCGACAGATAGAAGAGTGGTATATAATCAGAAAAAAAATAACGAAGATGTTGATGAGGACGAGTTGTTAATCATCGACCGAGAGGAAGAGTTAGAACAAAACTATCGAACCAACTTGTTAGACATTTTAGGAGTACTGATTAAATATCACTCCACGCAGTTCCTAAACACCTGTTGCGACATTTGTATTACCTTCATTAACACGTATATGAACTCTCCTAACGCGGAAGACGTTGCGTTGGCTTTATACGTCTGTGATGACTTGCTAGAGTTTTTACAAGAAAACAGTGTGTGCCTATGGGAATATTTCATGAACCCACTGTTACTAAACATTAACCACACGGATGACAAGGTAAAACAAGCCGCTTGCTATGGAGTTATTCAAGCCACCAAAATTGAAGCCTTCAGCAAATATGCAAATGTAGCTGTGGAATATCTCCTAAAATTAGTGCACCAAAATACTTCCGGTAAGAAACCGAAGGAATTCATTTCAGCAATTGACAACGCCGTTGCTGCTTTGGGAGATATCGTCCTAATGCACACGTCCAAATTTAACAACGCGGAAGAGCTAATAAAATTATGGTTAAATAATTTGCCAATCAAGGAAGACGATGCGGAGGGTAGAAGAGTTCACAAAAATCTGATCGACTTAGTTACACAAAATCATCCACTTCTCTTTGGTAAGGATAATTCCAACACTGCGAAAATTATAGAAATATTTTTAACCATCTATGAGACGGACTTCTCGGACGCCGATTGCAACAAGAAGATTGCTTCCCTCATTAATTCTCTTGACCAGGCCTACCTCAGCAACTTGGCTTCTTCAGCCTTAACCAACAAGCAGGCCAAGAAGCTCAACCATATTGTTAACAGCAACAGAAAGTAACGCCCTGCATGGTAGTGCTTGAGTAGGAAGAATATAATAGGAATGGCATACCAGTTGGAAGAGTGAAGCTCCAAAAAGTGGGAAACCCGCCACACGTGGGAAGCTACCCCAATTGGGAAATCTCTCTTTCCCAAATTTAAAAAACTTTAAAAAATTGTAAAATTCACAAAAAGAAAAAAAAATAATAATAATAATAACCCCCCCAAAAGGAATAAAAGGAATAAAGTCAAACTTAGCAGACACGCTGTATATTCGCATTTACCAATTGTTCCTGCGCGACTGCAGGCAAGTACCATGCGCTCGTTTCTGGAAAGCCTCTGGGTGTAGAAAATGAACCAGCCCCAGAATAAACTACCTCTCACATAAGACGCGTAAAATCTGTGTATATGGGCTTTCTACTTTTCAACTTTTTTATTTTTTAATTTTACCCTCTGTGCGTGTCCCACCCATCTGGCGTGCTTTTTCCCCCCTTCGCAATTGTATACTTAACCCAGTGGGACATTTACAATATATACATATATAGGTACATGGAGGGTTGTTTCCTTGCCCCTATCGAGCACTAATTAAACATTTTTTTTTTCCTGAGCCCTCCTCCAAGCACGCCCCTGTAAGCAAGAAGTACACGCACACACACACACACATATATGTATATATATATCGCGTTGCCCCTGTACATATGACCTACTTGCCACGTTTATGCGCCAATATGTGTGTGAATGTCCCAGAATTAACCTTTTTTAGCCCATTGTGCTTGCACTTTAATTTTGTGAAACTCCAGTTAAATGCGTCTGCGCGATGATGTATACATATACATGTATTTTTGCATGTACTTATACATATGTATGTGTGTCTGCCTGTATATATATATATCGTTGCATATATGTGCATATGCACACATGTACAGCGCACATGTATCTATGTGCCTCCTCGTTTTAACTTTAAAAAAATTGTAATAAAAATTATAAAACCTTATTTTTAATTTCAACAAGCTTTTTAACGCAACATAATTTTAGCCCTGTGGCAGTTGCCCTCGGTGTGTATTTGTGGGTGACATGCACTTTTCGCGAGGAATGTGCATTCACACATGAATTTGCTACATTCGGATGGACCAGATTATGTCCAACAGGTGATATGCCAATATTTGATGCGATTTTCAGGTGCTCCTGCGCAACAGGATGAATGGGCCACGTCGCAAATGTAGAGAAGATGTTTCCCCCCTATGGTCATCCCATCAATGGGAAGAGGGGGAGAATTCTCCAAAGGAAGCAATGTGATAAGGAGAGGCCTACCCATGAAGAACTCCTACCCATGATAATTTTTGTAATAACGTATATATCGAACAGGGGAATAAACAAATCGGCATCACTTTCCCGTCCAGCGAACTGTGCAATTGGTACAGTAAAGACGCCTCGCTGATTTGATGTGGGGGGAGATATTCCCCTTGTTTTTTTTGAAAGGGATACATCTTGAAAAAAAAAAGGAAAATTTTTTTTTAACCAGTGTAGAACTCACCTTGCCGTTCATGTGCTAAGGTCAATTTTTTGTGACCACAATGTTTTTATCATGGAAGGAAAAAAAAAAAGTATAAGATTGGGTTTTCATATTTTGTCCAACATAAACTTTTTGCTATCATAAAAATGGTGGGCTTCTTCTCCTTTTGATGTGGACGGGCGCTTTTTATTAATCAACAATGAGTTTCTCACACAACCTTCCAAATTGGTCGAGTGTTACAAATTAAATTTCCTAATCAGACTCCGCCCTCCCTCTTCGTAGGACCATTTTGGATATATTTGGTCTGGTGATGTGTGCCTTCACTTAAGCCGTTCCGCGATGGCGGCGGTGTTACCGTCAACGGTAGGAGAACCAACGTTTGAACCATAAACCTACTTGCACATTCGTAAATTCAAAATTTTCTGCTGAATAATCAAAAAAAAGAAAAAAAAAAAACTCCATTTGATGGAATCAAATAGACCAAGGAGGGCAGTCAAATTGGGCAAAGAAGTTCCCCTCATTATTCAAAAATGAAGAAATGACAGGAAGTTCTCCTTTTCACTTTTATCGAGAGAAAAAATCAAGGGCTAGATTTTTTTTTTTTTTACTTCTTCCACCCCTTTGAGAGCATAACACTATTGGTCTCTTCGGCAACCGTTTTATCTCCGCCTTTCTTTCAGCACTTTATTTTTTTGTTTCCCCTTTTTCACTGAAATGAATGATAAAAAAAAATTGAGGTTTAACTTGAAGGGAAAGAGGCGATTCGACAGTTAACCTTGTCAACATACCATGGAGATGAGGAAGAGGAAACCGAAGGTTGTGTCGGCGAATGAAATATATGAGTACCCCAGTTTTTTTAGAAAGAAGCAGGAGAGTAAGGGAAGGTCCAGCAAAAATGGCAGAAATGGAAAAAATGGTAGAAACGGTGGAATCGTAGAAGTGGGCGAAGACGCCGATGCTGCCCCTGCTGAAGACCACAAGAGGGAAGACGGCAGACTACCCGAACCCCAACAGGTTGTTACTTTTGATAAATTGGAAGCAGATGGGGTGGTCCACGAAATGGAAAACCTTCTGAAAGGCGTCCAGAATGAAAGAAATGGACGTAGGCGACGGAATAAAGGTGGGAAGCATTTGGGTGATTACAGCTCAGGTGTGCCTACCTGTGCCGAGAAACAGAGCAACATTTACGACGACGCAAAGGACATCGATAATGATGAAAACAAATTGAGTGAAGCGTCGGATAACCAGCAGGAGCACTACAATGATGACAGCCCGTTCGACCTCTCCTCGCCAAATGAAGAAGATGAGCAAAACGCTCTCTATAGGCCCCGCAACTATGAGTACAGGAAGAAGAAAAAAAAAATGAACCACGCGGTAAAGCTGTTACTTGCAAAATCGAAATGTGAAAAGGGGAACAGGAAGAAGCTGAAAAATACCTTAACTGATCGGGCTAGAAGTTTCGTGGATGAAGGACATTCCCTTCACTACGACGTGGATCTGTTCCACTTCTTGAGTTGTCTGAGCGGGAGGAAAAGTGACGCACTTAACTGGCAAGGGGATGAAAGTGCAGATGCCCTGGTAAACTTCATCATAGACGAGCTTGTAAAGAAAACCCACCACAAAAGGGAAAGAGAAGAAGATCCTCCAATGCAGACAAACAAGCAGTGTGGTCACAATTCTGACGCAGCGATAAAAGGGTACCACAACTTCAACGACATCAACATAAAGGAAAAAATTTCCTTCGAACAGATAAAAAATTACGATGAAACAAATTTAAGGCACATGTTTTTTATAGAAAATATTAACATAGACTACAACGGAAGGAAGGTGGAACTCTCCCCATTTAAAAGTACCACAATTGGGGAAACTGAAGTGACGACGGGAAGTGGCAAAGGGAACCTAATTAAGCGAAAAAAATACAAGACCAAAAAGAAGTCCAATCTGCGCGAGTGTGCTAACCATAGGAATACATCTCCCTGCACGCGGATGGAAAGGTTGAAGGTATGTGTAAACCGCAAGATAGATAATTTGCTAAGTTCCCACATCTACTTAAATGATCATCAATTTTCGCTTAACTCGGAGGGGATCCAGTTTTTGTATTTTCTGCTCCTGTGCGATTGTTTATTTGGCGATTTGTACGGGCACGGGTCGCAGGAGGGAGGAGGGGAAGAGGAGAACCCTGAGCAATGGACCGGCAGGAACTACTCACAGGGGGTAGAACTAAACGATGTAGGTGGTGCTTTGGAGAGAGCAGATGGGGACGACCCTCCCCATGGATACTTCAACTGGAAGAAAATTATGACAAATATGGAAGCGGAAATGGTGAAAATGGGACAGGAGCAAAATATCTTTTTAAGTCTTTGTGCCCCGGTAATTTACTTAGACTTCAGCAGTGGTGTCAATTTTGTAGACTACCTGAAGGAGGTACTAGATGCGTCTCTGCCAGATGGGGAAACCACCTGCGACGATGACGGGTTGGTTATGCCAAATAATAAGGACAGTGAACTCCCAACCAGGGGGCGAAAGAAAGCACAGAAAGAGCATGATGGGGAGGACCCCTTGCTGAACGATCTGATGAATGACCTGCTAAAAATTTGTGCACAAATGTTCGAGGGGAATTTCCTAGCCGTCAGTACGTGCAGTTACCTAAACAGTTACATGTTTTTATGTTCGGAGAAAAGGAGCCGGAATTTTATTTTTATATTTTTCTTGTCGCCATTTTTCAGCAAGCCGTTACTTTTCGACATTGTGGAGGTGAACCACATGTGCAAGAAGGTGGAGTGGATTAAGCTTCCCCGTGGGAAGGATAGCGGAAGGAACAGCAAAGAGGACACGGCAAATGAGAGGCGTGAAAAGCACCTCCACCTACTGCTCTGCCTAGTGGGGAACGAGATAAGCATCTACGCCATTTCGAAGCGCCATTTATTCCTCAAACTGTACGACGCGGCAAAAAATGAACCCACCTCTGTAGAACCAACAGAGTACATAAAGCAAAAAATTGCGGACACGAAATTTGAGAAGGTTTTCTCATACCACGATGAAGAAACGCTCACCGATTTTTCCTACTCCATCTGTATAAATGACAATCAGAGGTTTTTAAAAATTGCCTTAACTTTTAATAGCACCAGAATAAAAGTGTTGACTGTCTATTTGAGGGAGATAAGTAGATATGCGAAGATCACCCGCTTTATCGAAAGGGAGGAAACTACGAATGCTTGCGTGCATACGTGTGTGGATTATTTGCTAAGCCATTTTAAGAACCCCTTGGGGGATGGTACCGGCTTGGAGAAGGGGACTACCCATAAGGGGGAAACAGCAACAGGGGAAAAAGTACCCTTAGCGGGAGATCCTCTACAAACAAAGGAACTTCCCCAATCAGGGAAAGATACACATTGCGTGGCTTTTCACGAAGATATCCTGCACCTGCAACAAGGCATCATTTCCGTGTGCTCATTTTACCCCTGCCTCAATTCTTTTCTTCTCTGTGTTAGCTCCAAGGAAGGAGAAATAATAATAATAGACATAAGGAGCACGAACGAGCTTTATTTTTTCAAGCGGAAGACGGAAAGTGTTACTCACATGAGGTGGTATGAAAATAGCTGCCTATCCTTTGGACAAGAAAAAGGATGTATCATTCATCTGTTCGAGAATAAATATTTTTTAAATATCGATAAGGATTGGACTAGCCAAGTAGACATTATATGCGTACATAGTTCGCTCCTCAACGATATGCATTTATTCCTGTTCGATGATGGGACTGTGGTTAGGGGTAAGTTAAAGGGGAACTTGTCTAAGGTTAAAATTAGTGAACTGTTTCTGTGGAAGACGCCAGATTTTGAGCTAGATCCAGAGGTACTACTAAGCATTAGCGCAGAGAAGGGAGACGAAACCGAGTCTGTGTCTCGTATACTGTTGTATGAGTACCTGCAGGGGTTACAGAGCATTTTTAGGAACGGGGTCAAGATAGGGAAGTCCAAGGCCGTTGAGGTGAATGCCCGTGAGAAGACGATTGCGTTGACGCCTAAATGGTGAGTGCTACAGAAGGAGGAACACTGCCGCATATAGGTTGCTCCCATTCGCTGTTGCCCCATTTTGTACGCACCTTAAGAACATTCCATTCAGCTCACCTTGTATGAATAATTTAAATCCCTATATTTCCTCCACCCCATTTTTACAATTTTTCAGCGTATCCATTGCGAACTTGGGCCAAAAGTATCTAATCGCATACGGAAATGGAAGTGGTTTGATTCATGTGTTTTCGAGGGAGAAGGATCTGGACGCGAACAGTGTAGGGTGACATGGGCCAACCTTTGAAGAGACGCCTCAAAATAAAGTACCCACTGTTATTTAAATTTTTTTTTTTTTTTTTTTTTTTTTGTCGTGGATGTATATTCACATGATACATATCGATGTGTTTATTTTTGACTCGTTTTTTCTTATAAATGCACACACGTAGGAGGAACGTGTTTCCAAATTTTGTCTTTTTTTTTTTTTTTTTTTTTTTTTTTGTAAATTTGTCATATGTTACATTTGTCTGTATACGTTTTATTTTGAAGAATTCTTTTTTTTGTTGTTGCAAGTAAATGCTGCTTTCAAGAGTGCTTCACTAATTATACGAATGGAGGTGGGAAAGCTATTTGGAGCGTATCAGTAGGTGTGCAGGCGGGGGGAAATATACATGGACGTACACCTTATGGCAACCTGCAATATACCAATTTGTATACAATCAGCGCCATCACTTGGCCCACTGTTCAGTGGTCTATTCGGATGGTTCGCTCTCCCCGTGCACTGCAAACCTACCGAAGCTCCGCTGGTAGAAATGTCTTTCCCCCCTGTATCGAAGGGGTTCACATAAAAACGAGCCACTTCCTACATATACAGAATATACACACATGAACATTTGTACGCTACTTAGAAAAAAAAAAAAAAATTGACACTTGAAAAAAGGAACGAAATAGGGTGAGTACTCAAACTTCTATTTTGATGGACCCCCCAATGCTCTCCTTGGTTGACACGGTTCTCGATAAGTTGCGATGGGCTTCGATGCACAAGGAACAGAAGTAGAAGAAGAGGAAAATGCATAGGTAGGTGGAGTCTCTGAGCATCTCGGACTCAGCCTTGCCGAATTCTGTAAAGGAGGTGGAAATAAGGCCGTTTGCATGTATGAAAGTGTGGAAACGTGGAAGTGAGGCTGAGGTAACATTCCTCCCTTTTACCTGATGTGAGGTACAACTGGTGCGCCAAAAAAACGAAGGAGTATGTGATTAAGAAGCAGCTTAGGAAGCCTAAATAGGAGGGAGGAAAAATGACGAAAGTGTGAAGATGGCACCCCAAAAAAAAAAAAAAAAAAAAAAAGTTAATGGGACGGAAGAAGCTGAACAACGGTGCAGCGTTATACTATTAGACACTACAAATAGCTTTATTCCCCCCGTTTCCTGAAGCAGCAGTACCTGTAAACCCTTTTGCCATGACATTCTTTGAGTTCGAAAAACCGTTTAGGAAAAGATATGTAAAACTCAGAATAAGAAAAGTGGAAAAAGGCACATAGGGGTTATCCATCAAGTAGATATTTTCGTCCACATAATTTGTATTGCTTTTGTGCATTCGAAGAACGTCGTAGGCAACTAGGAGAACTCCTCCAAGGGATGCTACCAGCTTGTTTATTGCATGAGAGAGCTTCATCGTTCCGAGGCTGAAAAGGGGGGCGGTCCAACAGGTGGTGTGTGTGAATAGGGGGAAACTTTTCCAATCACACAGGGGTAAATGTGCACCAATAGGAGTGCATACATAATTTATTGTTCTTCTGTGAAAACTGTAACGATTTTTGCGTAGGACGTGGGGCTTACTTTCTGATAATTAGGGTCTACAAGGGAGGGATGTATTTTCTCTTCCACTTTAAGTTAAACTTGCTTTGCCAATTTAGGTGGAACGCTTTTTTCAGTTACTATTCAAAGAGTGTGAATCCCCTTTTTATTAACAAAGTGGGATGTTCAGTGTTGTGGTCAAAGGGGGACCTTCTTTGGGGGGTGGCGTCTTTCGATTGAGGTTGGGCGTTTCTTCCGCTCCGTAGGGGGGGAAGTGTAGAAGAGGGATGAACGTCACAGTTCACTTGTCACTGTTCACTTGTCGCTGTTCACACATCCGTCTTATGCGTCCCTGCTTATCAGCTCCTCTTCCTTTGCACCATCTACAACCACGCAACGCGCATTACGTACCGGAAAACAAAATAAAAAAAAGGGAAGACGAAGCGGGAAGCTAAGATTGTACAATAGGTCGATAGGAATAAACTTTACAAAAAAAAAAAAAAAATGACCACCTTTTAATTACATATAAGATTGTCCTTCCATTTAGAAATAATAACAAAACAAAAGTTGACAAGGAACACATTGCGTGGCTTTTTTTTTAAAAAAAAATAAACGTGTCATTTTTTCCTTTTTTTTGCTACTCATTTGTGTGCTCGCCCTTGCGTCTTTGCCGGTAGGCGCATGGATTTACGAGGTAGAGTGGTTGCCGTGGGGGCAAACTTGTATACATGTGCATGTGCCTACGCGCCTATGCAGGTAAGCACGCACGTACGTGTATCTGCATGTGTGTAGTGAACAGGAGTGAAATTTAAAGATTGATATTTCTATTTTATGCATTTAAAAATTGTGACTGTTGGAGAAGCCCCGTTCGAAAGGCTTCCCCCCTTCCTCCTCATTGCTCTTCCGTACAGGTGGGGGGAAAATAGGAAAACCACATGCAAGGAAAAGCGATCTCACACACTTACATGCACATGTAAATATTTGTGGAGCAACGCGCCTGCCATGTGCGCACGTGGAAAAGAGCACTAATTATTCTTACAAATTCATAATTGACAACATAAAAATAAATTCTGCGTTGACGTGGTGTAGTGTTTTGAGCGATGCTCCACAGCATTTCCATCACATTTGTTCCTTTTTTTTTCCTTGCAACCTCCATGCGAAGGAAAAAAAAAAAAAATACAAAAAAATAAATCCCATTTGGGGAACGGCATGTGTGGGAGCCTCCCTCGAAATGGAGCTAAACGGACAAAAGTGGGAGTAGGGTTCAGTTGCACGCCCGCTGGGGAAATGCACAAATGTGGGAAAAAAAAAGGCACTGGTGAACGGGGGAACAAAGTCACTTCCCCCTTCCTTACTCCTCATCAATGTCACAAAAGTACTGCTGCAGTTCGAAAATAATTTCTTCCGCTTTTTTTCTCCTTGCAGAATGGCTGCTGCAGTTTTCATTTTCCATTTTTGCTACTCTTATTTTTTCCACAATTTTGTTGAAGTTTTCCATGAACAGTTCTTCTTTCTGTCCTTCGAGGGTCTTGTCACCGTTGGGCACAGTTTCGTTTGGATCAATTTTGGCTGCTCCGTCTGGGGGAGCTGTATCACCCTGGGGGGGGTTCTCCCCATTTTGTGCAGTTTTATCACCCTTGGAGGTTTCGCTCATCGGGAAGTCCCCCCTAGGTGGAATGATCAAGTGGTCCCGTTTAATCTGCAGCCCCTTCCACATATGGCAGTGCAGCGCTTCTACCAACCTTTCGTCATCTTTCTGTTCTTCAAATTCTCTTAATTGAGTTTTTCCCTCTTTAAAATTTTGGTCTTCTTCAACTGGACAGTTGGAATGTCGCTCCCCTTCGCCCTGTTCCTGCCCTTCACCTTGTGCCGAAAAATCCGACTCATAATTTACGTACAAGCATTCAATAAAATAATCGCTAAAAAAGTTCACAATATCTTTATTGTCTTTTTCGAAAGATGAAGGAAAAATGGCAATTTTAATCCCCACGTCTTTATAAAAATTTGAAAAATCGAAATTGGCATTTCGTACCATTTGTTGGGTTTGTGGATCTTTAACGTATTCTACACACTCCTCATCGTATTTCCTAAACGGGTTTACATTAACGAGGTTTTTTTCCTTTTTGCTGAAATTGCTAAAGAGGAATATAACGCTTTCACAGAGGATATCCTTAGCGTCTAGTTCCTTGGCCTGGTTCTGCGGCGGGGCTTCTGCTTCATCAGCCCCTTGCAGATTTTCCTTTACACTAATGTCATTCTCCCCCGATTGAATCACACACGAAGAAATAGTGACCTCCGCACTGTAGTACTTATTCACAATGGCCACCTTGGCCATCTCTTTAAATGTAAAAGAGGATCCATTGTCATCAATGTGAAAATCATTCCGGTTAAATGTGAGGTTATACGTATCTGCCTTTTCGTAACTCTCCAGGGGTTCAAATATGCTCATCAAATATGACACGAATTTTTTTATCTTCTTTTCATCATAGGATAGGATGACGATGTGGGGGGTTTGGTTCACCATGTTGCGTCTGTTCACGTGTTGGCGTTTGTTCACGTGCTGGCGTTTGTTCACGTTTTCCGGTCTGGAGGATGGAGGAGTTTTCCCCTTTAAAGGGATTGCAATCTGTAGCGGTAGTTAGAAGACTGATTGAAGCGTGAAGAACAGAGCCACCTTCACCTGCCAATCGAGGAGTATACTTTGAGGGGACAAAGAACAAAAAAAAAGTTACCTTTGTTATTTGCGTACAACATGTATAGCACGTCAAAGAGAATCGCTTGCAAAACTACACTGCTTCACTTGCTTTGTCAGTGCGTTGCGAATTTACCAAAAAAAAAAAAAAATTCACCCATTTTTTTCTTTCCCTTTGGGGGTAAAATTAGCAACTTAGAAAACATATAATGTTTTTTTTTTTTTTTTTTTGTTTCTTCCCGGATGTGAAGTACCTCTCGCTTAATTTTCCTTCTCTTCCTTTTCAGATGGATGGAAGATCACGTCGAATCATCATCTCACATGATGTGAAAAATTCGGGTTCACCCTGCAAGTCGACTTCGCCAAAATGGACCGAGCCAGTCTCATTCGGCATATTTGCTACATGCGCGTGTAAATAGGGCAAGGAACAACTTTACACATAATTCCCCAAAGGAGTCAATTTTAAAATTGTAAGGCTCAGGCGTGTTTGTGAACATTTAGCATGTTGATGGGAACAGGGGGAGGGAAAAGTAGAAATAGCCATAATGGTGGCAATTTACTCTTTATTGAATTATTGTATTTACGCCCCTTTGTTGGCCCCCCTGATAAGTCTTCCTTTTCGAATCATCCCATCATGGGGAGTGGGGAAAAGCTTCACATGAATGGGACTTTTTTTCCTTTTTAAAATGGAAACGGTGGACCGACAGAAAGGCATTTAATTTAATGTTAAAAAAAAAAAGGTAGAATAATTAAAATAATTGAGCTGCCACAAAATGGGACATACGGCGATAAACTAAAATGGGCAGTATATAATTGACACCCTCCGAGGGGGACCATTCTTGACAAGGTCAACCCATCGATGGGTTAGAACAAAGAGGTGACGACTATACACTATGTGCGATTCCACGGGAGCGGGGTGATCCAAAAAATACATTAAAAAAAAATCATCAAATTGGGAAGACGAGCTAAAAGGAGGAATTACCCCCCTTAACAGGGCATATTCGACCGTCTGATATATGCGCATACACATAGTAACTTCGCCCTTGGTACATTGGATAAATGGCGCACTGGTGGCAATAAGGGGAAGTTGCTAACTTTGCATGTTTGAACTTCCTTGGCCACTCCACGGCAGAAAGTGAGGAACGCAAAAGGGAGTAAATGGCCGTTCGTTACCATGTTCACGTGTTCACTTCTTGACCAACTGGACGACATCCTCATCATTCAGCTCGTGATCCTTGCCAACCTTCTGCGGGTTATGTTTAACGGACTTGCCCCAGACTAAGGCATACTTCAACTGGTGCACTAATGACCTATGAATTTTTTTGCAGAAATTTTCCACCTTGGATCTTTCCTTCTTTAAAATAACAGGTGACTCATAGTCGGGAATCTGACCTTTCGGTTTTGTGTAAATTCTAACCAAATCAAGGTAGTTCCAAATGGCCTCTAAAAGTCCATCTAGGTTCCATTCTAGGTGAGCAGAAATGGGGACATTATGAGGCAGCCTAGTAACAATTTCTAGCTCTTCCAGTGTAATCTGATCGACTTTATTTAAAACGTAAATACATGGAACATATAATCTGTTCCCTTCAATCACATCAATGATATCGTCTACAGTAGCTTCACACCGTATGGATATATTTGCGTTCATAATTCTATACTCATGGCAAATGGATTTTATCATATCCTCATCTATGTTGTTTAAGGGTACTGTGTGCGTTATGTTAATTCCTCCTTTATCCTTCTTTTGGAAAATAATATTTGGTGGTTTTTTATTTAGCCTTATTCCGAACCCTTCCAATTCTTTTTCTATTATTTTTTTGAAGGTTAATGGTTTTAATACATCTAGCACAATCAATATGAGTGAGCAACTTTTCGCTACTGCAATGACTTGTTTTCCTCTTCCCTTTCCATCTTTTGCTCCTTCAATAATCCCCGGTAAATCTAGTAATTGCATTTTGGCTCCTTTATACTTGAAAATGCCGGGCACACAAGTCAGTGTTGTAAATTCGTAGGAAGCCACTTCTGAAAATGTCCCTGTTAGTTTGTTCAGCAGAGTGGATTTTCCTACTGAGGGGAATCCCACCAGACCTATTCTCGCATCTCCCGTTTTGGAAACATCGAACCCTTCACCTTCTCCACCTCCTTTTGTCCCTCCTTCGATTAACTGCGCCTTCAATTTGGACAACTTCGCTTTTAGCAACCCCAGGTGGTAGTTCGTCGCCTTGTTCTTCTGCGTCTTGGCCATTTCGGCCTCGATGTCCGCTATCTTCTGCAGGATAGACATTGTGCTTACGGGGGGGCAAGAAAGAAAATGAAAAAGGGGCAAGTCGAGTAAGCCGCGAACGTGGTAATGCGGATGGGCAAAAGATTATAATTTCTTCACTGATTTCAATTCTTCTTTTTTTTCGTGACAGGGAAAAAGTTCAGATTTTTTTTTCTTTTTTGCCAAGCTTGCCCCCTCTGCGGTTTTGATCAGATGTACTTATCAGATAAGCAGCGAGGTAAGTATATTTTATGTATCCTCGAAGCTGATCTTAGATCTGGTTATCAGGGGGGGTTTCCTTTTTCGGTTAGATGCTCGTTTTGCTAATTCGCTTCTGCTATCCCAGTGAACTGTTTCTCGGAGGGTCCCTTTTGCAGTTACGAAGAGCGCAGCAACGGGTAACCCAAACAAATGAGGTAAGCCGGAGCGGTTCTGGTTACTTCACCCTTTTTGTCCTCCCACTTCTTCCTTCTGATAAATAATTGTTGCCTGGAAATGTCCAGATTATCATGATTCCTCTCACTGCGCTTCTTCGCTCGTTCGCAAAATGGTATACAAGAGAAAAAAAAAAAAAAAAAAATGGTATACCAAAAGGGAAGGAGGAACAATGGCAACAGAAAAGGAAGCCTCTAAAATAATTGGAAAAAAAAAGGAAAAGCAAATAAACAACTGCTTCTTTTCTAAGCGCGTATATTTCTCATACGTACAATTTTGATAATAGTCGGATAATTGCCAAAGTAAAAGTGATTCTAGTGCCTCAGAAAAAAAAGCCAACATGTCGTACAAGCATATAAATACATGCACTCTCGGGTTCCTATTTTTTCGCCTTATTTTCGCGAAGGAGAAAAAAAAAAAAAAAAAAAAAAAATGTTACAAAATTTCTTTTCTTTTCCTCTGCATTTTTTAAACCCACTGTGCGTGCGAATAAGAGCATATGCAGCAAGCAATTTTCATCTATGTACATTTGTATACCTCTGCGCTCGCTGTATATATATATATATGCCTACTTCTATATGACAGCTTATGCAGTTGGGTGGGGTCGCAGATAATCTAAGGCGACACGCCAAGTGTACTTATGAACTTTCCCAACCTATATGGGTTCCCCTTGTCAGTTAAGGACTACCCAGTGTGCTTCCCCACTGTTTGCCATTGAATTTAAATTGAGAAGATATATGTGAACACCCACCACCATGATCCAGTTACACAACGCGCCTCAACACTTTTACTGTAGAAATGGAGCAGACGAATTTTTCACGAAATGTGAAACCGTTTCTCATTTTTCCTAATCCTTTCTAACTTCTTCTAATTTTTATCACCCATGTGTTCCATTTCTTTTGAACCCATTTTTTGTATGTAATCATTTTCTCAAAAAAAGTATATCACCTTATCCAGCACCTGAAGCAGTACTACGTGTAATTCACACACATTTGAATGAGTGTTTTCTTTTTTCCTTTCTTTGTATCTTCTTGTCTTCTTTTAACATCCCGCGAGAAGTGAACAATTTGACTGTCCACAACCCAAGAGGCATGCCCATTGTAACATTAAGAGATAAGAAAAAAAAAAAAAAAAAAAATGCATATTGAAAGTTAGGCAAATGTGACAATATCCCTTTTAACATTACGTGAACAAAATCCCAACGAAAAAGGATGCAAAGACAAAAGGCAGGTGATGAATGAAAATGTGGAGGAGGCCTAGCTGCAGCTCACTTCTTCGACCTAACCAATTGTTCCAGCCTTTTTGATTTTGCATTCTTGCGGCGCGCTGCATGCGTCTTAAAGGCACAAAAAAGGGGTCCCAAAATTTTTGCCAGACATAAGCGTACTCACCACTCCAACGGGGCAACAAACAATACTAGCAAAATTGCAACCCACAATTTTGTCATACCGCTTCGAAAAAAGGAGAGCGTAATTATACGTTTGCGAATGTGTGATGAGAATTTTTTTTTTTTTTTAAAAAAGGAAAATCGCCATTTGTGAAGTTGATTGGGAAGGCAGTGAAGGAATACACGAGGATAGTAAGCTAGTCAGTACGCGTCTCGGCACACCGCTCCATTGGGTCAACATGCAGGCCGCTGTGCAGGAAAACCATGAACAGGTCGAACTTGCGCGCCACAACGTGTCCCTCTTTGAGCTGTCAAACGAAGCCAATTTAAAGGTAAATATCATAAACGACGATCACCAATTGGTAAATCATTACAAAAAGAAACTCGAAAATAAGAAAATCCAAACGGTTAAATATTTTGATATAGACATAACGGACGATGTAAACGACATTAACGATGCCTTGTCCAAACCGATAGGATTGAATGATGAAGACCATGAGGAAGATTACGTTGAATTTAAAGTCAAAAAATTTATGTCATCTTGTGGTGAAGACTCTTACGCGAGAAAAATTCTGTTGACCGATATGGACATCACAGTGAAGTGCGTCTCCGGTGGGGACACACACGCGGGGATGGTGGAGCCAAGCCAAGACGGTGAGATCAACTGAGGGACACACCTCGAAAAGGATTTTCTCTTCTTCCCCCGTTTATGCTAAAAGGAAACGTTAGTAGCCTCCATCAGCTGGAAGCAAATCCTTATGTCATACTTTAAAAAGGGAACCTTAAATCGGATTAAACCTAACCCAGTGTAAAAGAATATATGCTCTGTTTATACAGATGGAAAAAAAAATATATATTCTTATAAGTCCTGCACACACTTTGGAGGACCACACAATCGTGTGATGGCTTCTTTCCATGTTGGAAGTAATGGCTGTTTTTTTTTAGTTGTGTAATATGCACATATGGCTAGTTAGGTCAGGTTTTTTTTTTTTTTTTTTTTTTTTTTTTATTTCCCCATTTGTTTGTTACATTCTGGTGGGGTTATGCTGGCTGCTTAATATGTTTAAGTCACGTCCCCACTTCCTTGCCAGGTTATTCCTGTTTTCTCCCCCCGTACGTTTATCAACAGGGTTTTTTTTATTAACGATATTTTGCCTTATCGACGATTTTCTGCGTAATTTTTTTTTTAAACAAATGCTCACTCGTTAGTAATTTTCTTTACGGACTTACACCTTGGCACTACTTTGCGCTCCTCCGAATGAGCCCCAGGTAGCATTTTCGAGCGGGTTAACCCGGGGGCACGAGATAAAAAAGAGGCGCGAACATACTCATGCATGTGTTTAAGCGTACATGCATTTTTCGGCCATACTTCCACACCCCAAACGGATGCACTTCAGTCGGTTGGAAACGCATCACATGGGAAGGCGGCCTAGTTGACCAGTTGAATGTTTGCTTCACCAATCGAGCCGAGCTGGGGGTCAATCGGTGAAGCTACGCGAAGGAAAACACGAAGGGAAACACAAAGCTGCAAACCATGTGAGGCTACCGGAAGGCGCATCTTGAAAGATGTGTAAATCCGCTAGGCGCATGGGAAGAAGCCTTTCGCTATTACGCCGTACCTCCAAGCGTTGCGCTTCTTCACCATTTCGACAAGGTTCCCTCGCTGGGCAGATAATTTTGCCTACCTGTTCAGCATTTACCCATAAGGAAAAGGAACACTGCTATAAAGCAGCGCCTTTTTAACACCCAATCAGGAGGGGAAAAGAAAAGAAGGTAAAATGTAAAAGGTCGTCTCAATTGAGTAATTATACAAAACGCACACCGTTCGGGAATTCTCCAGGAGGAGGAGGTGTAGCATCTTCGCTCAAATCAGCACAGTGCTGAGCTGCCACAAGGAGTGACAACTTTGCCCCTTATCCATACGCATAAATCCAGCAGCAGTGACAAAAAAACACACGCACAAAAAAAGAACGAGTTAAAAATGCCTAATTTTGAAGAATGAGTAATAAAGGAAGAACATATAAAGCACTGGTCAGAAGGAAAGCCAAAGTGTGCGAAGGGAAAAGGACAAAATTGAGGAATAAACGACCAGGCAAACTTAGCAGGAGGGGGTTCTGGCTCCTGTGCCTCACATACATAGTAGCATCCTTCCTGGGATATGTCAGCTGTTTGACGTTTTTGAAGAGGCAGAGTAAGATGAGCTATATCTACCTTATATATACGGAAAAAAGAATCGGTGATAATCTTCGAAGGAAGAATTATTTGAATTATAAAAATGGAGTAATTCTAAAAAAGGATGCATGTAGTGGAAGACAGAAATTTGCCTTAGGTAGCGAAAAGGTAAATAGAATTATAGAAAGTTTGAAAGAGCTAACATTGTTGGAAGCAAGCGAACTAGTGAAACAAATTGAGACCACCTTTTCAGTGGACACCAGACAGACTATAGGTGCTTCTGCCAATGAGCAGGACAACAAACAAAATGCAGCAGATGCAAACGCTGAGGAAGAGAATGACGAAAATAAGGTCTACGATTTGATCCTAGAAAATATAGAACCCAATAAAAAAATCCCCATCATTAAGATCGTTAAGGAGATTAAGAAGGACCTCAATTTGAAACAAGCCAAGGACTTGGTAGATAACTTACCCCAAACTCTTTTTGAAAAAATTAACAAAGAAACGGCTGACAAGTGGAAGGCCAAACTTACAGAGGCTGGGGGTATTGTTAAGCTGAAGTAGTTTCGTTGCAGGGTTGTCCATTTTGTGCGAAAATGCTTCGTTTATTAGGATTCGCACGTAATGTACGTTCATCTGCCTTGTGTTGCTTTCCTATTTTAGGTGTCTTTTTTTTTGTTTACATGCACGGATCACCCCTTTCGTGCCAATCATTTATCCGTTTGGTACGCACGAAGGGTAGTCCATGTTAAATCAGTCATTGCTTGCTCGGGCGAATTACCCTTCTCTGCGCAGCATTCACGGAGGTTGTCATCTCCCCATGGGGGTGCCCATTTGGTAAAAGACCGCATTTGTGTGTGGGTATATGTAAGGGGGGATCCACACGTAGGGTATCCACCTGCGTATTATTCATTTATTCATTTTTTTTATTTCCAAAATTGGTTTTCCTTTCCCCATCTTGAATGCCCCCCTTCGCATTTATCAGCCCTACTAATGTGCCCCTTTGTATGCATTTTTTCTAAAAAAATGATTTTTTTTTTTTCAGTTGTTTTTTTGAAAAACGAACATTTCCAATAAACTGGTATTTCCATTTTGTTTTTTCAATCAAACCGTTTTGTTCACTACAGTTATACGTACCAGGTGGGAATAAAAAAATTAAAAAATGACGACGTCGCGAGGTTCAAGTTGGGAGGAGTAAAATATGAAGGACAATTTTGCCGGCGTCAAATTGTGCAAACATTGAGGGTGAACATTTTCACGGTGAAAAATGTTGACTCCAAAAGGTTTAATTTATGAACTTCAAATTATGCGCTTCAAAATGAAAGAAAATTCCTCTGCGCGTGAAGGGAAAAAACCCCACATGGGTGGGGGCGGGTGCACATACATAGGTTTATTCATTTATGTGTACATGCATGTACTTATGGTATACCCCTTGATTAAAATGTTCCCGAGAGGAATAAAAATAAAAAAAAATATATAGCAAACCAATAACGGCTAACCAATTAAAGTACACGAAAAATGTCTTTTTTGCAAATTGCTTGTGTTAGCTTAGCTGATTATGAGTGCTTGTTTAAAAGATGAGGTATGTTTTTTGGGAAATCCACGCACAGACACATCTTGCTAGGTGGCAAGACCTGTGCCAAGACTTGTTGCCACCCCTGCAGTTACTGCTCGGAAAAATTCTACAACAGCTTCAGCACTTCTGACCGCACCGCAGATATGTCAGTTCAACTGGGGAACATTAGCCGCCTGCTGCGCCTGCAAAAACTGGGCCTGCATTTCGAACAACTGGCATTCCTTCTCGTACTGGAACGCAATAGGAGTAATGAGGACCACCACAGATACGCCTGCAACCCACATCACCCAAGATGTAGTCTTAAATCCTTTTTTTAAAAAAACATTTATTCTATTTTTTAGTATTTTTAATTTTTGCCTAAATCTCACAGTGTCCTTCTTCTGAAAATTTAGTAAGCCATTTTTCGAAAGCAATAATCGACCCTCTTCATCATTGGTAGAAATTTTGGAAAGTATCATTCCCATTTTAAGGTAGATCACAAATAGGTACAGATTGTACGCGTCTACTGACGATCTGTCTTGTTGGAAGGTGTTGTAGTATGCCCTATGATATATATGATGTAAATACATACAAGTTGGCTAGAAATGGATGGAATTAACTTGGTTTGTATGCTTAAGCATGTTCGTTTCTGGCTCAGGGGGGCCTTCCTCGAGGGTGTACGCGTGTGTGTGGGGGGAGATCTTCTACTGCTCTTCCTGTTGCCACTATGCGGTTGGCATGCGGTTGTTCAAACAAACTTGGAATATGCAAGTTTATACACAGATGCACGTATCTGTTGCCTCTAAACGGGATCGGACTGAAACATTCGAACTTGTAACATTTTTACAAGGACAAAACGAAAAGGGGGCTAAGCTAAAATGGTGTATAACATATCGTCACATGTCAAACTGAAGAGGAAAAAAAAAAGTGTAACACGTGGAAGATATGGTGAAGATATAAAAATGCGTTTCTATTTATGTAGAAGGGACGGTTCTACTTGGAGGCATTTTTCAACACAAATATGACCAAACAAAACAGATGCGTTTTTGATCTGTTATTTTTATGTTGCTTCTCTCATCCTTTTTTTTGTGCATACTTTTCACTTCAATATTAGGAATCCAAAAAAAAAAAAAAAAAATTGTGCCAATGGAAAGTAAGAGTTGAAAAGGCGCAGGGAAGCGGCTACTTGTTTATGAACGATCGCCTGGGAAAATTATAGCCACACGGATTAAATCATCATGTACAAGTAAAATATATACATATTAATCTACCTATTCCTCTATGGCTATACATGTACATATATTAATTTACGCATGTATCTTTTTCTTTAAGGGGAAGATAAAAATTCAGAAATGTTCCTTTTTTTTACGTTTCCTTCTGAAGCTGCACTTTTGAGGGTTCTTTTTTTTTTTTTTTTTTTTTACAATTTTTTTTTTCCAGCGAGGAGTTTGCATCTTCGGGGCGTAAAAGTATGCCCCAATGCATGCGGGTGCCTTGTGTGGCAAAACGTACATCCACAGTTCACCTTCAGGTAGATGTTTCTGCGCGTGAAGAAGCGCCATAGAATGGGGGGCATTTACCGTTTCAGGGCATACTTACCTGCGTTAAAATATACTTACATAGAAGTACCTACGCTCATCTGCAACGGGGAAGGAACAGCGAAGAGGGGAAAAAACATTTTACCCGTATTAATGTGCAGTATGCCGTCGCTGTGCATTCCTATATTTTGCGCTTTTTTGGGCACCTCATTAATTAGGGGGGGAAAAAAGACTCTCAATTTTGTTAATGCAAAAATAAAAATGATTCAACAGATGTACAAATTTGTTCGTCCCTTTTTTTTTCCACTTTTTACGAATTATTCTAAGATGAGAAAAAGCAGTTTTAAAAAATGAGGTGTAGGCGAGGCGCGGAAGCAGACGAATGATTGGTTATGTCCCCTTGGGTGGTGTTACCCAACTGGTCGTAATTTCCTCCCGCAAAGTGGCAGCAAAGGAATGTGACGTATTTTTCTGAAATAGGTACAGTGACAACGTCAGATGTGGTAAGAGGCCAAATCGGAAAAATCGCGCAAAAGGAAATGTTGCAATGAGGATGTATTTTATTTTTTTCTTTTTTCCTCTGCATTTTCGCCCATCCGCGTGGACATACCTGTCCTTCTCCCTTTTTCTTAAATGTGTACTAGTACATGGCACTCCGAATGTTACACAAATTTCACTTTAAAAGATTTAATCAAAATTTTTTGTGTTCCTCATCCGTTGTTAAACGCTTTTATTGAAAAAGAGAGAAAAAAAAAACTTATACAATAAAGTGCAAACATGATGCCCTGCGCACCTGGGCCACAGTACCCATCACACAGGGGCAACAAAACTCACGAGTGAGTCTTACAAGGACAAAAAAAAAAAAAAAGGGGGGGCGGATCATATGGGGAAATGATCATGTGGTGGAGTCATCACACGGTAACATTTCCAAACAAACGATGGTACAAACGATGGTACAAACGATGATACAAACGATGGTAGAAACGAATGTGCGCTCTACGGCGCAAAAACGAGCACATGCATAGACGTGGGTACTCCCAACCGACTGAGTGGGACATCTCCCGTGGGTGAAACAAAAAAGAGACTGACAGATACACTATCCTAATCTTCCAAATTTTCATTGATTAGGGTGAAGGCCTCCTTCTTATCCTTGTCATGGAAAAACATCAAATGCGCCAAGTACCTGTTCCTGTGCATGTTCGTTTTGCAAAATATACAAATGGCTGACTTGGATCCGCAGTATTTTTCATGCTCCGTTTGATTTATATATTTAACAAAGTACGAAAAATTGGTATGCAGTAAGTGCATGTAATAGGGGACCGATTTGGACGTAAAATTTTCGTGGTCATCAAATTTGTCGAGAAAATTTGCCAAAATGTAGTCTTCATTGTAGACGCTTGTAGAGGCTGTCGTAAATACGTTACAGTAGGAGCAAAAGATAATTTTCTTCGGACAGAATAACGCTTGATGGAAAATGAATTGTTTTTTATAAAAATATTTTTCACATGCACATTTTATTTTTGTGTGCCACGTGTAGTTATGTTTCTTCCTGTCGGATGTACTTATTCCTTCATTACATATGTCACAATGGGTATGATTGGAAAGGTTCTTTTTTTGGAAACTCTTTTTGCATATATTACATAGGGAGATATTTTTTAGGCAGTGAATTTGATGCATGCTCAGGTTATTCTCAGAAATGTCTTTTAGGCAATTGTCACATTTTACGAACTTTTGACCGCTGCTCGAAGTTGCGGTTGGTTTAATGGCTGTGCTGGCGGAGGGGGGGTTACCCTTTCCCTCTGCTTCGTCCCTCTTCCGTGACTCCATCTCACCTTCACTGGTGACTTTCATCGATAAAGTGTATTGCACCTCCGTTTCGGCTGAGCACGAAATGGCAAGGTACATTAGGTGGGGGAAATACTGATCGTATATGTATTCAAGGAAGGGGTCTTCCTCCTGCTGAGGTGTACTTTGGGGGACCTCCTTTTCGGACGCAATTGAGGTGACGCTTGGCGGGTTGTCTCCTGGTGGAACCCCATCTGTTTTACCATCTCCAGTCTCCTCCGCAAAGCAGGCAAAGTGTAGCATCAGAGACTTTATCATGAGGTCCCTATTTATGGTGACGTCTTTACTAAGATCGTCAAAGTGCAAATGGTGCAGCACATCGGATACAGAGTCGTACGGAGGAAAGGACACATACAAGTCCATATCGTTATGTGCACCATTAGAATGCAGCGAAATCTTTATTTCAATTTTATCCTTTTTGAGCAGATCCAAAAAGGAGTAATGGAAAAAGTACTTATATTTTTTCATTTCTTTTTTAATACTACTGTTAATAGTCACATCTGTGGTGTTTATGGGTTCATAAAAGTCGCTCAGGCGATTTGAAGACTCGTCTTTCTTCTCTCCCACATTTTTCCTTTCACATATATCGACGGTGATGTCGGTATTTATTAGCGACACGGCATTATCTGGTTCTAATTCACTTATGTAGAAACTTAGGTTGTTAATATGGACATAGTCCCCCAAGGTCAAGGTACTATAATTTAAACTCAACTCATTTTGTAGTAAATTTTTCATAAATTTTATATTACTGGTATTTTCATTTAATGACTCAAATTTGATAAAATCACATTTGGGTATATTTGCATAGGTTACTAATAATCGAACGATTCCGCTGTTTTGCTTAATTCCTAAGTTTTCTTTTACATTTTCTGATACGTGTATGATTCCTTCGTTTGAGCTGAACTCTAGGACGCACACATGCGTGATGTAGCTGTTTTGTACGTTCTTCAGGCTGAAGGTGTAGGGGAACTCCACTTCGCTTTGGTAGAATCCCTTCTCGAGCGTTTTCAAGATGGACACCGGCTGAACGGGGGTGCATGGGTGGGAATGTGTGAACCTCTACAAGTGCACTTCACAACAAGGGGGAGGGAATATCCCCCGCACATTCACATTCGTTCCCCCTTCGTGGTTCCCCATTTGGCACTTCCACCTCACCGTACAAATGGTGTTACACCCGCCGAAGTGTACATTCACGCGTGACATTAATTACATCTTATGTTCAAGTAATTAAAGAGCTACTTATGAACGTATTCAAAATGAACAAAATAGAGCGGGGCGAAAACATCCATCTGCAATGCACTATGGCATATGTAAAAATGGAAACTTCCACCCCTCACCATTTTGCCTTTTAGAGATTTGCTGTGCGAACGTCCGTTCCCATTTGGGTCGTTGAGGATGAGCTCGACGAAAATGGGGCAACCATACAGGTGGACGTTCGCGCTGGACTAACACACGACAGGGGGGGATCCTACTGCTGCATCTATCATGAAGGACATGATGGACACCTCCACGGTTAGAAGCTCCATCTGTACCACCGCTACCATCGTGCTGAATGAGCTCCACTTACCAGGATGACCTTATCCGAGTGGCTATTCAGCCTGTCCACCTTGGCGCTCAAGGGCAGGGTCAAAAACTTTTGGCATATTTTGTTGTTCGAGTTGTGTATATAATGTAGCTCCAAGTCTTCCTTCAGCTTATTGCCATTTTCATCATCACTCTTTTTTTCCTTTTTTTCTTTTTTCTCACCCAGATTTCTACTAGAACTCTTCTTGTGAATCCCCAAATTGGCATTAAATTTATTCACCGCTCTAGCGAAATCATCATCCATAGTAATAATGCGTTACCGGTGGCATGGAAAAATGGATAAAAATGTAATAAAAGAATGCTCCCAAAAATGGACAAACGGAATAGGACCTGCTTAATACCATCCCGGATTTGTATTCCTACGTGGGCAGGGAGGTAAATATGAACCGATTGCACATAACGGTGGGGGGGAAGTCATAAAAAAGGGAGTCTATACATATCTACTCATGTGTTTATATCGGCCTCCATCCGGACTGTAACAAATTGGAGAAGGCATCAAAATGGAAAAACACAAAATGAGCAATGTAAGCGCATAGGTTAAGGCAGTCTACACCATTTGAAACTTGCTCAGGTGATGCGCCTGTGCATATAAAGTTTCCAAACAAACAAATGCCGCCTCAGTGGTGGGGGAAATTGGCTCACATAAAACACATGCTCGTGTGCAGTCTAGCCATTTAAGTGCACTCACCTGGCGTGTTAAGCCTATGTAGCATTAACTTTGATGATGTGGACGCCGATGGGATGCACTTGCAAATGCATACAATATATACATATATTTTTTTTCCTCTAAAGCATTACTGTTCAGCATATGCAAGTACGACGGATACAAAAATGAAACAGAAGTAGTACCTCGTGCAAAGGGAAGCTACGCATGTTCTATTCGAGTTATGCATTCGTGAAAAGTGCTCATTAAACGTTATTGCTAACCTTCACAGTTCTATGTAAATTTGTTAAAAATGCAGCTTTGCCCATTAGCTAATTGTTTTTTTTTTTTTTTTTTTTTTTTCTTACTTGCCTTATATTATCGTTAACCGTTTTGCCCTTCTTCAGTTTTTCTCTTTTTTTTTTTTAACCAGTTATTCTTTTTTTTTCTTAAACCAATTCTTCTTTTTTTTTTTAAACAAGTTATTCTTTTTTTTTTTTTTTTTTTTTTTTATTTGGGCCGAAAAATTTGGTAACGTTTCATCATCCCGTTGGCAATTTTGTACATGGACAATTTTCCACGTGTCACTTTATGCAGCGATCTTTTTTAAGTTTAGACGATTGAACACAATTGTGATTATTCTGTACAATCCATCCGAAGGGGGTAATTTTTCCCAAAAGAACGATTTTTTTACCTCTTTTGCAATTTTCGCTTAAGATATGTTCACCAAGAAGTTTTTCTTATTAGTTTTGTCGCTGCATAGCCACAGGTGCGTTTCTATAGGAAGTGAATTATCGTTTCACCACGTCGTTAGGCAATCCCACATGCAACACATTCAAGTGTTTTTCTCCATAGGGGCACATGTGTGAGTGTATTTATTTATATAATATACACGCCGTCACCCATTTGTTAGAAAATTTTGTTCCCACCATTAGTATAGCTAGCAAAGTCAAATATGTAGGATATGTAAATAGAAGCAAACGGAATTTTTTTCCTTATTAACCAACTCTTTTTTTATGCTATTTTCTTTGCGAAGAAAAAGCAATTACATATAAATATGTGCTAGCTATTTTCAAAATATTGTAATTTTTTTTTTTTTTTTTTTTTTTTCTTCTCCCTTTAAAATGATTGTTTACGGAAAGTTTACAAACTTGGGGTGATGGTTGTTTTGATTTATCACTTGGGGCAATCATAAACTGTTTTAAAGACAATTCATAGAATTATGCACAACATCAGATTTGTAGTCCTCCCTTTTGGGGGGGAAATACGCTGACCACTTTCTTTTTGTGGAGTTGACACACTGCCAAATGTGTCTTTTTCCTTTTACCTATTGTGAAGACACCTTCGCGCATGTGTCTGGCTACGTTTTTATTTTTTTACGTCGATATGGGAATGTCACGTCTGCATAGCATATTGAAACGGTTAAGCAGTGCGCATTTGGTGTTGTAACTGTTAGGGGCGGTTTTACTGGCGGACGTAGTGAATGAGGTTCATTTATTGGGATGTCGCTCAAACTAGACTGAAAAAAGTGCTAAACTGAAGTATCCATCAGGGTAGCAACCACGAGAAGACATCTCACGGACCGAAAAAAAAATATGCGCTAAGGACAACACGTGGTTTGTCAATGAGTAGGCACACGGGCATACTGTTCAACATGCGTGTTTACATGTTGCATTTTAAAGGACATGTAATTTGTGCGGCTATGTAAACCTCTATGCATGACAAGCAATTGTGTGAATGGGCGTCCTCTTTCGAACCCTCCTTTTTTTTTTGGTCATGCATCCTTAATTTCTTCCTCCATACTTTCACCTGAACGTTCGTGCAAATTATGTGAGGGGAAAATGATTAAAAAAAAAAAATACTTCCTAAGGGCGGACAAATTTTTCCAAAAAGGAGAGAAAACGACGTAACACTACGCTAAAATGAAATAGTGAATGAAATGAAATAAGATAGTAAAAACAGAACAAGGCACAGCGAATGATGACAATATGTCGTAAGGCAAAATAAAACATTTCAAAGCATACAATAGCATTGAACAAAAAAAAAAAAAAAAAAAAAAAAACGAAATGAAATGAAACGTTTTAGGACCTCTCCTCATGGGAAGTTAGTTCACCTTTGGTGACATGTTTAACTCGCACGTAAGGAAATGTCTCCAGGTCTGGCGAGAAGGAAAATCGCATCACATGGTACGGCACACTGGTCATCGTCACGAGGAAAATCTGCGCAAACAAGCAACCCTCCCAACTCCATACTAATTTCGCATTATAAAACAACCCAGCAGATACACACTAGTGTGAACATAGCTTTTTTTGTGGGGGATCATGTGCCCGCAGGATTGTTACACAATTCGAGTAGGCGAATGAGGCAAGCGAATAAACGCGCATAAAAGATTACCCAGACCGATCATACCGCCTAAGCAATCTCCCCCAATGAATGAACTACCGTCAGGCATCATAAAAGAAATTTTCAAGTTCCTAACGTATGAAGATGTGGTGAAAAATAAAAACTGCGTGTGCAAAGAATTCTACTGCGCAGTGAAGTACAATGATTTGTGGAAGTGCTTCTACGACAGGGAATACACAGATGACATCATCAATAGGAAACAGAATGATCCGTTTAAGGAGCTCTTTTATATAAGACATGAGGAGAAAAAAAAAAATAAATATGTTTGTTTTCCAAAGTCTGCACAAGAACAATTCTTAGATATGGAGGCATCATTACTTGCCTTGCGGGACAGCTCCTTTGGACAGTTTAACATTTCTCATTTGTACGAACCCGGTCGTTTTAAGGTGGATAACGTGATGCATGGAAGGGATTACGGAGGTGGCTCTCCAGCTGTATCCCCTTATTACATAGGAAGGAGAAGTCACCAGAATTGTATTTACGACGAGACCCTTCATAACAGCGGTAATGACGCGGTATGGAATGGTAAGGATGCGTTACCCCTATGTGAGAACACTCATCGTGGAGGGAAGATGACGAACCAGATGATGAACGAAATCGAAGAAGAATCAATTTGGAATGACAAAATAACACTGAGGGGGAGGGGGGTCCAAGAAGAAGACAAAAGCGGACACATGTGTTCATTCAATCACTGCGAATTTAAATATATTCCAAGGAGCGATCTGTACATATGCACTGAAAGTAGGAATTATCACATATGTGATGATAAATGTGAGCTAGCCATTTCATCGGACATAGAGTGGGGGTATTTGGTATGCCCTTTGTCTGGAAAAATGTTTGATTGCTTATCACAACCACAATGTAGAAAAAACTTTAAGAGTGTAAATTCTACCGTTAGATACATTTTGACTTATGATATGGGAGCTGGTGGAGCCTTTCAATACATCTCCCCCCAGGAAGAAAATTATTCTGACGATTCCTACGCACAAGAAATGGAACCCTCCTTTGCATACAGAAAAAGGTATTCACATAAACGTATGGATGGAAATACGATTCATGGGGGTATGCGAAAAAGGGGGAAAAAGAAAAGTGGGTGCATTTCCCCTGCCAGTAGAAATAGCGTCTTCAAAAAGATACTCGATTCTTACATGGGAAGCAAGAAGGGTTGCAAACGGGGGACCATGCAAAATGGGTAAGGAGTCCTCATTTCGATCTACGCATTAGCTTCGAAGAGGGAAGCAATTTACACCCCAAAAATGAGAAAGGTGAAGCAGAGTCGGTTTTCCCTTCTGATGCCGCAGGGACGTGTATATATAAATATGTATATATGTATTTGCAAACGCTGCAGTGCGCTCCCCAGATTTTGGACACCTCCCCTCCCCCCGACAGAAAAAAATACACACATGTGTAAATAATATACTTGCATGGACAGCGCTAATGGTGAAATTTTTTGTTTGTACATATAACCTACATCAGCAAATTGGATTCCTCGAAGAATGCCGCGAGACGTGGGGGACTACTCTCTTTTTACCCCCTCCAATTTGGACTTAGTCACCACGCGTATCTATTTGTTCTTTATACCCTCATTTTGTACCTCATTTCGTTTATTCATATAACCTCATCACCGCTATCATTATCATCATCGGCATGATGATTTTTTTTTCCCCCCAAGATGAACGCTCTTCCGCGCATGGATGCAGCTCCCATTTTCTACATTTCACCTCAGCATCAGTATGTGTTACGAAAACTTTATTTTACCTATCTGTGCATCCATTTAGTCCATTTTTTTGTTTGTTGCTTTCTTGTGCTGCCTAATGGCCGTCGCCAGCAAGGCGAATAAACGCGATCCGCAGGAACACCTCGGAAAAAATAAAATAAAACAACATAAAAAAAAATTAAACGGAATAAAACAAAATAAAAAAATAAAATGAACTTGCCTGTCATGTCATATGTTAACCCCCATGGTGAACGCACCAGAAATTGCAAAAAAAAAAAAATTAACTGCCCCTTTAAATATGTATTAAGGAGGAACCCATTTTTGCAATTTTTTCACGCCCCGTTGGCAACGACGGATTCGCAGTTTCGGTAAGGACGAAGCGGAGTTCCTTTGCAATTTTTTTTTTTTTTTTTTTTGTTTTGTTTCGATTTATGTGGAGTAAGTCTCGCATCTTTTGAAGGGAACTCAAGTGGTGGAAGTACAGTAAATCGTGCAGCTAAGCATAGAGGCAGACTACATAACTGTCCCTGATTCACCAAGTATATGAAGGCGCGACGAAATGGTGAAGATGGACGAGGCGAAAAAACGGAGGAACTTGTTGCAAACCATTTTTGAGCAACACGCCGTTAGGAAGAAAAAAAAGGCAAAGATCAATCTAAGGATAGTATACGGATCGGAAGGGTCCAACAGCTACAAGAAGGCGAAGGGGTTTCTAAACGAATTCATACAATTTTTCAAAGACATAGAAAATATATGTAACGAGGTAAATAGAATAGTAACGGAGGAGGGAGGGAGCCACCACATTTTCAACGGAAGGAAAAACGAACTGTATCACGGGGATGACAACAGACTGGTGAAATATTTTAAGGAGTATTCAGAATTGTTACAAAGGAAGAATGAACAAAGTGGAAGGAATGGCAAAAAGGATTCATTCAAAACGGAGAGGGTAAATGCTGCACATGAAGCTTTACAAGAATTTCAAGAGAAGGAAAAAAAATGTAGCGATAAATTTGTGAACTACCTAGACTGTTGCATAAGCAACAATGTCTGCACAGTCAACTTTGATTTTGTGAACGGCAACGAGTTCAACGATTATACGTTCTTCGAACGCACCAGTGAATATGACTTAAATGTGATGGTACTATTTGTTAGTACAGCTAGTAACGGTTCTTTCCCCAGGAATTGCTACAAGTTTGAACAGCTGTTGGAAGATTTATTTAACGACTTCCGCGTTGAAAAAGATTTTTTAAAAAATATTTTTTATACTTGCATAGGGTTTGGAAACAAACAGTACGGAAGTACTCACTTTTGCGCACCTGTTAAGAAGTGTGACAAATATCTCACCTCCTTGGGTGCACAAAAATTGTTTAGGACGTTAAAACTGTGTGATGAGGAAAACAACGAAGAAACATTCCTTCTGTGGAAATGCAGTTTATTTAAGACGATCAGTTTGGGTTTCCTTTTCTACTGTTTTAATTTTCCCCAGTTAGGGTCCTTCATGCCGTATGCAGACAGGAAGATTTACAATTCGCTGCAGCACTATTGCTTCTTTTTTTGCGCAAAGGGGGAAAATAGGAAGGGCAGAGATGAAAACTTCAGGGTGGGGAGCAGAACGGATGTGGCGTCGATTGAGGTGCCATATCAGGGGGGGCAACACAACCATGTGACTGTTCAGAAGAGGGAAAGTCCTCAAGCGGTCGATCCCCCCATTGAGGATACCCTTAAAGTGGACCCTCCTACCAACGCATCTTGCAGCACCTGCGGGGAAGGCACCCACAACGGGTGTACCCCCCCCAATGGTGACGAATGGGAAGAAGTACCCACCGCCCAAAGCAGCGACGATGAAATGGTAGAAAAAAGTCCACATTCGTATGGAATAAAAAAAAGGGAAGATGTGAAGGCAAGTACCTCTCTCTGTAGCAGCGGTGACGAATTGGAGGACCTCATCCCAGACAAACCGAAGGATATGCTTACATCCAACCAACGAAATAAACTAACAAAGGAAGGATACAAAATTATCGGTTCGCATAGTGCAGTAAAGTTATGCAGATGGACAAAATCGCATTTAAGAGGTCGAGGTGGATGCTACAAACATACCTTTTATGGAATTAATTCTTATCAATGTATGGAAGCTACGCCAAGTTTAGCTTGTGCCAATAAATGCGTCTTCTGTTGGAGACATCACAAAAACCCAGTGGGGACTCACTGGAAATGGAATAAAGACGACGCAGAAATGATAGTAAATGAAGCACTTAAAAAACATAAAGGTATGATAAAAGAACTGAAAGGAGCACATGGAGTTGTTAAAGAAAGATTTGACGAAGCAGCTAATGTTAGACATTGTGCCTTGTCCCTAGTGGGGGAACCAATCATGTACCCAGATATTAACAAGCTAATTGATGAGCTGCATAGTAAGAACGTTTCGACCTTCCTAGTTACGAATGCACAGTTCCCAAATGAGTTGCAAAAATTACACAAAGTGACACAACTGTACCTTTCGATTGATGCACCTAATGAAGAGGCTTTAAAAAACATAGACAGGCCATTGTTTAAAGATTTTTGGGACCGCTACATACGATGCATTAAGATTCTAAAAAAGAGAAAAGAAAGAACGGTGTTTAGATTTACCCTAGTCAAGGAATATAATATGATGTCTGAAGAAATTTTAAGTTATTCTAAGTTGGTAGAATATGGCTACCCAGATTTTATTGAAATAAAAGCTGTAACTTATTGTGGTTCCTCCGATGGTTATCAACTTACTATGAAAAATATTCCATGGCATGAAGAAGTCTACCAGTTTGCCTACAGTTTAATACACTCTAATGGGTACCTTTCCGATTCGTATGAAATTGCCTGTGAGCATAGACACTCTTGCAGTATTTTAATAGCAAAAAAAGAATTCAAAATAAATGATAAATGGCACACTTGGATTGATTATGAGAAGTTTCAATTTTTGGTGAGGCAGAATAAAGATTTTACCGCCGCTGACTACTGTGCCGAAACCCCATCCTGGGCCGTCATGGGTGCAGAGGAACGGGGCTTCAACCCCTGCGATGAGAGGGTCTACACGAAGGGCAAAAACAAAAATAAGCCGCCCCTTACGGAGAACACCTCGCAGTGAAGAAGTGCTATTTGACCACCATTAAGGGGGAAACTTCCCACCCTCATCATGGAGGCACATCCCCCAAGTGGACCTTTCTCCTTTTTTGATGTGGTTCCACCCCAACCGGTACTGTTGGAGAATTCGAACTGGCTACGCTGGGTTAGCCCTCTACGCGTCGATCATTTGCGATGCTTGGCTTATTTATGCGCCCAGTCGGTTGCCACATATATATATTTTTTTTATTTATGGCAGGGTTTGTTTTTTCATGTTCCCATTTTATGGGTGCGACTTTTATTCTGTAGCACCTCGACTTATTGTGCAACTCATTTGGTAAATTTTAGCCATACGAGGGGGCACCGCAACTCCCCTTTTATGAATAAACTCTACAATGTTAAGAAATCAGAGAAAGACGCCTATTTTTTCGAAATTGGCACTAATACTTTTACGCATGGGCTAATGGATATCCCTTTTGTTGCCTGATGAAGTTGCAACAGTAGGCCATCGGTCGAGCGATCCATTAAGAGAGGGATAATTCTTTAGTTGAGCTCATTATTACGCCAACACATAGCAAGAGAACAAACTGCAAACTCGAATGGGTACCCCATTATTCGTTTGCGCAATTGACTAGGTGAAATGTGAAACCCTTCTACCACATTGGCAACTTCCTTCTTTTTTGCAATTCTCCTTATTACCCTATGTGAACACAACACCTATCATACGTTTGTACAGGTTGATCAAATTAAAGGGGGCCATTCACCCACGCATAGCAGTAGCTGATGGGATGACGAGTACACATGTATGGAAATTTCGGCCAGTATATGCACATACGAGGGTCCCCTTCTTTTGTTACTTCCCAATTGGCTGTTATCAATTGGCACAGATTGATCGTTTCAACATTTTCTTTCACTTTCGCGGAGGTGCAACACAAGTACATTAACATGGGGTGGAAGGCAGCCACCAGCGCGACGAGGGCAAAGGAACATGCAGAGGTACACGCCACAAGTGGAGGCGTCTAAGCTGATGAGTGCGCGTAATATGTTAGCTGCTTGGAGGACAACAAAAATGAAAGAAAAGTTGTAATTATGCCCTTTACTTTTAAGGAAGCGTCAATATGCCGGTTGCGCAGGCAAAACGAATGCAAAATTAACTTGCACATGGGGGAAAAGACGCTTGGTTTGGATATTTACCCCATTTTTAAGGGCATACAATTTCGACTGCGTTAAACAGTGATAACGCAGAAGGTGGGTACTATCATCTACCACTAAATTGTACATTTGTGCCCCCCACGTGGCGTTAAAAAATGGGCATATTATTTATGGCTGTGCGTACATGTACCATTTTGCATACACAACTTACGTTTTTTCCCCCCGTTAGAAATAGACAACCTGCGCCGCTTAATTTTTTGGTATCTTCTAATTGCTAACAATTGGTAGCCATGTCGCGGCGAGGACTTTTAAACAAAAAAAAAAAAAAAAATAAAGAGCAAAAAAAGTGAAAAGAAACCTTTCTGCTTTATACTTTACATCCCCTTCGATGAATACGAAATTTACGGACAGCGATAAATGTGGGGATCGTGCCGTCTATTGCACATAGAAGATGTCCGAAACATGGAACGGGCAATTAAAAAAAAAAAAAAAAAGAAAACGACTGTCTACGCATTGTTATATATGCTATAAATTTGTCGTGAAAAAATGCAAGTGGCATTTGTCTCAATGAACAAAATTTCAATGCTGAAATTAGCTATTCTAAATTCGACTTAGCGAAATGCATGTAAAATACGCAGCACATATATATATATATATAATTCATAGAAGTCCGCTGGAGCGATTAAGCACGCACAAGGGGTAGGAAGAACCCACGTCGCGTCTTTTTATACATATACTGATTTTTTTTTTTTTTTCTCCAATATAATTATGTAAGTGGGCAGAAAATCCTTCCCGGCTTCTTCCTCATTTCAGCTGCACCCTTGGCTCCAACTTTGATGCAATTTCTCAAGAAATGTTTAATGAATGAATTTCCGCATTTTTTTTTTTGCGATTTCCCTACTTTGGAAGAAATACTTAAATTTTCCAATTGACGAATAATCCAGTTTATAGAAAAAATAAAGGACACAAAATATTATTTTGTTGCTTTTCTTAAAAATGAAAAAAAAAAGAAATTAACCGCGGGATAGAGAAAAAGGTAAATTAAAACAACTCCAGAAATTTTTTAAAAAAAATGTAGTACTAGGGGATAAAAAAAAAATTAAAATAAAAAAATAAAATAGGCGTACCACCAGTGACCGCGAAAAATATTGTAAACAAAAAAAAAAAAAAAAGGGATATAAACAAAATTACGGAATGTTGAAAATAGCAAAACAGAAAAGTACATAGAAAAAAAAAAATTAAGTACGAAAAAATTATATATTTTTTCATTTCATTTTTTGGCAGTGGAAGAAGGGAAAGAAAAAAAACAAAGAAGAAGAAATTTAACTAAACTTAACAAAGCTGTTTTTTTCATTTTCATTTATTTCAAAATTTACCTATTTTGCATTTTGTTACATTATTTAATAACATCCTCGTTGCTTAATATAAACATGTATATTTTTCTCCCACAATTGTATGCATTTGTATACATATATATGATAATATGCTTCTCTCTTTCGTTTTTTTTCTACATAGTGAGAAAATATTCTATATTGCATGTTATATATACATGTATGTAGAATAATTGTAACTCCTATGCATATGTATATATATTTATTGAGTACATGCTTTAATATATGCCTACCATTCAAGTATACAGGATCCCTGTATTGTCGTCTTATATATGCGTATAATATATTATATGCAAAAAAAAAAATATTACCAGAGTTGTCATGCATATAACTGCATGTACATGGGAATACGCCCTGCTCCTGTATGTATGAAATATTATATGTTTACAGTACGCACACGTGGATATAAAAAATAATATATTGTGAGACACTTTTCGTGTATTCCTTTTCAAATACATCGCGTTTTATTTTTTTGCCCATCCCTGTGAAATACTTGCGGGAGCTACAAAAAAATAGAGCGGGAAACGAAATTCATTTCCTAGCACATTTGCGAGCTGTTCATGTGATTTTTTTAGGAATTTCATTTCGCTTTCATTTGTTAAAATTTATTTGACGAGTTTGCCGATAAAATTTGCCTCACAAAATTTATTATACAAAATTGCCGTACAAATTTGCCGAAAACATTTGCTTAAATTTGCTTCACCTATTTATTATTTACCGCGCATTTTTGCGCTACAAATTTGCCTTTGAAATTTGCATTTTTCTTTGGTGTCTCGAAAGAGGGGCAACCATATGAGAAAAAGAAAAAATTTGTCTGTTATTTATTTGTGCACTTTAATTTTGTATGCAAATGGTACAAAAAAATAAGCAGATATATATGTTTAAAAATATTCTGTAGCAAAATTTTCACTTATGTACCATTTATATTCTTCCTTTTTCATTATTTTTTACCATTTTTTAATTTAAATATTTTTCGCATTTCGTGTTCGTATGCGCTTATATACTGGTGCACTTGAAGGATTATGTTATGGCATGACGAAAAAATTGTGAACGTGTATTTTATGTAATGTTTAAATGGTACCATATTTTACGGCAACGACTGTACAATCATTTTATAACCTTATCGTACATTATTTTGTACCATATGGTATAATGAGAATGTGAGATAAGCATAAATGCAAAAAAAAAAAAAAAGCAATTATAATCCGCATGTATAATATTTTTTTATTCAATTTGGAACCCCGTGTTTATAGTTTATATTAATTTGCGCTCCCTTTTGATTCTTTTTTTATTTTTCCCTCAAATAAAAGTTATACATACGTGTATATATATATATATGAATAGAAAAAATTCAATATAAATTTCTTTACGCGAAATATAAGAATTTATTTTCCTGTTGTTTTTATTCATTCATTTTTTTTTCTTTTCTTATTAAAATTAAAGAAAATTTCCAAAGGTAATTTTTTATATAAATTTACCGAAGCGAGTATCTTTTGTTCCTTTGCTTAAGTTTCGTTTTATGTATTCATGTTTTTATTTTGTATGAATGGTTAAGCGTTTTGAGAAATCATAGAGAAAATTCGCAGATATGTTACATTTATATGTATGTTTGAAAAAATAAACAAGTGAATAGTGAGGCTTCAAAAAAACACTTTTGGTAGCCTATACATATATGTGAATGCATATTTTAGCACACGTTGAACGCAGAGTATGTACTTAAATACGCAAGTACATATTTTAATACAAGTTTAACACATTTATATGCATTTTTATGATTTTCCCCACGCTCCTTTTTTTTACGTTCTTTTATTTTTGTTCGTTTTACTGTTTCACCCAAACCCAACCCTTCGACCTTTTGAGTGTTATTACTTTTTTTATTTCATCGTATCACCCGCACAGTCCTCACATCGCTTTGGAAAAAAGCATTATTTATTTTTATATCGAAAGGTATACTCTGGCGACACAGAGGGAGAAGATAGCATACTGCATCTTTCCCGCGTGTATATGTACATAAAACATATGCACGCCTATTGCAATCCGCTCCATCTCTGAGCGGCATATGCATGTCCCTATATGGCTTATAAGCAAGCAAAGCTTTTTGAACAGAGCCATTTTTCTGTTCCATTTTTCAGTGTCATTTTTCAGTACCATTTTTCAGAACAATTTTTCAGAACCATTTTAGAAAACACATTTGAATAGTACATGCACTCCGTATGCCATTGTGTGTATTCGCAAAACTGCAGTGTGCATGTTTTTAATTTAATATTTCGCCCTGCGTTTAAGCAAGCGTGTATGTGTATATGCATATAGTACATATGTGCATACGCATATCGCTGCCTTTTTTGCCTTTGCGTCCACCACCTACTCACATATAGTGTGTACCTGTGCGCTATCAGTTAATTACTGCTACACTGGTAACAAATAGGAAAGATAATCTTCCTTTTTTTACGTTTTCATGTGTAACAGTATGCCCGTGTGCATATAAATATATGTGCCATAATATATGCTTATGTGCACATGTGTACGCATCCCTTTTGTAAACACTTCTCTCTGCATATTTCTGACACACTTGTTTGCTCAATAATTGGCCTTTGCGTTTTCCCATTAATTGTTCGTTTTGGCTTCCCATTTAGACGTTTATTTTAATTTTTATTGAAATTTTTACTCAAAATTTCGTCATTCTTTTTTTTTTTTTCATCTTGAGCTTTTAATTTTAATTTTATTTTGACGTTAGTTATGTGCCGCCCGTGAAACGCGCCCTTTTTTTTTTTTTTTTTTTGGACCACTGGTTTGAGTTTACGTGATGCGCGTGTATGTGTATATGTGAGCATACGCATGTGTGTACATATATATATTACACTATATATACAGTAGGTATGCGCATATATATATACTCACACAACACGTGTAAGCATTTTTTTTTATTTTTATGCATTTTCGACCCTGCTCATACCCCTTATTTTTTTTTAGCATTCACTGAACTGTGCCAGAGCTACAAGCATATGCGCACGGATATGTGCAAACGCCATTTCGTTTGGTAATGTACATATGTAAGAACACATGCATGATCATTCATGCACGTAAGTAATGCATATTTGCGCGTATGTGTATACACATATAAGCAAATAATGAGCAAATGTTTGTGTACCAATTTATATATACCGCGTTTAGTCCTATATATAAAATATTCGTATTAGCATTGTATTATCGTTAGCATAGCGTTAGCGTAGCATTAGTGTGTTTATTGTGCATACTTTTATCCCTAGACTTCTCTTTGGCCTATAATTTGGGAATATTGTTCCTTTTTACGCCCTCCCCTTTTTTTTACTGAACCATATTTTGCCGTATTTGTATTGCATCTGATAATTATCGTGATAAAAGAAAAAATTTTTTTTTTCACCTTTTTTATTCCATTCTTTCGCTCTTTATCATTTCATCATTCTTCTTTTTCGAAAGTTGTCTTTGTTTACGAAAATAGCCCATTTAGTGAATTCAGAGAACTTGGCACACTGGAAATTAGCGAACGGGCAATTAGCGAGTGAGCAGTTAGCGAATGAGCAATTGGCAAAAGTAAAAGCAAAACCAGTTAGCAGTTAGCAAATTTAAAAAGCCCATCCACTTTTGTCCCAATTGCTCATTTTGCTTTTTTGTGTGCTATTTTTTATGAGTTTATTTGAAGAACGAATAGGGTTATTTATTTATTTATTTTTTTTTTTTTACACATGTGTATATGTAACATCTACCTTATTTTGAAAATTTCTGTGAGGCATATGTAATTTATTTACCATTTCTTTTTTTTCCACACTTTATTACCTTCGTAATTTACAAGATTCCCATTTCCCCTTTTTTTTTTTTTTTTATGTGATGCAATATTGCTTCAGTTTATAAAGTTCAATGATTTAGCACCAAGTTATTTTTTCACACACGCGTTTTTCGCAATTTACACAATTTGCGCATTTTTTAAGTTCGAGCATACACGCGCGCATACGCTGCGTATACCTAATATGTACCGCTCTTTAACGTACGCCCCACTTTGACCACCTTCCTGAACACCTTTTTGCCCAGCCCTTACACACATTCTCGTACGTATGCCAAGTGCCTGACCAGTTCACAAGCTGACCAATTGGCCAGTTATTTTATCACCCCTTTTTTTTTTTCAGCGTTTCGCATATATATATGTACCTGTGTGAACGCACATTTACATAAAAAATTGTGTATATGTGTAAGCACATGATATGCTCATTTGCTCGCGTATGTAAAACCGTACCTTCTTTTTTTTCTTTTTTTTTTTGCTCTCATTTTTTACGTTTCAATTGTAATTGTTTAAATATAATTGCATTATAAAAAAAAAAAAAAATAAATATAACAAAATAAAACAAAACAAAATAAAATAAGATCAAGAGTACATTGCGGATTACGGAGAATCTTACGAGAATAATGAAATTGTACACAATCCAAGTTTGCCAAGCAAGGAGTACTTTTTATATTATAAGCTACCCGAACAGGAATTTTGTACGCACAGTTTTTACAGTTACACCTTTTTTCACGCCAAATTTGTCCCATTTCAAAGGCGTCATATAGTACACACCGTGTGAATGTGCACAATAAGTGTTCCAAAAAAGTGGCTACACGTGTAATATAGGTTACGTGAGAAATATATACATATTTGCTGTACGATATAGTGGGTATGTGCCTCTAATTTTATGTGCTTGACCAAGCCAAGGTGTTGTTACAGTTCCGCCCACCGCGTCCTATTTGCCCAAAATTTACATAATGCGTAATATATGAACGGAACATTTGTCGAATGACATAACACAGCAAACGCGCAACTTTCGCAGTTTGCACCCGTTAACGGTTATCTTACCCATACACGTGGGAATTGTGTTCAAGCATATGTATTTATATATGTACGTACCGACCAAGCATCGTTTGGAAATTTTCTTGAGGGTCAAAAGGAGGCACAATCCAAGGTAGAGCGAGAGAGAAAAAGACACAGAGCAACCAGCAGACACTATTTGCAGCTTCACGGAAGGAAAAGGGACAAGCGCACAAGTGTATTATTTGACTAAGCGAATGAACTTTTGACAGCGAAGCGATATTCCATTTTGTTACTGGAAAGGAATACGTGTGGAAGTTAAAAAATTTTTTTTCTTCTTCCTGCGGGGGTGATACCTTAATAGAAGAAGCTTTTCGCTTTAGCGAGAGGGCAACACGGATAAGGAAATCTCTTCATTAAGCGTATTCTCCATTTTAGAGAAGTGCACATTTAGCAGCTGCGGAAGAGAGTCTGTTTGACAAAGCGAAGAATTGCCTCCGTTACGAGAATATATCCCCAGTTCGATTCATTAGAAGAGTAGCACTACCTACCAGTCCATATTGTTATTTGTCCACATATTTGACCCAACATGATGAACAACAAAAACGTGAACAATAACACCCAGGGACAACAACAGTCCTCCTTGGTGGTGACCCAAATTCCACGAAAGAAGCAATTTTACAAGACGAAGATGTGCCCCTGGTTCTTCTCTGGGAGGTGTGACAGAGGCGTAGACTGTTTATTTGCACATTCACAGGAGGAATTAAATCCAATTCCTGATTTATCCTTCACTAGTTTATGTCCTTTGGCCAAAAAAGCAGGAGTATGCAAAAATGAAAAATGCAGTTATGCGCATTCTGTTTGTGAGTTGAGGCCTACTGGAGATTTATACAAAACTGCTCCATGTACGAAATTTCTGAGAGGAAAATGTAACGCTGAATCTCATTGCAGGCATGCACACTATATTGAGGAATTACGTCCCCTGCCTGGAAATATGTCCCCCTCGCAAAATGCCATCAACCTTATGCTCGCCGCCCCATTGGCCGGTTCGACTCAAAAGGGCAGCAAAAATAAGAACAGCGGAAATGGGGCAAATAACGGAAACGGTGGCAACAGCGGCAGCAATAGCAATCACACGAACCACGGCAACCACAACAACAACAACCACCACAACAATCACAACCGGAGCAGCGCCAATGGATACATCCAAGAGGAGAACAAGAACAACGAAAACATGTTGAAGCCGACGAATTCGTTACTCTGCAAGTTTTCTACACAAAACGGAGCGAACGGTAACAACCGATTTAGCAAAAATTTCGAGAAGAAGGGCACGCCTGAAAATAACATAAGCAGCAACGTGAACAATGTAGGTGCAACTGGCAGCATGAACGGCGGAATGATTAGCTGTAACGTGAATGGCAATGTCAGCAACAATGTGACGAGCAAAATGACCAATAAGCTGAGCAATAATTTGAACGGTCATGTGAAGAACCAGATGAACGGAACGGGCAGTCGTGGCATGAATCGCAATTTGAACAATAACAACATGGGCAATGCGATGAACAGTTGTATGAACATCCGTATGAATGGCCGTATGAACAGCCGCATGAACAACAGCGCAATCAGCAATTCGATGAACAGTGGAATTAACAACGCAGTGAACGGCGGAATGAACAGTTGCATGAATAGCCCCGTGAACGTGACCAGGAACTACCAGAAGAGCTCATCCTACCCGAACAATCTGTATGCGCTGCTAAAGAGCAAGGAAAACAACGAGGAGTACAACAACGCAATGAGCACAATGAACACCATGAACACAATGAATATAAAGAATTACATGATGAATAGCAACGACATGGAGAGCGCAAACGGACTTATAAATCCCTTCAATTTGAGGAAGTTGCAAAATATGTGTAGCGGATCGAATGAACCAAATGGTGCCTTCAAGTCAATAAACGAATTGCTGAATCAGGATATGAACATGAATCGACCGATGAATGGAAACATGCACGGAGGGAGTCTACCCACGAACCTAAGTAGCGGCATGACCAACATGACGAACAATATGAGCAGCGCCATGGTGAACAACATGGGTGTCATTTCGAGCCTCTCCAATGGCAAGGCAAACATGAGCAATATGAGTAACATGAGTAATATGACCAACATGACCAACATGACAAATATGAGTAACATAACAAATATGAGCAACATGACCAATATGAGCAATATGACCAATATGACGAACATACCCAGCAGTATGAACAGCACCCAATACTACAATATGAGTAAGCCAAAGAAGAGTGACGTGTTGACCAAGTACCCCTCATTCCAAAGTAAGGATTCCTCCTCGTCTATGAGAATATCGAGCAATTCTTCGAAGGAATATTCACAAAATAATGAAGAGAAAAAAATAGTAGATACCATCGAACACATGGAAATTACAGCACAGGATAGTGCACTTAAAGTTATAGAGGATGACAACGAAAAGTTGAACATTGCCGATATTAAGAATTTTCTCAAGTTGTTGCAAATGACGAATGCGAATAATTACAAGGAGGATAGCTTTCTGCTGAATGAGGAGTTAAAGAATACTAGCACCCACCTCATGCATGAGCAGCAAGCGCAGCCAACGCATCAGGCACAACATATGCAACACGAGCAACACATACAACACACGCAACATGCACAACACGAACAACATATGCAACACGCGCAGCAGTATAATAACCCCACACCAGCGGTAAAAAGCGGCAACAACCACCCAAAGCAACAGCCTCAAAATATGGAAGTTATGCCTGGCGCCCATTTACCCGAACATTTCGTACACACCGGAAATGTGCCCCACGTGCAAAATGAGGAAAATAGGATGAACAAGTATGACGTAAATGGGGATGTAAAAAATATTTACAAGTTGAACAACAATTCACTGATTAGCTGTTCCAACTTTTGGAATTACCCAGAAGATGAGCTCAACACGACAGCTTCGAAAATTGTGCAAAACGTGGAAATCTTCGATTACTAGAAGGGCTATGCACAAAGGGAATAAATGAGGAACAATGGGGAGGAGAAGCATTAACATATGATATTTAAAAGTGCATGAACAGTGTGGCAATTTTTCTCCGTAAATTTGCAAAAGGGTCAAAGGAAGGTCGTCCAACGCATATATGTATACATATATATTCACATGCACCCGCGTGAGAACAGAACGACTAAGCAAATGAATAATCGAGTGAAGAGAAAAATAAGTCACATGATTCCTGTTGTTCCTGTAATGTTCGCCTTTTAAGCATGCAAGTATAAAATGTGTACACAAATGTGTGCGTGCTGCGTGCACGTCGGTATACGAATCGAGCATATGCGGTTTTCCCCATCCCCGCAGCAGCAAACATTTTCGACGGTTGTAGTTTTCCCAAACGAAGCAATCGAATAAAATATCTCTTATTTTAAACGTGTCAATTCATCCATAAAGTAGCAAAAGTTATGTTTTTTTTTTTTTTTTTTTTTACATATGTTCGAGGACCCTCTGCGTGGATATCAGCGCAGATTCCTGCGTGAGCACCTGTGCTCACCCCTACACCGACCCGGGTGTAAAATATATATACCCCGAAGTGTGTGTTAAGGCATATGACATATATCATACCTTAACGTGTATAATATGTGAAAAATACGAAAGAATACCATTTTTTTTCGCCCGCCATAATAAGCACATAATTAAGAATGTTATACATGTATTATGTATGTTTTTATATATTTGTATATATTCGTATATATTTGTATAACATAGGTAATTTTTTTTCGCACTTGGTTTTCTTCACCTGCCTGTTTTTTTCGCACCTTTTCTTCCACCCGCCACTTTTTTTTTTTATTTAGTACCAACCATTTGTCTCAAGTTTCCTGAGTAATGTTTTATTTCCCTTTTAAATTACCATTTTTGTTTTAAAATTATTCGCGCATCCCATTATATTTCGCCTCCTTTTCTTGTTTTATTAAAATATAAGTGTGCTATAAGCAGAACTTCTATATTTTTATGGGACAGTTCGAAAATGAAAAAAATTAATATTATATTGAAATATATGTAAACATTCAGAAATAGTGTAAAGTTATATACCACCGTGGGGTGCACGAGCCCTTATGGGCAAAAAAGTGGGTAGCTTGGCTTGCAACTAGGCAACACAAAAAGCAAAAGGGAAACAAATTAAGTTAACCTGCGATAGAGCCATAACATTTCCGTTGTGCGAATGCAGGATGGAACGGCCAACTCTGCAACATGTTGTCCTCTCATCGCGAACAAAATGGATGCGCGAAATATGTGCTGTTCTGTGAAGGTGAGGAAAACATGCCAACCTTTTTTTTTTTTCCAGTTTGAAAATGCACCCCATTTAAGTTGCGCTTGGAAGTATATTACCTGTAACGCTTTTTCCTCCACAAGTGATAAGGAGAATTACGTTTAGTTCTAGCAACTGCAACTGCAGCAACTGCGCTTCCACATTTGCGTAAGTATCATAAGTTGCAATCCTCGGCAGTTACAACACAAAGGTTGTGCCTTGTCGGAAGGCTAATTATTTTCTCACCATGCAAATATTATTTAGTAATTACCTTTTAACAAATCGAACAGGAACAGGAGTTCTTTTCTCTGAGGGGTAAAAACGACATACGCATTACTGAACTAAAAACGATCATCTGTCTTTGTGCACACACGCATTGCCCCAAATGGGCCTACAAGTACACGAAGGGGAGATGCGCTTATTAAATACTTTTTCCCCATTTCGTCACCTTCGAATTATAAGAAATGAGAAAAATATGCCCACTTGCCAATAGCGCGATTGCACATTTGCACATTTTCAAATTGACCATACGTATGACAGCACCGCGATAGGGTGTCACAAATGGTGTTAATAAGAACGACCGAGTGTTGTATTCCCCTTACTTTTGCGCCAAAATGGTTTATCAGAAGGGGGGGAAGAAAGTTTTACAAAAAATTAAGTCACCTAAAACTTGTAAATTAATTTATGTACTCACGAAATAGTGTGTATCACGTGGTATGCGCGATGTAGGTCATCGCTGTGTGTGACGAACTGTTCTTTGTCTTTTAAATTTGTGTTGCAAACCAGATGCGCGAGTTTATATGCATTCGGGATTTGCGCCCCGGCTAGGCTACGTACAAGCCTGCCCGTATTAATTTTTTCCGAGTTGGCGAAAGGGCCATCACTCTCCTGGATGCCCATTTTTAACTTTCAAATTGTTCTGCATCGGTTGAAAAGCAACTCCCTGGGGCATATAAAAAAAATGTTAATAATTTTACACCTCTGAAAAATTGAAAAATAAAAATTGACCCTCGAACATTGACAAAAAAAAAAAAAAAAAAAAAAAAATTTTCCCATCTGAGGAATGGCGCAGATAACACTGGCAATGGTTATATTACAAACAAACCGAAACGCTGGAAGAATTTGTGTGTAAAAATGTACGAACAGAAGGAGAAAAAAACAAATCGTCATTTGTGAAGGCACACGCCTGTGGGCCAATCGGGCAGTATATACTGATGGAGAAAAATGAAAGTAATTTTTTTATACTTAAATTAACCTAATATGTAAAAAAAAAAAAATTGTTAATTGTTCATTCATGAACACCTTGTTTTTAGTGCAAAAATGTAACCTAGTAAACGCAAATTTAGCATTGCAGGGAAAGAGAAAAATGTTACGTTCACATTTGCAATCATAAGTTGTGCTCGAAAGAAGTTGCAGGAATACAGGAATGTGGCACCCAATGCACTTAGCATAATCGGGAAGGCATGGTCCGAGGATAAATGCCAACCAACACGTGTGCAATATTACATTAGCACAGAGCTAAGATGTACCCCCCTTAGCACAGCGCACATACAAATAATACATTTGAATATTAGCGCTTAGCGCACATTCTTGTAAGTATAAAAGAGAAAAAAAAAAAAAAAAAAATGGCTTCCATCAGGCTTTTTTAACGTATGTGTTTAATGAAGAACATTAAAAAGGGAAAAAAATCAGTGTTGACTTTATTTAATTTTTTCAGCAACTCTTTTTCCGTCATTTTTATTCTAATTTTGACTCCCACTTTGAAGTAGCGCTTTTAGCTTCGCATTTTAGCGGCATATTGCATCTTCACACTTTAACTTCCCATTTTAACTTCCCATTTTAACTTCCCATTTTGCTCCCATTTTTGTTGCATATCCTTCGGAACGAACTTAGCAGAGAGCATCCAACCTGCCGACGACCGAGCGATCTGCAAAGATTTATACACCCACATAATATATGCACATACGTACGTACAAAGGTACATATGTAAAGGCACCATATTGGTACGTCGACCGATGCTACCGTGTTCGTTGGCTTAAGACCATAGATGTGATAGGGCCTCAGAGTGTTACTTCCTTTTTAGGTGTATCCAGACGAAGTTTTTTTTTTTTCCGACAGAAAAGCGCACTGTTGTTTTGACAACTGAACCGCATATCACAGATTGGTAAATTAATCGTAAAGGTAAGTTTAACCGAACGTACACGTTACCCATGTGGAGGTTACCAATTTCGTCTTCTGCGCGTGCTGCACGAGTTTTGCTTTATCTGAAGTTTGAGGTCGCGCTGCAAATATATACTCCGTTAAATAAATGTGGAGCACTGTGGTTTATTTTATTTTGCGCAAATAATTATACCTAGCGGGAAGTAACCCCTTTTTGTGTATGCGTTATTACGTAAAATCTTTTGAAAGAACACGCAGTTATCAATCGCATGTCTATTCGACCCCGCATGGATGACTACGCTAAACAGTGTGCAAACTTCATTCCGCTATGTATCACATTGTAATGTCGCCTTTTCCCGTTTTGCTTCTTTCCTCTTTTTAGTTATACCCCCAGAAGGAGACTCTCCCCCCCCGTGCCGCGCCACAGAACCCCTGTATACTTGAATCTTCGAATAGACTCCCCCATAAGGTAAAATGTTCAAGACTACAGGGGAACTTTTGTACTCCGTGAAGGTGAGTGAGCCCACGAGGGAGGACGCAACGGGGGCGTACAGGAGCCCAGAGTATAAGGACAAGCTATATGATAACTTCGAAGATAATCCACTGAACAATATGTGGGAAATGTTCGATCGGGTGGCAAAGAAGTACAAAGATCGAGATTGTTTAGGTACTCGAGTGAAGGTGAACAACAAGTTGGGTCCTTACAAATGGAAGTCATTCGCGGAAGTAAGGGAATTAATTTTAGCAGTAGGATCAGGTTTAGTGAATATGAATGTATGTCCAGTGATCAGATGTGATGACACAAAAGTAACGAGGGCAAGATTTCTAGGGTTCTACATGCCAAATTGTGAAGAGTGGAATATTTGCGATTTGAGTTGCAATGCATTTAACATAGTAACGGTGCCGTTATACGATTCATTAGGTATAGAATCGAGTAGATTTATTCTAGAGCAGACATTAATGCAGACGATTATTTGCACTAAAGGATGCGCCATGAATTTGTTCAAGTCGCTAGATACGTGTGAAAGAATCTTTTTAAAAAAATTGATTTTGGTGGAGAACGAAGCTGATGCAGAGGTTAAAAAGGCTTGTGAAAAACACCAGCTAGAAATTATTTTGTGGAAAGATCTAATTGCAGCTGGGAAGAAGAAGTTACAAGAACCGAGGCCAGGCAATTTAAAAGACATTGCATGTATTTGTTACACATCTGGAACGACGGGATACCCCAAAGGAGTTATAATGACAAACGGAAATTTCGTAGCTCAGCTAACTTCGTCAGTAACAGGCCCTTCAAGAATAACCCTTTTGGATATAAACGAAAATGACACCCACATTTCGTACCTGCCACTGGCGCATATATATGAAAGGATTATGGTGCTTGTTTTTTGTGCACAGGGGGTCAGAACTGGATATTACTCAGGGAATATCCAAACGTTAGTGGAAGACATTCAGGAGTTGAAGCCAACTTTGTTTATTAGCGTGCCTAGATTGTACAACCGAATTCATGAACGCATATTAAATTCGTTGAAAAAAAAATCGTCAGTGGTTCAATCTTTGTTTAATAAGGGGCTGGAGAGTAAAATAAAAAAGCTAAACAGCACTGGTATGCCCTATCACTTTTTCTGGGATAAACTCGTTTTTAATAAGGCCAAGAAGATCCTTGGAGGAAACATTAGAGCTATGTTGAACGGATCGGCACCGATAAGTCCCGATGTTGTGAAGAAATTGAAGGCCATTTTCTCTGTACCCATATTTGAAGGTTACGGAATGACAGAAGCACTTGGTCCAGCTTTTATGTCACACAGCACAGATGTGAATATAGGCCACATAGGGGGTCCTGTCCCGTGTGTTGAATATAGAGTTGTATCTGTCCCGGAAATGAATTACCTAGTTACAGACAACCCACCTAGAGGTGAACTACAATTGCGAGGACCAGCTATCACCAGTTTGGGTTATTTCAAACTGGAAAAGGAAACGAACGAATTTATCGACAGCGAAGGATGGATAAGCACAGGGGATATTGCGTCCTTTAGTGAAAATGGGTCCATTACCATTATTGATAGGAAGAAAAATATTTTCAAATTAGCACAAGGGGAATACGTAGCAGTGGAAAAAATCGAATCCGTTTACAGGCAATCACTATACATTAGCCAGATTTTCGTTTTTGGATACTCGTACGAATCTGTCCTTGTGTGCATTGTGTGCCCCTCCTTGGACACCATAGAAATATGGAAAAAGCAGAAGAAAATTAATAAGACGGATGAGGAGGTGATGCAGATGCCCGAGTATAAGAAGGACGTTATGGATGATCTAATCAAAATGGGGAAGAAGGATGGGTTGAAGGGGTACGAACAAATTAAGGACGTGTACTTTGCTACGGAACCCTTCACCATCGAAAACGATTTGCTCACACCGACGGGCAAGATCAAGAGGCACGCTGTGCAGAAGAAGTACAAAGAGCAGATCGATAAGATGTACGTGAAGCTGAAGGCGTCGGCTTGAGTGAAGGGGTCGTCCACTGAAAACGCATTGAACGAAGAACCTTTTATCGAATCCTTTGTCAGTCAATTCGTTCCCTTTTCTGTCAGCGATCCGATTGCTAATTGCATACGTAGCGTAGTACATACTAGGAAGAGGCCTTCCTGCTACTTGTTTTTTTAATTTTCTGTGGGAAGGATGGTGTTCATGTGGCGCTCTCTGTAAGTTATGTGGCTTCCAATGGAATCCCCTGCAGATATAACGAACCAGATAGGCAGGCACAGAGAGCCCATCTCCAGGCAAGACTACAATTCGCTCCGCTACATGAGAAGGGTGCCAGATCACCCATGCAACATGTTCGCATAGGAGTGGCACCCATGGGGGTGTACTTGCTCGGCGCTTCCGGTGTTCTCAACGTAGGACGAACATGTATGTACATACATAAGTAGGCATATATGTATATATATGACGTTATGTTTGGCACCTCTTGTCTGGTTATCGAATTTGTTTTAAGCCGCACATACGTATATACATATATATGTGCATATGCTTGCACGTGTATGACCCGCCTGCGAGAATGTAGGAACATGTGTACCCATCTTTGCCCCCACCATTCTGAAGAATTTTTCACTTCGCGCTTGTCACGGCAGAGGCATTCATACACAGAACAGTTATCCCTTTTTTTCTTCTTTTTACATTGTAACAGATTGAAAAAAAAAATTTTTTTTAATAATTTTTAAAACTTTTATGCCATGTTTAAATTGTTTCTCAATAAGGAGAATCTTGGGGGACGGCCCAAGGTGAAAATGTGAAAATGTGAAAATATGGACGTACACGCAGGTAGACTAGACGGGTGTGTTGTGGAGGGAAAAATACATACATAAATTTATATATGTATATATTGTATATGTGCATGTGCTACATTACAGTTGATGCTGCGTCAAACGGGGGTTATTTCTCACCAATTGGAAGGTCTTCACTGGAAAACTGCCAAAAGGCGAACCTTTAGACCAAGCGGATGAAGCGAGTTACGCCTTACCATTATTCCTTTTGTAAACGAGTTGTGAAGCGCGCTTTTTTAAGGTGTTCCTCCTTCACAGCATGATGTGATATCATATGACGACATAACCAGTGTATTTTTTTTTTTTTTTTATTTTAAATTTCCGAGGTGTACGCATATGGGACTACTTGCGAAACAGATACATACACTGGTCACTCGTCGGCAATTTATCTCTTTTGATATGTTTTTGAAAATTGTATTTTGAATTTTTTTTCTCCCGCACGTGGTGAATTTTTCCTTTTTGAAAAAGTGTGAAAAAAGGAAAAAACTTGAAACCGTCGCAAAGGAGGCGAATTTTTTGTGCAAAATGTGCCTGGTACGAGTGATGCGAAATATAAACATGCACAGAGAAGATTTGCAATCCTGGGCAACTACTTTTGTCACCCGATATTTGGAATGACCGCAATGTTATTTTGAAGGAAAATTACAGCAGACCTGTTTCTGGGTGTGCGATTGGATTGGATTGCTTTATTTCCCCCCCCTTTTTTTTTTCCACCGTTCTGAGGTTTCCATTTCAGGAGAGGGACGCACACGTGAACCCCAATTTTGTGTGCATTTTTGGCTACTTGTTGGATGGGCGAACAATTTTTTGTCATTGATCTGTGGTGGTTATTTTCCGCTCTAATTCGCATAGCTCATTAGCACAGCCCATTTTTATGACCCATCCTTTGACCCACTTTGTAAGACTTTTTTTTTTGTCGCCAATTCGACTGAGTGGCCTTTTGGGCTTTCATCCTCGCAGCTTACATCGTTAAACATGTGACGCTTTTAAATTGGGAGGGGGTACTTCCGGAAGACTAGCGCAAGCAGCGAACTTATCCACGTGGGATTGGTTAAGAAAGAGGAAAAAAGGAAACACCAAAGGAATAATCAAACTTACCCAATTAAGCAGAATAACCAAGTTAACGTCAGCGTAAAAACGTATAAGAACATTGCTGTCACATGGAAGGAGAAAAGAGCCAACCTGCTGTGACCCCCACTTGCCGTTCACCACCCGAATGGACAAATCGCCAACCCCTTATAACATGAAAAACTCCGAATCGGGAAGCACGGCGTCGTTAGAGAGCGGTACGAACGTGCATGAGAGGAATGGATTTTTTGAAGGGAAGGAAGGCATGTCTAGGTGCAGGAAACGGAAGCGAAAGAGGAGGAGGGGACATGCACACGAAGTAGGCACGTCGGACGAATGGGAGGAAGAGAAGGACGCCAAAAGGGAGAAACGAAAGGGGCGTTCGCGCAAGAATGAAGACCTGCAAACCAGTGACAGCATTAGTAACTATGAACACTCCAGCGGCATTTCTTTATCAGATGGCAGCTGGTTTAAAAGGAAGGGTCACTCTCCTAGTGGAGATGACGAAATGAAGGTTAGTCTGCCGCATCGTGGGGATACCACCACTGGCAGGAGAATGAAGAGGAAAAAAAAAACCTCAAAATTGGGAAAAGGGAAACAGAGCAGCGCTGACGATTATGCGGAGAGCCACAAAGAGGAAGATTTTTTTACATACCACTCCCAAATTGACAGTGTGTTCAAGGGGGAACAGGAAGAAAAAGAAGTGGAAGACGCGAACTATGAGGAGGACAATGGTAACTACAACGGCTTCGATAGCGGTGCCGAACGGGATGACCACTTATCGGATGGGAGCCCCCTCAAGGAAAGCGATGCGAATGTGCTGCGTGATTGTGACCTGAGGGACTTCCACGGAAGCACGGGGAAAATAATCAAATTGAGAATCCGCAATTTTTTAAACCATGAAAATTTGGAGATGTCTTTCAACTCAAATAAAAATATAATTATTGGAAAAAACGGAAAAGGAAAAAGTGCCATCGCTCAGGCCGTTGCAGTGGGGTTAGGGAGTCAAGGAAAGCACGCAGGTAGAGATATCAGCCTTTCAAATTATATAAAGGATTACGATAAAAATAAGAAAAATTTAGTTTGCTATATAGAAATATTTTTGTCCAATTCGGGGAAGAATTCTTATAAGAGGGAATTATACGGAGATATTATTGTAGTAAAGCGGGTTCTGTCCGCTCATACTAGTAAATTCTTCCTCTATGGAGTGAAACAAAACAGGAAGGATGGTAGTTCCATGTATGTGCACGCCCTAGAGGGGGAAACGCCAGGAAGAGCGAACACTACCCCGTGTGGAACTCCCCACAAATGGAGTCAACCGAACAGAGCGGATTCGCAACTGCATCTGCGTAACTCAAACAGGAGTGCAAAAAGAAAGGCATTCATAGATAGCTACCTCAACTTTATCAAACTAAATATAAGAAGCCCGTGTGTGTATTTGGATCAAGAAAAAGGAAAGCAATTTTTCAGTAATATAACGGAAAAGGCATTGCACAAATTTTTTATGAATTCAGTGGGGCTAGATATAGTCGAATCGGAAATTGAAAAAGAAAATGAGTTATTACAAAATTGCGTTCTTCAAATAAAGCACAAGGAGACGCAATTATCCCCACAGGTGGAAGAAATGAAGCGAATGAAGGAAAGAAATGAAATGCTAAAAGGTGAATTTGAAATTTTGAAAAATTTGGATAATAGCTACAAAATGGTCGTCTTCTTTAACCTGCTAAAGAATACCATCATTCTCTTCAATGAGTATTTAAAGTCTGAAAATTTAAAAAACGAACAGGTAATTTTTAGTATACAGAAAAAGATGAATGGACTTGTGGAGAAAATTGAACTTGTCAAAATGGATGTAAGGAAGGTCATCGAAAGGGATACAGAAGTGTACCTTTTTGTAAAAAAGAACCAAGACAAAGTGGAAAAGTACAAAGACATGATTTGTCAGCTGAATGAACTGAAGCATGAATATGCCAACCGGAAAAACGAAATTGTGAATTATTTAAGTTCGTTTGAGAAAGCCAAGGAAAATAAAAACCTCCTGCAGGAACATTTGCATAATTACCAATCTGAGATGGACAAAATTAATGAAAAAATGAAGGAAGAAACGGAGCGTGAAACACAACTGCGTAACGAAATCAGCAAAAGGGAAAACCAAATCTACGAGATGGAGTACACCATAAATAAAGGAAAAAATACGCTCGAGGAGATAAGTAAACAAATGCATCTCCTCAAAATACACTCCAATAAAATTCAAAAAATAAAAAACACACAAATAAAAAGGAAGATATACACGTATGGGTATGACATATACTCAGTTAGAAGTAATATTTTAAAAAATTACAAAATAGTCAATTCGTCTGAGGAGTTTTGCTCCTCTGTGCTTTACCCACCAGAGTTGTTTCCCCAGGGGAAGAACAGCGTGCTGGTCCAAAACGAATATGTGAAACAAACAAATATAAAAGAGGAAAACCCCGATTTCGTATTCAAGTACGAACCAATAGGACCAGCGGGCGAATACATACGACTGAGGGAACCTGTCCTGAATGAGAAGGTACTATCCATCATCGAGAAGCATCTAGGGGATCTCTTCTACTCCTGGCTGGTCAGCTGTTATGAAGACAAAAATAAACTGAGTAACATGGAAATAGAAAATAAGAACAAAATTAGCATAATCGTAACGAACGCCTTTCAACATATAAACAGAAAAACGCTGCTGCAAAATATTCACTCGATTCTTAGCAAAATGAATGGAAAAACTATTTACTCCTTTTTGAATGTCGATCTTCTTCCAACTGCGCTGCTCTTCTATCTGCATGATAATTTCAAAGTGGTGCAAACTTTAGTGTGTAACAATTCGGAAGAATTGCATGAGCTGTTACGAACAAACGATAGGAAAATTGTTAAGTCGATCTACGTGGTAGATGAATTTGTTGTAGTGAAGGTGCTACCGAACGGGGGATTGCATTACCAGCCTTCCAAGGATGACTACTACAAAAAGCCCATGTTTCTAAACATGCACAATGAGGAGAAATCCCTCTATAAGGCAACTGAAGGGGGCACAACCCTAGACCACAAGCATCAGAACGGGACGAATGTTGTCACAAATGGGGCAGTTGCCACGGTAGGGGACTCCAATGGCGTAACCTTAAACGCGTCCACGAAGCAGCACCCTCCTGATGATGTCGTGACAAATTCAGATTACAAAACGAATGAAGAAAATCTGAACGAGTTAGAAAAAAGGAAGGAAGAAAAGAATGAAGAAATTGTGAAGACGTCGAAAAAGTTACTATCTTGTAAAAACGTCCTAGAAAGTTTAAACGAGTCTTTGAAAAAATGCCAATATGCGCAGGATGAACTGAAGTACCAACACCGAAATATCGAGGAGCTAATACAAAACCATGATGACATTTTTTCCGAACAAATGGACTTAGAAATTAAAGAAAAAAATAAAGACATCGATGAAATAAATGAAAATGTGACAGAAATTGATCAGTATGTAGATACACTGGAAGGGAAGAAGAAAAACACCCTTGATATTTGCCTAACACACAAACGGTTAGTATCAACACATGCTCATTACTTGAGTGAGAAAAAAGACAAAATCGCTAGCATGATTGAGGAGTATAACAGTCTGTGTGAAGTCTTAACCAAACTGGAGCGAGACAAACTGAGAAATGATGAAATCGCTTCGAAAAATAAGAGAAATTTCTTAGTAGCCATAAACAAGCTACACAACATTTACTTTGAATACCTTACAAATGAGTTCCCTATCTCGGAGGCACTTTTGGAGAGTCCTTTCCTGGTGCTAAGGGGAAGGACCGCTAATGTGCCGATAACGAACATTCTCATAGACCGCTCTGGGGAGGAGAACCAGGTGAAAGATACCAAACCTAACGGGGTGGAAGAACCCCTTGGGGAAGACAGCACCAGGCACGACCAAAGTGAGGAGGAAACAATTGAGCAAGGAAAAAATGACGACGCTGCAGAAGAAGGCACAGTGCGTGTTACCTTCACTGTGGAACATCCGAACAGCGGTGCAACCAAGGGGGAGCGCATCTTCACCCGTGTTCCCCTCTCAAATCTCAGTTCCTTTAACCAGCTCTTTGTCCTCTCGAGGAAGGACGAGGGTGGGATGCACAACGAGGAAAGTACTTGCAAAGTTCCTGTCAACTCGTGTGATAAGAAGAGGGAAAGCGAAATAAAGGCCCTTCGCGATTTGGGCCAATATGTAAAGGGGGTACTAACCGGGGGTAGTACTAGCACTACCACGATCAGGACCAGTGGGGCTCCAGCTGGGGGAAGTCATGACAATTTGTTTAGCAAGGATGGCGACAGTTGTGAGGAAGACTCAGCGGGGAAACCTCCGGACGATGGTGCCGAAGCGGAACATATCTCCGTTGACCTGCTGGATGAAAACTACGCCGACGTGCTGTGGAAAAAAAGGTGCGATAAAAAGAAGGAAATCACGGAGCTGCTTAAAATAAACGGCTTTAGCCAAAACGACGGCACAGACAACTCCATAAAAAACTATTTCCACAGTTTAATTGAGCAGTACGAAAATGAAGAAAAAAGTTACAACACACAAATGAAGCAAATTAACGACTTGAAAAATAACTATGATATGCATTTGGCGAACATAAAGCTGCGAAGATCCAAATTTTGTCACGTTTTAAAAAAAACAAAAGAGCAAATAACTGCACACTTTAAAAATATGCTGAAAAGTATGAACAATTACCAAGGCAAAATAGAGTTTGACGATTTGAATAGAAATTTAAAAGTTTTGGTTTCCATTAATCAAGATTTGTCCAAGAATATTTTTATGGAAATCAGCTCCTTGTCCGGTGGGGAGCGGTCGACCATTCAAATGGCCCTCCTGGCATCTTTGTCCCTCACGGAAACGTCTTCCTTCCACATCTTCGACGAGCTCGACGTGTACATGGACGAGCTCACTCGGGTGAAGAAGTAAGGCGGAAAATGCGCAAAAAAAAAAATAAAATAAATAAAATAAAATAATGTGCAGAGAACTACCCGGGAGACTTACCAGAGAAGTTGCAATTTTATCCCCACGGTGTTCACATACTCCCCAGGAAGGGATGCGAAACTGTGGAGTGTCCATAAAAGTGCTTACCCGCATTTTGCCCTCCCATGAAAGACACATTGCAACATTTGCAAAAACGCGCACACATATTATTTTTTTTTTTTTCCCACACCATCCTCATCAGCATGCAGCGCTTTTGTGAATTCATAGAACAGAACAACGACAAGCAGTACTTCTTCATCACGCCGCACATCGAAATAACGGAGTTGTTTTTAGGTAAGACATGCGTTGAGCAGTGCAGTAGTGTTTGTGTCTACGCATAAGGGATAAAGATGTTAGTAAAACTGCCCTCTTTGCAACACATTGCTATGCTTGCCAGCTTTAATCCCATCCAAGGAGTTGCGCATGTTTAAATGAAAATGCGTGAATCCTTTTTTTTTACCCCCTTTGCAGGAGATGCCAAGGAGAGGAAGGCCAAAATATTAAATTTGTCCTGAACATTTGAATTAAAAAAGTATGTTTTTTTTTTTTTTTTTTTTTTCCCACAATTCCTTTTTTTTATGTTTAAGTTGTTTTCTTCCTTGATAAACCGAATTATTAAATGGTGTGGTCGTACGTGAGCGCGTATGGCCCCGAATGGTTTGTCGCCCATTCGTTTAGTTGCTTCTTCCTATTTTCCTCTTTTTTTTTTTCTTTTTTTCGTGTTTGTGTGTACAAGTACACAGTTTTACAAAAACACTGTCAATAAACAATTGCTCAATTTTGCGCTTTCAAAAAAGGAAAATATGTAACATTTTAAATGATCACACGGTCAAGCATGCCTTTGGCTTTCTCAATTGATAAGAAAACCGTCACATTTATTTACTCTGTGGGCTTATCCATTACACGCTGCAACACAGCGATACATTCGCCGCCCAGAGGGACACAACAACAACGGGTGGAACCACCTCTAAAGGGAACAATAAATCTTTCACTGTTAATAATGTTAATTTGATGAAACGTTAAATGAGAAAAAGACGACAAATTGTTTAAAAAAAAAAAAAAAAAAATTAAACTGATATCTCGAGGATACTATGGGTACGTACACACCAGGACTGGCACAGCGTACAAGTTAATTTGCACATGCGACATCACACATTAGGCATGCGTTTGGCATTTTAAAATTAGTACTATTAAGGTGGGGGGATATTCAAAAAAAGGAAAAAAATAAGTGAAAAAAAAGCGAAGGGATAGAATATCGAAATGGAAAAAGCGTAAAAAGGGAACACTCTCGCGCGATTAGGAAATATTTTTATAAACACGATTTGTTAAACGAAATTTAGACAACTGGGAAATTAAAAGTCTTAAAACAAATTAAAGAAATTTTTTTTTTTTTTCTTTGTATAGTACGTGATGGAACTATATCACACTTTAAAAGATTTTATGAATAACATTGAAAGAGCGCAGGGGTGGAAGGGGAAAAAAAAAAAAACAAAAAAGGACAACAATTGCAATGGTATCGCAGTGGCATAGTGGCAAAAATGAAAGGCAACATGGGTGGAAAAACAAAAATTACTCCAGGTCAGAGATCCCAACTACGTGATGATACCTCCGACGGTGAAATTTGGAGGTGGTCATACGTGTATATTACACGATACGCGCTTCGTTTTTTTTTTCTTTTCCCATCTTTCCGTCCTTACTGGCGATCTCTCAACTGATCAGAAGGAACACGAAGAAGACATTTCAACGAATCATGAAATTCTCACAATGCTCCATTTCCCCGTGTCATAAAAAGTAGCTATTCTTATACACATTATCACTTAAGCCATAAATTTTATTCGTGTAGGATTGAAGGATGTTATTTTCCTGACTGTTGTCATTATCGTAATAGTTGCTTAAGTTCGATTTCCGGCTGTTGAATTCTCCATTTTCATGGTTTGAATGAATGCTTTGGTGTATATTATTTATGTACTTGGATATTTGGTCTTGGTTTTGTTGCAAGAAGCGCTGTGCTTCATTGTTTATTTGTTCATTGTAATTTTGCATGCGTTCGTTGATGCCATTTTTTATTCCATTTAAAGTGTGTGAGTTTTTTAAAAAGTTTCCTGTTTTGTTTTGGCTTTGTGTCATTTGCGCGGCTCTCTTTTTTGACGTGGCGGCTGGGATGTTTTGCAGACCTTCATTCTTGTCCACTGCAAAGTGGGTCATCACGTTGGATGGGTATTCTTCTGCGCTTTGAGGGAGTAGTGCGTTGTACTGGCCTCCACCGACGTGGTTTCCCATTAAGTTGTTGTGGCTATGGTGGTTACTGCCGATTCGGTTGCCATTGACGTGGTTGCCATTGACGTGGTTACCATTGATATGGTTACCACTGATATGGTTACCACCAACATGGTTACCACCAACATGGTTACCACCAACATGGTTACCTCCAACATTGTTCATGCCGACGTGGTTGCTGCTCATGCGCTTGGTACTCATGTCGACGCAGCTGTCGTAGATGCCTACCGTGTTGTCCACGTATTCACTGTCACTGACGTTTTTGTCATTACCCAAGTGCGAATTGCCGTTCACTATGTTGTTGAGGGCCATTATGTTAAAAACGTTCTCCTTATAATCATCCGTGCATGAATGGAACTGGCTGTAATAATCGTCCCCATGGTTAAAAGAGGAACCATTCTTCTCGTCTTCATTATTCACACAATGATCACAAGGATTATTAGTCAAATTCAGTTTGTCCTCATAATTTCTTTCACAGTTGTACTGTCCTAGGTTATAATAATTTTCGCTAAAAACTGGGAAATTCTTGCTGCGATTATTTTCCCTTGCATTAATATACGTCGAAAAGAATAAAATAAGTTTCAGCTTGGCAATTAATCCAAGGGCTGCCAATACGTACAGTCTTTTAAATTTATCTTTTTCCTTTTCTGACATATTTACATAATTCAGTAAATTGATTCTCAAAAAGGTTAGCTGTGCTGAAATGGGCGTAATTAATCCTTCTATAAAATATATGTCCTTCAAGTGTATTATAATATTTTCGCTAGTCACTTGGTAATTCATTGCTTCCGCTTCCCAATCCTTTACAAAATTCCCGTCAACCTGGGGAATTAGCGACTCCTTTAGCTTTAACAAAATGTGGATTCTTTCCTTGAAGTTTATTAAAGCCATTCTATCTTGCTTTATCTTATAATTGGTTTGAACAAGTAGTCGTGTGCACACACTTCGGCAATGTTGTTAAACGGGTGAGCACAATTTTTATGGCAACGTGTTGGCACTTATCCTTTCGGCTTGGGGGTTGCCAACGCCTTTGATACCCCCCTTGCTGCTTCCCTTTTGCTGTCCGTTTCCCCCCTATCTGCGCTTTCCCTGCTCCTTTTTGGCTCCTCCTTTGGTGGCAGGTTGGACAAAAATATTTTTCGAACAAAATTTTGTTAACAAGCTTTGGCCATAAATTGCAGCCCTCACGATCGCACATGTATTTAAACACACAAGCACGGGGGGGCTGGAAGTTAATTCTGGCCTGCTGAACATACGTAGGGGCAGGTATTTATGTTCGCGTGGGGAGGACCACACCAGAAGGCACAAGCATATGTAAACATGTGCATATGTACATATATACACATATACTTATATATATACGTACGTGTAGGCGTGCAGACCTTTCTCGCCTCTCCCTTTTAAAGTTAATTTTTAAGAAAAACAAAAGGACAGTGCGCACGAGGTGGGGAAAATATAAATCTACTATAAAACAAATGACATAAATTATCACAAAAAATGTTTAAAAATGCTTGTTTTAAAGGCATTCACAAAAAAAGCTGTCATTAAAAATTTTGACATAGAGACTGGATTAAGTACAAATGAAAGGTTAAAAATGTTTGTAGCAAAATGAACAAGAGAAAAAATATGAGCCATTGTCATATGAAATGGCACAAAAAAAAGGGGAAAATAAAATGTGGAAAATAATGGGTGGGTGAATATGTATAGGCGAGGGAACGTGTAAACTTGTAAACGTGTAAAAGTGTAAACGTGTAAACGTGTAAACGTGAACAGATGGGAGAATAAATTCATGCGGGTATAGTGGGCGAGTGGGCAAGCAGGTGTAGGAAAATAAACGAAGGGGAAGTGTAAAAAAAAGGAAAATAAAGAAAAGGCATGAAAATGAATGTAACACAATCACATGGAAAAATGACAAGCAAGAGAAAGGTCAAAATAGTTTCTCAGTAGGGTTTAAATACTATGAAAATAAATCGAAAAACGCAAAGGAAAAAAATTAAATGCAAAAAAAAAAAAAAAAAAAAAATATAACACCCTGAACTTTATGGCATGGTCAGGTAAATATAGAGTACAGTGGGGAAAAATAAAAACAAAATAACGTCGCAGGGTGGAAAAAACATGGGAAGGTGTAAAAAAATGAAGCGTTGAGGTCTTCACATTTTTGGCACCCTTCAGAGGGTTTAACCCCCATCATTTAACTCCCATCATTTAACTCCCAACGTTTAATCCCCACCGTTTAATTCCCACCGTTTAATCTCTCACACTCTTAACCTTTTAACAATTTAAACAGCAACCGTTTCGCCCCACAAGCGCGCAATCCCCGTGCCCTTACACCTTTACACCCTCTACAAAATTCCCTAAAATTCCCCCTAAAGGAAAATGGCTTAAATCCTTCAAAATGCATATGTCGTGGTTTTTTCCGCTGTTTTTTTTTTTTCTCAACATTTAAAAGGTAAATTTGTTAACATGTTGGAAACACATTTATGTGAAAAATCAGAAAAGTGAGTTTCCGGCGGATGTGCATAGGAATGTAAAAGTGTACTCATATGTAGTAAGCAGAGTTCCGTGTGAAGCGCGCTCTTGAGAGTTTTGACAAGTGCCTTTATTTTAGCCCCATGAACAATCTGGGAAGAGACAATTTTTATTTGCCCCTACTGGCGGTACCCCATTTTAACCTCCCCCCACGTAAATATTTATTTTTTTAAAAGTGGCATTATCACCGAACTGTTTTTTCTTTTCTTGCATGTACACATTTAGGCCGCAAAATGGGAGTTTCCGTGTGAACAAATCACGGGGCTGCAAAATGTGCCCAATTTTTTTTTCCCCCTCTTTCATTTTTGTTGTTTCTTACGCGAAATGGTTAGGAAAAATATGTTGCTTTCCCTTTTTGCCATTTTTCACCTAAATTACTATCATGCAGTTCCACTTAGGTTGTTTCACTTGCTAATTTCCCGCGCACCTATGTTTCCCCGTTGCTCTTAAAAGGTATTTGCCCTTTTAAATGACGAAAAAATGTACCGCAAGAAGTGTAACGAATTTGAAAATTAAAAAGGGGGACAGGGGCATCAATTTTTAAAATGAAAAATTAGCTTTATGGGAACGTTTTTTTTTCTTTTAATATATTTTTTTTTTTCCTTCCCACATGTAGGAGTAACTCCAAAGGGTCGCGTTTTACTCACATTCGCAAAAAGTTAGGGTAAATTAAATTTCTCTTCTTTTTCCTTCACGGTTTATTACAACCGATTTGCCTCTTCCACGTTGATCTTATTGTTTGCCTCAAAGGGTTGACTCATCCTACTGCGTCGCTAACGAGCGGCAGTTAAAACGGGACTTTCTTGCGCCACACAAAAGTTTCTCCAAGTGGGCACATACGAAGGAGAACGCGGTGATGATCCCATTGAGCAGATGTGTACACATTTTATTCAATGTGCTGTGAGCAGGTTTTCCCCGCACTCATTCCATCGTGCAAGTTAATTTCCCCTCAGATGGAACGAACCATTTTTGCCACATACAAAATGATAGATAGGATGACCAAACTATGAGGGGTTGTGTCTATATCCCCTGATGGGGTGATAATTCATGTGGGGGTCCCCACTTCTTTAAAGCTTACGCTAACATGTGATAAGGGCATTAGCGCAAATATATCCAATTAGCGTGTCCGCGAAGGGGGGGAAAGCTCCTATAATTACTTCTGGGTGCTCACACAAAAGTAGCATCACTGTTAAAAATGCGTAAAATGTTATGTTAGGAGAAAACAGAAAGAGCAGTTCTTAAATCACCGCAGTGATGACACGGAATTGAAAAATAACTGCGCCATTTATGTTGTTTCACACTGTATGGCAAAGTTGAGTAAGGGTTATCAGGGGTATTTTTCCCAGGGGGATATTTCCAAACTGAAAAGTAAAACGACTGCACTCCCCTGTGGCATGCTGCGTTTGAGACCATACTAAAAATTGCCAAAAGGGGTAAGAGGTCTTCTTGTTTTTTCAATGCCTTTTTGAACTGAACGTGTGCAGAATTTTTTTTTTTTCATGTGGCAATTTGCATAAACCGTTGGACGCATGCAAAAAAAAAGTGGCAGAAAGGAACCCACACGGTTAACATTTTTTTTAGCGAATAAAAATTGCCATTTGCACTTTAGGGGAACTTCATCATGATGATAACTTTTGGTATATTAAGTATCGTTACATTCTCCGGACACAACCATTTTTGAGGTTAAAAAAAAAGGTTTATCCTTGTGTTTTCCCGAATAAGGCTAAATTTGCCATCAACTGATGTGTTTTTTTTTTTTTTTTTTTTTTTTTTTCTCCTTTCGGTGTTCCCAATTGGACTTCCTTTCCAGACAAAATGACACTACTTGTTCGTGCGATATGTACATATGCGCACATGTGGCTTACCCCCCTTTGCATACACAAACATGTTTAAACGTGCTTATAAGTTTGTATGCAACGGCACACACAGGTGGCCACATCGGCAGGGGTTCGTAAAATGGCAGGAGGCACTTATTTGGCAATGGCGCACCAATTGAAGCCTTCTAAAATTCAGCGTGAGGACCTGCAGTGACGTAATTTTGTTTTTTTTATGTACATTACTTTTTTTTTCATCTACCGTTCTTGTTTTTTATATTTTCATTCCAAAAAGGGAGGTGAAGCTTTTTTTAAAGAAGTAACCTGCAGTTTTCGCAAATCGACGTGAACTTAACAGGAGAAAAAAATAAAATAAAATAAAACGAGCGGGAAATTACATTACAGAGGAATACGCAACGGGAAGAAATTTTCCTGTATCGAAAAGGAAGAGCATAGTGCAACACAAAAAGGGGGCCACACAGGAAAAGGCATTTAGAGCAATAGGTGCATAATTTCAGGCACTCCGCCACCCCCCCGTCATTGTGGAAGATGCCGACGGAGCGCATGATGGAGGGGAGCAGCCGCTACATTTCCAATGCATATTTGGAGGAATGCACCGAATCGGACAATAACGAACAGGTGATAAGGAGGAAGATAAACGAGTATGCTTTCAAGTTAAATAACGAAATGGAACGTCACTCGAGCCAGTCCATATATTGTGGAGTGGGTGGAATTCTCTACATGGATATCATCCTCTACGAAGGGAATGACGATTACACATTTTTACAATTTGGAAATAACATAGTGAGGAAAATAAATTCCTACAGAGGGAAAGACGCCATTAGTTTTTTAGAAGGACCCAGCGGATTGTACAGCTTAGCTGTCATGCTGCATTACTATATGGAAAATAAATCAAGTGTAGAAAAGTATATACAATTTTTGGTCACCTATTTGAAGGATAAAAAGGAAGAATTGGTATCCATAAGTGGAGAGTGTGAATTGCTATATGGAAAATGTGGTTGCATATATTCCTTCCTTTTATGTAAAAATGTGTGGATAAAATCGGATCATAAATACACCATATTGCAGAATTTGTATATTATTATGACGTCCATTTTTGAATATGGCTTATTAAAAGGTTCCACCATGTGGAACGTAACGTCTCTGTCACTTTACTTCGAATGGCATGAACAGATTTACCTCGGGGCTGCCCATGGGTATGCAGGCATTTTCCTCGTCTTATACAAAATGATCATGTTTTTTCATAACAATTTGAAAGAGCTATGCGAAGCGTTGCTAAAAGTGGACAGTATCCCCACCCCAGAGGTAGATGATGAGGCAAAATACAAAAGGTGCAAAAGCAACACCGTGGAAAAGCTGAATGAATACCTGTACTTGATATATAAAGTAACAGACCAAATCATGGACCTGTACCTTACAGACAGTTGTAATGTTTATTCTTCCATTAAGAAAAATAAATCACAAAAAAAAAATGACACATTAGTTCAGTGGTGCCATGGCAACATCGGCTTCGTCATCCTAATAATTGAGTTGTTGAAATGTCCATTTGCCCCCAACTATTTTGTCAATAAATATAGTAAAGGATATTTGGAAAAAATGGGCCTCCTCATATGGGAACGGGGGTTACTATATAAAGGGATGGGACTCTGCCATGGCATACCAGGAAATGGGATCGCCTTCTTATATCTGTATAAACATACAGGCGACAGGAATTGGTACATTAAAGCCTTGAAGTATGCCCTCTTTTGTATTAAACATTTTGATCGATTTTACGGCGTGCCAGACAGACCCAATTCGCTCTTCGAGGGGTATGCGGGGTTGGTCGTCTTCCTTAACTTTGTCTTGAAACCCGACTCGACTTACTTCCCAGGGTACGACATCCCCCCCGATTTGCTTCCAGTGGTGGGTTAGCAGGATTGGGAAGGGGGGGTGTCCTCCAAAATCCTTCCCACAGCATGAGGAGGAGTTCCAACACACACATGTATATATGTATGCATGTATGTATGTATGCACCTATTCACACGCGCACGACCCCCTTGGGCCATCCCAGCAGGGGACACAACACCGCATGTACATTATCATATGTAATACCATTGCTACACGCGAAGTGGTAAAACAGCCAATCGCATGGCTACAAAAAAAAACAGGCAAAGGTGTTACAAGAGTGTTACTTTGGGATGTACCTGCCTGGTACCTTTTTGCACAGCGAAGGGACCGCTTCAGACAGGTGAGTTAGAACTCCCGTCACCAACATTAACGTCTCCGTCCGCCTAACTACATGTCTACTTACGCATACCATTATTTGAACGCATGCATACTCCTTGTTTTAGCCATTTGTGTGTGGCGTTTACGCTAATTTCATCCATCCTCTTCAACCCTGTAACGAATTCATGTCAGTATAAAATATACCCACCTGATTAAACGCGCTAAATGGAAATGATCCTTTCAATTGGGTAAGTCTACAAAGGGACATATGCATAATGCCCCTTGTTAATCGAATAATATTCTTTGTAGCAACCGCGTGGGAGAATACTTCCTATGTCGGTCAGTCGCCCCAGTGGGTAGATGATGAATAGGAGAGTGCCCCCTCGAAGAGGCATCCCATCGGTGCAGTGAAGATTAGAAGTAGAGTGGGGGACAAACGAAACGGATAAGCGTAAAATTTTTTACTGAACGTCAAATGACGAATTACTCTCCTCTTTGCACAAATAAAAAAGGAGGCGGATCAGTATCTCCCTGGGCAGTGTTTGTTAACATGTGTACAAGTTAAAAAGGGAAAACTATCGAACGAAAAAAAAAAAAAAAAAAAAAAAAAAAAATAGACATGTAAGAGGAGCGCACACGATGTACGTATAAACTTGGCTGAGGCCAAAACGAAAGAGGTGGCCCTGACACGAATAAGATGAAACGGATGAAAAGTTGCCAAGTGGGAGATGAGCACACACCGCAACTATGTGGCGACATTCAGGAAGAAGGATTCCAAACTTCCATTCGACCCAGCCACGGTTAAATATACACTAGTGGGAGAGGATCCAGGAGGGATGGACGAACGTTCTGACCCTTTCCTTACTCTGCCAATTGGTACACTATGGGGGGGATGTTCCCCATTTGGTGATGCCATTTTGGGTATTTCCTTTTTCCTAATTACATAAACATTTATGCACGAAACATCATAGACAGCCATTTTGATTTTTTTTTCCCTCTTTAAAAAAATTTTTCCATTCTTGTTCCTTCTCACCTTCCAAATGGAGATGTACTGATCCCAGGAGACGCTTGCCACAAAATTGGAAAAGAGGGCCAACGATCTGATGGAGGACAAATGCGCGTTGGTAAAACTCCTCTTTTGTACAACTGACAGGTGTATATTGTTAGGCTCTCCATTTAGCAAAGCTTCGGCAGGAAGACAAATTTTCATCGTGAGGACATTTAAGGACTGATCATCCCCACAGGTGAATACCTCTAATGTGTCCTTCTTCCTCTTAACGCATATTTTGTTTATTCCATTCTGATGCAACTTCACCTTCTGCATCAGCGGCATTAGCTTTTTTCCAAAATGGTAGAAATGAATCTGTCCGTTATTTAATCCACAGCATAGTATGCTCCCCAGGAATATCTTACTCCCCTTTCGTTTGTTTAGGAAAAGATGCTCAGTCGATTCATGCGGATTGTTGGGAGGGGACGTCAAACCTTCATATTTTTCTGCTTTTTCCCCCCCATTTATCTGCTCAGTTTCAACGCTATCATTGTCGTTATCGTTTCGCGTGTGTAGATGCCCCCCAAATTGTTCACATGAACAGCTTCCTTTTTCATCCCCTGCAGAGTTGTCAAATAAAAGCCTTTTTTGAGAAGAGCAACTTGTTAGATGGCCCCTTCCATCGTGTAACCCACTGTGTGCCAAAAAAGCACTCAAAAAAATGTCCGTTAAACTTAAAGCCAAAATGGTGCTACCCAAATTGTATGAACATACAAGATGGGCCAGCTGCACAACTTTGCAAAAAATGATGTTCTCGTAATGCGCAAATTCATAGTCGCCTGTATAGTGAAGTATATCCCCAAGTGATGTGCCAACGAATAGATCCACCCTAAGGAGGTGTTTATTTCCATCGGTGAGTAACACACTGAACCTTCCCTGCACAGATAGGAAGCGCAAATCGCTGGAAAACTTCTGCACTCGTACCTTTTCTACGTGATAAATTATGGGTGTTTTTTGAGCATCCATATGTAGGTAAAATATGTTGATCGAGTTTTTTGCTCCAACGCTGGTCAGCAGTTTTAATTTTTTAAAATGGTGAAACGGGCTCTTTAAGAAGCACATGTAGAATATTGGCTCACTGTGGTTATACACATTTTGGATAATGTCCATTCTATGATTTAGGAGGTTAATTTGGCTTTGCCTGGAGGGGGAGTAATGCTTCTTCCCGGGTGAAAATTCCGTGCCGTCAAATTTTCTGCTAGATAGTCTAGCATCCTGTTTGCCCTCCTTGGAGGGAGCGCCGTGCTCTTCTCCCGACCTGCCACCCATGTTATTCCCCCAATTGGTATCATTTCCCCTGTTTATGAAACACTTCCTTTTCGATTTTGCAGGACACCACTTCTTCACCTGAACAATCTTTATCGTTCCATCTTCTGAACATGTGCACAAATATCTTTTACTTACCCACAGGATGGATGAAACATTTTTGGCGTGAAACCCTGCGTCGATGTATATTTGCTCGTACGGGACGGTGGCCTTCCGGTGACTGCTGCACAACGTTTTCACGCAAAAATGGACATTCTTCTCTTTACAAAAACAGAAGGAAAATGCTTTCATCACATATGGGGAAAATTTCGTGAACATGCTGAGGGGGCGTCTGAAACCACCGCACTCGACGGACAGGTACTCCACTTTGTTTCGCAAATCGTAAAGAACGAATTGTTTATCCTTAAAGCAGCAAATGAACATGTTCTGTGTATTTTCCTCCTCACCGTGGGTGGGTGCAGTGCTTCCCTGCAATTTGATGTTTGTGCATTGCGTGGTGTCTCCACGGTATTCGTGTTTTACATTGCCCGTGTGACCCACTTCTTCATCCAGCGCTAGATTGGACCCCGCATGTACCTCCCTATCCTTACCAACTGACATGGGCAGCAACTTATAAATGGAGGTATAATAACCAACTTTAATTAAGCACAGCCTGTATAAGGTATACACCCCGTTTCCATCCTTATACAGCTGGTACTTAAGGACTTGCCCGTTCTGCCCACACGAGTACACAAACCGATCTATTATCTTAATGTCAAACACTTTTCTGTTACTATGGACACGTAATTTATGCTTCGACTTGACAAAAGAATTAGCAAAGTCGTAAAAGACTTCCTCTGAATTCTGCTCAATGGGTGTCTTTACATAGATAACGAAGATACACCCATATTCATCGCCCACCAAAAATATGATACCCATTTTTTTTTTCCTTTGCTTCAAAAGGTAATTCACTGAAATTATTTTGGACTTTTTATTCTTCACGTCGATTTCTGTTTGCGCGACTTTGTTTACCTGCATTTTGTGTCCACCTTTTTCTGCGCTGAATATTTGAATAGCTCCCGTGTGGTCAAAAACGGCTAGAAGTAACGCACGGAGGTGTACCACTCTGCTCTGGCGTGGGTCCTTCTCATGGTTATACACAATTTGGTAGAAGCTGCCCATTGCGCTGGGGTCACCATTGTTGTACCGGTTTCTACTGCAGCTCCCTTCGGAGGTCCCCCCTTCCACCACCTCCTTCTTCACCCAGGCGTGCAAAACGTCTTCGACATTGTCATACCCCCCATGGGAAATCAACATGTCGTAATTCACAGATGCCAGGGGGACCAAACACATCTCACTGATGCGGTGGTTGAAGCATTTGAAATAAGTTAGCTCCTTGTTCTGTTCATCAGATTTTATCGTCTCGGTTGCAACATTTTCATTTTTTAAATAAATGAAGGAGCAAAATCCGTTGCTAAATCCGAGACATATATAATCCAAACCATGAAAAGCCAGGCACGTCAAGAAGTAGTTTTTTTTTTCCTCCTCATAAATTAACAATACTTCTATATTTTTCGTGTCTTTCGTTTTAAGGACGTATATGCGTCCTGCATTGGTGCTGATTATTATGTCGTATAAATTTACGTAGCTTACCGACCTGATCCAGTCGTTACTCTTTTTCAGTTTTTCCTCCAGGTAGTCCACTACAAAGTGGACGGAGTCGTTTTGCACCACCAGGTCCTTTGCACATGTGTATTGCGTACCCGGCTCGTTTGGTAACTGGTTGCAGGGGGTACTCTGCTTTGTATATGACGGTTGATTAACGTTGGAAATGCTTTCATCGTCGGTGAGATTAACCCTTTTCGACTCAGCCATGTGGATGTCATCAGTGTGGTCCCTTTCGGAATGGCCACCCATGCACGCACTGTCTCCATTCGTTATTTGCACAGTGCTCGTGTGAGTGGATTCCTTTGGTTCCGCTTGGCCGGCTACACCGTTGGGCGCAGCAGTAGTGGCACAATTTTTGCTAACCCCCCAGGACAGGGACCTGACATGCACAGTGCCATTGTCACTACCCGAAATGATCACCCCCAAAGGTGCGTGGAAGCAGATACATCTGACGGTGCTTCCGTTATTGTTTCCGAATTGGAAGTAATTCTCGGTATTCCCCCTTTCGTAGACAATGCAAGTGGAGTCTTCGCTGCACGTCATGAAATAAATCTGCTTGTTGAACACTCCCATGTCGATGTCCCATATGCGGGCATCGTGCCCAGTTAGCACCCTAACGCATTGGTAGTGATAATGTGCGTGGTAGCGGTTGTGGTTGCACTGGATCAATTCGTTTCCATTTTGTGTGTTCATAAGGGGGTGTTCCTTTTGCGCTTTTACAGACATCCGTCTCCATATGCGCCCCTCTCTGTCATCCGAGACGGAACCGACATATTTATTCTTTCGAAAAAACTTGACCTTAAAAATGATTCCTCTGTGTCCCGCTAATTGTTCAGTATGTTCCAAAGAAGTGATTTTTTTGGGATGGCAAAATTTTAGAATTTTTTTTTTTTTTCTCAATTTGAAATTCCATAATAATATTTTGTTGAAAGGGGTTCCTCCAGCTACCTCAATTTTGTACATTTTTTTTTTCTCATGAATGGAAATGTCTGCACTGTATAGGAGGTGTATTCCTCTGAACTTATACTTCCTCGAGCTGATCCCTCTGTAAATGTGTAGTAGTACAATGCTTCCATTGCTTAAGCATAGAAGAATCACATTGCGGTTATCCTTTGTGCCACGAGTTCCTTTCACATTCTCATCGTAGTATCCCTCATCGGTTTTTTTATAAGTGGGGATTAAGAACTTTGCCCGTAGTATCCACTTGTTGGTGCAGTACTTAGTAACAAGTTTTAAATCACAGGTTTTTCCATTTGAAGAAATATTTAGCTTATAGCAATAAATTTTGTGCACCCCGTGGGCAATTAATATGCCACCATTTTGGGACCTCCTTTGAAATGTCAATCCGTAGATGTTGCTGCTTGTTGAGGCTGCAAAATGCAGAAGCACATCTACAGTTGTTACGTTTATTATTTTTATTGTATTTCCAAAGGAGACGCACACCAGCTCTCTGTCGATAATGCACACTGCCTTGACGCCGTGGTTCGCGCATATTCGTCTGCTCTCGATCATTTCGTGGTTTCTTCCTGTTGACGTTTTGGGTAGACCGTTTACCGATGCACTTTGAATGTAGATACAACCTTCTTAGAGGAACTTTTTCTCGTCATGCGCTTTGAACTCTCGGATTCTTTCTTTAGCAGATGTGCTTTCATGACAGACGCGCCTTTCTACTAGATGCATCTTCCCCACGTTGCTCTCTTTTCGAATCCACCTTACTGTGGAGACGCGGCCTGATTTGCTTCCGAGAAGTATGTCCTCTTCCAAAAGTTGCGGATCCGACGGGTCAACTATTTTCCGAAGCTTATTTTTACAGAATTGTTTCGAACACAGATGAATATTTATATGTTTAGATCTTATTCAGCCAGGCAGAATAGCCCTTGCACGTTGTGCATCTCATACCACCAAAGGGGGGTACGCTCCACGGATACGATGCGATGCGACTGAAATGAGATTCAGAATTCAGAGAAGCAGAAGGTTTCACAATAAATGCTGCCAAAATTTACTTTCATTAATTGGTAATCCTTTACATTATTTTTTTATATTACTTCGAAGCGCAAATATAATGACGCCTCCCTTTTTTGAAACCTTTTAAAAACTTAAGCAACTGCCCCATTGTGGGTTCTACGATGAGGCGCACGTATTCACATCGATCCTGTGAACCATTTTGCCAATTTTTTTTTTTTTTCTTCTAGTCTTTAGCTTTAGCAACACTGACTTTTTGATTAAAAAAGTAAAAATTCGCCTGAACAACATGAACAGAAAAAAAAAAAAAAAAAAAAAAAAAAGGTAAAATCCTTACTAAAGCAAATTCGATCGTTATCAGAATTGTACTCACCCCTAAATGGGGTGAACATCATTTTCCGTTATTAGCACAACACGTGGTGGCACTCATGCAGATGCAAGTGTGAATCTATAAGCGATTAGCACCATGGTGCTCGTAATTTTTCCTGATTTCCCGTTTTCCCTTTTCCCAATTTTTATGGAAATCCCTTTTATCTTCACACTTTCACGAATATCCATCCTGCGATAAACTCACCTACGCCATGCACTTCAAGTAATGAATCAAAATGCTTGCTGCAACGTAGACGTTTAAAGAGTTGGTCATTTCGTGCATGGGCAAACTTATCCTACAAAAAAGGGAGGGGGGGACAAAATTCGCCAACATGTAAAATTAATTCACAAATGAAACGATTTGCAAAAGGCATATCATCGTGGATTTCCACAGCTGCGACTTTTCACGTGCGCGCAATTTTTATGTTACGGTTTTGCGAAGCTCAACACGTCCGCGTGCGGGCCAGTGGATTCATTTCCCAAAATGAGACACACCCCCTTCCCTTGTTCACTTGTCTCTTTTAAAATGTGGACTGGATTCACCCCATTGGTATGTGCCACAATTGGAAGCAACTTATGTGCATCACAGAATTGTCTTAGTTCTACATATGAGCCGAATAGATAAGGAATTTGAAAATGCGATCCGTTGGTCATTTCGATAACTTTGTGGTTAAATGGATCCACTGTGTTGTGAACGTAAAAGAGATAATCAACACCCATGGAGTAGGCTGTGTTTAATATTTTCCCCAAGTTGTATGCATATCGTATTCTATCAAAAGCTAGCAAAAATTTAATGGGTTCTTTTGCTGGAACCGACTTTGGTAATTTCACTACAGCTACAGCATCGTTTCTCGCTTCTTTGTTAACTTTTAGGGAGTCACGAAAAATGTAATTTATCGTGTCGATGTCTGCATAATACAGTTTGGAGCATTTGCTTTTAAAATGGTCCAACAGATTTTTGCTGTTTGATAAAATAACTTCAAATGTGAGATTATGGTTACTAGCCAAATGTGTAATAGTTGAGGATTCTTTTACAAAAAAGGAGTTCATTTTTTTTCGGAAGTTCCTTTTTTTCCTTAACCTTATTATGTACTTCATCATTTTGGATCTTTTGGAAATGCTCAGGTATTCATTGTCCCCTTTGGGGGATCTGTCTACATGGCTTGCTCCCCGCAGCACTTCCGTTATGCTTCCCCCCTGTTCGTTGCGGCTTATCCAGTGTGGGGGTGCACACTCACTGTCCTTACATTCGGGGCTGCTTGCATTGTCACTTCTGCGGCTCCCCCCGGAGCTGCTCTCACCCACAGCAGACGAGTGCCGCCTCTCTGGGCGAAACTTCGCTACATCCCCCAGACGGGCAACACATCCCGGATGTGTAAAAAAGCGCTCTGAAAAAAAACATTTATCAGTTGCGCGTTTCCTTATAACAGTTATAAAAGAAAACATTTTAATTAGTAGTTTTAAGAGAGTAGCATCTTCACCATCATCCCCTTTGCCAGTGGTCCATCATTTTGTAAATGCCCTCTCGATGGAGAAAAGGTTACTCCGACGTGCTTTTCAAAATAATATTCGCTTGTCAATGCGCAGTTTAAGGGTAAAAGAAAAAAAAATGTATGCCGTATGGCCAGGAAAATTTTTGATTAATACGCAGTCACAATATCTTCCTATGAAATGCATTATCCGTTGTTGCTTTACACGGTGAGGATAAATACAAAAAATGTCTTAGCACAATTTGTTTTGGCCAACATCGAATTATTCACCTTCGAAAAAATAGTTACATTGTTTGAAGGAGTGTTAAATGTGAAGCAATGAAAAGCGCCTTTTAAATCTTATTCATTTTGTATATCACCGGGTTTGTTCATGAAAAAGAAAAAAAACTCCTGCGCAGTGAAACGCGATTTTTACTGAGAAAAGCTCCGAGAGGGATCGAACTTACAAGCACGCGGGTACAATATGGCAAGCCTTTCTTTTATGAAGAGAAAAAAGGCACGGCGAAAATGAAAATACTAAAATGGTACATGTGATGACTACTAAGTGTGGGAAAAATTTACGAAAATTTCAGCCCTACGAATCACACCTTTACGAACAATTCCGTAGCACAATTTGGCAAAAACGAAAAAGAAAAAACGAAGTCAAAATAAACTGTTACAATCTGTTTTGCCTTCGCACAAACAGAAAAATGTTCCTTTCTCTTTTCCTTCCCTCCCACGCCCGCAGTTTTTTACTGCAAAAGGGACGGAAAATGAAAATAACGAATTAAAGGAGGAACACACACGGGAAAAATAATCGAAGGAAAGATAAACACTTGGCCCCACACTCATTTCTTTCATATCAGAAATGTTACTACGTACCTGTTTACTCTTTTTATCATTTGGCCTGAATTTTATTTTCGCATTTAAATCGAGTACCCCCCTATTGCCAAGTCTATTTTTAAACGCTTCACTGAGTTTGCAAGCCAATGGGCATAACGGTGTGTGCAAGAATAGAAGGAATTTTTCGTTGTATGGAGTTCCGAAGAAAAAAAGTTCGCATCGAAGAACAAGAAGAAGGAAAGTCGCGTGGATGAAGAAGAACCCCGCCAAGTTATACAGGGTAAGTGTTTCAAAGGGGGCCAACTAGGTGTGGGCATGGCTGAAAATGTGTATATGTACGCATTCATGTGTATGAATATACACACCTGTATGGAAGCCTTTTTATCGCCTCATCCCCGTTTACCTCTGTTCTTATCTACAATACATACTCGTAAAAGCGGTTGTCTTGCGCTTTTAACATATGATTAACGAAAAATTGTATACGCAAAAAAGGACCAGCACGAATTGAACGAAACGTTCGTTATGCGAATGCGCTACTTTATGTGGAAAAGAAGGTTTTTTTTTTTTCCCCTCGCTTCTGCCGTTTTTACACACACGTTCATGACACCACTTTTTGAGGCATGTTTTCCGAGTTGCGTCGCTTCACGTTGTAGATGAAAATCCGGTTGACATTTTCCTAATTTGTCTGCGTTATAATTTACCTGGCTAGCTATTTTTCCATTTTTTTTTTTTTTTTTTTTTTTTTTTTTGCGCGCAGACTAGCTCCTACGACATGGATGAAATAATGCGGTACACTGACAGGAAACTGACGGCACACTACACAACGAGAGATAGCTGGCTAAACCTGCCCCCAACAACCCTAATTAACGATTTTTTTTTGTTTAGAGAAATAAGAAATTGAAAGGGGAAGATTTTTTTTGAAGTGCCTATTTTCAATTCGGGTTGCACGCACACATCTGTATGTATATGTGTACATATATATATTTAAATATATTTATATACTCACACGCATGCACACGCGCATGCGCACACACAGGTGGTGTAGACCCATCGTGGGAGCAAATTGGCCGTATAGTTTCTAATTTTTTTACGCCTTTGCCGAGGTATGTATAAATATATACCGTGCCTCGCGTGGACTCATTAGCATGCCTTTAAAGGGTGACCATATGTGCGAAATTGAAAAAAAACAGGCAAAAAAATTCTGGCAATTTGTTCTACTTAACCAGAAAGGGAAGGAAAAAGTGAATAATTGATGACGTGAGAAGGAAACAAAATTCACGAAAATGTTTACAACCCACGTTTTCCTATAGTGATTGTTACTGTTACTTCAATTGTTGTTGTTGTTGTTTTTTATTTTTTTTATTTTCCTGTTTATGACTCTTTTTGTAGCAAATTAAAAAACAGCTATTTTTTGCGTGCGTTATGTTTTTTCAATTTTCACGCCTGCGTAAATTTTCGTTTAAAATTTAAGGGGTAGTCGAGTCGCTGCTGCGTCATATGTGTGCACAAATGAAGTGTTGTTTACAACATGTTTAACAGAACTTTCTTCTTAACTCCTCTTATACACCTGTTGAGGGGTAAATGTGTACAATTGTGCGCGTATTTGTAAGCAATTTGAAAAAAAAAAAAACGGTTTAAAAAAAAGAAAAAAGCTATCTCATATTTTACGCAGCAATTTGGAAACAAGTTTGCAACATTTTGTGTCAGCAACTTGCGTTAGCAATTCACGCTAATAATTCACACTAATAATTCACGATAAAAACTCATGTTAATAATTTAAGTCAGTAACTCCAATAACTTACGTCATAATTTATGTTAATTTTTTTTTTTTTTTTTTTTTTTTACCCGGGTTAACACTTTTCCGTCGTGAACAACATCACAGGTCTTCCCCTTTTAATAATTAATTTCGTGAAAAACTCTACCACTTCGCAAAAAGATATTTTTCATTTATCGCGTTTCAAGTTTAGATGTACTCCATATTTTGAAAGAAGGGAAGCCGCCTTTGTACACACTGTGTTGTTTTTACTTCGCCTAGTTTACGTAACATCGTTTAATTTTTTCCGCTGTTTTTTCCGTTATTTTCCCCGCTACCTTCCCCGTTGTTTTTTTTCCCCACGTGGATTAGAAAAAACACAGTTGTATGTGTGTATTGCGCTATTTGCCCATTTAACACCTCACGTAGAACAAAAAGAAAAAACACGAAACGGCAGTTTCGCCAGAATTTCTCGCCCCCCACGTAGAAGGTAAAAGTTCGCATCTGTTCCTTTAAAATTGGACTAACAGCTTAATTTTTGCCACCGCACTTCGTAATAACATACACATGTGTGTGCGTTATGGGCGTTATTTAAGGAACGGCAAAAATAGTCGTAACAGTTACGCGGCGTTCCCCGTGTATATGCGTAGAGATATTTCCACACAGCCCTTTTCTCTTCAATTAATTTCCTTTTTTAGCGAATCCTCCCCGAAGGTCACCCGCCTTTGGCATCTTAGGCCCCCATCCGTGCCATTAACGAGGAGTGGTTAATCCACCCTGTCGCCATAGCTGCGCAAAAGTTGAACCAAACGGAAAGCACACACATAAGTGTATATATATATACATATACGTATACCCACTCGTATATGCTCAAACACACCGTGTAATCGCCTCACACCCGCGAAAATGTGCTCGACGAACCAAAAACTAGCCTGTTGCTCTGGAGACAATGTCTTCGATTCCCAGGGAAATGAAAATGATTCGTACCCACAAATGGTGAACAAACAATTGCCACCGAAAGTGTTGGAGCCAATTGTACAAAATAAAATTGTTGAAGTGCCCAAGGAAGTGTATCTGGAAAAAATTGTGGAGGTGCCCCAAATCAAAACAGTCGAAAGGATAGTGGAGCAAATCAGGCCAGTTATTAAATACAAAAATGTGTACAAAACGAAGACAGTATATGTTGAAAAGATAAAAAATGTGGATAAGATTATATATGAAGAAAAAATTGTGGAAGTCCCACAAATAAAAACGGTTGAAAAAATTGTTGAAGTGCCAGTTTACGTTGACAGGGAAAGAATCATAACCGTGCCGAAGTACATGGTCGTAGAGAAAGTAATCCCCGTTTTGAAAACTACCAAAAAGGAAAGCGTCATGGAAATCCCAGAAGTTAACTGCCCCAATATTGACATTACTCAGGAGGTGGAAAGTAAGGGGGAAATTCAGATAGAGGATTTGAAAGAAAACCAGACAATTAACGTTATCCAAGAAAAAGATATTCAACTCCTGAACGAGCTAAGCATCCAGAAGATGCATTCCAGTGCAACACTCAATGCTGAAGGTGATCAGGACACCACCGTGGATACCATCCAGAATGAGAATTTTTGCTCAACCGTCAGCTGCAAATTCTTGCCCACGTATGATAACTTCCCAAAAATGCAATATTCCATGTGTAATGGATTTCCCGAAAGGGAAAAAAGGTTCTCAAGCATAAGCATATACAAATCCAAGGATGAGGGGTTCCCCAAAATTAGGATTTCCAAGACGCCTTCGATTATTCAGAGGAACTGCTACTGCAACTACGCCTGAGGGAAGGGCGCATCTGCCATTTGTGCACAAGCCGCGCATAAACCGCGTATATACGGTGTAGAAGTTGTGAAGGGGCTTTTGAGGACCTATTTATAAGTCTTTATTACCGCTTCTTATTCTTCTTTTTTAATCGACCGACGCTGATGTCCCCTCCGCTGGAGTCGAACGGCGCGCTGCAAATGCACATAAAATGCGCACATATACAACTTATATTTAAAAAGAAATATACTCAAATGTGTTAACTTTTTTAACTGGAAATTTGTTATTCCCTCTTTGCGACGATTTATCTTCATTTGGCGCCTTCGCCCGATCGACTTTTTTCCATTTTGCCTTTTCCTTCCCCCCTTTTTTTTTTTGTGCCGTATTTGTCCACCTTTGTTACATATGTGTGTAAAGTAAAAAAGTTTGAATTCTTTCCTACATTTTTAAATCATATGCGTAGAGATAAAGGTCTAATGATGTTACTTTAATGAGAACACATTTCCTTCTTATCATCACGTAATTTTCTTTTTTTTTTCTTACATAATGTTTTGATTCGTTTGGGACTTTCCGCCTATACGCTCCATTTTTAAAACATCATGTCAACTTTTTTTTTTTTTTTTTTTTTTTTTAATCCCTTTTGCAAGCGTATCATTATGGGTATAATTTCGCCTCCTTTTATTTACCTGTTGAATGTTCGCATATTATTGTGTCGTAATTTATTTTGCCTTAAAAATGTGTACCATTTAAGACAACTAAAGGAATGAATAAATATGTAAAACTTTGAATAATCCTAATCATGCTTCTTTTTTTATTGCTCTTTTTCTTTTCAAAATTAACTAATGTTTTGTAATTATAATGCTTTTTAAGGAGTAACTTTTTTTTTTCTTCTTGCTAATGTGCCATTTGGGGGGGTTTATAATGACGAGGCAATCGTGGGGCGCCTTTGCAAATGGAGCGAAAGGAATATCGTAAGGATGAATTTGTCTAAACTATTTCACCTATTGGAAATTTCTTTTTATCTGTATGTACAGAAGTACAGTTGCTCCCCCACATGGTCATTTTGCTGATAAGCCGGTGTTCTGTGTATGCGCCTTTTCGTCCTGTTCTGTATGTACACCATTTCTAGGGAAGCGCCTCTTCTTCGTTAGCTATATCTAACATCACACCCTTTTTGCTTAAATAAATGTGCAAATTTTCACGAAAGGGAGAAATGGCTCAAAAAAAAATGTGTGGGTAAAGGAAAAATGGTCCATTATTAGGATGCCAAACGGTGAAACGGCTTTTACTAATTATAAAGAAGCGTCCTTAAGGCCAAGTGAAAAGGAACTTCCTCAAATTGGGAAGTAAAAGAGAGAAAAATTCTGTTCTTTTGAGGGAGCGCAATTTTGACGAAAATTAATTAGGAAAATCTTTATATATATGTGATGTTATGCGATTTTTTTTTTTTTTTTTTCTGTCTTTACAACTTTCATCTAGGACAAAGGCGGACAGAACGGAGGTATCCCCACATTATCGTCCAAAATGACCACGTCTACATCGAAGAAAATAGGTCCTTATGAGGTTATAAAATCTATCGGGCGGGGGTCATTTGGAATTGTCACGGCAGTAAGGAACGACCAGGGGGAAATGTACGTGCTTTGAGGGGTTACCCTTGTAGGGAAGTGCCATATGTTTGGCTAGCGGAATTGAACGTGCTTCGTCTGTTAAGCGGGGCGAGTGATGGTTTTCATGTAAAGATGAGCTCCGTTCAGGACGTGTAGCCTCAGCTAGTGCACGTTTACACATAAACATATTTTCGCGCCTTCGTGTGCACACTCCCGCTCAGTTTCGTCGTTAAACAGCTGGACATGTCCTGCATGAATCACAAGGAGAAAATGAACGTCGTGAACGAGCTGCGAGTACGCATTTGAAAGGACGCGGGGAGGAACGAGCGCGTGAATGCACATCGATCTGTTAAATGGGGGATGTTGCTCATCCGAATTTGTATAACTTGATCATGCGTTACTTTATCATATTTTTTTTTTTTTTTTTTTTTTTTTTTTTTCTCTCCCCCTTTGCTTTTGTCCAAGGCATTAATCGAGGTGTCCGTGCACCCATTCATCGTGCGATATAAAGAAGCGTTCCTGGAGGACAATATTTTGTACGTCGCTATGGACTTCTGCTCCAGTAAGGCCTTTTTTTCTTTACAGACTTTTTTAACATTACTGTGAGTGAATATTTGCAATTTCTTTATGGTGATTAACGCCTGACCCACTTTTTTCTTTTTTTTTATTTTCACGAAATGTAGAAGGAGATTTGAGTAAATACATAAAAAGGTGTAAAAAAACAAACACGTTGATTCCCGAGAGGAAAATAAAAAGATGGCTCTTACAGATAATTACTGCGATCAAATTCATGCACGACAGGAAGCTTATACATAGGGGTAAGTAAGCGCTTCACTCTTCGCTTACATGAGCGAAATGCTTGTCCAAATTATGAAAAAAAAAAAAAAAAAATCGCCGCTTACGTTATGCAGCTTACCTTTTTACTCATGTCAACATTCCTCTGCTTGGCATAATGGTACTCCCTTTTCAGACGCTTCACTGTCTACGCATAAAATAACTTCCCTCCTTCCCCCTTTCTGTTAAGACTTAAAATGCAACAATATATTTCTGGATGATGAAGAGAGGGCTAAGGTGGGCGACTTTGGGCTCGCCAAAATTTTGGAGAACACAGATCAAACATGTACATTGTGTGGGACCATTGGGTACATGGCTCCGGAAATTTGCAGGGTGGGTCCCCTTCGCTTTTTCGTTTGTTTTGTTTCCCTTCACGTAGCGTGGACGTTTTATCATTCGACAGTTCGTCAATTGAGGTGTTACCCCCAATTTTGTATCCCCCTTCTGCGCCGCTGTCATCCCAGAACGCGGCTTACAGCTTCCCCGCGGACATCTGGTCCCTTGGCGTGATACTGTACGAGCTCATGTCCCTCCGGCACCCCTTCAAGTCGGAGCATTCCAACATGCTATCGACAGCCCAGAAGATTTGCGAAGAGGAGGTGAGCGCAGCGGGGAGGCAAAACGGAAAAAATTTCCACAAAAATGGCGTAAATATGGCACAATATTGCAATAACGTTGCCCCTTATGACAAACTTACCAACCTCGGTGGCAACAAAAATGCAACAAGACCACCCACTTTTAAAACCTTGCCCCGCAGCCAGAGCCCCTGCCAACGAGCTACTCGAACGACCTGATACACTTGTGCCACTGGATGTTAAAAAAGAACTCCGAGGATAGGCCCACGTCGTGTGATATTATCGCGTCCGATTATTTGCAGGTGCGGTGAAGTGCTCCCGCGTTGAGCAAACTTAAAATTGGGGTTGCACTCTACAGCGGAAAAAAAAAAATTCTTTTCTATTTCACAGACGGAGGCACATTTACTAAAAAAAGAGATATTAAGCAGAAAAGGAAGGGCGAAGTAGTTTTCCAGAGAATCGCCACATCTGTATGACACTCATTGGAGACCTTTTCACCCCATGGTGAAGGGGAACATGTGAACAAATCGTTTGAGGTGTCCACCCCTGTTAAAAAGGCATAATGTGGCTGCCCCTTGTTAAAGGAGCTGCATCGCGCGAAGCAAGTGTTGCTCCTTCTGATATTCGTGCAACCCATTCCAGTGGTAATACGAAACAGAAATGGTGTAAAAATTTAAATTCGAGAGGATCCACATTTTATACTTGGTATTGCAGTTTTGTTTCATTGTGTAGTGCACAGTGTCTGTGGCGTCTCCCCCTTTGGTGAGCATCAAGACGTAGTGTGTCCTACCATTAAACTCGATGGCGACATTTTTCTGCTGACCATTATTGCACAGCTTAACGTATACATCCAGAGGGATTTTTTCGTTCGTTACGTATTCATAGATTGCATTGCCGTAGTGTTTCCTCAACATGTGGAATATGACACTCTGGTTAAAGTAGTAATTTTGGCCCTCCTTTTTGAGCATAAATTTATTTTTAAAAAAAAGGGTTAGGTAGCTTATCTGGTGGGATAAATGGGAAAAGTCGTAAAGTACTTTGCTTGAAAAGGAGTAGTGAACATATTTCTTCTCAAAATTTAGAATGGCCAGATCGATCGTCTCTGTCCTTTCTTCACCTACATTTTTTATGAATCGATTCAGCACTATGTCCCATCCTAACAAGGTGTAGTAAATTTTATGCGTTGTGGAATTTTTAAATTTTATCTTATCCTTTTTTTTTTTTAAAAAATTGACGTAAAACTTCATCAGGGGGATGTTAAACAGGCCAACAATGGACGACACGAAAAAGAAGTTGCAAACGTCGGAAATGTGTTTCGTATCTTCTGTGTCCCCACTTAAAATGTAATGCTTGCAAAAGGTATATAAGTACATATTCTGGTCAGTCAGTTCTACCAACGTTAGCAATTTGAGGAAGCTGTCGAATAGGCCTCTTTTGCAAATGTGGGGGAAGTCGAGGTCGGCCCTTCTGAAAGAGCTAACCAAATGGGACACCAATTCGAAGTGAACAATTTTAGAATAGTACATCGTGTTGATGAGTTGGGAAGAGAGTACAATATCGTTTGGAATCAACTTACTTGGTGATGCCCCCTTTTTTGCCACTTCAAAATAATAATTCAAAAAACGTTGTACGCCCTTTTCACTTATCACTCCACATTTAGTTACTGAGTAAAAAAAATTAGCTAGCTGGCCCAGTTGCACACCGTCTAATAGGTCATAATTTAAATTCTCCAATACTTGCGTCATCAGATTTATTTTGTAAGTAACTATTTGGTGATATTTCAAATTGTACAGCTCTTCGTAGTGATAAGCGATGGTGGAATTTTCTCCACATCGGATCACTTGGTTGCTCTTACATTTCAATGTTTTAATGTTGTCTCCATAATTGTGGGTATCAGAGTGCAGATAGAGGAAGTTCAATTTTTGGAGCCCCTTTCTCCTGTGCAGATTGAAGAAAAAATGGAAAAATTCTGCGCAACAGTTTAGTATTAACAAATAGTTGCTTGTTGTGTATAGCCAGAGGCAGTTCATCAGATGCCCCATCGAAAGTTTAAAGACAAATATATAGCACGTGCTAATGTTTAGCAGGTTGTATTCGCGGCAAAATATATCATGTACTGCTATACTGGGGGGATGTTTCTCAGACACTGAACTGTCATATTGTCGATCCTTTTGTTCCATTTTGCAGGCATGTTTGTTTGCTTTCCCCCTCAAGAGATCGCCATCCAGGGGGTGAAGGCTGCTAATTTGCTTATAAATGTCTAGCCATTTCTGCTGATTGATTCGCATATTTTTTAACATATACGACATTTTCACTAGGTTCATGTGTAAGCTTTTCAATTTGTCATCCCGATCATACACTGTTTTGAAGTTGAGTAAGTTTTTGTTTTGCTCATTTTCTTCTGCTATGCATTGTTCCATGTAGAGGAGTGTCTTTTCTATCCTCCTGTTCTCCGCATGTATTAGATTTTCCTTGGCATTGCTCAGCGTTCTTTTGAAGGCGTTGAAAATAGTTCTATGTGGAAAGAATTTGGGAAACCCCCCCACGCACTGCAGCATTGTTCCTTCTTGGGAGGACTTTGAATGGGAATTACTCTTCAGGGTTGGACAATTCTGCTTCGGGCAGTTTTGGATACCTTCCGATCATCTTATGGTCTTTGAAGTATGTTCTTTGTTCATCCATTTGGGTAGTTCTTTCTGTGTCATTTGGTTCTTCCTATATGGGGTTTTACCATATCCACAGGGCATAAAAAAGTGGGACTGCGTTCAGGCACCCCCCTTACTGGTTTCATATTACCAAGTTGTTAGGTTCCTCCTACACCTTTTTTTTTATTCTTTGCGAGAATCCCTCATCATGGGAAAGGCTTCCCAGTCACCCCTTCGTAGCACGTTTTGCCGTAGCTGCTATGTCCTCCTCAATGTTCGCATGCCTCTAAGTTTGGCACGCTGACCGTCATATAAGAAGTTTCTTCCCTTTGTGGTGAGCATTTTGGTACTTAACGTAGGGTATGTTACTTTATAGTGTTTAACTGCAGATGGGCTACTTCCATTTGTGTGATGAATCTTGGCACATTTTCAGGACTACGTATTACACTGGCCACTTCTTTTTAATGGCACATCTGGTGTTTCCCCCTTTTTGTCAGTGGGCTTTTTATCTTCCGAGCGATTTTGCTCCATGTGGTTTGTTTCTTTCACAGCTTTGCTAATTTCTCTGTATATTTTTGGATTACATTTGGTGATGCGCGGAAGGGTAGTGGGTGTAATATGGTGCTTTCCTTTTACCCCTTTGCTTCTTGAAATGCAATAAACTGTGTCACGACATTTAGCAGAGTGCTCATTGTGTCATGCTGGGAAGAAGAACCGTCGTAAGTACACCTATAAACGGTCGTGCTACATACAAATACGTGGTTAATTTTTTGGGTATTCCCTACACTGTGTAAAATAAAACGCATGACACATATGCATCCCTCTGGCTGCTTCCCAGAGGAGAGCGTTACACATACAGTGACTGCTCCCAATCGTGGTGAGCAATTCGACAGGGACCATCGATGCGTGGAAGATACCTTCATGTGATCCAGTTCATCCCATAACGAATTCACATTTGGATCATTTATACGCATAATTAGCCAGTAGCTAATTTTCCCTTGGTTAGGATTCACCCTCTTGGAGCTTCCCCATTCCCCATGAGGATCTTTACACGAGTTAAAATGGATTAGTTGCACATGCCGCTTGACATGGAAGAAAAAAAAGAAGAACATCATAACCATCGAAAGATGAACCGTACAAAACTCCAAGATGCGAATTTTTTTTTTTATTTTTGCTTTATTCATAGCAGATTATATCAATGTGAAGGGAGCAGATAGTAACCACGGGGAGGGGGAACTGAACAGCGATTTTCTACTCCTACACAAGGCGGACATTACCGCCGTGGTGTTCTCTGGCCATAAGAAGGAGGAAAAGATTGTGCTAAGTGAGGTTTTCCAAAATGAAGGTACACACAATAGAGGTCCAAAGTCAGGGGGGTACATTTTACTAGACGAGCAGATAAACTCGTACGAAATGTTAAGCATTCAGTGCACATTTAAAGTACAGAAAAATTTCGATAAGACAAAGTTGGTCATTCTTTTGGTGAAGCAACTGGAGAAAGAGTGTGTCCACAAGGAGGGTAAAAAATACGCGTGCCAGAACACAGTGCAAGATTTAAAAGAAGATGAAACGTTTATTTTTACGAACGAGTTGGAGGACAATTTAGTCATTTCGAAGGTGTCCTTTTTGTTTGTTAATTTGATACCGTTTGATGGGTACTACACATTTGACCTCTTCATAACAGATGGGAGTAATTTTGTAAAAATCCATTTCTTCAAAATGTACTTGCATTTTTTGAACCACTTACCGATCGTACATTACCCCCTGTGCGAAGAAGGAAACGCCGTAGTTCGGAGCGTCATGAGGAAGGAACTACACAGAAGGGACAAAATGTATACGCATAAACACGTGATACAAAATTACAAGGATTATTACTCTCTTCCTATAATTCGGAAAGGAAGCGTAATTTGTGGAAGGAGTAAACCGAAGAGGGTAAATCCAATTATGCCCATGGCACTTATCACTTTGTTATTTTTCCTCTTTTTAATCCATATGTATTTTATTTTCCCCCATTTGAAGTACAACATGAAGAATATGAACACGAGTTATTTTAACTACGGTTTTTTGTTTTCCTTTGTGTGTGTAATGATTTTGTTTATTTTGTATGATTTGTTTTTTAACCTCCTTCAAATGCTTTATATTTTCCCCGTTGTGTTTTCCGTTTTTTTGGTATTTTTTTACAAAGCTTTGAATGCATTGCGTGAGTACAGGAAAGGCGCTTCCTGAGCGGACAACTTCACGCGGTGAGGAAAAGCAGAAAAAAAAAAAAAAAAAAGCCTTGCACACATTGTACATTTTACAATTTTAAATTAACCCGACTTACCGCTACTCCGTTGGCCTTTTTCGCAAATACGGGGAACTTTCCAACATGGGTTCCTCCTACTTTACCTGCGACGTTATTTTCCCATTTTTGCACTTTTGCAAAACGCGTTTATTCGTTATCAGAAAGAGGTTTAACTTTTTCACTTAACGTTTTAATTATACAAAAGCAGTTCGTCCACGCACGTAAACGGATCGCTTCATTAATAAACACAAATAGAAGGTGAGTAACTGGCGGAAATGAAAAGGGGTGGTTAACAAACAACGACCCGTGCGCGTGTGAGTGGTGTACACCACCTGTATAAAAACAGCTAACAAACGAGCGAAGACATACACACATGAATATACGCGTGGTCCAAGCAACTGTCCCTGTGCCCTTATATCAGTGGAGCACATTGCTACTGTTCTTGTTGTCTACCTACACGCGCATATATATGTTCATGTGTGCGTACTCACATGGACGCTGCGAAAATCACACTGCGGCAAGGGAACGTGTAGGGGCCACATGGACCCAGCGGTGTATTTTAAAAATAACAAATACTGCGGAGGGGTATGTCATTAAAAAAAAAAAATAAATAAAATACATAAATGCAAATAAATGTGGGTGATTAAACATGTGTAAGTGTACATATATGCATGTGCGTAGTATACACCCAGCTCTCACATAAAAAATGTCGTTTTGGTGAAAGTTCACGTTGAAAACCCAAACGGAAGGAGTAAAAAAAAAAAAAAAAGTTGATAAAAAAAGTTAATTACAAAATGAGACACTTATGAGGTGCACGCTCCATAACTGCACAACACGTTTGTAGCATCCTTCTGATATTCCTTTTAATTTTTTTTTTGAGGGGTTATCATAACATGAGGAGGCTCCCCTCCCATATGGAGCAAAAATGTGTGTCCCGTTGGTAAGGTTACATGTACTCCTTACATAGGCATATTTACATAATAACATTTCCACAGGTGTGCCCCCAATGTGCGTGCCACCACTGCGCCTCAGTTACTCAAAAAAATCAAAATCTTTGTCGCCTTTATTTTCATTTTTTAAATTGTTCGTCTTTTCTTGGCCGGTGAACATGTCCAAATGGTCCCTATCAGGATGATCACTGTTTGCATTTTTTGGACGAAAAACTTCGAAAGAATTGTGCTTCTCTCCATTTATTGTATTACAATGTATATTGCCCACATTATTTTTTACAATGCCAATTTGGCTATCCTGATTATTTAAGTTTGTATTAATTTTATTTTTTTCTGAAAAGGAAATATTTTTCGAGTTGGCGAAAAGTCTCGCAATACATTTTTTTGCCGCTTGCACTTTTGCGTCTCTAAGTTCTTTCTCCGAAAGGGAGCTGAAGCTACCGAAGTTTTTTTTGTCGCTCAGTTTGGACGGTTCGGTTCTCCCTCCGATATTGACCATGCTGCTACTTAGGACTTTGTTTTGGCTGTTGCTTCGGTTGTTACTCACATGATATCCACCTCTGCTGTTACCATTTCCCCCTGTTACCTCACTATGAGGGTTCAATTTTTTGGCTTCTTCCAAATAAGAAAAGCTCTTGTCCCTATTATACGGGTCATTACCCTTACCTGTATGTTTCACATCCTTCGGAACGTTCATGTTGACGGAGTTGTTACTTGAACTACCCACATTAACAAAGTCGTTGAAAAAATAGGAATCCTTGGACGGGTTCCTGCTATCGTTATTGCTGCTAGTGCAATTATTTTCCCTATAGGGGATGTTTTCAAATGAGTAAAAATTATCATTCATGTATATTTTTTTTTTTACGGATTCCTTCTTTGGGGACTCAGTTAATAGGTCTGTTTCCTTCTCATTATTGCTACTGCTCTTTTTATTTCGCATAGTCTCTTCTATTTTTTTATTATCAAATATTTTGAGGGAGTCGAAAATGTCTAAGCTGCCTACATTTTCCTTCATTTGTTCTCTGTAAAGATAAGGGGGGAGAAAGGTGTACTCTCAGTTGGTGGCGCCACTGTCGCGCATTCGTTTTACTCTATACGCATATGTAGAGGGATATGTTTCTGCGCATGCACATTCCATTATTCTTCGATGAGCTTCTGTTTTCTCACTTCACTTGCGCCTTCGCGGGATCCTGCGGTGGGAGGCAACTTGTGGGGTCCACCCCTACGAGACAGAACGGAACAGTGTACATGTGGGCAGAAGCACATTTGCATGAGCATAATTACATGCGCACATTTGCAAGGATGCACACTGGCTGACGTGTGCGGGTACCTTCCACGTAGTACTGGTAGGGTTCCTTCCTATTGGCGGGCGCGTACAACTTCTTTTCATATTTATTTTTTATCCAGTTTTGCATAATTCTGCACGAAGGGGGAAGTTACACCACACGTTCTTTTGAATGCATAAGGGTATATGTAAGCACGTGCCAGGGGAACAACTAGTTGTAGGTATTTGCATGGTCGCCCAATTTTGAGGGGAATGTGCACACGAGCACATATAAATACACACATGTGAGGCACGGACTGGCACGCGTTCCAAATGAACAACATCTTCCATGTAGGGGTTGCGTTTGCACATTGGGTGTGCTGGGGGCAAGGCACTCCTCTCACATATAAGCCGTGAAAATTTTAAGCAAAAGGCCAATTGTATGTAGGCTGTCCAACGCAGAATTAACATAACAAGTGGCTACCCCAATGACCTGTTACATAACTGCAGCTCATACTTACACTGAGGAATCTCCTTGCTTTGGTCTGTACGTATCCGCGGGTAAGTTGTACAGGTAGTAGGAGTTGGACAAATCGTTCCCTATGGACTTTATGCACTTCAGTTGGAATAAAAGGGAAAAAGAAAAAAAATAATAAAAATAGGATGAGGAATAAAATGAAGAGGACCAAAATAATGGCAGCAACGCGAAGAGGAGAGAAGATCAAAATGTCAACATAAAACCAAGCGGCATCCATTTGGGAAAAAAAAAAAATTACATGTATCCATTGTGGCATAATTTTATCCAACGTTAAGGACTTCACTTTGGAAATATGAACACCTAAATTTCGGTGAATGCCTGAACACTCTATGCATATTACGATGCCCAAGTTGATGCTTGCCCACCTTGGGCTCTTCGCCCCACAGTCGGCACATTTGTTGTTTCCTTTTATTTTGGTAATGTTTTCTATATCACGTTGGTAGGAGTTGTTGCTCTTGTTGGGAATATGCATCCTCGACCACGTCTTGTGAGCATAAGTATGTCTCCTTGGTGGCGGTGTTTTTCTCGTTCTTTCTGATGGTGTAGACCACTATGCAGGCACGTACATGTAAGCATTTGTGCATATGCTTATATGTATATACTTAGGTAAGTTATATGTATGCACACACACCTTCACGCGGAGTTAGCGGTTGCGTTGGACGTTGCGTTCAATTTTGCATGTGCTTCGCAGAGACCATTACACACGTGCACATGCGGGTGCCGACATACATATATGTGAGCAGCGCTGTGGTGGGACTGCGTCACCCGTTACTTCAACCAACCGTTAGCAATTTCTCCAAGCGCATAAAATGCCTCATTACCAAAAACGGTGTATGCGCAGTTTTGCATCCATATCAAGGTGTACACAAGTATATGACGCATGTGTATATCTTCACATAATTATAAACGTATGTTTTTACTTATCAACTTGTGTATACACAAATCGTGCTAACTAAAATAAATGCCTCATCATTATAACTTCAACTACAAGTTTTTTTTTTTTTTTTTTTTTTTTTTTTTTCACACGGAGGGGGAACTTAAATCATGTGTTTGCTTCATTTTAACACAATTCGATAATGTTGTCAGTTTGCTGTTTGAAGTGGGTTAATTTGTCGAGAGGTGTATCGCCAGTAAGCAAATCGCTTCGGAAAGCAGAATGGGGAGTGAACTGAGATGGTAGGCTATGCCGTGCTATACTATGCTATGCTCTTCGATGTGATGAGAGGGTGCAACATTGCAAAAAAAAAAAATTGACTTAATCAAGGATCGCCCTTGCACGAAGTCAACGATACGGGCATGCATACGTATATTTTCATATGTATACACATATATATGCGTAGGTTTATTTAAGGGCATCAATATGCTACTTATTGTTGCCACCTCAAAGGGCACGATCTACTGTTAAGTTTTAACATTTCCACATTTTTTGTTTTGTTTCTTTTTTTTTTGCCAACACGCGTGGTGGAAGTAACACGAAATTTCCCACGGGAAAGTTGTTTATGGTACGATCGTCCTGTAGAGAGGCTTGCTTTTGCTTACACCTTGCATACGCACGTAGGGAATTCGTATAGGAGTATGCCCCTATCGCACATATATACATGTACATATGTAAGGATACGTATGCGTTTGCTTCCTGTTCACATTTTCCGTGCGCACGTGAGAAACCCTCTTGATAGAGACGCTCCTTTCACGAGTAATTGCAGCCCCACGAACAGTAACAAGTTGGAATTGAAGGTGACCCAAGAGAGAAAAAAAAAAAAAAAAGACTTCCCAATTTTAGCGGCATTCTTATCATTACAGAACAAACAGAATTCCTATACGTCGATCAGCATTTTACTTTTTTTCTTTATTATTTGTTCATCCATTTTAACACTTGCCGCAAAGGGAGGGGGTAAAAATGCAGATCCGTTTTGAGCGTGCGTTTCCGCTGGTTAGGCCACTATGTATAGATAACCTTTTCAACATGGTACAAAGGTTATCTCGCGCCTTTTTTTATCCCCCGTGTGTGGTTCTTTCCCGTTGTTTCCACCCACAGAACGGTGTCCGTTTGAGGGAGGTTAATTCGCGAGGACACGTACGCACCTTGCGTGTGCGTTCCTATTTGCAAAATTTTTAGCGGTTTTGTTCAAATGCTAACAAACAATTGATGTAGGTGTGTCTGTGTTTGGTTTCCGCAGCTGATTGTGCGGAAGGAGGTTTAAGAAGGGGGGAGAGAAAAAAGGCAAACGGGTACGATCGCACATATAACGTGTATAATTATACACCAACTGGTACGAAACAACGTATGGTAGTAGGGGACTTGCGTATGTGTGATTAATCTGTAGACGCGTTAAGTGGGAGAGAACAATGCAAACGCTTTGAAGTCACGCTTGAGTGGGCCGCTTCACTACCCCCCGGGGCAAACAAAACATCATTATGTGTCCGTACCTACGTGCACATATACATACAAATATGACCACAGAGATGTACACATTTGAGTGGCTACAAACTGGTGAGGAAGAATACTGTGCTTCCCATAGTCGGTTGTTTCCATGGGAGGCACAGATATGGAAGCAAATTAAAAATGCCTTAGGAAGTTGGCGCAAATTTGGAGTCCCTAGATGGGTATGGTAAATCATTCCCTCCTACAAATCGTGGAAGAAAGACTTTTTCTTTTTTTTGATTCTGCCCGATGTATTAGAACTGTCCATATGAATTGGATAAAAATGAATAGAAGAATTGTGCGATATGCTGGCAAGAAGTTTTTTTTTTTTGTTAATTGCTAACTTTTCAACGCTGTCACCACCTTCCTGCCTGGCAATGACATCCCCCATTTTGTTGGGTAAAATATGAGCAACCCTTATAACCCCATCAGCCGTGCCAAACAGGATTGTATATTCATCCAGCTTCACAAATGTGCTTATCATATCTTTGCTGGCTTTGATTTTGCCCTCCATGTTAGCCCAAGGTTGTTTTGAAAAAATGGTAATATTCCCATTCATAGTGGTACACACAATTTTTGCATTATGTCCCAGTAAATTGGAGCACAAAAATTCATCCTTATATTCTTCCGATACACTATGGGTACTAATTTTTTTTTTATTTAGTATATCAAAGAGGGCTAAGTGACCTCCAGAAGAAACGATAACAGATTTCTCATCGGCATTTAAAACCATACTTGAAATGGTATCATCAAATTCTTTTATTTTGTGAATTGGTTTTTTCGATTCATCTCTCTCATCCCAGTGCTTTATAATCCCCGTTTCGTCAGCCGTTAAAAATGTATTTGCGCTTGTGAACAGAACTGAGCACACGGAATGCTTGTGACATGGGTTCGTCCAAATGAGCTTGCCCGTAATGTCTGTGAGGGAGCATTTATTGTCAGACGAAGCTGCTAGTATATTCTTCCCGTTACTTGAAAAGGAGACACAACTTACTGTTTTTTTGTGATTGTATATGTTCCATTTTTTTTCAAATTTCTTTTTTTCTTCCTTCAATTTGTATAATAATAAGTTCCCATCGAATAGGCCCGCACATATTACGTCCAATTTGGGATGAAATTCTACATCAAAAACGGTGGACTCACAGTCGATGGACGTGTATACTCTACTCATTTTGGAGGCGTCCCCGTTTATCTAGGAGCTTTCCCCGTGGTGTGCCTGCTGCATTATTCAGTGTTTAGCTACTGGTTATGGGGGACTCCTTCCTGCGGCGGATCAATGTCCCTTTTGAGGGCTTACATATGTACACATGTATAGGACTATGTAATAGCACGTTCAAAATTTTCGCCAAAGGGACTCCTGCTATGTTGGGAGCATTCTTTACGTGGCGACACCCTCTGTTAGCGTTTCATCCTTCTGTTAATACCTACTATGCAGGTAAGTTCAGTTTGGCTCTACACCCATAAGCATTACTGCGCAGCGTCCTTACTATACTATGTAAGCAACTTCGGTATAGTCACTCGTGTATTCCTTCCCTCACTTATGTGAGCTTCCCAGTGAAGGGAAAAAATCACCTTGGTTTCACAGAAGAGGGGCTAATTTTGACCGTTTAAAAGGACTTGGCGGAAAAAAAAAAAAAATGCTACGCTGAGTACAGCAAAAACAGCATCAAATATTCATTCATCAGTGGCTAGCTGGAGGGCTGAAAAGGGGACTTTTTCCAAAAATTTACAAATTGTTGTTTTTAAAAATTTTTCGGGAAAGGAAAAACCAAATTGGATACAAATGCACCACAAATTTTAGCAGATTTTTCCTCTTTTATTATTATTTTTTTTTTTGTGAAGAGGGGGAAGGTTGCGTTAAGTACAACATGGACCACTACGTTACGCCACTCCCTTAGCGTTCGCTCAGAGCGAGTGGAAATTTATCCCTTAATAAAGGAACAAATTGGGTAACCGAATGTATATAGTGTCCTCCCCAATTATGCGTGCGTACTTGTTGGCCGATGCATGAATGAGAGGAGGGGTACTCTTGTCCTTAACGATTTGCAGCGCGCGTTTTGAGGTAAACTAAGGCATAGCAGAAGTGGACGACTTTAGTGAAAGCACTGGTATGTTACACGTGTAGGTAAATAATCCTATGTTTATGCACGTGCGAAATGTCCATGTTAATGAGTTAAGCAAAAATCCCGGAGGCCGCTCACCAATTTAGCGTTTCCCGCAAAGGCAGACCTAGGGTCGGGGAAAAAGAATTTTGCGCTAAACAAACGCAGGAGGGAATAATTCATTCCTTCAAGGATTACACACCTTTTAGCTCTTGGGGCGAAAGTGTGAGGTGTCCTAATTTTGCATGTTTGCAATGTTAATGCAATGCGCAAGTCTAGGATCAGTGTAACTTTTGTACACATGTCATGTACTACGTATGTGTGTGCTCTTTACATGGCGATTCGTTCATCCGACAGGTGGTAACCCTTGGGGTGTATTTCTGCCGCAAATGCTAAACTTTTCCTAGTAGGAAGAGTTGTATATTGGCAATGCGTTCGCACTGGGAAGGGGTCCATCGAACGGTAGAAATGTTTTTAAAGCATTCCTCTGATAGGTGTATTCGTGTGTAACACTTCCTTTGCGTATCTTTTGTGTGAACACCGGGGAAGGTCCCTTTTTATAGCAGCCATGTTCCATTTACAAATAGGGATGCACGGCAAACAAAATGATTTGACGGGTACGTTTCAATCGCGTTGCCCTCGTTAAAATAGGCTACACCGCGCAAGTGGGACATTTCCCAACAGTGTGGTAACTCCCCACTGTGTAGCGCATCACCACCGGGGCGGGGGCGCTACTTGCCGAGCTTAAAACGAAAAACACCACACTGAGCAAGTTGCCCATAAAATGGAGGGAAAGGACAGGAACAGCACGAGCGACGCAAACCTGTGTAAATACAAGAACAAAAAAATAGTGAAAACAATAGATGACATAAACGAGTTTGTAAAAACATACCCTAAAACGAACAGAGAATTAAATACGTACATTATCAAAAAGGACAGAGGAAGCGAAGTCTCTCTTTTAAAAAGTTTCGTTTTTTATATATTTACCCAAATAACGAGTATCCTAGCTGTATGTTTGGTCATATTTTGCATTGGGTTCTTAATTGGAAATCACATTTCATCTAAATCGTCGGTAGTAAATTCAGTCATCTATAATTTCTACTTAGCAAATGACGTCGGTGCGCAGTTGTACGTGGGAAAACTTGCCAAACAGAATGGTACACATGGGAGTCAAGTGCAGGATACACTGGCACTAGACCTAATGATAAATTTTAACTTTGACTATAACAACCTATTTATGGGAACGCTTATTGGAAAAGTTTTATTGTATTACTACCCAGCTAATGACATTGGTGTGGGGGCTGAAGAACACTGCTACCGCAATGGTACATATATTGCACTGGCACGGTCCACGATCAATCCGAGGCAATTCCCCAAGTGGCAGAAAAACGATGAAGAACTGTTTGAAAATTTTGCAAAAGAAAATTCGCTAATTTTTTTAAATTATGCTATGAAGATGAAAAAGGAAGCTCAGATAACGTATATCAATGATTTATTGTTTGAGAATTTAAATGCCTATCCCATTGGGGGGGCAGACATTACCATATCTCCGGGTATAATGCAGGGCATTAACTCGATTAACGCGCTGGTCAGCATAAACCACATAATTACAGATAAAACATTGCTACAACAATTAATTAATGATTGTAAAAAAGGGAGGATATATGTACAGCTACACTTTGCCAGTAATCAAATAAAGACAATCCTCTTTCGCTTCCAACCCCAAACGGGGATTTTCCTACCCTTTAGAATTCCCTGCGAGATCAAATCGCACGATAGAAGTCCGAGCAATGAATTTCGCCTAAGTGTCATTAAGAATTATAATGTCCAAAAAACGGCTATCAAGAATATTAACTTTTTTATCAATTAGCCTTACAGTGGGCTCATTTGCACTCACAGGGATTGTATGCGTATAAATAGGGAAAAGTAGCGCGTCACATGTTCCTCCTCATCGTTTGTCCGCGCAGTTCATTCTGCAGATCAAAAGCGACGTGCACCTATTCCTGCCCGTGGGCCAATTTGCCACCCCGTTCGTACCCAGGGGCAGCCCGAAGTGGACGTCGAAAAAGTTCCTCTTAATGGACACTGGAATGCACATTTTCAACAACGTTTTTCGTGGCAGCAGGCAGATTCCTCCCATCTGTGCCTCACCCTGTTTGTGTATCCATGGGGAGGTGAAAGTTCACCCTTTGGCGGAATTGATTATGCCAAGTTCGTTTCACCGAGTTGTGTGCAGACCCGGAAGGCGCTATTTATATGTACCTACCCGTCAGTAAAAAGAAATTGTATTGCCGCTTAGGCATCTTTTTACATATCTCCGCGCGCATATTTAACTATAGCACGGGGTTGTGCTTTAACGCGGACTTGTGGACACATTAGAAGACCGTTTGTGCAACGGGGTGAAGACATCCTGGCTGAATTATCCCCATTTGGCGTTTAATCTTCCAGAGGGGTAAAAAGGGACGGTAGAGCGATGGAACATGCGATTATGCAAACGTCAAACAGAGCGAAGTAATTCACCATGTATACGCCATTTTTCCCTTCGTCTTCCGCGCCCGCGTGATATACCGCCTCCGTTGATAACAGTTCGGGAGAGGACTTCCCCAATCTTCTTGTGTCAAAAGCACATTTGTGTTATCACCATGCTTTTTTTTTTTTTTTTTTTTTTTTTTCCCTTAACCTGTGCCACTTGGGTGGATATTGCTCAGTTTTTTTTGTACCCTTTTAAGGCGAACGTAAAACACATCAACGCAAAAATGGAGCACCATTGTGGTACTTTGAACTTGGGGAGGGCACTCCAGAAGGTACACTGATGTTTGGCTCACCAGTGCTACATCATGCTTCGCAAAAAAATGCAGCAGAGGTATGCGAAGCCGATGCATATGCGTATTTTTCCATCAAAATGCTCCTCAAAGGGGGAATCATTTTGCTCCCAAGCGGGTGCCACATATGCTACGTGTTGTGCATACATTTGGAGGGGCATTTTCTCCATTTTTTGTTCCCACTTTGTAATTCCCTTTAGGTGGTGCTTTTATAAACCCCTCTGTGTACGTACAAACGTTGTTTTGTTTTTTTAATGAGGAAACATAATTTGGGGGACTATGCCCCACGTATTTGTTAATATTTGTTAAGGGTGAACAATTATTTTTTCCTGTGCGAGAAGCGCCAGGGGGTGCACGAGTAGGGCGTATTTGTGTCCCTATCTGTATGCAAGTACGTAAGGCATCCGCAGGCATTCACATATGAAGTGGTGGATATCTCGCTTTATGTCGAATTCGTTTGGGACTCTCCAAACTTGATGGAAGTTTACAGTTGGAGAAACGAAACCCCCTGTTAAGCATTTGTTTTTTTAAATCAACTTTGAAGTTTTTCCATTTGGACGTTCCTTTTTTTTTGTTCCACAACTGGTACCACGGAGGTGCCTTCCATGCCTTGGACGTGAGGGTTGATCTGCTAGGCGTCCTCGCATGGAGGCAGGCACTTCTGGTCCCATTCGCCCACGTTCAACCATATTTTTGCTTCCCGTTGGACTTCTTTCCCCCCCGAAATATGCCTATATAACATGTTTAGGGGGGACGCACTAAAGGGCGAACTAACCAGTGGGGCGGACAATGATGAACTGGTTACAGCCAAGCAACTCTTCGAGACACATTTGAAGGTGGATGAGAGGACCAAGCAGCTTTACAGGAACTTCAATGTGGAGGAGTATGTACTCGAGGTTATGCGAAGTAAGGGGGAGGAAAAGAAGGCTAATGATGAGGAAGAAAAAAGTGGCAAATTAGAAGAGGCCAACCAGGTTGAAGGCGCAAAAAGTGCAAACGATGTGAAGGGAGGCAACGAATCCGATAACGCCAACGAAGCTGATAACGAACACAGCGCTGGCGATGATACAGACAGTGAGTACCCCAAAAGGGATGAACAGGCATACAGAGAAGAACTGCAGTTTTTAAAATCCAACCCACTGCACCTGAGCAGGTGGTACGACTTCCTTGAGATGTACCAAAGGGAAGAAGTGTATGAACTCTTTCTCCTGATTTTCCCAAGGTGTACATTATATTGGACAAAATATGCAGAACTGAAGGTAAAAAAAAAGGAATACACAGAAGCGTATAAAATATATCGAAGATGTATTGATGCGAATATCTACGACTTGAAATTAATTTTCTCCTTTTTGTACTTTACGTATCACACGTCATCCATTCATGAGTACATCAGTTTTCTCTTCGAGGGACTGAAGTACGTAGGGACGGATATAAAGTCAAGCACCATTTGGGTTGAGCTGCTATACATACTAATAAAAATAAACAACACAAATTTAATTCTGAATAATGATATTCAGAATTTACTATTTGATCCATTTAGCAATATAAGTAGTAAAAAGAGGAATGAAGGGCCTTTGCTACCTTCAGAAAAGGAGCAAGCCATATTTAGCTCCTCCATCCCAAATAAAGGTGGGAAAACGGTGACCTACACGGAGCATTACACAAGTGATGGAAAGCTTCGAAAGTTTTACCATTGCTGGTTTAATAATCCGACAAAATATTTAGATAAAGTATGGAAGAACTTTTGTTCCTACGAAAAGACCATGACAGATAATTTTACCGTTAGCTCGTTAGCTAGCTACAACACACAATATTTAAATGCGAAGAATGCTTATAGAGAGTTGTCTTCCCTTTATGAGGAATTAAATCTCGATAGAAAATTCAAAATTGATAAAAAATTTAAGTTAATCATACCCATTAGTAGGAAGTATAAGGTAGAAAATTGTATTCTCCTCCGCAGGTGGGAAAAAATTATCAACTATGAGAAAGGGAACCCCCTGAAGTTGAGTCTCCCCCTTGTACGTAAAAGAATTATGTATGTCTACGAACAGGCCTTGGTCCATTTACAGTTTAATGCTGATTTGTGGTTTTCCTACTTCCAGTTTTTGCTACTAAGTAAGAAGTTTAACTATGCCATTCGGATTATGAGGGAGGCCATTGAGGTTTACTTACCCTTTGACGAATTGTTGAAGTTAAATTTTGCTTACTTCTTCGAAAGGCACGCGTTAATAAATCAGGCGCACTTCGTTTATCAGCTTATGCTTGGTGGAGTTTCCAAAAGGAGGAAGCAGTTTTCTCTGTCCCTTTTGCACTCCAAGGAGGGCTTCAGGAGGAAGTCTTTCACCCTTGTGAAGAAAAAGGCAGGAAAGAGAAAGAGGAAGGGTGCAGCAAATGGGGGGACTAGCAAAAGAGGGGAATCCAGTGAGACAGATGTTCGCAACGGAGGGGATGACCTGCATAATAGCAGAAACGATGAAGGAAGGAAGAGGAATAAAAGAAAGGTAAAAGCGGAGGGTCCATCTCGGGGTGAGGTAACCCCCCCGGATGATACCTACAACGGGGGGAACGAGCAGGATAATGAAGGTGCTAATGAGGAGGAAGACCTTAAAGACCACGGGAACGACCGCCCGAGTGAGGAAGTCAGTGAGACCCCCACGGGGGACGCGGGAGAAGCGCCCAGCACATGCGAAGACGACGTCAGGAAGAAATTTCTGCACTGCGATTACGAAAAGATTGAGGAACGGAAAAAATATTTCATAAATTACATTAACGTGAACAAGAAAAAAAGAAGAGACTTTGTCTTTACACACTTTTTAAATTTTGTTAGAAGGAATTACGATGAAACCATATGGAGGTACTACACGGAGATTGTGCTAAGCGAGAAGAGGTGTTCCCAATATGTGTATTACTACTGTGCAAACATGGAAAGAACAATTTTCAAAAATGAAAAAAGGGCGCTCTATATCATGAATGAGGGTTATAAGAAGTACGCATCTAACAAACGGTTCCTCCTACTTTATGTTAAGCTTCTACTAGAAAGGGGAAATATTGACGAGGTGAGATCGCTGATCTATAAATTTATTCACAATTTGTATGCAGAATTTTATAAGAAGTATGACAGCGAGCATAGCAACAGTGGAGGGAAAGGTTCCAGAGGAAAATCCGGACAGGGCGAATTTAACCAGTTCGATTCGAATTATCTAAAATTGTTGAGGAAAAAAAATAAAGCGTGCGATAAAATGTGGACTTTACTGATGCAGCTGGAAACGCTCTACGGGGACATAACCAATTTGAACCGAATTTGGGAAACCAAATTGAAATATGAGTCGGGATACAATTTGGAAGAAAATAAAAACGTCCTCATCGATTTTGACAACGTGTCTAATGTGAACGAACATATGTTTGTGGATGATTCTACGCTGACGGACATCCTTTGCAAGGGGTATCTGGAAAACTTAAAAAAAAATGACATTGATAATCTGCAGTTTAAGGTGAACTTAATCAGTTCGCAGCAATTCGGCGGAGCTTCTCTGAAGAAGACCTTCTCCTTTTTTCAAGTCAATGGCGAAAATGTTTTTACCGAGTTGTTAGCTCGAAATGAATGCGTGGTTAAGGTGCAGGAAGGGGTGAGGAAAAAGAAAAATGCACTGCGCCAGGGGGAGGAGCGGACGCAGGAGGAGCATATAAGCGAAAGCGACGTGAGCGAAAGCCGCATTGCAAGCGGGAATGGAAATCAGAATAATCAAAAGGGACAAGGAGGCGCCGAAGCCATAAATAACGACCAGCTTCGAAACGCACCCTTGAAAAAAGAAAAAAAGCGTTCGGCCAAAAGGGGCGCAGTGAAATCCACCTACGATTCGTTTAACTTTTTGGACTCGCGAACAAATGTGAAAAAAGAAAAAAAAAAAATTCGCAATAACGTTGCGGGAAGCACGAAGAATGAGGGAATTAAGACTGAAGAAAAAACGGATGTGATAGCCGACACAGTGAGTTGTATCAGTAGACCCAATTTAAAGAAGATGCTTCTGTACAGGCCGCTAGAAAATTATGAGCATTTAGAAGTAGGTGGGGGAAACATATCCTTGGGCGAATATCCCCCCTGTGTTAGCGACATGAACAGAAATGATGACAGGGATTATTTCTTCAAACGAGAATATTTCAGCATGCCAAATATAATAAACGACTTTTTAAGTTTGTTGCCTGAAGAAAATGCAGGCTTAAATGTGTCAGATAGTTCCATCGATTATTTAATTACGTCTCTGAAAAATTTGACAATCCCCACGTTGGAGACCTTTCCCTACGAGCCCATACCCGTGAAGGAAATCATACAGATAAAGGACGAGCTGAATGGTTAACAGGTTTTATTGTTTCTGGTCCTAAATGTTTTGAGAGGTAGAAGTGGCGTATACGAATGAGTATGTGTTGAAGGAGGAAGTTACCCGAGGGGGGAACTTTAAACAATGCGAAGAGAAAGTTGCCCTATTTTATTTCACAAAAGAGAACATCGCTTATCCGTGTCAAGCTTCGTAACCGTGTGAATGGGGAACGCGGTCCTGTCTTTTTGCCTCTCGCTCGGCGATCGCTTCGTTTGGACGACGCTTTGTTGTTTCGTCATTTTGTTTTGTTACTTTGTTTTTTCTTCCTTTTTGAACTTTCGCATTTCGAATTACTGCATTTAAAATTTTTCCATTTTTGAGTTTTTTCATCCTTCACGTTCATGCATAATTCGATTCGCGCAACTGACCCTTCTGACTTAATTCAAAGATTAAAGCGTAAAGCATGAATCACAAAAAATTTGAGGCGTAGTGGTGATTAAAGTGGATGTACGCGTTTGCAGCGAACTTATGTCTTTATGGGGCACCATCAAGTGGAGGCAACAAATGAACCTCTCATTAAATCAACACAGGGGGACAACAGATCACCCGAATGTGAACTTATGGGGGGATACGTGCGTGTCCTTTGGGCCTAACTCTTTACGCGTTCAAATTTGGAAAATATGAATATGCTCTACATTTAAAGGAGGAAAAATCCGTGAAGGGTAAAGATGGAAATACTGCGCATATCTTCGCTGCTTCATTTTGCCGGTTGGTCCAGAAAGTGCGCCATTTTGAGGAAGTAGAACTAGGTGTTTTTATTGTTGCTCACTTTTGGGAGGCCTCTTTAATCTGGGTTTAGATGTGTGTGTTTGGGTTGAAGGTGGGGAGGGTTAATTTATTTCTCGCCACTTTATTTTTCATGTAAAAAGGAAAAATGGAGCTTAGCTCATCCGTGATCTGTGCTTAAGGAGGCTTCCCCCTCATCTGTGCCAAGTAGGTATTTTACCTACTCGCAGACGACGACACACTGCATGCAGAGAGACGCGCATGCAAATGGGAATATAATATATGTATATGCATATATTGGTACAAATGATCTCCAATGTTTCCGAGGAAATTTTGGCAAAAAAACTGGCTAGCAAGTTGAAGTAGAGAATTGTTTCGACAGCTTGCAAAAGATGACACGCGCAGTTTTTCTTTGCGTACATATGATAGGGTGGTTTAACTTGGGCGATAATACAGGGCTATGTTTTCATTGTTTGACCATTTCGCCATATTACAGAGGACATGACCCACTTGTGAGTAATTCCGTTATGTTTCCCTTTTAACTGTTCCACCTTATAAGGCAGGGCTGGCATTCATTTTGAGCAGTTTTAACCTGTTCAGTTATCACTACTCTCAGGATTGGGGGGAGAGTATCTACCACAAGTGGCCAATTTGCACACTTCATTTTTTTCTCCATTTTATGATCGTTCTAGGTGCATAATTGCCGCTTCAAGCACATGATCGCACGCATAGGTTCCCATATTTGCATGTGCACATATCTAAGGAACACACACACGTATTGGGGGGCACATGTGTATATACAGCAATGCATGTATGCAGCTATACGTGCATGCACACTAGGGTCACATTAAGCATAGAACAAGTTCGAATGAGGGCATCGTCCACTGTTGACTGCAAGGACTAATATTCCCGTGGTTGATTCTCCCTATATGTTCTCACTTATTTGGTTCAGATTTTCATTTTATCGTTTTGGGAAAAACACCAAAAAGAGTGTTCTATAAGGCCGCCGTGGCAAATGACCGTTTATGCACCTCTCTTTCGCTACGGAATTTAGAACCGGAAGCGCACAAATCATAATGCCTTTCGAGAGAAAACTTACTTTTGCGTCATGATTTTTGCTCGCATGCGGGGCTTTCTTACGCATAAGGGTATGTGCATAGCCAAGTACCGCAGAAGCAATGCACACATGTACAAATGTACAAGAAGTACAAATGAACGTGAGGGCGTAATTATCCCCTCACCCCCACCCCTTCGGTTCGTCTTTTTCCACTTCCTGTTTAGAGGCAAAAACCATTTATATGGCTTTTTTTTTTTTTTTTTTTTTTTTAAATACAAAATAGTGAATTTAAAAAATAAATTAAAAAAAATATATATTTATATAATTCTACAGATGTAGAAACAGGAACAGAGAAGTTGTGTGCCTTTTCGTTAATTTTATTTTCTGTCAAATTTTCCACCACCCACAAAAATTTTTTCTCTTTATTCTCACCCCGGCTAAATGAAGATATATATATACATATGCTCGCATATGTATGTAGCTGTGCGCAAATATCGGCATCAAATGCATTCTTAAAAATCCTGTTTTGAAGCAAAATTAAAGGGAAGGTTATATGTAAAGATTTATTTTAGAAGTTAAGGATTTATATGTTCGTACAAGATTTTTTCTGTTCCCCTTTTTTTTATAATCAACGTGGTTATGAAACAGAATCACATGTTTTTTTTTTTCCTACACCACACTTGTAAAAGAAGGAATATCTCTTTTGCAGGAAAAAAGGCAAGAGAAGAAGGGAGCCCAGTATATAATATATACACTAAGAATTGTCCATAGGGACGATCCAATTCTGTTCCGCATCGCGCAGGGAAATATAAACCCTTCCGGATGTTGCTTACCATTCCCTTATTTTTTGTTTTTTTTTCCCAAAAGAATAAGCGCACGAATGGGGGAGTATTATCCATACAGGCGTATATATATACATGAATCGGCAACTGAAATTCCCAGGGACATAATTCTGCGCAACGAACAAATAGCACAAGAGGTGTAACTGTTGCATGCAGTGCGGATCACGCACTAACCCTCCTTACTTAGGAAAAAGAAGAGTATTTTGTGTTTACTAGACATGTCCATAGGTATTTTCCAGATAAGGGGCACACATTGATAGGTCATTCCAGTTGGGGAAATGCACACCACCGATTGGGAGCAAAGAGAAAAGAAAGTAATTTACCTTTTTTCTTTGTTTGCTTCCTGTTCAGGATACTCCACCCCATACCCCTTACGCAATCGCGTATTAACCCGACCGTTGCGTAACCAGCCGCACTAACATGGATTACACCCTTAATGACGACTGGATCATGAGGAGGAACAAGATATTTTGCGATGTCATAAACAACCTAGTGACAACTTTCTACGAAATTCAGTACAAGTTTTTCTTTGTCAAGAGTGAACTCCTACACATAAATGAAAACATAAGTCACGTGGACATACTCCAAAACATAGAGAACAACCTATTTCACGTGATCATCACCTTCGTCATTGATTGTAAAGCTTTATATAATCTGAAAAATGCAATCAATAAAACATTCCAGGTGTCCGATAAAAGTCGTGTTTCATACTATTACTACCTCTTTGAACATGAAAAATTTATGGAATTATTTAAAAAATTGGAAGCCTGTATGATGGGGTGTCAAAAATTAAACACTTATCTGTCGCGCCAAATCGACAGACTGAAGAATAACAGGACTGTAGCAGAATGTAGGCATACATGAAATGGCTAAGGAAGAAGCAATAGGAAAGTAATGGGAAGGAGGGTAGCGTTATCGTTAGTGTTCCACGAGCGCAATGGTTCTTCATCTGGAAAGTAGCCTCGAAATGGTTAAAAGAGAGAAGCTGCGCCAGAGAGTAAAGACGCTGGAGGAATCACATAGAAATTTTAGATTAACGGAAAAATGACCGAAGAAGTGTGACGCCAGCAGTGACAAAGTTAATCATCTAACATAAATGGGGATGCAGGTAATGGCACGGACCGCGACGCGCATAACCTGACCGGTCGTAACACAGGGCGATGCATATTTAGTACCCCCGTGGACGCGTAATCGACGGCCACCCGCCACTTGTCTTAAATTTTTGCACATTATAAATGTGTGCACGTACGTGTGGACAAATTTTCTCAGCACCTCAGCCTACACATATGTTTGTACATATGTGCGAAAATGCACATATGAGGCCACGTGTACATATGTCTGTTTTAGTCTTTAAGAATTAATTTTTGTATTTTTGCTATGTTTTCTTTAAATTTTATTACTTATTTCTTTTTTAATTAGATTGGCACTTTTTAAGAAAAGGGGAACTCCCTTTGTGCCACAGAATTAAGCACTGTGCAGAATGTACATCTTCCATTCCTAATGGTGTCAAAATATCGGTCGATCGAATTTCTGCATAAAAATAGCAGTGTTAAGATGGCAAAGCTATTTTTCAGCACGCTTCACCATGGAGGGTTTTTTTAAACAAGTTACGAGGTGCTCATAACAGGAAAGTAAAGCACGCATGTATGAAAGAATTCATGTTGTAAGAGCGAGAAAGAAGGAAGGAGGAAAAGGAATTTAGGAAATGGCAACATTTGTGAGCACAGAAAAAGTATACACATCTTTCACTACTGTTCTAATATTGTTTTTCCATTTTGGCAGCTAACAAAATTTCATTACCACCGTGGAAATATGAAAATTGATCACACACTCTGTGTGGGTGCGTGTGGTAGATACATTTTTACATATTTTGTCCTCATTACGCAACTACTATGCCTTCCATAATTCATAGCTTATGGATATGAATAAAATAAATGTGAACATTTTTCCTTCCTGAAGGATATAATAATAAGGTATATGTTCTTTATTCAATGTTTCACACATGGATGGATTCAACTGGGAATGCCTATGTGAAAATGTTACCCAGAGTCAGTCGTATAAGTTCCTTATGTAATTTTTCTCATGTTCCAATGAACGATTACTACCGGCATGGTGTCCTATGTTATATTTGTAAGTTCCCTACCAATTTGCCTTAATATGTTAGTGCACACACTTGTTACAGTTTCTCCTATTTTACAGTTGGATGTACTCTGCCTGGATTTATATATAACAAGGAACTTTATCATATTACTAGTGTAGGCACAAATTGGATTATTCCAGCTTGTTCCTGTTCCCATTCCTGTAATCCAGCTAATATTCCGAGCATCACAACCCCATCCAAAATGTGTGACACACATTTTACCTGTTCCCTTATGCGATGCACGAAGTTCATCTGATACATCATTTGATACAAGATAGTCCCTGTTAGGTAATGATTTGTTATGAACGATATATTCATTCATTCATAAATGCTTATATTGCTCCATGTTCCTATCTTTTCCGGTACATATGTATATTAATATAATATTATTCATTTATTATAAATTAATTTTCCTTGCACGCACAGATTTATTCTGCACAGTATTTTTAAATCCAATAAACATTTCATATAAATATGTTCAAGGAATGTACATTATGCAGTACGTATTAATGGCATTAGCGAAAAATGACATAACATTTCATTTAAGAAACATTTTAAGTTCCAAGTGCGGTATATCATATAACGTCAGTCAGGTGAGGAAAATTCAGGGGGGGAGATAACATTCCTAAGGGAAAAATTGTATTCATGAAATATATTGTTACATGTGAGCACAAATTTCAGTAGTACACATTACTTTTTGGAACGTTAAAAAATATATCATACGCAGATGTCTTACGAATCATAATGTGTCCCTTTGTAACTTATAGAATCAATGTAAGCTCGTAGTTGATTCCAAATTTAGTTACCCATACCCCAACATAAGAACGAAATAAAATTCTCTCCGGAAAGAGGATAAAAGACGTTTTCAGTAAGAATGGGACCTATTTCTACCCACTTCTAGAGAATGACTTAAGCTATACACATGCATAAAAGAAATAAAGGTTTTTGCTCAAAATATCATTAATGGTGTGAACGCCGGAATAAGCCGGATGCGTTATATCGGTCCTATTTCTCTTGATATTTATGCATTCAGGACTAAGGAACGAATTTTCCTCCACGCCCATGTAAATATGTATATATATATTTATTAGGTATATATTTGTTACATACACAGAATTATCCCTGAGGATTCATCAATGAATAGAATATGTAAACCCTAAATTTAAATCTGAAAAGCTTAACCCCTGCACATCCTAATACCATGAATCCTCTATTCCTATACCCCTACGCCTTTACACTTATACCCTCAACAATTTGAAACATAAACACCTAAACACCAGGACACATTTTGTTGTTCTTATACCCCAAAACAGCTGAACACCAGGCCACATTGTTGCCTTACGCCATGAAACAGCTAAATAATACGCACAATTGCTGTTCTTACACCTTAATGAAGCTAAATACCAGGGCCACATTGTTGTCCTTACACCCTAAAACAGATAAATACACCAAGCCACATTGTTGCTCCAAAACCCTGAAACACGGAACCCTAAGTTCAAAATCCTACACACATCCTCTAAATGCGAAATCCTACACATAAACCCCCTAAAATTCGAAATCCTACACACACAACCTAAAATATGAAATCATCCAACATAAACAACCCTAAAACGCGAAATCCTACACACACATCCCTTAAATGCGAAATCCTACACACACACATCCCTTAAATGCGAAATCCTACACACCCCCACTGATACATTCACCTCCATTTCTTTTTTCTTTTTTTTTCTTCTTTTTCTTTTTCCTTTTCTTCACTTTTTTTCCTCCCTTTCTTTTTTCTATGTGCAAACTTTAAATGTATACCCCTTCCTAAACAGCCTAACAGCGGGACACATTGTTATCCTAACACCCAAAAGCAGCTAAATTAGCACGCTGCATTTTGTTGTTCTTATACCCTGAAACAGCTGAACACCAGGCCACATTGTTATTCCTATACCCTAAAATAGATAAGAAAATGTACAAGGCCACATTGTTGACCTTATACCCTAAAGCACCTAAATAACGAGCCATATTGTTATTTTTATAACCTAGAAACCCTAAACCCTGAACCCTAAAACCTAAACCCTGAAGCCTAAAGCCAAAGCCCTAAACCCTAAAGCCTGAACCCTCAACCACTAAACCCTAAGCCCTAAATCCTGATCACTAAAACTCTAATCCCTGAGGAAAGGAGTGCAAAATAGAGAAAAAAGAGAAAAGGAATGAAGGAAGGAGAATAGAGGAAGGGGAGGAAGGGAAGGAAGGAAAGTAAAAAAGGAAGAAAGAATGAAAAAGAATGGAAAAGAAGGGAAAGGAAGGGTCTAAGGAAGGAGTAGGAAAAGAGGTTCTAAGGAGAGAAGGGAAGGAATGCTCTAAGGAAGGAAGGAAAGGAGGATCTGAAGGAGGGAAGGAAGGCTGTGTCAGGGATGCAAGGAAGGGTCCATGGATGAAGGTTGTTAGAGTTGGTGGAATGGAATGTTGTTAGGTGGAAGGAAGGTTGTTAGGGTGGTGGTAGTGTGGAAGGAAGGTTCTTAGGTGTAGTGGTTGCTGGAAGAAAGGTTGTTACGGGTCTTAGAATGAAGATTGTTATGGGTTGGCGGAAGGATTTCTGAGGAGGAAGAGGGGTAGGGGTCTAAGGTAATGGTCTAATGAAGGGGTCTAAGGAAGGGGTCTAAGGAAGGGGTCTAAGGAAGGGGTCTAAGGAAGGGGTCTAAGAAAGGGGTCTAAGAAAGGGGTCTAAGAAAGGGGTCTAAGAAAGGGGTCTAAGAAAGGGGTCTAAGAAAGGGGTCTAAGAAAGGGGTCTAAGAAAGGGGTCTAAGGAAGGGGTCTAAGAAAGGGGTCTAAGAAAGGGGTCTAAGAAAGGGGTCTAAGAAAGGGGTCTAAGAAAGGGGTCTAAGGAAGGGGTCTAAGGAAGGGGTCTAAGAAAGAGGTCTAAGGAAGGGGTCTAAGAAAGGGGTCTAAGAAAGGGGTCTAAGAAAGGGGTCTAAGAAAGGGGTCTAAGAAAGGGGTCTAAGAAAGGGTCTAAGAAAGGGGTCTAAGAAAGGGTCTAAGAAAGGGGTCTAAGAAAGGGGTCTAAGAAAGGGGTCTAAGAAAGGGGTCTAAGGAACGAGGTGGACTAAAGAGGAAAGGGCCTCAGAAAGGAAATATCAAAGGAGGGGGGAGGAGAGATGCAAGGGTTTTAGAGCGAATGTTCACGATTTGGGTTTCAGGGCTTGGCTTTCAGGGTTTAGGGTTTTAAGGTACAGGTTTAGGGTTTTAATGTACAGGTTTAGGGTTTCAAGGTACAGGTTTAGGGTTTTAAGGTACAGTTTTAGGGTTTTAAGGTACAGTTTTAGTGTTTTAAGGTACAGGTTTAGTATTTTAAGGTACAGTTTTAGGGTTTTAAGTTACAGGTTTAGGGTTTTAAGGTACAGGCTTAGGGTTTAGGTTTTAGTGTTTAGCGTTTAAGACTTAGGGTTTTCGATTTAGGTTTTAGGGTTTAGTGTTCAGGCTTTAGTGTTCTGGGTTTATAGTTCTGTTCTTAGAGTTCATACTTTATGGTTTAGGGTTCATGCTTAATGATTTAGGGTTCATGCCTAATGGTTTAGGGTTCATGCTTAATGGTTTAGGGTGCAGGGCTTAAAGTTTATTGTTTAAAATTTAGGTTTTAAGGTTAGGGGTGTTGTATTTGGGTTTTAGGATTTAGGTTTAGGGTTCAGGATTTAGGGTTGCGGGTTCAGTTTATGGGATTTATAATTTAGGGTTTAGATTTTTAGGGTTTAGTTTTAAGGGTTTAGTTTTTTGGTTTTGGGTTTCAGTGTTTAGCTTTTATGGTTTAGGTTTATGGATTAAGGGTTTAGGGTTTAGTTTTTAATGTTTAGGATTTAGGATTTAGGGTTTAAGGTTTAGGTCTTAGATTTCATGGTTTAGGGTTCAGGGTTTAGGGTTTAGGGTTTAGGATTTAGGGTTTAGGGTTCAGGGTTTAGGATTTAGGGTTCAGGGTTTGGGATTTAAGGTTTAGGGTTTAGTGTTTAGGGTTTAGGCTTTAAGCTTTACGTATTAGGGTTCAGGGTTTAGTGTTTAGAAATCGGGTTTCGGATAGAGGAATAGGTTTCCCGATATCAGTGTAATGTCCGGGTAGGAGTGTAGGATTCAGGTTGTGGGGGTAAGATTCTTTTCTAGGTTGAGGGATAATAATATGACCTGCTATTTAGCATGTTAGGTGGAAAATTCGTTTTGTTAAGGAGAAAGTTTTAAGTCAGGAGGAAAAAGGAAAATGGAAAAATAGAAGAAAAAAAAAAAGGAGGAAAAAAAAATGAAAATGTGAGGGAATTATGTAGAATGCATATGGAAGGAGAGAAGGGAAGTTTGAATGCAGGAATTTTTTAGCTTTTGTTATTGTTTTAGAGAAAAAGAATAAAAAAATGAAGGAGAAGGAGGAAAAACGAGAAAAGAAAGCAGGAAGAAAGGACGAAAAAGAAAAAAGAAGAAAAGAAGGAAAAAAAGAGAGTGTTCAGGGTATGGGTGTAGGGTTTATAATATGAGAATAGGGTATATGGTATGGGAGTAGGGTTAAGGATATGAGAATAATGTTTAGGGTGTGGAGGTAAGGTTCTTTTCTAAGTTATGGAACAATAAGATGGCCTGCTACTTAGCTCCTTAGGGGGAGGAAGGGGATGAACGGTAAGGAAGATAGAATGAAAGGAAGGAAGATAGAAAGAAAAGAAGGAATGAACGAAGAAATGAAAAAAAAAAAATTATAAGGAAAGGATGGAGAGTTGTGTTGGGTATCAGAGTAAAGCTTGAGGATGTGAAAATATGAATGAAGGTGTGAAGGTAGGGTACAGGTTGTTCGGGTGTAGGTTCCGGTTACTAGAGTAACGGTTCAGGGTGTAGAATTAGGTTTTCGGGTGTATGAGTAGGTTTCAGGGTATTAGAATGAAGGTTCAGGGTGTAGGAGTATGGGTTAGGGTATTAAGATAGGGTTCATGGTATGAGGGTAGTGTTTCGTGTGTGGGAGTAGGGTTCAGGCTGTTAGAGTAGGTTCAGGTTGTTAGAGTAGGTTCAGGTTGTTAGAGTATGTTCAGGTTGTTAGAGTAGGTTCAGGTTGTTAGAGTATGTTCAGGTTGTTAGAGTAGGTTCAGGTTGTTAGAGTAGGTTCAGGTTGTCAGAGTAGGTTCAGGTTGTTAGAGTAGGTTTAGGTTGTTAGAGTACGGTACAGGTTGTTAGAATGAAGGTTTCAGGGTGTCGAAGTAGGGTTCCAAGTGTGAGAGCAGGGTTTCCCGTATTAGAGTGAAGAATCAGGGTGTAAGAAACAGGTCCTTTTCTGGGTTATGGAACAACAATATATCCTGTTGTTTAACATTTTAGGGGGTGTATGTGCATTCTTTGCAGGAGGGTGCACAAAAGAGAAATAGGGAAATTAAGAAGAAAAATTAGGGAAATGAAAATTAAAAAAAAATAGCGAGAAAGAAAGGGAGAAAAAAAAAGGAAGGAAGGAAAAAAAAATCGTTCAGTGTATGGGAGTAGGTTTAAGTTTATGAGAATAGTGTTCAGGTTGTAGATGTAGGGTTCAAGGTGTGGGGGTAAGGTTCCGGGTGTGAGAGTAGGTTACAGATTGTTAGAATGCATTTTCAGGGTGTAAGTGTAGAGTTTAGGTTGTTAGAGTAGGTTTCAAGGTGTGGAGAATAGGGTTTCGGGTATTAGAGTGAAGGTTCAGAGTGTGAGAATGAAGTATTAAGGGTGTGAGGGTAGGGTTGAAGGTTGTTAGAGGTTTAGGGTTCAGGATTTTGGGATACGTTTATTTTCTAGGTTATTTGAAAAACAATATGGCCTGTTTTTAATATATTTTAAGGTGTATGAGCACTCTGTGTGGGGGGGTGGTTCTATAGAAAAAAAAAAAAAAAAATTAAATTAATATAAAGGAAAATAGTATGAAAAAGAGAAGGAAAAAAAAAAAAAAGAGTGAGGAACTGCAAAAATGAATGAAAAAAGTTCCACATATTTCTGGAATGAGCTAGTCAATCATAAAAGAAGTGTTAATATGGAAGTAGGAAGGAAAATGCATTACACATAGTACTTAATGATGATGTAATGTATTATTATTGTTCTTAATTTGATAAGTAAGCGATTTATTCCATTGTTGAATAATGTGTTAAAAAAAATGGCTTCGTCCAAGGGTGAAGATAAAGATAAAGTATTTGGCCCATTAAGGGATAGTTGGCTAAAGGCCAATGGATTTAGGGAGGACCGTGACAGGCGCGTAGGGGAGGTATAATAATGTAGTATGAGCTTCGTGTGAATTATCAGTACGTTGTTATATAGGATTATGTAATTCTTTTCTAATAGTAATAATTACATAGTATTCACGCAATATATATATAAAAATATCGCTTTAATTTATAGACACGACTAATGGGAGAAGTATCAAAGTGGACTACGGAAATGTTAGGAGAAATGATGAGCGGAAATAATCAGGGAATTGGTGAAGAGAAATGTCAGAATATTAAAATAAATGGAAGAAGAGTAACGAAGGAGGAAAAGAAGGTGTGTGAGTTTATTGTACAGAACTTATGGAACATGAAATTAATGAGTACTGGTCCATGTGAAAACAGAAGTGCTGCTGACAAAATGAGGGACTATGTTCACTGTGCAGTAATGAAGGCGTGGTCTTATTTGTACCTACAAGATCATTGTGATAAGGGGCATGTTATTCAGAAGGCATTTGATGAAATGAAGAAATTGAGCGAAACACTTGGTACTATGGGGAAGGTAGGCCAAGGATTCAATACTGGGGTTCAGTGTAAAGAATGTGATTATAGTGAAGTGCTGGAACCTATGAAAATATTAAGCAATTTCAGTTTGCTAGGAACTATTCTTGGTGCTATAAGAAGTAAGAAGGAAGTTATGACACTAATAAATAAGGAGCCACCGCAGGAACAATGTACACCAGAACAGAAGAATGCTGCATCGGAATTAGTAGCAAATCTTATGAAAAATAGTGGTTACGTGACTACTGGGTTACCATTGAAGGTAGCTCAGGCAACCACCCCGGAAACTAAGTTCAAATATGATTTTTTGTTAAAATGGATATTGGCAAGGGGTGACCCAAGTTTGAATAAAATAAATGTAAGGAACATTAATTATAAAAAGAACTTGGATAATAATACAAAAATATTATAATAAAGGAAAATTCGTAGTGTATAATTTAAGCAGAAAGATAATGTGTATATACATATATATATATATATATGTTTCTTCATTTGTGTAGAATGCGATATGGATTGAATTGTATACAGTATTTAAGGACATGATGAAAAATATAGATAGGGATGGGTTTAATGATAAAGGGTACTGTTCCGAGAGAAACTGGGACAGTAAAACTAAAGAGTTATGTAAAATTTTATTAAGACTATTCTTCTGGATGGATGGATTAAAGCAAAAATGGGAAGGGAAAACAGGCGATGAAAGAGGATACTTCTATTGGGACAAAAGGAATGATAATGAAATTACACCAAAAGATTGGAAACTCCAATCCTATTATAGATGTTTAGTTGGAAAAGTAACTATGATGAGCATGTTAGGCACACATTGCAGGATGGAAAAAGTATTACCAATAGTTACAGGTGGTGTGGGAGGGATGAGGATGGTTAAGAGTAGTGGGAAGGGGAATGAACTGTGTAGGGGATTGAATCTCCGGAATTTAAAAATGGGAAGAAGGTTAATATGGAGAGAAGTACTGCAATGGATAAATGACTATAAGAGGGAAGAGCCAGATCTTGGAATGGATTTACACGTAGTACAGGCAGGAAAAACTACACTGCACAGAATAAGGGACGAAGGACAAGATGAGAAATATTGCCCACACGAGAAGAAAATCGAGAGGGAAACATTAAAACAATTAGAAATAAGAGCAGACAGCGATGAAGACCTGTCTCTAGAGGAAGAGAATGAACCTTTGGACAAGTCTGCTCTGGAAGGACTACTGCAGAAAGCAAAGGAACTGCAGAGCCAGGGGCAGGATGCAATGGCGAAACAATTAGACCAGTCCTTAAAGGCATTATCAGTAAAATCAAGGACTAGGGCACCAGCAATACAGCAGAAAGGTAAGAAACAATTCTAAGATAGAGAGAAATAAACATTTTTGTGTGTGAATGAAGCAATCAATGAGTGGGAGTCAGTGAATGAGGGAGGGAGGAAGAGTTAAGGGAATGGTAACGACAGGGGGTTAAGGGAATAGTGCAGGGAGAGGGGTCTAAGGAAGGAGGAAGGAAAGAAGGGTATAAGCAAGGAAGGGGTCTAAGGGAGGAGGGAAGGAAAGAAGGGTCAAGGGGTTTAGGATTTAGGGTTTCACTGTTCAGGGTTTAGGGTTCAAGGAGTTATGGCCTGGTGCTTAGAAGAAGAAGGGGGATTTTGATAGGGAAAGTCCACTCGTAAGCAGAAGCGGTTACGTCCGATAAATTATAAGAGGCCACTGCCTGTTAGGAAAAAATGCACACAGACAAGCCAACCATCCATTACTTTAGAAGGGGCGCCGAGCGCCCCTTTAGCGGAAAAACTCCTCGCAGAAAGGCGAACCTGAATCTGTGTGATCCGGACAAGCCGGGTCCAACCGGACGAGGGGGACAAACCGGATACCGGGTTAACCGGAGAAGGGGTCCAACCCGACAAGGAGTGAACTAGACAAGGGGGGTGAACTGGACAAGGGGTCCAACCGGACAGAGGGAAGAATCGGACAACCCCGGTCAAATCGGACAACCCCGGTCAAATCGGACAACCCCGTTCAAATCGGGCAAGGGGCAACCCTTCAGGTGCACCCTGAAAAAGGGTGCATACAAAAAAAGAAAAGAAAAAGAAAGGGGAGAATGAAAGGAAAGGAGGAAAAGAAAGATGAAAGAAGGAAGGGTGGAAAGGAATGTGAAGGAATTTACCTTACTATTCATGTCTTTATTTTGTTTCCTCCTGTAGGTGAAGACTGTAAGGGTAAAACTGACCTATGTAATCGCGTAAATTGTGTATCAGATAAGTGGCACCAGAATAGAGATCATAATAACGGAGTGAAATGGGTAAGTGAATGCACAATATATATTGTCTCTATTAGAATTTAAAGGAACACAGTGTTGTCCATTACAATTAGAGACAGTGTTGTCTTCATTACACTTTGGGGACAGTTTTTTTTTTGTGTGTGTGTGCGTATTGCAGTTTTGTACAAAACGGATATACGGGGGAAAGAAAATAGGCGCACACATGTAACGTGCACATAATAATTATATAGAGGGGGCGTTGGACAACATAATAATTATAGGGGGATGGTCATAATAATTATAGGGGGATGGTCATAATAATTATAGGGGGATGGTCATAATAATTATAGGGGGGGGGTGCACATATAATTACATAGCATACATTTGTTTCTTTCCTCTCCCTCCCTCTCTTTCCTTTCATGAACAGAGTAATATGGAGAGTGATATTAACAAGGAGGCCGAAAAAATGTTTGACTATATATCTAATAAGAACGCAGATATGGAAACTCATTGCAAGGGACTTTCACAGCCAAATAGTAGAATAGTCACTGACCCAGAGAAAAAAGCATGCCAATACATCACTTCGGGGTTGAAGTACATATATGAAATTGAAATAGATCAGGATGATTTGAAAGATAAGGGAGGAAAGAAGAAAGAGAGTGACGGAGAGAGGAAGAGGAAGGCTGCCGATAACAGGGATTTTAAGCAAACTATGTCCTGTCTGCTCCTAAACGCCTATGCGGATAAGTTGCAAGAGAAGGTTACCTCTCCCTGTACGGTCGATGAGGCTACAATAAGGCAAGCATTTGGGGAAGGAAATAAGCATCATACAAAGTGGTGCAAAGATAAGAGTAATGGTTGTGAAATATGCAACTGGGATGAGAAATATAAAAATTGTAAAATAATCAATGGCAAAAACGAAGGAGTAGAGCCTAAGTTGAATTCCTTGTTCCAGAATAATGAAAAAAAAAATAAATTAGATAAAGCTATGAGTGATATAAGTACCTTATGCAATCGTGCACAATGTGTAACAACACAAAGGACCAGGGACAAAAGGAAAGCGAGGGGAAAAACGAAAAGGGTGGTTTGGGAGGTTTGACATACTTATATTTAGCATCAATGTCTAATTGTGTAGAATTGAAATTGGGCGACCATATATATATATTTTCTCAGGAAGAAAATAGAAAAAGTCTCCATATAAGTACTATTATATATACATGTTCCTTTCTTCTTTTTCCTTCTTTTTTCCATTGTATGTTCAGAAGAACATTTGGGAAGAGGGGGACGTGGAGAAAATATTGAAAGACCTTTCTGAAGCTATAAGCAAGGAAAATGGAATCGATGAAAGTTTATGTAAGGACACTGAAAAAAAAGGTAGTACAGCTTCGGACACAGAAAAGAAGGCATGTAATTACATTATGAGGGGGTTAAAACATACATATGGTATTGAGAAATATGGAGGCGGCACAAATAATGAACCAGAGAACAACAGAAAATTTGATCAAACTATGTCTTGTGCAGCATTAAATGTTTATGCAGATATGCTTATAGAAAAAACAGCGGGGCATGCGTGCCCCATCTTAGAGGAAAAAATACAAAAAATGTTCGAAAAAGGAAATACTAAGAAGGAGGACTGGTGTGTGGATAAGGAAACTGGTAAGAGTAATAATTGTGATGAATGCAAAAGACAAAAGTGTGAAAATGCCAAGATAGGAGGAAAGAACCTATGGAATGAAATGAAAGAGAAGCTGCTAAATGGGAAGGATAAGAGCAAAATAGAAGAAAATCTGTCTACTATAACTACTTTATGTAAGCTGAGTGCGCAATCGGAGGCTGCTGCAAAACCCGTTGACCACCAACCAGCATCACCTCCAAATGCAGAGGGATCAGGTAAAAGTGAAACTTCACAAAGTAGTCCAGGTAATTCTCAAAGTAAAAGTATCAAAATTAAGCATGAATATGATGACCCCAGGGAACTCATCACTCTCTTGGATGAATTGGACAATCAACCTAATAATCCTCATCCAGATGATGATAAGAGTGATGACTACTTGAATAAAGGTACTTGGGGAGAACCAGGTAGTAGTATGGGTACTGTTTCTGTACATAAAATTTCTACCACTACCACTTCAGGTCCAGATACAACAGTTGACCCTAAGAATCCAGGTTCTTCCAGTCCAAGTGCTACTGGTACTGAAAACACTCAAGGTAAGACCTATAACAGTAATCTGAACAATTGTGTACCATAGTGCACACAGTACTCTAGGTCTAATAGCTTTTTATTATGAATTAAAATCATTTTCTCCCTCTTTATATTCATACTTTAGGCGCTAACGACTCAACTAAACAAGTTCAAACCAACGAGAATATTAATACTCTAAAACCCGACGACCACATAGCCAATGTTAATAAGAATAACCCTCCCAATTCAAAACCCAACACAGATACTGATCAAAGCAGTGAATCTGGACAAACTAACCAGGATGGTCCCTCAAAAGGTCCGGATTATAGTGTCTCTGAAAATTCAGGTGAGGTTGTTCCAGCTGTTGGTGTACTGGGTGGTTTAGTACCGGGTGCTGGTGCTGTCGTACCTGGTCTTCCTGCTTCTGGTAGAGGAGGGAGTGCCGGAGGCACCCGTCCGCTTCCTGTTCCAGCCGAAGTTAGTAACAAGATCGACCTTTCCGACCTCCTTACCCCATACCTTCCTACCATTCCCCTTCTAATGGGTATTTCAATTACAACCTACTTACTTTGGAAGGTAAAAGAAACAAAAGAAAATAAATAAAAAAAGCAGAAGAAAAAAAAAAAAAAAAAAAAAAGAAAAAAGAAAGAAAAAAAGAAAATAAAGAAAAAAAGAAAATAAAGAAAAAAAGAAAATAAAGAAAATAAAGAAAAAAAGAAAATAAAGAAAATAAAGAAAAAAAAGAAAATAAAGAAAATAAAGAAAAAAAAGAAAATAAAGAAAAAAAAGAAAATAAAGAAAAAAAAGAAAATAAAGAAAAAAAAGAAATAAAGGAAAAAAAAGAATAAAAAGGATAGAAAGAAAAAAAAAAAAAAAAAAAAATGAGCGCGGATGATTCTGGGTTAGGGCCCGGGGGTTCAGTGTTACGGATTTAGTGTTCCACACTCAGGAGTATGGGATTTTGCATTTAGGGCTACGGTTTTAAGATGTAGAATTTCGCATTTTATGGGTGTATGTGTATAGGATTTCGCATTTTAGGGTGTGTGTATGTGTAGGATTTCGCATTTTAGGGGTGTGTTTGTGTAGGATTTCGCATTTTAGGGTGTGTGTATGTTTAGGATTTCGCATTTTAGGGGTGTGTTTGTGTAGGATTTCGCATTTTAGGGTGTGTGTATGTAGTAATTACTGTTGCGTGAACAAACATTTCACAACCCTATTAAAGAAACATTTTCTCCCTTTTTTTTTTTTTTTTTTTTTCAGTATTTTGCCTTTCTTGGTAAGGGAAGAAAACGTCACAGGAGAGCTCCTCAAATACGTGGTCCCTCCTTAGAACAGCAGATTGTTGACCATGTGGACCAACCTGGTCCACGTGAATATTACATTGTAAAGGAACGAAAACCTCGTTCTACGGCTATAAAAAGGAGGAAGAAACAGGGCGTTGGTCGTCCTCGTTCCGGTTGTCGTGGAGGCGTACGTCACCGCATGATTATTGATATTCATTTAGAAGTCTTAGACGAATGTCAAAGGGGGGATGTGGCATTAACGAAGGAGGACTTTTTTGAAATTTTGGTTCAAGAATTTATGGGAAGCGAATTTATAAAAGGAGAAAATGTTCCTAAGGAAGATGTTCCTAAGGAAGGTGTTCCTAAGGAACAGGTTCCAAGTTCAGATTCCGGGTTTAGGGAAGAAGACTTTGGTCTTAAGGAAGAAGTTTATAGGGAAGAAGTTCCTAAGGAAAGTGTTCCATGTTCAGATTCCGGGTTTAGGGAAGGAAGACTTTGTTCCTAAACTCAGAACCCTGAACATGGAACCTGTTCCTTGGGAACATGAACACTAGACGCGAAATTTGAACTTGGAAACTGTACCTCAGGGATACCTTCCTCAGAATACTGTTCCTTAGGAACAAAGGCTTCCTTCCCTAAATCCGGAATCTGAACTTGGAACCTGTTCCCAAGGAACATCTTCCTTAAGAACAAAGTCTTCCTTCCCTAAACCTGGAATCTGAACATGAACTTTGAACCTGTTCCTTAGGAACACATTTCTTAGGAACAAAGTCTACCTCCCTAAACCCGGAATCTAAACTTGGAACCTGTTCCCTAGGAGCAACTTCCTTAGAAACTCGTTCCATAGGAACCTCTTCCTTAGGAAAAAAGTCTTCCTTCCCTAAACCCGGAATCTGAACCTGGAATACCTTCCTCAGGATGCTGTTCCTTAGGAACATCCTCCCATAGGAACGTCAAACTTAACCCGGAACACACCTTACCATTAATCCGGAACCCACGTTACTCCTTAACCCGTAACCCACTTTTACCCCCGGAACCCAACCTACCCTTAACCCGGGTCCCACCATATCATTAACCGGAACCCATCTTACCCTTAACCAGAACAAATTTTCATTAAGGGACATGTAAACGAAATATAGGAGGAGGAATTATTCTGTAGAATAATTTCTCTAAAGAAACTTCCGTTGGACAATTTCATCTTAGTAACCTATAATGTTTTTATTGGTATAAAGAAAGGAACACAAAAAAAAAAATGGTTGAGTGAGGAAATATATAAAAGAATATTTCTAATATATATTATATAGGGGGAGAAACATATATTAAGGCGGAGGAAATATAACAATTTCCATAAATATATAATTCCTTACGCCTTTTTTTAAATTTCTATACCATTTAGATAATAAGAAGATTTATTTCGTTTTATGAATACAATTATAATGATGTTTGCATTTATTAATAGTGCACTGTAGAGGAAATGTTCCTTCTTTTTACGGGTAACCATAACCCCTCCACAATTTTGTTCTTAGAGGGAATGTAAAGAAATGTATGAAAGGGGTATAAATTTATTTTTTCCTTTCTATTTTGGAGGAATAATAAAAGAATGTGGAAATTATTATATATTTTATGTAGAATTATTCTGTTCTATGGAAGTTATAGTAACAAAATTCTTATAGGAGTATTTCTATATATATCGTAATTATTAAATTGTAAAATTTTTTTTATGGAACTATTTTTTAAAGGAAAGAGGCAAAGAATTTATAAATAATTTTATTTGACAAGTAATTTGCATGCAACCTCCTTTCCTTCTTATATACATTGTAGTCAGAAAAAGAAAAAGAAAAATTAAGAAAAAAAAGGAAGAGTTAGGTAATTGCTTCCTTCTCTTTAGAACAGTACAATGTATAAAAAAGAATGGAAGGGGAGGCTCTTCTATTTTTTTTTCTTAGAAGAATGCAATGTATAAGAGAAGAAGGCAGATCTCCTTTTTTTTAAGGAAGGAAAGGAAGAAAAAGGAAATAAAAGGAGGGTAACTCTTTTCTTCTCCTATATTCTCTTCTTTAAAAGGAATGTAGTATATGTAGGAAGGAAGATTGTACATTCCTTCAGCAGAACAGACCAAAACAATGCTCTATAAACAGTAGGTCCTTCCAACAATAATAGTGGTAGTACCACGAGTGTAGGGATTGGTGTCCCAATGGGTTCACCAACAGGGTCACCCACAGGGGTCACCACCGAAACAACATCAGAAGAAACGTGGGGATAACATGACAACAGCAGGATCGAATGTGGCGGATGCAGCCGCCATGCGGCAGCAAAAATTTTTCACTACATTATTAACAAAATGGATCATGGCAAAGGGAATGGTTCCGTCGAAGTTGGAAAACTTTAAGGTAAGGAACTCTTTAAATGTGTGAGGGGATTAGTAGAATAATAATGTATACGGAAGAAAAAATATTTATAATGGAAGGAGGAGTTCACTATGGAGGTTAGAAAGGAACTAACCTTCCTTAGAAGGGGGGTGGAAGGAATGTTGTGTTAGGGGTGGTATGGTGGAAGGAAGTAAGGTTGTTATGATAGTCTGCAGGAGGGTGCACTTAGGGGTGGTAGGGTGGAAGGGAGGGAATGTTGCTCGGGGTGGTAGGTGGGTTATTAGGGGTGGTAGAATGAAGGTTTCAGGGTATGGGAGTTGGGTTTAAGGGTATAGGAATTCGGATTTCGAGTTTAGGGTTCAGGGTTTAAGGGTATATGAATTCGGATTTCGAGTTTAGGGTTCAGGTGTTAGGGGTATAGGAATTTGGATTTAGGATTTAGGGTTCGGGGGTTATGAATATAGAAATTTGGATATCGGTTTTAAGGTTCAAGTTTTAGGGGTATACGAATTCGGATTTTGGCTTTTGTTTTGAGGGCTCAGGGTATAGGAATCGGATTTCGGCTTTAGGTTTAGGGTTTAGGAATTTGTATTTGGTGTTTAGGTTTCAGGATTTATGGCATGGTGTTTTAAAATGTGAAAGGTGTTTTTGAAAGGGAAGGACTCCTCGCAAAGAAGCTGAGCATCCATTACTTTAGAAGGAGTGTCTAGCGCCCCCTTAGGGGGGAAAAAACTCCTCGCGAACAATCCAACCTGAATCTGGGTCGAACCAGACAAGGGGGAAAAGGAAACCTGCCAACAGGGGAAGGAAACCGGACAAGGGGGGAAAGGAAACTGGACAAGGGGGGAAAGGAAACCGGACAAAGGGGGCAACCGGACAAGGGAAACAACCGGATAAGAGGGAAGGAAACCGTACAAGGGGGATGAAGCCGAACAAGGGGAAAGGAAACGGGAACAAGGGGGCGAACCGGACAAGGGGTTCAACCGGACAAGGGAGGAGAGGAACCGGAACAAGGGGGGGAAGGAAACGGGACAACCCGAGTCTAACCGGATAACGGGGGACATCAAAGTACACCTGAAGGGTGTATAAAGAAAAAAAAAAAAAAAAGGAAGGTGTTTGGGCATGAAGGATTAGAGGGTCGTGGTTTAGGGGAGGAAAACTATATATATAGCACACATATATATAGATGTGTGTACTAATGATAATTCACCCTTATAGACCGCAATATGGGTAGAGTTCGAGAAATTCTGGAAAGACATGATGTTTAATATACTGGATGATGGGGAAGAGGATAAAGAAATGTGTACCACTTTCGGCGAAAATGAGGAGAGGGAAAAGGAGTTATGCAGAATTCTAGCAAGAATGTTTCTTTGGATGGATGGATTAAAGCTAGGACGTAACGAGGCCGGAGGACAGGATAAGTTCCGATGGGTACAAAGAGGAGAGGAAGACGAAAAACTGGAAGAAAAGGAACTGAACTCTTATTTAAGATGTTTAATTGGAAAAGTTACTATGGTAAAAATGTTGGGAAAACATTGTCTGTTAAGGGAAGTAGCAAAAACCGTTGCAGGAGGTAGGGAAAAAATGAGGCAAAAGAAGGGTCTTGGGCAGGGGAATCAATTCTGTAAGAACGTGGATTTCGGAAGTTTAAAATTGGGGAACAGGTTCATGTGGGGGGAAATTGAGAAGTGGATAGATGGCTATGAGAGGACAGACGATTATGGTTTTGGGTTATCGCTAGTAGATAAAGGAAACAGCAAATTGCACAAAATAAGTGGCGAAGTAAAAGACAGTAGCATTTGCCAAGAGGAAGGGGAATTGGACCAAACAACCTTAAAGAATTTAGAAATAACTGTCTCCAACGACGATAGTAAAGACCTGTCTCTAGAGGACGACAAGGACACTAAAACTTCGGGGAAGGTGGAGTTGGAGGAATTAGTAGAGAAGGTCCAAGATGCAGCGCGTGCAGATCAAGCAGTAGAAGGAGCTGGAGGGGGGGCGAAGAAAAGAGTGAGGTGGTGCTGAAGATAATGAAATCATTGGAGCAAAGACTCCAACAACATATAGCAGATGTTCAAAGCAGGAGGACAACACAAGTAGCACCTAGCACAGGTGAGAAATATTATTAAAAGTATTATATGAAAAAAGAAGGAAAGAGAAGGAAAAATTTAAAGAATTTCAGGAAGAAAAAGAAATTTAAAAGAAAGGGGGGCTAAGGAAGAGAAGGAAGGTGGTTAGGTGGATCGAATGTGATAGGTGGAAGGAAGGTACTTCCTAAGGGAAGGAGGATTATAAGGGGTAGAAAAAAGGTTTTTAGGGCTGTTAGAATGAAGGCTGTTAGGTGGTAGGAAGGTTGTTAAGGGTTCTACGTGGGTTGTTAGGGGTGAATGGAAGAGGAAGCCTGAGGGAAGTGTGCAGGATGGTGCACATAGGGGTGGAAGGAAGGTTGCGTTATGGGTAGAAGAAAGATTGTTAGGGGTGGATTGAAGGAAGGGTTAACGGTGATAGGTGGAAGGAAGGCGTGTAGGTGTATACGAATCGTATTTCGGGTTTAGGTTTTCAGGGTTTAGGGTTTAGGGTTCACGATTCTGGATTCAGGGTTTTAGAGTTATAGGTTTCAACCTTCTAGGGTTCAGGGTTCAGGATTTAGGGTTTAGAGTTAAGGGTTTAGGATTTAGGTTATGGGGTGAAGGATATAAGAATAGGATTTCGGATTTACTTTTAGGGTATAATGGAATGAGAATTAGATTTTGGGTTTAGGGTTTCATTTTTCAGGGTTGAAGGTTTCTTTTTTGTGGGTTTACGCTTTAGGGTTTAGGGTTTAGTTTTTAGGGTTTAGGTTTTAGTTTTTAGGTTTTAGGATTTTATGATTTAGGGTTTAGGGATTTAGGGTTCAGGGTATAGGACTTCGTTTTTAGTTTTTAAGGTTCAGCAAATATGTCCTGGTGGTTTAAAAAATGAAGGATGTGTGTGGTGGGAGGAAAATCTCCTCTTAGAGAAACGGACCAATCATTAAGTTAGAAGGAGCATATAGCGCTCCTTATAGAGGAAGAAATCCTCGCAGACAGGAGGTTACCGCCGATTAATGAAAAAGGGGCGTTGGGCGCACCTTAAGAGGAAAAAATCCCTCGAAGTGTATGAAACCGAACAAGGGGAGAATGGACAAGGGGTAACGGAGTAATGGGTCAAACCGGACAAATTCTGTCCAACCGGAGAAGGGGAACAAACCGGAGAAGGGGAAATGTGGATAGGACAGACGAATGATAATATGTATGGGGTGGGTGTTGGGCCATATTCCATTATCCTCCTCAAGGGAGGATATAAAAGAAAAGAAGAGAAGGCAGAAAGGAGAAAGAATGAGAAAGAAAGAGAGATAAAAGAATGAGGGAAAAGGAAGTTAGAGAAGAGGAAAATGAAAAGGAAGAAAAAAAAAAAAGGGGAATGTAGATGAATGAATCTAGCCCTACTATTCATTTCTTCACTCACTGTTTCTTCCTGGCTTTCTTCCTTCTTATAGGTGAGAACTGTAAGGAAAAGAGTGACTTATGTGAGAAGGCAAAGTGCGTAGCAAAGAAATTGAAGACGAAGACACCAGGGAAAAGTGAGGTGGGAGGAATTAATTCTTACCACTGATGTTTGAACATATAGTATAGACATGGAGGAAATTATATATATTCAAGGGAAGAATGCATTATGGTTTTGTGTGCATAATGAATGTATGTACATTTCCCTTTTTGCTGCTCTCTACTTGTAGAATGAAGTATGGGATGACATTAACACGGAGGCCACAAATATGTTTGAGAAAATATCTCAGGATGGCAGCAAAACTGTGCCACCGTACTGTATTGATTCAAAGCCAACTAGTAGAATTGTCACTGACCCAGAGGAAAGGGCATGCCAATACATCACTTCAGGATTACAGTACATTTACGATATTCCGGAAGATGGAGACGAAGCACACAAGAAAGAGAACAGAGCGCTCAAACAAACTATGTTATGCTTTGTTTTGAACGCTTATGCAGATATGCTGAAAAAGGAGGTGAAATCTCCCTGTGAGGTCAGTGAGGAAACAATACAACAAGCATTCACTCAAGGGAATAACCAGTTTAATAAGGGGTGTAAGGAAAAAAAGCAGGATGGTACGGGTTATTGTGTTAAGTGTGAAAGGGATACAAATTATGCAAAGTGCGAAGTAAGTGAGAAGAAACTGTGGGATGAAATGAAAGAGAAGCTGTTCAATGGGAAGGAAAGGAGTGAAATACAACAAACTCTAACTACTATAAGTTCTCTAAGTAACTTATGTCACCGTTCACAATGTGTAATAACACAATGGTCCAGGGACAATTCAACGACGGAAAATAGGAAGTGGGAGGTTTGGAAGAATTCATATTGGACATTAGTATCCAAGCATATGTATTGCATGAAGAGTAGTTTGTATACGTTTAGGGGAAGGTATGAGTAAAGGTTTTATGTAAGAATTAAATGTAAGCACATGCCGCTCCCCCGCTTTTCTTTTACTTACAGACAGACAGTTGGAACGACATCAAGGATAGGATCAAGCCACTTGCGGACTCCATGTCTAAGGCAATAGAAAATGAGCATCAATACTGCAATGGTATGGTAGGGAAGAACAAGGAAGTATGCCAATACATTGCTAGAGGATTGCAACATATATACAACATTCAAGGAGAAGGGAAGGATGGGGATAAAGGTGAACACCAACAAAATTACAGATTATTTAAACAAACTATGGCCTGTCTAATATTAAATGAATATGGAAATCTCCTTAAGGAAAAATCTTGTATCGACGGAAGTACCTTAGAAAATGCCTTTAATATCAATGGGGGGCTTCACGAAACTGCGTGCAAGGACAAAAATAATAAATGTATTCAATGTAAGTGGGACACATGTTCAAATTTTAAAATTGGAGATAAGGACATCGACCGGCCAAAAATAAAAAAGGAACTCGAGTAGAATGAACAAATACAAAAAACTCTCACTACCATACATAATGCAAGTACTTTGTGTGCACGTGCACAGTGTGTGTGGAAAAAGTGGTTTCCAAATAGGAATATGAAAGAATCGAATACGAGGCACATTGTAAGAGACAGTATTGCGCACATCTGTTAATGTAAACTTAATGGAAAATACTCCTTATGCAGAACATAGGGAGGAAAAAAAGTTGGACATCCATGAATCCTGCGCATGTATAAATTACATATATATATATTTCTCTTCCCCCTTTTTTGTTCTTAGGGTATATTTTGGAATAATGACGTCAACAATCAATTGAAAAGTCTTTCTGAAGACATGCTCAAGAATAAAGACAGTGTTGACAGTGATTGTAATAGGATTCCAGGGTTAGATAATGCAAACAGGGAGGCTTGCAGGTTCATTACTGCAGGTTTAAAGCATATTTATGAGATTAAAAGAGGTAGACCGCAGCCGGGGAATGACAAAGAAAAGGAGGAAAGGAAGGTAGACGATAACCTCATATTCCATCGAACTGCGTCCTGTGTCTTATTAAATGCATTTGCGGATAGAATGATAGACCAAACGAAGGGTCAGCCGTGCCCCGTCACAGAAGAAGAAATAAAAAAAATGTTTAATGAAGGAAATACAAATAAGGAAGATTGGTGTAAGGGTACGTATGCTAATGGTGGAAAGATGGAATGTGAAGTATGTGAAAGGGTACCAAACTTAAGTTGTGAAATAGGCAATAAGAAGGAATACAATGTAAAAAACAAAGTGGATGAAATGTTCAATGATAAGGGGAAGAATGTGGAATCACAGAATGTTCTAACTACTGTAAATTCTATAAATAATGCATTATGTGCACGTGCAAACTGTGTAACAATTAATTGGTTTAAGGACAGAGACGAGGGAGGTGGCAAACAGAACTGGGTAAGGGAACAGCACTCTCCATTGTAATTAAGGTCACTGGAAGTCATAGTATTTCTTATACATAATTAGAGGGGAAAACAGAATTACGAGCCGTGTATATGTACATTAGGGTTACATATATATGTTCCATTTCTTCTTTCTTCTTCTTTCCTTTTCCCTTGAGCTCAGTGTACATATTGGGATACGGACTTCAAGAATAGACTGATGGAACTGTCTAAGGATATGACTGATAGTACTAAATCTATGGACGATGAGTGTAAAGCCTTTCAGGGGAAAGGTGGGTCAGATGATGATGCTAATAAAAAAGCATGTCAGTTAATTACTGCAGGATTAAAACATATATATGGCATTCAGAAGACTGCAGTAAAAGAAACAGACCAAACGAAGAAGGACAAGGCAGAAAAGAAGGCTGTACATAATGTGCAGTTTGAGCAAGTTATGAAGTGCATTTTACTGAATACATACACAAACAAAATAACACAAAAATGTACGACGGTGCAGGAAGAAAAAATAAAAATAATGTTTGATAAAGGTAATGCAAAGATGGTTGAATGGTGTAAGGGTAAGGGTCCGAATGGTACGGGTGATTGTATAAAGTGTGAAAGGGAACTTACCTTAGATTGCACATTAAACGTGGATAGTAACCTATGGAGACCAGATAATAGTTGCGACATTGACAAAGAAAAAGTAAAGGAAAAAGTGGAAGAATTGATCGAAGGGAATAATAGTAAAGTAGATAAGCCGGACCAAAAAAAAATAAAGGATGCTCTGTCTGCTATAACTGACATATGTCCAGTCAAACCTGCTACAGCAGCAAAACCTGTTGCTGCCAAACCAGCAGCAGTACGACCTTCTGCCGCAGGCACTGGAACCTGGAATCCAGGTTCATCCAGTACCGGTTCTACAGGAAACTGGAACCCAGGTTCTTCTGGTACCGGTTCCACTGGAACTTGGAATCCAGGTTCTTCTGGTTCCGGTTCTACTGGAACTTGGAACCCAGGTTCTTCTGGTTCCGGTTCTACTGGAACTTGGAACCCAGGTTCTTCTGGACACGGCAGTACTGGCATCCAGAACACTGGTAGTCCTAGACCAGGTTCTACGGGAACTTGGAATCCAGGTTCTTCTAGTCCTGGTAGTACTGGACACCAATCTCCTGGTTCCTCCGGACCCGGCGCTGCAGGTGATCCTCCTGCTGGAGGTGGTGGGGGTGGAGGGGGCGGACGAGCAGGACAGGGACCTGGTCCAGGACAACAACCTCCCCCTCCACCACCACCCCAAGACGGTAACCAATCCCAAGAACCATCTCTACCACCCCTAGCAGCTGCTCCACCATCGGTACTACTACAGCAACCATCATCAGCAACACAGTCACCAACACCATCACGAACACAAACAAGAAAGCCACCACCAATAGAAAAAACATCATTAACAGCGGCAGGGGCAAGAAGTATAGTACCCGCTTCTAGAGGGGGGAATGAATGGAATTTAGGGAAAGACGGGATCGTCCCTTCTGATATTACCCCATACCTTCCTGTAATCCCTGTCTTTATTGGTATTTCTGCTATGACCTATCTCCTTTGGAAGGTAAGAAAAAAAAAACGCCGAAAAAAGGAAAATGAAGCCAAAAAAAACACGAAAAAAAAGGAAGAACAAAAGAAAAAAAAAAAAAAAAAGAAAAAAAAAAGAAAGATGAATTAATAAATGCAGGAGGTGTGGCATTTCGAATTTAGGATGTGTGTAGGATTTCGCATTTTAGGGTGTGTATGTGTGGGATTTCACACTTAAGGTTATGGTTTCAGGGTATAGGAACAGCAATATGGCCTGGTGTTTAATTCTTAACAGACGGATTGCACTCACAAGTGTGCATCTAAATAAAGGAGAAAATAAAAGAGAAAAGAAGGAAAAAAAAAAAAAAAAAAGAATTTAAAATAAATAACACATCCTGTATGAGATGTAAAATTTGCACTTATATTATAATGATAATTCTTGTTTTAAGAGGAATATTTCGCACCTTAAAAATTACTTACCCTCCCTTTTCTTTCTTCCTTTCTTCCCTTCTTTTTTTTAGTATTTTTTCCTCGGTAAGAAAAGACGACGTTACAAAAGAGCTCATCAAGTACGTCGTCCTCCTTCCTTAGAAGAACCACTCCTTGTTCATGTGGAACAGGCGGATGGTCCACAGGAATATACCTTAGTAAAGGAACGTAGACAACCAAGATCTGTTCCATCGACAACGAAGTGGCCAAAAAAACGTGCTGTTGGTCCCCGTCCTGTTGGTCGCCGCACCATTATTGATATTCATTTAGAAGTCTTAGACGAATGTCAAAAGGGGGACCTGCATTCGACGAAGGAAGACTTTTTTGAAATTTTGGTTCAAGAATTTATGGGTTCTGAATTCATAAAAGAAGCAAATGTTCCTAAGGTAGATCTTCCTAAGGTAGATCTTCCTAAGGTAGATCTTCCTAAGGTAGATCTTCCTAAGGTAGGTCTTCCTAAGGTAGATGTTCCTAAGGAAGAGGTTCCAAGTTCAGATTCCGGGTTTAGGGAATGAAGACTTTGTTCCTAAGGAACCTGTCCAAGTTCAGATTCCGGGTTTTAGGGAGGAAGACTTTCTTCCTAAGAGAGATGTTCTTAAGGAAGGTGTTCCTGTGGAAGATGTTCCTAAGGTACAGATTCAAAGTTCAGGTTCAGATTCCGGGTTTTAGGGTGTAGGAAATATTTTTCTTTCTTTTTTTGGTACGTTATCCTTTTGTATTGTATGAAGGTGTTTTCATGTTCATGTGTAAGCAATATAAGCCGAAAGTTAAAAAATTTTTTTCACTTTATTTTGATTTGTTTGGGGAAATTTTTTTTTTATTAAAGAATTAAAAAATACTTATTCATTCTGTTATAAAAATTTTGACTTCATAATTTTTTTCGTCTTTTAAAATCCATGAATATTTCTTTAAAGGGGTCAGTACCTTTTTTTTTTCTTTGTTCTTTTCGCGCCTTCTTTGGGGGGTATTCTTTCCTTATGTGCTTATTCTAACAAACACATGGAAGGAAGGGAAAAAAGTAATGAAATATGAAGAAAAGGAATAAAAAAAAAAAGAAAAAAATATATATCCGTCTACCACCTCTAAAAATTAAAAAAAAAAAAAAGAATGGGGAAGTGTACACACACAATAAAAAAGGGGGGGAAGCAACAACCATCAAAAAAAAGAAAGAGTTTTTACTGTTTTTTTGCGCAAGGAATCAATTTCTAGTGCCCAGCACATCACAATGCGCTCTTCTTCGCAAGAAAGTGTCTTAAAAAGAAGAACTGTGTACAAATTTTTACCATGTCACACATGTGCGCTTCTTCTCTTCCTCCCCGCAAAAAAAAAAGTCTCTTAAAAAAAAGAGTGCTCTTACAAAAAAAAAAAAAAGAAAGGAACTGTGTGTACAATTACATAATTTTTGAACCATGTCACACATGTGTGTGTGCATACGGAAAAGAATCAATATTTTAAGGACAAAAACTGACACATTAATCCAAAAGAAGAAGAAAAAAAATATATCGGTCTATCCCCCTCTAAAAATTAAAAAAAAAAAAAAGAATGGCAAGCATAATATGGGAAGAGTACACACACAATCAGAAAGGGGAGGGGAAGCAACAAGAACCACCAAATAAGGAGGAACCACAAAAAAAAAAAAAAAAGAGGGGGGCTTGGCTTACTGGCACAAAAAAAGGAGGAGCTTGGCTTACACTGCTTTTTTTTTCTTTTTGCGCAAAGTTGTCAATTTAGCCAGTTGTTAATTTCTAGCCCACCTGCATCACATCACAATGCCCGTTTCTCCTCCGCCAAAGAAAAAAACAGTAGAAGCTAAGCCCCTCCTTTTATTTTTGGTTGCTCCTTATTTGCTTCCCTTTTTTTTTGTGGTTGTTGCTTATTTGGTTGTTGTTTCGCTTCCCCCCCCCTTTTTTATTGTGTGCACACTTCCCATATTGTGTGTGTACACTTTTTCCATTCCTTTTTTTAAAAAATTTCAGACGCGTAGACGGATATTTTTTTTTTTCTTTTTTTTTAATATTATGAATTAATTCAATTTAATTCAATTTAATTCAATTTAATTTAATTTAATTTAATTCAATTTAATTTTTTTTTTTTTTTTTTTTTTTTTGGGGGCTAATTTTTTTGGTGTGACAAATTTATATTAGGGCATTTTTTTTTTATTCGCCTAATATTATACTTAAAATCGAATAAACACACAAGGAATGGAAGAAGCTTCGCAGCTTCCCTTTTTCTTTTGTGAAGAACATTGTTTAATTTTGCACTTTTTATATGAAACTGCACATCTAAAATATGTGCAAAACATAAGAAGAAGGAGGGGGCGGGCGAACCTCCGCGAACCTCCTTCGCGAGAACCTTCGCAACTTGGAACATATTCCTAACAAGCATAATTGAACTTTAAAAGGAAAAAAAAAATTACTATGTTAAAATAAAAAAAAATTACAAAGACAAAAACTTGTAACAAAAAAAATTTTAATAAACCTATTGGATCTTCATTAATTTACCAACAAATCAGAATAATGTGGAAAATTTTTTTTCTTTGAACTTTTATTGATTACAGATTAGAATGAATACTTTAGTATAATAAAAAAGAAAAAAGAAAAAGAAGTAAAAAATGGATGAAGGAAGAAATGTGATTTTGCTCTTTCCACTCAGTATAAACTACACGGTTATTTATATCACCCTCGAGGAAAGCCATTCGTCCAATATTACATACGATGGTAACTTATATTCTGTCCGTGCTGATGCTGCTGTCTTCTACTATTTGTTCTTTTTCTGCTAGACTGTGTAGTATATGGAATAGAATATTCGGATGGATCTATTGTTGAAGCTGCTTCTGTTAAATACTCTGTTGAACCCATTGTAGAAGGTTCAGTTGAATACACTGTCGAAACTTCCGTTGAATCGAATATAGAGTCTGTTCCTGTGTATTCGGAGGCTGAGTCGAATGTGGAACCATCGTTCTCTGTGAATATGTCTAAGTTGCGCCTAGTGAATTCTCTTTTTCTTCTAGAAGAGGTACCGATCCAAGAGAATAAAGAAGTATACTGAAAAAAAATAAAGTGAGAAGTGGGTACCATATGTATATATAATAGAACATACCTTAATTCTTATTATCCACAGGAAGAATACTCATGAATCGTACTATGTATACTATTTTCAAGTGTAATAGCAATTACTTTATATAGAAGGAATGTGATTAAGGGAAGCCCCATTACTACGAATGCAGAAGAGGAAAAAATGGCTGTTAGTAGATTCTTCGGTATAGGTATTAATTTACTGCTCAAATCTAATATCCCTTTATGCTTTTCTCCTTCCAATTTCTCTTTAAATTCGGTGTAACATGCATATTTTTTCCTTACACATTCTTCACGTAAAGTCTTATAAGCTGAAATAATACTTTGCAGGTAATAATAATATCCATAAGTACAATTATATTGATTTGCTTGCAACCGTTCTTGTATTTTTTCATAGTCATAGAGTAATTCATATACTTTTTTCCTCTGATTAAATGTTTCCTTGTTAATATTAGTACATATAGTTCTATATTTCTTCTCAGGGAGCACTTTAGGTGGCAAGGGTTTCTTCAGTGCATCGTAAATTTTTTCCATAACACCCTTGAATGATTCAGTGCCGCCATTCACTTCTTTCCATACATTATTCCCTAACCAATAATAGAATAAATAATATACAGGACCATCCACTTTCTTCTCCGTTACTGTTCCTGCTGAGTCGCCTTCTTCGTTCGCACTATTAAGTACACGACACCAAGCTTTTGCAATTTTATGAGCATCTTTCGTAATATATTCATAGTCCCTTAATTCAGTCTCCAAAGTAGTCTTCACTGTTCCCACGTTACACCCATTATTACCTACCACAGCGCCCTCTTCCCCTTCGTCGAATTCTTTATACCTGCCTTTTGAAGGTAAGTCATCCAAAACTTCCATCTAAAAATATAATTGACATAGAAAGTAGAATGTACAGATAAATGTTATTAGATATTTTTGCATTCTTATTACTTTACATACAAACAACGATATTCATAATTTTTTATGTATTCTGGAAAAAAAAATATAACCCCTAATGCTCCCCGTGCTTTTCCTGCTGCTTCTAGATTCTTCCATAACCAATACATTTTTTAAAAAAAAAATTGTTCATATATATTTTATAGAATTAAAGGGTACATAAAAAATTTGCCCTTTACTTTAGGTTTATTAGCGAATATGACATTTTTACTTCTTTTTTTTTGAAAAATACACATTATTCAAATTTTCGATGGGCACAACAATAATATATATTATATGTGTATGCATTAAATGATCATGTATATAAGTAAAGGAAAAATAAAAACAACTGTACAAGAAATTGTAAAATAGAAAAGAAAAAACCAGGTTTTTCATATATATTTTTTATGTACACTCATCATATTCTCAAATTATGCATGATTTCTTGCAGCAATAAATTGCCCTCTACTACCCTATACTGCTACTATTCATATGGAAAAGCATAATTTCTTTTGACAAAAATTGTAGCATATACCCTTAGTTCATTTTTTTACTGTTTCTACAGGGGGGTTTATAAATTGTTAATATATATATTGTACAATTTATATATGCAAGGAGTCGCCTTCCCCCCTTCCTCAATATGCACATTCTGGAATATTGAGCAAGGAATATAAAATTATGAAATAGAAGAAAATGCATATAGTACAAAGAATTACGTAAATTATACATGTAAGGCAGAAATATATGCATCGCAACAGTATTACATACTGCACTCTTCCTTTCGATTAGAACCCCTTCAGCAATAATAATTTGCTTCTTTCCTACTTTTCCTTTTTTTTCTCCTGCTGAATACACCGTAACTTATATGAAGTATACATTATATGACCAAAGCCTTTTTTCCCCTCTTCTAATCCATACTATGCAAGTTCATCTTTTTTTTTTTTTTCTCTAGTTTAAATTTTAAGGTTTCTTAAGGGTTTATAAAATTTTAAAATAGGAATGGTTTTAAAGGAACTGGTTTTCCCGGTTTCCCCTTCTCTATGGTCATCATGATATTATATACGGATGATCATATATGTGTTCCATGATTATTATTTGTGTCATCATTTACTATAATGCATGGTCATGAGCAAAGAATAAATGAATATATTTTATGTCATTATATAGATGTGCATTTCTTCTATCCCTTGTATGAAATATAAATAGTAGTGTTAAGCAATAATAAATATATATAAGGGGAGGGAAGCGGAATCAACAAATCCTTACTGCGGTCAACTTCCGCGAAATGAAACAATGAACCGTTGTAAATGTTTCCATTTGTACACATATAATAACTATGATGTCGCTTTCTTCTACTTATGGCTGCAGGAAGAGGCCTCTATAGAATAATGAATAAAGAAAAAACACAAATAAATGGATACCCATTCATCTGTTAAGAGCAGGTACCCTCTATTCTACGCTAATACATATATGTTCTCAACTATTCATTTGTTACATTTTCCTATGGAGGTATTTTAGACAATTATTCCGGTTATGTACTCATTGATATGGCCATACGTTATTCATCCTGTTCTGCATAAAATGGAACAGTTGTTTTTATATTAAATATGTACATATAATTGTGGTACCTCCCTGTATACGATAAATATAGTATGGAAATTAAAATCTAAAATGTGGAGTAGGGTGATGTTGTTTGTCTAATATTTCTTTAAAATTGCCTGGATAATAATTTAATGGTTCTATGCTATACAACCCAATAATTTAACTTACACCTTCATTCAAAATTTTCATTCTACTTTTACTCTACACAAATTAATTATACAGCATTCCTCCTAAAGAATGTATAGTTGTATATAGAACAGATCATACATGCTACATGCATATTGTATAGGAAGGTATAATGCATAAGTTATTGATAAGATTGTGACACTTATATATAATTGTGGAATTCATTTTTCACATAGAATACAGCTTTAGGGTTGAAGAATCAAGGTTCAGGGTAAGGTGGGTTCCGGATTAAGGGTAGGGTGGTTAGAGGTTAAGGGTAAAGGTGGGTTCCAGGTTAAGGGTAAAGTGGGACCTAGGTTCAGGGTAAAAGTGGGACCAGGGTTTCAGGGTATAGGAACAACAATCTGCCCTGGTATTTAGCTGTTTTATGGTGTAAGGAACAACAATGTGGCCTGGTATTTAGCTCTTTTAGGGTGTAAGAACAACTGTATGGCCTCCTACTTAGTTGCTTAAGGGTGGGAAAGGAAAGGAACGAAGAGAAGAAAGGAAGAAAAAAGAAAGAGGGAGAAGGGAAGAGTGAGTGTAGGATTTTAGCACTTAAGGTTAAGCTTTTCAGGGTTTTTCAGAACAACAATGTGGCCTGGTGTTTATCTGTTTTAGGGTATAAGGAGAACAATGTGGCCTGATGTTTAGCTGTTTAGATGTGTGTGCGCGCGATAGGTTGGAAGTAAAGAAAAGAAAAAATTCTTTGCGCAGTGATACAAATGTATACAGCGCAAATGGGTAAATAATTTCTTTTTAGGGGCGCCTAGTGACCTAATATCGGACTTGCAAATGTAGTCGAGTCGCTCCCCGGTCCGCCACGGCGCGGAAGAGCCAGCCGCGCAAATGTACGGAGGATGAAAAGGCTGATCATCAACCGATCAGCCGATGTGCTGCTGCTGCCACGACTATGCACCTCGCGGAGTCGCTTACGGGGGACGAGAAAAGCGTTGCAACCCTGTCAGTTCAAAGTTGAGTAGGGTATTGTCCAATTTTGTATGGCTGCGCGTGCGGGTGTGCGGGTGTGCGTGCGCGCGCTAGCTACGTTTTTACACTTTTTGTCCTCATTACTACAACACTTATGCCTTCCATAATTCAAAACTTATGGATATGAATAGAATAAATGTGCAAAGAGAGATCCCTTTTGACAGTTTTTCTGCTGTTATATGTGTAATAAATAATGGTAAAATTTTTATATATAAGCAATGCCTCCTCCCCCCCAAGGGAAAAAAAAAAAAAAATAAAGCGGAATTAACAAGGGTTTAAATTTCCATAGGATGAAATAAATAGGATTGAGTGCAGAAATACCTTTGCTTCTTATAATTTTGCAAAAAAAAAGAATCCTCTCCTTTTTTTTAATTTCATAAAAAAAATAAAATACATTTATGTATATTTTGTTTTGACCTTCTTTTTTCTGCCGAATGGGGGGCGATACTGTTACTAGTTCCTTCCTTTTTGCGATATATTATTCAAGCAGTTGTATTCTGAACAGTTACACTAATCCGCGTTGTATGTTCATTCATTTCTGTGTGTGCATAGAAACGAAGGAGGAGGAGGAGGAGGTGGTTGTTATACCTTGATGAAAAGAAGGGGAAATGAAAAGGGGAAGCGGGGGGGTTACCACAAAGGGGGACCACTTTCCAAAAGGTGTAATCATAAATAGACCATCACCATTAGGAGTAACCACACATGGGTGTGATCGCAGGTGGGCACATATATATATACTGATGCACAGATATATGTGTAGGCATACGCGTAAAAGGGGAAAAAGTACTTTGTAACCTTAAATAAATGAATATCTAAAGGGGGAAGCAGAACCTTAAAGCAGAACATCAAACCTATTTTGTCAATTATAGTATTCATGATATATAAGGGACGAACACGCCTATTCTCCTTCTTGCGTCCATATAATTTGAGGTTTGTCTTCAGATTCGGGAAAATACTTTTCCAAATTATACCTATCAAGGTGTTCTACTGCCTTTTTTTTCAAAAAAAAAATTACTCCCGATTTGCATGATCGTGATGGTGGAAGAGGGTGTGGGGCACAAATGTCCCTTTTTATTTTCTTACAATTAATTGAACGGGGTTATACATTTTTTAACCATTCCTCGTTATGTTGACTATTGTGACATAGAAAAGAGGAAGAAGGAAAACAAAGGAAACAGAGAAAGGAAGTAGTGTATCCTCAAACATTTAACTAAAAATTACAAATGTTGAAAAAATTATAACGAAGTATATTTATAACAAAAAAAAAAAGGAGTTTCATCTTGTAAGTTTTCACTTAGTATTTACATCAGAACAAATAAATTAGGCAAATTTTAGGAGTGCACAATATATTATACACATGTTACTTATGTGCTTTTCAATGTTACGGTTAATATATACCACATTTACGTAAGGTGCAATTATAAAGGAAGAGGAGGGGGTGGTGCATATAATATAAATGGAATGGGCGTGACATATATATAATTGAAAAAAGAAGGGATGGGGATAGGGACGGGGACGGTGTTGGCTCATTATTCTTGTTCTCTTGCTCATTACTTCTTTTTTTTTTTCTATAGTGTGGAAAAAAAAAGAAGAAGTACTAACAGCACTTTAACTTAATTTTTTAAGCAGCATAATATAATTATGTTATTAGAATGAAATTATTTCCTTTCTATTATTTGTATAACTGTATTTTTTATATGTATTATTGTGCATTCTAATAAGTTCTAAATGAAAGAATATATGTACACATTTACACATCACTTAAAATAAGAACAACAGCGTCGAATCACAAATGTGCGCCCCCCTCCTCCATCCCCTCAAAGAAGCGACTTAATGAACATTTAGAAATAAAAAAAAAAAGGAAAAGAAATAATCATACAACCTGTTTATGCATATAGAAGGAGAATACTATTGCTCCCCCCACACTTTTAAAACATTTCTTCACTCTTAAAAGAAGAAAAACAAGATGGCGCCATTCCCTGCGAAGCTCCCAATATTAACATTAGCCCTTCTATTTTATTCATGTCATTTTGCCAGCTGGGTATGACCATAATAGGAACTACTACATTGTTGCGGTTTACGCACATATTCGCTTATGATTAAGAACATTTTTTCCCCTCCTTCAACCCTTCCCCCTTACAACCCCCCATACAGCCCGTCTTCTACACCCTCCTTCCCTAATGATAACACTTATATATATCTGTGATATGTGTAAATGGTGAATGTACCCCCCTCCTTCTAACACCCTCCCATTCTTTTTTTTTTAATGATCATACTTATATGTTACGTACATTGTGCACATACTCCTTTTTTCCCTTCCCTTGCTCTTTTTAGGTGAGTGCAATGGAAACAACAAAGAAAAGAAGTAATAATGGTAGGAGAACACGTCAACACAACAACGTCGATGTGAGTCTTAGCACATTATTAACACGCCCAACCCACATACCAACATCGGAAGATGGGGATGATTCCCTTTCTACTCTAAGTGGGAATTCCCTTGGGGATACCCCATTAGACGAGGAAGAACTCGGAACATTAAAATGTAGAAATCCATCAGGAGGGGCACGATGTGTGAGGAGTGGGACAAAGGATAGGGAAGCAGGGAACGAGAACAAAGCACTCCTTCAAAAATTAAAATGTTGTAGGATTAAAAATAAAGTACTTTTAGGTATTCTAATCACCATATTACTCTCCTATCATATAGTTTTGTCCATTGCCCCTGAAGCTGTCAAAGACCTAATTCCTCCTTTTCATTCATTATTTAGTGGAAATAAGTTCATATTCGAAATTACAGTTAACTTAATAGTGGGAATCGTTTATGTGCTGGTGTTATTAATATTTTACTATTCAAAAGGTGCAAAAGAATGTATTATGGAGGAGCTAAAATTATGGAGCCCCTTCCGGAATAAACTGCAAGTACAAACATAGTCAAATCTGAAGACCAGGGAAAATGTACATTTGTCCCAGTGCTATGGACAGTTCTCCTATTACATCACAATTTTAATGCACTTGTTACATGAACTTTCTCTTTGTGTATGACGTCCCTCTATAACTTATGAATATGGTAATGTTTGTTTTAAAAACTATTGCATCGCATTTTTTTTTGTGTAGCAACACTTTTTTTAAATTTGTAATGACCACCACTTTTTCCTTTTAATATTTGCGAATGGTTTATGTATATATTTCTTCCCCCCCTGCTCCTAAATTCCACTAACCACAGGCAGCGCATCCCGCCCCCGTCACACCTATATAAAAAAATATAAGGATTATATAGGAGCTGAGTGTGGTCATATGGAAGGGAGCAAACCATGGTCATGTGTATAAATTCCGTCCAGGGGCCATTGTCCTGGTAGGGGCAAAATATGAATAAATAAAATATGCGTATACATGAACGGGTATGTATGGGAAAAATACTTAGGCTAAATATATTAGGCAAAATTGGACGAATGAATAATTAGGGGCACCCATAAATTAACGTAAAAAGATGGAATAAGTTCATTCTATGCATATGGAGGAAAGTGATCCATTACGCTTAATTTTTCTTCCTCTATTTATTACAACTTTCTACATTAGGGGACCCCTACACAATGGAGACCCCCCTCCAATGTGGAACACACCCCCAATCGAACATTGCCTCGATGAGGACCTCCCCCCCTTCCACATCCATACCCCCTTAGACAACCTTCCTTCCTTCGACGTTCCTTCCTTAGATCATGCTTCTTCGTTCCTTAGACCCTTCCATTCCTTCCTTAGATACTTTCTCCCTCTATCCTTAGACCTTCCCTTACTTCTTTCCTTCTTAATATTCCTTTCCTTCTCTTTTATCCTTCCTTCCTTCGTTTCTTATTATACCTTATTTTTTCTTTCCTTTTATACTTTTCATTCCTTCATCCTTGCTCTTTCCCTTCCTTTCTCCCTAGACCCTCCTTCCTTAGGCCCTTAACTTTCTATCCCCTTGCCTCAAACCCCTAAAACACAAAACTAATCGCCTGAACCCTAAACAAAGAATCCCAAATACTGAAACATAAACATTAAAACCTAAACCCTGAACTATAAACCTCAAACCCTAAACCCTGAACCATGAGCCATAAAGCCTGAACTCTGAAACCCTAAACACTAAACGCTGAAACCCTAAACCCTGAACTCAAAACACGGCACACAAAACACGCCACCCGAAACACGGAACCCTAAATTCTGAAATCTGAAACCCTAAACACTGGACGCTGAACCAAAAAACCTGAAACCTCAATATTGAACCCTAAATGCTGAACTCTAAATCTAGAACCCTGAACCCTAATCCCTGAAACCCTAAACACTGAACACCATACAATGGAACCCTGATCCCTAAGCCCAGGAAGCCTAAACCACTTTTAAACTTTAGAAGCTTCAAATAATTAAGCAGTAAAATGATCTTTAACCCTATAAGGCCTCTTTCCTTCCGTTCAATCGTTCAATTCGTTTAATTCGTTTGAGCGGCCCTAATACGCCGGAATCCTTCATTATTATAGAGCAGGAGGATTAAAGAAAAAATAGTATACATTAATATGTCAGTAGTATTGTGTATTAGAACTAGAATAGCTCAAATAACATGATGTGTATCGCATATGGCCAATTCACACGGTACCTATCAAAAGGGAAAAGGAAAAAAAAAATATAATACGTGAAGCATAATAAACAAATGATAAGATATACTATGGAATGTTCTCATAGGAGTATATAAATTCCTTTTTTCTGAAATATTATATACGAAATTATTCGTATTATATTCCCCTATACTAATTTTATACATGTGCACTCTCCATTTGCTCATTTTGAATAAAGGTTCACATGTGACCGGAAGGAAGAAACATTTTCTGTGGAAGTATTATACTTTATATATGTTAACAGGTTCTAGCATTCTTTTTTTCAAACATTAATAGAATGTAAAATAAGCAGTACATATTACCTTTCTTCCTAAAGGTTTAGTTGCGTTTCTGTGTACATTATAAGGGGAGCATGTAAATAATAATATAATGTTTTGTGTTTATCACGTACAATTGAACAATATAGCCGATGGGGAATATATGGGAAAGTGCAGTTTCCTGCATCCCTTCAATCTGTTACTTCCTATAACATTCATTCCTGCTCTTCGCCTAAATGGGAATATGCCAATATGGTACAAATGCATTTGTTATCGTCCGAAAAAAAGAAGAATATATATAATAGGAAGGACCAAAATGTGTTCTCCGTAATTACTTAGCATATCAAGTATTTGAACATTTATTCTATATAAACACATAAACAACTGTAGAGTTTATTTACTACATACAGGAAGAGTCCACATGAACAATGTCGGGAGGGGAGCCAGAACTCACGGTTAGTTCATACTTGGAACAAATAATCCTGTAGTATGAACATATAATACTCTATATAAAATATAATGAAAGAAAAGGGTAGCAAATAAATATTTCACTGAATTCATTTATAGGGCGATAGTTTGAATCAATTACATTCGCGGGACGTATACAGAAGACTAGACCTATATCAGCAGAAGTACTGTACAAAACAAAAATACGGGGAGCAAATAAAAACAACATTAACAACTGCTGGTGTTAATGTGGACACAGTTGATCAAATTATAAGAAGCCTATGTTATATAAGTGGGGATGGGAAGAGTGATAGAGAGAACAGTGAGGATCTTAGTTTTTTTTATTATTGGATGGGTGATAAAATATCAACGTCCACGATCATAGGGAATTTCGCAGATATTATGAATAAATGCAAAGGAAATATTAATGATGGCTCAAAGGAAGATGTCGTTGACTTCCCAACAACCTATGGTAATAAGGAAGATTTCCAAGCATTCAAAGAAGTGATGGACTACAAAGTAGACGAAGGTATGCTGGGTTTCCAATTAGGAATAGAGAGAACAAAGAAGTGCGATGACAAATATCACACATATTTACGACAAATAAAAGAAGCTTATAGAACTGTACGTACAAAATGTAAAGGAAACAAGGGGGAAGAGTGGAAGGATTGGTGTAATGTTTTTAAGGGGGTTTTCGGGGACTATGAAAGTAAGGAGGATTTAGAATTAAAATGTCAGTTAGTGCCCGGTTCTACGGGAAACCAGAACACTGGTAGTCCAAGATCAGGTTCTACAGGAACTTGGAACCCCGGTTCTTCTGGTACCGGTTCCACGGGAACTTGCCATCTAGATTCTGATGAGGTAAGTGCTTAATGTGAGGAAAAATACTGCAAGTTATTTTCTGTGTTTCGCCATTAACTCATATGGAACAAATTCATATGTGTTCCGAACATGTAATATTTTCTATCCATAACGTACAGCACAAATATATAGGAATACACCCTTATCTATATAATGGTATTTATAGGAACTAAAATTGGATTGTTTACCTTCAAGAAAAGCGTACGGTGAACTCGATAAACCCGAGGACCTCTGTAAGGGCGATAATAGTTTCCCTGAGGAAATAAAAAACTTATTAATGACAGATACTGATAATCAGGGTTATGTTGATGAGCTCCAAAAAGTCTGGTGTTACGCAAGTAAAGGGGGGAAAGAAACTCTATCCGGGGGGGAGCGTTGCGGTTTTTTATACTACTGGATAGGGTATAGGATATTGAACAGCTTAGATACTAGTTTATTCCAGAGTAGTATGAACATGGTCTGTGAGAAATTGCAGAAGTTACCTAATATTAATAAATGTGAAATTGTGTGCAACCGCATGGACAGTGTCCCTTTCGATTTTGAGAAAAAAGTATATGATCACTATAGGGACCACACAACTATAGAAGCAAGGTCAGGGAATAGTGGATCCTCCTGTAGTGAAGAATTGAAGGAATACCTGCAGGATGCTGATTTAGCATATGGGCTTGTGCGTAGACTCTGCAATAACGGTGCTACTGCTGATCCTACATATTGTGGTAAATTTAAAGGGGACTATGAAACACACAACCCTCAGCAACTGCTAAAGTCGGAGTGTGGAATAACACAGCAACTGGAAATTAAACCACAGGCAAGGGACTTGCTTATAACTTCCCGGGATGAACTAGATAGAGCCACAGTATCTGCAGCAACCACTTCAGTAGGACCTGCTGAAGCCTCTAGTGGAGGTAGTGTTGCCGGTTCTATTGTTCCTTCCGTACTGACCACATTAGTTGGATTACCGATGATCGCTTTCCTTTTATATAAAGTAATAATTACCACCACCACTATTATCACAACACAATATACACAATATATACATGTACACACACAAACTTTAAAAATACGACTAATAGCATTCACTGGAATTTTTTTTTCTTTGTGAAGAATGAATATAGAGTATGGTATGTTCTGCATATATTGTGTATTCCTTTCTATCTTTTTCTTCCACCTTCCTCACATCCCCCACCTTATCCTTATCGTAGTATGATCTTTTACCTTCTGGGATAAAAAACCTCTTTGGAAACAGCAATGGAGGAAGAAACGCAAGAAAAAGGAGATCCATCGGACGCAACTTCAGTACATTGACTGGAACTGCCTCAACAGTTGCTTCAACAGCATTGGACTCAATGGACAATTCTACCCATTATTCAACAGACAATTCTACCATATATAATGAACGACGATTATTACCATCACCTAGAGCAAGAAATAATAATAGACGGCATAGAAATATATATTACCATGGAACGTAATGCTTTCCTTCCCATCGAAGATATGAACAGTATGGAACACATTTTTCGTATGGTACTATAATGATTAAATGTTGAATGAATATAGAGGCTGTAGCATAGGAACTGTCCTTCACTGGTCCTCCCCTTTGCCTTTTTTTTTTTTTTTTTTTATACCACTTGTCAATTCTTCTTGCGCATCCTCAATTCACTAAAGTCTTGCTCATGTGGCCACGGGAAGGAGGGAGTAAGGACAAATTTTATAAATATGCTCCAACGCTGAAATATGGTGTCCTTTTTTTTTTTTTTTAAAAGAAGCGCGCGATATGCTGCGGCAAGGGAAATGAAAAAAAAAAGGGGAAAAAAGAAAAAAAAAATTACATACAGAAATTTACGAAGTGATTAAAAATGTCGAAAAAATCGGAGGAAGAAAAGAAAGAGAAGGGAAGGTTTAAGGTATGGGTTCAGGGTTTAGGTTTTATCATTCCGCTTTTAAGATTAAGGGAAGGGGAAAGAAGGAAAGGGATTGAAGGAAAAGAAGGAAAGAAGAAGTAAGAAAAAAAAAGGAAGGGAAGAAAAAAAAGAAAGAAAAGAAAAGAAAAGAAAAGAAAAGAAAAGAAAAGAAAAGAAAAGAAAAGAAAA